>NC_139475.1:45995000-47195000 GCF_057233095.1 Heloderma suspectum | reverse complement strand
ACTTTTCACGTACTTGAAAGGTGGTCTCAGAGAGGAAGGCCAGGATCTCTTCTCTATCCTCCCAGAGTGCAGGACACAGAATAACGGGCTCAAGTTCCAGGAAGCCACATTCTGGCTGAACATCAGGAAAAAATTCCTGACTGTCAGAGCAATACGACAATGGAACCCATTCCCTAGGGAGGTCATGGGTTCTCCGACACTGGAGGCATTCAAGACGAGGCTGGACAGCCATCTGTCAGGGATGCTCTGATTTCAGCAGAGGGTTGGACTCGATGGTCTTATAGGCCCCTTCCAACCTACTGTACTATGATTCTATGAATGCCCTGTCACCTCCAACAACCCTGCCTCTTATTCTTTCCTCTCTCAGAAAGGCTGTGGTTTTAAAAAGTAGGGATGTATGAGAAATTAGATTCACTTTGTTTTTGACCAGAACTTACCCAGTTCATGCCTCCAGGACCTGAATGCAGTCTGTGATTGAGGTCCACGCATTTCCATCCTTGCGAGATGATTTGTGGAACAAAAACATGCATTCAAAAATGGGTACATGTGGGAAACGTGCATGAAAAATGCATACTTTTGAAAAATGTGCCCGAACACATTTTCATCAATGGGAGAAAAAATTGTATTTTCCAAACTGCATTCATTCGTTACATTTCTAAACCACCCAATAGCCAAAGCTCTTTGGGGGGCTTACAAAAGTGCCTACAATTGATGTGTGTGCATTTTGGGGGAATGTTGCAAGAAAATGCATGCGCATATTAATGCACAATGACAACAAAGTTGCAGTCTGAATGAGCTTCAAGTTGGAAATTGAAGAACCTTGCAGAGGTCCCCTTTTGCTGGTTCACACATCCCTATAAAAAAGCACTTTGCACATGGGGCACTTTGCCCATGTTTAATATATTCCAGGGCGGAGTGTATTGATTTATGGGATCCTGATTCACTTAGGTCCCAAACAAACCAGATTTGTGGTTGCTAAAGTGAGACAAATCACAAATGGATCAGCGTAACAGCTTATTCAGTACACACAGATGATATGTGGAGGCCGAAGGAATATACAAAGAAAGCTCATGTCCCTTCAGTTGACGGGAGTAATCCTCTGTCACAGCTGATTGTGTGCACATGAGATGCCACCCCACCGACTGGCAAATTCTCCAAACTGGTAGCATGGGTATTCCCCCTTGGAGCGAGACCAAATTGGTCTGTTCTTAGCATGTTTATATAGTTCCCTCCCTCCTCTCTGAAGATGCTCAAAGCTAGGGCTGTGCACCGCTTCGAGCCCCACCCCACCCCACCCCAGAACAATGAGACAGCTAGCAGCCTGAGGACCCAGGAAGGAACTGGGGGCTGAGCAGCACGTTGGGGGAGGGGTGAAGCAGCATTCGGATGCCCAAATCCTGCTTTGGCTCTGGAGGCCAAAGTGGGTCAGGGGGGCCCTGAATCAACCCAAAGCAAATTGGGCCCACTTCGGGAGCCCCAAAGCAGCCACCGAGGAGGATCTGGGTTCTATGCACAGCCCTACTCAAAGTATCACAGGCTGGGAAATGAATCACCCTTTCCATGACAACAGTGCCCCAATATTCCACCATGGGAGAAGGAGTTTCTCAGCTCCTCTGTGAAAATCAAGGCACAACCCCCTTATCTTTAGAAGGATGAGACAGCTACACGAGACCCTTGAATGTATAAACAGCATATAGGAGCCTGTGTGCAAATTTGGGATTTGGGGTGGGGGGGACTTTCACACAATCTATAGCTGTTCGTTTTGCACAATTTTCCTCTCCACACAAAATGGGGAAATTGTGCAAAATGAACAGCTATAGAGTGTCAAAGTTGCACAGAACAATGCCACAGTTGCACACATTTCCCGTTTGAGCCAAACCAACAGCGAGTGCAGACATGAGCACAAATCGAGAGACGAGGAGTGAGCTGATGTTCTGAATATCTTGGTGAGCTCAAACGTTGCTTGTTCGCCTATCCCTAGCTAATGATCATTGTACCCCGATGGATTCTCCATGTTCACAAGGGGTACAGTGCTGATTTGCTGGAGAACAGCAACAGGAAAGGACTGTTCCCTCCATGCCTTAGTAGCCATAGTAGCTCAATGGAGCTTCAGTATGCAATTGCAGTCTACCTCGGAATGCTATCTTCTGGGGACAAGCAATAGGAGAAGGCTCATCTGTGTTGATGGCTTTCCCACAGCCATCAGGTTGGCCACTGTGAGAAGCAGGATGCTGGTCTGATCCAACAAAGGGTCTACTTCTGGAGGTTCTATTACAAGATCAAAATCGGACCCCCTGGAGGAGCACCTTCTCCCCAGTGGAGGCTGGTGGCTCCGATTTTGTTGCAGCTGTGAATCCATTCCAGTCAGAACCAGCCAGAATGCTAAAGGGGCTATCCAAGGTGCTGAATTGACTGGAATGGCATCCCAGAATGGATTCACAGCCTCACCAACATTAGAGCCACCAGACTCCTGCTGAGCTGTTAAGATCACCTTCGGAGGCTGTTGAGTGCTGCTGCCCACAATGGTGTGCCAGTTGGCTACCAGGAAAGAGCCTTCTCTGTAGCGGCTCCCTAGTCTGTGGAACACCTTTTCCAGGGAGATCAACCTGGCATCTTTCCTGTATATGTAGATGCCAGGTTAAGAATTTCTTCTTTAAGCAGGCCTTTAAGCTTTAATCTGCTGCTTTATTTACTGCTGGCTCATCAAGGTTTTTAATATTTTAAATGTTTTTGACATTTACTGTCGTCTGATTTTGATACTTGTATTATTGTATTATTATCCTTATTTATTTATTGGTAATGTTGTTGTTGTTTGGGTTTCAGATCGTAAACCACCACGTTTGCCAGTTGGGTCATATACAAACCTAATCGATCAATAAAATAAGCCTCCAGCAACCACAGTAGTCTGTCTCAAAGAAATGCTAGCCTAAATGGAGCTATGACCTGATCCAGCAGGGATCCTGTCATGCTCTTATAAGTATACATTCCTAGAGGATGGCTTTTGCCCAATTTATTTCTTTGCCATCTTAGTTAGTTAGTTAGTTGAGGGGATTGAGGTCTACTCCACTCTTCGACAGGCTGTGAGGGCAGTTTAGGGGGGAAAGTATTAAATTTGCAATAAATTAAAAACAAATGAAGACAAAAATGTTAACTGGAGCTTCCATGTCTGGAGGAAGTATACCTCAAGTACTAGACTCCATAGACAAAAAAAGAGTTCATCTGGGCTTCCTGGAGACATCTGGCTGTCCACCTTCGGAACCAGGAGGCAGGGCTAGCTAGACTTTGGCTCTGATCCAGCAGGGCTCTTCTTACAGAGGTCTATCTCAATAGCAAAATGGAACCTCCACACACAGGCATGGTCTACCCCGGTTACCAAATGCTGGAGACAAGGAATAGAGGAGGTAGGAATGGACAAATCAGTTTCAGTTTATCTCCGTTCCTCATTTTTCCATCTTAAATTCTGTTCATCCCGAACATTAGGAAGACCGTAGGATTTGTAGGTAGGCTAGTGTCAGGGTGGACACTGAGCCCACTGAGCTCAGAGCAGTTCGGATTCTGAGGAGAAACAGCCGTTGGTGGGAGAGGAGCACGCTCATCCCTCCCAGGCCCTGCAGCTGGCAGAGATTCCTCCTGCTGGCATTCCAGACATAGACCGCGGTTCTGGGAGTGAAAGAGCGCAGGAGGAGGGCTGGCTGGATGCTCGACGCAGACGCAAAGAGCAACGAGCTATGGAGGGCGTGGAAAGGAGGCATAGCGCCCATTTGGCGCACAAGCAACGGTCGCGTCCAGAGGACCCAAGGGAAAAGGGGAGGGACTCTCCCTAGCCCATAAGTCCAGGGTCTGCGAGTGATTCTCGTTCAAATGGGGACCAACTGTTTCTAACCTGGGGCATAGGTTACTCTGCTGTTCATAGCTTAGTCGCTGGTGATAGAGTTATTAAGTTGTAAAAGGAATAAAGCCTTGAAAAGAATCCTTTGTCTGTGTCTGGAGTTGGCTACTGGAGTAGACTGAAAGAGGCCGGCTAGGACCCCCTGACAGCTAGTAGTGTGTGTGTGTGTATGTTGGGAGTGGGGAGGTAGCAGTCCTCAAATTTCTGCGCTATCCTTTTTCTGCAGGATTGTTGAGAGGGATTTCTACAGTGAGCGGGACGCAGCACATGTGGTGAAACAGATCCTAGATGCCGTCTCTGTAAGTTGCACCTTTCCCGTTCGATATTTGAGTTTCCGTAGATGGCTCTGAGGCCTTGTCTTTTGGCCCGCATCCATTCAAGGGTTTATTTTAATTAGTTAGTTAGTTAGTTAGTTAGTTAGTTAGTTACATTTCTATACCAGCCAACAGCCAAAGCTGTCTGGGTGGTTCACAAAAGGAAACTTAAAACAATGAAATCTGATCATTTCTATCCCGCCTTTTCACCAAAAATCGAAAACAAAATCTAGATTAAAAACAACAACAACAACAACAATAATAATAACATCACATATGAAACAAATAAATTGAAAACACAATGAAAGACACAGCAATAAAAGTGTCAAGGGCTCCTTGGTGGCCTCTCTCAGTCTAATCCAGTAGCCAAGTCCAGACACAGACAAAGGGATTCTTTTCAAAGCTTTATTCCTCCTTTACAACTTAACAACTCTACTGGTAGCAACTAGATCTGAGCAGCAGAGTACCTATGCCCTACGTTGGAACAGTTGGTCCCCGTTTGAAAGGGAATTACTGGCAGACCCCTGAACTTAAGGGCTAGGGAGAGTCCCTCCCCTTTTCCCTTGGATCCTCTGGGCACAGCCGTTGTTTGCGCGCCAACCGGGCACTGCGCCTCCTTTCTGCGCCCTCCATTTGGCGCCGCTCTCTGCGTCAGCATCGCACGTCCATCAAGTCTGCTTCCCACGCTCTGTCACTCCCAGGACTGCTATCTAAGCTAGGAATGCCGGTGGGAGGAATCTCCGTCAGCTGTGGGCCCTGGGAAAGAGGAGCGCGCTCCTCTCCCAGGAGCGACTCCTCTTCCTCAGAATCAGAACTACTCTGGGATTCCATGGGCTCAGTGTCCACCCTGACAAAAAGAAACAGACAGCACCCAACCAATTAAAAAAAAACTCTTCTGCAACAGACCAGCTTAACTCCAAAGGTCTCTCTGCAGAAGAGAACAGAGAGGGAGCCAACCTAGCTCCCTTCGGCAGGGAGTTCCAGAGCCTGGGAGCAGCCACTGAGAAGGTCCTGTCTCGCATCCCTACCAGACGTGCTTCCGGTCAGGAATGAATCTGAGCATGTGGAGATGTCTGGTAGCTCAGATTCGGAATCAGAATGGGAACAGCAAGAACAGAGGGAGGCACCCTCCCTAGTGAGCCCAGATATGGTGAGACTTTCTTCCCAGGACCTTGACACACAGATGGCCCAGGCTGAACAGCTCCCCCATTCCTCCCCCATGAGAACTTAAGTTTAGGAGGAGGGCGAGGGGCGCGACTTGAGGGATGCCAGAGTCCGTCGCAGAGTGAAGTGGGAAGAATTAGGGGCAGGGCTCAGATGCTCCGCCAGGTTGGCCACTTGTGGAAGACAGCATAGGAGGGAGCTACCCCAAGGGAGAGGCATCCTTGCAAAGCAAGTCTGGCCGAGACGTTCATGCCCAGAATCCGTGGAAAGGTAAGTGACTTTCGTACATTCCTAGCAGTTTCATTGCAGTTTGAGGGTTTCCTAGAATCTGCATTTGTAAAGAAGCGAGTTGTTAACTAATAAAGTAGTGTTAGCCTGAAGCCTTGTTTCCTGGAGTGTGTTGATTGAGAAGGGGGAGGACGTAAGAAGGTGACACTTCCAATGGCAATGGGATCAATAAAAGAGCCTCTCCTGAAGGTCTTAAAACCCAGGCAGTCTTTTTTTTTAATCTATTTTTATTTTATTTTTATAAATGAAATAAACAATACAACAACATAATCAAAATCTTCAGTTTCCAACATTACAGTATTCTGAGGAAGAAAAAGGGAGGAAGGCAAAAAAAAAAAAGAAAGGGTGAGCAGAGAGGCAGGGTTTTTGCAGAGGGGCAAGATAACCTAGTCTTCCGAGGGTTAATAGTTGGCACACACACCCTTGCTCCTAAGAGTACAGCACTGCCATCTGACCAATCAGCTCCAAGCTGCCTCCAGCACCATTGATCAGCTGACCTGGAGAGAAACCAGGTGATGCTGGAGGCTGTATAAAACCTGGCACAGCCCTTCATAAGGAAGGAGAGAGATGTGTAGAGGAGAAGGAAATATAGAAAGAAGGGAGATGCGCAGAGAAGGGAAGGAGGGAGATGTGCAAAGATGGAAGCTCTCTCCATCCAAAACTGCACGTTATATTTAATGTATGCCACTTTGGGCCCTTATTTTTCTCTAATTAACTACAGCCGCAAGAGGGGTGATTGTTATGAGGTTCACAGCATGCAGGGAGGGGAGGTTTAAGTGATCATGTGCAAAAGTTATGCAGATCTGTGCGCTCCCTTTTGGCAACACATAAGTGGCTGCGCCCACCACACATTAGCGTTCCACTGCAAACACACACTTAGGAAACTCTGAGTCGTGTTCCTGATGTGCAGGCCTGCCCTAGGTATGCTCCTTAGAGGACATCCCAGAATTCTTTGCAATGCACAGGGTTTCCAGGCTAGATATGCAAGGTTATACAGAAGAGCCTCAGCCATCAGGTTAATGGGGAAAATTGCCCCTGGGGAATAGGAAGCTTAAAAATCAAAGTGGACATGAAAGAAATTGCAGCAATGTCTTTTTAGGGGGAGAGGGGGAGCTGTTTCCTGTGATCTAAATTACAGTAGGAGATAAAAGGGAGAGGGTTGTTCTTTAAAAAAAATACTAAAATAAATATAAAAGCACCAACACAGACAGAATATGAAGTGGGTCACAGTTTCTGTGTATGGAAGGTCAGTGGAAGATGGTTTCCAAGTCAACTGAGGGTTTTTATTAAAAAACAAACAAACAAAAAACAGTGAGAGAGTAAAGGAAAGTAGCCCATCACTTCCTCTGCTGAAGACAGGGAGTTTGGGTCCACCTCTCCAGGCAGGAGGGAAACACTACCCCACAGTCAAGGATTAAGGTGACCCACAGCCGAGTTGATGAAGGAAATTGCTGGGATTTGGGGATTTCCTGAGACTTCTTGTAAAAAAAAACAAAGTTTGGCATCTACTGAATTAAGCAGATTTGGCCAGTTCCCAGACATTGGATCTCTGGATCTGAATTCTTTCCAGTGTTAAAAATCCATTGCCCTGACCCATTCATGCTGGATCTGATTTTACTGAAATATCCTAAATGACTGAGTGCTCTCTGCAGTCAAGCCTTCTAGAACAGAGCAGAATTCCTTCCTACATAGTTCAGTCCCATTACAATGAATTGGTTCAGCTGTGTCACAAAGCATTTAGGGGTCTAACTGCAGGTATCAAAGCTTAATTCAGTGTTAGCACATTTAAGTGATCCTGAGGCTTTTCTTCAATCATTTGGAAGTGGAAATAAAACAGCACTTAACCTATCACTATATTATCCAGCGATGCCCTTTCTCATGACCGAGACCCACCTATAATATTTTCCAAGTAAGTCATTGTTAGGAAAGGTCCCCTGCAACTTTAATTAGAAGCTTCCTCTTTACTGCTTCTGCTTATAATTGCTTCCTGTTCAACACAGTATTAGTGATGAATTGCCCCTTAATTCCTGGTCTGTGCAGATGGATCTGTTTAATTATCTCTCGTTTTTGTTTGTTTTTAACTACAAAATAGCGGTGTACGAAACCCACTTACCAGACTGTTGAAGGAGTCTGCCGGGGGGAGGCGATCCGTCCCTCCCCCTGGAATCCTCCCTGTCCAGCTCCACTCCGCGGCAAGTCTGCGGAGCCACGGGCTGGGCTCGTCCACAGCCGGACTTCCATCCGCTGCCACGCAAATGGCATCCGGCGTAGCAGATGCCATTTGCGTCCCTGCCCTTGACCATGATAGGCTATGTAAACATTTACATAGCCTATCATGGACAAGGGCAGGGACGCAAATGGCGTCCGCTATGCCGGACACCATTTGCATCTGCAGCCTGGCAGCAGATGGCTGCGGAACAAAGACGACAGATCTGGACCAGCCGGAGCCAGGTAGGGTCCATCCCGACTGGGGTTCACAGGGGGGGGGGAGTAGTCCATTCCACCACGGACTCCGGGGGGCCGGATTCTAAAGAATCTGGCCTCACTGGAGTCTGTGGCAGATTTCTCCTCCATCCCTATTACAAAATAGGGTTATTTTAAATAAGGAAAAAGTGAGGGAAAATCAGTAACTAAATTAAAGCTCTCCACCCACTAGCCCCGATGAACAGGAACTAATTCAGGTGTAATTCATAAATGATGACACAATGTAAGGCCCCAGGCCTGAACCAAGCTATTAGTAGTTTAGAGTGGCTTAGATCCATAATGCTCTCTGCCTTTGGTCAGAGAGCTGCTGTTTTCCCTTAACCGGCCTCTTGATGTAGCCAGATGAGTCAAAAGGGTGGGAAGCAGCACCAAGGACATTCCTAGCTAATGAGGAGAACAGTCTTATCACTGATGTGCCTGAGAAGCAGAGTTTGTTTACCTTAAAGCTGCAGGTGGCTTTGCTGGGAACCAAGTGCTGTTAGTCCATGCTGAGAATGCACGCTAGGGGCGCTTGCTGCTGTTATGCTGCTCATTGCTGAGCTGACATGTATGGTATAAAACCCATTTGACCCAATGGCTCATGGTTCAGAGAAGCTGTCAACCACTGAGTATGCCTCTGTGCTTTAAGTTACCCAATAAAGTACTCCTTGTAAGTAAACCTTTGAGTCTGATTTATCACTATCTTGGCACCTCTAAATTAAGAGTTTGAAGCCCATGGCCAGGACAATACACACAACCACCCTGAACAGGAAGCAATTAGAAGTAGAAATTGCAAGGAGTAAGCTATTTGCTAAAGGCACAGTAGCTCTGAAAAACCACAACAGGTTTTTCTACTTCACACTGGATAGGCTGGGACAGCTGTAGCATTTTAACTATCCAAACTGCCACAAATCACGTCTGGGAAAAGGTATGAAGACAACACAGAAAATTTATTTATTTATTAAACACTAGAATGCAACTATTTGGCAACAATGCTGGCCGGATTTTCTGTAAAATATGAGTGAATAATGGATAGCAATTCCAGGCAGAATTGTTAGTGTAGAAGCAACCCTAAGTAAAAGCACCATGGAATTTTTATGTGCTTTTCTCTCGCTGTTTTCTTGCAGTACTTGCATGCGAATGGAGTGGTCCACCGTGACCTCAAACCTGAGAATCTCCTGTATGCAGATCTCTCCCCAGATGCTCCTCTCAAAATTGGTATGGCTGGGCAACGTTTTTCCTGAAAGATACTAAGTGTGACGTTTCTCTTTAGTCTCCTACTTTCAAAGTCCCCATCTCTGAGCACCACCCACCACAGCTCGAAAAAGAGCTCCCAGACCAGGGTCTCTGATACGAATGGGCAAGTTCAGATAGGAACAGGCCTCCCTTCACATATGCAGAACCCAAGCTGCTTAGCAGGAGTGCAGAACCTCCAAATTCCATTTTGGAGAAGCTCTTGGGGGCCGCATTCTAGTGGTGGGAGTGGCAAAAGGGGCATGACCAAAAACTCTACATATTTCAGCTTCAAGCTCTTCCTGCCAGTCACTGAGCCTTAGGAGTGGCATTTCAACCTTGGAGAAAGGAGAAAAAATGCACAAGAGCTGGGAAACTGCCAAATGATTGGTGGTTGAAGGAAGGGGTGGGGCCAATGAAAGGGAGTGTGGCCATCTGTGGAAGCCTGGAAGGGTGGACTTGGGCTAAATTGAACTGAATATGGCTTGCGAGCCTGAGGTTCAACTCCCCTGGCTTAAAGAATGAGGCAAAGAATCAAACTGAGGTTGGATGCTTCTTTCCTTTTATTTGATGAAGTTCCCCCTTCATGCTAGCAGTTTGAACAGCAACCCTTCTTTGCAAGATGGTTTGCCTTTCATATGCAGAGCTAACATGCCATTGTAGCTGGTTGGAGATCTTTGGTTAAAGCTCGATGTGTTTGTTTTACAAAAGGAATTGATGCAGTCAGGAGTAAGCAACACCGATTTCAATGGAGTTTATTCCCAGGTAACTCTGCATAGTACTGCAGTCGTGGTGATCCTAATAAATTGGGTACCACATTATGCACTTCTGCTCTTTGCTTGTGGGTTCCCAGTCGACAGCTGGTTGGCCACTGTGTGAACAGAATGCTGGACTAAATGGACCCTTGGTCTGATCCAGCAGGGCTCTTCTGATGTTCTTATGCTTCATGTGTATATATACACAATGTCACAATGACATCCTGCACATCAAGATTTACCACTACAGCACTGCGCATGTGCACAGCATGAAACTAACATTGGAAATCTCCAGCTCTCATTGGTCTTTTCGCATCATGGTCAGGGAAAGGTATCAGGCCAGGAGAAGGGTGCGTGGCCATTTTGGGAACCCTGGAGAGCCATAACAGGATGCCAGGAAGGCTGGATTTGCTCCTTGGGCCTGAGGTTCTGCACCTCTGCTATATGGGGTTGAAGAGAAATGGCCTTAAAGACACACACACTCTCACACCATGTCTGTCTGCTTTGTTCCAGGTGATTTTGGATTATCTAAGATCATCGACGAGCAGGATACAATGAAGACAGTGTGCGGCACCCCGGGATACTGTGGTAAGGGGGTGAAAGAGGGATGCGGGAAAGTACAGCCAGTTTAATGTACAGTTGCTAAAGATGACTTGGGTTCAGGAGAGAGGGATACCTAGCACCCCTGCACATATCCGCCAGGAAGGTAGGACAAAGGGTGGATTAACAAGTGTGCTATGTGCCCTCTGGGGTATGTCCCCAGCTCGTCTGAATTAGGAATAGCCATTGGGAATGCTGCCTGGGAAGGATGGGAATTGCAGTCCAACTCATCTTCAGGGCACGAGTTTGGGAGCCTCCTATAAAATAAACCAAAATGTTTCTCAGTCTTCAGTGAACAGTCAATAACAGTGATGAACCTGATAGGAATGTGCAAACCCCCTCCTGTCCCATTTCTCCAGGCACCCGCCCAGCCCCTGTCCCCACTCACCAGTCCCTGGACCGCGCTCGAGCCCCTCCCACGCTCGGCAAGCAGCCCGCATTCACCCTGGTGGCCTTGTCGATCTCCATGGTCGTCATTTTTTGAAAAATAAAATGGTGATTGCAAAAATATGCATATTTGTGTATGCATGAAAATGCTCATTTTCACACATACACAGATATGCGCATTTTGCGATTGCCATTTTATTTTTTGAAAAATGGCGACTGCAGAGCTTGATGAGGCTGCTGGGGTGAGTGCGGGCCGCTTGATGAGTGGGGGCAGGGGGCAAGCAGCGGCAGGGGCTCAGTGAGCAAGGCTCAGGGGTGCGGGCAGGGGCAGTTCTGCTGGATTCCCAAATGGAAACGGACACCTGCGCCATCCCTAGAACCTGAGAGTACCCTCGAGTGTTCTGTCTGGTTCCCCATTGTGTGTGTTGGAGTTGGGGCCTTCCTTCCCAAAGCAAAATCAATGCCTTAGGAATCTTCCACTAGGATAGTATCCAATGTTCATCTTACTTGGAGTAGACCCACTGAAATGAATGGGACTTCAGTTAGTCTTGACTAACTTAAGTCTCATTCATATCAATGGGTCATCTCTCAGTAGAACTAACATTGGACACTACCAACTGTTTTATTTTAAAAGAAAAATTCTGGATTTGGGTCAGAATCCAATGGGGTGCTTACCCCCCTGCCAATTCTCTTATGCCCCGCCAATTTCTTTGTGCAAGGCGCACCCATCGCTTGCAAAACAGGGATTTAGCATGTCTGGGATAACCCAAAACTAGCGGAAATGCTCATTTCAGGAAGGAGGCATGTCAGCGGAGCGTGCATAAGGGAGCTCCAACGACCTGCCTCCTTCCCCAAAGAAGCATTGATTTTTGCTTGTTTCGGGGCTTCCTCTAGGAAGTGCTAAATCTCCCTTGCGTAAGCACAATGCAGTTGATGGGCCCACAGTTTGCAGAAGAGAACTGGTGGGGTGTAAAAGGAATCAGTGGGGGAGTGTAAGTGATGGGCTTCATTGCTCGGTGCCCTCAGTCCATGTCTGTCTTTCTTCTCACCACACCCACACCCCTCTCACATGTGGCGGGTACATGTGTGCACTGAGAAAGCACCCCACCAAAAGAAACTTGATGCTGTCCTACATAGGGGACGTCAAGATTTGGGGGTGGGGGGTTGCAGTGTTTTACCCAAGCTCACATGTACATCACAAACCAAGCAGTAGAATCAGTGTTGGAAGGGGATCTCAAAAGCCGTCCAATCCAACCCCCTGCAGGAAATCTGCTATTGCAGCATCCCTGGAAGGCTAAAACCTCTAGCGAAGGAGAGTCTACCACCTCCCACTGCCAAATTGCTCGTACGTCGGGAAGCGCTTTGTAACGTTTATCCTGCCTCCTCTTCCTTGTGATTTCAACATGTCGGTTCAGGTCCTACCCTCTCCTCCAGAGGTTCTGGCCTACAACTCCCATCAGCCTTAGCCAACATAACCAGTGGTGAGACATCACAGGAGTTGTAGGCCAAAACATCTGGAGAGCCACCGTTTGCCAGGGGTGTTGACCCTCTTTCAGCAGGAGGGCTCAATTCCGTTTCAGAGAAGTTCTTGGGGGCTGCATTCCAGTGATGGGCAGGCAGAACAGTGGTTGGGATGGGACCAGGGAAGGGACGTAGCCGTCTGAGAAATCCTGGTTGGGCCAGATTTGGCCTCTGGGATCTAGGCCTTGGGTAGCTGTCTGACCTCACAAGCTAGCAACGTGAAGCCGTTCAGACGGTCAACATTCCCTCCTGGAAGCCAAGCACCTCTCGCCTTTCCGAATCGTACCCCCTTTCTACCTCAAAGTCCCTCTCGGGCATACGTGGCAAATTAAGAATATGCCCCCATTGCTTGCCACCGCATCCTCAAGCTTGCAAAGGCAAACAGAAGCATCAACTCCTTGTGCTTCTCTCGCCGGCGAAGAGCGGCAGGTATGAAAGCGTGGAGGATAACGGCCAGTTATCTGAAATGCAGGGATGAGTCTTCCTGTGTTAGAAGTCGCACTCGACAGACTGTTGAGCAGGGGGTTGGACTCGATGGTCTTATAGGCACCTTCCAACCCTGCTATTCTATGATTCTATGACTAGACAGTGTGAGAGACAGGGTGGGAGTGGGGGGTAGGAGGGATTGCATTCAATCCTACGTATATCAGCAGTCTGCACCACTTGGTTGTCATTTCATTTCATGTTTTGTTTTCTTTAACACCTTCAGCGCCTGAAATTCTCCACAGCTCGCCATACGGCCCAGAAGTGGACATGTGGTCCGTAGGCGTATATCTTGTATATCTTGTGTATATATATCTTGTGTATATATATATATGTGTATATATATCAAAACGTATATCTTGTGAGTAACATTAACATGCTGTGACACCAGACTCCTGTTGTCATGCCTCTTGCTTCCCTTCAAGCTGTGTCTTGCAAACAGACCAGGCAGAAATCGCCTTTTGCTCTGTGTTTTTCATGTTTGATTTCCCAATTCTCTACCAGTCACCACCACCCTTAAATTAGACTTTCATCTCCGAGTTCTGGGGTCTCCCAACACAGTGACCGTTGGCACCAGTTTGCCCACAGACACCTCTCTTGGCATCCACCAGGCTTCCTGCCCCTCCTGATTTCTATTTTATTTCTTGAGATTAATTTTAATTACAGTTCTTTTTCAAACTGGGAAGTTAGCATGCTGCAAAGCAAAATTCTGCCCTCCAGCACTATCTTGATTTGTGTCCATTGCTCAAACCCCAACTCATTAAGTTCTTGGGCAAGTTACTTTGATTTTGTCTCACCACTTTGCCTTCTGAGAAAGAAGTGTCTATGACCAGCCATGCCCACTGTGGCAACCATTTTATGAACAGGCAAAATGCCCCCATGGCAACCACTTTGTGAGAGCACCCACGACATTCTGTCACAACTCCAACTGTTCCCACCACCAACCCAAAACATTTGGGGATCCTTTTCCTAGTTCCTTCACCACTCCCTTTCTTTTCACTGCTGACAGTAGTAGAATGGAGCCTTCCCTGCTCATGGAGTTGGACTGCAACTAAGCAAAGACAGAAAACATTTTGGCTTTATAATTAATTTGGGGGGGGGGGGGCTTTGATCTAGTTGCCAAAAAAAGCCAGAGGGGCACAGCCATATGAACATAAGAAGATCTAGCCTGGATCAGGCCTACCACAAGGGTATCTTTTAGCTTAAAGCTCTTCCTGCCGGTAACTAAGCCTTAAGTGAGGCATTTCCTATATATGCCTGCCCAAGAACTGAGATCTGTTGGAGGGGGCCCTCCTCTGTGTCCCACCAGTATGAGACATACACTATGGTGGGACGTAGGAGAGGGCCTTCTCCATTGTGGCCCCCCGGCTGTGGAAGGCCCTTCCCTTGGAGGCCTGATTGGTGGAGACATTGGTCTCATTTCGGTACCAGGTAAAAACATGGCTTTTTACCAAAGCCTTTGAGGGCTAAATGCATTCCCTAGCACATTGTTTTAACTGTTTTATTGTCTTAGATTTTGACTGGTATTAGCTTGTTTAATTGTTTAATATGTTTTTAGCTGTTTAAATTATTGTTTTATACCGCTCAAATTGATTTTATCTATACGCTGCCCTGAGATCTTAATAATATAGGGCAGGATAGAAATGTTTTAAATACATAAATAAAAATAAATTTCAACATTTTAGAATGGGGACAAACTGTGCAAATGCCGGGAAGCCACAAAACAATCAGCAGGGAAAGTGGACGTACCACCTGGGGAACACCTGAGGGCCAGAATTGGCACCCAGGCAGGACTGGTTTGTCCCATGTGCCTGAAGTTTGACACCCCTCACCTGCCTAGTCCACAATCCTGCTTTCTGCAGGAGCCAACTAGATGCCTTGAGAAAGCCCTCCCCACCACCAGCAAAAAAATCTTCCCCTAGAAATGTGCCCCCACCCAGTGCCTTTTTAAATCATTTCCTCCCAGCTGGGCTCAGAAACTGAAAATGATCCTGTGGGGTGGGGTGGGGTGGGGTGGGGAACACCCAGGAAGCTGTCTTATCCTGAGTCAGACCCTTGGTCCATCCAGCCCTGTATTGACGACTCCCAACTGGCAGCAGTGGCTCTCCAGGGATTCAAGCAGGGGTTTTTCCAGCCCTACCTGGAGATGCTGCCAGGGATTGAACCTGGGACCTTCTGCAGGCAAAGCAGGGCCTCTGCCACTGAGCTACAGTAATTTTCTTAAAGGCAAAGTAAGAGTCTAGTTCTCACGGTTCTGAATAAAGGGATGGTTTAAATTGGAACACAGGAAGCTTCTGGAGGGTGGGCATTTGCAGAGCTAAAACCACAGAAGAGGATGGAACGAAGTCTCTCTGATGCCTGCTCATTCTCCCCTGCAAAGACATCGATGTTTCCCGGCGTGATCTCAGGATCCCTGTTTGCTGAGACGATGCACCGGCAGACCCTCCAGAAACCAGCCCCATTCAACATGCTGAAGCTGTATACAAGCTGGGAATTTAGTCGGGATTGCAGGTTTAGAAACCCAGGAAAATTTGGATATCGGATACAGTGAGGGTAAGAACAGGTCATTCCATCTGCGTTGACTCAGGGCAACAGTTTCAAAGCTAGCTTTGACCTTTCCCATTATTATTATTATTATTATTATTATTATTATTATTATTATTATTATTAACCTAAATGAAGCAGATGGTGGTCACAGCCAATCAAAATATATTGGATTTGCATTGGGATTTTTTTTTTTTTTAGTTTTTGTTGCTGAAGTTTTTTTCCCATCGTCTCTAGCCAAGTTTAATTAATGGAGTCTCCAGGCTTTTCAGTAAACATTCTACAGCAAGCAAATTCTACTTTTTCTCTCTGACTGAAAAGAGGTTGGTACCACAGACAGCAGAAAGTGGCAGATGGTGTGTGTTTGTGTTTTAAAGCTATGTTGCAGAAGCAGAGGCACTGTGAACTTGAAAACATACTTTCTCCTAAAGCAGAGTAATGTCGCTAGACACCAACTCCCAGATGTTGCGAGACTCCAACTCCCATCAGCCCCAGCTAGCATGGTTGATGGTTGAAGATAATGGGATTTGTAGTCCAACAAGATTTGAAGGGCCACACATTCCCCACCCCTGCCCTACAACCTCTGAAACATTTGCGCATCTGAATGATCTTTAGTTGATTGATATTCTGCCTATTCATGGATTGCATTTAACTTAGGGTTAAAGAGGTCATAGTTGATTAATCATATGAGTTTTGTTGATTAACCAATGGATTACATTTGAATGTGGGTTATTTTTTAAAAAAGTTACTTGTAGCTGAGGTATGTGTGTGCCTTGGGAGGCATTGTTTTCAAATTGGCATTCCTTTCTGTGTGAGAGAAGTGGAAGTATGCCTCATCTCAGAGGAGGCATTCCCTCTTGCATGAGAAAAGTGGAAGAATGCCTCACTGCAGAAGAGGCATTCCCTCTTGCATGTGAGAGAGGGAGACTCCTCATCTCAGAAGAGGCATTACCCCTTGCATGTGCAAGAAGGGGGGATGACTCATCTCAGAAAAGGCATTCCCTCCTGCATGTGTAAGTGTCATGTTCGAGGATCCTGACTTCTCATCCTCAGGGGATGAGGATCCTGGGTTTTATGGATCAGGGGAAGGGCTCAGTTACAGGAGGTATCCCGAGGGTTCCACCCATTAGGAGCTAGGTCTCCAGGAAGGCCACTGGGATCAGCTCTCCACCAGAGGAAGTTGTATTGCTGTCCTCAGACTCTGGGAACTGTAGTCGTGAGGACTTACCCATCCTCCCCGTGGAGGCTGCTTGGAAGGATGCAACAGCAGAGTAGTGACTCATGCAGAGAGGCATTAAATAGCCTCCTCTGACAATGGATAATTGTGCTGTTTTTGTTGCATTGGGAGCAATTGAATGCTCAAATCTGTGCAGAAAAAGGACCACTGTGGAGGCTGGCTGGAAGGAGGCTCGCCTAGACCACCGACTCATTCAGGGGTACAACTGGGAACTACGTCAGGAATGACTGAATGATCAAACCACACCCAATACAGTGACAAGATCCAGAAGAGACAGATTGGAAGGAGGTACACCCAGAATAGTAGTTCATGGTGAACGCCTCCCTTGAGGAGGGAGTGATGCCATCAGCCCTCAAGGAGGCAGTGATAAGACCGCTCTTAAAGAAGCCCTCCTTGGATCCTCAAGTTCTGAACAACTTTCGCCCAGTCTCGAAGCTGCCATTTTTGGGCAAGGTGATTGAGCGGGTGGTGGCGGTGCAGTTGAAGGCACACTTGGAAGAAACTGATTATCTAGACCCATTTCAGTCGGGCTTCAGGCTTGGGCATGGGACAGAAACGGCCTTGGTCGCCTTGGTAGATGATATGAGGAGGGCTCTGGATAGGGGTGAATGCGCCTTCCTTGTTCTCCTCGACCTCTCAGCGGCTTTCGATACCGTTGACCACGGTATCCTCCTGGACCGCCTGGAGGGGTTGGGCATTGGGGACACCGTATTGCGGTGGTTCCGGTCCTTCCTCTCCGGCAGGTACCAGAGGGTAGCACTGGGAGAGGAGGTTTCGGACCCGTGGCCACTCACTTGTGGGGTGCCACAGGGTTCCATCCTCTCCCCGATGCTATTTAGCATCTATGTGAAGCCACTGGGGGCTATCATCAGGAGGTTTGGGGTGCGGTGTCATCAATATGCGGATGACACGCAGCTCTTCCTCTCGTTTAAATCTTCACCAAGGTTGGCCGTAGAATCCCTGTCCAAATGTCTGGAGACGGTGAGTGGCTGGATGGGGAGGAATAAGCTGAAGCTGAACCCTGCCAAGACCGAGGTACTTTTGGTGGGAGACAAGAGGAGGCTGGGGGATGTTGACCTGGTGTTGAATGGGGTACGGCTACCCTTGAAAGACCAGGTCTGCAGCCTGGGGGTCATTTTGGACTCCCAGCTGTCCATGGAGGCTCAGGTGTCAGCTGTGAGCCGGACAGCGCTGTATCAACTCCATCTGATACGGCGGCTGCGCCCCTTCCTTCCCGACCATCTGCTCCCATCGGTAGTACATGCCCTGGTCTCCTCTCGTTTAGACTACTGTAATGTGCTCTACGTGGGGTTACCCTTGAAGACGGGTCTGAAACTGCAGCTGGTACAGAACGCGGCAGCTCGCCTGATTAAAGGCAGCCGCCAGCGAGATCACATCACTCCAGTGCTGAAGGAGTTGCACTGGTTACCAGTTGTTTTCCGGGCCAAATTCAAGGTGGTGGTTTTGACCTTTAAAACCCTATATGGTTCCGGCCCAGCCTATCTTAAGGAGCGCCTCCAGCAGCACCAGACAGGCCGCTTAACAAGATCAGCCTCAGCTAGACTGGTGGGGACGAGGGAGAGGGCCTTTTCTGTGGTGGCCCCCACTCTGTGGAACTCCCTCCCTAGGGAACTCCGTCATGCCCCCTCTTTAATGAGCTTCCGTCATGCATTAAAAATGTTGTTGTTCAGGCAGGCATTTGGGGTGGGTTAGGGTATTTTAGAAAATGTTTTTATTGTAGAATTTTATTGTTTTAAACTGTTTTTATTGTATGTTGTACATCGCCCAGAGTGGCTGGGTGACCAGCCAGATGGGCGATTAATAAATTTAATAATTAATAAATAAATAAATGCAGTGAGGCAGTGGGAAGACTCCTTGAGTATTTCCAGCTGACTGGAGTCTTTTGTTAATTAGAGAATTGCTGTGATACACATTTGCCTGAATGGATTTGTCTGTGTCTGTGTGTTCATCTCCACTTAACCTCCAGGTTTTTTCAGGCTGTGTGGTTTTGAACCATTCTTCGACCCAAGAGGAAACCAATACATGTACAGCCGGATCCTGAACTGCGACTACAAGTTCGTCTCTCCTTGGTGGGATGAAGTGTCTCTCAACGCCAAGGATCTGGTGAGTTATTTTGCGTCCTACCAAAAGCGGAAGCCATTCTGCATTGATGCACGTGCCTTCCTGCATGCACACAAGAACACTTCCCCAGACATCACGTCTTCCCAGCCACCAGATCTTGCCAACACGGACTGGCAGCAGCTCTCTGGGTTTTCCAATGGGAGTCTAACCTTGCCCTGCCTGGAGAGACCAGGAACTGAACTTGGAACCTGCATGCACAGCACGGGCTCTACCACTGAGCTACGGTCCTTCTCCTGAAAAAAATATAAGATTCTAGTCCTCGTGGTTCTGAATAAAGATTGGAAGGTGCTTTAGACCAACTGCTTAATGAGAGCTTTGTATTATACTGACTGGCCCGGACTCCTGGATGGAAGCCTGTATCTTTAAGCCAAGAGCAGTATCTTGGCTGTTACAGTGGGCTTCAGTTACTCCCCTATCCATGCAGCTGTATCCAAGAGAGGGTAATGGGTGCTTATGGTCTTTCTATTAATAGGGCCATTATTTTAAGAACATAAGAAGTGCCCTGCTGGATCAGACCAAGGGTCCATCTAGTCCATAGATGGTCCATTTAGTCTATGGATGGTCCATCTAGTTCAAAGATGGTCCATCTAGTCCAGTGGTTCTCAACCTTCCTAATGCCGTGACCCTTTAATACAGTTCCTCATGTTGTGGTGACCCCCAACCATAAAATTATTTTCGTTGCTACTTCATAACTGTAATTTTGCTACTGTTATGAATCGTAATGTAAATATCTGATATGCAGGATGTATTTTCATTGTTACAAATTGAACATAATTAAAGCATAGTGATTAATCACAAAAACAATATGTAATTATATATTGTGAAATATTTATTTCTAATTACAAATAACTGAAATTTTGTCTTGAAGCATGGTGTAGCATGGGTAACAGTCTTAATATAACAACCCCAAATTGGGACTGGAGTATTGGACTGGAGAGGAGCAGACAGCATCTACAACTTACATAACCCATCAGATCAGACATGAACTCAGCTGGTGGAATTCAAGATGGTCAGAAAATAAGACACTTGGGTCGGGAAGTCCAAGAGCCTCCTCCTTGATTAGGTATCTCCCCGCTTGATTAGGGATCTCGGCAGGATGAAAGACATCCTCTGTGGTGAAAGAGACTCACCTTCTATCTAGGCCACTTTCCCCAACCTGCTGCCTTCCTGATGTGCTGAACAACAACTCCTAGCATCCCCAGCCTGTTCAGTTGGCCAAGCTGGCTGGGGATGATGGGAGATGCTGTGCAACACATTGGGAAGGCACCAGATTGGGGAAGGCTAAGCACCTCATCATATTCTCAACACATGGAAAAAGAGACTTTGATTGTTTCTTTATTATTTATTTCATAGATTTATTTATCGCTTATCATATTTTTAAAAAATGTCTCTGAGTAGTTAAAGATGTCAGGAGTGGGGGCTTTGGAGAAAGGAGGTGGGGCTTCAGGAGAGAGTGAGCCCACCCCAACATCATCCTGCCCCCAGAGGTTGTCCCAGGAGGCAAACCGGCCCATGGGGCCAGAACAGTTCCCCATCCCTGGACCAGAGTTCATTCCAACTCTGATGGTATGATTTTATCCCTCTGCATCTTTATGTTTTCCTCCTGGTCTTTTCCTTTTCCTTCTCCCTTACTCCCTCACCCCACATCTTGCCATTTGCTTTCTGTCATTGCTCCCTTAAAAAACTGAAAGTTACTATAAAACTTTATAAACTAAAACACACACAGCAGTTGGAGGCAGATGGTCTGATCTCTGGCGCACAACCCACCAGGGCGTTCCCCTGTGTGTGCCCCACACTGAAAGCACTTGCCCTTTCAATGGGGCTTGTGCAGGAGCATGTCTTGGTGGGTCAGGTCCCATGTTAGCATGAATTTGGTAGCAGGAAGAATTATGTTTGGATTTTCTGCTTCAGGCACCCAAATACCTTGGTCCTGCCCAGGAAGTGAGCCCCGCTGTCAGTTCAATAGGGACTTACTCTCAAGTAAGCTTACTCCCACATAAGCACACATTTAATTGCAGCCTTAATGACACCCATAGCCCACTCACCCCATTTGACTGCCTCTCCAGTGTTCCCTTCCAACAGGGCCATTTTGCACATGCCCAAGACCTTTGCACATGCTCAAGAGGCCCACTCTGCATCTCTTCACAGCTGCAACTCTGCACACGCTCAGAGACACCGTTCCTCTCTTTACGTAAAAGGCCAAGACAGGGGCGGGAAGCCAGGCAATAACTTCAAAATCCACAGCTGGGCAATTGGGCAACTCTGGATAAAATCCAACTAAAGCCCTTCTTAGAGCAGACCCATTAAAATGAACCGGACTGAAAACCGTCATGACTACCTTGGGGTTGGACTCGATGGCCTTATAGGACCCTTCCTACCTGACTATTCTATGATTCTATGAACGTCAGTCCCATTCATTTCAATGCGTCTACCTTAAGTAGGGCTTTAGTTGGATTTTACCCAAAGATATTGGGCTTCTTTTGACGGTTAACCTCGAAGGGTTGGCTCAAGACCGACCTCCTCATCCTCATCCCCATCCCTATCCTCTCTCGCCTCCTGGGTAGGCCCGTCTCCGGAACTCTTCACATGGTCGGAGGCAAGCCCTGGGCCTGTTAGGGAGCCTACCCACGAAGCCTGCCACGAAACCCCGCCGGTCCCGTCCAGCGCCTGGCGCCCCTCCAAGCTCACCCCGGAGCAGCGGGGCACAACAGCGACGCCTTTGTGTAGCGAAGAGACGAGAGCGAGGCGAGACGGGAGCGGGGTGAGGAGGGAGAGAGAAGCCGGCGGGGGCGGGCAGAAAAGCCCCCTCGGGGGCGGCAGCTCGCCGTCGGCCCGACGCCTCCTCCACTCACCATCGGAGCTGAGCGTATCGTAAGCGTCGCGCTGGTGAGACGCGCGGCGCGACCCGTCGGAGCCGCCGGGCTCGCTGTAACCCACCCAGCTGAGCCCTTCCAAGTTGTCGTAGTGATGGTCTAAGGCGACCCCTGTGAAAGGGTCGTTCGACCCCCAAAGGGGTTGCGACCCACAGGTTGAGAACCGCTGGTCTAGTCCATCAGACCAAGGGTCCATCTAGTCCATGGGTGTTTATGGTCTTTCTATTAAAGGGGCCAGTCCTCAAAGCCAACATGGACTTGTCAAGAACAAATCCTGCCAGATGAATCTGATCTCATTTTTGGATCAGGTCACCTCCCTTGTGGACCGTGGGAATGCTGTGGACATCATATACCTCGACTTCAGCAAAGCTTTCGACAAAGTGCCCCATGATCTCCTGACTAGCAAACTAGCTCCAAGTGGGCGAGATGAAACAACGATCCGGTGGATCCACAGTTGGCTACAGAATCGGACTCAAAGAGTGCTTCTCAATGGGATCTTCTCCAACTGGGAAGAGGGAACGAGCGGGGTACCACAGGGCTCAGCCCAGTGCTCTCCAACATTTTTATTAATGACTTGGAGGAGGAGGTGCAGGGAAAGCTAATCAAATTTGCAGAAGACACAAAATTGGGCGGGATAGCTAATACCTTGGAAGAGAGAAACAAAAGTCAAAGTGATCTTGACAGACTGGAGCGCTGGGCAGAAAACAACAGAATGACATTGAATAGGGATCAATGCCAAGTTCTGCACCTAGGAAAAAGAAACCAAATGCACAGTTCCAAGACGGGGGATACTTGGCTCAACAAGACTACAAGCGGAAAAGATCTTGGAATTGTTGTCGATATGAGCCAACAATGTGATGTGGCTGCAAAAAAGGCAAATGCTATTTTGGGCTGCATTAATAGAAGCATGCCCCTTCATGGATCACTGCCTTGTTGTGGCGAAGGGGCTTGCGTAACTCAGTGAAGCCATAAGCTATGCCGTGCAGGGCCACCCAAGACGGACAGGTCATGGCAGAGAGTTCTGACAAAATGTGGTCCACTGGAGAAGGAAATGGCAACCCACTCCAGTATTCTTGCCAAGAAAACCTCATGGAACGTATCACAAGGCTAAAAGATATGACGCCGGAAGATGAGCCCCTCAGGTCGGAAGGTGTCCAATATGCTACTGGGGAAGAGCAGAGGGTATTTCCAAGTAGCGCCAGAAAGAGTGAAGCGGCTGGGCCAAACCCGAAAGGACACTCAGCTGTGGATGTGTCTGGCGGTGAAAAGAAAATCCGATGCTGTAAAGAACAATATTGTTTAGGAACCTGGAATGTCAGATCAGTGAATCAAGGTAAGCTGGAGGTGGTCAAACATGAGATGGCAAGATTGAACGTCGACATCTTGGGAATCCATCCCAAAGAAAAAGAAATGCAAGAAAGCAAAGTGGCTGTCTGATGAGGCTTTACAAGTAGCTCACGAAAGAAGGGAAGCGAAAAGCAAGGGAGAAAGGGGAAGATATACCCAACTGAACGCAGAGTTCCAGAGAATAGCAAGGAGAGACAAGAAGGCCTTCTTAAATGAACAATGCAAAGAAATCGAGGAAAACAACAGAATGGGAAAGACTAGAGATCTCTTCAAGAAAATTGGAGATCTCAAGGGAACGTTTTGTGCAAAGACGGGCATGATAAAGGACAAAGAAGGCAGGGACCTAACAAAAGCTGATGAGATTAAGAAGAGGTGGCAAGAATACACAGAAGAACTATACAGGAAAGAGCTGAATGTCCCTGATAGCCATGATAGTGCGGTCATTGAACTTGAGCCGGACATCCTCGAGAGTGAAGTCAAGTGGGCCTTAGGAAGCATTAGTAACAACAAAGCTAGCGGAGATGACAGTATTCCAGCCGAACTATTTAAAATCCTAAAAGATGATGCTGTTAAAGTGCTGCATTCAATATGTCAACAAATCTGGAACACTCAACAGTGGCCACAAGACTGGAAAAGGTCAGTTTACATTCCAATTCCAAAGAAGGGCAACGCCAAAGAGTGTTCAAACTACCGCACAATTGCGCTCATTTCACATGCCAGCAAGGTGATGCTCAAAATCCTACAAGCTAGGCTTCAGCAGTATGCGAACCGAGAACTACCGGAAGTACAAGCTGGGTTTCGAAGAGGCAGAGGAACTAGAGATCAAATCGCCAACATTCGCTGCATCATGGAGAAAGCAAGAGAATTCCAGAAAAACGTCTATTTCTGCTTCATTGACTACGCTAAAGCCTTTGATTGTGTGGATCACAACAAACTGTGGCAAATTCTGAAAGAGATGGGAGTACCAGACCACCTTACCTGTCTCCTGAGAAACCTGTACGAGGGTCAAGAAGCAACAGTAAGAACCAGACATGGAACAACCGAGTGGTTCAAAATTGGGAAAGGAGTACGACAAGGCTGCATATTGTCACCCTGCTTATTTAACTTATATGCAGAGTACATCATGAGAAATGCCGGGTTGGATGAATCAGAGGTCGGAATTAAGATTGCTGGGAGAATTATCAACAACCTCCGATATGCAGACGATACCACCCTAATGGCAGAAAGCGAAGAGGATCTCAAGAGCCTCTTGTTGAGGGTGAAAGAGGAGAGTGCAAAAGCTGGTTTGAAACTCAACATTAAAAAAACGAAGATCATGGCATCTGGCCCCCTCACTTCCTGGCATATAGAAGGGGAAGAAATGGAAGCAGTGACAGATTTTACTTTCTTGGGCTCCAAGATCACCGCAGACGGTGACTGTAGCCATGAAATTAAAAGACGCTTGCTCCTTGGGAGGAAAGCTATGGCCAACCTAGACAGCATAGTAAGAAGCAGAGACATCACCTTGCCGACAAAGGTCCGTCTAATCAAAGCTATGGTTTTCCCAGTAGTAATGTATGGCTGTGAGAGCTGGACTATAAGGAAGGCTGAGCGCCGAAGAATTGATGCTTTCGAACTGTGGTGCTGGAGAAGACTCTTACGAGTCCCCTGGACTGCAAGGAGGTCAAATCAGTCCATCCTAAAGGAAATCAACCCTGAGTGCTCATTGGAAGGACAGATACTGAAGCTGAAGCTGAAATATTTTGGCCACCTAATGCGAAGAGAAAACTCCCTGGAAAAGACCCTGATGCTGGGAAAGACTGAAGGCAAAAGGAGAAGGGGACGGCAGAGGATGAGATGGCTAGATAGCATCACGGATGCAATGAATATGAACTTGAGCACGCTCCGGGAGAGAGCGCAGGACAGGAAGGCCTGGCGTGCTATGGTCCATGGGGTCACGAAGAGTCGGACACGACTGAACGACTGAACAACAACAACAATAGAAGCATGGCTTCCAAATCCCGGGAAGTACTAGTCCCCCTCTACTCAGCACTGGTTAGGCCTCATCTGGAGTACTGTGTCCAGTTCTGGGCACCACACTTTAAGAAGGATGCAGACAAACTGGAGAGGGTTCAGTGGAGGGCAATGAAGATGATCAGGGAACTGGAAACAAAGCCCTGTGAAGAGAGACTGAAAGAACTGGGCATGTTTGGCCTTGAGAAGAGAAGACTGAAGGGAGATAGGATAGTGCTCTTCAAGGACTTGAAAGGTTGTCACAGAGAGGAAGGCCAGGATCTCTTCTCCATCATCCCAGCTTGCAGGACATGGAATCATGGGCTCAAGTTCCAGAAAGCCACATTCCAGCTGAACATCAGGAAAAACTTCCTGCCTGTTAGAGCAATACGACAGTGGAGCCCATTATGGAGGGAGGCGGTGGGCTCTCGCACACTGGAGGCATTCAAGACGAGGCTGGACAGCCGCCTGTCAAAGATGCTGTGACTTGGATTCCTGCGTTGAGCAGGGGGTTGGACTTAGGGATGTACGAAAGTGACTTACCTGTTTGTGGATGTGATTCGTGGGGGGGGGAGGCTCTCCGTCCCTCCCCCCGGAATCCTCGATGGGGGGGGGGGAGGCGATCCGGTCCTCCCCCCTGGAATCCTGCCCAGCTGGCTCCGCTCCACAGCAGCTCCGCGGAGCAGCCGGCCAGGGCCATCCGCAGCCGGAGTTCCGGCCGTGGACGGGCTGCTGCGGACGCAAATGGCAGCTGCCGTAGCGGCCGCCATTTGCGTCCAGCCAGGCTGCCGTGATAGGCTACGTAAGTATTTACATAGCCTATCACGCCAAGCCAAAAAAAAAAAAAGCGTGCGCAAATGGCAGCGGCTATGGAGGCCATCATTTGCATTCCCTATTTTTTGCCATTCTAGCCTATGTAAATATTTACGTAGGCTATTACGGCGAAAAAAAGAGGAACGCAAATAGCGTAGTGGGCATTATTTCCGTTCCTTTTTTTTTCGCCGTAATAGCCTACGTAAATATTTACGTAGGCTAGAACAGAGGAAAAAAAAGGATCGCAAATGGCTCCCACTACGCTATTTGAGTTCCCCCTTTTTTTCCGCCGTAATAGCCTACGTAAATATTTACGTGGGATAAAATGGTGAAAAATAGGGAACGCAAATGGCGGCCGCTGTAGCCACTGCCATTTTCCTAAGCTGGGTTTTTTTTTGGGGGGGGGTTATCCGTGATAGGCTATGTAAATACTTATGTAGCCTATCACAGCTGCAAGGACGCCAATGGCGTCCACAGCAGCTTGGCCGCGGCTAGCCAGGAGACCAGCTGCCGGAGCCGCCGCCGCTGCCGCATCCGCCCCAGGTAAGTTCCGTCCCGAGGGGATTCCGTGGGGGGTGGGGGGGCAGGAGGCCGTTCCACCACGGATTCCAGGGGGTCAGATTCTAAAGAATCCGGCCTCCCTGGAATCCGTGGCGGAATTCTCTGCCATCCCTAGTTGGACTCGATGGCCTTGTAGGCCCCTTCCAACCCTACTATTCTATGATTCTATGATTTTAAGAACATAAGAGCCCTGCTGGATCAGACCCAGGGTCCATCTAGTCCAGCAATCTGTTCACACAGTGGCCAACCAGCTGTCGACCAGGAACCCACAAGCAGGGCATGAGCACAACAGCACCCTCCCACCCATGTTCCCCAGTTTTGCTTCTCCCTGGGCTAGGCTAAATAGATGGGAGTTGCTTGCAATCAGGGCTGCCTCTCCAGATAAGCCTCAGAGGCTGGGAGCCCTATGTGGGAATTGTCTGTGCCAAAGTTATAGTAGAAAATGGGGGAGTCATCCATCAGGGCAACCAAGGCTGCTTCAGTCCCATAACCACGTCGAAGAGTGTTAACAGCCCCCGGACCACCCGAAAGAGCTCCGCTGGATGGCTACTTGAGGATGCAATGGAGGCAGCAAAGTAAGCCTCTTTGCTGCCCACACCACCACACAGAAAACATGATTATGCGCTCTAGAGCATGCTCAGTCATCTTCACTCAAGTCTTGCGCCTTTTGTGTTCTAGCCAATGTCCAGCCTGTTTCATTGACCATAGCTCCCTAATATACCAGGGAGCAGAGCGGGCTCCACAGTGCCAGAGAGGACGCTCAGGTGGCCCTCCGTATCTCACTGTTGGACAGCTTTCTCCAAAAGTATTTCATCTCAAATTCTCCTATACAGAGCATAGCTACTTCTGGTCCCATTGTAGAACCCACGGCTACTCCTTTTCTTTGCCAGTACAATTTATGATTAAAGGAAAAATCATTCTTCTGAAGTGTGATCTCAGCCAACGAAGAAATGAAATGTGTGGGAGGATGCCTATGTGTTCTTCTATCTAATGTCTTTTTTTTATAATCAACACTGCCTGGTCCTGAGGACTGTTCGTATACAAAGACCTCATATCCATGGTCACCAGAATATCATTTGGATCTACATTAGTAAATTGCCCCAATTTGCTAATAGAATCAGAGGAATCATGTATACATGAATGTGTTTGTGGTATGAAAAGCTTCAAAAAAAAAATTGGTATCCTGGGAAAGTGGTTCCAAAACTGTATTGCCTGATACAACAGGACATCCTGGAGGTGGGTTAATATCCGTATGGTTCTTGGGCAAAATATAAAATACAAGTATCCTGGGTTGCAAGTTATGTCGAGAAACACTGTTCAGATAATGAAATATAACCCGATGCTAAACCCTCTTCCAAAATGCTCCCTGTCTCTGACTGTATCACTGAAGCGGGATCATTGTAGCATGAGCACTAATGTGCCTTAGTGCAAATCCCCCCACCCCCCACCCAAGTGAAAAAATGGTCCGGAAGACCATAGAATCCGCATGACTTCGAAAAACCTGGTCTGCTAAGGAATCCATCAGTAAAAATCCAAACTCATTTGAATCCGTCGCAGGTTTTTCTGACACCCCTACTCAGAGGTTGCTTTAGTGTGTGCTTTGTTTCCGCCCTTGCCCTTTTGCCAGATCTTGTTTTATTTCGTATCTGCTGGTTCCTGGCCAAACCCCAAGGAGGGGTGGAGTATTAGATGCCCCCCAAATCATAATTCTGATGTTTGTTTTCAGCAACAGCAGCAGCAACTGTTCCGTCCACCCGGCTCCCAGTTTGCACCCTCCACAATGCCCTGGGGTTGGCACAGTTCCTTCCTGGGCATCCTGAGAAGAGAGAGGGAAATGGAAGCCCCCCACCCACCCACCCCACCCCACAAAATCAAATGGGGAGAAAACCCAGAGAGAATTCTGCCAAGCGGCATCTTTTTCTTGGGGGTGAAAAAGAGAAAAACCCCAGACATTTTCTGAGAAAAAATGACTTCTGAGAAAAGTAGCCATGTGTCCTCTTTTGCAGAGGACAGTCCTCTGTTTGAAGGGGTGCCAGAGGACCGTTCACTGTTCTGAAAGGCTGTCCAGTCCAAGTCCAGTTTATAGATAAAGGCCCATTGGAAGGGCGAGCTGGGCCTTGAAGCCGCCCATCCACAGCAAAGGCACAACTGGTCTCCTGGCTCCAAACTTTCCCCACCAGGATGAGATGTGTTTGTATTTAAATTTATTTATTTATTTATTTATTATTAAATTTATTAATCGCCCATCTGGCTGGTCACCCAGCCACTCTGGGCGATGTACAACACACAATAAAACAGTTTAAAACAATAAAATTCTACAGTAAAAACATTTTCTAAAATACCCTAACCCACCCCAAATGCCTGCCTGAACAGCCATGTTTTTAATGCACGACGGAAGCTCATTAAAGAGGGGGCATGGCGGAGTTCCCTAGGGAGGGAGTTCCACAGAGTGGGGGCCACCACAGAGAAGGCCCTCTCCCTCGTCCCCACCAGTCTAGCTGTCCTGGCTGATGGGACAGAGAGGAGGCCATCCGAGGCTGATTTTGTTAAGCGGCCTGTCTGGTGTTGCTGGAGGCGCTCCTTGAGCTGGGCTGGGCCGGAACCATATAGGGTTTTAAAGGTCAAAACCAACACCTTGAATTTGGCCCGGAAAACAACTGGTAACCAGTGCAACTCCTTCAGCACTGGAGTGATGTGATCTCGCCGGCGGCTGCCTTTAATCAGGCGAGCCGCCGCGTTCTGTACCAGCTGCAGCTTCCGAACCGTCTTCAAGGGTAACCCCACGTAGAGTGCATTACAGTAGTCTAGACGAGAGGAGACCAGGGCATGTACTACCGATGGGAGCAGATGGTCGGGAAGGGATAATTGGGAAGTTATCACTGTCTCTAAATTTGCATCTATGCATATACATTAGCATCTGCACTGTTGATGCACAGCGGTCCTCTTTTTTGCTCTCTTTGGGGGTGATGCATGTCCTCTTTTGGTTCCCAAGTAGCCACCCTAGCTCTGCTCCAGCTTGAAGAGTAACCCTCACACCCAGCCACCCTGGCTGAATCCCAGTTGAACCACTTGAGGCTAAAGCCTCCCAGCGGTGTCCAAATTAAATCTGTGCCTCTCCCTCTAGCTGGAGGCCGGAGAGACGTTTCTCCAGCCACGGAGCCCATTTTGGTCATCCAGAAGTTGCCCATTCGTGGCCGCTCAGCCTCGTCACGCTGTTCCATGTCCGGCCCTTGCAGGTTCAGAAATTGATTGTTTTGGATCCCCGGAAGAAGCTGATGGTGCAACAGACGCTGGAGCACCCTTGGGTCACCGGCAAAGCTGCCAAGTTTGCTTACATGGACAGCGCGCAGAAGAAACTGCAGGAGTTCAACGCCCGGCAGAAGCTGAAGGTAATGGCTGAAAGGGATGTGCGGCAGGGCTGGAGCTGGGGAGGGCATGCATGCTCCGATTCTGAAAACCAAGCCTGTGTCAGGGTTCTGTTGCTGAGTAAGAACTGGGAGCCAGAATTCAGAGCTGGGGTGGGGAAGCCAAAGCCAGGGAACACTATAATTGCCCAGGCAAAGCTGCACCCCTTTTGCCTTTGTTCCACCCCTTGCTTTGGCCACACCCATTTACCTTTGGCCACACCCACCACTGGAATAGGACCTCTACGAGCTTGTCCAAAATGGAATTCAGCCCATGGGCTGAAAGAGGTTCCTCCCCTCTGCTTTACAGCCACTTCTTGTTGAAGAAGGCTAATGGCATTATATTATTGTTATTATTATTACTATTACTCCATTTATATCCCAATTTCTCCTCTTGCAAGGCACTCAAGGTGGCTCACATAGTCCTCCTCCTCTTAGTATTAATAATAACAATTATAATATAATAACAGTGATATAGTCCTCCTCCTCTTATAATTATAACAATTAATTAATTGTTAATTAATTGTTAACAATTATAATTGTTATAATTAATTGTTCATTAATTAACAGTTAAATAATTAATTAAATAATTAATTAATTAACGGTTAAATAATTAATTAACAGTTAAATAATTAACAATTATAATTAATTGTTAATTAATTGTTAACAATTATAACAATTAATTATAACAATTAATTAACAATTGATTAATCAACAGTTAATTAATTATAATTAATTAACAATTAATTGATATAGTCCTCCTCCTCTTATAATTATAACAATTAATTAATCAATTTATTATATTATAATTATAACAATTATAATATAATAACATTGATATGAGCTGTTTTATAAGCTACATTACTTCTTCCTTTTTAGGCCAATTTAGAGCAGGATTAAGGAAGCTGGTGCCATCCAGACTACAACTCCCATCTTCCCTGACCATTGGTTATGCTGTCTGGGGCTGATGGGAGCTGGAATGCAACTCTATGGCTTCCATATGCTGGACTCAGAACTTGAAAGTTTTGAGTGTCTTTATATGGGCACAGGATCAGGTCTCTTCAGGAGACTCTCCACTGTGTCTTTCCGAGAGTCTCTGTTCTGGATTTGGACATCCAGATCAGGAGTCTTGCTCTGAACAGTGACTCCTGCTATGTTCAACCAAGCAGGAACATTCCCATTCAAAGTGCCCACCAGCCAGCCATAATGTAAGTCAGCCTTTCCCAACCTGGGGCCCTCCAGATGTTGAATTTTGACTCCCATCCGCTGCAGCCAGCATGGCCAATGGCCAGGAATGTTTGCAGTTCTCTTCCAGAACATCTGGAGGGCACCAGGTTGAGGGAGGCTGCTGTGAAGAACTCAGGCAAGGAATTCCACCCTCCCCACCTGACACCTTTTCCATTTTTCTGTTTTAACTGGCACTCAACATCCTGTGACTACTGAACCAGCTTTTTTGGATTTTTGCCCCCTTAGGGTTTTTTTTTTTTCATTCGTCTGCAAACCTTGGCATGCAGATGTCTCCCTCCTGTTTCTCGGTGCTGCTGCTTTGGCTCCATTCCCATTGGCACTCAACCACCCAAGTTTGCAATTAGAGGGAGCGAAATTAATGAAAATGAGAAATACATATTTTAACAAATGTCCCGTCTTCTCAATTTGCTTCACACAGGCTGCGATGAAGGCCGTGGTGGCCTCCAGCCGTCTCGGCAACCATGGCCACCACAACAGTTCCAGAAATGGGCGTCACCAGGCTGCCTCCAAAGAACCATGCTTGGTTCAGGGAGCAGAGAGCACTCCAGTCCCTGAAGATGAACTTTACAAGAAGAAACCCTCCAGGTCCAGCATGTGAGACGCCTGCGCAAGGGCTCCTTCGGCCAAGGTGGAAAAGCTCGACAGCTTCCAAAACAAGAGTCCTTTTACCCCGGCAGTGATGCTCAACGGCTCCAGCTGCAAAAGTTAACCCCTCTAAAGATGGGTGCTTTGCTCTTTCCAGAGGCTGAGTCTATCCTCACCAGAGGTAGGTGAAATAATAATCATAATACTGAAAGCCACCTGCCGGATTGAGAGAGCATTCAGACGAAGGAGCAACCTATATTGAAAGCTAGCTGACGATGTTACAAGGAAGCAATGTTGTAGTGTGTAGCTTTGCTTACAAAGACTCCTGCGTGTTGAAGAGCAGTTTGTCCCGCTCCACAGAGTAATCCTCCCCTCTTTAAAGTCGTCTTTCCAGAACATTTAAGAAAGGAAAAACAAAACCCCACACTTGGTAGCTAAGGAAACAGTTAGCAAAACTGTTTCTTGTTTGAAAATCCCGTGCTGGTAGTCCCATGAAGAAGGAAGGCAGAGCCATTTAAGAAATCTGAATACAACCATTGCACGACATCAAAAGCATTTTCTACCAGGTCAGATCCTTGGTTCATCTACCCCAGTGCTGTCTGTTCTGAGTGGCTTTCCGGGCTCTCCCACAGGAAAGGGTCCATTCCCTGAATGTAGCCTTAGCTTTAGATCCTGTCTATTCTGGAGGTATGAGTTGCTACTCCATGAACACAGTCATTTCCAAGCTCTTTCTGCCCCTGAGAGACCACTAGCATGCCAGAAGGAATAAATTAATTAACAACAGTCTCCTGGGAGTCCCAAAATTCCTCCACCTTCCCCGCATCAAAAACCAGAGGACATTGCCTGCTGCTTCTCTGAATGATCCCCTGCTCAGGCCATGCCTTGTCTCCTTCCAAGGGCAGGTGGATTCCACCATGCCTGTGCACCAGATGCAATGATCCTTCCATCGCTTCCATGGCGGGGACACAGCGAAATGACCTGAGAGAAGGCTCCCTGTTGTATCTTTGCGTGAAGAATGGCTCCTTCCGATCAGATAACTCCATTCCGTCTCTACACTGGATGTCGCTGGAGCATTCAAGTCAAGATGGAGCAACATTATCCATCTTCTCTGCCTGACTCTGGCACCTCCCTTTGCGAGGAGGGGAGCTGCAGGTGGGAAGAGTGCCTCTGGTTTTGTGATCAGAGGCTTGACATATGCTGCACTAGACAGTACGGGTCCTGTCATGGGGCACTCATGTCTTCACTTGTCTACACAATGCCCAATTTATGGTTTTGAGCACATGTGGGGAAAGGAAAGGAGCCTACCTGTAGTTTTGGAGGCAGAGTGGGGGAGAGCTTTTGAGATGCAAGGGACCAATCAAGCTTCTTTCTCCATAGCTTTGCCCATCTGCATAGCTGTGGAGAACTTGGGGTGGCCAGATGCAAAGATGGACAATCCTGTCCTTTTTTGCATCTGGCCACCCCAAGTCCAACCCCCTGCTCTATACAAGAAACCCAGAACTCCCCAAGAAATGGCTACCGGGCCTCCATTTGAAGAATGTCCAGCCAAGAAGAGCCCACCTCCTCCCAAAAGGCAAAATCCAATGCAAGTCCTACTTAGAGTAGACCTATTGAAATAAATGGAACTTAAGTTAGTCATGACTAACATAAGTCCCGTACATTTCAATGGATTTACTCTAAGTAGGACTCATGTTGGATTTTGCCCTAGATAATTGGTTCCATGGTCAAATCACTCTTTCCCTCAAGATATCCCTCCTCATGTTCAACTGAAATCTGCCCTTAAGATCATAAGAACATCAGAAGAGCCCTGCTGGATCAGACCCAGGGTCCATCTAGTCCAGCATTCTGTTCACAGAGAGGCCAGCCAGCTGTCAACTGGGAACCCGCACGCAGGGCAGGAGTGAAACAGCACCCTCCCGCCCATGTTCCCCAGCAACTGGTGCACCTAGGCTCACTGCCTCTGCTACTGGAGGTAACACATAGCCATCAGGACTAGTAGCCAGTGATAGCCTTTTCCTCCAGGAATGTGTCCAACCCCCTTTTAAAGCCATCCAAATGGGTGGTCATCACGACATCCTGTGGTAGCGAGTTCCACAGTTTAACTCTGTGCTGTGTGAAGAAGCCCTTCCTCTTGTCTGTCCTGAACCTTCCACCAATCAGCTTCATGGGAGGATCCCGTTGGGTTCTAGTATTTCGAAAGGGAGAAAAATGTCTCCCTATCTGCATTAGATAGATAGATAGATAGATAGATAGATAGATAGATAGATAGATAGATAGATAGATGGATGGATGGATGGATGATCGATAGATAGATAGATAGATAGATAGATAGATAGATAGATAGACGATCGATAGATAGATAGATAGATAGATAGATAGATAGATGGATGATCGATAGATAGATAGATAGATAGATAGATGATCGATAGATAGATAGATAGATGGATGATCGATAGATAGATAGATAGATAGATGGATGATCGATAGATAGATAGATAGATAGATAGATAGATAGATGATCGATAGATAGATAGATAGATAGATAGATGATCGATAGATAGATAGATAGATAGATAGATAGATAGATAGATAGATAGACAGACAGGAAGGAAGGGAGAAAGAAAGAAAGAAAGAAAGAAAGAAAGAAAGAAAGAAAGAAAGAAACTTTATTACGGTCAAAGACCAGCCCAAAAAAGGGACATTAAAATTATCTGCCATATATCCCCAATCAAGTTAATAGACACTTCAACGTAGTGTAGTACCAATGTAACGCATATCAGCCATACTGGGTGGATGGCATTACTCCCCAGACTTTGTCTTTCACCCAGCTAGGTAAGTCCGACCTCCCTCAGCATCCTTCTTCGAACACCTATCACGGCTGCAAAAAATTTGGCGACACTATATGTAAATGTCGAATTAGTGTCAGACAGCAATATGGAGGCATATCGTTGTCCTGTACGTCCCGGAAAGCGATTCATCAGTGGGGAGATGAGTGCGGCACGAATATCTCTATAAGGTATACACCACAGCAAAACGTGCTCTGTAGTTTCTATCTGTTGCATGCCACAGGGGCAGAGGCGGTCTGACCAGGGAATCTTTTTGTACCGTCCCTTCAAAACTGCTGAGGGGAGTCCATTTAGGCAGGCCAAGGTAAATGCCCTTCTATGTTTATGCAGTTCCAGGTGTTCCAGATAGGGTGCAGCTGTTACGATGTATCTGTAGTCCTCCCTGAGATAGAATTCTGGGGCACTATTGAGGTCACTTTGTCTCTCAATATCTGCAACGCGCTGCTTGATAGTCTCCATTGCCTGTTCAAAACCCGTATTTAATAAAGTCCACAAGGGAAGCCCCAAGAAAGCTATTTTCTGTTCAGTTGACTGAATCTAATTGGATTTAAAATCGTCTTGCAAAATTAGTGGGGCAAGGCCAGTAGGAAAATATGACAGTCTAAGCCGGTACACAAGAATAGCCACCCAGACCCTAGCTTCAATTTTGATCTGGCCAGTCTCTAATCTTATCTTTGCATTGGAGACATCCCTAGGGACACCCAGTATTGCCCTCAAAAATTTTGATTGCACACGTACTAATGCTTGGGTATTGGGGAAAGGCCCCAATTAAGAGCCGTACAATAATTGCGCTAGTACTTTTGCTTGGTATAATTGGAGGGCTAAAGGGATATAGTGGTCGCCTTTCGCTCTCATAAATTGTGCTATTGCTGACGAGCTTCTCTGTGCGTTTAACGCCACATATTCGCCGTGAGCCTTCCTGGAACCGTTTGCTTGAAAGACTACCCCTAAATATTTGAATTGGGAGACCTGCTCAATCTTGTGCTGGTTTATCATCCATGATCTAATTTTTGGTCTTTTTTGCAAAGGTCATGACTTTTGTTTTTTGATAGTTGATCATCAGATCTTCTTCCTCACAGTATTCAGTCAACTTCCGCAATGCTCTTGTAAGCCCAATTGGAGTCCTTGAGATAATAGCTGCATCATCTGCGTATAGTAAAATAGTTATATGCCTCCCCGCAATTTGTGGGGGATGAAAATCAGTATGGTTTAACTGGTCTACCATTGAATTGATGTAGAAGTTGAACAAGAGTGAGGCAAGAATGCAGCCTCGCTTAACCCCTTTTTGTGTTGGAACAGCCTTTGTAAGGTGGCCGTGAGCACTACATCTGACCTTAAGGGAGGTGTCCCTATACAGAGTCTGAATGGGTAGGAGCAGGTGCCTATCAATGTTAGAGGTCTCTAATTTCTTCCATAGTTTAACCCTCGAGATAGAGTCAAAATCTGCCTTAAGATCTATAAAGGCTACATAGAGCAAGGTGACCTTGTTTGAGCTGTATCTCTCGATGAGATGCTGTAGCACCAAGCATTGATCTATGGTAGAGCGACCCTCCCTGAAGCCTGCCTGCTCCTCCGCCAATATGTTCCAGCCAGTCTTTAAGCTTCTTATATAAATGCCTGGCGTATAATTTACCAATAATACTTAGTAAACTGATGGTCCTGTAATTTGTGGGATCGTCTCTCTTTCCCTTCTTGAATATAGGAACAATAATGGCAGAGCCCCAATCTTCTGGTGTCTGCCCAGTCATGTCAATGTAGGAGAACAGTGACGCTAGAGCCGGGGCCCACCATTCTAAGTTGTTTTTGACCACCTCTGGAGGGATCAGATCTTCGCCCGGTGCTTTGCCCGTTTTCATCTGGGCAGCTAGATCATAAATTTCTGAAGCCAAGACCAGGGGCCAAGGCGGAGCATCTTCAAGCGCAATATTCCAGGCCACGTGGGCAGCATCAGAATCCTTATATAATTGATTGAAATGCTTCTCCCAAGCCTTTGGGTGAATTTAACAGTCTGGCAATGTTGATCCACAGATTGGTGAAATCTTTATCAACTGCCAGAACATGATCGGATCCTTAGATTTGGCTGCTTGAATCAGTTTCACAGAGTTCTCCTTCCAAGCCTTTTTTTTCTTTTGTAGCAGTAGCTGTTCGTAGGATTTTTTCTGTTCAAGATCTTGAGCCGCCTTCAGATCAGAACTAAATGTATGTTTTTGATAGGCCTTCTGTAAGGCTTTTTTTGCTTGAACACATTCCCTGTCGAACCAGGGCTTCGAGGGTGGATGGTGCCGTGGTTGAGGCACCCTTGCTCTCCGAGTGAAGGCTTGTTTCGATTCTCGGGCTAACTCCTGATATAATTCCACCGGGCTCATTGTTTGGGTGTTAAGTATTAGAGATGACCTAATGTTTTGCATGTTGTCTGATGCAAGTACGGCCTGTAATTCCGTGTCCATCCTTGGGGTTCGTTTGACACGACAGTAAGCTTCCCCTTCAGGGAATATCATAGGCATATAGCGATTGGCACTTCGTGGATAGGGGTGCAAGGCTTTCCAAGTCAATAGGGCTGGGAGATGATCACTGTGAAGTTTTGGGAGGACCTCCATGTCCTTCAAAAAGGGAATCAAGTTTGTTGATACAATAAGATAGTCTATTTGACTCATTCTGGTTCCTGCCAGATAGGTAAATTCTGCTGGAAGGTCTTTCCCGAAAGCACCATTAAGAGTGTGCAGGTTGAGCCTTGTAGTCAATTGATGTAGTAAGAGCCCAGAGTAGTTAGATTTTATATCTTTAGATTGTCAAATAAATGGAAGGCCATTTATACTAGGTGTAGGGGAATAAGCTTTTTGCTGGGAATATAGGGCGTGATCACTTGAGCCCATCCTGGCATTAAAGTCCCCTCCCAAAACCACATATGTATTGGGATAGGATTGGAGCAGATCTGCTTACATATGTTTCAAATTCTGCCCAAATTTCCCCAGTCTGTAATTTCTTCTTTTGAGGGGGAAGATAAACATTTATTATCAACAGATCCCATCGAGCAAAATGAGCAAGGACAGCCATTGCATGTTGTTTATAGGATGGCAGCATCCTTGTGCTTACGCATAAAGACGTAGCAATTAAGATTCCTAAACCTCCTTTACATCTTCCGTGTCCCTCCCCAGGGACTGCTCCAACAAAATATGATTGAAAACCGTTAAACAGCAAATTCCCCTGGACCCATGTTTCTTGTAGCAGTACAATATCCTTGGAAGAGAGATAGTCTTTTGATTCAGGGTCCTGCAGGATTCCGGCCCAACCGTTTATGTTCCATGTTGTAAGGTCAATTTCATTTATATGCTGGTTGTTTGCGTGTCATTGGGACGGCGCTTTCCAACTCCTGGGCACCCTTTTTTTCTTCACTCAGCTCGGTTGTTAACTCTGAGGCCAGCCCAATTGAGGGGACAGGTGAGTCCATCCAATTCTCTCCCAATGGGGAATCAACTTGGGGGTATATCACACCTGATTTTAAATGGTCATCATTTAATCATCCCTTAAGGGCTGGAAGCACTGACTTGGAATATCGGAGGGGCCTGGCAGTCTGCTTCTGCAGCATCATCTGGCTTTGTACTAAGCTGGATACTTGCTGAATTTTGTAATCCTTCTTTAAGTTTCTCAGTAGAAGTCTGAGGCCTCCGGGTCTGGATCTCATCCAGCGTCCTTTCTAGGTCTATTGAAGATATTTCACACATGACATAGGAGTTGTAGTTCTTCCTTTCCATTGCAGGGAGTGACCTTATTGCGGTCACATTCTCCCCACATTCTCCACACCAGGCATAATTTTGCAGATCTCTGTCATGTCTCCCCTGACCCTCCGTTTTTCCAAGCTAAGCAATCCCGGCTGTTGTCACCGTCCCTCATAGGGGAGATGCTCCAGCCCCCGGATCACTTGAGTTGCCCTTTTCTGCACTTTTTCCACCTCTACAATATCTTCTTGTAACATAAGGCCCATTATTTCTTCCTTTTTTATTTATTACTCATATTTATATGCCGCCTCGTCGGCTCAAAAACCATCAAGGCGGTGTACAGCCATTTAAAACCATGAAGCTGTGAAAGGATAAAAAGCAAGGATATTAAAAACAGTTGAAACATTAAAAACGATGCATTTGGAATGGCAAAATTGAAAAGGTGTGTCTTCACACCCTTTCCAAAGGCCAAGAGAGTGGGGGACAATAGTAGTAATACTCAGGCGGATTCAGGGCTTTTCTACACGACACTGTTAAACTGCTCGATCTACTTTCAGTTTTGTCGCAGAATTGTGATCCAAGCACTACACGAAGAGTGTTTCCTTTCCTGTTTTTCTGCTACAGAACCTCTAGGTGGCATTGTGATATAGTGGAATGGTGCAAATACACAAGTGGAAAAAGAGCTTTTTTCACTTTCAGAAATAATACCGCATTTTCCCTGCTCTAAAAAACTCTGTGAAAGTGATCTCTAAAAATAGAAGTGAAACTGGAGGGTCATAATGTTGTCTAAAGAACCTGTAAACAACTGTGAGTAGGGAATGATGAACTCACAATAAATGCCTCATATAGAAAAGCTCTCATAATGAAATAGATGGTCCCATAGATAGTCAGGTCCTAAGCTTTGAAAGTTAAGACCAAAGCCTTGAATAGCGCACAGTAAGCAACTGGCTTTAGATCTATCCCTGCCCTCTGGGATGGCAGCAGAGAGCAAATATTGGCCCTCTCCAGGGATTTGAAGAGTGCAGTCATGCCCCCTTCACTGAGTCTTCTCTTCCACAAACTGAACATCCATCTTTGGTTGTCTAGTATTATTTCGAACTGCATGCTAATGCATGAGTCTAAGGCTCCAATCCTAACAATGCTTACTAGAGAGCAAGCCCCACTGAACACAGGGAGACTTATAAATAGATGTCATTCTGGGACCAGTCCCCCCACCGTAAGCCTGAAATAGAGAAATTTTATTTTGCAAATTGATTCTGGTTACACATTCAGATGTGGTGATCTCCCTCCCACTGCCACCACCCACACTCACATGGAATTCAGACCCCCAAATGTATACACATCCCCCCCCCCCAAATTTAAATGTGTAACTTTCAAGGAAAGTTTTAACCGTGCAGAGAGAGAGAGAAGGGAGAACTGTGCATTCTTGATCAGGAGAGGGCAACGTGGCCCTCCAAAAGTGTTTGGACTGCAGCTTCTATCATCCATCACCATTGGCTATGATGGCTAGGGGCTAATAGGAATTGCAATCCAACAATATCTGGAGGGTTGCAAGTTGCCCACTCTTGGTTGATGTCCCGAGAGGTGCTTTACGGATCCCTTGTTAAAAGATGGGTACAGCAAATTGTGTTTTTCCTAGAAAAATATTGTGCTGGGGGAAAATACGTTTTCCGGACAATGGATGAAGAAGCTGGGAGGAAGATGTCAGATTGCTCGTAGCCAGCCCCAGAAGCAAAGCAAGAGCACAAGAAAGCAATTTCTGAGACTACAGGTGGGACCTGCAGAGAAATATTGTGGTGTGGCGTGCTCCTGTTCACTACTGCAGTCAAGTCACTACTCCAGTCAAGCTAGCCAGTACAATGGGTGTTGCTGTTTTGGCTACGTAACCATCAGCACTCACACCTGAACATCAGAAATAGAAGGAACAATTGCATGTTGATGGGAAAAAAGAATACTGCTCCAGCCAGCAAGTCAGCCAGCCAGCCAGCCATGTCCTCCACTGCAATATGCCATTGCATGTGGGGTTCTCCTCTTTAGAGGGTTTTTCTCAATGGATTTTTTGTACTTCTGCAAGCTTTGGGCCAAATGTGCCAATACCTCCCTCTTGATGCTGTTTTGACTACATAAGTATCAGCACTTATGCCCAAACATCAGAAATAGAGGGAACAATCACACGTCGCTGGGGGAAAAAAATACTAATCTGTATTTAATAATATAAGAGGTAGATGTTCCTGATTTACCTTAGAAAACTTTAGATTCTCAAAAACATGTAATTATGCATTAGCCTGTCAAGATCATGTTAGTTATGTATGTGAGCCAACTACTTCGAAAGAAACAGGTGTGAGTCTATAGATGTGTGTGTTTCAGGTTATGCCTTGAATAACAATTTGGCAGTTCAACATAATAGTGTCATTTTTGATGTGATAGATACATATGAAGCATACATCCGTTAATTAAATACCTGCAGTTACAGCATACGAATTTTTGGTGCTGACTCTTTTCAAAGAAAGATCATATTGCTGGTTTCCATGCAGGTAAACGCACCATGTCATAACATAAAAATGGCCTTGCAGGGTGAGACTAAGGGTGTGTCTAGACAGAGGGCTCCTAGCGCTAACCAATGGGAAGGCATTGTGCGGCTATTCCGTATTTTCCTTCTAAACGGATGATCTGCATTAAGAGAAAAAATGGGAGAAGCCATGGGAAAACATGGGAGGGTTACAAGTTGAAGATGACAACACCTGGATCCCCCCTAAAATTCCCTGAATGAGGCAAGATATTGGCACCAAAAAAGAATCATCTGGAAGCACCCTAAATCAGGGGTGGCCAGATGTTTTGGACTTCAACCCCCAGCATTCCTGACCATTGGCCATGCTGGCTGGGGCTTCTGAGAGTTGAAGTCCCGAACATCTGGAGATTTACCTTCTGCCCACCTCTGCCCTAAAGATCTATCTAGTCCAGACTTGGGTCTCCAGGTGTTGTTAGCCTACAGCTCCCATCCTCCCTGACCGGGGGTGATGGGTGTTGTAGTGGGGAGCTGAGGTTGGGAAAGGCTGGTCTATTTAGCCCAGCATTCTGTTCTCATCAGTGGCCAACCAGCTGTCTCTGAGGGGGCAAACAGGATGGTCCTTCCTTATAGTTTGTCCCTAGAATCAGGGGTAGTCAGCTTCTGAACATGGAGGCTTTGTTCTTAGATGTAGTGGTAAATAACTCTAGGTTCTGCTACGTATTATTCTGTCACAATGGCCTTTTTCTTTTTGTAGTATCCATGCTCATGGATGCCAGGGCCGGTACCAAGGGTAGGCATGGTTAGGCATCTGCCAAGGGCCCACAGCCCAGCAGAGGCCCATTGACAAGAACCCCTGGCGTTGCTCCTCCTTTTCCCCACTGCATCCTGCTTGTTCACCTGCCTCTCACTCTGGCCTGGACAACAGTGGTGGTGAGAAGGAAGGAGGAGCAGGACATGCCACGGCTTGCTTGCTCCCTGGCTCTCTGCCTGCCAAGCAACCAAGGGGGAACAATGAAGAGGAAGAGGAGGAGGAGCAGCAGCAGCAGCTGGTGACAATGGTGGTGAGAAGATAGGCCCAAGGGCCCTCCAAAACCAGGAAATGGCACTCCTGTCTACACTGGTAACATAAGAGGGGGGAAAAAGGTGCCAGTGACCAAAATGTTGCACAAATGGCTAGTTTTGCCCCCTGGAGGCTGTCCCAATTTGCCCCAAAGAGGAGAGTCACACACACTGCAGGCTCGATCCAGCTTAGTTTTTATTGTTTTGCAAAACAGGTCAGCAAAGGAGCTACTGCTGAAAGGTACTGCTGAAAGCCTGGCCCCAGGCAACGCACGCCCGAGGCAACACGTATATAGGTTGCATAGACAAAGTGCCCCTTTCTGATTGGTTACTTGTGACATCATTCTGCCCGCCCCTCATAGCCACAGGGTCTTGTCTTGCCACTTCCATATAAGGGAGTACAACTGGCACAAAGACATGCTGACATGACACGTCCTGCAGGAAATTACACATGGGCTTATCTTTTTGGTGTACGTGCCAGAGAGCACACAATGGCTTTATATTACACTGTGAGGTCTGTGAACGTGCCAAAATAGGCAGAAGCAATGGCACTTCGCTAGCTCAGCTAATGCAGTGTCAGCTAATGCATCAAAAAGTTTCCAAAAGCTGTGGCAAGCCATGCATGCTGCATGCTCCTTGTTAAACCAGTATTCAGGAGGAATGAGACCCAGGGCAAAGCAAACCACAGGGAAAAAAATTGAGGAAAGGAACTCTCTAATCCCTTCCTTGGATGCCCCCTTTCCCAAGAGATCAAGAAATGAGGCAACCACATCAGGATGACCTCTGGCCAGCTTCATGAGCCAGGCCTCCTGTCCTAAAAGAAATGACCATAAGCTTGAGTTTGCAGAGGATTTTTTGAAGCTGTCTCGTCTGTTTTTGAACACACTATGGATTTGTGGGGGGGAGGTTTGCAGTCCATGTGATAGCTCTGCACTTAGATTGCCTGCTGTTTGAGAGGGAGCCGGTTTCCAAATGATTTGGTGCCCCTCAAGGTTATCCAGGGTGGGACCCAGGCAGAATCAATCTATGCTGAAAAGCATTTCAAGCACGCTTGAAAAGAAAAAGGAAAGTTAAAACTGCCAAGAGCAGGGCACCAAATTTGAATGGCTTGGCACATACAGTGGGGAGAGGGGAATGTTTCAATTGCTGGATGGATTTCACTTCTATAGGGATGGATTTGGAAAGAGATTACCAATGGTGATCCCTTGTTAGTTGAATTCACAAGAGACTGTGAGCATGAGAATTGTGCCACCCTTTTGCATCACAGCCGATGTTAAGTCCCGACAAATGCTAGAGGCCTGGACAATTTTTAAATTTTTATTTTCTCTCTTTTGGGTGCCAGAATTAGAGAGCACAGACCCAGGGTAAGAGCAATTCCAGCTGAGCCAATTTTGCTCTTAGTGTGTATGCATAAATTACCTTCACACATGCATGCACGGCGAAGTGCCATAGGGGTAGAAGAAGGTACATTGGTCCCGTTTGTTAGATAAAAATAGTCCTTGCTTTCAGTTTAGAAGGAAAGGATGCCAGGCAGGCAGCAGTGGATCCAACACTATTTTATTGAAACGTTTTGCAAAACGGGTGCAGAGCAGTCTGGACCTCGAGACACGTGTGCAAAAGCCTTTTATACCATATTGCTTCTATTGTTCTTGCCAGTAACCAATGAAACAGTTAGTACATTGGCTCACCAAGTCAATAGCCAATAAACAGTATCAGCTTACTAAACTGTTAGTCATGAGCACGTCAGTATGATTTTCTTTTTGCTCTGCCTACATTTTTTCGCCACTCGGGCTTTTATGTAACTTGAGATGCCAACAGTTACGGAGTCTCTTTTTTCTAACACCTTCATGGCTCACTGCCTTGTTGTGGCAAAGGGGCTTGCGTAACTCAGTGAAGCCATAAGCTATGCCGTGCCAGGCCACCCAAGACGGACAGGTCATGGCAGAGAGTTCTGACAACATGTGGTCCACTGGAGAAGGAAATGGCAACCCACTCCAGTATTCCTGCCAAGAAAACCCCATGGAACGTATCCCAAGGCTAAAAGAGATGACACCGGAAGATGAGCCCCTCAGGTCGGAAGGTGTCCAGTATACTCCTGGGGAACAGCAGAGGGAATTTCCAAGTAGCGCCAGAAAGAGTGAAGTGGCTGGGCCAAAGCCGAAAGGACACTCAGCTGCGGATGTGTCTGGTGGTGAAAAGAAAGTCCGATGCTGTAAAGAACAATATTGTTTCGGAACCTGGAATGTCAGATCAATGAATCAAGGTAAGCTGGAGGTGGTCAAACATGAGATGGCAAGACTGAACATCGACATCCTGGGAATCAGCGAACGAAAATGGATGGGCATGGGTGAATTTAATTCAGGTGACTATCATATCTACTATTCTGGGCAAGAATCCCTTGGAAGAAATGGAGTAGCTCTCATAGTCAACAAAAGGGTGGGAAAAGCAGTACTGGGGTACAATCTCAAAAACAACAGAATGATCTCTGTACGAATCCGAGGCAAACCATTCAACATCATAGAAATTCAAGTCTATGCCCCAACCACTGAGGCCGAAGAAGCTGCGGTTGATTGGTTCTATGAAGACCTACAACACCTTCTAGAACTAACACCAAAAAAAGATGTCCTCTTCATCACAGGGGATTGGAATGCCAAAGTAGGAAGTCAAGACATAACCGGGATAACAGGCAAGCATGGCCTTGGTGTACAAAATGAAGCAGGAGAAAGGCTAATAGAGTTCTGCCAAGAGAACACGCGGATCATAGCAAACACTCTTTTCCAACAGCACAAGAGGCGACTCTACACATGGACGTCACCAGATGGTCAATATCGAAATCAGATTGATTATGTCCTTTGCAGCCAAAGATGGAGAAGCTCCATACAGTCAGTCAAAACAAGACCTGGAGCTGACTGTGGCTCAGATCATGAGCTGCTTCTTGCAAAGTTTCGGCTGAAATTGCAGAACGTAGGGAAAACCACTAAACCATTCAGGTATGACCTAAATCATATCCCTTGTGAATATACAGGGGAGGTGAGGAATAGATTTAAGGGATTAGACCTGATAGACAGAGTGCCTGAGGAGCTATGGACGGAGGTCCGTAACATTGTTCAGGAGGCAGCAACTCAATCCATCCCAAAGAAAAAGAAATGCAAGAAAGCCAAGTGGCTGTCTGATGAGGCTTTACAAGCAGCTGAGGAAAGAAGGGAAGCGAAAAGCAAGGGAGAAAGGGGAAGATATACCCAACTGAATGCAGAGTTCCAGAGAATAGCCAGGAGAGACAAGAAGCCCTTCTTAAATGAACAATGCAAAGAAATCGAGGAAAACAACAGAATGGGAAAGACTAGAGATCTCTTCAAGAAAATTGGAGATCTCAAGGGAACATTTTGTGCAAAGACGGGCATGATAAAGGACAAAGAAGGCAGGGACCTAACAGAAGCAGATGAGATTAAGAAGAGGTGGAAAGAATACACAGAAGAACTATCCAGGGAAGATCTGAATGTCCCTGATAGCCATGATAGTGCAGTCACTGAACTTGAGCCGGACTTCCTAGAGAGTGAAGTCAAGTGGGCCTTAGGAAGCATTACTAACAACAAAGCTAGCGGAGATGACAGTCTTCCAGCTGAGCTATTTAAGTTCCTAAAAGATGATGCTGTTAAAGTGCTGCACTCAATATGCCAACAAATTTGGAACACTCAACAGTGGCCACAAGACTGGAAAAGGTCAGTTTACATTCCAATTCCAAAGAAGGGCAACGCCAAAGAGTGTTCAAACTACCGCACAATTGCGCTCATTTCACATGCCAGCAAGGTGATGCTCAAAATCCTGCAAGCTAGGCTTCAGCAGCATGTGAACCGAGAACTATCAGAAGTACAAGTGGGGTTTCGAAGAGGCAGAGGAACTAGAGATCAAATCGCCAACATTTGCTGGATCATGGAGAAAGCAAGAGAATTCCAGAAAAGCATCTATTTCTGCTTCATTAACTACGCTAAAGCCTTTGATTGTGTGGATCACAACAAACTATGGCAAATTCTTAAAGAGATGGGAGTAGGGATGTACGAAAGTCACTTACCTTGTCCAAAATTTGATTCGCGGTGGGGGGGAGGCGCTCAGTCCGTCCCCCCGAAATTCTGGCCGGGGGGGAGGCGCCCCGTCCCTCCTGCCGCGAATCCTGGCTGGCCGGGAATGCAAATGGCAGTGGCTGTAGCCTATCACGTTTACGTAAACTAATGTTTACGTAGCCTATCACGGCTGAGTTAAAAAAAGTTAAAAACAACAACAACAAAACACCGCGCGTACGCAAATGGCGGCACCCATGGGTGCCGCTATTTGCGTTCCTTATTTTGGCACGTCTAGTCTACGTAAACATTTACGTAGACTACAGCGAAAAGAAGGGGAAGACAAATAGCATAGCGTCTACGCTATTTGCGTTCCCCTTATTTTTGCTGTAGTCTACGTAAATGTTTACGTAGACTAGACGTGCCAAAATAAGGAACGCAAATGGCGGCGCCCATGGGCGCCGACATTTGCATACACGCATTTTTTTGTTTTTTACTCAGCTGTGATAGGCTATGTAAACATTTACGTGGCCTACCACGGTATTTTTTAAAAATCTAGCTGTGATAGGCTACATAAATCTTTACGTAGCCTATCACTTTTGTTGTTGTTGTTTTTTTACTGGAAATGACGGCCGCTGCCACTGCACTGCTGCACCGTTGCCGCACTGCTGCCGCACCGCCGCCGCACCGCCACTGGAGCCGCTGCCGCCAGGGACATTCGCACAAGGTAAGTCCCGTCCTGGGGGTGGCGGGGGGGTGGCAGACCGTTTCGCCACCGATTTCGTGGGGCTGAATGCACTGGCATTCGGCCTCCCTGAGATTCGTGGCGAAATTCTCTGACATCCCTAGATGGGAGTACCAGGCCACCTTACCTGTCTCCTGAGAAACCTGTACGAGGGCCAAGAAGCAACAGTAAGAACCGGACATGGAACAACCGATTGGTTCCAAATTGGGAAAAGAGTACAACAAGGCTGTATATTGTCGCCCTGCTTATTCAACTTATATGCAGAGTACATCATGAGAAATGCAGGGTTGGATGAATCACAGGTCGGAATTCAGATTGCCGGGAAAATTATCAACAAGCTCAGATACACAGACGATACCACCCTAATGGCAGAAAGTGAAGAGGATCTAAAGAGCCTCTTGTTGAGGATGATAGTGGAGAGTGCAGAAGCTGGTTTGAAACTCAACATTAATAAAACTAAGATTATGGCATGTGGCCCCATCACTTCCTGGCATATAGAAGGGGAAGAAATGGAAGCAGTGACGGATTTTACTTTCTTGCGCTCCAAGATCACCGCAGACGGTGACTGTAGCCATGATATTAAAAGACGCTTGCTCCTTGGGAGGAAAGCTATGGCCAACCTAGATAGCATAGTAAGAAGCACAGAAATCACCTTGCCGACAAAGGTTTGTATAATCAAAGCTATGGTTTTCCCAGTAGCAATGTATGGCTGTGAGAGCTGGACTATAAGGAAGGCTGAGTGCCGAAGAATCGATGCTTTCGAACTGTGGTGCTGGAGAAGACTCTTACGAGTCCCCTGGACTGCAAGGAGGTCAAATCAGTCAGTCCTAAAGGAAATAAACCCTGACTGCTCATTGGAAGGACAGAGACTGAAGCTGAAGCTCAAGTATTTTGGCCACCAAATGCGAAGAGAAAAGTCACTGGAAAAGACCCTGATGCTGGGAAAGACTGAAGGCAAAAGGAGAAGGGGACGGCAGAGGATGAGATGGCTGGATAGCATCACTGATGCAATGAATATGGACTTGAGCACGCTCCGGGAGAGAGCGCAGGACAGGAAGGCCTAGCGTGCTATGGTCCATGGGGTCACGAAGAGTCGGACACGACTGAACGACTGAACAACAACAACAAGGTACATTGGTAGCTTAGGGGTAGTGTTGGCCCTGGGGGTACAAATAGCCGGGCCCTTCATAAAAGGTGTGCAGACATTCTTAACTTGGTCTTTTAAATTGTTGTTACAATTAAGATGGCTTTTAGAGATTGTTTTTAACGGTTTACTATGTTTCACTTGGTTGTGGTTTTTGTGTTCTGACATTTTTGTAAACCACCTTGGTTGGTTTCGGAAAGGCAGCATAGGCATAAAATAAGAAATAAGATGGTGCCATTTTGCAGGAAGCATTAGGTGAGACAGCGTGGACATAGGTTGGTTACTCAGCTTGCCCAGAATGGAGAGAAGATGAGAAGATACCCCCTATTTCATTCCTATGTTGTTTCTCCAATTTGCTCTAGGTCATTGGTTCCACTGTGGAACTGCTCTTACTATCAATAGTTTTCTCCTAATGTTCACCCAAAATCTTCCCACCTGTAACTCTTAGATCTAATCCTGCCCTCTGGGATGACAGCTGTGGTAAAAGTCCAAAACTGGACTTGGAGGTCCGTGCCCAGATTTTGGAAGCACGATGATTCATAGGTGTGGGGTGAGTTGCTGTGCCAACAACATAACCTATCTCTGCTGTCCTAGCTGTTTCCCCTTTAGTATGGAAGAAACTGAGACAGCAGCTTTAGGCATTTGAGGAGTCTGCCACATAGGCACGAAGGAGCCGAGACAACGTGGCTTTGCCTTGGTTATTCTGCACATTCCCTCATTTGATCCAATAGGAGCTGAATTCTTCATACTGGATCACCTAGAGAGTGCCGCCAGCCCACTGCTTCAGCGGTTCTTTCCGATTTTCTACCTCTTCCTGTGGCAAGCCTTGATACGTAGCACGAAATTGCTGGCTAACTTGTCTTCTTATACAAGACGTGAAGCACGCAAAGATGCAGGGTAAGAACGATACCACAAATAGAATGCCCAACACAACGAGAAAGCCTTGCCTCAACCAGGCGAGGTTTGGGAGCCATCCGGGTAGCCAGTCTACAGGATTCCATCCTTTCCAGGCTTGTACAGGTACATGCGCTACTTCCCTAACGTCTGCTGCCCACTGTTTTACAGTTTTCCCATCTCATCCATCTTTAGACAACAGCCAAACCATTCAAGTTTCCCACACAGGCCGCCCTCAGCTGCCAGCACATAGTCTAAACCCATTCTGTTCCAGATGATGGCCTCCCGCATTTGAGTCATCTGAGTAGCAACCAGGCCCAAGGCATCTGCAGCATGACTGGCAAACACTTCAACTACTGCCATAAGTCTCCTGGTGAGAGATGTCAAATCTCGTGCTACTGTACTGGGCTCAAAGACAGCTGGACTTACCCCCAAACGGTCCATCTTTACGGCTGCTATTAAAACAGAATGTTCCCAACGTAGGAATGACAGACCACCAGGTGTGAGCATTTGGAAGCCCCAAATCCTTCCAAGTGCTGTTATCTGACTTCAAGGGAACCAGGGGGTTGCCAAGTTAGCTGCGCTCAAAGGTTTGGCCTCCCAGGGCATTGGGAGATTATGCTGATGGTGCGGGGGGAGGCGTTCCGTCCCTCCCCCCAGAATCCTCGCCGGGGGGGGAGGCGCTCCGTTCCTCTCCCCCTGGAAGCCTGGCCGGCCGGCTGTGCTCCGCAGCAATTCTGCGGAGCCGCTGGCCGGCTCCACCAGCAGCCGGACATCCGGCCGCTGGCTAGCAGGGACGTAAATGGTGGCGGCCGTAGCCGCCGCCATTTGCGTCCCTGCAGTCAGCCGTGATAGGCTATGTAAATGTTTATGTAGCCTATCACGGCTGATTTATAAAACAAACAAACAAACGTGCATATGCAAATAGTGGCAGCCATGGGCGCCGCCATTTGCGTTCCTTATTTTGGCACGTCTTAGTGTACGTAAACATTTACGTAGACTAAGAGGGCGAAAATAAGGGGAACGCAAATAGCGTAGCATCTACGCTATTTGCGTTCCCCTTATTTTCGCCCTCTTAGTCTACGTAAATGTTTACGTAGACTAAGACGTGCCACAATAAGGAACGCAAATGGCGGCGCCCATGGGCGCCGCCATTTGCATACACACAGGTTTTTTTTTCTTTTAAATCAGCCGTGATAGGCTACGTAAACATTTACATAGCCTATCAGGTTTTTTTGTTTTTTGTTTTTTTTTTACCTGGAAATGGCAGCGGTGGCAGCTGGTCGGAAGACCGGCCGCCGCAGCCGCCGTCACTGAACCACCACCGGAGCCGCAGCCGGAGCCACCGCCGCCAGGAAGACCCGCCTAAGGTAAGTCCCATCCCGGGTGGGGGTGGGGGGCCGTTCCGCCACCGATTTCAGGGGGCCGAATGCACTGGCATTCGGCCCCCCCGAGATCCATGGCGGAACTTTCGTACATCCCTAGTTTTAGGCTTTTGAGAAATCTGCCATGAAGGCACAAAGAAGCCGAGACAACATGGCTTTGCCTTAGTTATTTTCCACACAGCAGAGAACAGGTCTTTGCTCTTTTCAACGCGACAGCCCTTCTTGAATTTGGAGAAGGCTATCATAATGTGTATCTCGGTCTTCTTTTCTCCAGCCTCAACATCCCCAGCTCCTTCAACCTTTCCTCATAGGCCTCGTTTTCCATTCCCCTGCCCATCTTTGTTGCCCTCCTCTCATTCCAATTAGTCTGTACCCTTTTGAAAGCGAGGCACTGGGACACAGTACTCCAGATTAGGTCTGGGTAGTGTGGAATAAAGTGGAACTATTACTTCCCATGAATTGGAAACTATGGCTCTATTTATGCAGCCCAAAATTGCATTCACCTTTTTTGCCGCTGCATCACAACACTGACTCATGATTGACTACAGTCCTGAGAACCTTTTCACCTGTACGGCTGCCAGCCCAGATAACCCGCATCCTATACCTGTGCATATTATTATTAATAATTTATTTATTTATTTATTTATTTATTTCATTTCTATACCGCCCAATAGCCGAAGCTCTCTGGGCAGTTCACAAAAATTAAAACCAAACAACACACAATAAAACAATTTAAAATATATAGAACATTAAAACCACAATATAACAATACAACCACAATAAAACCTAGCAGCAGTGCAGGAGTTTAAAATACAGATTTAAAACAACAAAGATAAAAATTTAGAAAGCTAAAATGCTAAAATGCCTGGGAAAATAAAAAGGTCTTCACCTGGCGCCGAAAGGAGTACAATGTAGGCGCCAGGCGAACCTCACTAGGGAGCTCATTCCAGAGCCGGGCTGCCACAGCAGAAAAAGCCCTCCTCCTAGTAGCCACCCGCCTCACTTCCTCAGGCAGGGGCTCACGGAGAAGGGCCGCTGACGATGATCTTAAGGTCTGGGCAGGCACATATGGGAGGAGGCGATCCTTCAGGTAACCTGGCCCCAAGCCGTTCAGGGCTTTGAATGTTAACACCAGCACTTTGAATCGGGCCCGGAAATGGGCTGGCAGCCAGTGCAGCTGGAAAAGTACTGGCGTAATATGAGCTCGCTGGCCAGTCCCTGTGAACAGTCTTGCTGCCCTATTTTGGACCAGCTGAAGTTTCCGGACCGTTTTCAAAGGCAGCCCCACGTATAACCCATTGCAGTAATCCAGACGAGAAGTTCTCAGAGCGTGGATCGCTGTAGCTGGGCTCTCTCTGTCCAGAGAAGGGCGTAGTTGGTATACCAGCCTAAGCTGATAAAAAGTGCTCCGTAATAATATTCTTATTCTTATTATTCTCAATGCAGAATGCATTTGTCTCAGTTGAACTTCATTCTGTTCGCTTCAGCCCACTTTTCCATTCAATCAAGGTAATTTTGAACGTTATTCCTGTCCTCTGAGATGTTAGCAATCCCTCCTAGTTTTGTGTCATCCACAAATTTTACAAAGATTCCCTCTGCCCATTCATTTAAGTCATCGATACAAATGTTGAAGAGTACTAGGCCCAGTACAGAGTCCATTAGCACCCCACTTGAAACCTCCCTCTCATTTAATGAGGAACCATCAATGAGCACTCTTTGAATAATGTTCCAACCAACTGTAAATTTACCTGACAGTATCTACCCTGCATGTGCAGTTGTTATAGTTTCCATTCCTTCCAGTTAATTTGCCTCTTCCCCCACATGTTACCGATATGCACATATGCATGGATAATTAAAATGCTGCCCCCCACAGGGAATTTGATGTGACTGTATGAATAACTGCAACATGACTCTTTTTCTGCAGTGTTTAGTGATGCGCCCATGCACTCCTGTGTATTGGTTAAACACCACACAGAGGAATCTTGGTACAAATGAATGTAAGATCACATTAAGAGTGCTTCCCCCCCCCCCCGTGTTCTATCAATGCACATATTGGCGACAGAGAGGTGGGAAAAGACGCACATGAAATGAGGGAACTAAAAGCTGAGGCAAACTAGGCAGGCACTATGGTCTGTACAAAATTTGGAAATTAAAAAAATGGAACAACGGAAGATTCCTAATGTGTTGGTTCCCCTTCGGAACTAAGAGCAGGTAATTCAGTAATTCCAAAATCTGGGGAGAAACTCAGATGTGGGGGCTGTTGGAAACCAAGCCCAAAACAGTGTCCAGGCCTCCCTGCATCAGACAAGTCACCCCTTGCCATTTTGTGATGCATAATCCCTCAGGGGACACAGCACACCTTTGCAAGCTGAGCATAAAGAGCACAGTGTGCAGGCAGCACTTTACCTTTATAGGATTGCCCAGTTTTGGAGCCAGTCTCTGCAGTTGTGCAGCCTGCCTTCCTGTTGTGAAGGGAACCAAATTCTGGGTGTGTTTCTTAAACGGACCTAGGGACACTAAAGAATAGGCAGAGTGCTGTTCACTTCTGGTAGGAAGTCGCTTTTAAACAGTGATGTGTGTAAAGGAACTGGGTTGAATCCAAATGTAGTCATATACTTAGAGTAGACCCATTGAAATCAGTGGGACTTAAGTGGATTTCAATGGGTCTACTGTAAGTAAGACTAAGTCTGTTGTCGTAGCTGCATTACTTACATAGCACCATCCATATACAATAGTATATGATGCATTGGAAATTATGAGTGTACAGGGTCCCTGTTCCAATCCAGAAATTGACACATAGCGCAATCCCATACAGGAATACACAGAAATAAATCTTGTTAGATTCAAGAAAGGCATGAGGGATAAGGGGTTTTGACATTGTCCCCTCCTTTTCTCTGAAGTGTAACCATGCTGGCAACCGTATTAGGAGCATACCTATTCTTCCACATTCTTAATTTCAATCTGTGTGATTCTGGATCAATAATCACAGGACTGTCTGACTCTAACATAAGAAGAGCCATGTTGGATCAGACCAGGGTCCATCTAAGTCCAACATTTTGTCCACACAATGGCCAACCAGATGCCTGTGCGAAACCCACAAATAGGACATGAGTGCAATAGCACCCTCCTGCCCATGTTCCCCAGCAACTGGTATACTCTCTCTGATGCTGGAGATAATATATAACCATAACAACTGGGAACCATTGATAGCTTTATCCTCTATGCATTTTCAAATCCCCTCTTGAAGCCATCCAAGTTGGCAGCCATCACATCTTGTGGTAGCGAATTCCATAGTTTAACTATGCACTGCTAGCTGCATGCAAAGCATGGGCTCAAAAATTGAGCTGTGGTCCTACACTGCCTCTCAAATTGAAGCAAGATTCTAGGCCTCGTGGTTCTAAATAAAGGGCTGATTTGGGGGGAGTCCTTTTGTTGCTGATATTGTTAAACAATTGGGAGCTCCTGTTCAGGGTTCTAGCCATGCTCTTTCCCAGGACGCTCCATCCCTCCACCACCCATATTTTCTTGGGTTTCCCCACACACCACACGCACGCACACACACTCACAGCATTCTGTAGCCACTGTGCATGCTAAGAACATAAGAAGAGCTCTGCTGGATCAGACCAAGGGTCTATCTGGACCAGTATGCTGTTCACACAACCAGCTGCCCATGGGAAACTTACAAGCAGGACATGAGCGCAACAGCACCGCCCCACCCATGTTCCCCAGCAACTGCTGTACATAGGCATACTGCCTCTGAGACGGGAGGTAGCATATAGCCATGCTATTTGAGGTTTGCTTCCCCCCGCCCTTAGGATCTCCCCCCTAAAGTTCTTTCTGTACTTCTGCAAGCCACTGCGCCTCCTGCTACCTCCTGCTCGCATTTGCAGATGGTACCATTTTGGCTACGTAAGATCAGCATCAGGGAATGAGTTCACTTCTTAAGGTACTGAATGCTGGAAAAGATGGAAAACAGCCTTCCATTCGTCTGTTCTGAATCTCCCACCATTCAGCTTCATGGGCTGATCCTATTAGCTTCTATATTATGAGGGAGGGGAAAAAAATGTCTCCACACCATGCATAATTTTGTACACCTCTATCATGTCTCCCCTCACCCGCCTCTTTTCTAAGCTAAATAATCCCAGATGTGTAGCCTTTCCTCATAAGGGAATTACTCCATCTTACTTGATCATTTTAGTTGCCCTTTTCTGCCCTTTTTCCAAGTCTACAGTTTCCTTTTTTAGGTGCGGTGACCAGAACTGTATACAGTATTCCCAGTGTGGTTGCACCATATATTTATCTAAGGGCAGTATGATATTGGCAGGGTTTTTTTTTTTTCAATTCCTCTCCTAATTATATCTAACATGGAATTTGCCTTTTTCACAGCCACTGCACACTGGGTCGACATTTTCGTCGAGCTGTCCACCACAACCCCAAGATCTCTTTCTGGGCCAGTCACCACCAGCTCAGATCCCATCAGCATATATGTAAAACTAGGATTTTTTTTGCACCAACATGCATCACTTCACACTTGCTTACATTGAACTGCATTTGCTATCTGGATGCCTATTCTACCAGTTTGGAGATATCCTTTTGGAGTTCTTTGCCATCTCTTTCTGTTTTAAGCACCCTAAATAATTTGATGCCCTCAGCAAACTGTGCCAACAATTTTGTGTCAGTAGTTTTCTCAGGGCACACTGGAGTAAAACTAAATAAATGACGGAAATCCCAAATCCAGACCAAAGGGAATCCAAAATCCAGTTAGACAATATTTTTATTAGGATTGACCAAAATGCCACAAAAGATTGTGCAAGCTTTCATGTTCTCCAGAACTCTTCATTAGGTTAGGTGTCACAGGTATCGGATCATTCTGGGATGAAGAAGCAATGGCTAGGTTCACACAACACAACAAGCCAGAGTAAGGGTTGAGTATGGGTTGACTGTGGGTTATCGTTGAATTGTAGGCTGTTGTTGAATCATTGATTGTTGTGTGAACTCAGTCGCACTAACAAACCATGGTTTAACCACAAACAACCCACAAAAAGTGTGGTAAAAGTCCAAAACTGGACTTGGAGGTCCGTGCCCAGCTGCCCTCCAATTAAGCTCTGGACACGCGGGTAAGATCCAACGAGAGTTTATTCGTGTACAACGAAGGCAGCTCTGTCAACCCAGGGGCAGCGCAGATCAACACTCCCCAGTTACATTTATAATCATACTGTGGCTAAATAAGTGACATCAGCCAAGCCCAGCACACTGTCTGCTCATTGTCAACTGAACTTCTACGGAACCACCACCACCCTGGTTCCTGTCAGGAGTGCCCTGGCGGCCTCTTTCAGTAGACTCCAATAGCCAACTCAAGACACAGATGAAAGGATTCTTTTCAAGGCTTTAATCCTTTTACAACTTGATGACTCTTTCAGATGCTAATCACCAGCGACTAAGTAAGGAACAGCACTGGGGAAAGATAGCAGAGTAGCCTATGCTCCAGGTAGGCAGCTGATCTCCGTTTGAAGGAGAATCACTTGAAGACCCTGAACTTATGGGCTAGAGAGATCCTCCCTCTTTCCCTTGGGTCCACGGGAGGCGGCCACTGCTTGCACGCCAAACGGGTGCTACGCCTCCTTTCCGCACCCTCCATCGCTCATCGCTCCCTGAGTCTGCGTCGAGCATCCAGCAAGCCCCGTTCCCGCACTCTCTCGCTGCCAGGGTCACTATCTATCCCAGGAATGCCAGCAGGAGGAGTCTCTGCCAGCTGCTGTGCCTGTGAGGGATGAGCGGGCTCCTCTCCCACGGATTGCTGATCCTCCTCAGAATCAGAACTGCTCTGGGGCTCTTTGGGCTCAGTGTCCACCCTGACATCATCCCCGCTCCCATGAGGCCCCCCCTCGTGCCCCTCCCCTGGGGCCCCGGGTTTGTGGGGGTACAGCTGGTGGAAGCGCCTCAGCAACAATGGAGCATGCACATTTTCCGCGGATTCCCAGGATCGCTCATCAGGCCCATGCCCCTTCCAGTCCACCAGATACTGCAGGCGGCTGCGAGAAAGGCGGGAGTCCAGAATCTCTGCGACCTCAAACTACTCCTCCCCCTCCACCAGCACTGGCGGCGGGGGGGAGCCGGCCGAGCGATGAGGGTCACCAGAAACCAGGGGGGACAGCAAGGACTGATGAAAAACAGGATGGATCTTCATGGGAGGGGGGAGATCCAGGTGAAAAGCAACAGGGTTAAACCGGGCCATAATCTGGAAAGGCCCCGTGCGGCGAGGCACGAGCTTCCTTGCGGGCGAGTGAGCGGGGAGGTATTGGGTGAACAACCAAACCCAGTCCCCTAGTTGCAGAGACGGACCCGGCTGGTGCTGCTGGTCCGCAGAGGCCTTGTAGGCTGTCTTGGCTTGCTCGAGGGAGTCCCGTAAGAGGTGGTGTACTGCTCGCAACTCCTCTAAAAAGTCATGGGCCGCTGGCACTGAAGAGGGAGCTAGGGTGGACAGGAAGGCCTTGGGGTGGTAACCAAAATTGTCAAAAAATGGAGTTTGGCGGGTGGAAGCATGGCAGGCATTGCTATAAGCAAATTCTGTGAGAGGCAGCAAGGAAAACCAGTCATCTTGCTGGTAATTGACATAACAGCACAAATATTGCTCCAGAGTCGCATTGGTGCGCTTGGTCTGACTGTCCGTCTGTGGATGGTGGGCGGAGGAAAGACGGAGCGTCACATGGAGAAGCCCAAGTAGCTCCCTCCAGAAGTGGGCAGTGAATTGGGCCCCCCTATCCGAAATGAGACCCTCGGGCCGTCCGTGGAGCCGGAAAACTTGCGCCAAGAACAGCTCTGCCGTCTCCCTGGCTGTGCGGGCAACCCAGAGCAGGGGATGAAATGGGCTATCTTAGAAAACAAATCCACCACCACCAGAATGGTGGTCTTACCGTATGAGCGAGGCACGTCAGTGATGAAGTCAAGGGAGAGCAGTTTCCAAGGTCCTGAGGGGGTAGGCAGGGGGTGAAGCAAGCCTGTGGGCTTGCCTGAGGGGGCCTTCGCCCGCTGGCAGGTTGGGCAGGAGGCAACATAGGTCTTGACATCCTGACACACACGAGGCCACCAAAAATCCCGCGTCACTTGGTGCAGGGTCTTGGCGAAGCCAAAATGCCCAGCAGTGGGGGAGTCGTAGCACTGATGGAGGACCTTCTCGCGGAGAGGTCTAGAAGGCACATAGACCCGGCCGGAATGGTAAAGCAGGCCACCTCGCAAAGAGAAGGGGGTAGAGTGGGGGGGGCAGAGGCTAGCCCCAATTCCTCCACCTTTATGTGAACAAAAGCATCCTGAGCCTGTGCCAAGTGAAGGAGCTCCTCCCAAGAGTGAGGCACCGCAACTGCCGCCAGGCTCGGGGGGGGGGGAGAATCAGAGAGGGGGGGATTTCCCTCACCCCCTGGCTGGAGGTCCGGCTTACGAGAAAAAGCATCCGCTTGTAGGTTGTCAGAGGCCTTCACATGGCAAATCTTAAGGTGGAACCGGGGGGAAAAAAAGCAACCACCTAATGTGCCGCTGGTTTAAGGCACGGGCTGTCTGAAGATGTTCCAGGTTGCGATGGTCGGTTCTAACTTCAACTGGGTGCTGTGCCCCCTCCAGAAGATGACGCCAACTCTCCAAAGCAGACTTGATGACCAACAGTTCCTTCTCCCAGATGGTATAATTCCTCTCAGACATGTTCAGCTTCCTGGAGTGGTAGGCGCAGGGTTGCAACCCACCGCACACCCGATCTGGCTGAAAAAGCACCACCCCCACCGCAAAGTCAGAGGCATCAGTTTGCACTACAAAAGGCTTCCTCGGGTCAGGATGTAACAGGATCGGCTCAGAACTAAAAAGCTTCTTAAGTTCCTCAAAAGCCTGTTGGGCAGATGCTGTCCAATGAAAAGGAGATTTCCTGCCCTTAAGGAGGTCCGTGAGAGGAGATGTCAGCCAAGCAAAGCTGGGCAGGAACTTTCTGTAGAAATTAGCAAACCCCAGAAAACGTTGCAAGTCCTTCTTGGTGGATGGAGCCTGCCAGGAGAGGATAGCCTGGACCTTTGCAGGATCCATCCTGATACCGTCAGCTGAGATAATGTAGCCGAGACAGTCCAAAGAGATTAGGTCAAATGCACATTTCTCCAGCTTGGCATACAGCTGGTGCTCGCGGAGGCGCTGGAGGACGGCGGAGACATGGTGCTGATGGGCGTGGGTGTCCTCAGAAAATATAAGTAAATCATCAAGATACACAATGAGGAAAGTGTCCAAATAGTCCCGGAAGATGGCATTCATAAAACACGAAAACGTGTGTGGGGGGGTGCAGGCGAGCACAAACGGCATCACTAGGTATTCATATGCTCCGTACCGGGTCCCGAAACAGGTCTTCCACTCATCCCCATCCTGGATGCGATCAGGTTGTAGGCGCCATGCAGGTCCAACTTTGTGAAAATCTTGGCTCGCCCCAGGTGCTCCAGCATCTCAGGGATCAGGGGGAGGGGGTACTTGTCAGGGATTGAGACCGAATTCAATGCTCGGAAGTCATGCACCGGGCGGAGTTCTCCAGATTTCTTGGCCACAAAGATGGTAGGGGCACAGGCGGGGGAGGAGGAGGGGCGAATGAAACCACGTCTGAGGTTTGTGTCCAAAAACTCCCGCAGAGTTTGAAGTTCCGGCTCCAACATCAAATAGAGCCGGCCAGCGGGGATGGTCGCCCCAAGAATGAGGTTAATGGCACAGTCAAAAGGGCGGTGGGGGGGGAAGACGGTCAGCCTCCTTCTTGTCAAACACATCCTGAAAAGCTTCATACTTCTCTGGGAGGATCATGGTAGCTGAAGGACTGCCAGAAGCAGATGAGGACGGGGAGGAAAGGGTTAAGGCCTGGGCCGGGACTGGCGCCTCGGTCGGGAGGCAATGCTCCCGGCAGTAGGGAGATGCAAACTCCACTTGCTGAAGCCCCCAAGAAATCTGAGGATTATGCTTAGAGAGCCAGGAAACACCCAGCATGATTGGGTATTGGGGAACCCTGGCCAAGTGAAACTGAATCTGCTCAACGTGGGACTGGGCGCGCAGAGTGAGCACAGCTGTAATCCGGGTCACCGCGCCTGAAGAGAGAGGACGCCCATCGATGGTCTCCACTGCCAAGGGGGCAGGAAGGGGCAGGGTAGGAATCTTGTGGAAGAGGGCGAACGTTTCATCCATGAAACTGGTCGTAGTCCCAGAGTCCACTAAAGCTAGGGCCTCCACCCCATCCCACTGGGAGGAGCGGAGGTGAACATGCAATAGCAGATGGGAGGGTGGGGGGGTTGCAGAAGGCACACACCTGGTGTGGAACCGACCCCCACACTGGAGACCCCCAACAGGCTTGGGGGGCAGCCTAGTCAGGCCTGGGGATGAGGAGGAGGAGGAGGAGGAGGAGGAAGGAGAGGAGGGGGAGGCAGTGGGGCTGTGGATCTAGAGCAGCAGGTTTTGGCAAAATGTCCCAGCTTTCCACATCGAATGCGTCGGCGCTCCGTGCGCCGCCGCTCTAGTTCCTCTGGCGGCAGCAGGGCTCGGGTAGCTCCCAGCTGCATCGGGGTCTCCTCTGCCCTCACCGCAGGGGTGGGGGGCGGGGGAGGGGGTAGGAAACGTGGGGGAATGGGAGGAGGGAAATCTTGGTCCCCAGCGCCCCGCTGGGTCTGCCGGCACCCCTCCAGCTGACTATCTATCTGGAGGCAGGTCTGCATGAGGTCCTCCAAAGTAGGTGGGCTAGGTGTGCATGCCAATTCATCCAAGATCTTGTCGTTCAAACCGTCCAAAAACTGAGCCACCAGCGCGGCATCATTCCACTGGAAATCCTGCATCAGCAAGTGAAAAGTTGTCGCGTAGCTGGAAACTGAGTCCTTGCCCTGCCTGAGGTGGCAAATCTCCCGAGAAGCCGTCTGCGTGCGCAGGGGGTCACCAAAAAAACGGGCCATTGCTGTCATGAAACCTGGATAGTCCCCGAGCGGGGGGTCATTAGCGAGAAGAAGTCCCGAAGCCCATTTAGCTGCCACGCCTGGAAGTAGGTTAATGATGAAGCCCACACGAACCTGTTCCGTCAGGAAATCCTCAGGTCGAAGGTGCATGTACAGCTCCAATTGGGCTCGAAAAATCTGAAAAAGTCCTTTCTCACCAGAAAACTTCTCTGGCAAAGCCACCGGGCACTTGTGGCGGGGGGGAATCGGAGGTGGTGGGGGTTGAACCGCAGCTTGCAGACTCTGTACAGCAGTCGTCAGTTGAGCCACTTCATCACGAAGAACCTGGTTCTCTTGCACCAGAGCTTGCACTGCTGGGTCACTGGCAACCTCCATTGGCAGTAGGAGATGAGAGAGAAAAAAAAAGAGGAACAGGGACCAAGCTGTCAGGAGTGCCCTAGCGGCCTCTTTCAGTAGACTCCAATAGCCAACTCAAGACACAGACGAAAGGATTCTTTTCAAGGTTTTAATCCTTTTACAGCTTAATGACGCTTTCAGATGCTAATCACCAGCGACTAAGCAATGAACAGCAGAGTAGCCTATGCTCTGGGTTTGGCAGTTGGTCCCTGTTTGAAGGAGAATCACTTGCAGACCCTGAACTTATGGGCTAGGGAGAGATCCTCCCTCTTTCCCTTGGGTCCATGGGATGCGACCGTTGCTTGCGCGCCAAATGGGCGCTACACCTCCTTTCCGCGCCCTCCATCGCTCGTCACTCTTTGCGTCTGCGTCGAGCATCTAAGAAGCCCCCCTCCCGCACTCCCTCACTACCGGGGTCACTATCTATCTCAGGAATGCTGGCAGGAGGAATCTCTGCCAGCTGCTGTGCCTGTGAGGGATGAGCGGGCTCCTCTCCCACGGATTGCTGTTCCTCCTCAGAATCAGAACTGCTCTGGGGTTCTATGGGCTCAGTTTCCACCCTGACAGATGTGTTCCATAATAATATATGCTTTAAGAAATATCAACAACTTCTGAGGGATGATTTAAGAAATGTTAACAATATTTAAGATCATCTGAGGACCTGCAAGATCTGTTTCAGAGAAACATGTCTGTGCCGAGGAGAAGAAATGAGCCAGCATCAACTCCCCCTGCACCTCCTGTGTCAAAAGTTTCGAGCACAGAAGATTTAGGGGAATTATTTACTCTGATAAAGACTTTATCTTCGCAATCTACGGAGCAAGTCAAAGGGTTGGATTTAATCCAAAATTCCATCACCACCTTGCAAGGAGCTGTAGATTTAATTCATGCGTCACAGCAAAAAATGGAGACAAAAATTAATGAGCTTGAAGACCGAGTGGCAGGAAATGAAACTACAACACAGGTTTTAAAAATACCTGTGATAGAATTTCTCAACTGGAGGCCTTCACAAGGAGATCCAATGTACGTATTATTGGGATTAAAAATTTGTCTAATGCTGTAAAATTGCCTATTTTTGTGGATAAACTTTTGCATGAGATACTCCCTATCCCATCTGATTATTTACTTGATATTGAGCAGGCATTTCATGTCCCAAATGCTAAAGGGACTGATTACATCATCATAGTCCAATTTGCAAAAGTCTCCACAAAGAATTATATCCTGCGTTTAGCAAGAGAGGCTGGAAGCCTTTCCTGGAAACAAGATAAAGTTATGTTATTCCCAGACTACATCAAAGAGGTGGCAAATAAGAGAAGGCAATTTATCAAAGCAAAAAATATGGCAAAACAAATGAACTTACAATATTACTTAAAATATCCTGCTACACTTTGCATTGTGTCTGAAGATCAGATGAAGAAGTTTCTAAATCATGAAATGGCGGAGGCATGGCTGAACGTAAAAATGCGTGAGAAATCTGTTACAACCCCATGAACTGGAATCTTTAAACAAGCTTTGTTAACTGTTTGTGTTTAGTCTACGTGATCCAGGCTAGCTCAGAAGATAAATGTTTGTATATATATTTGTTTACTCTCTTTCATCTTTTATTTTTTCTTGCTTTTCTTTATATTTTTATTTCAAAATAGATAATATATCTAGTATAAAATATATTACTGACTGTTAAAGGTTTATATTAAGTTTTATTATTATATAATACTATATATTTTATTATTATTATTATTATTATTATTACTAATAATATAGGTTTTGGGGAATGAATTGTAGACCTGTTTCTTTGATATAGGGCCGCGGTGGCTTATAGGGCCGCGGTGGCTTAGTGGTTAAGACGCTGAACTGCAGACTGGAAGGTCGGCAGGACAGCAGTTCAAGACCCGAGTGCTGCGTGACGGAGTGAGCTCCCGTCTTCAGTCCCAGCTCATGCCAACCTAGCAGTTTGAAAGCAAGAAATTGCAAGTAGATAAATAGGTACCGCTTCGGCGGGAAAGGCGACAGCGTTCCGTGCACCTCGGTGTTCAGTCATGCCGGCCGCATGGCCACGGAAGCGTCTTCGGACAGCGCTGGCTCTTCGGCTTAGAAATGGGGATGAGCACCACACCCTAGAGTCGGACACGACTGGTAAGACCTTTTACCTTTTCTTTGATATAAGATTGATGATATGATACAGAAATGTAAGGTTGTTTACTAAACCCTAAGATTGTTAAGGTTATAGATATAGTTTTTAAAACAGAATGGCATTGGAGGCCGGGGAGGTATTGGAGTTTAAACTCAATTCTTTAAGGGAGAGGGGGAGGAAAGGGGAATGAATTTTCTTCTTTTTTCTTCACTTCCTTTCCTCCTCCCTTTTCCTTTTTTTTCTTCTCTTTTTCCTTCTCTCTTTGTTATTGTGGTGTCCTCATCAGAATATTGTATTGTTGGGAAATTGAAGTATTGATCAGGTTGTTGGTAACTTTGGTATTGTTTATTTCAGTTATAAAGATAAAATAAATAAAAATATATTTTAAAAAGTAATAATAGTAAGGAGGCTGCCTGCCACAACTCTGCATGTTTGCCTCTTTCTAAGGCAGAATGGCAACTGGTGCACTGACATAGGGAGCTTTAGAGGGGGTTAAGTTTCAGGCCTGCCACCAACTTTGATTCAGAAATTAGGTTTACCTCAGCTATCAGTTGTCTGAGAAACACGTGTTTCTGTGGAACTGATTCTCACATTACATTTTCAATCTGTGGCTTAGATAACTGCTTTGGGTTTAGTTACAGTAGGGCATCGGGTACATTTATTTATATTATGGTTATGAGTATTCATTTGTGTGTGTAGGACACAACTTAGTGCTTTGTGCTACTGCCGCAGCACATAGCAAGAGGAAAAATGGGTAAAACATTACCTCATGGAGAAAAAACACGGGAAGAAAAAACAATTGAGGAGTTGGGGGCAGGAGGGGAGAAAGTGAGACATATTTGTTGTCCATTCAGAAAGCACGACGCAGCCGACCAGAATTTTTGATTGGCAGCTCCGTACCCGCTCCCCTGCGAAGCACATGGAGCGGCCATTAAAAATAACTTGCGTATGACCCGCGCGGGAGTGACGTCTCCTTCTTCATTCTGATTGGCGGGAGGCAAGGGAGGAAAAAAATCCTTCATTCTGATTGGTTTGCCTGCTTCGCCGTTTAGAAGTCCAGAAAAGTATTTTGGCCCCAAACAATCCACCGCCGCCGCCATGACCACTGCTAGCTCCTCCTCCAGGGCTCTGATTGGTCCTCACTTCACGGGGCTTCTTAGGGAGAAGGGTTGTTGTTCAGTCGTTCAGTCGTGTCCGACTCTTCGTGACCCCATGGACCAGAGCACGCCAGGCCTTCCTGTCCTGCGCTCTCTCCCGGAGCATGCTCAAGTCCATATTCATTGCATCGGTGATGCTATCCAGCCATCTCATCCTCTGCTGTCCCCTTCTCCTTTTGCCTTCAGTCTTTCCCAGCATCAGGGTCTTTTCCAGAGAGTTTTCTCCTCGCATTAGGTGGCCAAAATACTTGAGCTTCAGCTTCAGTCTCTGTCCTTCCAATGAGCACTCAGGGTTGATTTCCTTTAGGATGGACCGATTTGACCTCCTTGCAGTCCAGGGGACTCGTAAGAGTCTTCTCCAGCACCACAGTTCGAAAGCATCGATTCTTCGGCGCTCAGCATTCCTTGTAGTCCAGCTCTCACAGCCATATGTTACTACTGGGAAAACCATAGCTTTGATTAGACGGACCTTTGTCGGCAAGGTGATGTCTCTGCTTCTTACTATGCTGTCCAGGTTTGCCATAGCTTTCCTCCCAAGGAGCAAGCGTCTTTGAATTTCATGGCTACAGTCACCGTCTGCGGTGATCTTGGAGCCCAAGAAAGTAAAATCTGTCACTGCTTCGACTTCTTCCCCTTCTATATGCCAGGAAGTGAGGGGGCCACATGCCATGATCTTCGTTTTTTTAATGTTGAGTTTCAAACCAGCTTTTGCACTCTCCACTTTCACCCTCAACAAGAGGCTCTTTAGATCCTCTTCACTTTCTGCCATTAGGGTGGTATCGTCTGCGTATCTGAGCTTGTTGATAATTCTCCCGGCAATCTGAATTCCGACCTGTGATTCATCCAACCCGGCGTTTCTCATTATGTTCTCTGCATATAAGTTAAATAAACAGAGCGACAATATACAGCCTTGTCGTACTCCTTTCCCAATTTGGAACCAATCGGTTGTTCCATGTCCGGAATACTGTTGCTTCTTGGCCCTCGTACAGGTTTCTCAGGAGACAGGTAAGGTGGTCTGGTACTCCCATCTCTTTCAGAATTTGCCACAGTTTGTTGTGATCCACACAATCAAAGGCTTTAGCGTAGTCAATGAAGCAGAAATAGATGTTTTTCTGGAATACTCTTGCTTTCTCCATGATGCAGTGAATGTTGGCGATTTGATCTCTAGTTCCTCTGCCTCTTCGAAACCCCACTTGTACTTCTGGTAGTTCTCGGTTCACATGCTGCTGAAGCCTAGCTTGCAGGATTTTGAGCATCACCTTGCTGGCATGTGAAATGAGCGCAATTGTGCGGTAGTTTGAACACTCTTTGGCGTTGCCCTTCTTTGGAATTGGAATGTAAACTGACCTTTTCCAGTCTTGTGGCCACTGTTGAGTGTTCCAAATTTGTTGGCATATTGAGTGCAGCACTTTAACAGCATCATCTTTTAGGAACTTAAATAGCTCAGCTGGAAGACTGTCATCTCCGCTAGCTTTGTTGTTAGTAATGCTTCCTAAGGCCCACTTGACTTCACTCTCTAGGAAGTCCGGCTCAAGTTCAGTGACTGCACTATCATGGCTATCAGGGACATTCAGATCTTCCCTGGATAGTTCTTCTGTGTATTCTTTCCACCTCTTCTTAATCTCATCTGCTTCTGTTAGGTCCCTGCCTTCTTTGTCCTTTATCGTGCCCATCTTTGCACAAAAGTTTCCCTTGAGATCTCCGATTTTCTGGAAGAGATCTCTAGTCTTTCCCATTCTATTGTTTTCCTCGATTTCTTTGCATTGTTCATTTAAGAGGGCCTTCTTGTCTCTCCTTGCTATTCTCTGGAACTCTGCATTCAGTTGGCTATATCTTCCCCTTTCTCCCTTGCTTTCGCTTCCCTTCTTTCCTCATCTACTTGTAAAGCCTCATCAGACAGCCACTTTGCTTTCTTGCATTTCTTTTTCTTTGGGATGGATTGAGTTGCTGCCTCCTGAACAATGTTACGGGCCTCTGTCCATAGTTCCTCAGGCACTCTGTGTATCAGGTCTAATCCCTTAAATCTATTCCTCACCTCCACTGTATATTCACAAGGGATATGATTTAGGTCATACCTGAATGGTTTAGTGGTTTTCCCGACATTCTTCAATTTAAGCCGAAATTTTGCAAGAAGCAGCTCATGATCTGAGCCACAGTCAGCTCCAGGTCTTGTTTAGACTCCATCTTTGGCTGCAAAGGACATAATCAATCTGATTTCGATATTGACCTTCTGGTGATGTCCATGTGTAGAGTCGCCTCTTGTGCTGTTGGAAAAGAGTGTTTGCTATGATCTGCGTGTTCTCTTGGCAAAACTCTATTAGCCTTTGTCCTGCTTCATTTTGTACACCAAGGCTATGCTTGCTTGTTATCCCAGTGATTTCTTGACGTCCTACTTTAGCATTCCAATCCCCTGTGATGAAGAGGACATCTTTTTTTGGTATTAGTTCTAGAAGGTGTTGTAGGTCTTCACAGAACCGATCAACCTCAGCTTCTTCGGCCTCAGTGGCTGGGGCATAGACTTGAATTACTGTGATGTTGAATGGTTTGCCTTGGATTCGTACTGAGATCATTCTGTCGTTTTTGAGATTGTACCCCAGTACTGCTTTTCCCACGCTTTTGTTGACTGTGAGTGCTACTCCATTTCTTCTAAGGGATTCTTGCCCACAGTAGTAGATATGATGGTCACCTGAATTAAATTCACCCATGCTTGTCCATTTTCGTTCGCTGATTCCCAAGATGTCGATGTTCAATGTCATGCTTGACCACCTCCAGCTTGCCTTGATTCATTGATCTGACATTCCAGGTTCCTAAACAATATTGTTCTTTACAGCATCGGACTTTCTTTTCACCACCAGACACATCCGCAGCTGAGCATCCTTTTGGCTTTGGCCCAGCCGCTTCACTCTTTCTGGCACTCTGCTCTTCCCCCGGAGTATATTGGACACCTTCCGACCTGAGGGGCTCATCTTCTGGCATCATCTCTTTTAGCCTTTGTTAGAAAAAGGGGAAGTCTAGCGAGACAGTCACATAAGCATAATCAGAAATAAACATGTTGACACAGTCGTGCTCTAAGGAGTCAGCTAACGGCTCAGTCAGTTGACATGTCTTGTGGCTAACAGAAAATTGTAAAGGGGGGGGGTATAAAAGATTTGTGCATGCTTAGCTCGGGGTCCAGACTGCTCTGCACCCGTTTTGCAAAACGTTCAATAAAATAGTGTTGGATCCACTGCTGCCTGCCTGGCATCCTTTGTTTCAACCAAAAGCAAGAACTTTTTATCTAACAACTTGGTGCCATGACTCGGATCCTGCTTCGGGGCGCGTCCCCTTCGCACTGAACCAAGGGGCCGCGGAGGAGAAGTGGCCACAGGCGGTTGTTTTACACTGCCTTCTCCTCACGTCGGCGGTGGCGAAGGCGCTTGGGGACCAACGCCAGAGGAAGAGGGAGACGTGATCACTCCTTTTAGGCACCAGCAGTGGATCAATAAAGCAGCTGGACGCAGCTGCGGGCGGGACAGAAGAGGCTTTTGGGGTAAGTGAAACAGCTTACATTAGGGGATAAACGCGGGATGGTGGTGTGTTTGTGATTGTGTGAGACGCCTACGGGCGAAGCGAGTGAGGAGCCCCGATCTGCATTTCCCTACCCCGGAGACAGACTGGGTCAGAGGAGGGCGAAGCGCGAGACTTGTTGATTGAAATTCCCACTGTCATGGGTGGGTCCCAATCCAAGCCTGAAAAAGAGTCCCCTATGCCCTTAGAGTGTTGTTTGCGCAATTGGTCACATTTTAAGCAAGATTATGGAACTAAGATGACAAAGGATCGCCTTGTCCTTCTTTGTGCCCGGGAATGGCCAGTATTAGAACCCAAATGGCCACCCGAGGGGTCTTTTGACCCAACCCTGGTATCTGTTGTGCATATAATAGTAACACAAAGGGGAAGTTGAGACCAGTTCTCCTATATCGATTCATGGGCGACCTGCGTACCCCTTGGTGGCAAGCCCGCTCTGTGAGTTGTCAAATGCATGTCTCTAGCCCTTCCCGTGGTGGTCAATAAGAAACCAACAAAGAAAGGGCCACCTAGGGTCGTGGCCACGGCACCGGAGGACCCACTGCTTCCTCCTCCCTATGGGACGGCCATCACCAGACGACCGCGCCCATTACATGCACCACCATCTCCTGAGGAGCCCACTCGGCAGCCAAATGCCCCCGAGGAGGGCACCTCTCGTGAAGTGGTGCCAGAGGACCCTGTCCCTCTAGTTGAGTTCCAGGACACTTTGCAAGATCGTCTAAATTCCCTTGAAAAAAGTTAGAAATACTAGAGGACACATGGGGACCCTCGTCACAGGAAAGGGCCCCCGAAAAGGGCGGAGAGACAAAAGGGGGCCTAGCTACAATTTGCAAAAAGTCCTGACTTTAAAACAAGACAAAAACGAACCTCCTGCCGTGTTCCTCCAAAGGCTAAGGGAAGCCTTCGTCAAGTATACTGATATTGACTTGAATGACCCAAATAATTTAAAGATTCTCTCGACTCAGTTCGTGGGAAATAGTTGCCAAGACATCAGAAAGAAGTTGCAGAAAGTTGAGAGAGGATTGGCGGCTGACCTAAGTGTTTTAGTAGAGGTAGCTCAGAAAGTTTATGAAAGACAAGAGGCAAGAAAAGCTCCTCGCTGCGGTTCTCAGACCCGACAAAGGAGGAGCTAAGAAGAGAGGAAAAGGAGGGAGGAAGGGGTCCTCCCTGAGAAGAGACCAGAGTGCCTTCTGTAAGAAAATTGGGCACCGGAAGCGTGACTGTGAAGCCTTGAAGCAAAAAGAGAGAGAGGAGGGTGCGAGGGGGGGGGGCAGAAAGGATTTTGCATGAACAAGAAAGAGACTAGGACAGACCGGGGCCCGGCCCCCTCTTAGCCGTCTCTGAGGCAAGACGGGACCCCATAGTCAAAATTAAAGTTGGGGGCCGCTCCTACAATGCCCTTGTAGATACAGGGGCCGCCCTGTCCATCCTCCCCCCTTAGCCAACCACCAACGGGAAGTGGGGGATCCACCACCATAATGGGGGTCGAGGGAAGGGCAACCCGAGTGCCCCTTTCTCGTCCCTTGCTCACCAAGGTTGGGAAAACACACCTAGCACACGCCTTTGTCTGTACCCCCTCCTGTCCGGTGGCATTGTTAAGAAGGGACTTGCTGACTAAGCTCCAAACTGAGATTGCTTTCACTTCTGACGGAAGGATAGAAGTACGTCTCCCCCTCTTTGGATTCTCCTGATGCCAGCAGGGAGTCTATTGCAAAGGTCTCGAGCAAACTGGGCTCCGTCGGTCTGCGTGCCATCAGCCATTCCAGCTCTTCTGCTGACATTGGGGCCAACGACGCCCATGGCAACTGCGCCTTTGAGGGCATTGGTGATGAAGACCTCTAGGGGCCCTGCCCTGACGCAACTCTGTGGGATGTAAAATCTCCTCCTGGGTGGATCTCCATGTGCCTCAACCCCAGCCAGCTGCCCACCCTCTTGTCTACATGGATGGGGAGACGGCGCGACCGCTGTATGAGGCGCTGCAAAAAGATAAATTAGATAAATGGAAATGGACTAAGGAGATGAATAAGTCTTTCCTCAGTCTCAAAGCTGCCCTTGTGTCGCCACCTGCCCTGGCCATACCAAACCCCAGTCGACCATTTAGACTCTATGTGCATGGGAATAAAGGCGTAGCCTCGGGCGTACTTTGCCAGCGAAAGGGCCCCTCCTGGAGGCCGGTGGGATATTACTCCAAGGTCCTTGATGTCGCGCCAAGAGGCTGGCCGAGTTGCTTAAGGGCAGATGGGGCCGCAAAGAGGGCAGCCAAGGAAGGAATCCAAGGGACATTTCTCGTCTCACCCAGAAGAGAGGAGCCCCCACATACTCCCCTTCCGAGTTGCAGATGGCGCAAGAACACAGAGTAAGTCCCCGCGGCGACGGATGGATCCAGATGACAGATGGGAGGCTGCTCCTACCGCAGACCCTGCAGGGAGCTATCCTGGAACAAGTGCATCACTCTCTTGGACACCCTGGGGCATCAGCCATGATTGACTATTGCAGGAGGCTGTTCGTCTCTCCTGGCCTAACTGTACGCGCCCATCGACTAGCAGCAACATGTGAGGTTTGCCAGAAAATTAATTCCCCCGGGGCACCCCCTCCACCAAGGGGAGGGCGACCATGGGCGCATTATCCCTTCCAGAGGGTGCAGATTGATTTTGCTGAAATGCCACCGTGTAGGGGTTGCAGATACTTGCTTGTAATAGTGACGGGGTGGGTAGAAGCGTTCCCATGCAGAAGCTGTCAAGCAAAAACTGTAGTTGCTAAGTTGTTACAGGAGGTGATGCTCCGGTTCTCCCTGCCTGAGGTTGAAGAGTCCGACCAGGGCTCACATTTCACCTCAGCTGTTACACAGGGCCTGGCACAAGCTCTGGGGCTAGAGTGGCACTTGCATTGCCCCTGGAGACCCCAGGCGAGTGGACAGGTTGAAAGAACTAATCGGAGTCTCAAGGAGACCCTAACCAAGCTCCAGCAAGGGGTAAAGCTTACTTGGGTTGAGGCTTTGCCAATAGCTCTAACAAAGCTTCAAAGGATGCCAAGAAAGACATAAAGTTGTCCCCCTTTGAGCTAATGTTTAGATTCCCGCCCCGGGTACACTGCGGAAGGAGGGAAGAAGTCAAGTGGGAAATGGGGGATCAGATGTTGAGGGGCCAGTTGACTTCTCTACAGTCCGTGCTTTCACAGCTACGAGCTTACTCCGTCCCGTTCCAGAGGTTGCCGCTAGATGCTCCCATCCATCTCTTCCAGCCGAGAGACAAAGTGTTGTTGAAAAAGTAGAATAAAGAAGCTCTAAAAGAAGGGTGGGAAGGGCCCTACTTGGTGGGACCAACCAGCCATTCATGTGTGAAACTTGTAGGTTCTAGCAAATGGACACATTGCAGCCGGTTAAAGCCATTTAGATAACCCCTGCCTCCTCCTGTCACCCAGAAAGAACAGGAGGACACGGGCAACAGTCCTCTGCTCCCTGGCACCCCCCCGGAAGCTGCCAGGGACACAGGCGAAGAAGCCATCCAGGAGCCACAATCGCCTCTTGTTTATAAATCCCAGCTGTTAATTGAAACTGCCCTGTCAAAACAAATGCTTTTGCTTTACTGCACAGACAAAGAAACTCCGCTTTAAGACATGAGTAAAGACTTAAAGGAGGGAATTGTTAGAAAAAGGGGAAGTCTGGCGAGACAGTCGCATAAGCACAACCAGAAATAAACATGTTGACACAGTCGTGCTCTAAGGAGTCAGCTAACGGCTCAGTCAGTTGACATGACTTGTGGCTAACAGAAAATTGTAAAGGGGGGGGGGTATAAAAGATTTGTGCATGCTTAACTCGGGGTCCAGACTGCTCTGCACCCGTTTTGCAAAACGCTCAATAAAATAGTGTTGGATCCACTGCTGCCTGCCTGGCATCCTTTCTTTCAACCAGAAGCAAGAACTTTTTATCTAACAATTTGGGATACGTTCCACGGGGTTTTCTTGGCAAGAATCCTGGAGCGGGTTGCCATTTCCTTCTCCAGCGGACCACATTTTGCCAGAACTCTCCGCCATGACCTGTCCGTCTTGGGTGGCCCCGCACGGCATAGCTTATGGCTTCACTGAGTCACGCAAGCCCCTTCGCCACAACAAGGCAGTGAGCCATGAAGGGGAGGGGAAGGGAGGGAAAGGGAGGGGAAGACAATTTTTGTTGTTGTTGTTGTTGTTCAGTCGTTCAGTCGTGTCCGACTCTTTGTGACCCCATGGACCAGAGCACGCCAGGCCTTCCTGTCCTGCGCTCTCTCCCAGAGCGTGCTCAAGTTCATATTCATTGCATCGGTGATGCTATCTAGCCATCTCATCCTCTGCCGTCCCCTTCTCCTTTTGCCTTCAGTCTTTCCCAGCATCAGGGTCTTTTCCAGGGAGTTTTCTCTTCGCATTCGGTGGCCAAAATATTGGAGCTTCAGCTTCAGTATCTGTCCTTCCAATGAGCACTCAGGGTTGATTTCCTTTAGGATGGACTGATTTGACCTCCTTGCAGTCCAGGGGACTCCTAAGAGTCTTCTCCAGCACCACAGTTCGAAAGCATCGATTCTTCGGCGCTCAGCCTTCCTTATAGTCCAGCTCTCACAGCCATACATTACTACTGGGAAAACCATAGCTTTGATTAGACGGACCTTTGTCGGCAAGGTGATGTCTCTGCTTCTTACTATGCTGTCTAGGTTGGCCATAGCTTTCCTCCCAAGGAGCAAGCGTCTTTGAATTTCATGGCTACAGTCACCGTCTGCGGTGATCTTGGAGCCCAAGAAAGTAAAATCTGTCACTGCTTCCATTTCTTCCCCTTCTATATGCCAGGAAGTGTGGGGGCCAGATGCCATGATCTTCGTTTTTTTAATGTTGAGTTTCAAACCAGCTTTTGCACTCTCCTCTTTCACCCTCAACAAGAGGCTCTTGAGATCCTCTTCGCTTTCTGCCATTAGGGTGGTATCGTCTGCATATCGGAGGTTGTTGATAATTCTCCCAGCAATCTTAATTCCGACTTCTGATTCATCCAACCCGGCATTTCTCATGATGTACTCTGCATATAAGTTAAATAAGCTGGTTGACAATATGCAGCCTTGTCGTACTCCTTTCCCAATTTTGAACCAATCGGTTGTTCCATGTCTGGTTCTTACTGTTGCTTCTTGACCCTCGTACAGGTTTCTCAGGAGACAGGTAAGGTGGTCTGGTACTCCCATCACTTTAAGAATTTGCCACAGTTTGTTGTGATCCACACAATCAAAGGCTTTAGCGTAGTCAATGAAGCAGAAATAGACGTTTTTCTGGAATTCTCTTGCTCTCTCCATGATGCAGCGAATGTTGGCGATTTGATCTCTAGTTCCTCTGCCTCTTCGAAACCCAGCTTGTACTTCTGGTAGTTCTCGGTTCGCATACTGCTGAAGCCTAGCTTGTAGGATTTTGAGCATCACCTTGCTGGCATGTGAAATGAGCGCAATTGTGCGGTAGTTTGAACACTCTTTGGCGTTGCCCTTCTTTGGAATTGGAATGTAAACTGACCTTTTCCAGTCTTGTGGCCACTGTTGAGTGTTCCAGATTTGTTGGCATATTGAATGCAGCACTTTAACAGCATCATCTTTTAGGATTTTAAATAGCTCGGCTGGAATACTGTCATCTCCGCTAGCTTTGTTGTTACTAATGCTTCCTAAGGCCCACTTGACTTCACTCTCGAGGATGTCCGGCTCAAGTTCAGTGACCGCACTATCATGGCTATCAGGGACATTCAGATCTTTCCTGGATAGTTCTTCTGTGTATTCTTGCCACCTCTTCTTAATCTCATCTGCTTCTGTTAGGTCCCTGCCTTCTTTGTCCTTTATCATGCCCGTCTTTGCACAAAACGTTCCCTTGAGATCTCCAATTTTCTTGAAGAGATCTCTAGTCTTTCCCATTCTGTTGTTTTCCTCGATTTCTTTGCATTGTTCATTTAAGAAGGCCTTCTTGTCTCTCCTGGCTATTCTCTGGAACTCTGCATTCAGTTGGGTATATCTTCCCCTTTCTCCCTTGCTTTTCGCTTCCCTTCTTTCGTGAGCTACTTGTAAAGCCTCATCAGACAGCCACTTTGCTTTCTTGCATTTCTTTTTCTTTGGGATGGATTTCGTTGCTGCCTCCTGAACAATGTTACGGACCTCCGTCCATAGTTCCTCAGGCACTCTGTCTATCAGGTCTAATCCCTGAAATCTATTCCTCACCTCCCCTGTATATTCATCAGGGATATGATTTAGGTCATACCTGAACGGTTTAGTGGTTTTCCCGACGTTCTTCAATTTAAGCCGAAATTTTGCAAGAAGCAGCTCATGATCTGAACCACAGTCAGCTCCAGGTCTTGTTTTTACTGACTGTATGGAGCTTCTCCATCTTTGGCTGCAAAGGACATAATCAATCTGATTTCGATATTGACCATCTGGTGATGTCCATGTGTAGAGTCGCCTCTTGTGCTGTTGGAAAAGAGTGTTTGCTATGATCAGCATGTTCTCTTGGCAAAACTCTATTAGCTTTTGTCCTGCTTCATTTTGTACACCAAGGCCATGCCTGCCTGTTATCCCGGTGATTTCTTGACTTCCTACTTTAGCATTCCAATCCCCGATGATGAAGAGGACATCTTTTTTTGGTGTTAGTTCTAGAAGGTGTTGTAGGTCTTCATAGAACCGATTAACCTCAGCTCCTTCGGCCTCAGTGGTTGGGGCATAGACTTGAATTACTGTGATGTTGAATGGTTTGCCTTGGATTCGTACTGAGATCATTCTATCATTTTTAAGATTGTACCCCAGTACTGCTTTTCCAACCCTTTTGTTGACTATGAGTGCTACTCCATTTCTTCTAAGGGATTCTTGCCCACAGTAGTAGATATGATGGTCACCTGAATTAAATTCGCCCATGCCTGTCCATTTTACTTCGCTGATTCCCAAGATGTCGATGTTCAATCTTGCCATCTCATGTTTGACCACCTCCAGCTTACCTTGATTCATTGATCTTACATTCCAGGTTCCTAAACAATATTGTTCTTTACAGCATCGGACTTTCTTTTCACCACCAGACACATCCACAGCTGAGTGTCCTTTCGGCTTTGGCCCAGCCGCTTCACTCTTTCTGGCGCTACTTGGAAATACCCTCTGCTCTTCCCCAGTAGCATATTGGACACCTTCCGACCTGAGGGGCTCATCTTCCGGCGTCATATCTTTTAGCCTTGTGATACGTTCCATGGGGTTTTCTTGGCAAGAATCCTGGAGTGGGTTGGGAGGAAGGGGGCGGCAATGTGGAGCCGCTGGCAATAACAGCAGCAGAGCCAGAATGAGGCTAAAGGTGGCGTGTCCCGACTAGGGAGGGGGCGTGGCCTTGGCAGCATCGACAAACAGGAGGAGCAGGGGAGTCAGGACGAGGCTAAAGGGGCGTGGTCACATGTTGCCATCAGCAACAGCAACCAAAAGGGGAAGGAGCGTCGGGGGGGGGGGAGGTTGGTGTGCCCGAGTCCCGCCGCGCCCCCCCCAACATGAGCGCTGGCCGAGGTAATTTTTTTTTAAAGGGAAGCAGTTTAACCCCCCCCCCCCGTGCGGATTGGGGAGGTATTTGTTCCCCTTTTCCTGGGGTGGGGGGAAAATAAGACTCCTCCATCCCATAATAGGCCTAGGCGAAGGGATTCCCTCCCTCAGGCCTGTCCCACTCCCATAATAATGGGCCTGTGGGTTGCAGGCTTCCCTCCCCTGCCTTCCATGGAGAAATGGGGATGGGGTTTTCAATGCTTGGCCCTGTCTAATTTGGGGAGGGGGACTGTGGGAGCCTGGCCCCCTTTTTAAGGGGAGAGGAGACCCCTGTTTGGGGGGCTCTCCCTTGCTCTCCCCCCCAAACAATCTGCCCTATATGTGCAAGAGGCCCAGTTTCCTTCACTTCATTTGGAGAGGGGGCAAGACTCCTTGTGGAGCTCCCCACCTGGAGAGAGAAGTTCATTAGCAGTCTAATTTGGGGAGGGGGAAGTGTGATGGCAGTGACCCCCTATTTTCTCTGTGGGGAAGAGGCTGGACTCAATGGTCTTATAGGACCCTTCCAACCCTACTATTCTATGATTCCTGGAGGGGGGGGGGTCCTAATCCCTGCTCTTCTGCACACCCCCCCTCAAAAATAGCCCACATGTGCCTCAATTTTTAACTTTGGTGAGAGGGGTTGAAAGAAGGCATCGTTTCCTATTTGAGGGAAGAAATTGAGGGGTCCTCTTTGCCCCCCTGCCCTGTGCACATGGATTCTTTGCAGCCATATGGGGTAAGTAAGAATAGGGGGGCTCCGTTCCCCTCCCATTAATTGAGTGGGGGGTGGCTTGGCCCCCTCTTTTCAGTGGGGGGGAAGGAATAGAGTCTTCCTTGCACCCCCTCCCCCAATCTAACCCATTTGCTAGCAATAGAAAATAATGGAGAGGCAACTTTCTTCTTATTTTTCTGGAGTGGGGGTGCGAGGAAGCTTACTCCTTTTGGGGGAGGGTGGATCGGCTGCTACTCCCCCCACCCCAAATGATCCTTTTCTTCTCCACATGGAGCAACTTCATGCTTCATTTTGTACGCATCTAACTTTGTGTGGAGAGCAAGGAAGACTCCCCCCTAAGTTAGAAATGAAGGCCATAGTTCTATATGGGTATGAAATGGGCACCGCAGAGACCCCTTTTGATTGCCTCGTTTTATGCTGCTTTCACCTACTGCTAGGGTTTTATTACTGATGTTTTGTATTTTTCTCCTTGCCTGCCAGTCGGAAACCTTTTATATGGAAAGGTGGCAGATAAATTCTCAAAATGAAGACAGGATCAGGCTTTGAGAAGACAATCCAAAGTATTCTTACACGTGGATTGAAACCTTGGGGGGTGGGGGAAAAATATTTGTACTGCATATGCCACAATCCTAATGGTGCTAGGGTTATTCTTTGCAATTTGGGAAAAGAAATCTCACCATGTTTTTAGAGGAGTCAAGCCAGGCAGGACCAGTTCAAACCCTCCTGGGTTCAAATCCTCACTCTGACATGAAGCTTCCTGGCAGTGGTGTTGGGCCAGTTTCTCTTTCTCTTGATCTAACCTCTCCCTCCTCTTCCTTTTCTCTCCCCTCCCCTCATTGTTTTCATTTGTGAGTCTCACAGCAGGTGCTGTCTCCTTTTTTGTGGATGTGAGCTGCTTTGTCCAAAAAGCGGGATCAAAATTCAGTAAATAACCTACCTTATAGGGTGGTTGTAGGGAGAAAATGAAGAATCCCCCTCTATGCACTTTGCTGGTGCTGTATAAATATAAATTGATAACAATAATAATACATCTCCCTGAAGTACTTGGGTGGAAGATGGAATAAAAATGTGACTGTTCGTATTATTATTAGTGGTGACGATGCAGTAATTCTCCTGTTGCTGTAGAGGCTACTCTACAGCTACTCGAACCCTGGAGGAAATCCCTTTCACTTCGACGCCTAGTTTACCTCCATGAACGACCAGGATGACTGAGGCAGAATACATTCTCTGCAAGTGGAAAAATCGGTTGTGGCCAGCAAAGGTAATTAAGGGAGCAATCCTATGCATGGTTAGATGGCAAAAAAGTCCTACAACTCCCAGCATTCCCCAGCTACCCATGCTGGTTGGGGAATGCTGGGAGTTGTAGGACTTTCTGCCATCTAAGCATGCATAGGATTATGTGACTACTCCTGCTTCTCTCTTGGGGACATTGTTATTTTTTTCAGTTTGTGGGACGGGAGGTCAAAAGTCTGTGCATATGAGAGTTTGTGGGATCCCCCACAAGCATCAAAGGATACACTCAGGATAGCATTGCAAAACAAGTTGCTGAACGGGGGAGGGGGTGGTGGTCCTGTCTTCTTATATTTATGTGTAAGATTTATGTGCCGCTCTACATCGTAACATTCCTGAGCAGTGAACAATAAAAAGGAAGGGGAACAATAAAAAGACAATACAGAGTTAAAATCATTGCAATCAAATTATGTTGATTTTTATTTTTGTTTGCATAGGGCAGCCTTCTCCAACCTGTTTTTTTGATGCACATATAATAAACGCACACACATATTAAACTTAATAACATCTCCTACACAAGAATTATGAGATTTCTTAAAGATTTAAAGAACAAAAAATCAGGAATTTCCTTAGCCCAGTCTCTAAGAACATAAGCAGCAGCCTTTGCTGGATAAGGGTTGGATTATACGGGAATACAGGAAACTCCCTTATGCTGGCTCAGACTCTTGTTCCATCTAGCCCAGTATTGTCAGTGCTGACTGGCAGCAGCGGCTCTCCAGGGTTTCAGGCAGGAGTTTTTCCAGCCCTACCTGGAGATGCTGCCAGGGATTGAACCCAGGACCTTCTGCACACAAAGCAGGGGCTCTACCACTGAGCTGTGGCTGGAAGGATGCGTATATCCTTCTGACCATGCTTGCCTCAGAATAATGGTCCATGGGGTCACGAAGAGTCGGACACGACTGAACAACAACAAGAATCCTATGTGTGTTTAGATAGAAAAAAGTCCAACCCTACTAGTCCAAACTGGAGATCCAGGCTTGTTGCTCCCTTTCCAAGCCAGGATCGGAAACTAGGGTTTGTTCTTGGCTTATGAATCCTGGCTTGTTTGGAAACAGCTAGCGCCTCAAACGCCATTTCCTTGGTAGAAAGTCTGGGTGTAAATCCAAGAAGGAAAGACATTTGTTCCCATAATGGCACGAACAAATCCTGAATCCTCGTGTTCCGGTACAGCATGGAAAAATGCTCCCATTTATTGAAAATAAATATCGTAGTTACTTATCCTGTTTGTGTATTTGGCTTAATCTGGACACTTTTTATTTTGGTTTTGTTTCTTGGCTTGTTTGGTGGTGATGGTGTGAACCATGCAGGCATTTAAAAAGTATTATTTTTATTTATTATTATTAAATTTATTAATCGCCCATCTGGCTGGTCACCCAGCCACTCTGGGCGATGTACAGCATACAATAAAACAGTTTAAAACAATAAAATTCTACAATAAAAACATTTTCTAAAATACCCTAACCCGCCCCAAATACCTGCCTGAACAACCATGTTTTTAATGCACGGCGGAAGCTCATTAAAGAGGGGGCATGGCGGAGTTCCCTAGGGAGGGAGTTCCACAGAGTGGGGGCCACCACAGAAAAGGCCCTCTCCCTCATCCCCACCAGTCTAGCTGTCCTGGCTGATGGGACAGAGAGAAGGCCATCCGAGGCTGATCGTGTTAAGCGGCCTGTCTGGTGCTGCTGGAGGCGCTCCTTGAGATAGGCTGGGCCGGAACCGTGTAGGGTTTTAAAGGTCAAAACCAACACCTTGAATTTGGCCCGGAAAACAACTGGTAGCCAGTGCAACTCCTTCAGCACTGGAGTGATGTGATCTCGCCGGCGGCTGCCTTTAATCAGGCGAGCCGCCGCGTTCTGTACCAGCTGCAGCTTCCGAACTGTCTTCAAGGGTAACCCCACGTAGAGCACATTACAGTAGTCTAAACGAGAGGAGACCAGGGCATGTACTACCGATGGGAGCAGATGGTCGGGAAGGAAGGGGTACAGCCGCCGTATCAGATGGAGTTGATACAGCGCTGTCCGGCTCACAGTTGACACCTGAGCCTCCATGGACAGCTGGGAGTCCAGAATGACCCCCAGGATGCAGACCTGGTCTTTCAAGGGTAGCCGTACCCCATTCAACACCAGGTCAATATCCCCCAGCCTCCTCTTGTCTCCCACCAAAAGTATCTCGGTCTTGTCAGGGTTCAGCTTCAGCTTATTCCTCCCCATCCAGCCGCTCACCATCTCCAGACATTTGGACAGGGATTCTACAGCCAACATTGGTGAAGATTTAAACGAGAGGTAGAGCTGCATGTCATCTGCATATTGATGACACCGCACCCCAAACCTCCTGATGATAGCCCCCAGCGGCTTCACATAGATATTAAATAGCATCGGGGAGAGGATGGAACCCTGTGGCACCCCACAAGTGAGTGGCCACAGGTCCGAAACCTCCTCTCCCAGTGCTACCCTCTGGTACTTGCCAGAGAGGAAGGACCGGAACCACCAGAATACGGTGTCTCCAATGCCCAACCCCTCCAGGTGGTCCAGGAGGATACCTTGGTCAACGGTACCAAAAGCCGCTGAGAGGTCGAGGAGAACAAGGAAGGCGCATTCACCCCTATCCAGAGCCCTCCTCATATCATCTACCAAGGCCGTTTCTGTCCCATGCCCAAGCCTGAAGCCCGACTGAAATGGGTCTAGATAATCAGTTTCTTCCAAGTGTGCCTTCAACTGCATCGCCACCACCTGCTCAATCACCTTGCCCAAAAATGGCAGATTTAAGACTGGGCGAAAGTTGTTCAGAACTTGAGGATCCAAGGAGGGCTTCTTTAAGAGCAGTCTTATCACTGCCTCCTTGAGGGCTGATGGCATCACTCCCTCCTCAAGGGAGGCGTTCTCCACCGCCCTGATCCCCTCACCCAGTCTCTCTCTGCAGCCCATAATGAGCCAAGATGGGCAAGGATCAAGTAAGCAGGTGGTCGGCCGTACAGATGAAAGCACCTTGTCCACTTCATCAGGAGGGAGAAGCTGGAACCGATCCCACAAAACGGGTTTGCCACAGGCCGCCTCTTGCTCACTAACTGTATCCACAGCGTGCAGAGTAACACACCTAATCTGATCAATTTTATCTGCAAAGTGCCTTGCCAAGGCCTCACAGGAGGCCTTAGAATGGTCCAGTGGTTCCGGAGCCACAGGACCGACCAGGCTCCGGACCACTTGGAACAGCCTCCTGGGACAGCACTCTGCAGACGCGATGGAGGCAGCATAATATTCCTTTTTTGCTGCCTTCACCGCCGCGTGATAGGCTGAAGATACAGCTCTAGCCCGTGTCTGATCGTCTTTGGAGCGAGACTTCCGCCACCGGCGCTCTAGCCGTCTCACCTCCTGTTTCAGAGCTCGTAACCGCGGATTGAACCATGGTGCAGTCCGAGCCCTGTTCAGGGGGAGAGGGCGTTTCGGAGCCACCTGATCTAATGCCCCAGTGATTGCGGCATTCCAGCCACCCACCAGGGCCTCGACCGAGTGGCCGCTGGCGTGCCCCAGAGAATCCCCAAGCGCGTTCAGGAATCCATTTGGATCCATAAGACGCCTGGGGCGGACCATTTTAATGGGTCCTCCACCCCTGCGGAGGGGTTGTGGAACCAAGAAGTCCAATGTCACCAGATAGTGATCTGACCATGACAAGGGGGTGGTGGATATACCCCCGACTTCCAGATCACTCCCCGCTTCTCCAGAAACAAACACAAGGTCTAGCGCATGACCGGCTACATGCGTGGGCCCAGTTAGAATATGGTGCAGCTCCCAGGAGGCCATGGTCTCCATGGAGTCCCAAGGTGCTCCTGTGAGGATGGCCTCCGAATGTATGTTAAAGTCCCCCAACACCAATAAGTTAGGGGACTGTACATGCACATCAGAGACCACCTCCAGCACCTCGGCCAGGGAGTCAGTCGTGCAGCGGGGTGGACGGTACACGAGCAGAATCCCCAGACTGCCTTTTGGGCCCAACCTCCAGTACATGCACTCAGCAACCTTGGTCTCCCGGAGAGGGGGTCTGGTGAAGACCAAGGACTCTCGGTAGATAACAGCCACTCCCCCTCCCCGATCCACAGCCCTCGGCTGCTGTGCATACGAAAATCCGGCTGGACACATGGCTGCAAGGGTTGGAGCAGCAGCCTCGGCCAGCCAGGTCTCCGTAATACATGCCGGGTCTGCACCCTCATCCAGGATCATGCCATGGATGAGGGAGGTTTTCTGGGTAACAGACCTGGCATTGCAGAGCAGCAAACGAAGGCCAGAAGATGGGGTCACGCCTCCCCCAGCCATCCTTTGGCTCTGGACAGGCCCGGAGCAGGGGACAGATACTACACATCTCTCCCTTGTTCCCCTTAGCTGGCATGGCCTGCCCCTAGCGCTCCGCCAGCGCCTGCCGCCCAGCCTCAGTATGTTCTGGCCCCCAACACTCCCCCCACTGCCTCCATCAGGTGGACACATGCCCCCTCGCTCCCGCCTATCAGGCAGGCTACCCACCCCTAAAAACACAACAAAATCCCCCAGAAAAAACAACAACAACAAAAAACAATTTAAAATTTTTTTAAAACCCCCTTAAAAATAATGCCAGGCAGGAGTCCACAAGGAAGGCCTGGTGGTGGCGGTGGCGGTGGCGGCGGCGGCGGCGGTGGCGGCGGCGGCAGCAGCAGCAGCAGCAGCAGCAGCAGGAGCAGGAGCAGGAGCAGGAGCAGGAGCAGGAGCAGGAGCAGGAGCAGGAGCAGGAGCAGGAGCAGGCCCGGCTCTTCCCCAGGTGTGGCGGCTTCTCCTGCAGGCCCTGGCTCTCCCAGGCCACCTCAGCCAGCCAGCCTATGTAGCCCCTCCAGGGAGGGGCAGGTGGAGCAGCACAGCTGGCTCGGTACCTGGGGGCCTGGTCCTGCAGGGACTGGCGGTCTGCCAGGCAGAAGTCTGAAGGGAAGGCCTGGTGGTGGTGGTGGTGGTGGTGGTGGTGGCGGCAGCGGCGGCAGGCCCAGCAGCAGTAGGCACGGCTCTTCCCCGGTGGTGGTGGCTTCTCCTGCAGGCCCTGGCTCTCCCAGTAAAGTAAATACAAAGACGCGCGTACGCACACACAATAAATATATCTATACCTTTAGACAGTGATATATAATCATAGGAAAAGCAACGAAGGACTCAATCCTATGGCTGCTAGACAGTGGCTAGACAGCCATGGGATTTTTTGTTTTTCGGGAACTGACCTCGGAGCCAGCCCTCTGCTTTGAATGACCGTACGCCTCAGAGTTCGGAGGCTTACGATCATTGTGGTAGGATTGCGCCCGAGACAGTGCTGCAGTCAGGCAAACCCTGGATCCCAGAGGGAGGTGACCAACTGTAGTAAGAACAAATATTTTTAGTAAAGCGCTTGGCAAAACAGGGATAAAGAGATGTTCTTTAATTTCTATCAAATATTTCTGTTTCTGCCTTCGCTGATGAAGCAAGCTGAAACGTTTTATAGAAATTAAAGAATATATCTTTATCCCTGTTTTGCCAATTGTTTTCCACATATACACACACACACACACACACACATACACGTGTACATGTCAGACTTTCAATCTAACATAGTATAACATAACACAAGGGTTACTATATTGGTACATATAGTAGCTACCACCAGTCCAAGAAGGTGTACATCTCCCAGGAAATTTAATTCACTCATATGTATAACAGTGCTATTGAGTATTATTATTTCTACATAAAAATTGGGTCAGGCCAGAATGACATCTCATGATAACTTTACCAGTTCATTACAGGAGGCACACATTCAGTTCTCTTTTTTTAGTACTAAAGCAAATGGATTTATGGAATTACATATTATTCTACACCTGCTTGCATTTCCCACCTGTTTCTCGGTCTCCAATAGTGTCATTTTCTAGGCTGTTGGGGCAGGGACATGTCCTCTCCTTAATAAAGCACTGTGTAGATGCGTCACATGAGCTACATAGATTTTTTTTTAAGGTGATTTGGTTGCTCATACTTAAGGCTGTGTGTAGACTATAAATTACTCAGTGGTGCTAAATAAACTGTAGAATTCCTGAGATTGTCAGTCCCCCTGCCTTTCATTTTAAAAAGAGCAGGTTTCTAGTCCTTAAGGATGACATCAATGCCAGCTCCAGGCAAAACTGGGGGGGGGGGGCAGTCCTGGGGTGCCCCGACTGAAAAGGCCCTATTCCCAGTAACAACTCGTGGTACTGAGAATCATAGTATAGTAGGGTTGGAAGGGGCCTGCAAGACCATCGAGTCCAACCCCCTGCTCAGTGCAGGAATCCAAGTCAGAGCATCCCTGACAGATGGCTGTCCAGGGAAAAGATCCTTGGACAATAATCTTAGGTTCATGTGGAGATAGGCAATCCTTCTGGGACCCAGGTATGTTAACCATATATGGGAAGGTTCCTTGACCCCAGCTTTGTCTTTAACAACTCGCCTGGTCGTGGCAGGCAACCTGGAATTCCATGCGAGCGAGTGAGTGAGTGGACTAGTGGAGGTGGGAGGGATCCTTGAGATATGTTTCCTGGCTGTCACCTAAGATTTTCCAGGCGTGTGTGGCTTGTGCCATTTCAGAGTTCCACTCCTGGCTACCACTGCAAATCCCCTCTTTCCAACACATGAAGGGGGGAATCTTCCACACCCAGTCCAGTGCATGATATATAAAATTTGCTGTTAACAAAAACAAGTGGGGAGAAAGAACAAACGTCAACACCAACCAAAAACAAAACAAAAGTATCCATTCACAATAACTATTCACAACACCATTAATAAAAAAGATTCAGCATTTCCGTTTCAAAAATATACATTCATATAAGCAGTCCATAGATCTAAATAAGCATCAAGACAAAATTGACGACTATAGAATATACGTTGAAATGCAGAAAGAGCAATAAGGTTTTCGGGTGCCTTTTTAAAAAACGGAATTGGGACAGGGCGGTGTTGCCTGCCGCTGTTCTGCTGTGTCTACCACAACACCATCTTGTCTATTGCGATCTGAATTTGTGCATGCACACCTGGAGAACCTGCAGGTACATATTAATGTATTTTCTCTCCTTTCTTCAGGTGCTGTCTAGAAGCTGCACTTCCAGAGGACTATGCCTGGTTCTGGAGTCGGCCTCCATTCGTGTCAAAATCATGTGCCTGAATAAACAGTTAAGTTCAATTTCAGGTGTGGCAGCATCCCAGCTTTTGATGAGCTCTTTTGACCAGCAGGCTTGAGTCTTGCCTCGCAAATAAATCCCCCTGACCCCTTTCTCCTCTGAGCTGGACCTGCCTGCTTACACACTAGCAGCCTACGGTGTGTTCCTGGACTTACTTGCTGTAGGTGGCCAGGGGAGAGCTATTTACATGTTGGCACCTACTTTGTGGTCTCATTGGTGCCAGGGGAAGGTCTTTTTATTTTCCCAGGTTCTTTACTCGTTCAGTTTAAAAAAGAAAAAAAATGCATTTGTGTATTTTTTAGATCATTGCACCACTCCTGGCTTTTATCTTGGTTCTTGCTTTGGTTTTATTCTGTTTTAAATTGATGGTTTTTATATTATGCTGGCTGGGGGATGCTGGGAAGTGTAGTCCAACACAGCTGGAGTGCACCAGGTTGGGAAAGGCTCATTTTAAGTTTTGTGTTGTGAGCCGTCCAGGGAGCTTTGGCTAATGGAACGGTATAGAAATACAATAAATAGATAGATAAATAATGTGGTTTTGTTGACAGTGTTTGGTCAAAATGTATACAGGGTCTAACTCTGTCTCCCCTCCCCTTTTTTTTTCAAACCTGGTGCCCTCCAGCTGTTTTGGACTATAACTCCCCCCCTAGCTGGGGATGATGGGAGTTGTAGACCAAAACAGCTCGAGGATACTAGGTTGGCGACAGCTGGTCTTATTCCAGCAGGCTGTGCAGAGGGAGATAAGAGGGGCCATCCCACCCTGCTGAAATACCACTTAATTTTTTCCTCTTCCTTCCCCATGGTTTTTTCCTTGTGTGTTGTTTCTTTTTAGATTGTTAGCCTGTGGGAGCAGGGACGGTCTTCTTCTTTTCTGATTGCCCATAAGCTGCTTTGCGAGCCATTTTGGCTGAGCAGTAGGATAAAAGCACTGTAAACAAATAGACTAAAATTTCTCCCCCTGCAAAAGTAAATGCTGTTAAACTGAAGCAACCTCATACAACCTGTCTTGGGGGCCAGCCAATCACTGCAGCATCAGGCTTTGTTTTAAAACTGCTTTTCTATTTACAGGGTGAATGTGTACCGAACTGATACCGAACCCCTGAAGGAGGAGAGCATTGAAGATATTGCCTCTAACTTAGGTACGATTTATTGAAAGCCATGTGTGTGTGTGTGTGTGTGTGTGTGTGTGTTGCTGTGGAGGGATGTACCTCTGCACCAGCTGTTGTAGTGAGTGGCTGTCCAAGCTTGGATCACATAGAAATCTTACTTATTATGTTTATATCCCACCTTTCTTCCATTGTGGAACTCAAGATTAGGGATGGTGGAGAATTCCGCCACGGATTCCAGTGAGGCCGGATTGTTTAGAATCCGGCCCCCCGGAATCCGTGGCGGAACGGCCTCCTACTCCCCTGTGGAATCCCCCCGGGACGGTACTTACCTGGGGTGGATTCGGCAGCGGCAGCTCCAGGGGCGGCGGGTGGTCTCCTGGCTGGCCATGGCCGGGCTGCCGCCGCCATTGCCGTCCTGGCTTGCAGCCGTGTTAGGGTACGTAAGAATTTATGTAGCCTATCACAGCTGGGTAAAAAAACCCACCCAGCATATGCAAATGGCGGCGGCTACGGCGGCCGCCATTCGCATTCCCTATTTTTTGCCGATTTATCTTACGTAAATATTTACGTAAGATAAACTGGCGAAAAAAAGGGGAACGCAAATAGCGTAGTGGGCGTTATTTGCGTTCCCCTTTTTTTCGCCATTTTATCTTACGTAATATTTACCTAAGATAAAGCGGCGAAAAATAGGGAACGCAAATGGCGGCCGCTGTAGCCGCTGCCATTTGTCTACGCTGGGTGTTGTTGTGTTTTTTTTTTACCCAGCCGTGATAGGCTACGTAAATTCTTACGTACCCTATCACGGCTGCAGGCCAGAATGGCAATGGCGGCTGCGGCAGCCCAGCCGCAGCCAGCCAGGAGACCAGCCGCCACTGGAGCCACCACCGCCGTGCTGCCGCCGCTGGAACCACCGGCGTCAAGGATTTCGGGGGGGGAGGACCAGATCGCCTCCCCGCCCGTCGAGGATTCCGAGGGGAGGGACGGAGCACCTCCCCCCCACCGCGAAAGAATCCGCGAAAAGGTAAGTCAGTTTCGTACATCCCAACTCAAGATGCCTTCTTTTGGTTCCCAGGTGGTCTCCCCTCCCAGCACTGACCAGACCTGGACCTGCTTAGCTTCCGCAAGGTAGCGGCCTCGTGTGCCTTAGGATCATAGAATAGTAGGGTTGGACGGGGCCTATTTATTTATTTATTTATTTATTTATTTATTTCTATACCGCCCAATAGCCGAAGCTCTCTGGGCGGTTCACAAAAATTAAAACCAAACAGCACACAATAAAACAATTTAAAATATATAGAACATTAAAACCACAATATAACAATACAACCACAATAAAACCTAGCAGCAGTGCAGGAGTTTAAAATACAGATTTAAAACAGCAAAGCTAACAGTCTAGAAAGCTAAAATGCCTGGAAAAATAAAAAGGTATTCACCTGGCGCCGAAAGAAATACAATGTAGGTGCCAGGTGAGCCTCTCTAGGGAGCTCATTCCACAGCTGGGGTGCCACAGCGATCCTCCTCCTAGTAGCCACCCGCCTCACTTCCTTTGCCAGGGCCTCACGGAGGACGGCCGCTGAGGATGATCTTAAGGTCCGGGCAGGCACATATGGGAGGAGGCGATCCTTCAGGTAACCTGGCCCCAAGCCGTTCAGGGCTTTGAATGTTAATACCAGCACTTTGAATCGGGCCCGGAAATGGACTGGCAGCCAGTGCAGCTGCAAAAGTACTAGCGTAATATGAGCTCGCAGGCCAGTCCCTGTTAACAATCTTGCTGCCCTATTTTGGACCAGCTGAAGTTTCCGGACCATTTTCAAAGGCAGCCCCATGCCTGTAAGACCATCCAGTCCAATCCCCTGCTCAATGCAGGAATCCAAGTCAGAGCATTCCTGACAGGTGGCTCTCCAGCCTCGTCTTGAACGCCTCCAGTGTGGGAGAGCCTACTGCCTCCCTAGGTAACTAGTTCCATTGTCATATCACTCTAACAGTCAGGAAGCTTCGCCTGATGTTCAGCCGGAATCTGGCTTCTTGTAACATGAACCCATTCTTCCGTGTCCTGTGCTCTGGGATGATCGAGAAGAGATCCTGGCCTTCCTCCCTGTGACAACCTTTCAAGTACTTGAAGAGGGCTATCCTATCTCCCCTCAGTCTTCGCTTCTCAAAGCTAAACATGCCCAGTTCTTTTAGCCTCTCCTCATAGGGCTTTGTTTCCAGTCCCCTGATCATCTTTGTTGACCCCCTCTGAACCTTTTACAGTTTGTCTGCTTACTTCTTAAAGTGTGGTGCCCAGAACTGGACACAGTATTTGTCAGGAGTGCCATAGGGCCTCTTTCTGTAGACTCCAATAGCCAACTCAAGACAGAGACCAAAGGATTGTTTTCAAGGCTGTAATCATTTTACAACTTAATGACTCTTTCAGATGCTAATCACCAGCAACTAGGCAAGGAACAGCAGAGTGGCCTATGCGTCGAGTAGGCAGTTGATCCCCATTTGAAGGAGAGTCATTTGAAGACCCTGAACTTAGGGGCTAGGGAGAGATCCTCCCTCTTTCCCTTGGGTCCACGGGAGGCGGCCGTTGCTTGCGCGCCAAACGGGCGCTACACCTCCTTTCTGCGCCCTCCGTCGCTCCCTGCGTCTGCGTCGAGCGTCTAGCAAGCCCCGTTCCCGCACTTTCTCACTGCCAGGATCACTATCTATCTCAGGAATGCTAGCAGGAGGAGTCTCTGCGAGCTGCTGTGCCTGTGAGAGATGAGCGAGCTCCTCTCCCACGGATTGCTGATCCTCCTCAGAATCAGAACTGCTCTGGGGTTCTATCGGCTGGGTTTCCACCCTGACAGTACTCCAGATGAGGCCTAACCCGTGCTGAGTAGAGGGGGACTAGTGCTTCACAGGGTTTGGAAGCTATGCTTCTATGAATGCAGCTGCAAATAGCATTTGCCTTTTTTGCAGCCACATCACATTGTTGACTCATATTCAGACTGTGCCCTGTGACTTTGGGCTAGGCAAGGCTTCAGCCAGCACATAGTTTGCATTCCTGGTTGGGCATGAACAAGCATTTATTTTTGGCTGTGTTTATATACCAGCCTTCTTACCGAGGCCCCTCAAGGCACTTTGCATTTTCTAATAATGTCTTGCAGTCGTAAGATGCAGGATAACAAAGGGGTGGGGAGGAAAGAGGAATGCAAACCTATTCAGGGACCAAACCCTCTGTGCTCTTAACAGCATGAGCAGGAGAAATGACCTTTGAGGCAGCTCTGAGGAGTGGGGGAAGTGTTTCTTTGTTTAAATATTCCTTGGCTGCCTTGAGGGGGATGAACCTCTCCAGACGGCTTTAAAAGCAAAGTATAAAACAGCTTTCCCCAACCTGGTGTCCTCCATATGTATTGGGCTACAACTCCCATCACCCCCCAGCCAGCCTGGCTGAGCATGGTGGAAGTTGTAGCCCAACACATCCAGTGGACACCAGGTTGGCAACGGCGGAAATAAAATAGAATGAAACACCTGAAATCGCGGCAGCTTAAAATAAACATGGCTGAGTGATTCCACAAAACAATGGTAAGTGGGATGGGAAACGGTTCAAAGAGGGAAGGAGCTGGAAGTTGCTGGGGTCTCAGCTGACCGATAAGAGTTTCCCTGGCACTTCCCCTCCCTCTGCTGCAGCCTGATGTGATGGCTGCGACCAGGTTTTGGCTGGATGTTTCTCTCAACAGATCAGAGCAAGAAGAACCAGAACCCCATGGCGGAGTTGACTTATCGGCGCACTCTGCGGGATGCACTGGATATTCTCAGTCGAGGTCCAAAGCTATCCAAAGGAGAAACCTCTTCAGGGGGCATGAGAGGGAAGCCATCAACCCAGAAGGGCACACAAGAGAGACCGTTGCCCTTGCATATAGCTGCTCAGCGGCAGCTTTCCTCTCAAAAAGACCCCCACGAGAGGGAAAGCAGGGCGAACTCTGTGGGTGCTTCCATGCCATTGCAGGCTGCGTGGGTTGAAGACGAGGGTGGCCTTTGTTTCAGGGAACGCACTCGGGCTTCTTCCAGGGACAAGGCCTCCGTATCAAAACTGCAAGACCTATTGGGCAGTGAGGGACCGGCTGGCCAGCACGGTGGTACCTCCAAAGCAAAGGTGCTGGTGACACCCCTGGAAGAACGACAGCCGTTTCCCAAACCCTGCACAGACAGAAAATCGCCGCAGTCCTTAAAGGAGGCTGGAAAGCCCCATTGAGTTAAAGGCAAGCCTGGTGAGGAGTGCTGTTCCCCCTCGTCAGCCTCTAAACATTTGACTAGAACAAGCACCCCAGTCCGTGTTTCCTGCAGATGCGACACCCAGTTAATGCCAGCGGGCCCAAAGTCGGGCTGCGAAGTAACTTGCTGTGTTCTCTCGCCAAGTGTGTTTCGACTGAACCAGCAACTAACTTCTCAGAGGAGGGAGAGTCTCTGCCCAGGAAATACAGCAAAGTCTCTGATGGGAGCAGGTGTCCAGCGGGCTCGAGGGGGAGCTGCCGGAAACTAAATGGCGTGACTTTGTCTCCCTCCCGGAAAAGGTGGGCTGGGAGTTGTCCGGAGAATTTGAACCTGGGGCCCTCTCCTGATGGGTAGCTTTTGGAACATAAGGGAGAGGAAAACCAAAGGATGTGCAGGGATTATGGAGAACCGTCCCAGCATCAAGGTTTTGAAGATGAAGAAGGTAGAATGTATGCTTGTGGAAAAACAGAGCAGGGGTTTTCTATGAGTGTGGGAGTGGGGCACATGAGAAAAACAGGAGGCACTGTGGAATGGGTTATTTTTGCCAGCTTTCTATAATGTAACTGGGTAAAGAGCTTTCTTTTGGTGACCAGCCCATCACAACACTGCAATAAGAAACGCAGATAGTCCAATCCCAATATGAATTCCAAGATATCAGATAAATATATTCATAGAGAACTTGAGCCCAGAGACAGAGCATCTGGTTTACAAAGATAAACTGGGTCACTTCATCCTTTTGTTGCTCACTTCCCCACACGTGAGGCAAACTAAAAATGAGATATTTCAATGCTCAAAGCTTGTGTACAAAGCTGAAATCAGTGTGGTGTTGCTTCATTAACAGGGCTTGAGTCTACCCCTGACCTTTCCTGAGGTTTAGTCCTGTGCAAGACCTCTGTCTAAGCCCAGCTTTTAGGGATGATGAAGACGAGGAGGAACTCCCCAGTTTCCTCATGCATCAGGGTGAGACTGGTTATGATTTAATACTTCGACCCTGGTCTTGTATTCAAAAGAAACAAAAATACAATATTAGAACTGCAAATCAGGACAGGGGAATGGAACATTCAAAGCCTGTTAGGAATTGGAATGTTTTCATTCGGTTTGAAAGATGGCAAAGAGGGAGGTGGGTGAATCTCACCAGGAAGGGTTTTCCAAAGCTTTGGCACCAACACCGAGTGGGTCCTGTATCTTGTATGTTGTGCGGTGAGGGAGATTAACCTTCTGGGAACCGCCGTCCCAATAGAACCTTGGTGCGTGTGCTCAGATACCAATGCCATTTTTACAGTCCAATCCTACGTGTGTCTAATCGGCAGTTAGTCCCACTAAATTCTTGGGATTTACTCCCAAAGTATGGAGGATTGGGGCCTTTTATCCTTTCCCATCTTTGTCGCTTTCTCTTTTTTGTGTGTGCCTTAGAACCTTGTTCAAAGAACCTTGTTCAATCGAACCAGGCATGCTAGTTTGGTGTAAGCTCCCAAGATACCCATACTGGCCAGCTGTGGTAAGTGCTCTGGATTCAAGTATTTCTTAAATTTTATTTCTTGGATTTGGGTGTGTTTTACACCAGCCTCCCTTCGAGGAGCTTGAGAAAGGTGTGGCTATAAACAGAGCCTATAACCTTTTATTTATACTGCTTTTCAGCTGAGTTCTCAAAGCAGTTTGCGCAATGGTTGAGCAAGCAGGGATCCCCAACCTTTTTCGGTCGGTGGGCACATCTGGAATTTTGAAAGCATGTCAAGAGCACTCTCACAAAATGGCTGTTGCCCGGGAGCGGGGGCCTTGCCCATTCATAAAATGGTTGCCATGGTGTGCACAGCTGGTCACAAAGCCCCGTTTCTCAGAAGGCAAACTGCTGAGACTAAAAGAAAAGTTACCTGCCCAAGAGTCTGAGGCAGAGGCATGCTCTGAGCTCTGAAACACAACCCGCTCCTTTAAAGAAGATGGCACTGGAGAGTAGCACTTTGCTTTGCACCTTGCCAGCCTCCCAGTTTAAAAAAGAAGTAAATACATCTTAAGAAACAAAATTAAAATCAGGAAGGGCAGGGAGCCTGGTGGACAGCCAGAAAGCTGTTTGTGGGCACATAGGTACCTGTGGGCATCATGTTAGGCAGCTAGGGTTACATCAAGGAATTTTGGGTTAACCAAAAGTGCAGTTTTGTGCAGAAGGGTACTCCAAACCCATTCTTTGGCTCAGTATTCTTTCATTCCAAGTGTATGTGTCTCACATCCGGCTATGGATCTTGGGGATCTTGGGGCTGTGGTGAAAAACAAAGTAGATCGCACAAGCCCTTTGGCTCAGTGGCAGAGCATCTGCTTCACATGCAGAAGGTCCCAGGCTCACTCTCCAGGTGAAGCAGGAAAAACTCCTGCCTGAAACCCTCAGGAGGCACTGCCAGTTGGTGTCAACAATACTGGGCTAGATGGACTGAGGGTCTGACTCAGTATGAGGCTGCTTCCGCTGTTCCTAAGCCTGACATCCACCCGCCCCCGCTTTAGGCAATAGAGGAGGTCTGTTTTTTTCCCCTCAAGTGCTTCAGCTGCTGTCTTTGTCTTTTGACAGGTGGAAAGGGTCAAAAAGAAAGCCAAAAAGGCCAACGTAGTCCTCATAGAAAAAAGCGTGGATGACAAATCCAAGGGGTAAATAGATATGATCAAATTCAGCATTGTGCTTCCCCTGACCCCGCTTTTTTTTTTTTTTTTAAAGGAGCGCATGTTGCTAAGCTGACATTTGATGCAGCCTGCCCTCGGTGAGGAGAGCATTCTGCAATTGGGGAGCCACCCCCAAGAAGGCTCTCTCCCTTGTCACTATCCTCTGAGCTTCCCTTGGAGGAGGACCTCAGATGTTGATTGTAGTGTCTGCGTAGATTCATAATTGCCCCCCCCCCGGGGGGGGGTGTCTCTCCCTCTGAGCAGTTCAACAAATTCAGGGTACAGAAAGTCGGTCCCAGAGGGAATCACACATACTGGAAATGCAAGACCCGAATTGTGGTTACACAAGACTAGAATCTGAATACGAAGGATAAACAGATATTTCAGAATGTGAAGAGCACTGAAATGATTAAACCAACATGCCTTCCTTGAGGTGTTCTTGCCAAATGAGGTGAGATGGGTGGATACTAAGGAGAGGGGCTCTCCATTGGTAGCAGCCCAATTGTGGAACATTATCCCCCGAGAGACTCCCCAGGCGCCTACGTTGTGGTATTTTTGGTGCCAGGGGAAGCGCTTTTTATTTTCCCAGGCTTTTTAGCCTGTCACTTTTGTGTGTTTTTTTTAATGAGTTCTTGTGTTTTTAGATCCTTGCCTATTTTATCATGTTGCGTTTTTGGCTTTTAACTTCTGTGGACCACCCAGAAAGCTTTAGCTATTGGGTGGTATAGAAATGTAGCAAATAAAATAATAAATACATTAAAGAGACACATAAGTCTACAATGCATTGCAAGGAAACAAATAACTTCCGTAACAATGCATGTATCTGATAAACAATCAACTTTTGATGAGAGGCCAGGTAGTATCTTGTTTTGAAAACCTATATGCTCCAAAATGTCCCTTTCCAACTGTACATCACCAACCATATGCTCTAGAAGGCAGCTTGAATCCATACATCTTCTGTACTCGTGCTGCTGGGACCAGCTCTCACAGACAATGTCAGATACCTCTAATCTCCAGTCTGTTTTTGAAAAAGTACTGAACTCCCAAACTGGAGACGTGAAAAGGGAGTTCTCAGATTCCTTCATTAGATGTATCATTCTACAGGAGGGCTGGACATCGCAAAGCTCTGCACATTTGCGTTTCTGGAATTTGGAGAGGACTGGTGAATAATCCTGGTTTCCTAATAATTCTTTGTGTGGTTTCCCCCGCCCCCCATTCCATCTTGCTGCAGCTTCTCCATCTCCCTCAAAACCCTGAAACACTTTGATTGCCAAGAGAAGCAGAAGTTGTTAGTAAGTAGAGCTGCAAAATGGGCACTTGGGTGGCATGGAGAAGGTGCCGCTGTTATCCGTGAAGGGCTTTCTGTCTGCTTTCACTTCTCTCCCAAGATGAGAAGGCAGTACTGCTTCATTCCAGAAGGGTGTGTGGGGGGCTAACCCTCTCACTCCTTTCCCATTTTTCCCCCCTCCTAGGACAAAGCCGGAGAAAGCTACAACAACGAAATCAACTGGTGCATCCGATTGATAGCGGACTACAGGATTAGAGTAGGTAAGCTGGGGTGGCTGTCCCTGTTGATCATGAAACGAACTTCCTATTTGTCTCGCTGGCAAGGGGGATCGCTTTCTGCACCCTCACGGAGGTGTCTTTATATTTGAATGCATGACTTTCCTCCGAGAGGGCTCTACCAGAAAGCAAAGTGTGGTGCTGCTTAGATGTCAGGTGACAGAATGGGAGATGCCGATCCTACCTGCTGTTTGCTTTTCTTTCTTTTTCTTTCACTCTCTGCCCTATCGTTTTCCTCCTCCTAAACTCTCCCCCTTCAATTCTTTAATTTAATTTTATTTCTTACATTTCTGTACCGCCCCATAGCCAAAGCTCTCTGGGCGGTTTACAAAAGTTAAAACATTAAATTACAACATATAAAGTTTAAAAGTCATTTACGTAAAAGCCTATGGACAATATATACAAACAACATATAACTAAAAGCAGCTTTGTACTAGAAACAATTCCCCCCGCCCCAATAAAGAATAAAAAACAAACCATCAAACAACACAGCTTAAAAACAGTATATACAAGTCAGCAAAAGGAACAAGATGTCTAAAAGGGGAAGGCCTGCTGGAATAATAGAGTCTTTAATGCCTGCCTAAAAACCTTCAGAGAGGTCATTTCAACCAGCAGGTCATTCCACAGCTGAAGGGCAGCAAAGGAAAATCTACCACCTCTTCCTTGTTTCTGCTCCCTTCTTTTCTCCTTCCCAAACCTGCTGTTTTCCCTGCTGGGACACATAAGCTCACAGCAAAGTAATGAAATTAACCATTCGACAGCCTGGCTTCTCTAACACCGGTTAAAAACTGACCTGCGTGGTCACACTAAAGCCTGATGAGGAGGGGAATTGAATTGAGACCCTTTCTTGCCCTTCTAGGTTGCCATTCGCTCACGGGGTCTTTCTTGGAGTACTGTGCTGACATGAGTGAGTATGCGTTAAGGTTGAGAGCCCTGGTTGTTTTGAGCTCCTTGAATGAATTCAGTGAATAGGCAGCTGCAGTGTATGGGGTGTGTGTGTGCCTGAAATGTGACTGTTCCAGATCACTGTTGGTGTAAATGTAGAAAAGGGCTATATTTCTCTTTGCTCTTTCCCCACCCATCTCTTCTGAAACATGAGACTGGCGAGTGCTCACAATCCCATTTGGTTGCCTCCTTCATTGGTGGAGGTTCCCTGCAAGTGGGTGGTTCCTCCCACTTGCTTCAGAGGCAGGGCTATGCAAATGACTTTGTGCTCGGTTGCTCCCCGTGTCAATCGACCCCTCCCTGGCCTTTGAGAATTCTTTGGTCCTCTCCCTCTTCCTTCCAAAGGCTCTATGGGCAGCTCTGCTCCATCTTCCCTTCAGGGCAGGCTGGCTGCGAATGATGGGTGTTGCAGTCCACCAGGTTGAACAAAGCTGGTATATACGCTGCCAGACAGATTCAGAGTGGGTAACAGGAGGAAAGAAAATAATTGACTTAAAAGGGCCCTTCTACCTGCTTGGCTATCGTGTAGGACAGGGCTGGGCAGAAGGTAGATATCCAGATGTTTTGGACTTCAATTCCCAGCATTAGGAGCATCGGAAGCTGCTTTATACTGAATTAGACCCTTGGTCCATCCAGCCCTGTATTGACGACTCCCAACTGGCAGCAGTGGCTCTCCAGGGTTTCATGCAAGAGGTTTTCCAGCCCTACCTGGAGATGCTGGGGATGGAACCTGGGACCTTCTGCATGCAAAACAGGTCCTCTACCACTGAGCTACAGCCCCTCCCTTAACCGGTAACCATGTTGGCAGGAGACGGTAGTACAGTTTTGAGGAAAAACACTGTCCCCGATTTGGGGGTGTTGAAAGGAATCCAGTAGATGTTGGATGGATGGACGGACAGCATTTTTGCAGGGGCGGGAAGACCTGTGGCTGCAAAAAAGGCAAATGCTATTTTGGGCTGCATTAATAGAAGTAGAGCTTCCAAATCACGTGAAGTACTAGTTCCCCTCCACTCAGCACTGGTTAGGCCTCATCTGGAGTACCATGTCCAGTTCTGGGCACCACACTTTAAGAAGGATGCAGACAAGCTGGAGGGGGTTCAGAGGAGGGCAACAAAGATGATCAGGGGACTGGGAACAAAGCCCTGTGAGGAGAGACTGAAAGAACTGGGCATGTTGAGCCCTGAGAAGAGAAGACAGGGAAGATATGAAGGTGCTCTTCAAGCACCTGAAAGGTTGTCACAGGGAGGAAGGCCAGGCTCTCTTCTCGATCATCCCAGAGTGCAGGACATGGAAGAATGGGCTCAAGTTCCAGGAAGCCAGATTTCTGCTGAACATCAGGAAAAACTTCCTGACTGTTAGAGCAATATGACAATGGAACTGAATCCCTAGGGAGGTGGTGGGCTCTCCCACACTGGAGGCATTGAAGACGAGGCTGGACAGCCACCTGTCAGGGATGCTCTGACTTGGGTTCCTGCATTGAGCAGGGGGTTGGACTCGATGGTCTTATAGGCCTCTTCTGTATTGCCCCGGCCGTGGGCTTCAACCTCTTAATTTAGAGGGCATTATAGATCTCTACACCCTCTAACACTACAGGTGACTTGGTTACACTCCTGGGGCCAAAACATTCCACCCTAGATGATCAAAGGACGATAGCAGTCTATGCGTCACAATCTCTTCTTACCCAGAGGGTCGGATCTTCTTTGCCCTGCCGTTTGATCACCAGGGGATTGATATCTACTTAAATGTATACTTTAAAATGTGACAGCCATATGAGCAAGCATACAAAGCTATAAAGCTGCCAATAACACTCACAATTATTGCAACTGCTTGCTTCTACCACCCCCCAATTCCTTGAAACCAGTCTGAAATCGGTTCAAAGAGGGAACCCCTTCTAGGTGATGTATCTTCTCACTTTGCACATACAAAGCCTTGACACTGTGATTTATGCTTGTTATCTTTATCTCAATGGCTTCTAGTGCTTCAGCAGTGTTGTTTAATACTGTTTCTATTACCTTTTTCCTTAAATGGCTACTCCACCCCCAGGTACCCCCTCTTTTTCTTTCTCTTTGTCCTCCTCTTTTCTCTTCACCTGTTTTCCTTCTCCTACTTTCTCTCTGCCACTTCCAAGGTCTCTCAACAGAAACTCACTTACTTAAACCTTTCTGCCTTACACCAGTCCCCTTGCCGCACATTTGGGATAGGCTCTCTTTTGTCTTCTAGTCACATTTTCTCATCTTTCTTTACACTTCCTTTGTCCCTACCTCTGTCTTTGTCCCGATGCCTTTTGCGTGTTAACTCTGAAGGCTCTGTCCCAGGTGGCGCTAACATCAAACCATTGGGAACCACACTCGGTATCATTTGGAGTTGTATCTGACCTTAAAGACATTTGCAGGTATCACGTAGTATTTAAGAAATCATAAAATGCACACAACAACCTTTCATTGAAATCGAACACCATAACTGCATGGTGAGGCATGATGGAGCAGATCCAGCAATCATACTGCAACTCTAGGCTGCATGGTCAGGGCCCGTCAAGATCAAGGGAAGGGCATGCTCGCACATGCAAAGAGTTTGAGGCCACTGCTTTCGCATTGGCAACTCTATGCTGCATGTGTTCTGGCAGAGGAAAGTCCAAAAGTCACAGATCAAACTCAGCCTGCTGTACACTGAACTGGCTACAAACACAGACACACAATCTACAACAATGAAAGTTCAAGTCCATGAAAAGCCTCACAGTACTTTCCATGGCAAGTCTTTAACAATCCAAAGTTTCAGTCCATGTGCAGAGTGCCTCTCAAAAGCCCAGACGATGATGGATCCAAACAGAGCAGGCTCTGGGCAATGAAGACAAGATGTTTCCAGCAAAGGCTCCCCGCCTCTGCATCAGTTCAAAGGGAAGGTATGACTGTACACCCCTTCCAGATCCCTCGACACACAAGGGCTTTTAGCCTTTCAGCAAGGCTTCTGTCCAAACAGAGTGGCACTCCTCAGCTTTCTAGCAGCAATGCTTCAACCTGGGCAGCTTTTCTTTAAATCTCACTCTGTCTCTGCCAGGTTCTCATAGACATCTTCTAGCCTCCCTGCCCGCCAAGGCTAAACCAGCGGCAGGCAGGAAGTTCGGTGACTCCCCGTGGTTCTGCTCTGAGAACACTGACAGAGATAAACTCACACAGACTGACATTCTAAAAATTGAATAGGCCTAAACTCTTCCAGGCTTTTGTTGTTGTTCAGTCGTTCAGTCGTGTCCGACTCTTCATGACCCCATGGACCATAGCACGCCAAGCCTTCCTGTCCTCCGCTCTCTCCCGGAGCGTGCTCAAGTCCATATTCATTGCATCGGTGATGTTATCCAGCCATCTCATCCTCTGCCGTCCCCTTCTCCTTTTGCCTTCAATCTTTCCCAGCATCAGGGTCTTTTCCAGGGACTTTTCTCTTCACATTAGGTGGCCAAAATATTCGAGCTTCAGCTTCAGTCTCTGTCCTTCCAATGAGCACTCAGGGTTGATTTCCTTTAGGATTGACTGATTGGACCTCCTTGCAGTCCAGGGGACTCGTAAGAGTCTTCTCCAGCACCACAGTTCAAAGGCATCAATTCTTCGGCGCTCAGCCTTCCTTATAGTCCAGCTCTCACAGCCATACATTACTACTGGGAAAACCATAGCTTTGATTAGACGGACCTTTGTCGGCAAGGTGATGTCTCTGCTTCTTACTATGCTGTCTAGGTTGGCCATAGCTTTCCTCCCAAGGAGCAAGCGTCTTTGAATTTCATGGCTACAGTCACCGTCTGCGGTGATCTTGGAGCCCAAGAAAGTAAAATCTGTCACTGCTTCCATTTCTTCCCCTTCTATATGCCAGGAAGTGAGGGGGCCACATGCCATGATCTTAGTTTTTTTAATGTTGAGTTTCAAACCAGCTTTTGCACTCTCCACTTTCACCCTCAACAAGAGGCTCTTTAGATCCTCTTCGCTTTCTGCCATTAGGGTGGAATCGTCTGCGTATCTGAGCTTGTTGATAATTCTCCCGGCGATCTGAATTCCGACCTGTGATTCATCCAACCCGGCATTTCTCATTATGTTCTCTGCATATAAGTTAAATAAACAGGGCGACAATATACAGCCTTGTCATACTCCTTTCCCAATTTGGAACCAATCGGTTCTTCCATGTCTGGTTCTTACTGTTGCTTCTTGGCCCTCGTACAGGTTTCTCAGGAGACAGGTAAGGTGGTCTGGTACTCCCATCTCTTTCAGAATTTGCCACAGTTTGTTGTGATCCACACAATCGAAGGCTTTAGTGTACTCAATGAAGCAGAAATAGATGTTTTTCTGGAATTCTCTTGCTTTCTCCATGATCCAGCCAATGTTGGCGATTTGATCTCTAGTTCCTCTGCCTCTTCGAAACCCAGCTTGTACTTCCGGTAGTTCTCGGTTCACATGCTGCTGAAGTCTAGCTTGTAGGATTTTGAGCATCACCTTGCTGGCATGTGAAATGAGCGCAATTGTGCGGTAGTTTGAACACTCCTTGGCACTGCCCTTCTTTGGAATTGGAATGTAAACTGACCCTTTCCAGTCTTGTGGCCACTGTTGAGTGTTCCAAATTTGTTGGCATATTGAGTGCAGCACTGTAACAGCATCATCTTTTAGGATCTTAAATAGCTCAGCTGGAATACTGTCATCTCCGCTAGCTTTGTTGTTAGTAATGCTTTCTAAGGCCCACTTGACTTCACTCTCTAGGATGTCCGGCTCAAGTTCAGTGAACTCACTATTGTGGCTATCAGGGACATTACGATCTTTCCTGGATAGTTCTTCTGTGTATTCTTTCCACCTCTTCTTAATCTCATCTGCTTGTTAGGTCCCTGCCTTCTTTGTCCTTTACCATGCCCGTCTTTGCACAAAACGTTCCCTTGAGATCTCCGATTTTCTGGAAGAGATCTCTAGTCTTTCCCATTCTATTGTTTTCCTCGATTTCTTTGCATTGTTCATTTAAGAAGACCTTCTTGTCTCTCCTTGCTATTCTCTGGAACTCTGCATTCAGTTGGGTATACCTTCCCCTTTCTCCCTTGCTTTTCGCTTCCCTTCTTTCCTCAGCTGCTTGTAAAGCCTCATCAGACAGCCACTTGGCTTTCTTGCATTTCTTTTTCTTTGGGATGGATTGAGTTGCTGCCTCCTGAACAATGTTACGGGCCTCCGTCCATAGTTCCTCAGGCACTCTGTGTCAGGGTGGAAACTGAGCCGATAGAACCCCAGAGCAGTTCTGACTCTGAGGAGGAACAGCAATCCGTGGGAGAGGAGCGCGCTCATCTCTCACAGGCACAGCAGCTGGCAGAGATTCCTCCTGCCAGCATTCCTGGGATAGACAGCGGTCCTGGCAGTGAGAGAGTGGGGGAGGGGAGCTTGCTGGATGCTCGGCGCAGATGCCGGGAGCGACAACAGCTGGAGGGTGCAGAAAGGAGGCGTAGCGCTCATTTGGCGCGCAAGCAACTGTCGCATCCTGAGGACCCAAGGGAAAGAGGGAGGAACTCTCCCTAGCCCATAAGTTCAGGGTCTTCCCATGATTCTCCTTCAAACGGGGACCAACTGCCTAACCCGGAGCATAGGCTACTCTGCTGTTCCTTGCTTAGTCACTGGTGATTAGCATCTGAAAGAGTCATTGAGTTGTAAAAGGATTAAAGCCTTGAAAAGAATCTTTTTGTCTGTGTCTTGAGTTAGCTATTGGAGTAGACTGAAAGAGGCCGCCAGGGCGCTCCTGACACTCTATCTATCAGGCAGAAGAGAAGTACATCGAGGGATCTTGGGTGACTCTGAGGTACCTGCCTCGAGTTGCTCTTCATCCACAGTACCGAAGGGGGGGGGGGGGCGGGAGCGGTTATGAAAGAGGCTCACAAAGAGCCTCTGTGTTCTCTGCAGCTGATGGGGGCAAAAGCATGCTACAGAGTTCACCATGGATAATCCCAGGTGGCTGTCCTAAGATAGAGGACGTGGTACACTTTCTAATGGAATGTCCTCTGTACGCAGAGCTGAGGAAGCAATACCTTGAGCCCTTAACAGCTGGGTTCAGTCACAAATCTTCTCTAAGCACAACCGTATTACCACTGGCTGGTACAGATTACTATACGTCCTATAGGGCTGTCAAGTTTGCCCAGCAGGTTTGGGAAAAATGAAAACTATTGACTGGCATAGAAGGTTAAGTCTGCTAATCTCTTTTACTAAGCCAATACATATTGTCCAGACCTTGCAAAATGTTTTAATAGCCCCTAGGAAACGTTTGAATCATTATCATCCTGAATATTTCTTGTTTTGGTGTCACTTTCTGTATAGGAGGGGTATTTTATTATGTGTTGGTATGCGTATGGCCTGATTGGTTAATAAGGATAAAACAAGGAGGGGAGGCACGTGTGCAGGAAAAAACAATGGAGAGAAGAAAATGGAGAAATCCCAGGTGCCTTTAGGCACAAGTTAAGCCCCTGAAGAAGGAAATCAGTATTTCTGAAATGTGTCGGGCCAATATAACCTTTTTATTTTCCCAGGCATTTTAGCATTTTAGCTTTCTAAATTTTTATCTTTGCTGTTTTAAATCTGTATTTTAAACTCCTGCACTGCTGCTAGGTGTTATTGTGGTTGTATTGTTATATTGTGGTTTTAATGTTCTATATATTTTAAATTGTTTTATTGTGTGTTGTTTGGTTTTAATTTTTGTGAACCGCCCAGAGAGCTTTGGCTATTGGGCAGTATAGAAATGAAATGAAATAAATAAATAATATAAAAGAACTATAATAAACCTTTTTCTATAGGCACTGGGATTTCTCCATTTTCTTTTTTCCATTGTTTCTTCCTGATTGGTTAATACGCACTGAACTGACTCTCCATGCCTAGATATTGATGAGGTCTGTGGTCCTGGCCTTAAAGAAAGCAAGATTCCAGACATCATGATTCTGAGTAAGAGGCTGATTTGCATAGGAAACTGCCCTATACCAAACCCATCTTCTCTACAAACCTATGGCACAATCTTCTGTGGCTCTCCCCATCCCCAAGTGAAAGCAATCATGGAAGTTGTAGTTTTGATGGTGATGAGAACTGTTGGGCAGGGGAGACTTCTAGCCCCCGCCATACAGACACACACCCTCTTTGACCAACGTATGGATCTAGATTGGTCCTTCCCCCCTTGCTGTGATTTTCTTGGGACGCAGAGGCTGCGTTCTCCCAAGGGGGCTTGGTTCTCTGGGCAATGGAGTCTACAGTCTCAGTTTTGAAGGTAATGAGAATTGGGGGGGGGGATGTCTACCTCCCCTCCCCAAGGTTCTCTAAGGAGAGAAAACCATTTTAACCAGTTTGAAGACTTTAGTGTGGATGACTCTAAAATTCCTTCTAGGCTTTTGAGCATGGTGCATTTCAGGCTCCTCCAAGATGGTGCCCTCCAAATATTTTGGACTCCAACTCCCATCAGCCTCAGCCAGCACAGCCAGGAGCATTGGGAGTTATGGTCCAAAACAACTGGAGGCTGCTGGTTTGGGCTGGCTGTTTTAAATAGTTCGTTGATTGTTTTCTCCTTGAGGTTGGTTCTCTTGAGCTCGGTTCCCTTGAGCTCTCCAGAGGAAAGGTGGAGTGTCAATGCCTTAAATAAGCCTTCTTCAGAAAGTTGTTGTGATTGTATTCATTTATGACAATTGCATGCCCTACGCAGGGGTCGCCCTACGCAGGGGCCCGGAGCCACCCGCCTCGGGGTGGGAAGGGGGTGTTTCTGCTGGGGCGCAGGAGGAGCGGGGGATTCAGACCCTTGGGGCAGCAGGGGGAGCTCCTGGGGCCGCGGCGTTTCCCTCTGCGGAAGCTGTCTCGCTCCCCCGGTCCCGTTGCACCGCCCGCCCAGGGCAGCGGAGAGCAGAAGGCTGGGCTCCCGCTCAGGCGGGACTACATCCTTCACCTGCGTGGGGGTGCTGGGTTGTGGGGGCGCGCCACCGGGGGGGGGGGCGGTTGCCCGGGAAGGTGCTGCGTAAACGAGATGCTCCAACCCATTCTTCCTGGAGGACTGGCCAATTCACCTCTCAAGAAGGGAACCAACACACAGCACGAAGGGCACAACTCAGTTTTATTGTCTCGCGAAACAGATCAGCAGAGGAGCCCTGCTCAAAGCAAAGCTGACAAAGAGCAGTTCTTTCTTCAGCACACTTGTACTTCTGATTTACAACTATGTAGCTATGTGCTAACTTCTGATTGGTCAGGCTAGGAGTAGCTGCCCTGTAAGGAGACCCTTAACTACCGGAAGTACAAGCTGGGTTTAGAAGAGGCAGAGGAACTAGAGATCAAATCGCCAACATTCGCTGCATCATGGAGAAAGCAAGAGAATTCCAGAAAAACGTCTATTTCTGCTTCATTGACTACGCTAAAGCCTTTGATTGTGTGGATCACAACAAACTGTGGCAAATTCTTAAAGTGATGGGAGTACCAGACCACCTTACCTGTCTCCTGAGAAACCTGTACGAGGGTCAAGAAGCAGCAGTAAGAACCAGACATGGAAGAACCAATTGGTTCCAAATTGGGAAAGGAGTACGACAAGGCTGCATATTGTCACCCTGCTTATTTAACTTATATGCAGAGTACATCATGAGAAACGCCGGGTTGGATGAATCAGAGGTCGGAATTAAGATTGCTGGGAGAATTATCAACAACCTCCGATATGCAGACGATACCACCCTAATGGCAGAAAGCGAAGAGGATCTAAAGAGCCTCTTGTTGAGGTTGAAAGAGGAGGGTGCAAAAGCTGGTTTGAAACTCAACATTAAAAAAACTAAGATCATGGCATGTGGCCCCCTCACTTCCTGGCATATAGAAGGGGAAGAAATGGAAGCAGTGACAGATTTTACTTTCTTGGGCTCCAAGATCACCGCAGACGGTGACTGTAGCCATGAAATTAAAAGACGCTTGCTCCTTGGGAGGAAAGCTATGGCCAACCTAGACAGCATAGTACGAAGCAGAGACATCACCTTGCCGACAAAGGTCCGTCTAATCAAAGCTATGGTTTTCCCAGTAGTAATGTATGGCTGTGAGAGCTGGACTATAAGGAAGGATGAGCGCCGAAGAATTGATGCTTTCGAACTGTGGTGCTGGAGAAGACTCTTACGAGTCCCCTGGACTGCAAGGAGGTCAAATCAGTCCATCCTAAAGGAAATCAACCCTGAGTGCTCATTGGAAGGACAGAGACTGAAGCTGAAGCTCAAACATTTTGGCCACCTAATGCAAAGAGAAAAGTCATTGGAAAAGACCCTGATGCTGGGAAAGACTGAAGGCAAAAGGAGAAGGGGACGGCAGAGGATGAGATGGCTAGATAGCATCACGGATGCAATGAATATGAACTTGAGCACGCTCCGGGAGAGAGCGCAGGACAGGAAGGCCTGGCGTGCTATGGTCCATGGGGTCACGAAGAGTCGGACACGACTGAACAACAACAACAAGGAGACCCTTTTCCCTTTTAAGCTAATAACTTGCCCATTAGGTAATGGTCAGGCACTGTGCACGAGGTGCTTAGTTATCTGGTCATGTACTCTTTGCGTGGCCAGGAATTTTCCTCTACAGCTGGTTTGCAGGCAAGTATTTTTACCACAAAGGCAGCATAGAAATGAGATGAATAAAGAAGGCATGCAGCAAGATTAAGGGTATACAAGCATGCAGAAGAAGGACAAAGGATGGAAGTATGCAGAAGAAGGATAATGGATACATGCAGAAGAATAAAGCTTTTGCTTTAAAACATTTGCATCCTGCCTTTCCACTCAAGGCAGTTTACAGTATTGGATTGTGTTTAGTCTCAGCTTCTTATGCAGGAGGGAAGCATTCTGCTGTTATGTCATTTTTATGCCACTTTAGGAGGATTGACCTGAAAAGGCAGCTTATAACTTTTATAAATAAACAGAGAGTGAAGCATGCATGAGAATAAAGCATACATAAAGACTAAAGAAGAATAACAGATTTTTTTTGACCTTCTTGTAAAACATTTGCACTCTGCCTTTCCACTGCACTCAAGGCAGTTTACAATAATGGATTAGCCAGGAAGAAAGGAGACAACCCAGCCTTTGATAGGCAGAAGACACTTAAGCGCACACATGCACAAACACAGCATGAACACTCACACATGTGCATGCATGCATACTGGACATACGCACACCCACACCACAGTTCATTTTCTTTGTATTTGTGTTGTTCTGCTTATTTATTACCAGTTGCTGCTAGGCAACATTGGGACATCAACCCATAAATACCATTTATTTATTTGCCTAAAACTTTTTCGCCAAGGCAGCTAATAGTACAAATTAGAGCAATAACTTGAGGCAAAGTCCTGTGCACATTTAGACAGAAATAAGTCGTAAAGCTAACACCATCCCACCGCCAGCCATGCTGGGAGTTATAGGAGTTATTTCTGGGGATGCTGGGACTTGTAGGACTTCTTTCTGGGGATGCAGGGAGTTGTTGTTTCTGTCTAGACGTGCATAGCATTGTGCCCTAAAAAAAACTGGACTGCAGCAATGAATACAATCAAGCAGACCTAAAACATTAAGGGTGCAATCCTATGCATGTTTAGACAGAAAAAAGACGTACAGTTCCCAGCATGCCCCAGGCAGCCATGCTGGATGGGCATGCTGGGAGTTGTAGGACTTCTTTTCTGTCTAGAAATAAAAGTACAGCAAAGAAAAATACAGCAGTCTGCAGCCCATCTCAAAAGGCTGTTGTAAAACCCTTGTATTTTATATATGTGAGTGTGATCGTGATACTTTCCCCCCTATCTTTCTAATAAAATACAGTATTTAAAAAAAATTCTTAGGACAGATTTCAAAATCCTAATCGTCATCTTTTTTTGTATGCTGCTTTTCCATGGTAAAACCAGCAACAACAACATTCTGCAATAAAAGATAGCTACATTTTTAAAATAAGGAAGGGTTGCAAATAGTAATGCCGTTTAATCGTATACATAAAAACATCTCACATTAATAAATATACACTAGAGTGAAACGATCCAAGGATAATTATGCTAAGGACAAACAAAGGCAAAATCAACAAATCCAGACAGCAAAGATAACTGCAGGGACAGCAACTTGTATAGCTGCTGGGAGTCAGTCTGTCTCCCAGGCCAGGTGGAATAAGCCCTCAAAGCAGGTACCAGGTTCTTGTAGGATTCACCAAAACAGGGTCTTAGTTATAAAAGGCTTTGACCAAAGAGGCCCGACAGCTCATTTTAAAGCAGCCTGGAACTGTCACACCAAACCCAGTAACAGGCTAGAGAACTTCCCGGGCTGTCACTGAGAGAGGCCTTTTGCCTGTGGTTTTGTCCCCAGAAAGGAATGTGACAAAGAAAGCGCTCCGTCAAAGATCCTGGTCCCACAACATGACATGAGCCCTGGGTTAGAAGACTGGTTGGGCCAGTTTAGTGGAACAGGTGTGCAGGCACAGAGCCAGTATGGCAAACCTGTCCTGGATGTGCCACATCTCTGCAATTTACTAGTTTGCAGGCTGGGAAGGGGAGGTTATGGGTGAGGTAATTCCCACACAGCTAATTCCCACACATCCAGGAGGAGACCCATTTCTTTCCCATTGCCTGTCTTCATGAGGACTAGCGATGCAAGTTTTCCAAAAATTTTAGACTGGAAAATTTCTGGGGATTTTCTCTGGAAAGCTTTCCTATGCAAGTTTGCTTGGGGAAATTTGCATCGGAAATCTTTCTGATGCCCTTGAGAGTGATTGAATTCCGCATATTTATTTTCCTTGTATTTAAGATACAAGGAAAATTGTGAATACAACAAAGCTTTTAAAAAGTGCTCCCTGTTAATTTTTTGTCCCAGTATGGCACAAGTACTTGACCAGAAATGTTTGAGGAAAAATTAAAAGCACGCTTAATTTTATTTAAGTGTTACTTTATGTAGAAATTATTACTGGAACGCTTGTAAAAAATTAAAGACGGTAACATGTACTTCTCTTATATTGTTTAAATGGGGGGTGGGGAGAGGTACTGAGAAATGTCGACACACTAATAAAATGCAGCAACCCCAGAAGCTGTGCTGACAACCGCTCACTACAACTTAGAATCTGCCATGCTGGCTGAATATTGGAGTTGCAATTGGCATACATTCCTTTCTGTGAATGAACCTATGGGATGGAAAAATTTCCATAGAAAAATAAAGCACAGAAATAAATTTTCCATGGAAAAATTTGCCGCCCCACATCACTGCTTAAAACCTTTCACCACTTAGGTAGGCCATCTGCTTGCTGCAGGTGAACCCAACCCGGGCCGTGGGTGTCTGGAGCAGAAAGCAAGAAACGGCTTGCTGATCAAATCGCTCGAGGTGGTTTGGTGAGCACTGTTTGCAAGCCTGGATGGATATTTTGAGGATTTACAGTGCAATCCTCTGTGTGTCTACTCAGAAGTAAGCCCCATGACGTTCACTGGGCCTTACCCCCAGGTAAGTCTGTATAGGGCTGCAGCGTATATCGGACTGGAATGAGGAATCCTTAGTTAGAAAACTCGCTCCCCATAGGACTGAGAGGTCACTGAGTCCCATGCAGGAGGGGATTAAAAAGTGCTTTCCCTGTGCCAGCCAGCTCCCAGTTGGTGGGAGAAGCCTATATTATTGGCCCTTCAGGCCAGGCTGCCACTGACATGCCTAGTTGCTGACCAGTTGGTTGCTTTGAAGCTCCACAGTGTCCGATGCACTTGTGGAAACCCGGCCTGCATTTCCTTGTTTTCACATGCGATTCTGTGCTTCCTTTTCAGTTTCTTTTCAGGAAGAAAGCCAGACCATGAAGCACATGGTCTTCGATGTCTATATACTAATGCCCAGAGTATGGGAAACAAACAGAACAAACATGAACTCTTAACACATTACGACTTGATAGGTATAACTGAGACTTGGTGGGATGACTCTAACCAACAGAGATGACTTAGTGGATAAAGTAGCAGTTAAAGGAACTCTGGGGGAAAGCAACCATGTTATAGAATCATAGAATGGTAGGGTTGGAAAGAGGCCTACAAGGCCATCGAGTCCAACCCCCTTCTCAATGCAGGAATCCAAGTCAGAGCATCCCCGACAGATGGCTGTCCAGACTCATCTTGAATGCCTCCAGTGTGGGAGAGCCCCCCACCTTGAGTTCTTGGTTCTAAGGGAAGCAAAAGCCGAGTGTAGTCAAACGCGTACCCTGGATTTTAGGAAAGCCGATTTTAATAAACTCAGAACAATGATCAGTGAGGTCCCAGGGCAAGCGACTCTAACGAGAAAAGGAGTCCAAGATGGGTGCAAACCAAACCTCATTGAAAAAAAGGAAATTGAAAAAAGGAAATTCTCAAGGCACAATTGCAAACAATTCCAACAAGAAGAAAAGGCGGAAGACAACAGAAGAAGCCAATGTGGCTTCTCAGAAAGCTTAGAGATGACCTGAAAACAAAAAAGGACACATATAGGAAGTGGCAGGAAGGCCAAGCTACAAAGGAAGAGTCCAGGCAGGTAGCACAGAATTGCAGGGATGGCGTCAGGAAGGCTAAAGCTGAGAATGAGCTGAGGTTAGCGAGGGAGGCTGAAAGCAACAAAAAAGCTTTATTCAGCTACGTGCATAGTAAAGGACACAGGAAATAAATGGTGGTTCAGCTATTAAATAAGGATGGCAAAATGATAACAGATGACAAGGAAAAGGCAGAAGTGCTCAATTCCTACTTTGTCTCAGTCTTCTCCCAAAACAGGGTCTATGAGCGAAGTATATGCTGAAGGGGTGGGATTGCACCTTGAGATCGATAGGCATATGGTCAAGGAACACCTAATTACTTGGAATGAGTTCAAATCTCCAGGGCCAGACGAACTGCACCGTAGAGTAATACAGGAACTGGCAGAAGAACTCTCAGAGCCACTGTCTATTCTCTTTGAGAAATCATGGAGGACGGGGGAAGTGCCAGACAACTGGAGGAGGGCTAACGTTGTCCCTCTCTTCAAAAAGTGAAAAAAGGAGGAACCTGGGAACTACAGACCAGTCAGTCTGACATCAATCCCTGGGAAAATTCTGGAGCGATGATAAAGCAACCCATCTGTAAGCACCTTGAAAACAATGCCGTGATTCCTCAAAGCCAACATGGATTTGTCAAGAACAAATCCTGCCAGACGAATCTGAACTCATTTTTGGATCAAGTAACCTCCCTTGTGGGCTGTTGGAATGCTGTAGACATCATATACCTCGACTTCAGCAAAGCTTTCGGCAAAGTGCCCCGTGATATTCTGATGAGCAAACTAGCTCCAAGTGGGCTAGATGAAACAACGATCCGGTGGATCCACAGTTGGCTACAGAATCGGACTCAAAGAGTGCTTATCAATGGGGCCTTCTCAAGCTGGGGAGAGGTAACGAGCGGGGTACCGCAGGGCTCAGTCCTGGGCCCAGCGCTCTTCAACAGTTTTATTAATGACGTGGAGGAGGAGGTGCAGGGAATGCTGATCAAATGTGCCTGTTTCAGCCAAATGATGCAGAAAGGGGGTACGGAGGTGGGCTTGTATATGCCGAGAGGGAGCAAGTGGAACCTAGGTCTTATCTGTGGATCTTTTGCAGGGGAAAGCAGTGAGCTGGTGAAGTGGGCTTCCCAGAACATTCTGAATGAGAGACATTTCCAAATCCAGAAATTTCTCTTCTGGAAATGTTTACCAAGAATACTTTCCCATGCCCTAAATCAGGGCATATTCCAGCTTCAGGGTGGAATCCTATACGCGTTTAGACAGGGAAAAGTCCTGTAACTCCCAGCATTCCCCAGTCAGCCATGCTGGCTGGGGAATGCTGGGAGTTGTAGGACTTTTCTCTGTCTAATAGCCTGTTAGTCATTTTTTTGTTTTTTTGCAGGCTACTAACTTTTGTGGGCTTATTTGCAAGGCTGCAATAAGGAATCGAGTATGTTATGCATGCTTACGTGGAAGTGAGCCCCAGTGAACCCAATTCCAAAGCAGTGGGGGGGCCACCTGGTGCCCTCTTAAAGTTTTGGATTACAACTCCCATCATGTTGGCTTGTGCTTATGGGAGTTGTAGTCCAAACTGTCTGAAGGGCCCCGGGATGGTGTTCCGAAGGCTTCCTAGACGAGACGGGGGGCGGGGGGGAGGTTTGAAGGAAATCAGGGAGGCCTCATGGCACAGGCAGTCTGGGAGGCCTTTTCTGTTTATGGGACATGCATCCACGCTTCCTGTTGATACTCACCTGGGAAGAATTAAAAAAGAATTTGGCTGCTGCCCAATTTGACTGGTCTTGTATCCCTCCATTAGGCAACGAATTAAATTCTGTGAAAGAAACGAGTGCCTTTTTAGACAGAGGGGGCGGAAATACAGCAGGGGGAAATTGGGAAATTTCGGGCACGTCAATGAGGTTTTGTTTGCACAGGGCCCATTTGCTGTTACTGATTCCATGGGGTGGGAGAGAAGGTGTCCTTTTTCCTTCTCCTAAACGAGATTTCCCCAGTCCGGTGCTTTCCAGATGTTTTGGAAATGGGGCTGCTGGGAGTCACAGTCCCACACATCTGGAGAACGCCAGATATAGGCTGCCTTAAACCACCCTGCAAACCCTAAATAGCGCAGTAAGGCCATTTTCCCAGGCTAGCTGGAAGCCTAAAAACACCACCCTCCTTCTGAGCTGGAGAGATGCTGTGAATGTTTGCTGTGCGTTGTCCACTTTTAAACCTTATTCCAGGGCTGTGGTGCCCCTGTCCCCTTCCAGACTCGTTAACCGTCGGCTCTTCTTCCGTCGAACAGGCCAGTCGCAGCATCTGCTGCTCCCACTTGCTTGCTCCACCAGAGGCCCACAGCGGACAGTGTGGACAGGTATTTCTGACTCCTAGAATGCCGGACGTGATGAAATTGGGAGGCAAACAGGGAGGGGGCTCTGAGAGCCAGTGTGGGGTAGTGGTGCTTTCTAGATGTTTCGGGCTCTCACCCCCATCAGCCTCAGCCAGCATGGCCAGTGGGCAGGGGTGATGGGAGTGTAGTCCCATCATTCTTGGCCTAAACAAAAGTGTGTTTCTTAAACTATTTATGTCCCACCTTTCGTTAACAAATTCCAAGGCAGGGTCCAAAGTGGGTTAAAGCAACGATTAAAATCAAAATAATTTTCTCTCTTCCACCGAGCTATGGTCCTTTCTTTAAAACGGGAGCAAGATTCTAGTCCTCGCGATTCTCAATAAAGGGCAGTTTTTTGTAGGAAGATAGGATCTACCTAATATTGTCAGACCAGTTTTGAGTTAGAAAAAAACTCCTAAGGGAAGAGGGACAAGATACAGGCTTATAAAGAGCATAAGAAGAGCCGTGCTGGATCAGACCAAGGGTCCAATTCTGGCCACACGGGCCAACCAGCTGTCGACTGGGAACCCACAAGGGGGACATGAGCGCAACAGCCCCCTCCCGCCCATGTTCCCCAGCAACTGGAGCACATAGGCAGACTGCTTCTGATACTGGAGGTAACATATAGCCATGAGGACTAGTAGCCATCGATAGCCTTCTCCTCCAGGAATTTTTCTAACCCCTTTTTAAAGCCATCTGAATTGGTGGCTATCACGACACCCTGTGGTAGCAAATTCCACAGTTTAACTCTGTGCTGTATGAAAAAGTCCCTCCTTTTACCTGTCCTAAATCTCCCACCCATCAGCTTCATGAACATCAGAAGAACCCTGAGGCTGGATCAGGCCAAGGGTCCCTCCAGTCCAGCATTCTGTCCACACAGTGGCCGACCAGCTGTCGACCAGGAACCCACACACAGGACACGAGTGCAACAGCACCCTCCCGCCCATGTTCCCAGCAACTGGTGTACATAAGCTCTCTGCCTCTGATCCCAGAAGTAGTACAGAGCCATCAGGATGAGTAGCCATTGATAGCCTTCTCCTCACTGCCTCTGGTACTGGAGATAACACATGGCCATCAAGACCAGATGGGTTCTACTGTTATGAGAGAGCGTCGGCAGAGGGAGCCCCCCCTCCCCCAACAACACACACACTTACAAAACTAAGTCACAAAATTAAATCAGTGGACAGACAAAACGGCAAGTCTTTCTTCACACAGTGTGGAACTCCCTGCCACAAGAGATACCTCATTTGGAGGGCTTTAGAATGAGATAGACAGAGTGCCTGAGGAACTATGGACAGAGGCCCGTAACATTGTTCAGGAGGCAGCAACTCAATCCGTCCCAAAGAAAAAGAAATGCAAGAAAGCCAAGTGGCTGTCTGATGAGGCTTTACAAGTAGCTCACGAAAGAAGGGAAGCGAAAAGCAAGGGAGAAAGGGGAAGATATAGCCAACTGAATGCAGAGTTCCAGAGAATAGCAAGGAGAGACAAGAAGGCCTTCTTAAATGAACAATGCAAAGAAATCGAGGAAAACAACAGAATGGGAAAGACTAGAGATCTCTTCAAGAAAATTGGAGATCTCAAGGGAACGTTTTGTGCAAAGACGGGCATGATAAAGGACAAAGAAGGCAGGGACCTAACAGAAGCAGATGAGATTAAGAAGAGGTGGCAAGAATACACAGAAGAACTATCCAGGAAAGATCTGAATGTCCCTGATAGCCATGATAGTGCGGTCACTGAACTTGAGCCGGACATCCTCGAGAGTGAAGTCAAGTGGGCCTTAGGAAGCATTAGTAACAACAAAGCTAGCGGAGATGACAGTATTCCAGCCGAGCTATTTAAAATCCTAAAAGATGATGCTGTTAAAGTGCTGCATTCAATATGCCAACAAATCTGGAACACTCAACAGTGGCCACAAGACTGGAAAAGGTCAGTTTACATTCCAATTCCAAAGAAGGGCAACGCCAAAGAGTGTTCAAACTACCGCACAATTGCGCTCATTTCACATGCCAGCAAGGTGATGCTCAAAATCCTACAAGCTAGGCTTCAGCAGTATGCGAACCGAGAACTACCAGAAGTACAAGCTGGGTTTAGAAGAGGCAGAGGAACTAGAGATCAAATCGCCAACATTCGCTGCATCATGGAGAAAGCAAGAGAATTCCAGAAAAACGTCTATTTCTGCTTCATTGACTACGCTAAAGCCTTTGATTGTGTGGATCACAACAAACTGTGGCAAATTCTGAAAGTGATGGGAGTACCAGACCACCTTACCTGTCTCCTGAGAAACCTGTACGAGGGCCAAGAAGCAACAGGAAGAACCAGACATGGAACAACCGATTGGTTCCAAATTGGGAAAGGAGTACGACAAGGCTGCATATTGTCACCCTGCTTATTTAACTTATATGCAGAGTACATCATGAGAAATGCCGGGTTGGATGAATCAGAGGTCGCAATTAAGATTGCCGGGAGAATTATCAACAACCTCCGATATGCAGACGATACCACCCTAATGGCAGAAAGCGAAGAGGATCTCAAGAGCCTCTTGTTGAGGGTGAAAGAGGAGAGTGCAAAAGCTGGTTTGAAACTCAACATTAAAAAAACGAAGATCATGGCATCTGGCCCCATCACTTCCTGGCATATAGAAGGGGAAGAAATGGAAGCAGTGACAGATTTTACTTTCTTGGGCTCCAAGATCACCGCAGACGGTGACTGTAGCCATGAAATTCAAAGACGCTTGCTCCTTGGGAGGAAAGCTATGGCCAACCTAGACAGCATAGTAAGAAGCAGAGACATCACCTTGCCGACAAAGGTCCGTCTAATCAAAGCTATGGTTTTCCCAGTAGTAATGTATGGCTGTGAGAGCTGGACTATAAGGAAGGCTGAGCGCCGAAGAATCGATGCTTTCGAACTGTGGTGCTGGAGAAGACTCTTACGAGTCCCCTGGACTGCAAGGAGGTCAAATCAGTCCATCCTAAAGGAAATCAACCCTGAGTGCTCATTGGAAGGACAGATAATGAAGCTGAAGCTCCAATATTTTGGCCACCTAATGCGAAGAGAAAACTCCCTGGAAAAGACCCTGATGCTGGGAAAGACGGAAGGCAAAAGGAGAAGGGGACGGCAGAGGATGAGATGGCTAGATATCATCACGGATGCAATGAATATGAACTTGAGCACGCTCCGGGAGAGAGTGCGGGACAGGAAGGCCTGGCGTGCTATGGTCCATGGGGTCACGAAGAGTCGGACACGACTGAACGACTGAACAACAACAATGAATGGAGGTCTCTTGCTTTTATTGATTTACAATATTCATATACCACTCCACATCTACACAGATTCTGGAACAGTGAACAAGAAAAGAAAAAGACTGAAAACGCCGTGTGAAAACCTATAAAAAATAAAACAAATGGAACGTTTTTTAAATAAAAAAATAATAAATTTATCAAATTTAATAAAAACCATGGCTTGTCCATTGAGGAAGGCCTCTTGAAATAAAGATGCCTTCAGCAGGCCCCCAAAACAACACAATGTTGGTGCCTGCCTGACCTCCGGAGGCAGGGCGTTCCACAGAAAGGGGGCCACCACACTGAAGGCTCTGTTCTGGGTGGCACAGATGGCGAGACAGAAACTCCATGTTCCCAGGCATTCTACCACTGAGTAACAGCAGAAGCAGGCCGTTGACCTTTCGGCCTGCTTTCAGGGTTCCTCCTCAAGGTCTCTAGTTGGCCACTGTGACAAGCAGGATGTGATGGATCCAGCCAGGGTCTCCTTATGATTTGGGGTGGTGCAGGAGCTGGGTGTTGAACACTGTCTGTTTCCCAGGGAGGGGACGTTTATCTGACACTGTAGCTTTTCCTGTAGCCCCGCTCCAATTCAGCAGAAGAAGTCCTACGTTCCCAGCGGTCGAGGGGCATACGTGATCACCCAAGCTGGATGACTTGATCAACTGGGCTCACCAGGTGAGTGGGGGCTTCCCTCCCCCCCCCCAAAAAAAAGAGTTTATCTCTGCCTAGCTTTTCCTTCCTTTCCCAAGAAGGATCCTGCAATGCTACAGACTGGGTCTACCCCGGCGAGTGTTCATTGGTAGGATATTTCGTCTTCTGCCCAGGAATGGCCTCACACGGCGGCTTTAAATTTGGTTTCCCGGGCATCCTGCCTTCTACAGTTCGAGAGAAAAGCTTGCACACAAAGACTTACCTGTCATTTTCTTTCCTTCAGTCCCTAGGGCCCATGCGTAGGCTTTCCCTCCGCCAAACCAACTGACCTTTTACTTTTCCCTCATTGAAGTTGGACTCCTTTTGGATATTCTGTTGTCACAGGTTTCGTCCTCTCAGCAGTTAGAATGCTTGTAAAGATTCTTTGGCATCACAGACACTCTGGCGGTGCCTAGGGAGGCTTTATCAATACCCCATTTGGGCATTGGATGATATAATATAGATAAGCAAGCTTCTAGCCCTCATGGGGAATGAAGACATTTATTTGTTTGAGCCTGAATCCCAGTAATTCATGGGTGGCTCTTCAGAGCTTGGAGAATTGACTCCGGAGGTGAAGCAAACCATCTTAAGAATTGAGGTTACCAAAGGTAAACCAGTTTACCCCCCCTCCCCCCCCCCGCAAGAAAGGCCATCCCTTCTACAAACCCTCTACTACAGGTGGCTCTACATAGTCTGTCAAATACTACATTTTTTTGTCTACATGAGCTCGTAAGAAGAGCCGTGCTGGATCAGACCAAGTGTCTGTCTAGTCCAGCATTCTGTTCACACAGGGGCCAACCAGCTGCCCAAATGGGAAGCCCCCAAGCAGGACATGAACGCAACAGCACCCTCCCACTCACATTCCCCAGTATACTGCCTCTGATCTTGGAGGTAGCATATAGCCATCAGGACCAGTAGCCATTCATAGCCTTCTCCTCCAGGAATGTGTCTAATCCCCTTTTAAAGCCATTGAAATTGGTGGCCATCACTGCATCTCGTGGTGGTGAGTTCCACAGTTTAACTATGCACTGCATGAAGATGTCTTTCCTTTTATCTGTCCTGAATTTCCCACCAATCAGCTTCATGGGAGGACCCCGTTGGGTTTTAGTATTATGAGAGAAGGAGAAAAATGTCTCCTTCTCCACTTTCTGCCCACCATGCATAATTCTGTACACCTTTCTCATGTCTCCCCTCACTCGCCTGTTTTCTAAGCTAAACAGCCGCAGAAGTTGTAAGCTTTCCTCATCGGGGAGTTGCTCCAGCCTTTTGATCGTTGGCGTTGCCCTTTTTTGCACTTTCTCCAGCTGCACAAGATTTTTTTTAGGTGCAACAGCCAGAACCAAATGTAGTACTCCAGTTGTGTTTGCACCATAGATTAGTGTACACGTGCAGCGACATGGGCCTAGCATCTCCTCCTGTTTCTTTCCATGAAATCAAACCTCTGGAATATATTGCCACAGGGTGTTGCAAAGCCCACCGCCATGTCTGGCTTTTGAGAAGATCAAATCCTGGAGCATGGCTCTGTTGATCTTGGGTACTACCAAAACTTGGATAACTGGGAATAGACCCTTCACATTTTCAGGCGGTATACCTGAGGGACAGGTGCTGGGGGGAAAAACGAGGGACAACTGTCTCCATCATGTCCTGCTTCTGAGTTTCTTGGAGAGGAGGAGGGTGTAATCTGGCTGTCCTCTGTTGGAGACAGAACGCTGGGGCTTCGATCTCTCAACAAATGCAGGAAAAGCCATTGTCACGCTCAGTTTAGTTACGGATTTGTTCTTTGCTTTTTCCGCTAAAGTGCCTTGTTGTTGTTTTTTTAAGGCGCTGCTAAAACCTTGAAAGGAAAGATGTGGATAGTCATAGAATCATGGAATAGTAGGGTTGGAAGGGGCCCATAAGACCATCGAGTTCAACCCCCTGCTCAGTGCAGGAGTCCAAGTCAGAGCATCCCTGACAGATGGCTGTCCAGCCTCGTCTTGAACGCCTCCAGTGTGGGGGAGCCCACCACCTCCTTAGGTCATGGGTTCCATTGTCGCCTTGCTCTAACAGTCAGGATGTTTTTCCTGATGTTCAGCCAGAATCTGGCTTCCTGTCACTGGAGCCCATGATTCCGTGTCCTGCACTCTGGGAGGATCGAGGTGAGATCCTGGCCTTCCTCTCTGGGTCCACCTTTCAAGGACTTGAAGAGCGCCATCAGATCTCCCCTCAGTCTTCGCTTCTCAAGGCTCAACATGCCCAGTTCTTTCAGTCTCTCCTCACAGGGCTTTGTTTCCAGTCCCCTGATCATCTTCATTGCCCTCCTCTGAACCCTCTCCAGCTTGTCTGCATCCTTCTTCAAGTGTGGTGCCCAGAACTGGACGCAGTACTCCAGATGAGGCCTAACCAGTGCTGAGTAGAGGGGAACTAGCACTTCCCGGTATTTGGAAGCTATGCTTCTATTCATTAATCCTGAACTCCATGTGTTGTTTTTCCCCCAGAGCCCCTTGTGGCCTTTGATGTTCAGCTTGGCGTGTTGCACCATCAAGATGATGCACATGGTGGCGCCCCACTACGACATGGATCGCTTTGGTGTGGTCTTCCGAGCCAGCTGACGTCATGATTGTGGCGTCATGATTGTGGCGGACACGTTGACCAACAAGATGGCACCCGCCCTCCGGAAGGTACGCGCCTTTCCCCCCGCCAATGACCTCTTGGTGGCTTCCCGGCTTTCCTGCAGTTTTCCCCCTATTCTCAAAGGTTGAAATGTATTTATTTATTTAGAACATTTGTATCCTTTCCTATACCATTAAGGTCTCGGGGTGGTGTCCAGATAAAATCAATGTAAACTGCATAAAAAATTTAAACGGCTAAAATCCTATCAAACCATTAAACGAGCTAATCCCAAATAAAATCAAAAACAATGAAACGGTTAAAACATTGTGGTATTATAGGGAATGCATTTAGCCCTCAACAGCTTTGAGACAAAGCCAGGTTTTTGCCAATGCTGTGCTGAACATTTCTTCCACATTTTTCTTGACCATTCCCATTCAGTTTTATAGAAAATAAATTGCATTCAAAAAGAAATTCAAAGGAGAAGACATTTTGAAGAAATCTTCATGGGTTGGCTTGGGGGTTCAGTCATTCATTCATCACATTTATATCCCGCCCTTTTCCTCCTTAAGGAACCCAAGGCGGTGTACATTCTCCTCCACCTCTCCATTTTAGTCGCACAACAACAACAACCCTGTGAGGTGGGTTGGGCTGAGAGTCTGTGACGGGCCCAAAGTCACCCAGTGAGCTTCCGTGGCCGAGTGGGGACTAGAACCCGGGTCTCCCAGCTCCCCGTCCAACACTCTAGCTGCTGCACCACACTGGCTCTCTTATCCTTACTTTACTCATGAGGTGGCCGTGGAGTGTGGATGATTGTCCTGTCTTTCATTGTACAATAATCTCTGCAGCAACCTGTAGCCTCCTCAGCTTCCCACACTTCAATTAAGTACCTCATGAGGCAATTCCTCCCATGGCGCCTTTTCAGTTCAGGAAGTGCCAGAAGCCTGGGAGGCTGCAGAGCAATGGAAAGATGTGGAATAGAGAGCGAAAACACACCCAGCACCCTCGGCCTCCTCGCGGCAATCAGGTAAGTTCAGAAACCAAAAGAAATTCAAAATTCTGCCTCAGAAAAGTGGAAGCCTCAGCATAGTTGATGCAGTTGCCAATTGCAGGAGTGGTACAATAAACCAAAAACCCTTAGGAAAAAAGAAACCTGTGCTACAACCCCTGCCAATAGTGAGCCCTATCTGGGAGAAACTGTTGGAGAATTTCTCCTCCCCTAGGGGAGATTTGGTGAACCCCCCCCCAAAAAAAAATTTCTCTGTCCACAAATAGGCTGGAGAATTTTGAGAGGCCCTTTGCGCACAGCTCTAGTTTTTACTTGCTGCCAAAATGAAACCAATGTATGTGCCAATCGGGCCTCTAAGGGGAGGGCATTCCACAACCAGGGGGCCACAGTGTTGCACAAAATGCTAGTTTCGCCCCCTGGAGGCTAGTCCAATTTGCCCCAAAGAGGAGAGTCAACTTCAGGCTGGGTCCAACTGGATTTTATTGTTTGCAAACAGTTCGACAAAGGAGCTCACGCTCAAAGCAGAGTCGACCCTGGGCGACCCCCGCGCCGCAGTTTTATCACTTAGCTTGCATTCCTCAGCCAGCGTGTCACTTTTGATTGGTTGCCAGCGGTTTGCTTGGCAACCTTATCTTAGGGTTACTGTCTGCTCATTCCAGGCATGCGCAGCTCTTACAGTACTATGTGCTGCTTAAGACACATACAATGGCTTTTAGGTTACATTTTTACTACAATTCCCCCCTCAAAAGGCTTTTCTTAAATTTATACTCTCTTTGGTCCAGCGGTGGACTACGCACTTAAAGGCGCAAACTATTATTCCTGTGGCATTGATGGTTTTCTCTAAACAGCAAGTGAGGCCTGGGACGCCTTTGTTTTAGCTACTAGAATGTTGACAACAAAAACACTTTTTTTTGAACTTTTGGAACTCAGTTTTGTTCCGTTCATCAGGAACCCTTGAAACGAGAGCACCCTCTTTCTGTAGAGCTACTTGAGTCCTTTCAGGGGTTCATTATTCCAACGGTGACCTTCAGGTGGGTCAGCTTCCGGTGTGACCCTCTCTGGTGCAGGTGATGCCTTTATTCAGTGTGATGAATCCACTTCTTTTCTTTGGCGACTTTCATAGCAATGGGAGTGGTAAGTAGGATCTGAAACAGACCCTTCTGCTTCTTGGTAGGTGGTTCATCTTTCTAGGACTGGATTAGCACCCAATCGCTGGGATTGAGATTATGCACTGGAGCATCTAAAGGCCAGGATTGGTGCGGTGTCGCAAACCTGTGAAAACAAAACAGACTGCAAAGCAGTAACATAGCCCTGAATCTTAAAACGTTTACTTCTAAATTCACATTTAAGCTATCAGCCATAGGTAATATCCGAGGTGGGCACTTATGGAACGTTTAAAAGGTGTCAATTTAATACTTCCCTTGGGGGCGCACCATACTCGAGTCAAGGTGATTGGCAAGGCCTGTGGCCTTTCAACTTAATCTTTAAACAAATTTTAATGAGCATTGTCTTTAAGGTGCGGTTCATCTTCTCAACTTGACTTGTAGGTTGAGGTTTCTAAGGGGGGTGTAGCTTCTAGTTAGTTTGTTATGCCTGGGCCACTACTTGCATCACTTGTCCAACAAAATGGGCCCCCCGATTTGATTCACTCTCTTTAGGTAACAAGAGCTTAGGGATTACTTTTTAATAGGATCTTGGCTACTGTCTGAGCGGTGCAGTCAATTGCTTTTATCATTACTAGCAGGTACCGATAGCCATGAGTCTGGGGCAACTCTGAAAAGTCAATTTGAAATCTCTGAAAAGGATAGTAAGCGCATGGGCGACTTCTCATTTGAGCTGGGGGCTCAAACATCTTTGAATCATTTTTGAGGCACAAAGGGCAGTTAGCCACTGTTCTCAGGTCTTGGTCCAACCTGAAGGAGGTGCTATCTGCCTCGGGCGCACTCAAAATCGGGGTGCTAAAGGGGGATGATCCCTTTATTAGCTAACCATAATTTTTGAACTTCTCAATGAGCGGCTTCAAGCCTGCACAGGTGGCTTTTTTCAGAGGATACTGCCTCACGCACACAGGGCTCTCCCTTTTTAAAGAAGATTTTAACTGGTGTCATGCATTTGCTCGGGCAGGGGTTCTGTCTGCCCACACACATGGATCAACATTCTCTAAAATCTCAGTCCCTTTGGCCTCTGACACAATCTCGACTGCTTGAAGGGCCATTCGATAATTTGAGCCCTGCATTGCTGGCAGCTGTACTACAATCTGATTATCACGGAAGAAGATTTTAGCTTGCAGTTTTGTTAACAAGTCCCGCCCCAAGAGGGCAACCAGGTATGCAGATGAAACTACAAAGGCATGTTCCAGTATGTTATTTCCAGTCTTCGTGAGGAGGGGCTTACACACGGGCAATTTAGTTTTTTTTTTTTTCCCCCTTTAATTTCTTCTATAGTTACATGCTTTCCACTTTCTCTTGCCGGGGGGCTTCACAGGGATCATAGAAAATGTGGCTCCAGTATCTACTAGGGCTTTACAGTCCTCGCCACCAACCCTTACTTTTACCTTGGGATTCTCCCGAGCGTTTGTTCGTAGGGTGGTGGCCCTTCAGCTAGACTCCCCCCCACTGGAGGACCCTGCCAGCATTTGGCAGCCTTCAGGGTGAGTCTCTTTTCTCTTTTCTTTCAGCTCTGGACAATCTTTCTTCCAATGTCTCTTCTCTCGGCAATACGCACATTTATTGAGCCCTGGTTGGCCCTTTCCTTTCCTGCCCCCCCCCCCCCCCGGTCACTTCTGTGCTCTCAAGCTGCTGTTTATATCTCCGCCCATGGTGGCTGCCAGCATTGCCTTTTCCTTTTTCCAGGAATGGCACTTTTTTATGTGCTCTCATGTGCACCATAGCTCTAAAAACTTCATGATCTGGGGTCTGATAAGGCTAAAGCAGGCGGTGATATTAAGGCTTGCTTCAATTTAAGAAAAGCCTTTTTTATTTTAATTGTCCACTTCTAGTGGGTAATATTTTTGTTAAAGCTTCATACGGGGGCTTCACCCCTTTTTATGGCTACTATAGCCTCCCTCTTGTAACAGGCACACTTATCTTTTGGCTTGCCTGTTCTGCAAATCATGTTTCAAATTCTCTGTGCCATGCACCAGTTTTAACTCTTTGTTTTCTCTGCAAGTTAGGCTGTTTGCCATTGCTTCGACAGAGACTCGCTTGCTTAGATCTTCAACGACACACATTTGGGATAAGCTTTCTTTCTTTTTTAAGCCTTTTTGTCTGCTACTTTCTTCTGCCTTCTTTTATACCTTTTTCATATCATTAAAATCTAACACCATGACTGGAAAACATTTGTTTTGTATAGTAGGGCATGGTGGAGCAGATCTAACCATTATACTGCTCCTCTGACTGCATGGTCAGGGCCCATCAAAATCAAGGGAAGGGCGTTCTCATATGTGGAAAGAGTTCCAAGCCACCATTTTTGCATCGGCAACTCCACACTGCATGAGTTTTGGCAGAGTGTCAGGTTTGCCTCTGAGCAAATGGAACGTCAGAACAGTTCAGATTTTGAGAAAGAGCTGGAACACATGGGGCAGGAACTTTCTTAGGCTTCAGAAACACAGCTGGGCTTAGAAGTATCACGGGAGAGTGGGGGACTCTCTCTCTCTCACCTCTTAAGTTAAGAGAATTTGCTGCCCCCCTTTTTAAAGGGAAACTAACTTTCGTAGTTTCTCTTTGAACTTTTTGAAGGCTGTTTCCTTTGTAGTCTATGAATCTCTAGAAATTTGTATCTGTATGCTTCATTAGGGTAAATGAAATCAAAGCCTTGGAAATCATAGAATCATAGAATAGTAGGGTTGGAAGGGGCTTACAAGGCCATCGAGTCCAACCCCTTGCCCAGTGCAGGAATCTAAATCAGAGCATCCCTGACAGATGGCTGTCTAGCCTCGTCTTGAATGCCTCCAGGGTGGGAGAGCCCACCACCTCCCCAGGTAATTGGTTCCATTGTCGTATTGCTCTAACAGGACGTTTCTCCTGATGTTCAGCTGGAATCCAGCTTCCTGTCACTTGAGCCCATTATTCCGTGTCCTGCACTCTGGGATTATTGAGAAGAGATCCTGGCCTTCCTCTCTGGGACAACCTTTCAAGTACTTGAAGAGTGCTATCAGATCTCCTCTCAGTCTTCTCTTCTCAAGGCTAAATATACCCAGTTCTTTCAGTCAAATGCAGCTTTTTATCTGAGTGTTGAAATCACAAATCAAACTGTACACTGAGCTGATCACAAACAAACACACAATCTACAACAACGGGAGTTTAAGGCTATGACAAGCCTCACAGTACTTTTTACGGCAAGTCTTTAACTGGCCAAAGTTCCAGTCCATGTGCAGAGTGCCTCTAACAAAGAAGGCTTTGGGCCATAAAGAAGGGATGCGTTTTAACAAAAGCTCTGTGTCTCTTCATCAGTTCGAATGGGGAAGGTGTAACCTTACACCTCTTCTAGATTCCTCCACAGGTAAGAACAGAGCAGTGCTGCTCAGCTTTCTAGCTGTGATGCTTTTCTTGTTTGTTTGTTTTTTTGCAAATCTCACTCTTTTGTCAGGTCCTCACTGACACCTTCCAGCCTCTCTGCTTGCTAAGGCCAAACCAGCCACGGCGAAGGGGGGTTACGCAAGTCCCCCTTGGCTCTGCTCTGAGCAGGCTTACAGAGATAAGCTTACACAGACCCTGATATTTTAAGAACTTGCTCTGTCTTTATTTCTTGATTTTGCCACAGTCTTTAAGTCATCAAACAAATCTCTTTCTTCAGAAGTTGCAACTTTTTCAACTGCTTTTGCTTCTTCTAACAAACTTGGATACGGTGGCAGACAAACTGTCTCTGGCGGGCCCCCTCCCTCCCCCAACAACCTCTCCTCCCAACCTAACAGACCGAATCAGACGGGGGGGAGCTCAGGGCACCTTGGGCAGGGTCTCCCAGTCTTCAAGCTCCTTCCGTGGGGCTTGAATCGGGGGGAACAGGGGCCTTGGGCTTCACCTCGGAGCATACCATCATGACTTTATAATATTGAACTTTATATTCAACCTTTTCTCACCTTCAGTGGATTTTGGTTGGCACTCATCCAAATGCTGATAACCTCACCTTCCCTGAGGCAAATTTATCTCTTACTACTTGATTCAGACACCACCCGGGGTCTCTTGCCCCTGTGGTCCTTTGCCAGTAACACATTTACACATTTACACTTCTGTAACTAAGCGGGATTCTTTCCGCACCAATTTAACCAACTATCAATATAGGCGAATTGATCCCATTGCCCATTATTCACCACATTTTTATATACAGCATTTACAAGATTTACACCAAAGGATCCTATGTCTGGCCAACTAATTCCAAATGCTGGCCAGTCCAATTGACAGAGTGTAACCAGCTTGCCTTTCGACATCTTAGTACACGGAGTCTGACAAACCTCAGACGCTTGACTTTGCTAAAGTTCTTTAGCATGCATCCCAAGGGAGTGGCAGAGCTTTCTAAACGGGAGCTACCCGCCTCCATTGTGCCTACCTCTATTTGAAACCACACACGGAGCCTGACAAACCTCAGACGTTTACACGGAGCCTGACAAACCTCAGACGCTCCGAAGGCAACTCAAACAGAAAGACAGAAGGGAAATCAAGTACTTACTCTGCCCAACACCCTAGTGCCGTCTCTTCAGACCCATTCAGCCTGGTTGACTCAATCAATGGAGTCCACGCCTTTAACCTCCTGGGTGTCCCGACCCCCGTTCTCTGGTGCCGTGGCAGACCTCAAAGGCGGTCCGGCGCGCCCCACAGGCACCTTTGCCGGTTCTGTCGTTTGACCCCAGGGTGGTCCAAGGGACTCCTGGCTGGCTCACCAGTTTGTTGCACAAAATGCTAGTTTCGCCCCCTGGAGGCTAGTCCAATTTGCCCCAAAGAGGAGAGTCAACTTCAGGCTGGGTCCAACTCGATTTTATTGTTTGCAAACAGTTCGACAAAGGAGCTCACGCTCAAAGCAGAGTCGACCCTGGGCAACCTCCGCGCTACAGTTTTATCACTTAGCTTGCATTCCTCAGCCAGCGTGTTACTTTTGATTGGTTGCCAGCGGTTTGCTTAGCAACCTTATCTTAGGGTTACCGTCTGCTCATTCCAGGCATGCGCAGCTCTTACAGTACTATGTGCTGCTTAAGACACATACAATGGCTTTTAGGTTACATTTTTACTACAACAGCAGAAAAGATCCTCTCCCACGTTCCACCATAGTGCCTGTCTTGCACTGGTGGGACGCAGAGGAGGGACCCTCCAACTCAGAAGCTAAGCAGGGTCAGCCCTGGTTAGTCCTTGGATGGGAGCCCGCCTGGGAATCAGGCTTCCTGCATTGAGCAGGGGGTTGGACTCGATGGTCTTGTAGGCCCCTTCCAACCCTATGGTTCTATGAGATCTCAGTCCTTGGGCAGGCATATATAAGGAGAGGCGCTCCCTCAAATATTGATGCTTAGGGTTTTAAATGTCATGACCAGAACCTTGAATTCCGACCGGAAGCATATTGGCAGCCAGAGCAATTCCTTTAAAACCAGTGTTATATGATCTTCACGAGATGTTCCAGTAAGCAGTCCAGCTGCTGCATTTTGCACTGGCTGCAACTTCCAAGTCGTCTTCAAGGGTAGCCCCACGTAAAGGGCATTGCAGTAGTCTAATCGGGAAGTGACCAGCATATGCACTACTGTGGCTAGCTTATCCCTGTCCAGGAAAGGCCCCTCTCAAGACTGACTTACTGGCAGTGAGAGCTCTAAACTAAAACATGCTGGTGTTTTTGCCACGCCCCTTTTGCATTTGGCCGTGCCCACCACGGGAATGCAGACCCCGAGAGTGTCATAGGGTCGCTGTGAGGATTAAATTGGGTTGAGCACCCTGGATGAAGTGGGAAGAGAAAGAGAAATCTTTTGCAAAGAAACGTCCCAACAGCCATTCCTGTCTTTTTGGATGATGGTCTGTTTATGAATTACATTTCAATTCTGCCTTTTCCTCTAAGGAGCCCAAAACAGCATCCATGATCCTCCTCTCCATTTTATCCTCATAACACCCCTGCAAGGTAGGCTACAGCTGAGAGTCTGTGACTGGCCCAAAGTCACCCAGTGAGCTTCATGGCCAAGTGGGGTCTAGAACACTGGCTCTCTGTACAGTACGACCTGCTGTATTACGGTGTATTGGTAAAGTGCTAATTTCTAAGCCCAGAGATCTCATTTTACCGTCACCATCTCCCGGCAGGTTAAGCTGAGAGCGAGAGAGTGGTCAAACTCTCTTTGGTGGTTCAGCTCCATGGATCTGAACTTCTGCCCATTTGGGTCCTCTGGACCATGGTAATTGTGATGTCTGTGGGCCACACTCTGACCAGTTCTAACGTAGAAAGAGTCACGAATGAAAACCTTACACATATTCCGTCTTGTGAGGTCTACAACCAGATGCCTGAGCCACGTTACGTGGTGTCCATGGGGAGGTAAAAACCTTTCTTTGTAGTTTATGGTCATCAGTAATGTGTGCATTTCTGCGACTTCTCTCTCTGCTATCTTCCTGCTTCTCCACTTCATGTATGCAAAACCCTTCACACAATGGCCCTCCCGCTCGTTTTGGGGGGGGGGCCTTTGGGCGTTTCGGGGCTGCTTTCCAACAGTCCTCCGGTGAGCGGTTTGATGGCCATATTGTTACGTTAGTCATCAGCATTGGGTTATCAGGAAAGATCTCCAAAGGGGTGATTCCTCTGTGGGATATTGGTTGGGTCAGTGCGTGCGACAGACTCAATAAACTGACTCCTGGGGGCTTTCTCACCCCACCAGCTTGCTCACTGGGGGCAAAATGAGCACCGATGAAAGCCCAAAATTTCCTAAAAGATGGAAGGCATTTCAGGGGTGGAGGGTTGTTGTGGGAGGAGGTGTTCAAAATCCTTTATTTATTATTAACATCTATATGCCACCTTATTTGCTCAAAAGTCGTCAAGGCAGCATACAGCAGTTTAAAACGATATCCATTCTCAGCTGTTTTATGTCAGGGCTTTCTCTGTGGTGGCACCGAAGTTTTGCAACACCCTCTCTGTCGAGACCCGCCAGGCTCCCCCCTCATGGGCTTTTACAACCAATCCCTTTTAGACTGGCTTGTTGTCTCTCACTCTGCTGGCTTATTCAGATTAATTTTACTGACCTCTGCTTTTAATGATTAGTTTTTTAATTTCTACCTCACCTTATTGATTGATGGTGATGGTTTTAAGCTGTGATTTTAACGTGCATGTGTGTGTGTGTGTCACTGCATTGTTATTCCTCCCCTGAAAGCTGCTCTTAGTACTCTCGGAGTAGAAATGTTAAAATAACAATCATGTTGGAGGACGTTGGCCAGTGTGGCTTCAAAACCAACCCCAAAATGTTCCTCTTTTTTGTCGTTTTCTTGCAGCTGTGGCAACAGTGGTGGGTACTACCACTATTCGTACTCTGTGGTGCGGGGCTGCGATCGGATTGTCCCGGTCGACATCTACGTGCCAGGTATGCAAAAACAAAAGGACATCAAGCACTGTCTTTCTGGGCTCTTGCTTTCAGTGTCCAAATAGGGTTGCTAGGCCAGCCTTGTGTTTAATCCATGCTTCCCCAACCTGGGACCTTCCAGATATTCTGAACTACAACTCCCATCACCCCTGCCAATGTGGCCAGGAGTCCAGGGAGTTGTGGTCCAAAACACTTGGAGGGATTCAGGTTGGCGAAGGTTCGTTTAAATGGAAAGCGGAAAAGAGAATGCTGTTGGGAATGAATCTGAGCGTGTGGAGATGTCTGGCAGCTCAGATTCGAAATTGGAATGGGAACAGCAAGAACAGAAGGAGGCACCCACCCTAGTGAGCCCAGAGTCAGGGAGATCTTCTTCCCAGGACCTTGACACACAGATGGCCCAGGCTGAACGGCTCCCCCATTCCTCCCCCATGAGAACTTAAGTTTCGGAGGAGGAGGAGGGCGAGGGGCGCGACTTGAGGGACGCTAGGGTCTGTCGCAGAGCGAAGCAGGAAGAGTTAGGGGCGGGGCTCAGACGCTCCGCCAGGTTGGCCGCTCGTGGAAGCCAGCATAGGAGGGAGCCACCCTGAGGGAGGGGCACCCCTGTGAAGCAAGTCTGGCCGAGAAGTTCTTGCCCAGACTGCTGGCAACTTCTCTGACTTCCACTTCGTCTCCTCTACTGAGATTCGTAGATGTGTGGATGAGCTGGTTCTGTGCAGTCTGAGAGTTTCCTCGAATCTGCATTTGTAAGGGAGCTAGTCATTGGCTAACAAACTAGTGTTAGCCTGGAGCTTTGTTTCCTGGAGTGTGTTGATTGGGAAGGGAGAGGACAGAGGAACGTGACAAATGTGTTTTCAGAGAGCCAAAGTGAAACTTGCTTATTGAAGCCCAACATGTTTCGTAGACTGAGGCTAAACCCAATTGTCGGCGACAATCTTATAAAATGCAAATGCTGCAAACAAACTAAGGGTGCAGTCCTGTTGGGATGGTCGTAAGCCTCCAAACCTGGAGGCCCATGGCCATCCAATGCTGAGTGGGTGGAGCAGCAGAGGTGAGTTTTGCCTCCATGCTCCCCCCACTCTACTATTTGGCTAGATGGGCTTTTTCTGCAGAGTGGGAGGGAAGGAGCCTGGGGAAGCCGGAGGATCCATTGTAAGCTGGACTCCCCAGCCCCTCCCCACCCACCAGCATGCCCTTTCCCTCCTCTCGAGGTCACTTTTGCAAGGTTGGAGAGGCAGCCAGCCCGGTTCTCTCCTTGCTGGCTACGATGAGGAGTGGGAGTGGGAGGGGAGCTCAAGATTCCTGCCTCCAAGGTCAGAGTGCTGTCCCGACCTCAGATTCAGGAATCCAAACTATCCTACGGAGCATAGGATTTCCCCCTCTGTTAGCTTAACACGGCAACAGCGATCCTTCAAACATCGCCATAGTAAGCTGTCTTAGCTTGTTTGCAGCGTTCGCTTTTCATAAGCTGATGAAAGAGCCTCAGTTTCACTTTGGCACCTCTGAGAACACGTTCTCTACCTTTCCATTTACCCTGCATTCCTCCCTCTGGCTTTTTGTTTGGAAGGTTGATTTCTTTATTTATTTAGTGCTACATTTGCATCCCGCCTTTTTTCCTCTTGGACGGAACCCAAGGTGGCTTACATGGTCTTCCTCCTCTCCAGTTTATCCTCACAACAGCCCTGTGCAGTAAGGCCAGGCTGAGAGCCAGGGACTGGCCCAGAGCCACCCAGTGAGTTTCATGGCCTAGTGGGGACTAAAACCCAGACCTCCCAAGTTCCAGTCCAACGCTCTAACCACTACACCACATTGGCTCTCTCTGATTGAAGCCAGAGTTTTTTGGTGCAATGCCCAAGGGCGCTGGCAGTGCCTAATGAACTCAAGCAGGGATTTCTTCTTCTCCCTCTTCCTTATCCGTTCTCTCTCTTTGCAGTAGCTCTTTACTCAGCAGGGTCTCTCTAGCTTGGCCATGTAGTTTGCTTTCTCAGTGCGCTCGCTGCAGCGATCTGGGTTACTAGGGGCGACTATTTGTGACCCTCCAGGAGTTTGGGCCTACAACTCCCATTAGCCCTAGCCAGCGTGGCCAGCAGTGAGAAATGATGGGAGGTGCAGGCCAAAATATTTGGTGGGGCCCAAGTTGGCTACCCCTGGTGTAGACAATACCACAGCAGACAGACTTGGTATAAGGCAGCTTCCTATGTTTCGGTTTAAATCAGCTTTTCTTTCCAAAATCATAAGGGCTGGTATTTCACTGGTAGAGCCCTTGCTTTGCATGCAGAAGATCCCAGGTTCAATCTCCACCAACTCCAGGTAGGGCAGGGAAAGATGTGGCTGAAGCCCTGGAGAGCTGCTGCCAGTCAGTGTCGACAATCCTGAGGGTCTGTCTCAGCATAAGGCAGCTTCCTATGTTCCTATTTAAATCAGCCCTTTATTTAGAACCATGAGGACTAGAATCTTAATCTGGGAAAAGACCGTAGTGGTACAGCCCATGTGTTGCATGCAGAAGGTCCCAGGTTCAATCTCGGCATCTCTAGGTACAGCTGGGAAAGTCTGCTTTCTGAAACCCTTCCCCAGCCTGGGGAAGGGCTCCCCAAAACCAGTGTTTCCCAACCAGGCTCCCTGTGGATGAGTTGGACTGCAAGGCCCATCATTCGCAGCCATGCAGTCCCAACACATCCAGAAGGGGACCAGGTTGGGGAAGGCTGCATACAGGCAATATTGTCCTCGATAGCGATTTCAGACCTTCAGAAAGCGTTGGTAGCCTAATTGAGATATAATCAACATTCTCATTTAACCCTCAAGGGGTTACAGTACCAAGCCTCAAGATCCAACCAGCCCAATCGATATACCAGGTAGTGACTCGTAGTGATGCACCAGTGAGCAAAGAAAGAGACAGGCGTGATACTGAAATGGGTACTCTGAATGAATTCTCTTGATCAAATCACAGCTTCATTCTGGCCCCAAGGGCTCGATCGGACACCAACTTCCCCGTCTCCGGCTGCTAAAGAGAGAATGCCATCTCTCCCCACTCCCCCTTCCGCTCAGCCGTTTTCTGCCAATGCCAGTTTCCCTTCCACTTTTCCTTGTTGGGGAACAGGGCTGCTGTCCACTTGACAAGGGTAGGGGTGATCATCTTGGGGAAGGAGTAGTATCTGCAGTCAAGTGGAGGGACGAGCTCCATGACAGAAGTGCGGATGTTCTCTTTCTTGAAGCTGGCTTCCACCAGGTGCGTGACTTGTGTTTCCTGGCAAGGAAAGTGAGAGTTTGATACGTGGGCCCTTGGTCCTCTTTGGCCGTCTCAGGGCATTACCGACAAGGGGTATTGAGAGGACCCGCTTTTGCTAGTGGGGAGATAGCGGGTATCCCCTCTAGTGGGGATTCCCCAGAGGCTCCACAGGCTGGGGGTTCTGCACCCCTGGACTACATCTCCCGTTACAGCCAGCATGGTCAAGGGGTGATGGGAGATGCAGTCTGACCTCTGGAAGACTACAGGTTCCCTGTTCTGGAGTAACGGAGGGCCTACCAAACCAGTATAAGTCTGTGGTGCGGACCTGTCTCCAGAGGTATCTGCTGCAATCACGACATGCTCTTGTCGGTTCACGTTTAGCAACCCTGCCCCCCATCAGGGTGGAAACTCAGCCCATAGAGCTCCAGAGCAGTTCTGATTCTGAGGAGGAACAGCAATCTGTGGGAGAGGAGCGCGCTCATCCCTCACAGGCACAGCAGCTGGCAGAGATTCCTCCTGCCAGCATTCCTGAGATAGATAGCGGCCCTGGCAGCGAGAGAGCGCTGGAGGGAGGCTTGCTGGACGCTTGACACAGACACAGGGAGCTACGAGCGATGGAGGGTGCGGAAAGGAGGCGTAGCACTCATTTGGCGCGCAAGCGACGGTCGCGTCCCAAGGACCCATGGGAAAGAGGGAGGATCTCTCCCTAGCCCATAAGTTCAGGGTCTTCGCATGGTTCCCCATCAAATGGGGACCAACTGCCTTACCTGGAGCTTAGGCTACTCTGCTATCTTTCCCCAGTGCTATTCCTTGCTTTGTCGCTAGTGATTAGTATCTGAAAGAACCATAAAGTAATAAAGGAATAAAGTCTCGGAAATAATTCCTCATTATCTGTGTCCTGAGTTGGCTATTGGTGGGGACTGCAAGAGGCAGCTAGGGCGCCCCTGACACCCCCAGCCTCATTCCCTGCTGGGCCCCATCCTACTGCCGAAGTTACTGTCTCGCTGTGGAACCTTTCCTGTGTGTTAGGTTAACAGGAAACAATAGAAATCTTTGGAAAATTGGATGTCAGTGTTTATTTTATGTTAATCAAAAGATTATAAACACACACAGAGAAACTACACACACACACACGTATACACACACTATATACGTAGACCTGTTTCGCACAAATTGACCTGTTTCGGGCAAATTGGACTCACCTCCAGGGGGCGACACTAGCATTTTGTGCAACACCAGTGAGCTTCAGCTATTGGGCAGTATAGAAATGAAATAAATATTTTATAACACATGTTATTGATTGATTCTAAATATTTCCAACAAACATATCCATACTATATGATCAAAACAACAGATAACCATCAACAGAATGCAACAGCCCCTTAAAACAGAATAAAAACAGACTTTGGGTGCACTCCTATGCATGTTTGGACAGAAAAAAGTCCTACAACTCCCAGCATGCCCCAGCTAGCCTGGCTAACTGGAAAATTCTGGGAGTTGTAGGACTTTCTTCTCTCTAAACATGTATAGGGGTTGCAGCCTAAAAACAAAAAAACAAAGAGAGCAAGTTTCCCAAAAAAAACACTTGTGCAAAAAGCATTTTCTTCTTGTTGTTTTCTGCCTGACCTCTATCATTATCATTACCAATAACATTCAAAGTGAAAAATAAAATAAATCCTCAGTACCTACTACCCTACACTGCAATATATCCATCCTCTGCTCTGCAAACTCCCTAGACTGGAGGACACAGTAAAAAAAAAAAGTTCAGAGCAAGTTCCTGAGGTGTCCAGGAAATTCAAGATCCCTTATAGCACAATCCCAGACATGTCTATTCAAACATAAATCCAATCAAGCTCAGTGAAATTTACTCTCAGGTAAGTGGGGACAAGATTGTGGCCTTAATGAAGAGCAGCTGTTAGAAAATGTATCCTGGTTTTCTTCAACAGAGCATCCAGCCAACTGTGATGTAAAAGGATTGTTCATTTAAAACCATAAATAAATTGTATCCATCTACAGAATCAGTGCAAGGCACCAAGTCCTTGAGCTCAGCCTTCTTTGCAACCTGTTGTGGCACCAGAAGAGGGTGAAGGCTCCAGGGGCATAGCCCAAAGCATAAAGTCTCATTAACTTACGGAACTCACTGCCACAAGATGGCTTTTAAAAGTGGGCTTGATGGACAGCTAAGGAGCTGGATACCTGAAATGGGAAGCGGAGGCGGGGGGGAAGAGAAAGATAAATATTGTAGATGCTGGGGAAGGATGGAAGGAACTGCAGATGCTGAAAAAGAAAAAAAAAGATACTGTAGATGTTGGGAAAGCAAAGAAAGAATAAATACTGTAGATGCTGGAAAAAAGAAAGAAAAGATAAATACGAAGGAAGGAAGGAATTACTGTCTTCTTGATAAGTGTGGGACACATGAAGTGATTATTGTCTCTAACCCAGGTGTGGGAGAGAGAAAGAGGGAGAAAGAAACAAAGAGATAATGCAGAGAAAAGAAGAAAGGAAGAAAACCTGTAGATGTTGTTGCACAAATTGCTAGTGTCGCCCCCTGGAGGCGAGTCCAATTTGCCCGGAAGAGGAGAGTCCACTTCAGGCCGGGTCCAGCTCGATTTTACTGTTTGCAAACAGTTCGACAGAGGAGCTCACGCTCAAAGCAGAGTCGACCCTGGGCAACCCCGGTGCCGCAGTTTTATCACCTCAGCTTGCATTCCTCAGCCAGCCTGTCACTTTGATTGGTTGCCAGCGGTTTGCCTGGCTGCCTTATCGAGGGTTACTGCTCACTCATTCCAGGCATGCGCGGCTCTCACAATGCTACGCCTGCTTAAGACACATGCAATGGCGTTGAGGTTGCATTTTTACTAGAATGTTGGGAAAGGAAGGAAGAAAGAAAAAGAAAAGAAAAATACTGTAGATGCTGGGAAAGAACTTGTCCTTGTGACAGGTGTGGGAGAGAGAAAGAGGTGATTGTCTTTAAGAGAGATGTGGTTGGTGATAGGCAGCTTTGAATCAGAAAAGGGAGAGTGAGGAGTGAAGTGTGGCTGCAGATATATAGACAGCACACCAGCCCTAGAAGGTAGGCTGGAGACAATAGTGTGTCATTCTGCTGAGAATCCCAGCCCCAGCCACGATAAGGGTACCTTTCGAGGTGGCCCCCGCAGCGAGGGAATGCATGTAGGGGGTCTCCCAACACTCCATCACCGGTTTCCTCAGGATCTCCCAAGTGGGTGTCCGTCGGATTGTATCTGGCGGCTGCCTCTTTCCAAGAAGGCATGCAGTTTTCGCCTTCCAAAAAGATTGGGTGAGCCGCTGCAGAGGAAGTGTGGTAAGAGTGGAACACGCTCACATGTTCGTTGTCTAGCTGAGGGTCCAATAATCAACTAGACACGGGTAAGCTCTGGATCAGACACGTGTTTATTGCTTAAGCAAGGCAGAAGTCTCAAGAGAAATCAGCATCCAGTAAGGGCAGTACACGCCTTTTATACTGTGCAGCAAACAAGTCGCTTCGGAGGAAGAGAAAGAAAAGCAATCTTGTTCCCAGGCGAGTTACATTCTAAACAGTCGGTAAATCCTATCTCACAAACTTCAGTGATCTGATTTAAGTCTCTGAGAGAGAAAAGGAGTCAGTGTTCCTGGAGAAAATCCTGGCAGACTGCAATCTGCCACGTTATCTGAGAACTGCATCTGGCCAGGCGCCCATTAACATTCCTTAGTGCTGACTCAGAGAGGACAGGTCAGTTCGCGAGACAAAGACCACTGCTGACCTATGTGCTCTTTGTCACCTACCCCTTCCCCGCGTACCCAGGAGAAGGGGAAATACAGGGCAAACACGGAGGGAGGTTGGTCCCCTTTCTTCTCAAAAGCCATGGCAAAGGGCTGGAGGAAAGATCCAGGCAGGGTTAGAGAGACCTGAAAAGGAATCGCTGGGACTCTGAGTTGGTTTTAAATAGATAAGGGGGCAGGGGAAAATGCTGAGTGGGCAGTTTTAAGGGGGGAAGCGGAACATGAGTGAAAAGGGGTGGGGGGATTGCAGAGTTGGAAGGAAGGAGATGACATCTGGTGGAGAGAAAGAACCATTACAGATGCTGACCCTTACCTGGTAGAGCTGAATTAAGGATCAGATGTAGAGATGCGAAATTTCCAGTAAGTTTGAAGCCATGGGAGGAAAAAACTGTGTTTTTTTTTCTTTGGGGGAAAGAATGAAAATTTTGGAAAAACCTGAAATATTTTCAGTGCTTACTTTCATGGCAAACCTAAAATTATTTTACTGGTTTGATAGCAGAAAATGCATCATTCATCACGGTGAATGACCACATAATGTGCTTGTCACTTTCTGCATTTCATTGCCTTCTGACCTCACCGTTCACCATTCTTTTCTCCCCAGCACCATATGAAGTGTTGAAATAAGCTTGAAACTGCCTATATATACCTACATATATATATCTGGTTATGCATTTGAACCAATGTGTTGCTATTTTTTCTGTATTCTCTGCTGTTCTTTTGCTGAGCTGTGTACGTGGCAGAAATGGCTGACTGGCCAGTCCAAAGTCTGGTGCCACGATATAAGGGAACCGTTGCCAAAGTATCAAACAGCATTAGTTAGAGTGACCTGACCAGATAAGAGAAAGTCATGTCAACATAAGTTGTTTGTGCAGCACTTTCTGGTGCTTTCCAAGCCTTATTTGACTTATACATGTACATTATATTCCATTATGCAATTTGTTTGTCAAACTGTATAAAAAGCCCAAAAATAACTGTCATTCAAGGCTGATTTTTTGTCTTTGAAGACAGGCAGCCTTTGTTGCAGCAAATAAATCTTGTTGTACCTTACCCAAGTGTCTACATTACTGAATCAGGACCCTCACTAGACACGAACCTGTTGAGTAGCCTTCTACTCTTACCACAGAACCACCTATAAACCTGAAACTCTCCACAATGTGAACTGCCCAGAGAGCTTCAGCTATTGGGTGGTATAGAAAATAAATAAATAAATAAATAAATAAATAAATAAATAAATAAAATAATACTTACTATATCTGATGAAATGGGCTATAGTCCACAAAAGTTTATGGCAGAATAAAGGTATTCGTATTTAAGATGCGGCAAGAATCTTTGTTGTTTTGCTGCAATCAATTAACTTGGATACCACTCTGGAAATGTATAACTGAGCATATAATACTGCACTATTTGGCATGCTTACAAAAATGTACAGAATACTTCTCTGCATGTTTACTCTGAAGTCGGACCAGCTGTGTTTCACAGATCTCACTCCCAGGTAAACCTGCACAAGATGAGAGCCTCAAAAAGTATAAAGGCCTCTGTTTTGTGTGAGCAAAACTGCAAATGTCGTACATCACTTCTTGGATTGGCTGTGCTGGGAATAGTGTATGCAGTTCTGGTTGCCACACCTCAAAAAGGAAATGGTGGTGCGGGAAAAGGTGCCGGAAAAGGCAACCCAAATGATCAAGGGGCTGGAGCAACTCTCCAATGAGGAGAGGTTTACAACGTTTGGGGCTGTTTAGCTTAGACAAAACAGATGTGTCAAGGGAGACACAGTAGACAGGTATAAAATTATGCACGGTTTGGAGAAAGTGGAGAGGGAAACATGGCAGAGGATTCAGGATGGACAAAATTACATATACAGTCAGGGCCAGAAATATTGGAACAAGGTTAACTGTTTTGGCAGTTGGCCTCTGTCCACCACCACATCGAAGTTGAAAGGAAACACACCCAGATGGGAGCGAAGTCAGGACTTCCAGCTGTAATTCAAGGGGTTTGGCAAAAGCGGGGCACTGACCATTCAGGAAGGACAGCCAGTGGCACGCGCACACCCCTGTCGTTGGGGGCTCATAAGTAATGGAGCAAGCCAACGTCATTTCAAACTGAAGGGTCGCCTTTAATGCCTGGGTGAAAATCCTTTGCAGTCAATGACTGCCTGAAGCCTGGAACCCATGGACATGACCCAATGCTGAGTTTCCTCCCTCGAGACGCTTTGCCAGGCCTTCACTGCAGCTGCCTTCAGCTGCTGCTTGTTTGTGGGTCTTTCTGCCTTCAGTCCTGTCTTCAGTAGGTGAAAAGCATGCTCTACTGGGTGGAGATCAGGTGACTGACTTGGCCATGGAAACTCTTGGGCAGCTTTTGCTGTCTGTTTGGGGTCATTATCCATCTGCAATATGAAGCGGCATCCTATCCGTTTGGCAGCATTCGGCTGAATCTGAGCAGAAAGTATAGCCCTGTGCACTTCAGAATCCGTCCTGCTGCTTTTAATAACCACCAGTGACGCGGCTCCATTGGCAGCCATACATGCCCAGACCATTATGTTATGGAAATTTCAGTTGTCATATGTCTGTTATCCCATGGTTTTATAAGCTAGGCTATGCGTGTTCTACCTCTGTGTGAGACTGCCACGCTGACAGAGACACAGCGCCTGATCAGAGACTCAGGAATGCCAAGACTGTGTTTACGTAGAGCACATGACCATCTCCCCGCTGCCTCTCTCTGCGCATGCCCGAGTATGTGAAAGGCGTGGCCTGCTTCCCGTCTCCTTCTCCGCTAGACAAAGAGGTTAGTGGAGCGCAAGCATAACACAGCCCCCAGTGACTTGTGTATATAAGCTTCTGGATCACACTACTTGATTGCCATCTCTGCTGGTGCGTTAGCCCCAAGGGTTGCCTTATTCTACAGAATAAGACCGTGTTGGACCAGACCTCTGCCTCCTCCCGTTCTGGGTAGACAAATTGGACGAGTCTGCCAGGGACAGGACACGGTTTTCGTAACAATAACACTGCCTCCACCATGTTTGACAGATGATGTGGTATGCTCTGGATCATGAGCTGTTCCTTTCCTTCTCCATACTTTTCTCTTCCCATCACTCTGGTAAAAGTTAATCTTGGTTTCATCAGTCCAAAGAATCTTATTCCAGAACTGGGCAGGCTTTTTTAGGTGTTTGCTGGCAAAGGGTAATCTGGCCTGTCTGTTCTTGAGCGCTACCAGTGGTTTGCGCCTTGTTGTGAAGCCTCTGTATTTACATTCATACAGCCATCTCTTGACTGTAGATGTTGACAATGACATGCCTACCTCCGCAAGAGCGTTCTTGACCTGGCTAGATGTTGTGAAAGGGTTCCTCTTCACCATGAGCAGCTGTCAGGGTGGAAACTGAGCTGCTAGAACCCCAGAGCAGTTCTGATTCTGAGGAGGAACAGCAATCCATGGGAGAGGAGTGTGCTCATCCCTCACAGGCACAGCAGCTGGCAGAGATTCCTCCTTCCAGCATTCCTGGGATAGATAGTGACCCTGGCAGCGAGAGAGCGCTGGAGGGGGGCTTGCTGGACGCTCGACGCCGACACAGGGAGTCACGACAGATGGAGGGCATGGAAAGGAGGCGTAGCGCTCGTTTGGCACGGAAGCAACAGTCGCGTCCCGAGGATCCAAGGGAAAGAGGGAGGAACTCTCCCTAGCCCATAAGTTCAGGGTCTTCCTGTGATTCTCCTTCAAACGGGGACCAGCTGCCAAACCCGGAGCATAGGCTACTCTGCTGTTCCTTGCTTAGTCACTGGTGATTAGCATCTGAAAGAGTCATTAAGTTGTAAAAGGATTAAAGCCTTGAAAAGAATCCTTTTGTCTGTATCTTGAGTTGGCTATTGGAGTAGACTGTAAGAGGCAGCTAGGGCGCCCCTAACAGCAGCATTCTGTGGTCATCCACTTTAGTTGTCTTCCATGGTCTTCCAGACCTTTTGCTGTTGCTGAGCTTGCCAGTTAATTCCTTCGTTTTCAGGATGTCCCAAACTGGTGTGTTGGCCACCCCCACTGTTTTTGCTATCTCTCTGATGGGTTTATGTTGTTTCCTCAGCCTAGTGATGGCCTCCTTCACTCGCATGGACACCTCTTTGGACCTCATGTTGGGAGTTCCAGTGAGCAGCCACCAAATGCAAATGTGACACTCAGAACCACCTCCAGACCTTTTGTCCGCTTGCTTGGTCATGGGGCACCCAGGAAACAGGCCGCCCCTGGCCATGCAGCTGCTTGCCAGCCATTCGTTCCATTACTTATGAGCCCGCAACGACGGGTGTGTGTGCGTGCCACTGGCTGTCCTTCCTGAATGGTCAGTGCCCCACTTTTGCCAAACCCCTTGAATTACAGCTGGAAGTCCTGACTTCGCTCCCACCTGGGTGTGTTTCCTTTCAGCTTCAATGTGGTGGTGTGCAGAGGCCAACTGCCAAAACAGTTATCCTTGTTCCAATATTTCTGGCCCTGACTGTAATTGCATAGTTAATCTGTGGAACTCCTTGCCACAAGATGTGATGAAAGTTACCGGTTTAGCTGTCTTTAAAAAAGAGGGTAGGCAAATTCTGGGTGGGTGGGTAAATAGGTCTGTCACTGAACAGCTACTTGTACCCATACTTGTACCACTTGTACCACTGGTACTTGTACCACTGGTCCGATCTTGCAGGGCTTGTCTTACATTCTGACGTTCAGAACAACAAAAATCCACCTACCCCTGAATCCTGTTTCCGAAAAGGGACAACCAGACACCTCTTGCGGAGCACACAAGAGCGTTGCAGGACAGTGATGGCCATTCCTTTTCATCTTTGTTGCCAATATTTGGTACCCCGAATATTTCTATGCAGGAAAAGCCAACGAGGTGTTGTGTTTCATTGCTGTTGACAGACCTCTGTGAGTATTTATGATAAAAGATGGTCTGGTTGGATTTTATTGAGTGAGTTAGGCTGCAATCTTTTATCCCAGGGGTGTTGAACCTCAGGCCCAGGGAACAAATCTGGCCCTCTGGAATTTCTGAGAAGGCCACATCCCCTTTCCCAATTACCAGGTGGTTCCCACTTCTGCCCCACCCCAGTGATCACCACTTTCCCAGAAGCATGAAGTGCCTTTGGGAATACAGAGCTTTTCAATGCCTGCTTAAAAATGAGAAGGGAGGGCACTCTCCGGGTCTCATGGACCCCAAGTCAAACTATGGAATTTGCTCCCACAAGATGTAGTGATGGCCACCAATTTGGATGGCTTTAAAGGGGGGTTGGCCCCTTCATGGCTCACTGCCTTGTTGTGGCGAAGGGGCTTGCGTAACTCAGTGAAGCCATAAGCTATGCCATGCGGGGCCACCCAAGACGGACAGGTCATGGCGGAGAGTTCTGGCAAAATGTGGTCCGCTGGAGAAGGAAATGGCAACCCACTCCAGGATTCCTGCCAAGAAAACCCCGTGGAACGTATCCCAAGGCTAAAAGAGATGACGCCGGAAGATGAGCCCCTCAGGTCGGAAGGTGTCCCATATACTCCTGGGGAAGAGCAGAGGGTATTTCCATGTAGCGCCAGAAAGAGTGAAGCAGCTGGGCCAAAGCCGAAAGGACACTCAGCTGTGGATGTGTCTGGTGGTGAAAAGAAAGTCCAATGCTGTAAAGAACAATATTGTTTAGGAACCTGGAACGTAAAATCAATGAATCAAGGTAAGCTGGAGGTGGTCAAGCATGAGATGGCAAGATTGAACATCGACATCTTGGGAATCAGCGAACTAAAATGGACGGGCATGGGCGAATTTAATTCAGGTGACCATCATATCTACTACTGTGGGCAAGAATCCCTTAGGAGGAATGGAGTAGCACTCATAGTCAACAAAAGGGTGGGAAAAGCAGTACTGGGGTACAATCTCAAAAACGACAGAATGATCTCAGTACGAATCCAAGGCAAACCATTCAACATCACAGTAATTCAAGTCTATGCCCCAACCACTGAGGCTGAAGAAGCTGAGGGTGATCAGTTCTATGAAGACCTACAACACCTAGAACTAACACCAAAAAAAGATGTCCTCTTCATCATAGGGGATTGGAATGCTAAAGTAGGAAGTCAAGAAATCACCGGGATAACAGGCAAGCATGGCCTTGGTGTACAAAATGAAGCAGGACAAAGGCTAATAGAGTTCTGCCAAGAGAACACGCTGATCATAGCAAACACTCTTTTCCAACAGCACAAGAGGCGACTCTACACATGGACATCACTAGATGGTCAGTATCGAAATCAGATTGATTATGTACTTTGCAGCCAAAGATGGAGAAGCTCTATACAGTCAGTCAAAACAAGACCTGGAGCTGACTGTGGCTCAGATCATGAGCTTCTTGTTGCAAAATTTCAGCTTAAATTGAAGAACGTAGGGAAATAGCGTTGCCCTTATTTTCGCCGTAGTCTACGTAAATCTTTACATAGACTACAGGGACCAAATAAGGAACGCAGATGGCAGCTCCCTATGGGGGCCGCCATTTGCATACGCGCTTTTTTTTTTTTTCAAAGTCACCCTTGATAGGCTACGTGACGATTAACGTAGCCTATCACGGCTGACTTTGCAAATCTAGCCGTGATAGGCCACATTAATCGTTACGTAGCCTATCACAGGGGTGGGTTTTTTTTGTTTTTTTTTTCACAGCCGGGTAGACGGGGCGCTTCTACCCGGCCTGACTTTTGCCGGCGAGGGATGGGGCGCCTCCTGCCCGGCCTGAATTTCGGCCGGGCGAGGCGGGAAGACACCCCCCCCTTGCATGAACTTCGGGGGGAGAAGCGAAGCGCCTTCCCCCCACCGCGAAAAAAGCTGTGGGACAAGGTAAGTCCCTTTCGTACATCCCTAGCAGCTGCTGTGGCGTCATCATCGTCGCCCCTCCTGCTGGTGATGGTGCTACTGCTGCAGATATTATCTTCAGGGGAGGTAGTAGTCCTACTAGCCTCACTCTTCCCCAGCTCCTTCTCATCCAGCACATCTCTCTGGCAGCACTCCATGACTTTCTCTGTCAAATAGGTTTTTACACTTTGGAGGTCAGGGTTCTGGTTTGGCAGCACCACCCTTGTTGTGCTATCCCGGAACCGTGGTTCAAGGAATGCGGCAGCAACGTATTTCAGGTCCCCCCTCATCGAAGTGATGTGTTTGTTGGTGCCCAGCTCCTGCAGAAGGAATTCAGGAAGCCTAACTGCAGGATTGGGGACTTGACTGCCTACAGCACTGGTGTGCTCACAAGCTCAGCATGGCGTTTTCTCGGCACCCCCTCTATAATCTTCAGCACAGGTAGAACTTGGCTCAGTGTGGCATAGTCTGCACTCAGTAGCATTGTGCATTCATCGAATATGTTTAAAATGTCCACCAGGTCTTGCATCCAGAGCCACTGATGTGGTGTTACAAAAAATTTGGAGTGGTGTTGTTTCTCAGTGATGTAGTCGTTTATAGCTGATCTCTGCTCACAGAGTCTCTGCAGCATATGCAATGTGCTGTTCCAGCGTGTGCACACATCCAAAATGAATTTGTGTTTTGGAAGGCCGCGGCTACGTTGGATGGCGCCAATTGCCTCCATTGCTGAGCAGGACTGCCTGAAGTGGGTGCAAATGGATCGGGCCACCTTAAGTAGCTTGCCTATTTTAGGAGATGTGTTGCTCAATCTGGAACGCACCACAAGGTTCAAACAGTGCGCAACGCACTGAACGTGGTTTAGCCGTGCGATGTGGGCTGCTTTTAGGTAGTTGGAGGCATTGTCTGTTGCTAGACAGCCCACTGTTAGATTTAAGGGGGCCAACCAGGACTGAACAACACCACTGATGCTACTGCTGATGTTTTCTGCTGTGTGCGTCCCTGACAGCATTGTGAGGGCCAATGTCGCTGTTCTCCGAGTCAGTTGGCTGCTCGCACTGACGGATACCCATTGCGCAGTGACACACAGATAAGACTTTGTTTGATCACTTGTCCATGTGTCACTCGTTAAATGTACACTTCCTCCAACTGCACATTTCAAATCCTGTTGGAGTACCCTTCTGATTTCAGAAGCCAGGGCTGGAATGGCAACGCCACTAATGTAGTGACGAGAGGGGACATCCCACCAAGGGCACAATCTCTTCATGAAGCGCACAAAGACGTCATCTTCCACCAGGGAGAAGGGAAGCATATGTTTTGCAATGAGCTCTGTCAAGTCCTGATTCAACCTTCGTGCCTGGACGCTGTCAGAGGGGAATTTCTGTGTCAGCGTGAGGCATTTCTCCATTGACGCCTGCCTCTTAGCGAAGCTGCCTTCTCACCCGGACCACTTTGCGTGAGGTCTTTGGAAGATGAGGCAAAGAAGGCGGTACTGTTCTTTTTGGATGGTTGTGGCTTCCCATTGCTATCTTTGGGCACAAGAAGCGCATGATGCACCTCCATGTGTCGCCTCATGGCAGACGTGCCCACTCGTCCACAGCCCCCTTCTTTTCCTAGCTGCACACGGCTTCTACAAATATCGCAAAGCACGACATAGCGGCCGTTCTCTGCATATTTGAAGAAGCGCCACACACAGGAACTCACCCTGCCACCACCATTTTTTCTTTGGGGAATGGGGGTATCGGTTCCAGATGAGGTGACATTGGGATCTGCACGTTTCCACTCATCTGTGGATGGTGTTGGTGTTGTTGATGGTGCTGACCAGTGCTTAGCAAGGGATGTTTGTTCCTAAGGTTTGAGATTGCTCCCAAAGAACCCAGCACGCTGGAAGTGGAACATAGAGTCAGACACAGTCTCAGCAGGGACACTGGTACAGAAGGGCTCCTCCTCATTTTCGCTGTCCGGATCACTGATGAAACTAAGTCCTCCGGCCTTTTTTTCCAAATCATGTGAGCCACTGCCCACAAGGTGATTATCAGCAGGCAGCTGTGGACCTGGTTCACCTGTCCCACTTCCGCTCTCTGATGCAGGGAGGACGGTTGTGGGCATCTCTGTAAAGATTCAAAATAGATAGAAGCAGAGTTTCATGAGAAATGCACCTTTTACACATGAGTAATAGCCAAGAGAATAAAACTGTGTAGTTGTAGAAATCTATGAAACATAGCTTGGAATTGCGATCAATCAACATGACACAAGGTGCAGATGTAAGCTACTACTGCACTAGCGAGCACTGCGAAAACAACACATGACACAAGGTGCAAAAACAATGTACTGTACAGACTTCAAAGCTCCATGAGAGTTATCTAAACGTGTCCTCACTGGTGAAAGTCTGAACAGCATGGGGGAGGAGATATCTGGCTCCCTTGCAAGGTCCACTCCTTTGCATCAGCTCTATTATACCACTGTGTGGGACTCAGCACCTACAGGGCTGGCCCAAAGCGTTTTGCTTCCTGAGGCAAAGGATAAAATGGCGCCCCTCCATCCCACATAGAGCGATAGCTGAATCTTACTTGAACAGTGACAATGGGAGAGCCTCTTCCACCACACCAGAGGACAGCAAGCTGGCTGAGGAGGTACAAGGCAGCCTGAGGAGCACCCACAGTTCTGTGCCCCAACACCTCGCTGCTACCTAATGATAGGGCTGGTCCTGAGCACATACTTGGCAAATCCCACCGCCTTTTTCCGGGGTGCATTTGCGGTCCCCCGGGAGCAGTGCCTGATTAGTCAGGCCCTGTTTTAAAAACCATCCTCAGAAATGTAATTGCTTAATCAGTTCACATTGCAGCTCTAGTTAAAAGAGATCAAGGCCAAACAAGACAGCAAACTATGATGAATGGCTTTGGAAACAAAGCAAGAACCAAACACTGAAGTGTTTTCCCACCAAAAAGGTGTATCGCTTGAGAAAGTATTGCAGTTCTTTTAAAGAGTTGGGGTTTTCTTTAGTACTGGACTACCATGTAACATTTAAATAATATGAAATATGTTCACAGCAATGAATATGAATGAATGTAAAACAGTCATGTATGTTTTGTTGTGTTGAAGAAGAAGATCCCTTCCCCAAATGGTTCCCTCCAAAGGTTTTGGACTTCAACTCCCATCAGGCCCAGCCAGCATGACCAATGGTCAAGAATGCTGGGAGTTGTAGCCCAAAACATCTGGAAGGCTGCAGGTTGCAGAAGGCTAATGTAGGGACTATTCAAATATTCAAAGATATTTATTTGTATCCAGATATTTACAAGCACCTGTGATGACAGAGTCTTACCAGAATCATCCTCTGGAATGATGTAGACTTCTTGACTTTCATTCCGCCGCTGTAGAGTCTCCTCGGGAACATTGTCATCTGCTTTGGAGACACTGCCCTCCCACTCACCATCCATGAACTTTCTTCCTCTTCCTCTGGAGTTGTGGCCGGCTGTGCCTGTGCCACTTTCTGTGGCGGTAATTGGTGGTGTGCGCTGCTTACGGGTGCGGGGTGGACTGGGGCTGGGGCTGCTGTCGCTGCTGGTCACACCTTGGGCTTCCTCCGCTTCCATCTCATTCTTAAAATACTGCTGAAGCCTGAAATGCAACCTCAGCGGTGTATGTTCTCGCTGGGCGTCCACGCCTCTGTTGAGTGCTGGATTGACCACAGGTTCCTCTTTTCTCCATGCTCATGTCTCTGGGCAGAAGGAGACATAAATGCATGTGGCAAAGCTGAAATCATGTGAACAGCCTACAGTCGCGGTTATAGTGCAGTGTAGAAGTAGTTCCCGACCAATCCAGCCATCCAATGCTAACTAAATAGGGGCATATTGTACAGCAGATTAGGCTGAAAAGCCCAGGATGGAGGATGTAGTCCATCCATGCGGCCGGAAAAACACAAGCCTACAGTACACACAGGAGGATGGAGGATGGACTTCTTCCTGGCAGGCCTAACAAAGGCTGCTAGAGGATGCCTTCCCAGTTCCCCAACCCCAACCCACTCAGAAACACTAAGTACATAGGGGCACATGGAGTTGAAAAGCACATGGATTAATCCTGGGAAGCCCAGGAGGATGGAGGATGGAGTCCTTCCCGGCAGGCCTAACAAAGGCTGCTGGAGTGGAGGATGAGAGGAGGTGCAGGGAATGCTGATCAGATTTGCAGATGACACAAAATTGGGCAGGATAGTTAATACTTTGGAAGACAGAAACAAAATTCAAAGTGATCTGGATAGACTGGAGCGCTGGGCAGAAAACAACAGAATGACATTTAATAGGGACAAATGCCAAGTTCTGCACCTAGGAAAAAGAAACGAAATGCACAGTTACAAGATGGGGGATACGTGGCTCAACAACACTACAAGCGAGAAGGATCTTGGAATTGTTGTCGATCACAAGCTGAATATGAGCCAACAATGTGATGTGGCTGCAAAAAAGGCAAATGCTCTTTTGGGCTGCATTCATAGAAGCATCGCTTCCAAATCCCGGGAAGTCCTAATTCCCCTCTACTCAGCACTGGTTAGGCCTCATCTGAAGTACTGTGTCCAGTTCTGGGCACCACACTTTAAGAAGGATGCAGACAAACTGGAGAAGGTTCAGAGGAGGGCAACAAAGATGATCAGAGGACTGGAAACAAAGTCCTATGGAGAGAGACGGAAAGAACTGGGCATGTTTAGCCTGGAGAAGAGAAGACTGAGGGGAGATATGATAGCGCTCTTCAAGTACTTGAAAGGTTGCCACAGAGAAGAAGGCCAGGATCTCTTCTTGATCATCCCAGAGTGCAGGACACGGAAGAATGGGCTCAAGTGAAAGAAAGCCAGATTCCGGCTGAACATCAGGAGAAACTTCCTGACTGTAACAGCAATACGACAATAGAACCAATTATCTGGGGAGGTGGTGGGCTCTCCCATACTGGAGGCGTTCAAGATGAGGCTGGACAGCCATTTCTCAGGGATGCTCTGACTTGGATTCCTGCATTGAGCAGGGGGTTGGACTCGATGGCCTTGTAGGCCCCTTCCAACCCTACTATTCTATGATACTATTCTATGATACATGGAGTTGAAAAGCAAGTCGATTAATCCTGGAAAGCCCAGGAGGATGGAGGATGGAGTCCTTCCCGGCAAGCCTAACAAAGGCTGCTGGAGGATGGCTTCCCAGTTCCCCCAGCCCCAACCCTCTCAGAAACACTAAGTACATAGGGGCACATCGAGTTTAAATGCACATGGATTAATCCTGGAAAGCCCAAGAGGATGGAGGATGGAGTCCTTCCCGGCAAGCATGAAAAGGATGCTGGAGGATAGCTTCCCAGTTCCCCCCGCCCCAACCCACACAGGAACTCTAAATACATAGGGTCACATGGAGATGAAAAGCACATGGATTAATCCTGGAAAGCCCAGGAGGATGGAGGATGGAGTCCTTCCCGGCAAGCCTAACAACGGATGCTGGAGGAAGCCTTCCCAGTTCCTTCCACCCCGACCCACACAGAAAGACTAAGTACATAGGGGCACATGGAATTGAAAAGCACATGGATTAATCCTGGGCAGCCCAGGAGAATGGAGGATGGAGTCCTTCCTGGCAGTCCTGACAAAGGCTGCTGGAGGTTGCCTTCCCAGTTCCCCCACCCCAACCTACTCAGACCCCTAAGTACATAGGGGGACATGGAGTTGAAAAGCACGTCGATTAATCCTGGAAAGCCCAGGAGGATGGAGGATGGAGTCCTTCCCAGCAGGCCTAACAAAGGCTGCTTGAGTGGAGGATGCCTTCCCAGTTCCCCCCACCCCGACCCACTGAGAAAGACGAAGTAGGGGCACATGGAGTTGAAAAGCACATGGATTAGTCCTGGAAAGCCCAGGAGGATGGAGGATGGAGTCCTTCCCGGCAGGTCTAAGAAAGGATGCTGGAGGATGCCTTCCCCGTTCTCCCGCCCCAACCTACTCAGAAACGCTAAGTACATAGGGGCACATGGAGTTGAAAAGCACATCGATTAATCCTGGACAGCCCAGGAGAATGGAGGATGGAGTCCTTCCTGGCAGTCCTGACAAAGGCTGTTGGAGGATGCCTTCCCGTTCCCCCGCCCCAACCCACTCAGAAAAACAAAGTACATAGGGGCACATGGAGCTGAAAAGCACGTGGATAAATGACTGGAAAGCCCGGGAGGATGGAGGATGGAGTCCTTCCCGGCAGGCCTAACAAAGGCTGCTGGTGTGGAGGATGCCTTGCCAGTTCCCCCCACCCCGACCCACTCAGAAATGGTAGATACATAGGGACACATGGAGTTGAAAAGCACATGGATTAATCCTGGAAAGCCCAGGAGGATGGAGGATGGAGTCCTGCCCGGCAGGCCTAACAAAGGCTGATGGAGTGGAGGATGCCTTCCCAGTTCCCTTACCGCAACCCACTCAGAGCCCTAAGTCCATAGGGGCACATGGGGTTGAAAAGCATATAAATTAATTCTGGAAAGTTATGGAGGATGCAGTCCTTCCCGGCAGGCCAAACAAAGGATGATGGAGGATGCATTCCCAGTTCCCCCGCCCCAACCCTCTCAGAAACACTAAGTACATAGGGGCACATGGAGTCGAAATGCACATGGATTAATCCTGGAAAGCCGAGGAGGATGGAGGATGGAATCCTTCCTGGCAGGCCTAACAAAGGCTGCTGGAGTGGAGGATGCCTTCCCAGTTCCCCCATCCCAAACCACTCAGGACCCTAAGTACATAGGGAAACATGGAGTTGAAAAGCACAAGGATAAATCCTGGAAAGCCCAGGAGGATGGAGGATGGAGTCCTTCCCGGCAGATATAAGAAAGAATGATGGAGGTTGCCTTCCCAGTTCCCCACCCCAACCCACTCAGAGCCCTAAGTACATAGGGGCACATGGAGTTGAAAAGCACATGGATTAATCCTGGAAAGCCCAGGAGGATGGAGGATGGAGTCCTTCCCGGCAGGCCTAACAAAGGCTGCTGGAGTAGAGGATGCCTTCCCAGTTCCCCCACCCCAACCCACTCAGAGCCCTAAGTACATAGGGGCAGATGGAGTTGAAAAGAACATAGATTAATCCTGGAAAGCGCAGGAGGATGGAGGATGGAGTCCTTCCCGGCAGGCCTAACAAAGGATGATGGAGGATGCCTTCCCAGTTCCCCCGCCCTAACCCACTCAGAAACACTAAGTACATAGGGGCACGTGGAGTTGAAAAGCACATGGATTAATCCTGGAAAGCCCAGGAGGATGGAGGATGGAGTCCTTCCCGGAAGGTCTAAGAAAGGATGCTGGAGGATGCCTTCCCCGTTCTCCCGCACCAACCTACTCAGAAAGGCTAAGTACATAGGGGCACATGGAGTTGAAAACCACATAGATAAATGATTGGAAGGCCCAGGAGGATGGAGGATGGAGTCCTTCCTGGCAGGCCTGACAAAGGCAGCAGGAGGATGCCTTACTAGTTCCCCCCACCCCGACCCACTCAGAAACAGTAAGTACATAGGGGAACATCGAGTTGACAAGCACATGGATTAATCCTGGAAAGCGCAGGAGGATGGAGGATGAAATCCTTCCCGGCAGGCCTAACAAAGGATGCTGGAGGATGCCTTCCCAGTTCCCCCACCATGAACCACTCAGAAACACTAGGTACATGGGGGCACATGGAGTTGAAAAGCACATGGATTAATCCTGGAAAGCCCAGAAGGATGGAGTCCTTCCCGGCAGGCCTAACAAAGGATGATGGAGGATGCATTCCCAGTTCCCCCGCCCCAACCCTCTCAGAAACACGTAGTACATAGGGGCACATGGAGTTGAAAAGCACATGGATTAATCCTGGAAAGTCCAGGAGGATGGAGGATGGAGTCCTTCCCGGCAGGCCTAAGAAAGGCTGCTGGAGTGGAGGATGCCTTCCCAGTTCCCCCACCCTGACCCACTCAGAAACACTAGGTACATAGGGACGCATGGAGTTGAAAAGCACATCAATTAATCCTGGAAAGCCCAGGAGGATAGAAGATGGAGTCCTTCCCGCCAAGCCTAAAAAAGCCTGCCGGAGTGGAGGATGCCTTCCAGTACCCCCAACCCACTCAGAAACAGTAAGGTCATAAGGGCACATCGAGTTGAAAAGCACATGGATTAATCCTGGAAAGCCCAGGAGGATGGAGGATGGAGTCCTTCCCGGCAGGCCTAACAAAGGCTGCTGCAGTGGAGGATGCCTTGCCAGTTCCCCCGCCCCGACCCACTCAGAAACGCTAGGTAGATAGGGACACATGGAGTTGAAAAACACATGGATTAAGCCTGGAAAGCCCCGGAGGATGGAGCATGGAGTCCTTCCCGGCAGGCCTAACAAAGGCTGCTGCAGTGGAGGATGCCTTGCCAGTTCCCCCCACCCCGACCCACTCAGAGCCCTGATTACATAGGGGCACATGGAGTTGAAAAGCACATAGATTAATCCTGGAAAGCCCAGGAGGATGGAGGATTGGGGATGGAGTCCTGCCCGGCAGGCCTAAAAAAGCCTGCTGGAGTGGAGGATGCCTTCCCAATTCCCCCACCACAACCCACTCAGAGCGCTAAGTACAAAGGGGTACATGGGGTTTAAAAGCACATGGATTAATCCTGGACAGCCCAGGAGAATGGAGGATGGAGTCCTTCCCGGCAGGTCTAAGAAAGGATGCTGGGGGATACCTTCCCCGTTCTCCCGCCCCAACCTACTCCGAAACGCTAAGTAAACAGGGGCACATGGAGTTGAAAAGCACATGGATTAATCCTGAACAGCCCAGGAGAATGGAGGATGGAGTCCTTCCTGGCAGTCCTGACAAAGACTGGTGGAGGATGCCTTCCCGTTCCCCAGCCCCAACCCACTCAGAAAAAGAAAGTACATAGGGGCACATGGAGTTGAAAAGCACGTGGATAAATGACTGGAAAGCCCAGGAGGATGGAGGATGGAGTCCTTCCCAGCAGGCCTAACAAAGGCTGATGGAGTGGAGGATGCCGTCCCAGTTCCCCCCACCCCGACCCACTCAGAAAGACGAAGTACATAGGGGCACATGGAGTTGAAAAGCACATGGATTAATCCTGGAAAGCCCAGGAGGATGGAGGATGGAGTCCTTCCCGGCAGGCCTAAAAAACCCTGCTGGAGTGGAGGATGCCTTCCAGTTCCCCCCACCCCGACCCACTCAGAAAGACGAAGTACATAGGGGCACATGGAGTTGAAAAGCACAAGGATTAATCCTGGAAAGCCCAGGAGGATGGAGGATGGAGTCCTTCCCGGCAGGCCTAACAAAGGATGAGGGAGGATGCATTCCCAGTTCCCACCACCACGACCCACTCAGAAACACTAAGTACATGGGGGCACATGGAGTTGAATAGCACGTCGATTAATCCTGGAAAGACCTGGAGGATGGAGGATGGAGTCCTTCCCAGCAGGCCTGAGAAAGGCTCCTTGAGGATGCCTTCCCAGTTCCCCCGCCGCAACCCACTCAAAAAAACTAAGTAAATGGGGGCACATGGAGTTGAATAGCAAGTCGATTAATGCTGGAAAGCCCATGAGGGTGGAGGATGGAGTCCTTCCCGTCAGGACTGACAAAGGCTGCTGGAGTGAAGGATGCCTTCCCACTTCCCCCACCCCGACCCACTCAGAACCCTAACTACATAGGGGCACATGGTGTTGAAAAGCACAAGGATTAATCCTGGAAAGCCGAGGAGGATGGAGGATGGAGTCCTTCCCAGCAGGCCTAACAAAGGCTGCTCGAGTGGAGGATGCCTTCCCAGTTCCCCCCACCCCAACACACTCAGAACCCTAACTACATAGGGGCACATGGTGTTGAAAAGCACAAGGATTAATCCTGGAAAGCCGAGGAGGATGGAGGATGGAGTCCTTCCCGGAAGGCCTAACAAAGGCTGCAGGAGTGGAGGATGCCTTCCCAGTTCCCCCCACCCCAACCCACTCAGAACGCTAACTACGTGGGGGCACATGGAGTTGAAATGAACATGGATTAATCCTGGAAAGCCCAGGAGGATGGAGGATGGAGTCCTTCCTGGCAGATATAAGAAAGGATGCTGGAGGTTGCCTTCCCAGTTCCCCCACCCCAACCCACTCAGAGCCCTAAGTACATAGGGGCACATGGAGTTGAAAAGCACGTCGATTAATCCTGTAAAGCCCAGGAGGATGGAGGATGGAGTCCTTCCCGGCAGGCCTAACAAAGGATGAGGGAGGATGCATTCCCAGTTCCCCCGCCCCAACCTACTCAGAAACACTAAGTACATAGGGGCACATGGAGTTGAAATGCACATGGATTAATCCTGTAAAGCCCAGGGGGATGGAGGATGGAGTCCTTCCAGGCAGGCATGACAAAGGCAGCTGGAGTAGAGGATGCCTTCTCAGTTCCCACCACCACGAACCACTCAGAAAGACTAAGTACATAGGGGCACATGGAATTGAAAAGCACATGGATTAATCCTAGACAACACAGTAGAATGGAGGATGGAGTCCTTCCTGGCAGTCCTGACAAAGGCTGGTGGAGGATGCCTTCCCGTTCCCCATCCCCAACCCACTCAGAAATACAAAGTACATAGGGGCAAATGGAGTTGAAAAGCACGTGGATAAATGAGTGGAAAGCCCAGGAGGATGGAGGATGGAGTCCTTCCCAGCAGGCCTAACAAAGGCTGCTGGAGTGGAGGATGCCGTCCCAGTTCCCCCCACCCCGACCCACTCAGAAAGACTAAGTTCATAGGGGCACATAGAGATGAAAAGCACATGGATTAATCCTGGAAAGCCCAAGAGGATGGAGAATGGAGTCCTTCCCGGCAGGTCTAAGAAAGTCTGCTGGAGGTTGCCTTCCCCATTCTCCTGCACCAACCTACTCAGAAAGGCTAAGGAAATAGGGGCACATAGAGTTGAAAATCGCATGGATTAATCCTGGAAAGCCCAGGAGGATGGAGGATGGAGTCCTTCCAGGCAGGCCTAAAAAGGATGCTGGAGGATGGCTTGCCCGTTCCCCCTGCCCCAACCCACTCAGAAACAGTAAGTACATAGGGGCACATGGAGTTGAAAAGCACGTGGATAAATGAGTGGAAAGCTCAGGAGGATGGAGGATGGAGTCCTTCCCAGCAGGCCTAACAAAGGCTGCTGGCGTGGAGGATGCCGTCCCAGTTCCCCCCACCCCGACCCACTCAGAAAGACTAAGTACATAGGGGCACATGGAGTGGAAAAGCACATGGATTAATCCTGGAAAGCCCAGGAGGATGGAGGATGGAGTCCTTCCCGCCAGGCCTAACAACGGCTGCTGGAGTGGAGGATGCCTTCCCAGTTCCACCACCCTGACCCACTCAGAAACGCTAGGTACATAGGGACACATGGAGTTGAAAAGCACATGGATTAATCCTGGAAAGCCCAGGAGGATGGAGGATGGAGTCCTTCCCGCCAGGCCTAACAACGGCTGCTGGAGTGGAGGATGCCTTCCCAGTTCCACCACCCTGACCCACTCAGAAACGCTAGGTACATAGGGACACATGGAGTTGAAAAGCACATGGATTAATCCTGGAAAGCCCAGGAGGATGGAGGATGGAGTCCTTCCCGCCAGGCCTAACAAAGGCTGCTGGAGTGGAGGATGCCTTCGCAGTTCCCCCACCCTGACCCACTCAGAAACGCTAGGTACATAGGGACACATGGAGTTGAAAAGCACATGGATTAATCCTGGAAATCCCAGGAGGATGGAGGATGGAGTCCTTCCCGGCAGGCCTAAAAAAGCCTGCTGGAGTGGAGGATGCCTTACAGTTCCCCCCACCCCGACCCACTGAGAAACAGTAAGTTCATAGGGGCACATGGAGTTGAAAAGCACATGGATTAATCCTGGAAAGCCCAGAAGGATGGAGGATGGAGTCCTTCCCGGCAGGCCTAAAAAAGGATGATGGAGGATGTATTCCCAGTTCCCCCGCCCCAACCCTCTCAGAAACACTAAGTACATAGGGGCACATGGAGTTGAAAAGCACATGGATTAATCCTGGAAAGCCGAGGAGGATGCAGGATGGAATCCTTCCCGGCAGGCCTAACAAAGGCTGCTGGAGTGGAGGATGCCTTCCCAGTTCCCCCCACCCCAACCCACTCAGGACCCTAAGTACATAGGGACACATGGAGTTGAAAAGCACAAGGATTAATCCTCGAAAGCACAGGAGGATGGAGGATGGAGTCCTTCCTGGCAGATATAAGAAAGGATGCTGGAGGTTGCCCTCCCAGTTCCCCCACCCCAACGCACTCAGAGCCCTAAGTACATACGGGCACATGGAGTTGAAAAGCACGTCGATTAATCCTGGAAAGCCCAGGAGCATGGAGGATGGAGTCCTTCCAGGCAGGCCTAACAAAGATTGATGGAGGATGCAGTCCCAGTTCCCCCGCCCCAACCCTCTCAGAAACGCTAAGTACATAGGGGCACATGGAGTTGAAAAGCACATGGATTAATCCTGGAAAGCCCAGGGGGATGGAGGATGGAGTCCTTCCTGGCAGGCCTGACAAAGGCAGCTGGAGTAGAGGATGCCTTCCCAGTTCCCACCACCACGACGCACTCAGAAAGACTAAGTACATAGGGGCGCATGGAATTGAAAAGCACATGGATTAATACTGGACAGCCCAGTAGAATGGAGGATGGAGTCCTTCCCGGCAGGTCTAAGAAAGGATGCTGGAGGACGCCTTCCCCGTTCTCCTGCCCCAACCGACTCCGAAACGCTAAGTACATAGGGGCACATGGAGTTGAAAAGCACATCGATTAATCCTGTACAGCCCAGGAGAATGGAGGATGGAGTCCTTCCTGGCAGTCCTGACAAAGACTGGTGGAGGATGCCTTCCCGTTCCCGAGCCCCAACCCACTCGGAAAAACAAAGTACATAGGGGCAAATGGAGTTGAAAAGCACGTGGATAAATGAGTGGAAAGCCCAGGAGGATGGAGGATGGAGTCCTTCCCAGCAGGCCTAACAAAGGCTGCTGGAGTGGAGGATGCCGTCCCAGTTCCCCCCACCCCGACCCACTCAGAAAGACTAAGTTCATAGGGGCACATAGAGTTGAAAAGCATATGGATTAATCCTGGAAAGCCCAAGAGGATGGAGAATGGAGTCCTTCCCTGCAGGCGTAACAAAGGCTGCTGGAGTGGAGGATGCCGTCCCAGTTCCCCCCACCCCGACCCACTCAGAAAGACTAAGTACATAGGGGCACATGGAGTTGAAAAGCACAAGGATTAATCCTGGAAAGCCCAGGAGGATGCAGGATGGAGTCCTTCCCGGCAGGCCTGACAAAGGCTGGTGGAGGATGCCTTCCCCGTTCCCCCGCCCCAACCCACTCTGAAACACTAAGCACATAGGGGCACATGGAGTTGAAAAGCAGATGGATTAATCCTGGAAAGCCGAAAAGGATGGAGGATGGAATCCTTCCCGGCAGGCCTAACAAAGGCTGCTGGAGTGGAGGATGCCGTCCCAGTTCCCCCCACCCCGACCCACTCAGAAAGACTAAGTACATAGGGGCCCATGGAGTTGAAAAGCACAAGGATTAATCCTGGAAAGCCCAGGAGGATGCAGGATGGAGTCCTTCCCGGCAGGCCTGACAAAGGCTGGTGGAGGATGCCTTCCCAGTTCCCCCACCCTGACCCACTCAGACACGCTAGGTACATAGGGACACATGGAGTTGAGAAGCAAATGGATTAATCCTGGAAAGCCCAGAAGGATGGAGGATGGAGTCATTCCTGGCAGGCCTGACAAAGGCTGGTGGAGGATGCCTTCCCAGTTCCCCCGCCCTAACCCACTCAGAAACACTAAGTACATGGGGGCACATGGAGTTGAATAGCACGTCGATTAATCCTGGAAAGCCCTGGAGGATGGAGGATGGAGTCCTTCCCACCAGATACAAGAAAGGATGCTGGAGGTTGCCTTCCCAATTCCCCCCACCCCAACCCACTCAGAACCCTAACTACATAGGGGCACATGGTGTTGAAAAGCACAAGGATTAATCCTGGAAAGCCGAGGAGGATGGAGGATGGAGTCCTTCCCGGCAGGCCTCACAAAGACTGCTGGAGTGGAGGATGCCTTCCCAGTTCCCCCCACCCCAACCCACTCAGAACGCTAACTACATAGGGGCAAATGGAGTTGAGATGCACATGGAGTAATCCTGGAAAGCCCAGGAGGATGGAGGATGGAGTCCTTCCTGGCAGATAAAAGAAAGGATACTGGAGGTTGCCTTCCCAGTTCCCCCACCCCAACCCACTCAGAGCCCTAAGTACTTAGGGGCACATGGAGTTGAAAAGCACATGGATTAATCCTGGAAAGCCCAGGAGGATGGAGGATGGAGTCCTTCCCGCCAGGCCTAACAAAGATTGATGGAGGATGCATTCCCAGTTCCGCCGCCCCAACCCTCTCAGAAACACTAAGTACATAGGGGCACATGGAGTTGAAATTCACATGGATTAATCCTGGAAAGCCCAGGAGGATGGAGGATGGAGTACTTCCTGCAGGCGTAACAAAGGCTGCTGGAGTGGAGGATGCCTTCCCAGTTCCCCCCACCCTGACCCACTCAGAAAGACTAAGTACATAGGGGCACATGGAGTTGAAAAGCACAAGGATTAATCCTGGAAAGCCTAGGAGGATGGAGGATGGAGTCCTTCCCGGCAGAACTAACAAAGGAGGCTGGAGGATGCCTTCCCCGTTCCCCCGCCCCAACCCTCTCTGAAACACTAAGCACATAGGGGCACATGGAGTTGAAAAGCACATGGATTAATCCTGGAAAGCCGAAATGGATGGAGGATGGAATCCTTCCCGGAAGGCCTAACAAAGGCTGCTGGAGTGGAGGATGCCTTCCCAGTTCCCCCACCCTGACCCACTCAGAAACGCTAGGTACATAGGGACACATGGAGGTGAAAAGCACATGGATTAATCCTGGAAATCCCAGGAGGATGGAGGATGGAGTCCTTCCCGGCAGAACTAACAACGGCTGCTGGAGTAGAAGATGCCTTCCCAGTTCCCCCACCCTGACCCACTCAGAAACGCTAGGTACATAGGGACACATGGAGTTGAAAAGCACATGGATTAATCCTGGAAAGCCCAGGAGGATGGAGGATGGAGTCCTTCCCGGCAAGCCTAAAAAAGCCTACTGGAGTGGAGGATGCCTTCCAGTTCCCCCCACCCCGACCCCCTCAGAGACAGTAAGTTCATAGGGGCACATGGAGTTGAAAAGCACATCGATTAATCCTGGAAAGCCCAGGAGGATGGAGGATGGATTCCTTCCCAGCAGGCCTAACAAAGGATGATGGAGGATGTATTCCCAGGTCCCCCGCCCCAACCCTCTCAGAAACACTAAGTACATAGGGGCACATGGAGTTGAAAAGCAGATGGATTAATCCTGGAAAGCCCAGGAGGATGGAGGATGGAGTCCTTCCCGGCAGGCCTAACAAAGGCTGCTGGAGTGGAGGATGCCTTCCCAGTTCCCCCCACCCAAACCCACTCAGAACGCTAACTACATAGGGGCACATGATGTTGAAAAGCACAAGGATTAATCCTGGAAAGCCCAGGAGGATGGAGGATGGAGTCCTTCCTGGCAGGCCTAACAAAGGCTACTGGAGTGGAGGATGCCTTCCCAGTTCCCCCCACCCCAACCCACTCAGAACGCTAACTACATAGGGGCACATGGAGTTGAAATGCACATGGATTAATCCTGGAAAGCCCAGGAGGATGGAGGATGGAGTCCTTCCTGGCAGATATAAGAAAGGATGCTGGAGGTTGCCTTCCCAGTTCCCCCACCCCAACCCACTCAGAGCCCTAAGTACATAGGGGCACATGGAGTTGAAAAGCACGTCGATTAATCATGGAAAGCCCAGGAGGATGGAGGATGGAGTCCTTCCCGGCAGCCCTATCAAAGATTGATGGAGGATGCATTCCCAGTTCCGCCGCCCCAACCTTCTCAGAAACACTAAGTACATAGGGGCACGTGGAGTTGAAAAGCACATGGATTAATCCTGGACAGCCCAGGAGAATGGAGGATGGAGTCCTTCCCGGCAGGTCTAAGAAAGGATGCTGGAGGATACCTTCCCCATTCTCCCGCCCCAACCTACTCCGAAACGCTAAGTACATAGGGGCACATGGAGTTGAAAAGCACATGGATTAATCCTGAACAGCCCAGGAGAATGGAGGATGGAGTCCTTCCTGGCAGTCCTGACAAAGGCTGGTGGAGGATGCCTTCCCGTTCCCCAGCCCCAACCCACTCAGAAAAACAAAGTACATAGGGGCAAAAGGAGTTGAAAAGCACGTGGATAAATGAATGGAAAGCTCAGGAGGATGGAGGATGGTGTCCTTCCCAGCAGGCCTACCAAAGGCTGCTGGAGTGGAGGATGCCGTCCCAGTTCCCCCCACCCCGACCCACTCAGAAAGACTAAGTACATAGGGGCACAGGGAGTTGAAAAGCACAAGGATTAATCCTGGAAAGCCCAGGAGGATGGAGGATGGAATCCTTCCCGGCAGGCCTAACAAAGGCTGCTGGAGTGGAGGATGTCTTCCCAGTTCCCCCACGCTGACCCACTCAGAAACGCTAGGTACATAGGGACACATGGAGTTGAAAAGCACATGGATTAATCCTGGAAAGCCCAGGAGGATGGAGGATGGAGTCCTTCCCGGCAGGCCTAACAAAGGCTGCTGGAGTGGGGGATGCCTTCCCAGTTCCCCCACCCTGACCCACTCAGAAACGCTAGGTACATAGGGACACATGGAGTTGAATAGCACATGGATTAATCCTGGAAAGCCCAGGAGGATGGAGGAAGAAGTCCTTCCCAGCAGGCCTAAAAAAGCCTCCTGGACTGGAGGATGCCTTCCAGTTCCCCCACCCTGACCAACTCAGAAATGGTAGGTACATAGGGGCACATAGAGTTGAAAAGCACATGGATTAATCCTGGAAAGCCCAGGAGGATGGAGGATGGAGTCCTTCCTGGCAGGCCTAACAAAGGATGAGGGAGGATGCATTCCCAGTTCCCCCGCCCCAACCCTCTCAGAAACACTAGGTACATAGGGACACATGGAGTTGAAATGCACATGGAAGGATGGAGTATGGAGTCCTTCCCGGCAGGCCTAAAAAGGATGCTGGAGGATACCTTCCCAGTTCCCCCCGCCCCAACCCACTCAGGAACTCTAAATACATAGGGGCACATGGAGATGAAAAGCACAGATATTAATCCTGGAAAGCCCAGGGGGATGGAGGATGGAGTCCTTCCCAGCAGGCCTGAGAAAGGCTGCAGTAGGATGCCTTCCCAGTTCCCCCGCCGCAAGCCACTCAAAAACACTAAGTACATGGGGGCACATGGAGTTGAATAGCACGGCGATTAATCCTGAAAAGCCCTGGAGGATGGAGGATGGAGTCCTTCCCGGCAGGCCTGACAAAGGCTGCTGGAGGATACCTTCCCAGTTCCCCGGCCCTAACCCACTCAGAAACACTAAGTACATGGGGGCACATGGAGTGGAATAGCACGTCGATTAATCCTGGAAAGCCCAGGAGGATGGAGGATGGAGTCCTTCCCGGCAGGCCTGAGAAAGGCTGCTGGAGGATGCCTTCCCAGTTCCCCCGCCGCAACCCACTCAAAACACTAAGTACCTGGGGGCACATGGAGTTGAATAGCACGTCGATTAATCCTGGAAAGCCCAAGAGGATGGAGGATGGAGTCCTTCCCGTCAGGACTGACAAAGGCTGCTGGAGTGAAGGATGCCTTCCCACTTCCCCCCACCCAGACCCACTCAGAAACACTAAGTACATAGGGGCACATGGAGTTGAAAAGCGCATGGATTAATCCTGGAAAGCCCAGGAGGATGGAGGACGGAATCCTTCCCGGCAGGCCTAACAATGGCTGAGGGAGTGGAGGATGCTGTCCTAGGTCCCCCATCCCTGACCCACTCAGAAACAATAGGTACATGGGGACAAATGCAGTTGAAAAGGACATGGATTAATCCTGGAAAGCCCAGGAGGATGGAGGACGGAATCCTTCCCGGCAGGCCTAACAAAGGCTGCTGAAGGGGAGGATGCCTTCCCAGTTCCCCCCACACCAACCCCCTCAGAACCTTAACTACATAGGGGCACATGGTGTTGAAAAGCACAAGGATTAATCCTGGAAAGCCCAGGAGGATGGTGGATGGAGTCCTTCCCGGCAGGCCTAACAAAGGCTGCTGGAGTGGAGGATGCATTCCCAGTTCCCCCGCCCCAACCCTCTCAGAAACACTAAGTACATAGGGGCACATGGAGTTGAAATTCACATGGATTAATCCTGGAAAGCCCAGGAGGATGGAGGATGGAATCCTTCCCGGCAGGCCTAACAAAGGCTGCTGGAGTGGAGGATGCCTTTCCAGTTCCCCCACCCTGACCCACTCAGAAACACTAGGTACATAGGGACACATGGAGTTGAAAAGCACATGGATTAATCCTGGAAATCTCAGGAGGATGGAGGATGGAGTCCTTCTCAGCAGGCCTAACAAAGGCTGCTGGCGTGGAGGATGCCGTCCCAATTCCCCCCACCCCGACCCACTCAGAAAACTAAGTACATAGGGGGACATGGAGTTGAAAAGCACATGGATTAATCCTGGAAAGCCAAGAAGGATGGAGGATGGAGTCCTTCCCGGCAGGCTTAACAAAGGATGATGGAGGATGTATTCCCAGTTCCCCCGCCCCAACCCTCTCAGAAACACTAAGTACATAGGGGCACATGGAGTTGAAAAGCACATGGATTAATCCTGGAACGCCCAGGAGGATGGAGGATGGAATCCTTCCAGCCAGGCCTAACAAAGGCTGCTGGAGTGGAGGATGCCTTCCCAGTTCCCCCCACCCAAACCCACTCAGAACGCTAACTACATAGGGGCACATGATGTTGAAAAACACAAGGATTAATCCTGGAAAGCCCAGGAGGATGGAGGATGGAGTCCTTCCTGGCAGGCCTAACAAAGGCTACTGGAGTGGAGGATGCCTTCCCAGTTCCCCCCACCCCAACCCACTCAGAACGCTAACTACATAGGGGCACATGGAGTTGAAATGCACATGGATTAATCCTGGAAAGCCCAGGAGGATGGAGGATGGAGTCCTTCCTGGCAGATATAAGAAAGGATGCTGGAGGTTGCCTTCCCAGTTCCCCCACCCCAACCCACTCAGAGCCCTAAGTACATAGGGGCACATGGAGTTGAAAAGCACGTCGATTAATCATGGAAAGCCCAGGAGGATGGAGGATGGAGTCCTTCCCGGCAGCCCTATCAAAGATTGATGGAGGATGCATTCCCAGTTCCGCCGCCCCAACCTTCTCAGAAACACTAAGTACATAGGGGCACGTGGAGTTGAAAAGCACATGGATTAATCCTGGACAGCCCAGGAGAATGGAGGATGGAGTCCTTCCCGGCAGGTCTAAGAAAGGATGCTGGAGGATACCTTCCCCATTCTCCCGCCCCAACCTACTCCGAAACGCTAAGTACATAGGGGCACATGGAGTTGAAAAGCACATGGATTAATCCTGAACAGCCCAGGAGAATGGAGGATGGAGTCCTTCCTGGCAGTCCTGACAAAGGCTGGTGGAGGATGCCTTCCCGTTCCCCAGCCCCAACCCACTCAGAAAAACAAAGTACATAGGGGCAAAAGGAGTTGAAAAGCACGTGGATAAATGAATGGAAAGCTCAGGAGGATGGAGGATGGTGTCCTTCCCAGCAGGCCTACCAAAGGCTGCTGGAGTGGAGGATGCCGTCCCAGTTCCCCCCACCCCGACCCACTCAGAAAGACTAAGTACATAGGGGCACAGGGAGTTGAAAAGCACAAGGATTAATCCTGGAAAGCCCAGGAGGATGGAGGATGGAATCCTTCCCGGCAGGCCTAACAAAGGCTGCTGGAGTGGAGGATGTCTTCCCAGTTCCCCCACGCTGACCCACTCAGAAACGCTAGGTACATAGGGACACATGGAGTTGAAAAGCACATGGATTAATCCTGGAAAGCCCAGGAGGATGGAGGATGGAGTCCTTCCCGGCAGGCCTAACAAAGGCTGCTGGAGTGGGGGATGCCTTCCCAGTTCCCCCACCCTGACCCACTCAGAAACGCTAGGTACATAGGGACACATGGAGTTGAATAGCACATGGATTAATCCTGGAAAGCCCAGGAGGATGGAGGATGGAGTCCTTCCCAGCAGGCCTAAAAAAGCCTCCTGGACTGGAGGATGCCTTCCAGTTCCCCCACCCTGACCAACTGAGAAATGGTAGGTACATAGGGGCACATAGAGTTGAAAAGCACATGGATTAATCCTGGAAAGCCCAGGAGGATGGAGGATGGAGTCCTTCCTGGCAGGCCTAACAAAGGATGAGGGAGGATGCATTCCCAGTTCCCCCGCCCCAACCCTCTCAGAAACACTAGGTACATAGGGACACATGGAGTTGAAATGCACATGGAAGGATGGAGTATGGAGTCCTTCCCGGCAGGCCTAAAAAGGATGCTGGAGGATACCTTCCCAGTTCCCCCCGCCCCAACCCACTCAGGAACTCTAAATACATAGGGGCACATGGAGATGAAAAGCACAGATATTAATCCTGGAAAGCCCAGGGGGATGGAGGATGGAGTCCTTCCCAGCAGGCCTGAGAAAGGCTGCAGTAGGATGCCTTCCCAGTTCCCCCGCCGCAAGCCACTCAAAAACACTAAGTACATGGGGGCACATGGAGTGGAATAGCACGTCGATTAATCCTGGAAAGCCCAGGAGGATGGAGGATGGAGTCCTTCCCGGCAGGCCTGAGAAAGGCTGCTGGAGGATGCCTTCCCAGTTCCCCCGCCGCAACCCACTTAAAACACTAAGTACCTGGGGGCACATGGAGTTGAATAGCACGTCGATTAATCCTGGAAAGCCCAAGAGGATGGAGGATGGAGTCCTTCCCGTCAGGACTGACAAAGGCTGCTGGAGTGAAGGATGCCTTCCCACTTCCCCCCACCCAGACCCACTCAGAAACACTAAGTACATAGGGGCACATGGAGTTGAAAAGCGCATGGATTAATCCTGGAAAGCCCAGGAGGATGGAGGACGGAATCCTTCCCGGCAGGCCTAACAATGGCTGAGGGAGTGGAGGATGCTGTCCTAGGTCCCCCATCCCTGACCCACTCAGAAACAATAGGTACATGGGGACAAATGCAGTTGAAAAGGACATGGATTAATCCTGGAAAGCCCAGGAGGATGGAGGACGGAATCCTTCCCGGCAGGCCTAACAAAGGCTGCTGAAGGGGAGGATGCCTTCCCAGTTCCCCCCACACCAACCCCCTCAGAACCTTAACTACATAGGGGCACATGGTGTTGAAAAGCACAAGGATTAATCCTGGAAAGCCCAGGAGGATGGTGGATGGAGTCCTTCCCGGCAGGCCTAACAAAGGCTGCTGGAGTGGAGGATGCATTCCCAGTTCCCCCGCCCCAACCCTCTCAGAAACACTAAGTACATAGGGGCACATGGAGTTGAAATTCACATGGATTAATCCTGGAAAGCCCAGGAGGATGGAGGATGGAATCCTTCCCGGCAGGCCTAACAAAGGCTGCTGGAGTGGAGGATGCCTTTCCAGTTCCCCCACCCTGACCCACTCAGAAACACTAGGTACATAGGGAAACATGGAGTTAAAAAGCACATGGATTAATCCTGGAAAGCCCAGGAGGATGGAGGATGGAGTCCTTCCAGCCAGGCCTAACAAAGGCTGCTGGAGTGGAGGATGCCTTCCCAGTTCCCCCACCCTGACCCACTCAGAAACGCTAGGTACATAGGGACACATGGAGTTGAAAAGCACATGGATTAATCCTGGAAATCTCAGGAGGATGGAGGATGGAGTCCTTCTCAGCAGGCCTAACAAAGGCTGCTGGCGTGGAGGATGCCGTCCCAATTCCCCCCACCCCGACCCACTCAGAAAACTAAGTACATAGGGGGACATGGAGTTGAAAAGCACATGGATTAATCCTGGAAAGCCAAAAAGGATGGAGGATGGAGTCCTTCCCGGCAGGCTTAACAAAGGATGATGGAGGATGTATTCCCAGTTCCCCCGCCCCAACCCTCTCAGAAACACTAAGTACATAGGGGCACATGGAGTTGAAAAGCACATGGATTAATCCTGGAACGCCCAGGAGGATGGAGGATGGAATCCTTCCCGGCAGGCCTAACAAAGGCTGCTGGAGTGGAGGATGCCTTCCCAGTTCCCCCCACCCCAAACCACTGAGGACCCTAAGTACGCAGGGACACATGGAGTTGAAAAGCACAAGGATTAATCCTGGAAAGCCCAGGAGGATGGAGGATGGAGTCCTTCCCGGCAGGCCTAACAAAGGCTGCTGGAGTGGAGGATGCCTTCCTAGTTCCCCCCACCCCAAACCACTCAGGACCCTAAGTGCATAGGGGCACATGGAGTTGAAAAGCACATGGATTAATCCTGGAAAGCCAAGAAGGATGGAGGATGGAGTCCTTCCAGGCAGGCCTAACAAAGGCTGCTGGAGTGGAGGATGCCTTCCCAGTTCCCCCTACCCCGACGCACTCAGAAAGACGAAGTACATAGGGGCACATGGAGTTGAAAAGCACAAGGATTAATCCTGGAAAGCCCAGGAGGATGGAGGATGGAGTCCTTCCCGGCAGGCCTAACAAAGGCTGCTGGAGTGGCGGATGCCTTCCCAGTTCCCCCCACCCCAACCCACTCAGAACGCTAACTACATAGGGGCACATGGTGTTGAAAAGCACAAGGATTAATCCTGGAAAGCCCAGGAGGATGGAGGATGGAGTCCTTCCTGGCAGGCCTAACAAAGGCTACTGGAGTGGAGGATGCCTTCCCAGTTCCCCCCACCCCAACCCACTCAGAACGCTAACTACATAGGTGCACATGGAGTTGAAATGCACATGGATTAATCCTGGAAAGCCCAGGAGGATGGAGGATGGAGTCCTTCCTGGCAGGCCTAACAAAGATTGATGGAGGATGCATTCCCAGTTCCGCCGCCCCAACCATCTCAGAAACCCTAAGTACATAGGGGCACATGGAGTTGAAATTCACATGGATTAATCCTGGAACGCCCAGGAGGATGGAGGATGGAATCCTTCCTGGCAGGCCTAACAAAGGATGAGGGAGGATGCATTCCCAGTTCCCCCGCCCCAACCCTCTCAGAAACACTAAGTACATAGGGGCACATGGAGTTGAAAAGCAGATGGACTAATCCTGGAAAGCCGAAAAGGATGGAGGATGGAATCCTTCCCGGAAGGCCTAACAAAGGCTGCTGGAGTGGAGGATGCCTTCCCAGTTCCCCCACACTGACCCACTCAGAAACGCTAGGTACATAGGGACACATGGAGTTGAAAAGCACATGGATTAATCCTGGAAGGCCCAGGAGGATGGAGGATGGAGTCCGTCCCGGCAGGCCTAAGAAAGGCTGCTGGAGTGGAGGATGCCTTCCCGTTCCCCCCACCCCGACCCACTCAGAAACAGTAAGTTCATAGGGGCACATGGAGTTGAAAAGCACATGGATTAATCCTGGAAAGCCCAGGAGGATGGAGGATGGAGTCCGTCCCGGCCGGACTAACAAAGGATGATGGAGGATGTATTCCCAGTTCCCCCGCCCGAACCCTCTCAGAAACACTAAGTACATAGGGGCACATGGAGTTGAAAAGCAGATGGATTAATCCTGGAAAGCCGAGGAGGATGGAGGATGGAATCCTTCCCGGCAGGCCTAACAAAGGCTGCTGGAGTGGAGGATGCCTTCCCAGTTCCCCCCACCCCAAACTACTCAGGACCCTAAGTACATAGGGACACATGGAGTTGAAAAGCACAAAGATTAATCCAGGAAAACCCAGGAGGTTGGAGGATGGAGTCCTTCCCGGCAGATATAAGAAAGGATGCTGGAGGTTGCCTTCCCAGTTCCCCCACCCCAACCCACTCAGAGCCCTAAGTGCATAGGGGCACATGGAGTTGAAAAGCAAAAGGATTAATCCTGGAAATCCCAGGAGGATGCAGCATGGAGTCCTTCCCGGCAGGCCTAACGAAGGATGCTGGAGGATACCTTCCCCGTTCCCCCGCGCCAACCCACTCAGAAACACTAAAAACATACGGGCACATAGAGTTGAAAAGCACATGGATTAATCCTGGAAACCCAGGAGGATGGAGGATGGAGTCCTTCCCGGCAGGTCTAACAAAGGCTGCTGGAGTGGAGGATGCCTTCCTGTTCCCCCCACCCCGACCCACTCAGAAACAGTAAGTTCATAGGGGCACATGGAGTTGAAAAGCACATGGATTAATCCTGGAAAGCCCAGGAGGATGGAGGATGGAGTCCTTCCTGGCAGGCCTAACAAAGGATGATGGAGGATGTATTCCCAGTTCCCCCGCCCCAACCGTCTCAGAAACACTAAGCACATAGGGCCACAAGGAGTTGAGAAGCACATGGATTAATCCTGGAAAGCCGAGGAGGATGGAGGATGGAATCCTTCCTGGCAGGCCTAACAAAGGCTGCTGGAGTGGAGGATGCTTTCCCAGTTCCCCCATCCCAAACCACTCAGGACCCTAAGTACATAGGGAAACATGGAGTTGAAAAGCACAAGGATAAATGCTGGAAAGCCCAGGAGGATGGAGGATGGAGTCCTTCCCGGCAGATATAAGAAAGGATGATGGAGGTTGCCTTCCCAGTTCCCCACCCCAACCCACTCAGAGCCCTAAGTACATAGGGGCACATGGAGTTGAAAAGCACATGGATTAATCCTGGAAAGCCCAGGAGGATGGAGGATGGAGTCCTTCCCGGCAGGCCTAACAAAGGCTGCTGGAGTAGAGGATGCCTTCCCAGTTCCCCCACCCCAACCCACTCAGAGCCCTAAGTACCTAGGGGCAGATGGAGTTGAAAAGAACATAGATTAATCCTGGAAAGCGCAGGAGGATGGAGGATGGAGTCCTTCCCGGCAGGCCTAACAAAGGATGATGGAGGATGCCTTCCCAGTTCCCCCGCCCTAACCCACTCAGAAACACTAAGTACATAGGGGCACGTGGAGTTGAAAAGCACATGGATTAATCCTGGAAAGCCCAGGAGGATGGAGGATGGAGTCCTTCCCGGCAGGTCTAAGAAAGGATGCTGGAGGATGCCTTCCCCGTTCTCCCGCACCAACCTACTCAGAAAGGCTAAGTACATAGGGGCACATGGAGTTGAAAAGCACATGGATTAATACTGGAAAGCCCAGGAGGATGGAGGATGGAGTCCTTCCCGGCAGGCCTAACAAAGGATGATGGAGGATGCCTTCCCAGTTCCCCCGCCCTAACCCACTCAGAAACACTAAGTACATAGGGGCACGTGGAGTTGAAAAGCACATGGATTAATCCTGGAAAGACCCAGGAGGATGGAGGATGGAGTTCTTCCCGGCAGGTCTAAGAAAGGATGCTGGAGTGGAGGATGCCTTCCCCGTTCTCCCGCGCCAACCTACTCAGAAAGGCTAAGTACATAGGGGCACATGGAGTTGAAAAGCACATGGATTAATACTGGAAAGCCCAGGAGGATGGAGGATGGAGTCCTTCCAGGCAGGCCTAACAAAGGCTGCTGGAGTGGAGGATGCCTTCCCAGTTCCCCCCACCCCAAACTACTCAGGACCCTAAGTACATAGGGACACATGGAGTTGAAAAGCACATGGATTAATCCTGGAAAGCCCAGGAGGATGCAGCATGGAGTCCTTCCCGGCAGATATAAGAAAGGATGTTGGAGGTTGCCTTCCCAGTTCCCCCACCCCAACCCACTCAGAGCCCTAAGTACATAGGGGCACATGGAGTTGAAAAGCACATGGATTAATCCTGGAAAGCCCAGGAGGATGGAGGATGGAGTCCTTCCCGGCAGGCCGAACAAAGGCTGCTGGTGTGGAGGATGCCTTCCCAGTTCCCCCACCCTGACCCACTCAGAAATGGTAGGTACATAGGGAGACATGGAGTTGAAAAGCACATGGATTAATCCTGGAAAGTCCAGGAGGATGGAGTCCTTCCCGGCAGGCCTAAAAAAGCCTGCTGGAGTGGAGGATGCCTTCCAGTTCCCCCCACCCCGACCCACTCAGATACAGTAAGTACATAGGGGCACATGGAGTTGAAAAGAACATGGATTACTCCTGGAGAGCCAAGGAAGATGGAGGATGGAGTCCTTCCCGGCAGGCCTAAAAAGGATGCTGGAGGATGGCTTGCACGTTCCCCCCGCCCCAACCCACTCAGAAATAGTAAGTACATAGGGGCACATGGAGTTGAAAGGCTCATGGATTTATCATGGAAAGATCAGGAGGATGGGGGATGGAGTCCTTCCTGGCAGGCCAAACAATGGCTGATGGAGTGGAGGATGCTGTCCCAGGTCCCCCCACCCTGACCCACTCAGAAACACTAGGTACATAGGGACACATGCAGTTGAAAAGGACATGGATTAATCCTGGAAAGCGCAGGAGGATGGAGGATGGAATCCTTCCCGGCAGGCCTAACAAAGGCTGCTGGAGTGGAGGATGCCTTCCCAGTTCCCCCCACCCCAACCCACTCAGAATGCTAACTACATAGGGGCACATGGAGTTGAAATGCACATGGATTAATCCTGGAAAGCCCAGGAGGATGGAGGATGGAGTCCTTCCCGGCAGGCCTAACAAAGATTGATGGAGGATGCATTCCCAGTTCCCCCGCCCCAACCCTCTCAGAAACACTAAGTACATAGGGGCACATGGAGTTGAAATTCAGGAGGATTAATCCTGGAAAGCCAAGGAGGATGGAGGATGGAATCCTTCCTGGCAGTCCTAACAAAGGATGAGGGAGGATGCATTCCCAGTTCGCCCGCCCCAACCCTCTCAGAAACACTAAGTACATAAGGGCACATGGAGTTGAAATGCACACTGGTTAATCCTGGACAGCCCAGGAGAATGGAGGATGGAGTCCTTCCTGGCAGGTCTAAGAAAGGATGTTGGAGGATGCCTTCCCCGTTCTCCCGCCCCACCCTACTCCGAAACACTAAGTACATAGGGGCACATGGAGTTGAAAAGCACATGGATTAATCCTGTACAGCCCAGGAGAATGGAGGATGGAGTCCTTCCTGGCAGTCCTGACAAAGGCTGGTGGAGGATGCCTTCCCGTTCCCCAGCCCCAACCCAATCAGAAACACTAAGTACATGGGGGAACATGGAGTTGAAAAACACATGGATTAATCCTGGAAAGCCCAGGAGGATGGAGGATGGAGTCCTTCCCAGCAGGCCTGAGAAAGGCTGCTGGAGGATGCCTTCCCAGTTCCCCCGCCGCAACCCACTCAAAAACACTAAGTACATGGGGGCACATAGAGTTGAAAAGCACATGGATTTATCCTGGAAAGCCGAAAAGGATGGAGGATGGAATCCTTCCCGGAAGGCCTAACAAAGGCTGCTGGCGTGGAGGATGCCTTCCAAGTTCCCCCCACCCCAACCGACTCAGAAAGACGAAGTACATAGGGGCACATGGAGTTGAAAAGCACATGGATTAATCCTGGAAACCCAGGAGGATGGAGGATGGAGTCCTTCCCGGCAGGTCTAACAAAGGCTGCTGGAGTGGAGGATGCTTTCCCAGTTCCTCCACCCTGACCCACTCAGAAACGCTAGGTACATAGGGACACATGGAGTTGAAAAGCAGATGGATTAATCCTGGAAAGCCCAGGAGGATGGAGGATGGAGTCCTTCCCGGCAGGCCTAAAAAAGCCTGCTGGAGTGGAGGATGCCTAACAGTTCCCCCCACCCCGACCCACTCAGAAACAGTAAATTCATAGGGGCACATGGAGTTGAAAAGCACATGGATTAATCCTGGAAAGCCGAGGAGGATGGAGGATGGAATCCTTCCCGGCAGGCCTAACAAAGGATGATGGAGGATGTATTCCCAGTTCCCCCCCCCCCAACCCTCTCAGAAACCCTAAGTACATAGGGGCACATGGAGTTGAAAAGCACAAGGATTAATCCTGGAAAGCCGAGGAGGATGGAGGATGGAATCCTTCCCGGCAGGACTAACAAAGGCTGCTGGAGTGGAGGATGCCTTCCCAGTTCCCCCCACCCCAAACCGCTCAGGACCCTAAGTACATAGGGACACATGGAGTTGAAAAGCACATGGATTAATCCTGGAAAGCCCAGGAGGATGGAGGATGGAGTCCTTCCTGGCAGGCCTAACAAAGGCTACTGGAGTAGAGGATGCCTTCCCAGTTCCCCCCACCCCAACCCACTCAGAACGCTAACTACATAGGGGCACATGGAGTTGAAATGCACATGGATTAATCCTGGAAAGCCCAGGAGGATGGAGGATGGAGTCCTTCCTGGCAGATATAAGAAAGGATGCTGGAGGTTGCCTTCCCAGTTCCCCCACCCCAACCCACTCAGAGCCCTAAGTACATAGGGGCACATGGAGTTGAAAAGCACGTCAATTAATCCTGGAAAGCCCAGGAGGATGGAGGATGGAGTCCTTCCCGGCAGGCCTAACAAAGATTGAAGGAGGATGCATTCCCAGTTCCGCCGCCCGAACCCTCTCAGAAACACTAAGTACATAGGGGCACGTGGAGTTGAAATTCACATGGATTAATCCTGTAAAGCCCAGGGGGATGGAGGATGGAGTCCTTCCTGGCAGGCCTGAGAAAGGCAGCTGGAGTAGAGGATACCTTCCCAGTTCCCACCACCACGAACCACTCAGAAACACTAAGTACATAGGGGCACATGGAATTGAAAAGCACATGGATTAATCCTGGACAGCCCAGGAGAATGGAGGATGGAGTCCTTCCCGGCAGGTCTAAGAAAGGATGCTGGAGGATACCTTCCCCGTTCTCCCGCCCCAACCTACTCCGAAACGCTAAGTACATAGGGGCACATGGAGTTGAAAAGCACATGGATTAATCCAGAACAGCCCAGGAGAATGGAGGATGGAGTCCTTCCTGGCAGTCCTGGCAAAGGCTGGTGGAGGATGCCTTCCCGTTCCCCAGCCCCAACCCACTCAGAAAAACAAAGTACATAGGGGCACATGGAGTTGAAAAGCACATGGATTAATCCTGGAAAGCCCAGGAAGATGGAGGATGGAGTCCTTCCCGGCAGGCATAACAAAGGCTGCTGGAGTGGACGATGCCTTCCCAGTTCCCCCACCCCGACCCACTCAGAAAGCCTAAGTACATAGGGGCACATGGAGTTGAAAAGCACATGGATTAATCCTGGAAAGCCCAGGAAGATGGAGGATGGAGTCCTTCCCGGCAGGCCTAAAAAACCCTGCTGGAGTGGACGATGCCTTCCCAGTTCCCCCACCCCAAACCACTCAGAAAGACGAAGTACACAGGGGCACATGGAGTTGAAAAGCACAAAGATTAATCCTGGAAAACCAAGGAGGATGGAGGATGGAGTCCTTCCCGGCAGGCCTAAAAAACCCTGCTGGAGTGGACGATGCCTTCCCAGTTCCCCCGCCCCAACCCTCTCAGAAACACTAAGTACATAGGGGCACATGGAGTTGAAAAGCAGATTGATTAATCCTGGAAAGCCGAAAAGGATGGAGGATGGAATCCTTCCCGGAAGGCCTAACAAAGGCTGCTGGAGTGGAGGATGCCTTCCCAGTTCCCCCACCCTGACCCACTCAGAAACGCTAGGTACATAGGGACACATGGAGTTGAAAAGCACATGTATTAATCCTGGAAATCCCAGGAGGATGGAAGATGGAGTCCTTCCCAGCAGGCCTAAAAAAGCCTGCTGGAGTGGAGGATGCCTTACAGTTCCCCCCACCCCGACCCACTCAGAAACAGTAAGTTCATAGGGGCACATGGAGTTGAAAAGCACATGGATTAATCCTGGAAAGCACAGGAGGATGGAGGATGGAGTCCTTCCCGGCCGGACTAACAAAGGATGATGGAGGATGTATTCCCAGTTCCCCCGCCCCAACCCTCTCAGAAACACTAAGTACATAGGGGCACATGGAGTTGAAAAGCACATGGATTAATCCTGGAACGCCCAGGAGGATGGAGGATGGAGTCCTTCCCGGCAGGCCCAACAAAGATTGATGGAGGATGCATTCCCAGTTCCCCCGCCCCAACCCTCTCAGAAACACTAAGTACATAGGGGCACATGGAGTTGAAATGCACATAGATTAATCCTGTACAACCCAGGAGAATGGAGGATGGAGTCCGTCCTGGCAGTCCTGACAAAGGCTGGTGGAGGATGCCTTCCCGTTCCCCAGCCCCAACCCACTCAGAAAAACAAAGTACATAGGAGCAGATGGAGTTGAAAAGCACGTGGATAAATGAATGGAAAGCTCAGGAGGATGGAGGATGGAGTCCTTCGCAGCAGGCCTAACAAAGGCTGCTGGCGTGGAGGATGCCGTCCCAGTTCCCCCCACCCCGACCCACTCAGGACCCTAAGTACATAGGGACACATGGAGTTTAAAAGAACATGGATTAATCCTGGAAAGCCCAGGAGGATGGAGGATGGAGTCCTTCCCGGCAGATATAAGAAATGATGCTGGAGGTTGCCTTCCCAGTTCCACCACCCCAACCCACTCAGAGCCCTAAGTGCATAGGGGAACATGGACTTGAAAAGCACATTGATTAATCCTGGAAAGCCCAGGAGGATGGAGTCCTTCCAGGCAGGCCTAAAAAAGCCTGGTGGAGTGGAGGATGCCTTCCAGTTCCCCCCACCCCGATGCACTCAGAAAGACGAAGTACATAGGGGCACATGGAGTTGAAAAGCACAAGGATTAATCCTGGAAAGCCCAGGAGGATGGAGGATGGAGTCCTTCCCAGCAGGCCTAACAAAGGCTGCTGGAGTGGAGGATGCCTTCCCAGTTCCCCCCACCCCAACCCACTCAGAACGCTAACTACATAGGGGCACATGGAGTTGAAATGCACATGGATTAATCCTGGAAAGCCCAGGAGGATGGAGGATGGAGTCCTTTCTGGCAGATATAAGAAAGGATGCTGGAGGTTGCCTTCCCAGTTCCCCCACCCCAACCCACTCAGAGCCATAAGTACATAGGGGCACATGGAGTTGAAAAGCACGTCGATTAATCCTGGAAAGCCCAGGAGGATGGAGGATGGAGTCCTTCCCGGAAGGCCTAACAAAGATTGATGGAGGATGCATTCCCAGTTCCGCCGCCCCAACCATCTCAGAAACCCTAAGTACATAGGGGCACATGGAGTTGAAATTCACATGGATTAATCCTGGAACGCCCAGGAGGATGGAGGATGGAATCCTTCCTGGCAGGCCTAACAAAGGATGAGGGAGGATGCATTCCCAGTTCCCCCGCCCCAAACCTCTCAGAAACACTAAGTACATAGGGGCACGTGGAGTTGAAAAGCACATGGATTAATCCTGAACAGCCCAGGAGAATAGAGGATGGAGTCCTTCCTGGCAGTCCTGACAAAGGCTGGTAGAGGATGCCTTCCTGTTCCCCAGCCCCAACCCACTCAGAAAAACAAAGTACATTGGGGCACATGGAGTAGAAAAGCACGTGGATAAATGATTTGAAAGCTCAGGAGGATGGAGGATGGAGTCCTTCTCAGCAGGCCTAACAAAGCCTGCTGGAGTGGAGGATGCCTTCCTAGTTCCCCCCACCCCAAACCACTCAGGACCCTAAGTGCATAGGGGCACATGGAGTTGAAAAGCACATGGATTAATCCTGGAACGCCCAGGAGGATGGAGGATGGAATCCTTCCCGGCAGGCCTAACAAAGGCTGCTGGAGTGGAGGATGCCTTCCCAGTTCCCCCCACCCCAAACCACTCAGGACCCTAAGTACGCAGGGACACATGGAGTTGAAAAGCACAAGGATTAATCCTGGAAAGCCCAGGAGGATGGAGGATGGAGTCCTTCCCGGCAGGCCTAACAAAGGCTGCTGGAGTGGAGGATGCCTTCCTAGTTCCCCCCACCCCAAACCACTCAGGACCCTAAGTGCATAGGGGCACATAGAGTTGAAAAGCACATGGATTAATCCTGGAAAGCCCAGGAGGATGGAGTCCTTCCAGGCAGGCCTAAAAAAGCCTGGTGGAGTGGAGGATGCCTTCCAGTTCCCCCTACCCCGACGCACTCAGAAAGACGAAGTACATAGGGGCACATGGAGTTGAAAAGCACAAGGATTAATCCTGGAAAGCCCAGGAGGATGGAGGATGGAGTCCTTCCCGGCAGGCCTAACAAAGGCTGCTGGAGTGGCGGATGCCTTCCCAGTTCCCCCCACCCCAACCCACTCAGAACGCTAACTACATAGGGGCACATGGTGTTGAAAAGCACAAGGATTAATCCTGGAAAGCCCAGGAGGATGGAGGATGGAGTCCTTCCTGGCAGGCCTAACAAAGGCTACTGGAGTGGAGGATGCCTTCCCAGTTCCCCCCACCCCAACCCACTCAGAACGCTAACTACATAGGTGCACATGGAGTTGAAATGCACATGGATTAATCCTGGAAAGCCCAGGAGGATGGAGGATGGAGTCCTTCCTGGAAGGCCTAACAAAGATTGATGGAGGATGCATTCCCAGTTCCGCCGCCCCAACCATCTCAGAAACCCTAAGTACATAGGGGCACATGGAGTTGAAATTCACATGGATTAATCCTGGAACGCCCAGGAGGATGGAGGATGGAATCCTTCCTGGCAGGCCTAACAAAGGATGAGGGAGGATGCATTCCCAGTTCCCCCACCCCAACCCTCTCAGAAACACTAACTACATAGGGGCACATGGAGTTGAAAAGCAGATGGATTAATCCTGGAAAGCCGAAAAGGATGGAGGATGGAATCCTTCCCGGAAGGCCTAACAAAGGCTGCTGGAGTGGAGGATGCCTTCCCAGTTCCCCCACCCTGACCCACTCAGAAACAGTAAGTTCATAGGGGCACATGGAGTTGAAAAGCACATGGATTAATCCTGGAAGGCCCAGGAGGATGGAGGATGGAGTCCGTCCCGGCAGGCCTAAAAAAGGCTGCTGGAGTGGAGGATGCCTTCCCGTTCCCCCCACCCCGACCCACTCAGAAACAGTAAGTTCATAGGGGCACATGGAGTTGAAAAGCACATGGATTAATCCTGGAAAGCCCAGGAGGATGGAGGATGGAGTCCGTCCCGGCCGGACTAACAAAGGATGATGGAGGATGTATTCCCAGTTCCCCCGCCCCAGCCCTCTCAGAAACACTAAGTAAATAGGGGCACATGGAGTTGAAAAGCACATGGATTGATCCTGGAAAGCCGAGGAGGATGGAGGATGGAATCCTTCCCGGCAGGCCTAACAAAGGCTGCTGGAGTGGAGGATGCCTTCCCAGTTCCCCCCACCCCAAACTACTCAGGACCCTAAGTACATAGGGACACATGGAGTTGAAAAGCACAAAGATTAATCCTGGAAAGCCCAGGAGGTTGGAGGATGGAGTCCTTCCCGGCAGATATAAGAAAGGATGCTGGAGGTTGCCTTCCCAGTTCCCCCACCCCAACCCACTCAGAGCCCGAAGTACATAGGGGCACATGGAGTTGAAAAGCAAAAGGATTAATCCTGGAAAGCCCAGGAGGATGCAGCATGGAGTCCTTCCCGGCAGGCCTAACGAAGGATGCTGGAGGATGCCTTCCCCGTTCCCCCGCGCCAACCCACTCAGAAACACTAAAAACATACGGGTACATAGAGTTGAAAAGCACATGGATTAATCCTGGAAACCCAGGAGGATGGAGGATGGAGTCCTTCCCGGCAGGCCTAAGAAAGGCTGCTGCAGTGGAGGATGCCTTCCCAGTTCCCCCATCCCAAACCACTCAGGACCCTAAGTACATAGGGAAACATGGAGTTGAAAAGCACAAGGATAAATCCTGGAAAGCCCAGGAGGATGGAGGATGGAGTCCTTCCCGGCAGATATAAGAAAGGATGATGGAGGTTGCCTTCCCAGTTCCCCACCCCAACCCACTCAGAGCCCGAAGTACATAGGGGCACATGGAGTTGAAAAGCACATGGATTAATCCTGGAAAGCCCAGGAGGATGGAGGATGGAGTCCTTCCCGGCAGGTCTAAGAAAGGATGCTGGAGGATGCCTTCCCCGTTCTCCCGCACCAACCTACTCAGAAAGGCTAAGTACATAGGGGCACATGGAGTTGAAAAGCACATGGATTAATACTGGAAAGCCCAGGAGGATGGAGGATGGAGTCCTTCCCGGCAGGCCTAACAAAGGATGATGGAGGATGCCTTCCCAGTTCCCCCGCCCTAACCCACTCAGAAACACTAAGTACATAGGGGCACGTGGAGTTGAAAAGCACATGGATTAATCCTGGAAAGACCCAGGAGGATGGAGGATGGAGTCCTTCCCGGCAGGTCTAAGAAAGGATGCTGGAGGATGCCTTCCCCGTTCTCCCGCGCTAACCTAATCAGAAAGGCTAAGTACATAGGGGCACATGGAGTTGAAAAGCACATGGATTAATACTGAAAAGCCAAAGAGGATGGAGGATGGAGTCCTTCCCGGAAGGCCTAACAAAGGCTGCTGGAGTGGAGGATGCCTTCCCAGTTCCCCCACCCTGACCCACTCAGAAACGCTAGGTACATAGGGAAACATGGAGTGGAAAAGCACATGGATTAATCCTGGAAAGCCCAGGAGGATGGAGGATGGAGTCCTTCCAGCCAGGCCTAACAAAGGCTGCTGGAGTGGAGGATGCCTTCGCAGTTCCCCCACCCTGACCCACTCAGAAACGCTAGGTACATAGGGACACATGGAGTTGAAACGCACATAGATTAATCCTGGAAAGCCCAGGAGGATGGAGGATGGAGTCCTTCCCGGCAGGCCTAACAAAGATTGATGGAGGATGCATTCCCAGTTCCGCCGCCCCAACCATCTCAGAAACCCTAAGTACATAGGGGCACATGGAGTTGAAATTCACATGGATTAATCCTGGAACGCCCAGGAGGATGGAGGATGGAATCCTTCCTGGCAGGCCTAACAAAGGATGAGGGAGGATGCCTTCCTGTTCCCCAGCCCCAACCCACTCAGAAAAACAAAGTACATTGGGGCACATGGAGTAGAAAAGCACGTGGATAAATGATTTGAAAGCTCAGGAGGATGGAGGATGGAGTCCTTCTCAGCAGGCCTAACAAAGCCTGCTGGAGTGGAGGATGCCTTCCTAGTTCCCCCCACCCCAAACCACTCAGGACCCTAAGTGCATAGGGGCACATGGAGTTGAAAAGCACATGGATTAATCCTGGAACGCCCAGGAGGATGGAGGATGGAATCCTTCCCGGCAGGCCTAACAAAGGCTGCTGGAGTGGAGGATGCCTTCCCAGTTCCCCCCACCCCAAACCACTCAGGACCCTAAGTACGCAGGGACACATGGAGTTGAAAAGCACAAGGATTAATCCTGGAAAGCCCAGGAGGATGGAGGATGGAGTCCTTCCCGGCAGGTCTAACAAAGGCTGCTGGAGTGGAGGATGCCTTCCTAGTTCCCCCCACCCCAAACCACTCAGGACCCTAAGTGCATAGGGGCACATAGAGTTGAAAAGCACATGGATTAATCCTGGAAAGCCCAGGAGGATGGAGTCCTTCCAGGCAGGCCTAAAAAAGCCTGGTGGAGTGGAGGATGCCTTCCAGTTCCCCCTACCCCGACGCACTCAGAAAGACGAAGTACATAGGGGCACATGGAGTTGAAAAGCACAAGGATTAATCCTGGAAAGCCCAGGAGGATGGAGGATGGAGTCCTTCCTGGCAGGCCTAACAAAGGCTGCTGGAGTGGCGGATGCCTTCCCAGTTCCCCCCACCCCAACCCACTCAGAACGCTAACTACATAGGGGCACATGGTGTTGAAAAGCACAAGGATTAATCCTGGAAAGCCCAGGAGGATGGAGGATGGAGTCCTTCCTGGCAGGCCTAACAAAGGCTACTGGAGTGGAGGATGCCTTCCCAGTTCCCCCCACCCCAACCCACTCAGAACGCTAACTACATAGGTGCACATGGAGTTGAAATGCACATGGATTAATCCTGGAAAGCCCAGGAGGATGGAGGATGGAGTCCTTCCTGGAAGGCCTAACAAAGATTGATGGAGGATGCATTCCCAGTTCCGCCGCCCCAACCATCTCAGAAACCCTAAGTACATAGGGGCACATGGAGTTGAAATTCACATGGATTAATCCTGGAACGCCCAGGAGGATGGAGGATGGAATCCTTCCTGGCAGGCCTAACAAAGGATGAGGGAGGATGCATTCCCAGTTCCCCCACCCCAACCCTCTCAGAAACACTAACTACATAGGGGCACATGGAGTTGAAAAGCAGATGGATTAATCCTGGAAAGCCCAGGAGGATGGAGGATGGAATCCTTCCCGGAAGGCCTAACAAAGGCTGCTGGAGTGGAGGATGCCTTCCCAGTTCCCCCACCCTGACCCACTCAGAAACAGTAAGTTCATAGGGGCACATGGAGTTGAAAAGCACATGGATTAATCCTGGAAGGCCCAGGAGGATGGAGGATGGAGTCCGTCCCGGCAGGCCTAAAAAAGGCTGCTGGAGTGGAGGATGCCTTCCCGTTCCCCCCACCCCGACCCACTCAGAAACAGTAAGTTCATAGGGGCACATGGAGTTGAAAAGCACATGGATTAATCCTGGAAAGCCCAGGAGGATGGAGGATGGAGTCCGTCCCGGCCGGACTAACAAAGGATGATGGAGGATGTATTCCCAGTTCCCCCGCCCCAGCCCTCTCAGAAACACTAAGTAAATAGGGGCACATGGAGTTGAAAAGCACATGGATTAATCCTGGAAAGCCGAGGAGGATGGAGGATGGAATCCTTCCCGGCAGGCCTAACAAAGGCTGCTGGAGTGGAGGATGCCTTCCCAGTTCCCCCCACCCCAAACTACTCAGGACCCTAAGTACATAGGGACACATGGAGTTGAAAAGCACAAAGATTAATCCTGGAAAGCCCAGGAGGTTGGAGGATGGAGTCCTTCCTGGCAGATATAAGAAAGGATGCTGGAGGTTGCCTTCCCAGTTCCCCCACCCCAACCCACTCAGAGCCCGAAGTACATAGGGGCACATGGAGTTGAAAAGCAAAAGGATTAATCCTGGAAAGCCCAGGAGGATGCAGCATGGAGTCCTTCCCGGCAGGCCTAACGAAGGATGCTGGAGGATGCCTTCCCCGTTCCCCCGCGCCAACCCACTCAGAAACACTAAAAACATACGGGTACATAGAGTTGAAAAGCACATGGATTAATCCTGGAAACCCAGGAGGATGGAGGATGGAGTCCTTCCCGGCAGGCCTAAGAAAGGCTGCTGCAGTGGAGGATGCCTTCCCAGTTCCCCCATCCCAAACCACTCAGGACCCTAAGTACATAGGGAAACATGGAGTTGAAAAGCACAAGGATAAATCCTGGAAAGCCCAGGAGGATGGAGGATGGAGTCCTTCCCGGCAGATATAAGAAAGGATGATGGAGGTTGCCTTCCCAGTTCCCCACCCCAACCCACTCAGAGCCCGAAGTACATAGGGGCACATGGAGTTGAAAAGCACATGGATTAATCCTGGAAAGCCCAGGAGGATGGAGGATGGAGTCCTTCCCGGCAGGTCTAAGAAAGGATGCTGGAGGATGCCTTCCCCGTTCTCCCGCACCAACCTACTCAGAAAGGCTAAGTACATAGGGGCACATGGAGTTGAAAAGCACATGGATTAATACTGGAAAGCCCAGGAGGATGGAGGATGGAGTCCTTCCCGGCAGGCCTAACAAAGGATGATGGAGGATGCCTTCCCAGTTCCCCCGCCCTAACCCACTCAGAAACACTAAGTACATAGGGGCACGTGGAGTTGAAAAGCACATGGATTAATCCTGGAAAGACCCAGGAGGATGGAGGATGGAGTCCTTCCCGGCAGGTCTAAGAAAGGATGCTGGAGGATGCCTTCCCCGTTCTCCCGCGCCAACCTAATCAGAAAGGCTAAGTACATAGGGGCACATGGAGTTGAAAAGCACATGGATTAATACTGGAAAGCCCAAGAGGATGGAGGATGGAGTCCTTCCCGGAAGGCCTAACAAAGGCTGCTGGAGTGGAGGATGCCTTCCCAGTTCCCCCACCCTGACCCACTCAGAAACGCTAGGTACATAGGGAAACATGGAGTGGAAAAGCACATGGATTAATCCTGGAAAGCCCAGGAGGATGGAGGATGGAGTCCTTCCAGCCAGGCCTAACAAAGGCTGCTGGAGTGGAGGATGCCTTCGCAGTTCCCCCACCCTGACCCACTCAGAAACGCTAGGTACATAGGGACACATGGAGTTGAAAAGCACATAGATTAATCCTGGAAAGCCCAGGAGGATGGAGGATGGAGTCCTTCCCGGCAGGCCTAACAAAGATTGATGGAGGATGCATTCCCAGTTCCGCCGCCCCAACCATCTCAGAAACCCTAAGTACATAGGGGCACATGGAGTTGAAATGCACATGGATTAATCCTGGAACGCCCAGGAGGATGGAGGATGGAATCCTTCCTGGCAGGCCTAACAAAGGATGAGGGAGGATGCATTCCCAGTTCCCCCGCCCCAACCCTCTCAGAAACACTAAGTACATAGGGGCACATGGAGTTGAAAAGCAGATGGATTAATCCTGGAAAGCCGAAAAGGATGGAGGATGGAATCCTTCCCGGAAGGCCTAACAAAGGCTGCTGGAGTGGAGGATGCCTTCCCAGTTCCCCCACCCTGACCCACTCAGAAACGCTAGGTACATAGGGACACATGGAGTTGAAAAGCACATGGATTAATCCGGGAAGGCCCAGGAAGATGCAGGATGGAGTCCGTCCCGGCAGGCCTAAAAAAGGCTGCTGGAGTGGAGGATGCCTTCCCGTTCCCCCCACCCCGACCAACTCAGAAACAGTAAGTTCATAGGGGCACATGGAGTTGAAAAGCACATGGATTAATCCTGGAAAGCCCAGGAGGATGGAGGATGGAGTCCTTCCCAGCAGATATAAGAAAGGATGCTGGAGGTTGCCTTCCCAGTTCCCCCACCCCAACCCACTCAGAGCCCTAAGTGCATAGGGGCACATGGAGTTGAAAAGCAAAAGGATTAATCCTGGAAAGCCCAGGAGGATGGAGAATGGAGTCCTTCCCTGCAGGCATAAGAAAGGCTGCTGGAGTGGAGGATGCCTTCCAAGTTCCCCCCACCCCAACCGACTCAGAAAGACTAAGTACATAGGGGCACATGGAATTGAAAAGCACATGGATTAATCCTGGAAAGCCCAGGAGGATGGAGGATGGAGTCCTTCCCGGCAGGCCTAAAAAAGCCTGCTGGAGTGGAGGATGCCTAACAGTTCCCCCCACCCCGACCCACTCAGAAACAGTAAATTCATAGGGGCACATGGAGTTGAAAAGCACATGGATTAATCCTGGAAAGCCCTGGAGGATGGAGTCCTTCCCGGCAGGCCTAACAAAGGATGATGGAGGATGTATTCCCAGTTCCCCCGCCCCAACCCTCTCAGAAACCCTAAGTACATAGGGGCACATGGAGTTGAAAAGCACATGGATTAATCCTGGAAAGCGGAGGAGGATGGAGGATGGAATCCTTCCCGGCAGGACTAACAAAGGCTGCTGGAGTGGAGGATGCCTTCCCAGTTCCCCCCACCCCAAACCGCTCAGGACCCTAAGTACATAGGGACACATGGAGTTGAAAAGCACACGGATTAATCCTGGAAAGCCCAGGAGGATGGAGTCCTTCCAGGCAGGCCTAAAAAAACCTGGTGGAGTGGAGGATGCCTTCCAGTTCCCCCCACCCCGACGCACTCAGAAAGACGAAGTACATAGGAGCACAGGGAGTTGAAAAGCACAAGGATTAATCCTGGTGAGCCCAGGAGGATGGAGGATGGAGTCCTTCCCGGCAGGCCTAACAAAGGCTGCTGGAGTGGAGGATGCCTTCGCAGTTCCCCCACCCTGACCCACTCAGAAACGCTAGGTACATAGGGACACATGGAGTTGAAACGCACATAGATTAATCCTGGAAAGCCCAGGAGGATGGAGGATGGAGTCCTTCCCGGCAGGCCTAACAAAGATTGATGGAGGATGCATTCCCAGTTCCGCCGCCCCAACCATCTCAGAAACCCTAAGTACATAGGGGCACATGGAGTTGAAATTCACATGGATTAATCCTGGAACGCCCAGGAGGATGGAGGATGGAATCCTTCCTGGCAGGCCTAACAAAGGATGAGGGAGGATGCCTTCCTGTTCCCCAGCCCCAACCCACTCAGAAAAACAAAGTACATTGGGGCACATGGAGTAGAAAAGCACGTGGATAAATGATTTGAAAGCTCAGGAGGATGGAGGATGGAGTCCTTCTCAGCAGGCCTAACAAAGCCTGCTGGAGTGGAGGATGCCTTCCTAGTTCCCCCCACCCCAAACCACTCAGGACCCTAAGTGCATAGGGGCACATGGAGTTGAAAAGCACATGGATTAATCCTGGAACGCCCAGGAGGATGGAGGATGGAATCCTTCCCGGCAGGCCTAACAAAGGCTGCTGGAGTGGAGGATGCCTTCCCAGTTCCCCCCACCCCAAACCACTCAGGACCCTAAGTACGCAGGGACACATGGAGTTGAAAAGCACAAGGATTAATCCTGGAAAGCCCAGGAGGATGGAGGATGGAGTCCTTCCCGGCAGGCCTAACAAAGGCTGCTGGAGTGGAGGATGCCTTCCTAGTTCCCCCCACCCCAAACCACTCAGGACCCTAAGTGCATAGGGGCACATAGAGTTGAAAAGCACATGGATTAATCCTGGAAAGCCCAGGAGGATGGAGTCCTTCCAGGCAGGCCTAAAAAAGCCTGGTGGAGTGGAGGATGCCTTCCAGTTCCCCCTACCCCGACGCACTCAGAAAGACGAAGTACATAGGGGCACATGGAGTTGAAAAGCACAAGGATTAATCCTGGAAAGCCCAGGAGGATGGAGGATGGAGTCCTTCCTGGCAGGCCTAACAAAGGCTGCTGGAGTGGCGGATGCCTTCCCAGTTCCCCCCACCCCAACCCACTCAGAACGCTAACTACATAGGGGCACATGGTGTTGAAAAGCACAAGGATTAATCCTGGAAAGCCCAGGAGGATGGAGGATGGAGTCCTTCCTGGCAGGCCTAACAAAGGCTACTGGAGTGGAGGATGCCTTCCCAGTTCCCCCCACCCCAACCCACTCAGAACGCTAACTACATAGGTGCACATGGAGTTGAAATGCACATGGATTAATCCTGGAAAGCCCAGGAGGATGGAGGATGGAGTCCTTCCTGGAAGGCCTAACAAAGATTGATGGAGGATGCATTCCCAGTTCCGCCGCCCCAACCATCTCAGAAACCCTAAGTACATAGGGGCACATGGAGTTGAAATTCACATGGATTAATCCTGGAACGCCCAGGAGGATGGAGGATGGAATCCTTCCTGGCAGGCCTAACAAAGGATGAGGGAGGATGCATTCCCAGTTCCCCCACCCCAACCCTCTCAGAAACACTAACTACATAGGGGCACATGGAGTTGAAAAGCAGATGGATTAATCCTGGAAAGCCCAGGAGGATGGAGGATGGAATCCTTCCCGGAAGGCCTAACAAAGGCTGCTGGAGTGGAGGATGCCTTCCCAGTTCCCCCACCCTGACCCACTCAGAAACAGTAAGTTCATAGGGGCACATGGAGTTGAAAAGCACATGGATTAATCCTGGAAGGCCCAGGAGGATGGAGGATGGAGTCCGTCCCGGCAGGCCTAAAAAAGGCTGCTGGAGTGGAGGATGCCTTCCCGTTCCCCCCACCCCGACCCACTCAGAAACAGTAAGTTCATAGGGGCACATGGAGTTGAAAAGCACATGGATTAATCCTGGAAAGCCCAGGAGGATGGAGGATGGAGTCCGTCCCGGCCGGACTAACAAAGGATGATGGAGGATGTATTCCCAGTTCCCCCGCCCCAGCCCTCTCAGAAACACTAAGTAAATAGGGGCACATGGAGTTGAAAAGCACATGGATTAATCCTGGAAAGCCGAGGAGGATGGAGGATGGAATCCTTCCCGGCAGGCCTAACAAAGGCTGCTGGAGTGGAGGATGCCTTCCCAGTTCCCCCCACCCCAAACTACTCAGGACCCTAAGTACATAGGGACACATGGAGTTGAAAAGCACAAAGATTAATCCTGGAAAGCCCAGGAGGTTGGAGGATGGAGTCCTTCCTGGCAGATATAAGAAAGGATGCTGGAGGTTGCCTTCCCAGTTCCCCCACCCCAACCCACTCAGAGCCCGAAGTACATAGGGGCACATGGAGTTGAAAAGCAAAAGGATTAATCCTGGAAAGCCCAGGAGGATGCAGCATGGAGTCCTTCCCGGCAGGCCTAACGAAGGATGCTGGAGGATGCCTTCCCCGTTCCCCCGCGCCAACCCACTCAGAAACACTAAAAACATACGGGTACATAGAGTTGAAAAGCACATGGATTAATCCTGGAAACCCAGGAGGATGGAGGATGGAGTCCTTCCCGGCAGGCCTAAGAAAGGCTGCTGCAGTGGAGGATGCCTTCCCAGTTCCCCCATCCCAAACCACTCAGGACCCTAAGTACATAGGGAAACATGGAGTTGAAAAGCACAAGGATAAATCCTGGAAAGCCCAGGAGGATGGAGGATGGAGTCCTTCCCGGCAGATATAAGAAAGGATGATGGAGGTTGCCTTCCCAGTTCCCCACCCCAACCCACTCAGAGCCCGAAGTACATAGGGGCACATGGAGTTGAAAAGCACATGGATTAATCCTGGAAAGCCCAGGAGGATGGAGGATGGAGTCCTTCCCGGCAGGTCTAAGAAAGGATGCTGGAGGATGCCTTCCCCGTTCTCCCGCACCAACCTACTCAGAAAGGCTAAGTACATAGGGGCACATGGAGTTGAAAAGCACATGGATTAATACTGGAAAGCCCAGGAGGATGGAGGATGGAGTCCTTCCCGGCAGGCCTAACAAAGGATGATGGAGGATGCCTTCCCAGTTCCCCCGCCCTAACCCACTCAGAAACACTAAGTACATAGGGGCACGTGGAGTTGAAAAGCACATGGATTAATCCTGGAAAGACCCAGGAGGATGGAGGATGGAGTCCTTCCCGGCAGGTCTAAGAAAGGATGCTGGAGGATGCCTTCCCCGTTCTCCCGCGCCAACCTAATCAGAAAGGCTAAGTACATAGGGGCACATGGAGTTGAAAAGCACATGGATTAATACTGGAAAGCCCAAGAGGATGGAGGATGGAGTCCTTCCCGGAAGGCCTAACAAAGGCTGCTGGAGTGGAGGATGCCTTCCCAGTTCCCCCACCCTGACCCACTCAGAAACGCTAGGTACATAGGGAAACATGGAGTGGAAAAGCACATGGATTAATCCTGGAAAGCCCAGGAGGATGGAGGATGGAGTCCTTCCAGCCAGGCCTAACAAAGGCTGCTGGAGTGGAGGATGCCTTCGCAGTTCCCCCACCCTGACCCACTCAGAAACGCTAGGTACATAGGGACACATGGAGTTGAAAAGCACATAGATTAATCCTGGAAAGCCCAGGAGGATGGAGGATGGAGTCCTTCCCGGCAGGCCTAACAAAGATTGATGGAGGATGCATTCCCAGTTCCGCCGCCCCAACCATCTCAGAAACCCTAAGTACATAGGGGCACATGGAGTTGAAATGCACATGGATTAATCCTGGAACGCCCAGGAGGATGGAGGATGGAATCCTTCCTGGCAGGCCTAACAAAGGATGAGGGAGGATGCATTCCCAGTTCCCCCGCCCCAACCCTCTCAGAAACACTAAGTACATAGGGGCACATGGAGTTGAAAAGCAGATGGATTAATCCTGGAAAGCCGAAAAGGATGGAGGATGGAATCCTTCCCGGAAGGCCTAACAAAGGCTGCTGGAGTGGAGGATGCCTTCCCAGTTCCCCCACCCTGACCCACTCAGAAACGCTAGGTACATAGGGACACATGGAGTTGAAAAGCACATGGATTAATCCGGGAAGGCCCAGGAAGATGCAGGATGGAGTCCGTCCCGGCAGGCCTAAAAAAGGCTGCTGGAGTGGAGGATGCCTTCCCGTTCCCCCCACCCCGACCAACTCAGAAACAGTAAGTTCATAGGGGCACATGGAGTTGAAAAGCACATGGATTAATCCTGGAAAGCCCAGGAGGATGGAGGATGGAGTCCTTCCCAGCAGATATAAGAAAGGATGCTGGAGGTTGCCTTCCCAGTTCCCCCACCCCAACCCACTCAGAGCCCTAAGTGCATAGGGGCACATGGAGTTGAAAAGCAAAAGGATTAATCCTGGAAAGCCCAGGAGGATGGAGAATGGAGTCCTTCCCTGCAGGCATAAGAAAGGCTGCTGGAGTGGAGGATGCCTTCCAAGTTCCCCCCACCCCAACCGACTCAGAAAGACTAAGTACATAGGGGCACATGGAATTGAAAAGCACATGGATTAATCCTGGAAAGCCCAGGAGGATGGAGGATGGAGTCCTTCCCGGCAGGCCTAAAAAAGCCTGCTGGAGTGGAGGATGCCTAACAGTTCCCCCCACCCCGACCCACTCAGAAACAGTAAATTCATAGGGGCACATGGAGTTGAAAAGCACATGGATTAATCCTGGAAAGCCCTGGAGGATGGAGTCCTTCCTGCAGGCCTAACAAAGGATGATGGAGGATGTATTCCCAGTTCCCCCGCCCCAACCCTCTCAGAAACCCTAAGTACATAGGGGCACATGGAGTTGAAAAGCACATGGATTAATCCTGGAAAGCGGAGGAGGATGGAGGATGGAATCCTTCCCGGCAGGACTAACAAAGGCTGCTGGAGTGGAGGATGCCTTCCCAGTTCCCCCCACCCCAAACCGCTCAGGACCCTAAGTACATAGGGACACATGGAGTTGAAAAGCACACGGATTAATCCTGGAAAGCCCAGGAGGATGGAGTCCTTCCAGGCAGGCCTAAAAAAACCTGGTGGAGTGGAGGATGCCTTCCAGTTCCCCCCACCCCGACGCACTCAGAAAGACGAAGTACATAGGAGCACAGGGAGTTGAAAAGCACAAGGATTAATCCTGGTGAGCCCAGGAGGATGGAGGATGGAGTCCTTCCCGGCAGGCCTAACAAAGGCTGCTGGAGTGGCGGATGCCTTCCCAGTTCCCCCCACCCCAACCCACTCAGAATGCTAACTACATAGGGGCACATGGTGTTGAAAAGCACAAGGATTAATCCTGGAAAGCCCAGGAGGATGGAGGATGGAGTCCTTCCTGGCAGGCCTAACAAAGGCTACTGGAGTAGAGGATGCCTTCCCAGTTCCCCCCACCCCAACCCACTCAGAACGCTAACTACATAGGGGCACATGGAGTTGAAATGCACATGGATTAATCCTGGAAAGCCCAGGAGGATGGAGGATGGAGTCCTTCCTGGCAGATATAAGAAAGGATGCTGGAGGTTGCCTTCCCAGTTCCCCCACCCCAACCCACTCAGAGCCCTAAGTACATAGGGGCACATGGAGTTGAAAAGCACGTCAATTAATCCTGGAAAGCCCAGGAGGATGGAGGATGGAGTCCTTCCCGGCAGGCCTAACAAAGATTGAAGGAGGATGCATTCCCAGTTCCGCCGCCCGAACCCTCTCAGAAACACTAAGTACATAGGGGCACGTGGAGTTGAAATTCACATGGATTAATCCTGTAAAGCCCAGGGGGATGGAGGATGGAGTCCTTCCTGGCAGGCCTGAGAAAGGCAGCTGGAGTAGAGGATACCTTCCCAGTTCCCACCACCACGAACCACTCAGAAACACTAAGTACATAGGGGCACATGGAATTGAAAAGCACATGGATTAATCCTGGACAGCCCAGGAGAATGGAGGATGGAGTCCTTCCCGGCAGGTCTAAGAAAGGATGCTGGAGGATACCTTCCCCGTTCTCCCGCCCCAACCTACTCCGAAACGCTAAGTACATAGGGGCACATGGAGTTGAAAAGCACATGGATTAATCCAGAACAGCCCAGGAGAATGGAGGATGGAGTCCTTCCTGGCAGTCCTGGCAAAGGCTGGTGGAGGATGCCTTCCCGTTCCCCAGCCCCAACCCACTCAGAAAAACAAAGTACATAGGGGCACATGGAGTTGAAAAGCACATGGATTAATCCTGGAAAGCCCAAGAGGATGGAAAATGGAGTCCTTCCCTGCAGGCATAACAAAGGCTGCTGGAGTGGACGATGCCTTCCCAGTTCCCCCACCCCGACCCACTCAGAAAGACTAAGTACATAGGGGCACATGGAGTTGAAAAGCACATGGATTAATCCTGGAAAGCCCAGGAAGATGGAGGATGGAGTCCTTCCCGGCAGGCCTAAAAAACCCTGCTGGAGTGGACGATGCCTTCCCAGTTCCCCCACCCCAAACCACTCAGAAAGACGAAGTACACAGGGGCACATGAAGTTGAAAAGCACAAAGATTAATCCTGGAAAGCCCAGGAGGATGGAGGATGGAGTCCTTCCCGGCAGGCCTAACAAAGGATGAGGGAGGATGCATTCCCAGTTCCCCCGCCCCAACCCTCTCAGAAACACTAAGTACATAGGGGCACATGGAGTTGAAAAGCAGATGGATTAATCCTGGAAAGCCGAAAAGGATGGAGGATGGAATCCTTCCCGGAAGGCCTAACAAAGGCTGCTGGAGTGGAGGATGCCTTCCCAGTTCCCCCCACCCTGACCCACTCAGAAACGCTAGGTACATAGGGACACATGGAGTTGAAAAGCACATGGATTAATCCGGGAAGGCCCAGGAAGATGCAGGATGGAGTCCGTCCCGGCAGGCCTAAAAAAGGCTGCTGGAGTGGAGGATGCCTTCCCGTTCCCCCCACCCCGACCAACTCAGAAACAGTAAGTTCATAGGGGCACATGGAGTTGAAAAGCACATGGATTAATCCTGGAAAGCCCAGGAGGATGGAGGATGGAGTCCTTCCCAGCAGATATAAGAAAGGATGCTGGAGGTTGCCTTCCCAGTTCCCCCACCCCAACCCACTCAGAGCCCTAAGTGCATAGGGGCACATGGAGTTGAAAAGCAAAAGGATTAATCCTGGAAAGCCCAGGAGGATGGAGAATGGAGTCCTTCCCTGCAGGCATAAGAAAGGCTGCTGGAGTGGAGGATGCCTTCCAAGTTCCCCCCACCCCAACCTACTCCGAAACGCTAAGTACATAGGGGCACATGGAGTTGAAAAGCACATGGATTAATCCGGAACAGCCCAGGAGAATGGAGGATGGAGTCCTTCCTGGCAGTCCTGACAAAGGCTGGTGGAGGATGCCTTCCCGTTCCCCAGCCCCAACCCACTCAGAAAAACAAAGTACATAGGGGCACATGGAGTTGAAAAGCACATAGATTAATCCTGGAAAGCCCAAGAGGATGGAGAATGGAGTCCTTCCCTGCAGGCATAACAAAGGCTGCTGGAGTGGAGGATGCCTTCCCAGTTCCCCCCACCCCGACCCACTCAGAAAGACTAAGTACATAGGGGCACATGGAGTTGAAAAGCACATGGATTAATCCTGGAAAGCCCAGGAAGATGGAGGATGGAGTCCTTCCCGGCAGGCCTAAAAAACCCTGCTGGAGTGGACGATGCCTTCCCAGTTCCCCCACCCCAAACCACTCAGAAAGACGAAGTACACAGGGGCACATGAAGTTGAAAAGCACAAAGATTAATCCTGGAAAGCCCAGGAGGATGGAGGATGGAGTCCTTCCCGGCAGGCCTAACAAAGGATGAGGGAGGATGCATTCCCAGTTCCCCCGCCCCAACCCTCTCAGAAACACTAAGTACATAGGGGCACATAGAGTTGAAAAGCACATGGATTAATCCTGGAACGCCCAGGATGATGGAGGATGGAATCCTTCCCGGCAGGCCTAACAAAGGCTGCTGGAGTGGAGGATGCCTTCCCAGTTCCCCCCACCCCAAACCACTCAGGACCCTAAGCACGCAGGGACACATGGAGTTGAAAAGCACAAGGATTAATCCTGGAAAGCCCAGGAGGATGGAGGATGGAGTCCTTCCCGGCAGGCCTAACAAAGGCTGCTGGAGTGGCGGATGCCTTCCCAGTTCCCCCCACCCCAACCCACTCAGAACGCTAACTACATAGGGGCACATGGTGTTGAAAAGCACAAGGATTAATCCTGGAAAGCCCAGGAGGATGGAGGATGGAGTCCTTCCTGGCAGGCCTAACAAAGGCTACTGGAGTGGAGGATGCCTTCCCAGTTCCCCCCACCCCAACCCACTCAGAACGCTAACTACATAGGTGCACATGGAGTTGAAATGCACATGGATTAATCCTGGAAAGCCCAGGAGGATGGAGGATGGAGTCCTTCCTGGAAGGCCTAACAAAGATTGATGGAGGATGCATTCCCAGTTCCGCCGCCCCAACCATCTCAGAAACCCTAAGTACATAGGGGCACATGGAGTTGAAATTCACATGGATTAATCCTGGAACGCCCAGGAGGATGGAGGATGGAATCCTTCCAGGCAGGCCTAACAAAGGATGAGGGAGGATGCATTCCCAGTTCCCCCGCCCCAACCCTCTCAGAAACACTAACTACATAGGGGCACATGGAGTTGAAAAGCAGATGGATTAATCCTGGAAAGCCGAAAAGGATGGAGGATGGAATCCTTCCCGGAAGGCCTAACAAAGGCTGCTGGAGTGGAGGATGCCTTCCCAGTTCCCCCACCCTGACCCACTCAGAAACAGTAAGTTCATAGGGGCACATGGAGTTGAAAAGCACATGGATTAATCCTGGAAGGCCCAGGAGGATGGAGGATGGAGTCCGTCCCGGCAGGCCTAAAAAAGGCTGCTGGAGTGGAGGATGCCTTCCCGTTCCCCCCACCCCGACCCACTCAGAAACAGTAAGTTCATAGGGGCACATGGAGTTGAAAAGCACATGGATTAATCCTGGAAAGCCCAGGAGGATGGAGGATGGAGTCCGTCCCGGCCGGACTAACAAAGGATGATGGAGGATGTATTCCCAGTTCCCCCGCCCCAGCTCTCTCAGAAACACTAAGTACATAGGGGCACATGGAGTTGAAAAGCACATGGATTAATCCTGGAAAGCCGAGGAGGATGGAGGATGGAATCCTTCCCGGCAGGCCTAACAAAGGCTGCTGGAGTGGAGGATGCCTTCCCAGTTCCCCCCACCCCAAACTACTCAGGACCCTAAGTACATAGGGACACATGGAGTTGAAAAGCACAAAGATTAATCCTGGAAAGCCCAGGAGGTTGGAGGATGGAGTCCTTCCCGGCAGATATAAGAAAGGATGCTGGAGGTTGCCTTCCCAGTTCCCCCACCCCAACCCACTCAGAGCCCTAAGTGCATAGGGGCACATGGAGTTGAAAAGCAAAAGGATTAATCCTGGAAAGCCCAGGAGGATGCAGCATGGAGTCCTTCCCGGCAGGCCTAACGAAGGATGCTGGAGGATGCCTTCCCCGTTCTCCCGCACCAACCTACTCAGAAAGGCTAAGTACATAGGGGCACATGGAGTTGAAAAGCACATGGATTAATACTGGAAAGCCCAGGAGGATGGAGGATGGAGGATGGAGTCCTTCCCGGCAGGCCTAACAAAGGATGATGGAGGATGCCTTCCCAGTTCCCCCGCCCTAACCCACTCAGAAACACTAAGTACATAGGGGCACGTGGAGTTGAAAAGCACATGGATTAATCCTGGAAAGACCCAGGAGGATGGAGGATGGAGTCCTTCCCGGCAGGTCTAAGAAAGGATGCTGGAGGATGCCTTCCCCGTTCTCCCGCGCCAACCTACTCAGAAAGGCTAAGTACATAGGGGCACATGGAGTTGAAAAGCACATGGATTAATACTGGAAAGCCCAAGAGGATGGAGGATGGAGTCCTTCCCGGAAGGCCTAACAAAGGCTGCTGGAGTGGAGGATGCCTTCCCAGTTCCCCCACCCTGACCCATTCAGAAACGCTAGGTACATAGGGAAACATGGAGTGGAAAAGCACATGGATTAATCCTGGAAAGCCCAGGAGGATGGAGGATGGAGTCCTTCCAGCCAGGCCTAACAAAGGCTGCTGGAGTGGAGGATGCCTTCGCAGTTCCCCCACCCTGACCCACTCAGAAACGCTAGGTACATAGGGACACATGGAGTTGAAAAGCACATAGATTAATCCTGGAAAGCCCAGGAGGATGGAGGATGGAGTCCTTCCCGGCAGGCCTAACAAAGATTGATGGAGGATGCATTCCCAGTTCCGCCGCCCCAACCATCTAAGAAACCCTAAGTACATAGGGGCACATGGAGTTGAAATTCACATGGATTAATCCTGGAACGCCCAGGAGGATGGAGGATGGAATCCTTCCTGGCAGGCCTAACAAAGGATGAGGGAGGATGCATTCCCAGTTCCCCCGCCCCAACCCTCTCAGAAACACTAAGTACATAGGGGCACATGGAGTTGAAAAGCAGATGGATTAATCCTGGAAAGCCGAGGAGGTTGGAGGATGGAGTCCTTCCCGGAAGGCCTAACAAAGGCTGCTGGAGTGGAGGATGCCTTCCCAGTTCCCCCCACCCCAAACTACTCAGGACCCTAAGTACATAGGGACACATGGAGTTGAAAAGCACAAAGATTAATCCTGGAAAGCCCAGGAGGTTGGAGGATGGAGTCCTTCCCGGCAGATATAAGAAAGGATGCTGGAGGTTGCCTTCCCAGTTCCCCCACCCCAACCCACTCAGAGCCCTAAGTGCATAGGGGCACATGGAGTTGAAAAGCAAAAGGATTAATCCTGGAAAGCCCAAGAGGATGGAGGATGGAGTCCTTCCCGGAAGGCCTAACAAAGGCTGCTGGAGTGGAGGATGCCTTCCCAGTTCCCCCACCCTGACCCACTCAGAAACGCTAGGTACATAGGGAAACATGGAGTTGAAAAGCACATGGATTAATCCTGGAAAGCCCAGGAGGATGGAGGATGGAGTCCTTCCAGCCAGGCCTAACAAAGGCTGCTGGAGTGGAGGATGCCTTCGCAGTTCCCCCACCCTGACCCACTCAGAAACGCTAGGTACATAGGGACACATGGAGTTGAAAAGCACATGGATTAATCCTGGAAATCCCAGGAGGATGGAGGATGGAGTCCTTCTCAGCAGGCCTAACAAAGGCTGCTGGCGTGGAGGATGCCGTCCCGGTTCCCCCCACCCCGACCCACTCAGAAAGACTAAGTACATAGGGGGACATGGAGTTGAAAAGCACATGGATTAATCCTCGAACGCCCAGGAGGATGGAGGATGGAATCCTTCCCGGCAGGCCTAACAAAGGCTGCGGGAGTGGAGGATGCCTTACCAGTTCCCCCCACCCCAAACCACTCAGAACGCTAACTACATAGGGGCACATGGTTTTGAAAAGCACAAGGATTATTCCTGGAAAGCCCAGGAGGATGGAGGATGGAGTCCTTCCTGGCAGGCCTAACAAAGGCTACTGGAGTGGAGGATGCCTACCCAGTTCCCCCCACCCCGACCCACTCAGAAAGACTAAGTACATAGGGGGACATGGAGTTGAAAAGCACATGGATTAATCCTCGAACGCCCAGGAGGATGGAGGATGGAATCCTTCCCGGCAGGCCTAACAAAGGCTGCGGGAGTGGAGGATGCCTTACCAGTTCCCCCCACCCCAACCCACTCAGAACGCTAACTACATAGGGGCACATGGAGTTGAAAAGCACAAGGATTAATCCTGGAAAGCCCAGGAGGATGGAGTCCTTCCAGGCAGGCCTAAAAAAGCCTGGTGGAGTAGAGGATGCCTTCCAGTTCCCCCTACCCCGACGCACTCAGAAAGACGAAGTACATAGGGGCACATGGAGTTGAAAAGCACATGGATTAATCCTGGAAAGCCCAGGAGGATGGAGGATGGAGTCCTTCCCGGCAGGCCTAACAAAGGCTGCTGGTCTGGAGGATGCCTTCCCAGTTCCCCCCACCCCAAACCACTCAGAACGCTAACTACATAGGGGCACATGGTTTTGAAAAGCACAAGGATTATTCCTGGAAAGCCCAGGAGGATGGAGGATGGAGTCCTTCCTGGCAGGCCTAACAAAGGCTACTGGAGTGGAGGATGCCTTCCCAGTTCCCCCCACCCCAACCCACTCAGAACGCTAACTACATAGGGGCACATGGAGTTGAAATGCACATGGATTAATCCTGGAAAGCCCAGGAGGATGGAGGATGGAGTCCTTCCCGGCAGGCCTAACAAAGATTGATGGAGGATGCATTCCCAGTTCCGCCGCCCCAAACATCTCAGAAACCCTAAGTACATAGGGGCACATGGAGTTGAAATTCACATGGATTAATCCTGGAACGCCCAGGAGGATGGAGGATGGAATCCTTCCCGGCAGGCCTAACAAAGGATGAGGGAGGATGCATTCCCAGTTCCCCCGCCCCAACCCTCTCAGAAACACTAAGTACATAGGGGCACGTGGAGTTGAAATGCACATGGATTAATCCTGGAAAGCCCAGAAGGATGGAGGATGGAGTTCTTCCCGGCAGGCCTAACAAAGGATGAGGGAGGATGCATTCCCAGTTCCCCCGCCCCAACCCTCTCAGAAACACTAAGTACATAGGGGCACATGGAGTTGAAAAGCAGATGGATTAATCCTGGAAAGCCGAAAAGGATGGAGGATGGAATCCTTCCCGGAAGGCCTAACAAAGGCTGCTGGAGTGGAGGATGCCTTCCCAGTTCCCCCACCCTGACCCACTCAGAAACGCTAGGTACATAGGGACACATGGAGTTGAAAAGCACATGGATTAATCCGGGAAGGCCCAGGAAGATGCAGGATGGAGTCCGTCCCGGCAGGCCTAAAAAAGGCTGCTGGAGTGGAGGATGCCTTCCCGTTCCCCCCACCCCGACCCACTCAGAAACAGTAAGTTCATAGGGGCACATGGAGTTGAAAAGCACATGGATTAATCCTGGAAAGCCCAGGAGGATGGAGGATGGAGTCCTTCCCGGCCGGACTAACAAAGGATGATGGAGGATGTATTCCCAGTTCCCCCGCCCCAACCCTCTCAGAAACACTAATTACATAGGGGCACATGGAGTTGAAAAGCACATGGATTAATCCTGGAAAGCCGAGGAGGATGGAGGATGGAATCCTTCCCGGCAGGCCTAACAAAGGCTGCTGGAGTGGAGGATGCCTTCCCAGTTCCCCCCACCCCAAACTACTCAGGACCCTAAGTACATAGGGACACATGGAGTTGAAAAGCACAAAGATTAATCCTGGAAAGCACAGGAGGTTGGAGGATGGAGTCCTTCCCAGCAGATATAAGAAAGGATGCTGGAGGTTGCCTTCCCAGTTCCCCCACCCCAACCCACTCAGAGCCCTAAGTGCATAGGGGCACATGGAGTTGAAAAGCAAAAGGATTAATCCTGGAAAGCCCAGGAGGATGCAGCATGGAGTCCTTCCCGGCAGGCCTAACGAAGGATGCTGGAGGATGCCTTCCCCGTTCCCCCGCGCCAACCCACTCAGAAACACTAAAAACATACGGGCACATAGAGTTGAAAAGCACATGGATTAATCCTGGAAACCCAGGAGGATGGAGGATGGAATCCTTCCCGGCAGGCCTAACAAAGGCTGCTGGAGTGGAGGATGCCGTCCCAGTTCCCCCCACCCCGACTCATTCATAAAGACTAAGTACATAGGGGCATAGGGAGTTGAAAAGCACATGGATTAATCCTGGAAAGCCGAAAAGGATGGAGGATGGAATCCTTCCCGGAAGGCCTAACAAAGGCTGCTGGAGTGGAGGATGCCTTCCCAGTTCCCCCACCCTGACCCACTCAGAAACGCTAGGTACATAGGGACACATGGAGTTGAAAAGCACATGGATTAATCCGGGAAGGCCCAGGAAGATGCAGGATGGAGTCCGTCCCGGCAGGCCTAAAAAAGGCTGCTGGAGTGGAGGATGCCTTCCCGTTCCCCCCACCCCGACCCACTCAGAAACAGTAAGTTCATAGGGGCACATGGAGTTGAAAAGCACATGGATTAATCCTGGAAAGCCCAGGAGGATGGAGGATGGAGTCCTTCCCGGCCGGACTAACAAAGGATGATGGAGGATGTATTCCCAGTTCCCCCGCCCCAACCCTCTCAGAAACACTAATTACATAGAGGCACATGGAGTTGAAAAGCACATGGATTAATCCTGGAAAGCCGAGGAGGATGGAGGATGGAATCCTTCCCGGCAGGCCTAACAAAGGCTGCTGGAGTGGAGGATGCCTTCCCAGTTCCCCCCACCCTGACCCACTCAGAAATGCTAGGTACATAGGGACACATGGAGTTGAAAAGCACATGGATTAATCCTGGAAGGCCCAGGAGGATGGAGGATGGAGTCCGTCCCGGCAGGCCTAAAAAAGGCTGCTGGAGTGGAGGATGCCTTCCTGTTCCCCCCACCCCGACCCACTGAGAAACAGTAAGTTCATAGGGGCACATGGAGTTGAAAAGCACATGGATTAATCCTGGAAAGCCCAGGAGGATGGAGGATGGAGTCCTTCCTGGCAGGCCTAACAAAGGATGATGGAGAATGTATTCCCAGTTCCCCCGCCCCAACCGTCTCAGAAACACTAAGTACATAGGGCCACAAGGAGTTGAGAAGCACATGGATTAATCCTGGAAAGCCCAGGAGGATGGAGGATGGAATCCTTCCTGGCAGGCCTAACAAAGGCTGCTGGAGTGGAGGATGCCTTCCCAGTTCCCCCATCCCAAACCACTCAGCACCCTAAGTACATAGGGAAACATGGAGTTGAAAAGCACAAGGATAAATCCTGGAAAGCCCGGGAGGATGGAGGATGGAGTCCTTCCCGGCAGATATAAGAAAGGATGATGGAGGTTGCCTTCCCAGTTCCCCACCCCAACCCACTCAGAGCCCTAAGTACATAGGGGCACATGGAGTTGAAAAGCACATGGATTAATCCTGGAAAGCCCAGGAGGATGGAGGATGGAGTCCGTCCCGGCAGGCCTAACAAAGGCTGCTGGAGTAGAGGATGCCTTCCCAGTTCCCCCACCCCAACCCACTAAGAGCCCTAAGTACATAGGGGCAGATGGAGTTGAAAAGAAAATAGATTAATCCTGGAAAGCGCAGGAGGATGGAGGATGGAATCCTTCCCGGCAGGCCTAACAAAGGATGATGGAGGATCCCTTCCCAGTTCCCCCGCCCTAACCCACTCAGAAACACTAAGTACATAGGGGCACGTGGAGTTGAAAAGCACATGGATTAATCCTGGAAAGCCCAGGAGGATGGAGGATGGAGTCCTTCCCGGCATGTCTAAGAAAGGATGCTGGAGGATGCCTTCCCCGTTCTCCCGCGCCAACCTACTCAGAAAGGCTAAGTACATAGGGGCACATGGAGTTGAAAAGCACATGGATTAATACTGGAAAGCCCAGGAGGATGGAGGATGGAGTCCTTCCAGGCAGGCCTAACAAAGGCTGCTGGAGTGGAGGATGCCTTCCAAGTTCCCCCACCCCAACCCACTCAGAGCCCTAAGTACATAGGGGCACATGGAGTTGAAAAGCACATGGATTAATCCTGGAAAGCCCAGGAGGATGCAGCATGGAGTCCTTCCAGGCAGGCCTAAAAAGGATGCTGGAGGAGGGCTTGCACGTTCCCCCCGCCCCAACCCACTCAGAAACAGTAAGAACATAGGGGAAAATGGAGTTGAAAAGCACAAGGATTGATCCTGGAAAGCCGAGGAGGATGGAGGATGGAATCCTTCCCGGCAGGCCTAACAAAGGCTGCTGGAGTGGAGGATGCTGTCCCAGGTCCCCCCACCCTGACCCACTCAGAAACACTAGGTACATAGGGACACATGCAGTTGAAAAGGACAAGGATTAATCCTGGAAAGCCCAGGAGGATGGAGGATGGAGTCCTTCCCTGCAGGCCTAACAAAGGATGCGGGAGGATGCCTTCCCAGTTCGCCCCACCCCGACCCACATAGAAACACTAAGTACATAGGGGCACATGGAGTTGAAAAGTACATGGATTAATCTTGTAAAGCAGAGGAGGATGGAGGATGGCGTCGTTACCGGAAGGCCTAAATAAGGCTGCTGGTGTGGAGGATGCCTTCCCAGTTTCCCCCACCCCGACCCACTCAGAAATACTAAGTAAATAGGGGCACATGGAGTTGAAAAGCTCGTCGATTCATCCTGGAAAGCCCAGGAGGATGGAGGATGGAGTCCTTCCCGGCAGGCCTGAGAAAGGCTGCTGGAGGATGCCTTCCCCGTTCGCCCCGCCCCAACCGACTCAGGAACACTAAGTACATAGGGGCACATGGAGTTGAAAAGCACAGATATTAATCCTGGAAAGCCGAGGAGGATAGAGGATGGAGTCCTACCCGGCAGGCCTAAAAAGGATGCTGGAGGATACCTTCCCAGTTCCCCCCGCCCCAACCCACTCAGGAACTCTAAATACATAGGGGCACATGGAGATGAAAAGCACAGATATTAATCCTGGAAAGCCCAGGGGGATGGAGGATGGAGTCCTTCCCGGCAGGCCTGAGAAAGGCTGCTGGAGGATGCCTTCCCAGTTCCCCCACCGCAACCCACTCAAAAACACTAAGTCCATCGGGGCACATGGAGTTGAATAGCACGTCGATTAATCCTGGAAAGCCCAGGAGGATGCAGGATGGAGTCCTTCCCGGCAGGCCTGAGAGAGGCTCCTGGAGCATGCCTTCCCAGTTCCCCCTGCCCCAACCCACTCAGAAAAACAAAGTACATAGGATCACATGGAGTTGAAAAGCACGTCGATTCATCCTGGAAAGCCCAGGAGGATGGAGGATGGAGTCCTTCCCGGCAGGCCTGAGAGAGGCTCCTGGAGCATGCCTTCCCAGTTCCCCCTGCCCCAACCCACTCAGAAAAACAAAGTACATAGGGGCACATGGAGTTTAAAAGCACGTGGATAAATGACTGGAAAGCCAAGGAGGATGGAGGATGGAATCCTTCCCGGCAGGCCTAACAAAGGCTGCTGGAGTGGAAGATGCCTTCCCAGTTCCCCCACCCTGACCCACTCAGAAATGGTAGGTACATAGGGACACATGGAGTTGAAAAGCACATGGATTAATCCTGGAAAGCCGAGGAGGATAGAGGATGGAGTCCTTCCCGGCAGGCCTAACAAAGGGTGCTGGAGTGGAGGATGCCTTCGCGTTCCCCCGCCCCAACCCACTCAGAAAAACAAAGTACATAGGGGCACATGGAGTTGAAAAGCACGTGGATAAATGACTAGAAAGCCCAGGAGGATGGAGGATGGAGTCCTTCCCAGCAGGTCTAACAAAGGCAGCTGGAGTGGAGGATGCCTTCCCAGTTCCCCGCACCCCGACCCACTCAGAAAGACTAAGTACATAGGGGCACATGGAGTTGAAAAGCACATGGATTATTCCTGGAAAGCCCAGGAGGATGGAGGATGGAGTCCTTCCAGGCAGGTCTAAGAAAGGATGCTGGAGGATGCCTTCCCCATTCTCCCGCCCCAACCTACTCAGAAAGGCTAAGTACATAGGGGCACATGGAGTTGAAAAGCGCATGGATTAATCCTGGAAAGCCCAGGAGGATGGAGTCCTTCCAGGCAGGCCTAACAATGACTGAGGGAGTGGAGGATACTGTCCCAGGTCCCCCATCCCTGACCCACTCAGAAACACTAGGTACATAGGGACACATGCAGTCGAAAAGGACATGGATAAATGACTGGAAAGCCCAGGAGGATGGAGGATGGAGTCCTTCCCGGCAGGCCTAACAAAGACTGATAGAGGATGCATTCCCAGTTCCCCCGCGCCAACCCTCTCAGAAACACTAAGTACATAGGGGCACATGGAGTTGAAATTCACATGGATTAATCCTGAAAAGCCCAGGAGGATGGAGGATGGAATCCTTCCTGGCAGGCCTAACAAAGGATGAGGGAGGATGCATTCCCAGTTCCCCCGCCCCAACCGTCTCAGAAACACTAAGTACATCGGGGCACATGGAGTTGAAAAGCACGTGGATAAATGACTGGAAAGCCCAGGAGGATGGAGGATGGAGTCCTTCCTGGCAGTCCTGACAAAGGCTGGTGGAGGATGCCTTCCCGTTCCCCAGCCCCAACCCACTCAGAAAGACTAAGTACATAGGGGCACGTAGAGTTGAAATTCACATGGATTAATCTTGGAAAACCCAAGAGGATGGAGGATGGAGTCCTTCCCAGCAGGCCTAACAAAGGCTGCTGGAGTGGAGGATGCCTTCCCAGTTCCCCCCACCCCGACCCCCTCAGAAAGACTAAGTACATAGGGGCACATGGAGTTGAAAAGCACATGGATAAATGACTGGAAAGCCCAGCAGGATGGAGGATGGAGTCCTTCCCGGCAGGCCTAACAAAGGATGATGGAGGATGTATTCCCAGTTCCCCCCGCCTCAACCCTCTCAGAACCCTAAGTACATAGGGACACATGGCGTTGAAAAGTACAAGGATTAATCCTGGAAAGCCCAGGAGGATGGAGGATGGAGTCCTTCCCGGCAGATATAAGAAAGGATGCTGGAGGTTGCCTTCCCAGTTCCCCTACCCCAACCCACTCAGAACCCTAAGTACATAGGGGCACATGGAGTTGAAAAGCACAAGGATTAATCCTGGAAAGCCTAGGAGGATGCAGGATGGAGTTGTTCCAGGAAGGCCTAACGAAGGCTGCTGGAGTGGAGGATGCCTTCCCAGTTCCCCCCACCCCGACCCACTCAGAAGGACTAAGTACATAGGGGCACATGGAGTTGAAAAGTACATGGATAAATGACTGGAAAGCCCAGCAGGATGGAGGATGGAGTCCTTCCCGGCAGGCCTAACAAAGGATGATGGAGAATGTATTCCCAGTTCCCCCCGCCCCAACCCTCTCAGAACCCTAAGTACATAGGGACACATGGAGTTGAAAAGTACAAGGATTAATCCTGGAAAGCCCAGGAGGATGGAGGATGGAGTCCTTCCCGGCAGATATAAGAAAGGATGCTGGAGGTTGCCTTCCCAGTTCCCCCACCCCAACCCACTCAGAGCCCAAAGTACATAGGGGCACAGGGAGTTGAAAAGCACAAGGATTAATCCTGGAAAGCCCAGGAGGATGGAGGATGGAATCCTTCCTGGCAGGCCTAACAAAGGATGAGGGAGGATGCATTCCCAGTTCCCCCGCCCCAACCCTCTCAGAAACACTAAGTACATAGGGGCACATGGAGTTGAAATTCACATGGATTAATCCTGGAAAGCCCAGGAGGATGGAGGATGGAATCCTTCCTGGCAGGCCTAACAAAGGATGAGGGAGGATGCATTCCCAGTTCCCCCGCCCCAACCCTCTCAGAAACACGAAGTACATAGGGGCACATGGAGTTGAAAAGCACGTGGATAAATGACTGGCAAGCCCAGGAGGATGGAGGATGGAGTCCTTCCCAGCAGGCCTAACAAAGGCTGCTGGAGTGGAGGATGCCGTCCCAGTTCCCCCCGACCCACTCAAAAAGACTAAGTACATAGGGGCACATGGAGTTGAAAAGCACAAGGATTAATCCTGGAAAGCCCAAGAGGATGGAGGATGGAGTCCTTCCCGGCAGGCCTAACAATGGCTGAGGGAGTGGAGGATGCCGTCCCAGTTCCCCCCGACCCACTCAGAAACACTAGGTACATGGGGACACATGCAGTTGAAAAGGACATGGATTAATCCTGGAAAGCCCAGGAGGATGGAGGACGGAATCCTTCCCAGCAGGCCTAACAAAGGCTGCTGGAGGGGAGGATGCCTTCCCAGTTCCCCCCACCCCAACCCCCTCAGAGCCTTAACTACATAGGGGCACATGGTGTTGAAAAGCACAAGGATTAATCCTGGAAAGCCCAGGAGGATGGTGGATGGAGTCCTTCCCGGCAGGCCTAACAAAGGCTGCTGGAGTGGAGGATGCATTCCCAGTTCCCCCGCCCCAACCCTCTCAGAAACACTAAGTACATAGGGGCACATGGAGTTGAAATTCACATGGATTAATCCTGGAAAGCCCAGGAGGATGGAGGATGGAATCCTTCCTCGCAGGCCTAACAAAGGATGAGGGAGGATGCATTCCCAGTTCCCCTGCCCCAACCCTCTCAGAAATACTAAGTACATAGGGGCACATGGAGTTGAAAAGCACGGGGATAAATGACTGGAAAGCCCAGGAGGATGGAGGATGGAGTCCTTCCTGGCAGTCCTGACAAAGGCTGGTGGAGTGGAGGATGCCGTCCCACTTCCCCCCACCCCGACCCACTCAGAAAGACTACGTACATAGGGGCACATGGAGTTGAAAAACACATGGATTAATCCTGGAAAGCCCAGGAGGATGGAGGATGGAGTCCTTCCCGGCAGGCCTAACAAAGGCTGCTGGAGTGGAGGATGCCTTCCCAGTTCCCCCCACCCCGACCCACTCAGAAAGACGAAGTACATAGGGGCACATGGAGTTGAAAATCACAAGGATTAATCCTGGAAAGCCCAGGAGGATGGAGGATGGAGTCCTTCCCGGCAGGTCTAACAAAGGAGGCTGGAGGATGCCTTCCCCGTTCCCCCGCCCCAACGCACTCTGAAACACTACGTACATAGGGGCACATGGAGTTGAAAACCACATGGATTAATCCTGGAAACCCCAGGAGGATGGAGGATGGAGTCCTTCCCGGCAGGCCTAACAAAGGCTGCTGGAGTGGGGGATGCCTTCCCAGTGCCCCCACCCTGACCCACTCAGAAACGCTAGGTACATAGGGAAACATGGAGTTGAAAAGCACATGGATTAATCCTGGAAAGCCCAGGAGGATGGAGGATGGAGTCCTTCCCAGCAGGCCTAAAAAAGCCTGCTGGACTGGAGGATGCCTTCCAGTTCCCCCCACCCCGACCCACTCAGAAAGACTAAGTACATAGGGGCACATGGAGTTGAAAAGCACATGGATTAATCCTGGAAAGCCCAGGAGGATGGAGGATGGAGTCCTTCCCGGTAGGCCTAACAAAGGCTGCTGGAGTGGTGGATGCCTTCCCAGGTCCCCCCACCCCAACCCACTCAGAGCCCTAAGTACATAGGGGCACATGGAGTTGAAAAGAACATAGATTAATCCTGGAAAGCGCAGGAGGATGGAGGATGGAGTCCTTCCCGGCAGGCCTAACAAAGGATGATGGAGGATGCCTTCCCAGTTCCCCCGCCCTAACCCACTCACAAACACTAAGTACGTAGGGGCACATGGAGTTGAAAAGCACATGGATTAATCCTGGAAAGCGCAGGAGGATGGAGGATGGAGTCCTTCCCGGCAGGACTAAAAAGGATGCTGGAGGATGGCTTGCACGTTCCCCCCGCCCCAACCCACTCAGAAATAGTAAGTACATAGGGGCACATGGAGTTGAAAAGCTCATGGATTTATCATGGAAAGATCAGGAGGATGGAGGATGGAGTCCTTCCTGGCAGGCCAAACAATGGCTGATGGAGTGGAGGATGCTGTCCCAGGTCCCCCCACCCTGACCCACTAAGAAACACTAGGTACATAGGGACACATGCAGTTGAAAAGCACATGGATTAATCCTGGAAAGCCCAGGAGGATGGAGGATGGAGTCCTTCCCATCAGGACTGAGAAAGGCTGCTGGAGTGAAGGATGCCTTCCCACTTCCCCCCACCCCGACCCACTCAGAAACACTAGGTACATAGGGACACATGAATTTGAAAAGGACATGGATTAATCCTGGAAAGCACAGGAGGATGGAGGATGCAGTCCTTCCCAGCAGGCCTAACAACGGCTGCTGGAGTGGAGGATGCCGTCCCAGTTCCCCCCACCCCGACCCACTCAGAAAGACTAAGTACATAGGGGCACATGGAGTTGAAAAGCACATGGATTAATCCTGGAAAGCCCAGGAGGATGGAGGATGGAGTCCTTCCCGGCAGAACTAACAAAGGATGACGGAGGATGTATTCCCAGTTCCCCCGCCCCAACCGTCTCAGAAACACTAAGTACATAGGGGCACAAGGAGTTGAGAAGCACATGGATTAATCCTGGAAAGCCGAGGAGGATGGAGGATGGAATCCTTCCTGGCAGGCCTAACAAAGGCTGCTGGAGTGGAGGATGCCTTCCCAGTTCCCCCACCCCAACCCACTCAGAGCCCTAAGTACATAGGGGCAAATGGAGTTGAAAAGCACATGGATTAATCCTGGAAAGCCCAGGAGGATGGAGGATGGAGTCCTTCCCGGCAGGCCTAACAAAGGCTGCTGGAGTGGAGGATGCCTTCCCAGTTCCCACCACCACGACCCAATCAGAAACACTAAGTACATGGGGGCACATGGAGTTGAATAGCACGTCGATTAATCCTGGAAAGCCCTGGAGGATGGAGGATGGAGTCCTTCCCAGCAGGCCTGAGAAAGGCTGCTGGAGGATGCCTTCCCAGTTCCCCCGCCGCAACCCACTCAAAAACACTAAGTACATGGGGGCACATGGAGTTGAAAAGCACATGGATTTATCCTGGAAAGCCCAGGAGGATGGAGGATGGAGTCCTTCCCGGCAGGTCTAAGAAAGGCTGCTGGAGGATGCCTTCCCCGTTCTCCTGCACCAACCTACTCAGAAAGGCTAAGTAAATAGGGGCACATTGAGTTGAAAAGCGCATGGATTAATCCTGGAAAGCCCAGGAGGATGGAGGATGGAGTCCTTCCAGGCAGGCCTAAAAAGGATGCTGGAGGATGGCTTGCCCGTTCCCCCCGCCCCAACCCACTCAGAAGCCTAACTACATAGGGGCACATGGTGTTGAAAAGCACAAGGATTAATCCTGGAAAGCCCAGGAGGATGGAGGATGGAGTCCTTCCCGGCAGGCCTAACAAAGGCTGCTGGAGTGGAGGATGCCTTCCCAGTTCCCCCCACCCCAACCCACTCAGAATGCTAACTACATAGGGGCACATGGAGTTGAAATGCACATGGATTAATCCTGGAAAGCCCAGGAGGATGGAGGATGGAGTCCTTCCTGCCAGATATAAGAAAGGATGCTGGAGGTTGCCCTCCCAGTTCCCCCACCCCAACGCACTCAGAGCCCTAAGTACATAGGGGCACATGGAGTTGAAAAGCACGTCGATTAATCCTGGAAAGCCCAGGAGGATGGAGGATGGAGTCCTTCCCAGCAGGCCTAACAAAGATTGATGGAGGATGCATTCCCAGTTCCCCCGCCCCAACCCTCTCAGAAACACTACGTACATAGGGGCACATGGAATTGAAATTCACATGGATTAATCCTGGAAAGCCCAGGAGGATGGAGGATGGAATCCTTCCTGTCAGGCCTAACAAAGGATAAGGGAGGATGCATTCCCAGTTCCCCCGCCCCAACCCTCTCAGAAACACTAAGTACATAGGGGCACATGGAGTTGAAATTCACATGGATTAATCCTGGAAAGCTCAGGAGGATGGAGGATGGAATCCTTCCTGGCAGGCCTAACAAAGGATGAGGGAGGATGCATTCCCAGTTCCCCCGACCCAAACCTCTCAGAAACACTAAGTACATAGGGGCACATGGAGTTGAAATGCACATGGATTAATCCTGTACAGCCCAGGAGAATGGAGGATGGAGTCCTTCCTGGCAGTCCTGACAAAGGCTGGTGGAGGATGCCTTCCCGTTCCCCAGCCCCAACCCACTCAGAAAAACAAAGTACATAGGGGCACATGGAGTAGAAAAGCACGTGGATAAATGATTTGAAAGCTCAGGAGGATGGAGGATGGAGTCCTTCTCAGCAGGCCTAACAAAGCCTGCTGGAGTGGAGGATGCCTTCCTAGTTCCCCCCACCCCAAACCACTCAGGACCCTAAGTGCACAGGGGCACATAGAGTTGAAAAGCACATGGATTAATCCAGGAAAGCCCAGGAGGATGGAGTCCTTCCAGGCAGGCCTAAAAAAGCCTGGTGGAGTGGAGGACGCCTTCCAGTTCCCCCTACCCCGACGCACTCAGAAAGACGAAGTACATAGGGGCACATGGAGTTGAAAAGCACAAGGATTAATCCTGGAAAGCCCAGGAGGATGGAGGATGGAGTCCTTCCCGGCAGGCCTAACAAAGGATGAGGGAGGATGCATTCCCAGTTCCCCCACCCCAACCCTCTCAGAAACACTAAGTACATAGGGGCACATGGAGTTGAAAAGCACATGGATTAATCCTGGAACGCCCAGGAGGATGGAGGATGGAATCCTTCCCGGCAGGCCTAACAAAGGCTGCTGGAGTGGAGGATGCCTTCCCAGTTCCCCCCACCCCAAACCACTCAGGACCCTAAGTACGCAGGGACACATGGAGTTGAAAAGCACAAGGATTAATCCTGGAAAGCCCAGGAGGATGGAGGATGGAGTCCTTCCCGGCAGGCCTAACAAAGGCTGCTGGAGTGGAGGATGCCTTCCTAGTTCCCCCCACCCCGACGCACTCAGAAAGACGAAGTACATAGGGGCACATGGAGTTGAAAAGCACAAGGATTAATCCTGGAAAGCCCAGGAGGATGGAGGATGGAGTCCTTCCCGGCAGGCCTAACAAAGGCTGCTGGAGTGGCGGATGCCTTCCCAGTTCCCCCCACCCCAACCCACTCAGAAACTTAACTACATAGGGGCACATGGTGTTGAAAAGCACAAGGATTAATCCTGGAAAGCCCAGGAGGATGGAGGATGGAGTCCTTCCTGGCAGGCCTAACAAAGGCTACTGGAGTGGAGGATGCCTTCCCAGTTCCCCCCACCCCACCCCACTCAGAACGCTAACTACATAGGTGGACATGGAGTTGAAATGCACATGGATTAATCCTGGAAAGCCCAGGAGGATGGAGGATGGAGTCCTTCCTGGCAGGCCTAACAAAGATTGATGGAGGATGCATTCCCAGTTCCGCCGCCCCAACCATCTCAGAAACCCTAAGTACATAGGGGCACATGGAGTTGAAATTCACATGGATTAATCCTGGAACGCCCAGGAGGATGGAGGATGGAATCCTTCCTGGCAGGCCTAACAAAGGCTGCTGGAGTGGAGGATGCCTTCCCAGTTCCCCCACCCTGACCCACTCAGAAACCGTAAGTTCATAGGGGCACATGGAGTTGAAAAGCACATGGATTAATCCTGGAAGGCCCAGGAGGATGGAGGATGGAGTCCGTCCCGGCAGGCCTAAAAAAGGCTGCTGGAGTGGAGGATGCCTTCCCGTTCCCCCCACCCCGACCCACTCAGAAACAGTAAGTTCATAGGGGCACATAGAGTTGAAAAGCACATGGATTAATCCTGGAAAGCCCAGGAGGATGGAGGATGGAGTCCGTCCCGGCCGGACTAACAAAGGATGATGGAGGATGTATTCCCAGTTCCCCCGCCCCAGCCCTCTCAGAAACACTAAGTACATAGGGGCACATGGAGTTGAAAAGCACATGGATTAATCCTGGAAAGCCGAGGAGGATGGAGGATGGAATCCTTCCCGGCAGGCCTAACAAAGGCTGCTGGAGTGGAGGATGCCTTCCCAGTTCCCCCCACCCCAAACTACTCAGGACCCTAAGTACATAGGGACACATGGAGTTGAAAAGCACAAAGATTAATCCTGGAAGGCCCAGGAGGATGGAAGATGGAGTCCGTCCCGGCAGGCCTAAAAAAGGCTGCTGGAGTGGAGGATGCCTTCCTGTTCCCCCCACCCCGATCCACTCAGAAACAGTAAGTTCATAGGGGCACATGGAGTTGAAAAGCACATGGATTAATCCTGGAAAGCCCAGGAGGATGGAGGATGGAGTCCTTCCTGGCAGGCCTAACAAAGGATGATGGAGGATGTATTCCCAGTTCCCCCGCCCCAACCGTCTCAGTAACACTAACCACATAGGGCCACAAGGAGTTGAGAAGCACATGGATTAATCCTGGAAAGCCGAGGAGGATGGAGGATGGAATCCTTCCTGGCAGGCCTAACAAAGGCTGCTGGAGTGGAGGATGCCCTCCCAGTTCCCCCATCCCAAACCACTCAGGACCCTAAGTACATAGGGAAACATGGAGTTGAAAAGCACAAGGATAAATCCTGGAAAGCCCAGGAGGATGGAGGATGGAGTCCTTCCCGGCAGATATAAGAAAGGATGATGGAGGTTGCCTTCCCAGTTCCCCACCCCAACCCACTCAGAGCCCGAAGTACATAGGGGCACATGGAGTTGAAAAGCACATGGATTAATCCTGGAAAGCCCAGGAGGATGGAGGATGGAGTCCTTCCCGGCAGGTCTAAGAAAGGATGCTGGAGGATGCCTTCCCCGTTCTCCCGCACCAACCTACTCAGAAAGGCTAAGTACATAGGGGCACATGGAGTTGAAAAGCACATGGATTAATACTGGAAAGCCCAGGAGGATGCAGGATGGAGTCCTTCCCGGCAGGCCTAACAAAGGATGATGGAGGATGCCTTCCCAGTTCCCCCGCCCTAACCCACTCAGAAACACTAAGTACATAGGGGCACGTGGAGTTGAAAAGCACATGGATTAATCCTGGAAAGACCCAGGAGGATGGAGGATGGAGTCCTTCCCGGCAGGTCTAAGAAAGGATGCTGGAGGATGCCTTCCCCGTTCTCCCGCGCCAACCTACTCAGAAAGGCTAAGTACATAGGGGCACATGGAGTTGAAAAGCACATGGATTAATACTGGAAAGCCCAAGAGGATGGAGGATGGAGTCCTTCCCGGAAGGCCTAACAAAGGCTGCTGGAGTGGAGGATGCCTTCCCAGTTCCCCCACCCTGACCCACTCAGAAACGCTAGGTACATAGGGAAACATGGAGTGGAAAAGCACATGGATTAATCCTGGAAAGCCCTGGAGGATGGAGTCCTTCCAGCCAGGCCTAACAAAGGCTGCTGGAGTGGAGGATGCCTTCGCAGTTCCCCCACCCTGACCCACTCAGAAACGCTAGGTACATAGGGACACATGGAGTTGAAAAGCACATAGATTAATCCTGGAAAGACCAGGAGGATGGAGGATGGAGTCCTTCCCGGCAGGCCTAACAAAGATTGATGGAGGATGCATTCCCAGTTCCGCCGCCCCAACCATCTCAGAAACCCTAAGTACATAGGGGCACATGGAGTTGAAATTCACATGGATTAATCCTGGAACGCCCAGGAGGATGGAGGATGGAATCCTTCCTGGCAGGCCTAACAAAGGATGAGGGAGGATGCATTCCCAGTTCCCCCGCCCCAACCCTCTCAGAAACACTAAGTACATAGGGGCACATGGAGTTGAAAAGCAGATGGATTAATCCTGGAAAGCCGAGGAGGTTGGAAGATGGAGTCCTTCCCGGAAGGCCTAACAAAGGCTGCTGGAGTGGAGGATGCCTTCCCAGTTCCCCCCACCCCAAACTGCTCAGGACCCTAAGTACATAGGGACACATGGAGTTGAAAAGCACAAAGATTAATCCTGGAAAGCCCAGGAGGTTGGAGGATGGAGTCCTTCCCGGCAGATATAAGAAAGGATGCTGGAGGTTGCCTTCCCAGTTCCCCCACCCCAACCCACTCAGAGCCCTAAGTGCATAGGGGAACATGGACTTGAAAAGCACATTGATTAATCCTGGAAAGCCCAGGAGGATGGAGGATGGAGTCCTTCCCGGCAGTCCTAACAAAGGCTGCTGGAGTGGCGGATGCCTTCCCACTTCCCCCCACCCCAACCCACTCAGAACGCTAACTACATAGGGGCACATGGTGTTGAAAAGCACAAGGATTAATCCTGGAAAGCCCAGGAGGATGGAGGATGGAGTCCTTCCTGGCAGGCCTAACAAAGGCTACTGGAGTGGCGGATGCCTTCCCAGTTCCCCCCACCCCAACCCACTCAGAACGCTAACTACATAGGGGCACATGGAGTTGAAATGCACATGGATTAATCCTGGAAAGCCCAGGAGGATGGAGGATGGAGTCCTTCCCGGCAGGCCTAACAAAGGATGAGGGAGGATGCATTCCCAGTTCCCCCGCCCCAACCCTCTCAGAAACACTAAGTACATAGGGGCACATGGAGTTGAAAAGCACATGGATTAATCCTGGAACGCCCAGGAGGATGGAGGATGGAATCCTTCCCGGCAGGCCTAACAAAGGCTGCTGGAGTGGAGGATGCCTTCCCAGTTCCCCCCACCCCAAACCACTCAGGACCCTAAGTACGCAGGGACACATGGAGTTGAAAAGCACAAGGATTAATCCTGGAAAGCCCAGGAGGATGGAGGATGGAGTCCTTCCCGGCAGGCCTAACAAAGGCTGCTGGAGCGGAGGATGCCTTCCTAGTTCCCCCCACCCCGACGCACTCAGAAAGACGAAGTACATAGGGGCACATGGAGTTGAAAAGCACAAGGATTAATCCTGGAAAGCCCAGGAGGATGGAGGATGGAGTCCTTCCCGGCAGGCCTAACAAAGGCTGCTGGAGTGGCGGATGCCTTCCCAGTTCCCCCCACCCCAACCCACTCAGAAACTTAACTACATAGGGGCACATGGTGTTGAAAAGCACAAGGATTAATCCTGGAAAGCCCAGGAGGATGGAGGATGGAGTCCTTCCTGGCGGGCCTAACAAAGGCTACTGGAGTGGAGGATGCCTTCCCAGTTCCCCCCACCCCAACCCACTCAGAACGCTAACTACATAGGTGGACATGGAGTTGAAATGCACATGGATTAATCCTGGAAAGCCCAGGAGGATGGAGGATGGAGTCCTTCCTGGCAGGCCTAACAAAGATTGATGGAGGATGCATTCCCAGTTCCGCCGCCCCAACCATCTCAGAAACCCTAAGTACATAGGGGCACATGGAGTTGAAATTCACATGGATTAATCCTGGAACGCCCAGGAGGATGGAGGATGGAATCCTTCCTGGCAGGCCTAACAAAGGCTGCTGGAGTGGAGGATGCCTTCCCAGTTCCCCCACCCTGACCCACTCAGAAACCGTAAGTTCATAGGGGCACATGGAGTTGAAAAGCACATGGATTAATCCTGGAAGGCCCAGGAGGATGGAGGATGGAGTCCGTCCCGGCAGGCCTAAAAAAGGCTGCTGGAGTGGAGGATGCCTTCCCGTTCCCCCCACCCCGACCCACTCAGAAACAGTAAGTTCATAGGGGCACATAGAGTTGAAAAGCACATGGATTAATCCTGGAAAGCCCAGGAGGATGGAGGATGGAGTCCGTCCCGGCCGGACTAACAAAGGATGATGGAGGATGTATTCCCAGTTCCCCCGCCCCAGCCCTCTCAGAAACACTAAGTACATAGGGGCACATGGAGTTGAAAAGCACATGGATTAATCCTGGAAAGCCGAGGAGGATGGAGGATGGAATCCTTCCCGGCAGGCCTAACAAAGGCTGCTGGAGTGGAGGATGCCTTCCCAGTTCCCCCCACCCCAAACTACTCAGGACCCTAAGTACATAGGGACACATGGAGTTGAAAAGCACAAAGATTAATCCTGGAAGGCCCAGGAGGATGGAAGATGGAGTCCGTCCCGGCAGGCCTAAAAAAGGCTGCTGGAGTGGAGGATGCCTTCCTGTTCCCCCCACCCCGATCCACTCAGAAACAGTAAGTTCATAGGGGCACATGGAGTTGAAAAGCACATGGATTAATCCTGGAAAGCCCAGGAGGATGGAGGATGGAGTCCTTCCTGGCAGGCCTAACAAAGGATGATGGAGGATGTATTCCCAGTTCCCCCGCCCCAACCGTCTCAGTAACACTAACCACATAGGGCCACAAGGAGTTGAGAAGCACATGGATTAATCCTGGAAAGCCGAGGAGGATGGAGGATGGAATCCTTCCTGGCAGGCCTAACAAAGGCTGCTGGAGTGGAGGATGCCCTCCCAGTTCCCCCATCCCAAACCACTCAGGACCCTAAGTACATAGGGAAACATGGAGTTGAAAAGCACAAGGATAAATCCTGGAAAGCCCAGGAGGATGGAGGATGGAGTCCTTCCCGGCAGATATAAGAAAGGATGATGGAGGTTGCCTTCCCAGTTCCCCACCCCAACCCACTCAGAGCCCGAAGTACATAGGGGCACATGGAGTTGAAAAGCACATGGATTAATCCTGGAAAGCCCAGGAGGATGGAGGATGGAGTCCTTCCCGGCAGGTCTAAGAAAGGATGCTGGAGGATGCCTTCCCCGTTCTCCCGCACCAACCTACTCAGAAAGGCTAAGTACATAGGGGCACATGGAGTTGAAAAGCACATGGATTAATACTGGAAAGCCCAGGAGGATGCAGGATGGAGTCCTTCCCGGCAGGCCTAACAAAGGATGATGGAGGATGCCTTCCCAGTTCCCCCGCCCTAACCCACTCAGAAACACTAAGTACATAGGGGCACGTGGAGTTGAAAAGCACATGGATTAATCCTGGAAAGACCCAGGAGGATGGAGGATGGAGTCCTTCCCGGCAGGTCTAAGAAAGGATGCTGGAGGATGCCTTCCCCGTTCTCCCGCGCCAACCTACTCAGAAAGGCTAAGTACATAGGGGCACATGGAGTTGAAAAGCACATGGATTAATACTGGAAAGCCCAAGAGGATGGAGGATGGAGTCCTTCCCGGAAGGCCTAACAAAGGCTGCTGGAGTGGAGGATGCCTTCCCAGTTCCCCCACCCTGACCCACTCAGAAACGCTAGGTACATAGGGAAACATGGAGTGGAAAAGCACATGGATTAATCCTGGAAAGCCCTGGAGGATGGAGTCCTTCCAGCCAGGCCTAACAAAGGCTGCTGGAGTGGAGGATGCCTTCGCAGTTCCCCCACCCTGACCCACTCAGAAACGCTAGGTACATAGGGACACATGGAGTTGAAAAGCACATAGATTAATCCTGGAAAGACCAGGAGGATGGAGGATGGAGTCCTTCCCGGCAGGCCTAACAAAGATTGATGGAGGATGCATTCCCAGTTCCGCCGCCCCAACCATCTCAGAAACCCTAAGTACATAGGGGCACATGGAGTTGAAATTCACATGGATTAATCCTGGAACGCCCAGGAGGATGGAGGATGGAATCCTTCCTGGCAGGCCTAACAAAGGATGAGGGAGGATGCATTCCCAGTTCCCCCGCCCCAACCCTCTCAGAAACACTAAGTACATAGGGGCACATGGAGTTGAAAAGCAGATGGATTAATCCTGGAAAGCCGAGGAGGTTGGAAGATGGAGTCCTTCCCGGAAGGCCTAACAAAGGCTGCTGGAGTGGAGGATGCCTTCCCAGTTCCCCCCACCCCAAACTGCTCAGGACCCTAAGTACATAGGGACACATGGAGTTGAAAAGCACAAAGATTAATCCTGGAAAGCCCAGGAGGTTGGAGGATGGAGTCCTTCCCGGCAGATATAAGAAAGGATGCTGGAGGTTGCCTTCCCAGTTCCCCCACCCCAACCCACTCAGAGCCCTAAGTGCATAGGGGCACATGGAGTTGAAAAGCACATGGATTAATCCTGGAAAGCCCAAGAGGATGGAGGATGGAGTCCTTCCCGGAAGGCCTAACAAAGGCTGCTGGAGTGGAGGATGCCTTCCCAGTTCCCCCACCCTGACCCACTCAGAAACGCTAGGTACATAGGGACACATGGAGTTGAAAAGCACATGGATTAATCCTGGAAATCCCAGGAGGATGGAGGATGGAGTCCTTCTCAGCAGGCCTAACAAAGGCTGCTGGCGTGGAGGATGCCGTCCCAGTTCCCCCCACCCCGACCCACTCAGAAAGACTAAGTACATAGGGGGACATGGAGTTGAAAAGCACATGGATTAATCCTCGAACGCCCAGGAGGATGGAGGATGGAATCCTTCCCGGCAGGCCTAACAAAGGCTGCGGGAGTGGAGGATGCCTTACCAGTTCCCCCCACCCCAAACCACTCAGGACCCTAAGTACATAGGGACACATGGAGTTGAAAAGCACAAGGATTAATCCTGGAAGGCCCAGGAGGATGGAGTCCTTCCAGGCAGGCCTAAAAAAGCCTGGTGGAGTGGAGGATGCCTTCCAGTTCCCCCTACCCCGACGCACTCAGAAAGACGAAGTACATAGGGGCACATGGAGTTGAAAAGCACATGGATTAATCCTGGAAAGCCCAGGAGGATGGAGTCCTTCCCGGCAGGCCTAACAAAGGCTGCTGGTCTGGAGGATGCCTTCCCAGTTCCCCCCACCCCAACCCACTCAGAACGCTAACTACATAGGGGCACATGGTTTTGAAAAGCACAAGGATTATTCCTGGAAAGCCCAGGAGGATGGAGGATGGAGTCCTTCCTGGCAGGCCTAACAAAGGCTACTGGAGTGGAGGATGCCTTCCCAGTTCCCCCCACCCCAACCCACTCAGAACGCTAACTACATAGGGGCACATGGAGTTGAAATGCACATGGATTAATCCTGGAAAGCCCAGGAGGATGGAGGATGGAGTCCTTCCCGGCAGGCCTAACAAAGATTGATGGAGGATGCATTCCCAGTTCCGCCGCCCCAACCATCTCAGAAACCCTAAGTACATAGGGGCACATGGAGTTGAAATTCACATGGATTAATCCTGGAACGCCCAGGAGGATGGAGGATGGAATCCTTCCCGGCAGGCCTAACAAAGGATGAGGGAGGATGCATTCCCAGTTCCCCCGCCCCAACCCTCTCAGAAACACTAAGTACATAGGGGCACGTGGAGTTGAAATGCACATGGATTAATCCTGGAAAGCCGAGGAGGATGGAGGATGGAGTTCTTCCCGGCAGGCCTAACAAAGGATGAGGGAGGATGCATTCCCAGTTCCCCCGCCGCAACCCACTCAAAAACAGTAAGTACATAGGGGCACATGGAGTTGAAACGCTCATGGATTAATCCTGGAAAGCCGAAAGGGATGGAGGATGGAATCCTTCCCGGAAGGCCTAACAAAGGCTGCTGGCGTGGAGGATGCCTTCCCAGTTCCCCCACCCTGACCCACTCAGAAACGCTAGGTACATAGGGACACATGGAGTTGAAAAGCAGATGGATTAATACTGGAAAGCCCAAGAGGATGGAGAATGGAGTCCTTCCCTGCAGGCGTAAGAAAGGCTGCTGGAGTGGAGGATGCCTTCCAAGTTCCCCCCACCCCAACCGACTCAGAAAGACTAAGTACATAGGGGCACATGGAATTGAAAAGCACATGGATTAATCCTGGAAAGCCCAGGAGGATGGAGGATGGAGTCCTTCCCGGCAGGCCTAAAAAAGCCTGCTGGAGTGGAGGATGCCTAACAGTTCCCCCCACCCCGACCCACTCAGAAACAGTAAATTCATAGGGGCACATGGAGTTGAAAAGCACATGGATTAATCCTGGAAAGCCCTGGAGGATGGAGTCCTTCCCGGCAGGCCTAACAAAGGATGATGGAGGATGTATTCCCAGTTCCCCCGCCCCAATCCTCTCAGAAACACTAAGTACATAGGGGCACATGGAGTTGAAAAGCACATGGATTAATCCTGGAAAGCCGAGGAGGATGGAGGATGGAATCCTTCCTGGCAGGACTAACAAAGGCTGCTGGAGTGGAGGATGCCTTCCCAGTTCCCCCCACCCCAAACCGCTCAGGACCCTAAGTACATAGGGACACATGGAGTTGAAAAGCACATGGATTAATCCTGGAAAGCCCAGGAGGATGGAGTCCTTCCAGGCAGGCCTAAAAAAACCTGGTGGAGTGGAGGATGCCTTCCAGTTCCCCCCACCCCGACGCACTCAGAACGCTAACTACATAGGGGCACATGGAGTTGAAATGCACATGGATTAATCCTGGAAAGCCCAGGAGGATGGAGGATGGAGTCCTTCCTGGCAGATATAAGAAAGGATGCTGGAGGTTGCCTTCCCATTTCCCCCACCCCAACCCACTCAGAGCCCTAAGTACATAGGGGCACATGGAGTTGAAAAGCACGTCAATTAATCCTGGAAAGCCCAGGAGGATGGAGGATGGAGTCCTTCCCGGCAGGCCTAACAAAGATTGAAGGAGGATGCATTCCCAGTTCCGCCGCCCGAACCCTCTCAGAAACACTAAGTACATAGGGGCACGTGGAGTTGAAATTCACATGGATTAATCCTGTAAAGCCCAGGGGGATGGAGGATGGAGTCCTTCCTGGCAGGCCTGACAAAGGCAGCTGGAGTAGAGGATACCTTCCCAGTTCCCACCACCACGAACCACTCAGAAACACTAAGTACATAGGGGCACATGGAATTGAAAAGCACATGGATTAATCCTGGACAGCCCAGGAGAATGGAGGATGGAGTCCTTCCCGGCAGGTCTAAGAAAGGATGCTGGAGGATACCTTCCCCGTTCTCCCGCCCCAACCTACTCCGAAACGCTAAGTACATAGGGGCACATGGAGTTGAAAAGCACATGGATTAATCCGGAACAGCCCAGGAGAATGGAGGATGGAGTCCTTCCTGGCAGTCCTGACAAAGGCTGGTGGAGGATACCTTCTCGTTCCCCAGCCCCAACCCACTCAGAAAAACAAAGTACATAGGGGCACATGGTGTTGAAAAGCACATAGATTAATCCTGGAAAGCCCAAGAGGATGGAGAATGGAGTCCTTCCCTGCAGGCATAACAAAGGCTGCTGGAGTGGACGATGCCTTCCCAGTTCCCCCACCCCGACCCACTCAGAAAGACTAAGTACATAGGGGCACATGGAGTTGAAAAGCACATGGATTAATCCTGGAAAGCCCAGGAAGATGGAGGATGGAGTCCTTCCCGGCAGGCCTAAAAAACCCTGCTGGAGTGGACGATGCCTTCCCAGTTCCCCCACCCCAAACCACTCAGAAAGACGAAGTACACAGGGGCACATGGAGTTGAAAAGCACAAAGATTAATCCTGGAAAACCAAGGAGGATGGAGGATGGAGTCCTTCCCGGCAGGCCTAACAAAGGCTGCTGGAGTGGAGGATGCCTTCCCAGTTCCCCCACCCTGACCCACTCAGAAACGCTAGGTACATAGGGACACATGGAGTTGAAAAGCACATGTATTAATCCTGGAAATCCCAGGAGGATGGAGGATGGAGTCCTTCCCAGCAGGACTAAAAAAGCCTGCTGGAGTGGAGGATGCCTTCCCAGTTCCCCCCACCGCAACCCACTCAGGACCCTAAGTACATAGGGACACATGGAGTTGAAAAGCACAAGGATTAATCCTCGAAAGCCCAGGAGGATGGAGGATGGAGTCCTTCCTGGCAGATATAAGAAAGGATGCTGGAGGTTGCCCTCCCAGTTCCCCCACCCCAACGCACTCAGAGCCCTAAGTACATACGGGCACATGGAGTTGAAAAGCACGTCGATTAATCCTGGAAAGCCCAGGAGCATGGAGGATGGAGTCCTTCCAGGCAGGCCTAACAAAGATTGATGGAGGATGCAGTCCCAGTTCCCCCGCCCCAACCCTCTCTGAAACACTAAGCACATAGGGGCACATGGAGTTGAAAAGCAGATGGATTAATCCTGGAAAGCCGAAATGGATGGAGGATGGAATCCTTCCCGGAAGGCCTAACAAAGGCTGCTGGAGTGGAGGATGCCTTCCCAGTTCCCCCCACCGCAACCCACTCAGGACCCTAAGTACATAGGGACACATGGATTTGAAAAGCACATGGATTAATCCTGGAAAGCCCAGGAGGATGGAGGATGGAGTCCTTCCCGGCAAGCCTAAAAAAGCCTACTGGAGTGGAGGATACCTTCCAGTTCCCCCCACCCCGACGCCCTCAGAGACAGTAAGTTCATAGGGGCACATGGAGTTGAAAAGCACATCGATTAATCCTGGAAAGCCGAGGAGGATGGAGGATGGATTCCTTCCCAGCAGGCCTAACAAAGGATGATGGAGAATGTATTCCCAGTTCCCCCGCCCCAACCGTCTCAGAAACACTAAGTACATAGGGCCACAAGGAGTTGAGAAGCACATGGATTAATCCTGGAAAGCCGAGGAGGATGGAGGATGGAATCCTTCCTGGCAGGCCTAACAAAGGCTGCTGGAGTGGAGGATGCCTTCCCAGTTCCCCCATCCCAAACCACTCAGCACCCTAAGTACATAGGGAAACATGGAGTTGAAAAGCACAAGGACAAATCCTGGAAAGCCCGGGAGGATGGAGGATGGAGTCCTTCCCGGCAGATATAAGAAAGGATGATGGAGGATGCCTTCCCAGTTCCCCCACCCCAACCCACTCAGAGCCCTAAGTACATAGGGGCACATGGAGGTGAAAAGCACATGGATTAATCCTGGAAAGCGCAGGAGGATAGAGGATGGACTCCTTCCCGGCAGGCCTAACAAAGGATGATGGAGGATCCCTTCCCAGTTCCCCCGCCCTAACCCACTCAGAAACACTAAGTACATAGGGGCACGTGGAGTTGAAAAGCACATGGATTAATCCTGGAAAGCCCAGGAGGATGGAGGATGGAGTCCTTCCCGGCAGGTCTAAGAAAGGATGCTGGAGGATGCCTTCCCCGTTCTCCCGCGCCAACCTTCTCAGAAAGGCTAAGTACATGGGGACACATGGAGTTGAAAAGCACATGGATTAATACTGGAAAGCCCAGGAGGATGGAGGATGGAGTCCTTCCAGGCAGGCCTAACAAAGGCTGCTGGAGTGGAGGATGCCTTCCCAGTTCCCCCCACCCCAAACTACTCAGGACCCTAAGTACATAGGGACACATGGAGTTGAAAAGCACAAAGATTAATCCTGGAAAGCCCAGGAGGTTGGAGGATGGAGTCCTTCCCGGCAGGCCTAACAAAGGCTGCTGGAGTGGAGGATGCCTTCCCAGTTCCCCCACCCCAACCCACTCAGAGCCCTAAGTACATAGGGGCACATGGAGTTGAAAAGCACATGGATTAATCCTGGAATGCCCAGGAGGATGCAGCATGGAGTCCTTCCAGGCAGGCCTAAAAAGGATGCTGGAGGATGGCTTGCACGTTCCCCCCGCCCCAACCCACTCAGAAACAGTAAGAACATAGGGGCAAATGGAGTTGAAAAGCACAAGGATTGATCCTGGAAATCCGAGGAGGATGGAGGATGGAATCCTTCCCGGCAGGCCTAACAAAGGCTGCTGGAGTGGAGGATGCCTTCCAAGTTCCCCCTACCACAAACCACTCAGAACCCTAAGTACATAGGGACACATGGAGTTGAAAAGCACAAAGATTAATCCTGGAAAGCCCAGGAGGATGGAGCATGGAGTTCTTCCCGGCAGATATAAGAAAGGATGATGGAGGTTGCCTTCCCAGTTCCCCCACCCCAACCCACTCAGAGCCCTAAGTACATAGGGGCACATGGAGGTGAAAAGCACATGGATTAATCCTGGAAAGCGCAGGAGGATGGAGGATGGAATCCTTCCCGGCAGGCCTAACAAAGGATGATGGAGGATCCCTTCCCAGTTCCCCCGCCCTAACCCACTCAGAAACACTAAGTACATAGGGGCACGTGGAGTTGAAAAGCACATGGATTAATCCTGGAAAGCCCAGGAGGATGGAGGATGGAGTCCTTCCCGGCAGGTCTAAGAAAGGATGCTGGAGGATGCCTTCCCTGTTCTCCCGCGCCAACCTTCTCAGAAAGGCTAAGTACATGGGGACACATGGAGTTGAAAAGCACATGGATTAATACTGGAAAGCCCAGGAGGATGGAGGATGGAGTCCTTCCAGGCAGGCCTAACAAAGGCTGCTGGAGTGGAGGATGCCTTCCCAGTTCCCCCCACCCCAAACTACTCAGGACCCTAAGTACATAGGGACACATGGAGTTGAAAAGCACAAAGATTAATCCTGGAAAGCCCAGGAGGTTGGAGGATGGAGTCCTTCCCGGCAGGCCTAACAAAGGCTGCTGGAGTGGAGGATGCCTTCCCAGTTCCCCCACCCCAACCCACTCAGAGCCCTAAGTACATAGGGGCACATGGAGTTGAAAAGCACATGGATTAATCCTGGAATGCCCAGGAGGATGCAGCATGGAGTCCTTCCAGGCAGGCCTAAAAAGGATGCTGGAGGATGCCTTCCCCGTTCTCCCGCCCCACCCTACTCCGAAACACTAAGTACATAGGGGCACATGGAGTTGAAATCCACATGGATTAATCCTGGAAGGCCCAGGTGGATGGAGGATGGAATCCTTCCTGGCAGGCCTAACAAAGGATGACGGAGGATGCCTTCCCAGTTCCCACCACCACGACCCACTCAGAAAGACTAAGTACATAGGGGCACATGGAATTGAAAAGCACATGGATTAATCCTGGACAGCCAAGGAGAATGGAGGATGGAGTCCTTCCCGGCAGGCCTGACAAAGGCAGGTGGAGGATGCCTTCCCAGTTCCCCCGCCCTAACCCAATCAGAAACACTAAGTACATGGGGGAACATGGAGTTGAAAAACACATGGATTAATCCTGGAAAGCCCAGGAGGATGGAGGATGGAGTCCTTCCCGGCAGGTGTAAGAAAGTCTGCTGGAGGTTGCCTTCCCCGTTCTCCTGCACCAACCTACTCAGAAAGGCTAAGTAAATAGGGGCACATAGAGTTGAAAAGCGCATGGATTAATCCTGGAAAGCCCAGGAGGATGGAGAATGGAGTCCTTCCAGGCAGGCCTAAAAAGGATGCTGGACGATGGCTTGCCCGTTCCCCCCGCCCCAACCCACTCAGAAACAGTACGTACATAGGGGCACATGGAGTTGAAACGCTCATGGATTCATCATGGAAAGACCAGGAGGATGGAGGATGGAGTCCTTCCCGGCAGGCCTAACAAAGGATGATGGAGGATGTACTCCCAGTTCCCCCGCCCCAACCCTCTCAGAAACACTAACTACATAGGATCACATGGAGTTGAAATGCACATGGATTAATCCTGGAAAGCCCAGGAGGATGGAGGATGGAGTCCTTCCTGACAGATATAAGAAAGGATGCTGGAGGTTGCCCTCCCAGTTCCCCCACCCCAACGCACTCAGAGCCCCAAGTACATACGGGCACATGGAGTTGAAAAGCACCTCGATTAATCCTGGAAAGCCCAGGAGGATGGAGGATGGAGTCCTTCCCGGCAGGCCTAACAAAGATTGATGGAGGATGCATTCCCAGTTCCTGCACCCCAAACCTCTCAGAAACACTAAGTACATAGGGGCACATGGAGTTGAAATTCACATGGATTAATCCTGTACAGCCCAGGAGAATGGAGGATGGAGTCCTTCCTGGCAGGCCTAACAAAGGATGAGGCAGGATGCATTCCCAGTTCCCCCGCCCCAACCATCTCAGACACACTAAGTACATAGGGGCACATGGAGTTGAAATTCACATGGATTAATCCTGTACAGCCCAGGAGAATGGAGGATGGAGTCCTTCCTGGCAGTCCTGACAAAGGCTGGTGGAGGAGGCCTTCCCGTTCCCCAGCCCCAACCCACTCAGAAAAACAAAGTACATAGGGGCACATGGAGTTGAAAAGCACGTGGATAAATGAGTGGAAAGCTCAGGAGGATGCAGGATGGAGTCCTTCCCGGCAGGTCTAACAAAGGAGGCTGGAGGAAACCTTCCCCGTTCCCCCGCCCCAACCGACTCTGAAAAAGTACGTACATAGGGGCACATGGAGTTGAAAGGCACATGGATTAATCCTGGAAAGCCGAGTTGGATGCAGGATGGAATCCTTCCCGGCAGGCCTAACAAAGGCTGCTGGAGTGGAGGATGCCTTCCCAGTTCCCCCCACCCCAAACCAATCAGGACCCTAAGTACATAGGGACACATGGAGTTGAAAAGCACAAGGATTAATCCTGGAAAGCCCAGGAGGATGGAGGATGGAGTCCGTCCTGGCAGATATAAGAAAGGATGCTGGAGGTTGCCCTCCCAGTTCCCCCACCCCAACGCACTCAGAGCCCTAAGTACATACGGGCACATGGAGGTGAAAAGCACGTCGATTAATCCTGGAAAGCCCAGGAGGATGGAGGATGGAGTCCTTCCCGGCAGGCCTAACAACGATTGATGGAGGATGCATTCCCAGTTCGCCCGCCCCAACCCTCTCAGAAACACTAAGTACATAGGGGCACATGGAGTTGAAAAGCACATGGATTAATCCTGGAAAGCCGAGGAGGATGCAGGATGGAATCCTTCCTGGCAGGCCTAACAAAGGCTGCTGGAGTGGAGGATGCCTTCCCAGTTCCCCCACCCTGACCCACTCAGAAACGCTAGGTACATAGGGACACATGGAGTTGAAAAGCACATGGATTAATCCTGGAAAGCCCAGGAGGATGGAGGATGGAGTCCTTCCCGGCAAGCCTAAAAAAGCCTACTGGAGTGGAGGATGCCTTCCAGTTCCCCCCACCCCGACGCCCTCAGAGACAGTAAGTTCATAGGGGCACATGGAGTTGAAAAGCACATCGATTAATCCTGGAAAGCCGAGGAGGATGGAGGATGGATTCCTTCCCAGCAGGCCTAACAAAGGATGATGGAGGATGTATTCCCAGGTCCCCCGCCCCAACCGTCTCAGAAACACTAAGTACATAGGGGCACATGGAGTTGAAAAGCAGATGGATCAATCCTGGAAAGCCCAGGAGGATGGAGGATGGAGTCCTTCCCGGCAGGCGTAACAAAGGCTGCTGGAGTGGAGGATGCCTTCCCAGTTCCCCCCACCCAAACCCACTCAGAACGCTAACTACATAGGGGCACATGGAGTTGAAAAGCACATGGATTAATCCTGAACAGCCCAGGAGAATGGAGGATGGCGTCCTTCCCAGCAGGCCTAACAAAGGCTGCTGGAGTGGAGGATGCCGTCCCAGTTCCCCCCACCCCGACCCACTCAGAAAGACTAAGTACATAGGGGCACATAGAGTTGAAAAGCACATGGATTAATCCTGGAAAGCCCAAGAAGATGGAGAATGGAGTCCTTCCCGGCAGGTCTAAGAAAGGATGCTGGAGGATACCTTCCCCGTTCTCCCGCCCCAACCTACTCCGAAACGCTAAGTACATAGGGGCATATGGAGTTGAAAAGCACATGGATTAATCCTGGAAAGCCCAGAGGATGGAGGATGGAGTCCTTCCCGGCAGGCCTAACACAGGCTGCTGGAGTGGAGGATGTCTTCCCAGTTCCCCCACCCTGACCCACTCAGAAACGCTAGGTACATAGGGACACATGGAGTTGAAAAGCACATGGATTAATCCTGGAAAGCCCAGGAGGATGGAGGATGGAGTCCTTCCCGGCAGGCCTAACAAAGGCTGCTGGAGTGGGGGATGCCTTCCCAGTTCCCCCACCCTGACCCACTCAGAAACGCTAGGTACATAGGGACACATGGAGTTGAAAAGCACATGGATTAATCCTGGAAAGCCCAGGAGGATGGAGGATGGAGTCCTTCCTGGGAGGCCTAACAAAGGATGAGGGAGGATGCATTCCCAGTTCCCCCGCCCCAACCCTCTCAGGAACTCTAAATACATAGGGGCACATGGGGATGAAAAGCACAGATATTAATCCTGGAAAGCCCAGGAGGATGGAGGATGGAGTCCTTCCCGGCAGGCCTGAGAAAGGCTGCTGGAGGATGCCTTCCCAGTTCCCCCGCCGCAACCCACTCAAAAATACTAAGTACATGGGGGCAGATGGAGTTGAATAGCACGGCGATTAATCCTGAAAAGCCCTGGAGGATGGAGGATGGAGTCCTTCCCGGCAGGCCTGACAAAGGCTGCTGGAGGATGCCTTCCCAGTTCCCCCGCCCTCACCCAATCAGAAACACTAAGTACATGGTGGCACAGGGAGTTGAATAGCACGTCGATTAATCCTGGAAACCCCAGGAGGATGGAGGATGGAGTCCTTCCCGTCAGGACTGACAAAGGCTGCTGGAGTGAAGGATGCCTTCCCACTTCCCCCCACCCAGACCCACTCAGAAACAATAAGTACATAGGGGCACATGGAGTTGAAATTCACATGGATTAATCCTGGAAAGCCCAGGAGGATGGAGGATGGAATCCTTCCTGGCAGGCCTAACAAAGGATGCTGGAGGATTCCTTCCCCGTTCCCCCGTCCCAACCCTCTCAGAAACACTAAGTACATAGGGGCACATGGAGTTGAAAAGCACGTGGATAAATGACTGGAAAGCCCAGCAGGATGGAGGATGGAGTCCTTCCCAGTAGGCCTAACAAAGGCTGCTGGAGTGGAGGATGCCGTCCCACTTCCCCCCACCCCGACCCACTCAGAAAGACTACGTACATAGGGGCACATGGAGTTGAAAAACACATGGATTAATCCTGGAAAGCCCAGGAGGATGGAGGATGGAGTCCTTCCCGTCAGGACTGACAAACGCTGCTGGAGTGGAGGATGCCTTCCCACTTCCCCCCACCCTGACCCACTCAGAAACACTAGGTACATAGGGACACATGCATTTGAAAAGGACATGGATTAATCCTGGAAAGCACAGGAGGATGGAGGATGGAGTCCTTCCCAGCAGGCCTAACAACGGCTGCTGGAGTGGAGGATGCCGTCCCAGTTCCCCCCACCCCGACCCACTCAGAAAGACTAAGTACATAGGGGCACATGGAGTTAAAAAGCACATGGATTAATCCTGGAAAGCCCAGGAGGATGGAGGATGGAGTCCGTCCCGGCAGAACTAACAAAGGATGATGGAGGATGTATTCCCAGTTCCCCCGCCCCAACCGTCTCAGAAACACTAAGTACATAGGGGCACAAGGAGTTGAGAAGCACATGGATTAATCCTGGAAAGCCGAGGAGGATGGAGGATGGAATCCTTCCTGGCAGGCCTAACAAAGCCTGCTGGACTGGAGGATGCCTTCCAGTTCCCCCCACCACGACCCACTCAGAAAGACTAAGTACATAGGGGCACATGGAGTTGAAAAGCACATGGATTAATCCTGGAAAGCCCAGGAGGATGGAGGATGGAGTCCTTCCCGGCAGGCCTAACAAAGCCTGCTGGACTGGAGGATGCCTTCCAGTTCCCCCCACCCCGACCCACTCAGAAAGACTAAGTACATAGGGGCACATGGAGTTGAAAAGCACATGGATTAATCCTGGAAAGCCCAGGAGGATGGAGGATGGAGTCCTTCCCGGCAGGCCTAACAAAGGCTGCTGGAGTGGAGGATGCCTTCCCAGTTCCCCCCACCCCAAACCACTCAGAGCCCTAAGTACATAGGGGCACATGGAGTTGAAAAGAACATAGATTAATCCTGGAAAGCGCAGGAGGATGGAGGATGGAGTCCTTCCCGGCAGGCCTAACAAAGGATGATGGAGGATGGCTTGCACGTTCCCCCCGCCCCAACCCACTCAGAAACACTTAGTACGTAGGGGCACATGGAGTTGAAAAGCTCATGGATTTATCATGGAAACATCAGGAGGATGGAGGATGGAGTCCTTCCTGGCAGGCCAAACAATGGCTGATGGAGTGGAGGATGCTGTCCCAGGTCCCCCCACCCTGACCCACTCAGAAAGACTAGGTACATAGGGACACATGCAGTTGAAAAGCACATGGATTAATCCTGGAAAGCCCAGGAGGATGGAGGATGGAGTCCTTCCCGGCAGGTCTAAGAAAGGATGCTGGAGGATACCTTCCCCGTTCTCCCGCCCCAACCTACTCCGAAACGCTAAGTACATAGGGGCATATGGAGTTGAAAAGCACATGGATTAATCCTGAACAGCCCAGGAGAATAGAGGATTGAGTCCTTCCTGGCAGTCCTGACAAAGGCTGGTGGAGGATGCCTTCCCGTTCCCCAGCCCCAACCCACTCAGAAAAACAAAGTACATAGGGGCAAATGGAGTTGAAAAGCACGTGGATAAATGAATGGAAAGCTCAGGAGGATGGAGGATGGAGTCCTTCCCAGCAGGCCTAACAAAGGCTGCTGGAGTGGAGGATGCCGTCCCAGTTCCCCCCGACCCACTCAAAAAGACTAAGTACATAGGGGCACATGGAGTTGAAAAGCACAAGGATTAATCCTGGAAAGCCCAAGAGGATGGAGGATGGAGTCCTTCCCGTCAGGACTGACAAAGGCTGCTGGAGTGAAGGATGCCTTCCCACTTCCCCCCACCCAGACCCACTCAGAAACACTAAGTACATAGGGGCACATGGAGTTGAAAAGCACATGGATTATTCCTGGAAAGCCCGGAAGGATGGAGGATGGAGTCCTTCCCGGTAGGTCTAAGAAAGGATGCTGGAGGATGCCTTCCCCGTTCTCCCGCCCCAACCTACTCAGAAAGGCTAAGTACATAGGGGCACATGGAGTTGAAAAGCGCATGGATTAATCCTGGAAAGCCCAGGAGGATGGAGGATGGAGTCCTTCCGGGCAGGCCTAACAAAGGCTGCTGGAGTGGGGGATGCCTTCCCAGTGCCCCCACCCTGACCCACTCAGAAACGCTAGGTACATAGGGAAACATGGAGTTGAAAAGCACATGGATTAATCCTGGAAAGCCCAGGAGGATGGAGGATGGAGTCCTTCCCAGCAGGCCTAAAAAAGCCTGCTGGACTGGAGGGTGCCTTCCAGTTCCCCCCACCCCGACCCACTCAGAAAGACTAAGTACATAGGGGCACATGGAGTTGAAAAGCACATGGATTAATCCTGGAAAGCCCAGGAGGATGGAGGATGGAGTCCTTCCCGGTAGGCCTAACAAAGGCTGCTGGAGTAGAGGATGCCTTCCCAGGTCCCCCCACCCCAACCCACTCAGAGCCCTAAGTACATAGGGGCACATGGAGTTGAAAAGAACATAGATTAATCCTGGAAAGCGCAGGAGGATGGAGGATGGAGTCCTTCCCGGCAGGCCTAACAAAGGATGATGGAGGATGCCTTCCCAGTTCCCCCGCCCTAACCCACTCAGAAACACTAAGTACGTAGGGGCACATGGAGTTGAAAAGCACATGGATTAATCCTGGAAAGCCCAGGAGGATGGAGTCCTTCCCGGCAGGCCTAAAAAGGATGCTGGAGGATGGCTTGCACGTTCCCCCCGCCCCAACCCACTCAGAAATAGTAAGTACATAGGGGCACATGGAGTTGAAAAGCTCTTGGATTTATCATGGAAACATCAGGAGGATGGAGGATGGAGTCCTTCCTGGCAGGCCAAACAATGGCTGATGGAGTGGAGGATGCTGTCCCAGGTCCCCCCACCCTGACCGACTAAGAAACACTAGGTACATAGGGACACATGCAGTTGAAAAGCACATGGATTAATCCTGGAAAGCCCAGGAGGATGGAGGATGGAGTCCTTCCCGTCAGGACTGAGAAAGGCTGCTGGAGTGGAGGATGCCTTCCCACTTTCCCCCACCCTGACCCACTCAGAAACACTAGGTACATAGGGACACATGCATTTGAAAAGGACATGGATTAATCCTGGAAAGCACAGGAGGATGGAGGATGGAGTCCTTCCCGGCAGAACTAACAAAGGATGATAGAGGATGTATTCCCAGTTCCCCCGCCCCAACCGTCTCAGAAACACTAAGTACATAGGGGCACAAGGAGTTGAGAAGCACATGGATTAATCCTGGAAAGCCAAGGAGGATGGAGGATGGAATCCTTCCTGGCAGGCCTAACAAAGGCTGCTGGAGTGGAGGATGCCTTCCCAGTTCCCCCACCCCAACCCACTCAGAGCCCTAAGTACATAGGGGCACATGGAGTTGAAAAGAACATGGATTAATCCTGGAAAGCCCAGGAGGATGGAGGATGGCGTCCTTCCCGGCAGGCCTAACAAAGGCTGCTGGAGTGGAGGATGCCTTCCCAGTTCCCCCCACCCCAACCCACTCAGAGCCCTAAGTACATAGGGGCACATGGAGTTGAAAAGAACATAGATTAATCCTGGAAAGCGCAGGAGGATGGAGGATGGAGTCCTTCCTGGCAGGCCTAACAAAGGATGATGGAGGATGCCTTCCCAGTTCCCCCGCCCTAACCCACTCAGAAACACTAAGTACACAGGGACACATGGAGTTGAAAAGCACATGGATTAATCCTGGAAAGCCCAGGAGGATGGAGGATGGAGTCCTTCCAGGCAGGCCTAAAAAGGATGCTGGAGGATGGCTTGCACGTGCCCCCCGCCCCAACCCACTCAGAAACAGTAAGAACATAGGGGCACATGGAGTTGAAAAGCACAAGGATTAATCCTGGAAAGCCGAGGAGGATGGAGGATGGAATCCTTCCAGGCAGATATAAGAAAGGATGCTGGAGGTTGCCTTCCCAGTTCCCCCACCCCAAACCACTCAGAGCCCTAAGTACATAGGGGCACATGGAGTTGAAAAGCATGTAGATCAATCCTGGAAAGCCCAGGAGGATGGAGGATGGAGTCCTTCCCGGCAGGCCTAACAAAGATTGATGGAGGATGCATTCCCAGTTCCCCCGCCCCAAACCCTCTCAGAAACACTAAGTACATAGGGGCACATGGAGTTGAAATTCAGAAGGATTAATCCTGGACAGCCCAGGAGAATGGAGGATGGAGTCCTTCCCGGCAGGTCTAAGAAAGGATGTTGGAGGTTGCCTTCCCCGTTCTCCCGCCCCAACCTACTCCGAAATGCTAAGTACATAGGGGCACATGGAGTTGAAAAGCACATGGATTAATCCAGTACAGCCCAGGAGAATGGAGGATGGAGTCCGTCCCAGCAGGTGTAACAAAGGCTGCTGGAGTGGAGGATGCCTTCCCAGTTCCCCCCACCCCGACCCACTCAGAAAGACTAAGTACATTGGGGCACATGGAGTTGAAATCCACATGGATTAATCCTGGAAGGCCCAGAGGGATGGAGGATGGAGTCCTTCCCGGCAGGCCTGACAAAGGCAGGTGGAGGATGCCTTTCCAGTTCCCCCGCCCTCACCCAATCAGAAACACTAAGTACATGGGGGCACATGGAGTTGAATAGCACGTCGATTAATCCTGGAAAGCCCTGGAGGATGGAGGATGGAGTCCTTCCCAGCAGGCCTGAGAAAGGCTGCTGGAGGATGCCTTCCCAGTTCTCCTGCACCAACCTACTCAGAAAGGCTAAGTAAATAGGGGCACATTGAGTTGAAAAGCGCATGGATTAATCCTGGAAAGCCCAGGAGGATGGAGGATGGAGTCCTTACAGGCAGGCCTAAAAAGGATGCTGGAGGATGGCTTGCCCGTTCCCCCCGCCCCAACCAACTCAGAAACAGTAAGTACATAGGGGCACATGGAGTTGAAAAGCTCATGGATTTATCATGGAAAGACCAGGAGGATGGAGGACGGAATCCTTCCCGGCAGGCCTAACAAACGCTCCTGGAGTGGAGGATGCCTTCCCAGTTCCCCCCACCCCAACCCACTCAGAAGCCTAACTACATAGGGGCACATGGAGTTGAAAAGCACGTCGATTAATCCTGGAAAGCCCAGAAGGATGGAGGATGGAGTCCTTCCCGGCAGGCCTAACAAAGATTGATGGAGGATGCATTCCCAGTTCCCCCGCCCCAACCCTCTCAGAAACACTACGTACATAGGGGCACATGGAATTGAAAAGCACATGGATTAATCCTGGAAAGCCCAGGAGGATGGAGGATGGAATCCTTCCTGTCAGGCCTAACAAAGGATGAGGGAGGATGCATTCCCAGTTCCCCCGCCCCAACCCTCTCAGAAACACTAAGTACATAGGGGCACATGGAGTTGAAATTCACATGGATTAATCCTGGAAAGCTCAGGAGGATGGAGGATGGAATTCTTCCTGTCAGGCCAAACAAAGGATGAGGGAGGATGCATTCCCAGTTCCCCCGACCCAACCCTCTCAGAAACACTAAGTACATAGGGGCACATGGAGTTGAAATGCACATGGATTAATCCTGTACAGCCCAGGAGAATGGAGGATGGAGTCCTTCCTGGCAGTCCTGACAAAGGCTGGTGGAGGATGCCTTCCCGTTCCCCAGCCCCAACCCACTCAGAAAAACAAAGTACATAGGGGCACATGGAGTAGAAAAGCACGTAGATAAATGATTTGAAAGCTCAGGAGGATGGAGGATGGAGTCCTTCTCAGCAGGCCTAACAAAGCCTGCTGGAGTGGAGGATGCCTTCCTAGTTCCCCCCACCCCAAACCACTCAGAACGCTAACTACATAGGGGCACATGGAGTTGAAAAGCAGATGGATTAATCCTGGAAAGCCCAGGAGGTTGGAGGATGGAGTCCTTCCTGGCAGGCCTAACAAAGGCTACTGGAGTGGAGGATGCCTTCCCACTTCCCCCCACCCCAACCCACTCAGAACGCTAACTACATAGGGGCACATGGAGTTGAAATGCACATGGATTAATCCTGGAAAGCCCAGGAGGATGGAGGATGGAGTCCTTCCCGGCAGGCCTAACAAAGATTGATGGAGGATGCATTCCCAGTTCCGCCGCCCCAGCCATCTCAGAAACCCTAAGTACATAGGGGCACATGGAGTTGAAATTCACATGGATTAATCCTGGAACGCCCAGGAGGATGGAGGATGGAATCCTTCCTGGCAGGCCTAACAAAGGATGAGGGAGGATGCATTCCTGTTCCCCAGCCCCAACCCACTCAGAACGCTAAGTACATAGGGGCACATGGTGTTGAAAAGCACAAGGATTAATCCTGGAAAGCCCAGGAGGATGGAGGATGGAGTCCTTCCTGGCAGGCCTAACAAAGGCTACTGGAGTGGAGGATGCCTTCCCAGTTCCCCTCACCCCAACACACTCAGAACGCTAACTACATAGGGGCACATGGAGTTGAAATGCACATGGATTAATCCTGGAACGCCCAGGACGATGGAGGATGGAGTCCTTCCCGGCAGGCCTAACAAAGGATGAGGGAGGATGCAATCCCAGTTCCCCCGCCCCAACCCTCTCAGAAACACTAAGTACATAGGGGCACATGGAGTTGAAAAGCACATGGATTAATCCTGGAAAGCCGAGGAGGATGGAGGATGGAATCCTTCCCGGCAGGCCTAACAAAGGCTGCTGGAGTGGAGGATGCCTTCCCAGTTCCCCCCACCCCAAACTACTCAGGACCCTAAGTACATAGGGACACATGGAGTTGAAAAGCACAAAGATTAATCCTGGAAAGCCCAGGAGGTTGGAGGATGGAGTCCTTCCCGGAAGGCCTAACAAAGGCTGCTGGAGTGGAGGATGCCTTTCCAGTTCCCCCACCCTGACCCACTCAGAAACACTAGGTACATAGGGAAACATGGAGTTAAAAAGCACATGGATTAATCCTGGAAAGCCCAGGAGGATGGAGGATGGAGTCCTTCCATCCAGGCCTAACAAAGGCTGCTGGAGTGGAGGATGCCTTCGCAGTTCCCCCACCCTGACCCACTCAGAAACGCTAGGTACATAGGGACACATGGAGTTGAAAAGCACATGGATTAATCCTGGAAATCTCAGGAGGATGGAGGATGGAGTCCTTCTCAGCAGGCCTAACAAAGGCTGCTGGCGTGGAGGATGCCGTCCCAATTCCCCCCACCCCGACCCACTCAGAAAACTAAGTACATAGGGGGACATGGAGTTGAAAAGCACATGGATTAATCCTGGAAAGCCAAGAAGGATGGAGGATGGAGTCCTTCCCGGCAGGCTTAACAAAGGATGATGGAGGATGTATTCCCAGTTCCCCCGCCCCAACCCTCTCAGAAACACTAAGTACATAGGGGCACATGGAGTTGAAAAGCACATGGATTAATCCTGGAACGCCCAGGAGGATGGAGGATGGAATCCTTCCCGGCAGGCCTAACAAAGGCTGCTGGAGTGGAGGATGCCTTCCCAGTTCCCCCCACCCCAAACCACTGAGGACCCTAAGTACGCAGGGACACATGGAGTTGAAAAGCACAAGGATTAATCCTGGAAAGCCCAGGAGGATGGAGGATGGAGTCCTTCCCGGCAGGCCTAACAAAGGCTGCTGGAGTGGAGGATGCCTTCCTAGTTCCCCCCACCCCAAACCACTCAGGACCCTAAGTGCATAGGGGCACATGGAGTTGAAAAGCACATGGATTAATCCTGGAAAGCCCAGGAGGATGGAGTCCTTCCCGGCAGGCCTAACAAAGGCTGCTGGAGTGGCGGATGCCTTCCCAGTTCCCCCCACCCCAACCCACTCAGAACACTAACTACATAGGGGCACATGGTGTTGAAAAGCACAAGGATTAATCCTGGAAAGCCCAGGAGGATGGAGGATGGAGTCCTTCCTGGCAGGCCTAACAAAGGCTACTGGAGTGGAGGATGCCTTCCCAGTTCCCCCCACCCCAACCCACTCAGAACGCTAACTACATAGGTGCACATGGAGTTGAAATGCACATGGATTAATCCTGGAAAGCCCAGGAGGATGGAGGATGGAGTCCTTCCTGGCAGGCCTAACATAGATTGATGGAGGATGCATTCCCAGTTCCGCCGCCCCAACCATCTCAGAAACCCTAAGTACATAGGGGCACATGGAGTTGAAATTCACATGGATTAATCCTGGAACGCCCAGGAGGATGGAGGATGGAATCCTTCCTGGCAGGCCTAACAAAGGATGAGGGAGGATGCATTCCCAGTTCCCCCGCCCCAACCCTCTCAGAAACACTAAGTACATAGGGGCACATGGAGTTGAAAAGCAGATGGACTAATCCTGGAAAGCCGAAAAGGATGGAGGATGGAATCCTTCCCGGAAGGCCTAACAAAGGCTGCTGGAGTGGAGGATGCCTTCCCAGTTCCCCCACACTGACCCACTCAGAAACGCTAGGTACATAGGGACACATGGAGTTGAAAAGCACATGGATTAATCCTGGAAGGCCCAGGAGGATGGAGGATGGAATCCGTCCCGGCAGGCCTAAAAAAGGCTGCTGGAGTGGAGGATGCCTTCCCGTTCCCCCCACCCCGACCCACTCAGAAACAGTAAGTTCATAGGGGCACATGGAGTTGAAAAGCACATGGATTAATCCTGGAAAGCCCAGGAGGATGGAGGATGGAGTCCGTCCCGGCCGGACTAACAAAGGATGATGGAGGATGTATTCCCAGTTCCCCCGCCCGAACCCTCTCAGAAACACTAAGTACATAGGGAAACATGGAGTTGAAAAGCACAAGGATAAATGCTGGAAAGCCCAGGAGGATGGAGGATGGAGTCCTTCCCGGCAGATATAAGAAAGGATGATGGAGGTTGCCTTCCCAGTTCCCCCACCCCAACCCACTCAGAGCCCTAAGTACCTAGGGGCAGATGGAGTTGAAAAGAACATAGATTAATCCTGGAAAGCGCAGGAGGATGGATGATGGAGTCCTTCCCGGCAGGCCTAACAAAGGATGATGGAGGATGCCTTCCCAGTTCCCCCGCCCTAACCCACTCAGAAACACTAAGTACATAGGGGCACGTGGCGTTGAAAAGCACATGGATTAATCCTGGAAAGCCCAGGAGGATGGAGGATGGAGTCCTTCCCGGCAGGTCTAAGAAAGGATGCTGGAGGATGCCTTCCCCGTTCTCCCGCACCAACCTACTCAGAAAGGCTAAGTACATAGGGGCACATGGAGTTGAAAAGCACATGGATTAATACTGGAAAGCCCAGGAGGATGGAGGATGGAGTCCTTCCAGCCAGGCCTAACAAAGGCTGCTGGAGTGGAGGATGCCTTCGCAGTTCCCCCACCCTGACCCACTCAGAAACGCTAGGTACATAGGGACACATGGAGTTGAAAAGCACATGGATTAATCCTGGAAATCTCAGGAGGATGGAGGATGGAGTCCTTCTCAGCAGGCCTAACAAAGGCTGCTGGCGTGGAGGATGCCGTCCCAATTCCCCCCACCCCGACCCACTCAGAAAACTAAGTACATAGGGGGACATGGAGTTGAAAAGCACATGGATTAATCCTGGAAAGCCAAGAAGGATGGAGGATGGAGTCCTTCCCGGCAGGCTTAACAAAGGATGATGGAGGATGTATTCCCAGTTCCCCCGCCCCAACCCTCTCAGAAACACTAAGTACATAGGGGCACATGGAGTTGAAAAGCACATGGATTAATCCTGGAACGCCCAGGAGGATGGAGGATGGAATCCTTCCCGGCAGGCCTAACAAAGGCTGCTGGAGTGGAGGATGCCTTCCCAGTTCCCCCCACCCCAAACCACTGAGGACCCTAAGTACGCAGGGACACATGGAGTTGAAAAGCACAAGGATTAATCCTGGAAAGCCCAGGAGGATGGAGGATGGAGTCCTTCCCGGCAGGCCTAACAAAGGCTGCTGGAGTGGAGGATGCCTTCCTAGTTCCCCCCACCCCAAACCACTCAGGACCCTAAGTGCATAGGGGCACATGGAGTTGAAAAGCACATGGATTAATCCTGGAAAGCCCAGGAGGATGGAGTCCTTCCCGGCAGGCCTAACAAAGGCTGCTGGAGTGGCGGATGCCTTCCCAGTTCCCCCCACCCCAACCCACTCAGAACGCTAACTACATAGGGGCACATGGTGTTGAAAAGCACAAGGATTAATCCTGGAAAGCCCAGGAGGATGGAGGATGGAGTCCTTCCTGGCAGGCCTAACAAAGGCTACTGGAGTGGAGGATGCCTTCCCAGTTCCCCCCACCCCAACCCACTCAGAACGCTAACTACATAGGTGCACATGGAGTTGAAATGCACATGGATTAATCCTGGAAAGCCCAGGAGGATGGAGGATGGAGTCCTTCCTGGCAGGCCTAACATAGATTGATGGAGGATGCATTCCCAGTTCCGCCGCCCCAACCATCTCAGAAACCCTAAGTACATAGGGGCACATGGAGTTGAAATTCACATGGATTAATCCTGGAACGCCCAGGAGGATGGAGGATGGAATCCTTCCTGGCAGGCCTAACAAAGGATGAGGGAGGATGCATTCCCAGTTCCCCCGCCCCAACCCTCTCAGAAACACTAAGTACATAGGGGCACATGGAGTTGAAAAGCAGATGGACTAATCCTGGAAAGCCGAAAAGGATGGAGGATGGAATCCTTCCCGGAAGGCCTAACAAAGGCTGCTGGAGTGGAGGATGCCTTCCCGTTCCCCCCACCCCGACCCACTCAGAAACAGTAAGTTCATAGGGGCACATGGAGTTGAAAAGCACATGGATTAATCCTGGAAAGCCCAGGAGGATGGAGGATGGAGTCCGTCCCGGCCGGACTAACAAAGGATGATGGAGGATGTATTCCCAGTTCCCCCGCCCGAACCCTCTCAGAAACACTAAGTACATAGGGAAACATGGAGTTGAAAAGCACAAGGATAAATGCTGGAAAGCCCAGGAGGATGGAGGATGGAGTCCTTCCCGGCAGATATAAGAAAGGATGATGGAGGTTGCCTTCCCAGTTCCCCCACCCCAACCCACTCAGAGCCCTAAGTACCTAGGGGCAGATGGAGTTGAAAAGAACATAGATTAATCCTGGAAAGCGCAGGAGGATGGATGATGGAGTCCTTCCCGGCAGGCCTAACAAAGGATGATGGAGGATGCCTTCCCAGTTCCCCCGCCCTAACCCACTCAGAAACACTAAGTACATAGGGGCACGTGGCGTTGAAAAGCACATGGATTAATCCTGGAAAGCCCAGGAGGATGGAGGATGGAGTCCTTCCCGGCAGGTCTAAGAAAGGATGCTGGAGGATGCCTTCCCCGTTCTCCCGCACCAACCTACTCAGAAAGGCTAAGTACATAGGGGCACATGGAGTTGAAAAGCACATGGATTAATACTGGAAAGCCCAGGAGGATGGAGGATGGAGTCCTTCCCGGCAGGCCTAACAAAGGATGATGGAGGATGCCTTCCCAGTTCCCCCGCCCTAACCCACTCAGAAACACTAAGTACATAGGGGCACGTGGAGTTGAAAAGCACATGGATTAATCCTGGAAAGACCCAGGAGGATGGAGGATGGAGTTCTTCCCGGCAGGTCTAAGAAAGGATGCTGGAGGATGCCTTCCCCGTTCTCCCGCGACAACCTACTCAGAAAGGCTAAGTACATAGGGGCACATGGAGTTGAAAAGCACATGGATTAATCCTGGAAAGCCCAGGAGGATGCAGCATGGAGTCCTTCCCGGCAGATATAAGAAAGGATGTTGGAGGTTGCCTTCCCAGTTCCCCCACCCCAACCCACTCAGAGCCCTAAGTACATAGGGGCACATGGAGTTGAAAAGCACATGGATTAATCCTGGAAAGCCCAGGAGGATGGAGGATGGAGTCCTTCCCGGCAGGCCGAACAAAGGCTGCTGGTGTGGAGGATGCCTTCCCAGTTCCCCCACCCTGACCCACTCAGAAATGGTAGGTACATAGGGAGACATGGAGTTGAAAAGCACATGGATTAATCCTGGAAAGCCCAGGAGGATGGAGGATGGAGTCCTTCCCGGCAGGCCGAACAAAGGCTGCTGGAGTGGAGGATGCCTTCCAGTTCCCCCCACCCCGACCCACTCAGAAACAGTAAGTACATAGGGGCACATGGAGTTGAAAAGAACATGGATTACTCCTGGAGAGCCAAGGAAGATGGAGGATGGAGTCCTTCCCGGCAGGCCTAAAAAGGATGCTGGAGGATGGCTTGCACGTTCCCCCCGCCCCAACCCACTCAGAAATAGTAAGTACATAGGGGCACATGGAGTTGAAAGGCTCATGGATTTATCATGGAAAGATCAGGAGGATGGGGGATGGAGTCCTTCCTGGCAGGCCAAACAATGGCTGATGGAGTGGAGGATGCTGTCCCAGGTCCCCCCACCCCGACGCACTCAGAAAGACGAAGTACATAGGGGCACATGGAGTTGAAAAGCACAAGGATTAATCCTGGTGAGCCCAGGAGGATGGAGGATGGAGTCCTTCCCGGCAGGCCTAACAAAGGCTGCTGGAGTGGCGGATGCCTTCCCAGTTCCCCCCACCCGAACCCACTCAGAATGCTAACTACATAGGGGCACATGGTGTTGAAAAGCACAAGGATTAATCCTGGAAAGCCCAGGAGGATGGAGGATGGAGTCCTTCCTGGCAGGCCTAACAAAGGCTACTGGAGTAGAGGATGCCTTCCCAGTTCCCCCCACCCCAACCCTCTCAGAACGCTAACTACATAGGGGCACATGGAGTTGAAATGCACATGGATTAATCCTGGAAAGCCCAGGAGGATGGAGGATGGAGTCCTTCCTGGCAGATATAAGAAAGGATGCTGGAGGTTGCCTTCCCAGTTCCCCCACCCCAACCCACTCAGAGCCCTAAGTACATAGGGGCACATGGAGTTGAAAAGCACGTCAATTAATCCTGGAAAGCCCAGGAGGATGGAGGATGGAGTCCTTCCTGGCAGGCCTAACAAAGGCTACTGGAGTAGAGGATGCCTTCCCAGTTCCCCCCACCCCAACCCTCTCAGAACGCTAACTACATAGGGGCACATGGAGTTGAAATGCACATGGATTAATCCTGGAAAGCCCAGGAGGATGGAGGATGGAGTCCTTCCTGGCAGATATAAGAAAGGATGCTGGAGGTTGCCTTCCCAGTTCCCCCACCCCAACCCACTCAGAGCCCTAAGTACATAGGGGCACATGGTGTTGAAAAGCACAAGGATTAATCCTGTAAAGCCCAGGGGGATGGAGGATGGAGTCCTTCCTGGCAGGCCTGAGAAAGGCAGCTGGAGTAGAGGATACCTTCCCAGTTCCCACCACCACGAACCACTCAGAAATACTAAGTACATAGGGGCACATGGAATTGAAAAGCACATGGATTAATCCTGGACAGCCCAGGAGAATGGAGGATGGAGTCCTTCCCGGCAGGTCTAAGAAAGGATGCTGGAGGATACCTTCCCCGTTCTCCCACCCCAACCTACTCCGAAACGCTAAGTACATAGGGGCACATGGAGTTGAAAAGCACATGGATTAATCCTGGAAAGCCCAAGAGGATGGAGAATGGAGTCCTTCCCTGCAGGCATAACAAAGGCTGCTGGAGTGGACAATGCCTTCCCAGTTCCCCCACCCCGACCCACTCAGAAAGCCTAAGTACATAGGGGCACATGGAGTTGAAAAGCACATGGATTAATCCTGGAAAGCCCAGGAAGATGGAGGATGGAGTCCTTCCCGGCAGGCCTAAAAAACCCTGCTGGAGTGGACGATGCCTTCCCAGTTCCCCCACCCCAAACCACTCAGAAAGACGAAGTACACAGGGGCACATGGAGTTGAAAAGCACAAAGATTAATCCTGGAAAACCAAGGAGGATTGAGGATGGAGTCCTTCCCGGCAGGCCTAACAAAGGATGAGGGAGGATGCATTCCCAGTTCCCCCGCCCCAACCCTCTCAGAAACACTAAGTACATAGGGGCACATGGAGTTGAAAAGCAGATGGATTAATCCTGGAAAGCCGAAAAGGATGGAGGATGGAATCCTTCCCGGAAGGCCTAACAAAGGCTGCTGGAGTGGAGGATGCCTTCCCAGTTCCCCCACCCTGACCCACTCAGAAACGCTAGGTACATAGGGACACATGGAGTTGAAAAGCACATGTATTAATCCTGGAAATCCCAGGAGGATGGAAGATGGAGTCCTTCCCAGCAGGCCTAAAAAAGCCTGCTGGAGTGGAGGATGCCTTACAGTTCCCCCCACCCCGACCCACTCAGAAACAGTAAGTTCATAGGGGCACATGGAGTTGAAAAGCACAAGGATTAATCCTGGAAAGCCCAGGAGGATGGAGGATGGAGTCCTTCCCGGCCGGACTAACAAAGGATGATGGAGGATGTATTCCCAGTTCCCCCGCCCCAACCCTCTCAGAAACACTAAGTACATAGGGGCACATGGAGTTGAAAAGCACATGGATTAATCCTGGAAAGCCCAGGAGGATGGAGGATGGAGTCCTTCCAGGCAGGCCCAACAAAGATTGATGGAGGATGCATTCCCAGTTCCCCCGCCCCAACCCTCTCAGAAACACTAAGTACATAGGGGCACATGGAGTTGAAATGCACATGGATTAATCCTGTACAACCCAGGAGAATGGAGGATGGAGTCCTTCCTGGCAGTCCTGACAAAGGCTGGTGGAGGATGCCTTCCCGTTCCCCAGCCCCAACCCACTCAGAAAAACAAAGTACATAGGAGCACATGTAGTTGAAAAGCACGTGGATAAATGAATGGAAAGCTCAGGAGGATGGAGGATGGAGTCCTTCGCAGCAGGCCTAACAAAGGCTGCTGGCGTGGAGGATGCCGTCCCAGTTCCCCCCACCCCGACCCACTCAGAAAGTCTAAGTACATAGGGGCACATAGAGTTGAAAAGCACATGGATTAATCCTGGAAAGCCCAAGAGGATGGAGAATGGAGTCCTTTCCTTCTGGCGTAACAAAGGCTGCTGGAGTGGAGGATGCCTTCCCAGTTCCCCCCACCCCAAACCACTCAGGACCCTAAGTACATAGGGACACATGGAGTTTAAAAGAACATGGATTAATCCTGGAAAGCCCAGGAGGATGGAGTCCTTCCCGGCAGATATAAGAAATGATGCTGGAGGTTGCCTTCCCAGTTCCACCACCCCAACCCACTCAGAGCCCTAAGTGCATAGGGGAACATGGACTTGAAAAGCACATTGATTAATCCTGGAAAGCCCAGGAGGATGGAGTCCTTCCAGGCAGGCCTAAAAAAGCCTGGTGGAGTGGAGGATGCCTTCCAGTTCCCCCCACCCCGATGCACTCAGAAAGACTAAGTACATAGGGGCACATGGAGTTGAAAAGCACAAGGATTAATCCTGGAAAGCCCAGGAGGATGGAGGATGGAGTCCTTCCCAGCAGGCCTAACAAAGGCTGCTGGAGTGGAGGATGCCTTCCCAGTTCCCCCCACCCCAACCCACTCAGAACGCTAACTACATAGGGGCACATGGAGTTGAAATGCACATGGATTAATCCTGGAAAGCCCAGGAGGATGGAGGATGGAGTCCTTCCTGGCAGATATAAGAAAGGATGCTGGAGGTTGCCTTCCCAGTTCCCCCACCCCAACCCACTCAGAGCCCTAAGTACATAGGGGCACATGGAGTTGAAAAGCACGTCAATTAATCCTGGAAAGCCCAGGAGGATGGAGGATGGAGTCCTTCCCGGCAGGCCTAAAAAAGATTGAGGGAAGATGCATTCCCAGTTCTGCCGCCCCAACCCTCTCAGAAACACTAAGTACATAGGGGCACATGGAGTTGAAATTCACATGGATTAATCCTGTAAAGCCCAGGGGGATGGAGGATGGAGTCCTTTCTGGCAGGCCTGACAAAGGCAGCTGGAGTAGAGGATGCCTTCCCAGTTCCCACCACCACGAACCACTCAGAAACACTAAGTACATAGGGGCACATGGAATTGAAAAGCACATGGATTAATCCTGGACAGCCCAGGAGAATGGAGGATGGAGTCCTTCCCGGCAGTCCTGACAAAGGCTGGTGGAGGATGCCTTCCCGTTCCCCAGCCCCAACCCACTCAGAAAGACTAAGTACATAGGGGCACATGGAGTTTAAAAGCATATGGATTAATCCTGGAAAGCCCAGGAAGATGGAGGATGGAGTCCTTCCCGGCAGGCCTAAAAAACCCTGCTGGAGTGGAGGATGCCTTCCAGTTCCCCCCACACCGACCCACTCAGAAAGACGAAGTGCATAGGGGCACATGGAGTTGAAAAGCACAAAGATTAATCCTGGAAAACCCAGGAGGATGGAGGATGGGGTCCTTCCCGGCAGGCCTAACAAAGGATGAGGGAGGATGCATTCCCAGTTCCCCCGCCCCAACCCTCTCAGAAACACTAAGTACATAGGGGCACATGGAGTTGAAAAGCACATGGATTAATCCTGGAAAGCCCAGGAGGATGGAGGATGGAGTCCTTCCCGGCAGATATAAGAAAGGATGCTGGAGGTTGCCTTCCCAGTTCCCCCACCCCAACCCACTCAGAGCCCTAAGTGCATAAGGGCACATGGAGTTGAAAAGCAAAAGGATTAATCCTGGAAAGCCCAGGAGGATGCAGGATGGAGTCCTTCCCGGCAGGCCTAACGAAGGATGCTGGAGGATGCCTTCCCTGTTCCCCCGCGCCAACCCACTCAGAAACACTAAGTACATACGGGCACATGGAGTTGAAAAGCACAAGGATTAATCATGGAAAGCCCAGGAGGATGGACGATGGAGTCCTTCCCGGCAGGCCTAACAAAGGCTGCTGGAGTGGAGGATGCCTTCCCAGTTCCCCCACCCCAACCCACTCAGAACGCTAACTACATGGGGGCACTTGGAGTTGAAATGCACATGGATTAATCCTGGAAAGCCCAGGAGGATGGAGGATTGAGTCCTTTCTGGCAGATATAAGAAAGGATGCTGGAGGATGCCTTCCCCGTTCCCCTGCCCCAACCCACTCAGAAACACTAAGTACATAGGGGCACATGGAGTTGAAATGCACATAGATTAATCTTGGAATTCCCAGAAGGATGGAGTATGGAGTCCTTCCCGGCAGGACTAAAAAGGATGCTGGAGGATACCTTCCCAGTTCCCCCCGCCCCAACCCACTCAGGAACTCTAAATACATAGGGGCACATGGAGATGAAAAGCACAGATATTAATCCTGGAAAGCCCAGGGGGATGGAGGATGGAGTCCTTCCCGGCAGGCCTGAGAAAGGCTGCTGGAGAATGCCTTCCCAGTTCCCGCACCGCAACCCACTCAAAAACACTAAGTACATGGGGCACATGGAGTTGAATAGCACGTCGAATAATCCTGGAAAGCCCTGGAGGATGGAGGATGGGGTCCTTCCCGGCAGGCCTGAGAAAGGCTGCTGGAGGATGCCTTCCCAGTTCCCCCGCCCTAACCCACTCAGAAACACTAAGGACATCGGGGCACAAGGAATTGAATAGCACGTCGATTAATCCTGGAAAGCCCAAGAGGATGGAGTCCTTCCCATCAGGAATGACAAAGTTTGCTGGAGTGAAGGATGCCTTCCCACTTCCCCCCATCCCGACCCACTCAGAAACACTAAGTACACAGGGGCACATGGAGTTGAAAAGCACATGGATTAATCCTGGAAAGCCCAGGAGGATGGAGGATGGAGTCCTTCCCGGCAGGTCTAAGAAAGCATGCTGGAGGATGCCTTCCCCGTTCTCCCGCCCCAACCTACTCAGAAAGGCTAAGTACATAGGGGCACATGGAGTTGAAAATCGCATGGATTAATCCTGGAAAGCCCAGGAGGATGGAGGATGGAGTCCTTCCAGGCAGGCCTAAAAAGGATGCTGGAGGATGGCTTGCCCGTTCCCCCTGCGCCAACCCACTCAGAAACAGTAAGTACATAGGGGCACATGGAGTTGAAAAGCTCATGGATTTATCATGGAAAGCCCAAGAGGATGGAGGATGGAGTCCTTCCTGGCAGGCCAAACAATGGCTGATGGAGTGGAGGATGCTGTCCCAGGTCCCCCCACCCTGACCCACTCAGAAACACTAGGTACATAGGGACACATGGAGTTGAAAAGCACATGGATTAATCCTGGAAATCTCAGGAGGATGGAGGATGGAGTCCTTCTCAGCAGGCCTAACAAAGGCTGCTGGCGTGGAGGATGCCGTCCCAATTCCCCCCACCCCGACCCACTCAGAAAACTAAGTACATAGGGGGACATGGAGTTGAAAAGCACATGGATTAATCCTGGAAAGCCAAGAAGGATGGAGGATGGAGTCCTTCCCGGCAGGCTTAACAAAGGATGATGGAGGATGTATTCCCAGTTCCCCCGCCGCAACCCTCTCAGAAACACTAAGTACATAGGGGCACATGGAGTTGAAAAGCACATGGATTAATCCTGGAACGCCCAGGAGGATGGAGGATGGAGTCCTTCCCGGCAGGCCTAACAAAGGCTGCTGGAGTGGAGGATGCCTTCCTAGTTCCCCCTACCCCAAACCACTCAGGACCCTAAGTGCATAGGGGCACATGGAGTTGAAAAGCACATGGATTAATCCTGGAAAGCCCAGGAGGATGGAGTCCTTCCAGGCAGGCCTAAAAAAGCCTGGTGGAGTGGAGGATGCATTCCAGTTCCCCCTACCCCGACGCACTCAGAAAGACGAAGTACATAGGGGCACATGGAGTTGAAAAGCACAAGGATTAATCCTGGAAAGCCCAGGAGGATGGAGGATGGAGTCCTTCCCGGCAGGCCTAACAAAGGCTGCTGGAGTGGCGGATGCCTTCCCAGTTCCCCCCACCCCAACCCACTCAGAACGCTAACTACATAGGTGCACATGGAGTTGAAATGCACATGGATTAATCCTGGAAAGCCCAGGAGGATGGAGGATGGAGTCCTTCCTGGCAGGCCTAACAAAGATTGATGGAGGATGCATTCCCAGTTCCGCCGCCCCAACCATCTCAGAAACCCTAAGTACATAGGGGCACATGGAGTTGAAAAGCAGATGGACTAATCCTGGAAAGCCGAAAAGGATGGAGGATGGAGTCCGTCCCGGCAGGCCTAAAAAAGGCTGCTGGAGTGGAGGATGCCTTCCCGTTCCCCCCACCCCGACCCACTCAGAAACAGTAAGTTCATAGGGGCACATGGAGTTGAAAAGCACATGGATTAATCCTGGAAAGCCCAGGAGGATGGAGGATGGAGTCCGTCCCGGCCGGACTAACAAAGGATGATGGAGGATGTATTCCCAGTTCCCCCGCCCGAACCCTCTCAGAAACACTAAGTACATAGGGGCACATGTAGTTGAAAAGCACATGGATTAATCCTGGAAAGCCGAGGAGGATGGAGGATGGAATCCTTCCCGGCAGGCCTAACAAAGGCTGCTGGAGTGGAGGATGCCTTCCCAGTTCCCCCCACCCCAAACTACTCAGGACCCTAAGTACATAGGGACACATGGAGTTGAAAAGCACAAAGATTAATCCAGGAAAACCCAGGAGGTTGGAGGATGGAGTCCTTCCCGGCAGATATAAGAAAGGATGCTGGAGGTTGCCTTCCCAGTTCCCCCACCCCAACCCACTCAGAGCCCTAAGTGCATAGGGGCACATGGAGTTGAAAAGCAAAAGGATTAATCCTGGAAAGCCCAGGAGGATGCAGCATGGAGTCCTTCCCGGCAGGCCTAACGAAGGATGCTGGAGGATACCTTCCCCGTTCCCCCGCGCCAACCCACTCAGAAACACTAAAAACATACGGGCACATAGAGTTGAAAAGCACATGGATTAATCCTGGAAACCCAGGAGGATGGAGGATGGAGTCCTTCCCGGCAGGTCTAACAAAGGCTGCTGGAGTGGAGGATGCTTTCCCAGTTCCTCCACCCTGACCCACTCAGAAACGCTAGGTACATAGGGACACATGGAGTTGAAAAGCACATGGATTAATCCTGGAAGGCCCAGGAGGATGGAAGATGGAGTCCGTCCCGGCAGGCCTTAAAAAGGCTGCTGGAGTGGAGGATGCCTTCCTGTTCCCCCCACCCCGACCCACTCAGAAACAGTAAGTTCATAGGGGCACATGGAGTTGAAAAGCACATGGATTAATCCTGGAAAGCCCAGGAGGATGGAGGATGGAGTCCGTCCCGGCCGGACTAACAAAGGATGATGGAGGATGTATTCCCAGTTCCCCCGCCCGAACCCTCTCAGAAACACTAAGTACATAGGGGCACATGGAGTTGAAAAGCACATGGATTAATCCTGGAAAGCCGAGGAGGATGGAGGATGGAATCCTTCCCGGCAGGCCTAACAAAGGCTGCTGGAGTGGAGGATGCCTTCCCAGTTCCCCCCACCCCAAACTACTCAGGACCCTAAGTACATAGGGACACATGGAGTTGAAAAGCACAAAGATTAATCCAGGAAAACCCAGGAGGTTGGAGGATGGAGTCCTTCCCGGCAGATATAAGAAAGGATGCTGGAGGTTGCCTTCCCAGTTCCCCCACCCCAACCCACTCAGAGCCCTAAGTGCATAGGGGCACATGGAGTTGAAAAGCAAAAGGATTAATCCTGGAAAGCCCAGGAGGATGCAGCATGGAGTCCTTCCCGGTAGGCCTAACGAAGGATGCTGGAGGATACCTTCCCCGTTCCCCCGCGCCAACCCACTCAGAAACACTAAAAACATACGGGCACATAGAGTTGAAAAGCACATGGATTAATCCTGGAAACCCAGGAGGATGGAGGATGGAGTCCTTCCCGGCAGGTCTAACAAAGGCTGCTGGAGTGGAGGATGCTTTCCCAGTTCCTCCACCCTGACCCACTCAGAAACGCTAGGTACATAGGGACACATGGAGTTGAAAAGCACATGGATTAATCCTGGAAGGCCCAGGAGGATGGAAGATGGAGTCCGTCCCGGCAGGCCTAAAAAAGGCTGCTGGAGTGGAGGATGCCTTCCTGTTCCCCCCACCCCGACCCACTCAGAAACAGTAAGTTCATAGGGGCACATGGAGTTGAAAAGCACATGGATTAATCCTGGAAAGCCCAGGAGGATGGAGGATGGAGTCCTTCCTGGCAGGCCTAACAAAGGATGATGGAGGATGTATTCCCAGTTCCCCCGCCCCAACCGTCTCAGAAACACTAAGCACATAGGGCCACAAGGAGTTGAGAAGCACATGGATTAATCCTGGAAAGCCGAGGAGGATGGAGGATGGAATCCTTCCTGGCAGGCCTAACAAAGGCTGCTGGAGTGGAGGATGCCTTCCCAGTTCCCCCATCCCAAACCACTCAGGACCCTAAGTACATAGGGAAACATGGAGTTGAAAAGCACAAGGATAAATGCTGGAAAGCCCAGGAGGATGGAGGATGGAGTCCTTCCCGGCAGATATAAGAAAGCATGATGGAGGTTGCCTTCCCAGTTCCCCACCCCAACCCACTCAGAGCCCTAAGTACATAGGGGGACATGGAGTTGAAAAGCACATGGATTAATCCTGGAAAGCCCAGGAGGATGGAGGATGGAGTCCTTCCCGGCAGGCCTAACAAAGGCTGCTGGAGTAGAGGATGCCTTCCCAGTTCCCCCACCCCAACCCACTCAGAGCCCTAAGTACCTAGGGGCAGATGGAGTTGAAAAGAACATAGATTAATCCTGGAAAGCGCAGGAGGATGGAGGATGGAGTCCTTCCCGGCAGGCCTAACAAAGGATGATGGAGGATGCCTTCCCAGTTCCCCCGCCCTAACCCACTCAGAAACACTAAGTACATAGGGGCACGTGGAGTTGAAAAGCACATGGATTAATCCTGGAAAGCCCAGGAGGATGGAGGATGGAGTCCTTCCCGGCAGGTCTAAGAAAGGATTCTGGAGGATGCCTTCCCCGTTCTCCCGCGCCAACCTACTCAGAAAGGCTAAGTACATAGGGGCACATGGAGTTGAAAAGCACATGGATTAATACTGGAAAGCCCAGGAGGATGGAGGATGGAGTCCATCCAGGCAGGCCGAACAAAGGCTGCTGGTGTGGAGGATGCCTTCCCAGTTCCCCCCACCCCAAACTACTCAGGACCCTAAGTACATAGGGGCACATGGAGTTGAAAAGCACATGGATTAATCCTGGAAAGCCCAGGAGGATGGAGGATGGAGTCCTTCCCGGCAGGCCGAACAAAGGCTGCTGGTGTGGAGGATGCCTTCCCAGTTCCCCCACCCTGACCCACTCAGAAATGGTAGGTACATAGGGAGACATGGAGTTGAAAAGCACATGGATTAATCCTGGAAAGTCCAGGAGGATGGAGTCCTTCCCGGCAGGCCTAAAAAAGCCTGCTGGAGTGGAGGATGCCTTCCAGTTCCCCCCACCCCGACCCACTCAGAAACAGTAAGTACATAGGGGCACATGGAGTTGAAAAGAACATGGATTAATCCTGGAGAGCCAAGGAAGATGGAGGATGGAGTCCTTCCCGGCAGGCCTAAAAAGGATGCTGGAGGATGGCTTGCACGTTCCCCCCGCCCCAACCCACTCAGAAATAGTAAGTACATAGGGGCACATGGAGTTGAAAGGCTCATGGATTTATCATGGAAAGATCAGGAGGATGGGGGATGGAGTCCTTCCTGGCAGGCCAAAAAATGGCTGATGGAGTGGAGGATGCTGTCCCAGGTCCCCCCACCCTGACCCACTCAGAAACACTAGGTACATAGGGACACATGCAGTTGAAAAGGACCTGGATTAATCCTGGAAAGCGCAGGAGGATGGAGGATGGAATCCTTCCCGGCAGGCCTAACAAAGGCTGCTGGAGTGGAGGATGCCTTCCCAGTTCCCCCCACCCCAACCCACTCAGAATGCTAACTACATAGGGGCACATGGAGTTGAAATGCACATGGATTAATCCTGGAAAGCCCAGGAGGATGGAGGATGGAGTCCTTACCGGCAGGCCTAACAAAGATTGATGGAGGATGCATTCCCAGTTCCCCCGCCCCAACCCTCTCAGAAACACTAAGTACATAGGAGCACATGGAGTTGAAATTCAGGAGGATTAATCCTGGAAAGCCAAGGAGGATGGAGGATGGAATCCTTCCTGGCAGTCCTAACAAAGGATGAGGGAGGATGCATTCCCAGTTCGCCCGCCCCAACCCTCTCAGAAACACTAAGTACATAAGGGCACATGGAGTTGAAATGCACACTGGTTAATCCTGGACAGCCCAGGAGAATGGAGGATGGAGTCCTTCCTGGCAGGTCTAAGAAAGGATGTTGGAGGATGCCTTCCCCGTTCTCCCGCCCCACCCTACTCCGAAACACTAAGTACATAGCGGCACATGGAGTTGAAAAGCACATGGATTAATCCTGTACAGCCCAGGAGAATGGAGGATGGAGTCCTTCCTGGCAGTCCTGACAAAGGCTGGTGGAGGATGCCTTCCCGTTCCCCAGCCCCAACCCAACCAGAAACACTAAGTACATGGGGGAACATGGAGTTGAAAAACACATGGATTAATCCTGGAAAGCCCAGAAGGATGGAGTCCTTCCCAGCAGGCCTGAGAAAGGCTGCTGGAGGATGCCTTCCCAGTTCCCCCGCCGCAACCCACTCAAAAACAGTAAGTACATAGGGGCACATGGAGTTGAAACGCTCATGGATTAATCCTGGAAAGCCGAAAAGGATGGAGGATGGAATCCTTCCCGGAAGGCCTAACAAAGGCTGCTGGCGTGGAGGATGCCTTCCCAGTTCCCCCACCCTGACCCACTCAGAAACGCTAGGTACATAGGGACACATGGAGTTGAAAAACAGATGGATTAATACTGGAAAGCCCAGGAGGAGGGAGGATGGAGTCCTTCCCGGCAGGCCTAAAAAAGCCTGCTGGAGTGGAGGATGCCTAACAGTTCCCCCCACCCCGACCCACTCAGAAACAGTAAATTCATAGGGGCACATGGAGTTGAAAAGCACATGGATTAATCCTGGAAAGCCCAGGAGGAGGGAGTCCTTCCCGGCAGGCCTAACAAAGGATGATGGAGGATGTATTCCCAGTTCCCCCCCCCCAACCCTCTCAGAAACCCTAAGTACATAGGGGCACATGGAGTTGAAAAGCACAAGGATTAATCCTGGAAAGCCGAGGAGGATGGAGGATGGAATCCTTCCCGGCAGGACTAACAAAGGCTGCTGGAGTGGAGGATGCCTTCCCAGTTCCCCCCACCCCAAACCGCTCAGGACCCTAAGTACATAGGGACACATGGAGTTGAAAAGCACATGGATTAATCCTGGAAAGCCCAGGAGGATGGAGTCCTTCCAGGCAGGCCTAAAAAAACCTGGTGGAGTGGAGGATGCCTTCCAGTTCCCCCCACCCCGACGCACTCAGAAAGACGAAGTACATAGGGGCACATGGAGTTGAAAAGCACAAGGATTAATCCTGGTGAGCCCAGGAGGATGGAGGATGGAGTCCTTCCCGGCAGGCCTAACAAAGGCTGCTGGAGTGGCGGATGCCTTCCCAGTTCCCCCCACCCGAACCCACTGAGAATGCTAACTACATAGGGGCACATGGTGTTGAAAAGCACAAGGATTAATCCTGGAAAGCCCAGGAGGATGGAGGATGGAGTCCTTCCTGGCAGGCCTAACAAAGGCTACTGGAGTAGAGGATGCCTTCCCAGTTCCCCCCACCCCAACCCACTCAGAACGCTAACTACATAGGGGCACATGGAGTTGAAATGCACATGGATTAATCCTGGAAAGCCCAGGAGGATGGAGGATGGAGTCCTTCCTGGCAGATATAAGAAAGGATGCTGGAGGTTGCCTTCCCAGTTCCCCCACCCCAACCCACTCAGAGCCCTAAGTACATAGGGGCACATGGAGTTGAAAAGCACGTCAATTAATCCTGGAAAGCCCAGGAGGATGGAGGATGGAGTCCTTCCCGGCAGGCCTGAGAAAGGCAGCTGGAGTAGAGGATACCTTCCCAGTTCCCACCACCACGAACCACTCAGAAACACTAAGTACATAGGGGCACATGGAATTGAAAAGCACATGGATTAATCCTGGACAGCCCAGGAGAATGGAGGATGGAGTCCTTCCCGGCAGGTCTAAGAAAGGATGCTGGAGGATACCTTCCCCGTTCTCCCGCCCCAACCTACTCCGAAACGCTAAGTACATAGGGGCACATGGAGTTGAAAAGCACATGGATTAATCCAGAACAGCCCAGGAGAATGGAGGATGGAGTCCTTCCTGGCAGTCCTGACAAAGGCTGGTGGAGGATGCCTTCCCGTTCCCCAGCCCCAACCCGCTCAGAAAAACAAAGTACATAGGGGCACATGGAGTTGAAAAGCACATGGATTAATCCTGGAAAGCCCAGGAAGATGGAGGATGGAGTCCTTCCCGGCAGGCATAGCAAAGGCTGCTAGAGTGGACGATGCCTTCCCAGTTCCCCCACCCCGACCCACTCAGAAAGCCTAAGTACATAGGGGCACATGGAGTTGAAAAGCACATGGATTAATCCTGGAAAGCCCAGGAAGATGGAGGATGGAGTCCTTCCCGGCAGGCCTAAAAAACCCTGCTGGAGTGGACGATGCCTTCCCAGTTCCCCCACCCCAAACCACTCAGAAAGACGAAGTACACAGGGGCACATGGAGTTGAAAAGCACAAAGATTAATCCTGGAAAACCAAGGAGGATGGAGGATGGAGTCCTTCCCGGCAGGCCTAACAAAGGATGAGGGAGGATGCATTCCCAGTTCCCCCGCCCCAACCCTCTCAGAAACACTAAGTACATAGGGGCACATGGAGTTGAAAAGCAGATGGATTAATCCTGGAAAGCCGAAAAGGATGGAGGATGGAATCCTTCCCGGAAGGCCTAACAAAGGCTGCTGGAGTGGAGGATGCCTTCCCAGTTCCCCCACCCTGACCCACTCAGAAACGCTAGGTACATAGGGACACATGGAGTTGAAAAGCACATGTATTAATCCTGGAAATCCCAGGAGGATGGAAGATGGAGTCCTTCCCAGCAGGCCTAAAAAAGCCTGCTGGAGTGGAGGATGCCTTACAGTTCCCCCCACCCCGACCCACTCAGAAACAGTAAGTTCATAGGGGCACATGGAGTTGAAAAGCACAAGGATTAATCCTGGAAAGCCGAGGAGGATGGAGGATGGAATCCTTCCCGGCAGGACTAACAAAGGCTGCTGGAGTGGAGGATGCCTTCCCAGTTCCCCCCACCCCAAACCGCTCAGGACCCTAAGTACATAGGGACACATGGAGTTGAAAAGCACATGGATTAATCCTGGAAAGCCCAGGAGGATGGAGTCCTTCCAGGCAGGCCTAAAAAAACCTGGTGGAGTGGAGGATGCCTTCCAGTTCCCCCCACCCCGACGCACTCAGAAAGACGAAGTACATAGGGGCACATGGAGTTGAAAAGCACAAGGATTAATCCTGGTGAGCCCAGGAGGATGGAGGATGGAGTCCTTCCCGGCAGGCCTAACAAAGGCTGCTGGAGTGGCGGATGCCTTCCCAGTTCCCCCCACCCGAACCCACTCAGAATGCTAACTACATAGGGGCACATGGTGTTGAAAAGCACAAGGATTAATCCTGGAAAGCCCAGGAGGATGGAGGATGGAGTCCTTCCTGGCAGGCCTAACAAAGGCTACTGGAGTAGAGGATGCCTTCCCAGTTCCCCCCACCCCAACCCACTCAGAACGCTAACTACATAGGGGCACATGGAGTTGAAATGCACATGGATTAATCCTGGAAAGCCCAGGAGGATGGAGGATGGAGTCCTTCCTGGCAGATATAAGAAAGGATGCTGGAGGTTGCCTTCCCAGTTCCCCCACCCCAACCCACTCAGAGCCCTAAGTACATAGGGGCACATGGAGTTGAAAAGCACGTCAATTAATCCTGGAAAGCCCAGGAGGATGGAGGATGGAGTCCTTCCCGGCAGGCCTGAGAAAGGCAGCTGGAGTAGAGGATACCTTCCCAGTTCCCACCACCACGAACCACTCAGAAACACTAAGTACATAGGGGCACATGGAATTGAAAAGCACATGGATTAATCCTGGACAGCCCAGGAGAATGGAGGATGGAGTCCTTCCCGGCAGGTCTAAGAAAGGATGCTGGAGGATACCTTCCCCGTTCTCCCGCCCCAACCTACTCCGAAACGCTAAGTACATAGGGGCACATGGAGTTGAAAAGCACATGGATTAATCCAGAACAGCCCAGGAGAATGGAGGATGGAGTCCTTCCTGGCAGTCCTGACAAAGGCTGGTGGAGGATGCCTTCCCGTTCCCCAGCCCCAACCCGCTCAGAAAAACAAAGTACATAGGGGCACATGGAGTTGAAAAGCACATGGATTAATCCTGGAAAGCCCAGGAAGATGGAGGATGGAGTCCTTCCCGGCAGGCATAGCAAAGGCTGCTAGAGTGGACGATGCCTTCCCAGTTCCCCCACCCCGACCCACTCAGAAAGCCTAAGTACATAGGGGCACATGGAGTTGAAAAGCACATGGATTAATCCTGGAAAGCCCAGGAAGATGGAGGATGGAGTCCTTCCCGGCAGGCCTAAAAAACCCTGCTGGAGTGGACGATGCCTTCCCAGTTCCCCCACCCCAAACCACTCAGAAAGACGAAGTACACAGGGGCACATGGAGTTGAAAAGCACAAAGATTAATCCTGGAAAACCAAGGAGGATGGAGGATGGAGTCCTTCCCGGCAGGCCTAACAAAGGATGAGGGAGGATGCATTCCCAGTTCCCCCGCCCCAACCCTCTCAGAAACACTAAGTACATAGGGGCACATGGAGTTGAAAAGCAGATAGATTAATCCTGGAAAGCCGAAAAGGATGGAGGATGGAATCCTTCCCGGAAGGCCTAACAAAGGCTGCTGGAGTGGAGGATGCCTTCCCAGTTCCCCCACCCTGACCCACTCAGAAACGCTAGGTACATAGGGACACATGGAGTTGAAAAGCACATGTATTAATCCTGGAAATCCCAGGAGGATGGAAGATGGAGTCCTTCCCAGCAGGCCTAAAAAAGCCTGCTGGAGTGGAGGATGCCTTACAGTTCCCCCCACCCCGACCCACTCAGAAACAGTAAGTTCATAGGGGCACATGGAGTTGAAAAGCACATGGATTAATCCTGGAAAGCCCAGGAGGATGGAGGATGGAGTCCTTCCCGGCCGGACTAACAAAGGATGATGGAGGATGTATTCCCAGTTCCCCCGCCCCAACCCTCTCAGAAACACTAAGTACATAGGGGCACATGGAGTTGAAAAGCACATGGATTAATCCTGGAACGCCCAGGAGGATGGAGGATGGAGTCCTTCCAGGCAGGCCCAACAAAGATTGATGGAGGATGCATTCCCAGTTCCCCCGCCCCAACCCTCTCAGAAACACTAAGTACATAGGGGCACATGGAGTTGAAATGCACATGGATTAATCCTGTACAACCCAGGAGAATGGAGGATGGAGTCCGTCCTGGCAGTCCTGACAAAGGCTGGTGGAGGATGCCTTCCCGTTCCCCAGCACCAACCCACTCAGAAAAACAAAGTACATAGGAGCAGATGGAGTTGAAAAGCACGTGGATAAATGAATGGAAAGCTCAGGAGGATAGAGGATGGAGTCCTTCGCAGCAGGCCTAACAAAGGCTGCTGGCGTGGAGGATGCCGTCCCAGTTCCCCCCACCCCGACCCACTCAGAAAGACTAAGTACATAGGGGCACATAGAGTTGAAAAGCACATGGATTAATCCTGGAAAGCCCAAGAGGATGGAGAATGGAGTCCTTCCCTTCTGGCGTAACAAAGGCTGCTGGAGTGGAGGATGCCTTCCCAGTTCCCCCCACCCCAAACCACTCAGGACCCTAAGTACATAGGGACACATGGAGTTTAAAAGAACATGGATTAATCCTGGAAAGCCCAGGAGGATGGAGGATGGAGTCCTTCCCGGCAGATATAAGAAATGATGCTGGAGGTTGCCTTCCCAGTTCCACCACCCCAACCCACTCAGAGCCCTAAGTGCATAGGGGAACATGGACTTGAAAAGCACATTGATTAATCCTGGAAAGCCCAGGAGGATGGAGTCCTTCCAGGCAGGCCTAAAAAAGCCTGGTGGAGTGGAGGATGCCTTCCAGTTCCCCCCACCCCGATGCACTCAGAAAGACGAAGTACATAGGGGCACATGGAGTTGAAAAGCACAAGGATTAATCCTGGAAAGCCCAGGAGGATGGAGGATGGAGTCCTTCCCAGCAGGCCTAACAAAGGCTGCTGGAGTGGAGGATGCCTTCCCAGTTCCCCCCACCCCAACCCACTCAGAACGCTAACTACATAGGGGCACATGGAGTTGAAATGCACATGGATTAATCCTGGAAAGCCCAGGAGGATGGAGGATGGAGTCCTTCCTGGCAGATATAAGAAAGGATGCTGGAGGTTGCCTTCCCAGTTCCCCCACCCCAACCCACTCAGAGCCCTAAGTACATAGGGGCACATGGAGTTGAAAAGCACGTCGATTAATCCTGGAAAGCCCAGGAGGATGGAGGATGGAGTCCTTCCCGGAAGGCCTAAAAAAGATTGAGGGAAGATGCATTCCCAGTTCCGCCGCCCCAACCATCTCAGAAATCCTAAGTACATAGGGGCACATGGAGTTGAAATTCACATGGATTAATCCTGGAACGCCCAGGAGGATGGAGGATGGAATCCTTCCTGGCAGGCCTAACAAAGGATGAGGGAGGATGCATTCCCACTTCCCCCGCCCCAAACCTCTCAGAAACACTAAGAACATAGGGGCACGTGGAGTTGAAAAGCACATGGATTAATCCTGAACAGCCCAGGAGAATAGAGGATGGAGTCCTTCCTGGCAGTCCTGACAAAGGCTGGTGGAGGATGCCTTCCTGTTCCCCAGCCCCAACCCACTCAGAAAAACAAAGTACATTGGGGCACATGGAGTAGAAAAGCACGTGGATAAATGATTTGAAAGCTCAGGAGGATGGAGGATGGAGTCCTTCTCAGCAGGCCTAACAAAGCCTGCTGGAGTGGAGGATGCCTTCCTAGTTCCCCCCACCCCAAACCACTCAGGACCCTAAGTGCATAGGGGCACATGGAGTTGAAAAGCACATGGATTAATCCTGGAACGCCCAGGAGGATGGAGGATGGAATCCTTCCCGGCAGGCCTAACAAAGGCTGCTGGAGTGGAGGATGCCTTCCCAGTTCCCCCCACCCCAAACCACTCAGGACCCTAAGTGCATAGGGGCACATAGAGTTGAAAAGCACATGGATTAATCCTGGAAAGCCCAGGAGGATGGAGTCCTTCCAGGCAGGCCTAAAAAAGCCTGGTGGAGTGGAGGATGCCTTCCAGTTCCCCCTACCCCGACGCACTCAGAAAGACGAAGTACATAGGGGCACATGGAGTTGAAAAGCACAAGGATTAATCCTGGAAAGCCCAGGAGGATGGAGGATGGAGTCCTTCCCGGCAGGCCTAACAAAGGCTGCTGGAGTGGAGGATGCCTTCCTAGTTCCCCCCACCCCAAACCACTCAGGACCCTAAGTGCATAGGGGCACATAGAGTTGAAAAGCACATGGATTAATCCTGGAAAGCCCAGGAGGATGGAGTCCTTCCAGGCAGGCCTAAAAAAGCCTGGTGGAGTGGAGGATGCCTTCCAGTTCCCCCTACCCCGACGCACTCAGAAAGACGAAGTACATAGGGGCACATGGAGTTGAAAAGCACAAGGATTAATCCTGGAAAGCCGAGGAGGATGGAGGATGGAGTCCTTCCCGGCAGGCCTAACAAAGGCTGCTGGAGTGGCGGATGCCTTCCCAGTTCCCCCCACCCCAACCCACTCAGAACGCTAACTACATAGGGGCACATGGTGTTGAAAAGCACAAGGATTAATCCTGGAAAGCCCAGGAGGATGGAGGATGGAGTCCTTCCTGGCAGGCCTAACAAAGGCTACTGGAGTGGAGGATGCCTTCCCAGTTCCCCCCACCCCAACCCACTCAGAACGCTAACTACATAGGTGCACATGGAGTTGAAATGCACATGGATTAATCCTGGAAAGCCCAGGAGGATGGAGGATGGAGTCCTTCCTGGAAGGCCTAACAAAGATTGATGGAGGATGCATTCCCAGTTCCGCCGCCCCAACCATCTCAGAAACCCTAAGTACATAGGGGCACATGGAGTTGAAATTCACATGGATTAATCCTGGAACGCCCAGGAGGATGGAGGATGGAATCCTTCCTGGCAGGCCTAACAAAGGATGAGGGAGGATGCATTCCCAGTTCCCCCACCCCAACCCTCTCAGAAACACTAACTACATAGGGGCACATGGAGTTGAAAAGCAGATGGATTAATCCTGGAAAGCCGAAAAGGATGGAGGATGGAATCCTTCCCGGAAGGCCTAACAAAGGCTGCTGGAGTGGAGGATGCCTTCCCAGTTCCCCCACCCTGACCCACTCAGAAACAGTAAGTTCATAGGGGCACATGGAGTTGAAAAGCACATGGATTAATCCTGGAAGGCCCAGGAGGATGGAGGATGGAGTCCGTCCCGGCAGGCCTAAAAAAGGCTGCTGGAGTGGAGGATGCCTTCCCGTTCCCCCCACGCCGACCCACTCAGAAAGAGTAAGTTCATAGGGGCACATGGAGTTGAAAAGCACATGGATTAATCCTGGAAAGCCCAGGAGGATGGAGGATGGAGTCCGTCCCGGCTGGACTAACAAAGGATGATGGAGGATGTATTCCCAGTTCCCCCGCCCCAGCCCTCTCAGAAACACTAAGTAAATAGGGGCACATGGAGTTGAAAAGCACATGGATTAATCCTGGAAAGCCGAGGAGGATGGAGGATGGAATCCTTCCCGGCAGGCCTAACAAAGGCTGCTGGAGTGGAGGATGCCTTCCCATAGGGACACATGGAGTTGAAAAGCACAAAGATTAATCCTGGAAAGCCCAGGAGGTTGGAGGATGGAGTCCTTCCCGGCAGATATAAGAAAGGATGCTGGAGGTTGCCTTCCCAGTTCCCCCACCCCAACCCACTCAGAGCCCGAAGTACATAGGGGCACATGGAGTTGAAAAGCAAAAGGATTAATCCTGGAAAGCCCAGGAGGATGCAGCATGGAGTCCTTCCCGGCAGGCCTAACGAAGGATGCTGGAGGATGCCTTCCCCGTTCCCCCGCGCCAACCCACTCAGAAACACTAAAAACATACGGGTACATAGAGTTGAAAAGCACATGGATTAATCCTGGAAACCCAGGAGGATGGAGGATGGAGTCCTTCCCGGCAGGCCTAAGAAAGGCTGCTGCAGTGGAGGATGCCTTCCCAGTTCCCCCATCCCAAACCACTCAGGACCCTAAGTACATAGGGAAACATGGAGTTGAAAAGCACAAGGATAAATCCTGGAAAGCCCAGGAGGATGGAGGATGGAGTCCTTCCCGGCAGATATAAGAAAGGATGATGGAGGTTGCCTTCCCAGTTCCCCACCCCAACCCACTCAGAGCCCGAAGTACATAGGGGCACATGGAGTTGAAAAGCACATGGATTAATCCTGGAAAGCCCAGGAGGATGGAGGATGGAGTCCTTCCCGGCAGGTCTAAGAAAGGATGCTGGAGGATGCCTTCCCCGTTCTCCCGCACCAACCTACTCAGAAAGGCTAAGTACATAGGGGCACATGGAGTTGAAAAGCATATGGATTAATACTGGAAAGCCCAGGAGGATGGAGGATGGAGTCCTTCCCGGCAGGCCTAACAAAGGATGATGGAGGATGCCTTCCCAGTTCCCCCGCCCTAACCCAATCAGAAACACTAAGTACATAGGGGCACGTGGAGTTGAAAAGCACATGGATTAATCCTGGAAAGACCCAGGAGGATGGAGGATGGAGTCCTTCCCGGCAGGTCTAAGAAAGGATGCTGGAGGATGCCTTCCCCGTTCTCCCGCGCCAACCTAATCAGAAAGGCTAAGTACATAGGGGCACATGGAGTTGAAAAGCACATGGATTAATACTGGAAAGCCCAAGAGGATGGAGGATGGAGTCCTTCCCGGAAGGCCTAACAAAGGCTGCTGGAGTGGAGGATGCCTTCCCAGTTCCCCCACCCTGACCCACTCAGAAACGCTAGGTACATAGGGAAACATGGAGTGGAAAAGCACATGGATTAATCCTGGAAAGCCCAGGAGGATGGAGGATGGAGTCCTTCCAGCCAGGCCTAACGAAGGCTGCTGGAGTGGAGGATGCCTTCGCAGTTCCCCCACCCTGACCCACTCAGAAACGCTAGGTACATAGGGACACATGGAGTTGAAAAGCACATAGATTAATCCTGGAAAGCCCAGGAGGATGGAGGATGGAGTCCTTCCCGGCAGGCCTAACAAAGATTGATGGAGGATGCATTCCCAGTTCCGCCGCCCCAACCATCTCAGAAACCCTAAGTACATAGGGGCACATGGAGTTGAAATTCACATGGATTAATCCTGGAACGCCCAGGAGGATGGAGGATGGAATCCTTCCTGGCAGGCCTAACAAAGGATGAGGGAGGATGCATTCCCAGTTCCCCCGCCCCAACCCTCTCAGAAACACTAAGTACATTGGGGCACATGGAGTTGAAAAGCAGATGGATTAATCCTGGAAAGCCGAGGAGGTTGGAGGATGGAGTCCTTCCCGGAAGGCCTAACAAAGGCTGCTGGAGTGGAGGATGCCTTCCCAGTTCCCCCCACCCCAAACTACTCAGGACCCTAAGTACATAGGGACACATGGAGTTGAAAAGCACAAAGATTAATCCTGGAAAGCCCAGGAGGTTGGAGGATGGAGTCCTTCCCGGCAGATATAAGAAAGGATGCTGGAGGTTGCCTTCCCAGTTCCCCCACCCCAACCCACTCAGAGCCCTAAGTGCATAGGGGCACATGGAGTTGAAAAGCAAAAGGATTAATCCTGGAAAGCCCAAGAGGATGGAGGATGGAGTCCTTCCCGGAAGGCCTAACAAAGGCTGCTGGAGTGGAGGATGCCTTCCCAGTTCCCCCACCCTGACCCACTCAGAAACGCTAGGTACATAGGGAAACATGGAGTTGAAAAGCACATGGATTAATCCTGGAAAGCCCAGGAGGATGGAGGATGGAGTCCTTCCAGCCAGGCCTAACAAAGGCTGCTGGAGTGGAGGATGCCTTCGCAGTTCCCCCACCCTGACCCACTCAGAAACGCTAGGTACATAGGGACACATGGAGTTGAAAAGCACATGGATTAATCCTGGAAATCCCAGGAGGATGGAGGATGGAGTCCTTCTCAGCAGGCCTAACAAAGGCTGCTGGCGTGAAGGATGCCGTCCCAGTTCCCCCCACCCCGACCCACTCAGAAACGCTAGGTACATAGGGACACATGGAGTTGAAAAGCACATGGATTAATCCTCGAACGCCCAGGAGGATGGAGGATGGAATCCTTCCCGGCAGGACTAACAAAGGCTGCGGGAGTGGAGGATGCCTTACCAGTTCCCCCCACCCCAAACCACTCAGGACCCTAAGTACATAGGGACACATGGAGTTGAAAAGCACAAGGATTAATCCTGGAAAGCTCAGGAGGATGGAGTCCTTCCAGGCAGGCCTAAAAAAACCTGGTGGAGTGGAGGATGCCTTCCAGTTCCCCCCACCCCGACGCACTCAGAAAGACGAAGTACATAGGGGCACATGGAGTTGAAAAGCGCAAGGATTAATCCTGGAAAGCCCAGGAGGATGGAGGATGGAGTCCTTCCTGGCAGGCCTAACAAAGGCTACTGGAGTAGAGGATGCCTTCCCAGTTCCCCCCACCCCAACCCACTCAGAACGCTAACTACATAGGGGCACATGGAGTTGAAATGCACATGGATTAATCCTGGAAAGCCCAGGAGGATGGAGGATGGAGTCCTTCCTGGCAGATATAAGAAAGGATGCTGGAGGTTGCCTTCCCAGTTCCCCCACCCCAACCCACTCAGAGCCCTAAGTACATAGGGGCACATGGAGTTGAAAAGCACGTCAATTAATCCTGGAAAGCCCAGGAGGATGGAGGATGGAGTCCTTCCCGGCAGGCCTAACAAAGATTGAAGGAGGATGCATTCCCAGTTCCGCCGCCCGAACCCTCTCAGAAACACTAAGTACATAGGGGCACGTGGAGTTGAAATTCACATGGATTAATCCTGTAAAGCCCAGGGGGATGGAGGATGGAGTCCTTCCTGGCAGGCCTGAGAAAGGCAGCTGGAGTAGAGGATACCTTCCCAGTTCCCACCACCACGAACCACTCAGAAACACTAAGTACATAGGGGCACATGGAATTGAAAAGCACATGGATTAATCCTGGACAGCCCAGGAGAATGGACGATGGAGTCCTTCCCGGCAGGTCTAAGAAAGGATGCTGGAGGATGCATTCCCCGTTCTCCCGCCCCAACCTACTCCGAAACGCTAAGTACATAGGGGCACATGGAGTTGAAAAGCACATGGATTAATCCGGAACAGCCCAGGAGAATGGAGGATGGAGTCCTTCCTGGCAGTCCTGACAAAGGCTGGTGGAGGATGCCTTCCCGTTCCCCAGCCCCAACCCACTCAGAAAAACAAAGTACATAGGGGCACATGGAGTTGAAAAGCACATAGATTAATCCTGGAAAGCCCAAGAGGATGGAGGATGGAGTCCTTCCCGGCAGGCCTAACAAAGGATGAGGGAGGATCCCTTCCCAGTTCCCCCGCCCTAACCCATTCAGAAACACTAAGTACATAGGGGTACGTGGAGTTGAAAAGCACATGGATTAATCCTGGAAAGCCCAGGAGGATGGAGGATGGAGTCCTTCCCGGCATGTCTAAGAAAGGATGCTGGAGGATGCCTTCCCCGTTCTCCCACGCCAACCTACTCAGAAAGGCTAAGTACATAGGGGCACATGGAGTTGAAAAGCACATGGATTAATACTGGAAAGCCCAGGAGGATGGAGGATGGAGTCCTTCCAGGCAGGCCTAACAAAGGCTGCTGGAGTGGAGGATGCCTTCCCAGTTCCCCCGCGCCAACCCTCTCAGAAACACTAAGTACATAGGGGCACATGGAGTTGAAAAGCACATGGATTAATCCTGGAAAGCCCAGGAGGATGGAGGATGGAATCCTTCCTGGCAGGCCTAACAAAGGATGAGGGAGGATGCATTCCCAGTTCCCCCGCCCCAACCCTCTCAGAAACACTAAGTACATCGGGGCACATGGAGTTGAAAAGCACGTGGATAAATGACTGGAAAGCCCAGGAGGATGGAGGATGGAGTCCTTCCTGGCAGTCCTGACAAAGGCTGGTGGAGGATGCCTTCCCGTTCCCCAGCCCCAACCCACTCAGAAAGACTAAGTACATAGGGGCACATAGAGTTGAAATTCACATGGATTAATCCTGGAAAACCCAAGAGGATGGAGGATGGAGTCCTTCCCAGCAGGCCTAACAAAGGCTGCTGGAGTGGAGGATGCCTTCCCAGTTCCCCCCACCCCGACCCACTCAGAAAGACTAAGTACATAGGGGCACATGGAATTGAAAAGCACATGGATAAATGACTGGAAAGCCCAGCAGGATGGAGGATGGAGTCCTTCCCGGCAGGCCTAACAAAGGATGATAGAGGATGTATTCCCAGTTCCCCCCGCCCCAACCCTCTCAGAACCTAAAGTACATAGGGACACATGGAGTTGAAAAGTACAAGGATTAATCCTGGAAAGCCCAGGAGGATGGAGGATGGAGTCCTTCCCGGCAGATATAAGAAAGGATGCTGGAGGTTGCCTTCCCAGTTCCCCCACCCCAACCCACTCAGAACCCTAAGTACATAGGGGCACATGGAGTTGAAAAGCACAAGGATTAATCCTGGAAAGCCTAGGAGGATGCAGGATGGAGTCGTTCCAGGAAGGCCTAACAAAGGCTGCTGGAGTGGAGGATGCCTTCCCAGTTCCCCCCACCCCGACCCACTCAGAAAGACTAAGTATATAGGGGGGCATGGAGTTGAAAAGTACATGGATAAATGACTGGAAAGCCCAGCAGGATGGAGGATGGAGTCCTTCCCGGCAGGCCTAACAAAGGATGATGGAGGATGTATTCCCAGTTCCCCCCGCCCCAACCCTCTCAGAACCCTAAGTACATAGGGACACATGGAGTTGAAAAGTACAAGGATTAATCCTGGAAAGCCCAGGAGGATGGAGGATGGAGTCCTTCCCGGCAGATATAAGAAAGGATGCTGGAGGTTGCCTTCCCAGTTCCCCCACCCCAACCCACTCAGAGCCCTAAGTACATACGGGCACAGGGAGTTGAAAAGCACAAGGATTAATCCTGGAAAGCCCAGGAGGATGCAGGATGGAGTCCTTCCTGGCAGGCCTAACGAAGATTGATAGAGGATGCATTCCCAGTTCCCCCGCCCCAACCCTCTCAGAAACACTAAGTACATAGGGGCACATGGAGTTGAAATTCACATGGATTAATCCTGGAAAGCCCAGGAGGATGGAGGATGGAGTCCTTCCCAGCAGGCCTAACAAAGGATGAGGGAGGATGCATTCCCAGTTCCCCCGCCCCAACCCTCTCAGAAACACGAAGTACATAGGGGCACATGGAGTTGAAAAGCACATGGATAAATGACTGGAAAGCCCAGCAGGATGGAGGATGGAGTCCTTCCCAGCAGGCCTAACAAAGGCTGCTGGAGTGGAGGATGCCGTCCCAGTTCCCCCACCCCGACCCCCTCAGAAAGACGAAGTACATAGGGGCACATAGAGTTGAAAAGCACATGGATTAATGCTGGAAGGCCAAGAGGATGGAGAATGGAGTCCTTCCCTGCAGGCGTAACAAAGGCTGCTGGAGTGGAGGATGCCTTCCCAGTTCCCCCCACCCCGACCGACTCAGAAAGACTAAGTACATAGGGGCACATGGAGTTGAAAAGCACAAGGATTAATCCTGGAAAGCCGAAAAGGATGGAGGATGGAATCCTTCCCGGCAGGCCTAACAAAGGCTGCTGGAGTGGAGGATGTCTTCCCAGTTCCCCCACCCTGACCCACTCAGAAACGCTAGGTACATAGGGACACATGGAGTTGAAAAGCACATGGATTAATCCTGGAAACCCCAGGAGGATGCAGGAAGGAGTCCTTCCCGGCAGGCCTAACAAAGGATGATGGAGGATGTATTCCCAGTTCCCCCCGCCCCAACCCTCTCAGAACACTAAGTACATAGGGACACATGGAGTTGAAAAGCACAAGGATTAATCCTGGAAATCCCAGGAGGATGGAGGATGGAGTCCTTCCCGGCAGATATAAGAAAGGATGCTGGAGGATTCCTTCCCCGTTCCCCCGCCCCAACCCACTCAGAAACACTAAATACATAGGGGCACATGGAGTTGAAAAGCACATGGATTAATCCTGGAAAGCCGAGGAGGATGGAGGATGGAATCCTTTCCGGCAGGCCTAACAAAGGCTGCTGGAGTGGAGGATGCCTTCCCAGTTCCCCCACTCTGACCCATTTAGAAATGGTAGGTACATAGGGACACATGGAGTTGAAAAGCACATGGATTAATCCTGGAAAGCCGAGGAGGATGGAGGATGGCGTCGTTACCGGAAGGCCTAAATAAGGCTGCTGGTGTGGAGGATGCCTTCCCAGTTTCCCCCACCCCGACCCACTCAGAAATACTAAGTAAATAGGGGCACATGGAGTTGAAAAGCTCGTCGATTCATCCTGGAAAGCCCAGGAGGATGGAGGATGGAGTCCTTCCCGGCAGGCCTGAGAAAGGCTGCTGGAGGATGCCTTCCCCGTTCCCCCCGCCCCAACCGACTCAGGAACACTAACTACCTAGGGGCACATGGAGTTCAAAAGCACAGATATTAATCCTGGAAAGCCGAGGAGGATAGAGGATGGAGTCCTACCCGGCAGGCCTAAAAAGGATGCTGGAGGATACGTTCCCAGTTCCCCCCGCCCCAACCCACTCAGGAACTCTAAATACATAGGGGCACAAGGAGTTGAAAAGCACAAGGATTAATCCTGGAAAGCCGAAAAGGATGGAGGATGGAATCCTTCCCGGCAGGCCTAACAAAGGCTGCTGGAGTGGAGGATGTCTTCCCAGTTCCCCCACCCTGACCCACTCAGAAACGCTAGGTACATAGGGACACATGGAGTTGAAAAGCACATGGATTAATCCTGGAAACCCCAGGAGGATGCAGGAAGGAGTCCTTCCCGGCAGGCCTAACAAAGGATGATGGAGGATGTATTCCCAGTTCCCCCCGCCCCAACCCTCTCAGAACACTAAGTACATAGGGACACATGGAGTTGAAAAGCACAAGGATTAATCCTGGAAATCCCAGGAGGATGGAGGATGGAGTCCTTCCCGGCAGATATAAGAAAGGATGCTGGAGGTTGCCTTCCCAGTTCCCCCACCCCAACCCACTCAGAGCCCTAAGTACATAGGGGCACATGGAGTTGAAAAGCACAAGGATTAATCCTGGAAAGCCCAGGAGGCTGCAGGATGGAGTCCTTCCTGGCAGGCCTAACAAAGGATGCTGGAGGATTCCTTCCCCGTTCCCCCGCCCCAAACCACTCAGAAACACTAAATACATAGGGGCACATGGAGTTGAAAAGCACATGGATTAATCCTGGAAAGCCCAGGAGGATGGAGGATGGAATCCTTCCCGGCAGGCCTAACAAAGGCTGCTGGAGTGGAGGATGCCTTCCCAGTTCCCCCACTCTGACCCACTTAGAAATGGTAGGTACATAGGGACACATGGAGTTGAAAAGCACATGGATTAATCCTGGAAAGCCCAGGAGGATGGAGTCCTTCCCGGCAGTCCTAACAAAGGCTGCTGGTCTGGAGGATGCCTTCCCCGTTCCCCCCAACCCAACCCACTCAGAGCCGTAAGTACATAGGGGCACATGGAATTGAAAAGCACATGGATTAATCCTGGAAATCCCAGGAGGATGGAAGATGGAGTCCTTCCCGGCAGGCCTAACAAAGGATGCTGGAGGATGCATTCCCAGTTCCCCCGCCCCACCCTCTCAGAAACACTAAGTACATAGGGGCACATGGATTTGAAATGCACATGGATTTGAAATGCACATGGATTAATCTTGGAATGCCCAGAAGGACGGAGTATGGAGTCCTTCCCGGCAGGCCTAAAAAGGATGCTGGAGGATACCTTCCCAGTTCCCCCCGCCCCAACCCACTCAGGAACTCTAACTGCATAGGGGCACATGGAGATGAAAAGCGCAGATATTAATCCTGGAAAGCCCAGGAGGATGGAGGATGGAGTCCTTCCCGGCAGGCCTGAGAAAGCCTGCTGGACAATGCCTTCCCAGTTCCCCCGCCGCAACCCACTCAAAAACACTAGGTACATGGGGGCACATGGAGTTGAATAGGACGTCGATTAATCCTGGAAAGCCCTGGAGGATGGAGGATGGAGTCCTTCCCGGCAGGCCTGACAAAGGCTGCTGGAGGATGCCTTCCCAGTTCCCCCCACCCCAACCCCCTCAGAACCTTAACTACATAGGGGCACATGGTGTTGAAAAGCACAAGGATTAATCCTGGAAAGCCCAGGAGGATGGTGGATGGAGTCCTTCCCGGCAGGCCTAACAAAGGCTGCTGGAGTGGAGGATGCCTTCCCAGTTCCCCCACCCCAACCCACTCAGAGCCCTAAGTACATAGCGGCACATGGAGTTGAAAAGCACGTCGATTAATCCTGGAAAGCCCAGGAGGATGGAGGATGGAGTCCTTCCCGGCAGGCCTAACAAAGATTGATAGAGGATGCATTCCCAGTTCCCCCGCCCCAACCCTCTCAGAAACACTAAGTACATAGGGGCACATGGAGTTGAAATTCACATGGATTAATCCTGGAAAGCCCAGGAGGATGGAGGATGGAATCCTTCCTGGCAGGCCTAACAAAGGAGGAGGGAGGATGCATTCCCAGTTCCCCCGCCCCAACCCTCTCAGAAACACGAATTAAATAGGGGCACATGGAGTTGAAAAGCACGTGGATAAATGACTGGAAAGCCCAGGAGGATGGAGGATGGAGTCCTTCCTGGCAGTCCTGACAAAGGCTGGTGGAGGATGCCTTCCCGTTCCCCAGCCCCAACCCACTCAGAAAGACTAAGTACATAGGGGCACATGGAGTTGAAAAGCACATGGATAAATGACTGGAAAGCCCAGCAGGATGGAGGATGGAGTCCTTCCCAGCAGGCCTAACAAAGGCTGCTGGAGTGGAGGATGCCGTCCCAGTTCCCCCCACCCCGACCCCCTCAGAAAGACGAAGTACATAGGGGCACATAGAGTTGAAAAGCACATGGATTAATGCTGGAAGGCCAAGAGGATGGAGAATGGAGTCCTTCCCTGCAGGCGTAACAAAGGCTGCTGGAGTGGAGGATGCCTTCCCAGTTCCCCCCACCCCGACCGACTCAGAAAGACTAAGTACATAGGGGCACATGGAGTTGAAAAGCACAAGGATTAATCCTGGAAAGCCGAAAAGGATGGAGGATGGAATCCTTCCCGGCAGGCCTAACAAAGGCTGCTGGAGTGGAGGATGTCTTCCCAGTTCCCCCACCCTGACCCACTCAGAAACGCTAGGTACATAGGGACACATGGAGTTGAAAAGCACATGGATTAATCCTGGAAACCCCAGGAGGATGCAGGAAGGAGTCCTTCCCGGCAGGCCTAACAAAGGATGATGGAGGATGTATTCCCAGTTCCCCCCGCCCCAACCCTCTCAGAACACTAAGTACATAGGGACACATGGAGTTGAAAAGCACAAGGATTAATCCTGGAAATCCCAGGAGGATGGAGGATGGAGTCCTTCCCGGCAGATATAAGAAAGGATGCTGGAGGATTCCTTCCCCGTTCCCCCGCCCCAACCCACTCAGAAACACTAAATACATAGGGGCACATGGAGTTGAAAAGCACATGGATTAATCCTGGAAAGCCGAGGAGGATGGAGGATGGAATCCTTTCCGGCAGGCCTAACAAAGGCTGCTGGAGTGGAGGATGCCTTCCCAGTTCCCCCACTCTGACCCATTTAGAAATGGTAGGTACATAGGGACACATGGAGTTGAAAAGCACATGGATTAATCCTGGAAAGCCGAGGAGGATGGAGGATGGCGTCGTTACCGGAAGGCCTAAATAAGGCTGCTGGTGTGGAGGATGCCTTCCCAGTTTCCCCCACCCCGACCCACTCAGAAATACTAAGTAAATAGGGGCACATGGAGTTGAAAAGCTCGTCGATTCATCCTGGAAAGCCCAGGAGGATGGAGGATGGAGTCCTTCCCGGCAGGCCTGAGAAAGGCTGCTGGAGGATGCCTTCCCCGTTCCCCCCGCCCCAACCGACTCAGGAACACTAACTACCTAGGGGCACATGGAGTTCAAAAGCACAGATATTAATCCTGGAAAGCCGAGGAGGATAGAGGATGGAGTCCTACCCGGCAGGCCTAAAAAGGATGCTGGAGGATACGTTCCCAGTTCCCCCCGCCCCAACCCACTCAGGAACTCTAAATACATAGGGGCACAAGGAGTTGAAAAGCACAAGGATTAATCCTGGAAAGCCGAAAAGGATGGAGGATGGAATCCTTCCCGGCAGGCCTAACAAAGGCTGCTGGAGTGGAGGATGTCTTCCCAGTTCCCCCACCCTGACCCACTCAGAAACGCTAGGTACATAGGGACACATGGAGTTGAAAAGCACATGGATTAATCCTGGAAACCCCAGGAGGATGCAGGAAGGAGTCCTTCCCGGCAGGCCTAACAAAGGATGATGGAGGATGTATTCCCAGTTCCCCCCGCCCCAACCCTCTCAGAACACTAAGTACATAGGGACACATGGAGTTGAAAAGCACAAGGATTAATCCTGGAAATCCCAGGAGGATGGAGGATGGAGTCCTTCCCGGCAGATATAAGAAAGGATGCTGGAGGTTGCCTTCCCAGTTCCCCCACCCCAACCCACTCAGAGCCGTAAGTACATAGGGGCACATGGAGTTGAAAAGCACAAGGATTAATCCTGGAAAGCCCAGGAGGCTGCAGGATGGAGTCCTTCCTGGCAGGCCTAACAAAGGATGCTGGAGGATTCCTTCCCCGTTCCCCCGCCCCAACCCACTCAGAAACACTAAATACATAGGGGCACATGGAGTTGAAAAGCACATGGATTAATCCTGGAAAGCCCAGGAGGATGGAGGATGGAATCCTTCCCGGCAGGCCTAACAAAGGCTGCTGGAGTGGAGGATGCCTTCCCAGTTCCCCCACTCTGACCCACTTAGAAATGGTAGGTACATAGGGACACATGGAGTTGAAAAGCACATGGATTAATCCTGGAAAGCCCAGGAGGATGGAGTCCTTCCCGGCAGTCCTAACAAAGGCTGCTGGTCTGGAGGATGCCTTCCCCGTTCCCCCCAACCCAACCCACTCAGAGCCGTAAGTACATAGGGGCACATGGAATTGAAAAGCACATGGATTAATCCTGGAAATCCCAGGAGGATGGAAGATGGAGTCCTTCCCGGCAGGCCTAACAAAGGATGATGGAGGATGCATTCCCAGTTCCCCCGCCCCACCCTCTCAGAAACACTAAGTACATAGGGGCACATGGAGTTGAAATGCACATGGATTAATGTTGGAATGCCCAGAAGGATGGAGTATGGAGTCCTTCCCATTAGGCCTAAAAAGGATGCTGGAGGATACCTTCCCAGTTCCCCCCGCCCCAACCCACTCAGGAACTCTAAATGCATAGGGGCACATGGAGATGAAAAGCACAGATATTAATCCTGGAAAGCCCAGGGGGATGGAAGATGGAGTCCTTCCCGGCAGGCCTGACAAAGGCTGCTGGAGGATGCCTTCCCAGTTCCCCCGCCCTAACCCACTCAGAAACACTAAGTACATCGGGGCACATGGAGTTGAATAGCACGTCGATTAATCCTGGAATGCCCAAGAGGATGGAGGATGGAGTCCTTCCCGGCAGGCCAAACAATGGCTGATGGAGTGGAGGATGCTGTCCCAGGTCCCCCCACCCTGACCCACTCAGAAACACTAGGTACATAGGGACACATGCAGTTGAAAAGGACAAGGATTAATCCTGGAAAGCCCAGGAGGATGGAGGATGGAGTCCTTCCCGGCAGGCCTAACAAAGGCTGCTGGAGTGGAGGATGCCTTCACGTTCCCCTGCCCCAACCCACTCAGAAAAACAAAGAACATAGGGGCATATGGAGTTGAAAAGTACATAGATTAATTCTGGAAAGCCCAGGAGGATATAGGATGGAGTCCTTCCCTGCAGGCCTAACAAAGGATGCGGGAGGATGCCTTCCCAGTTCGCCCCACCCCGACCCACATAGAAACACTAAGTACATAGGGGCACATGGAGTTGAAAAGTACATGGATTAATCTTGTAAAGCAGAGGAGGATGGAGGATGGCGTCGTTACCGGAAGGCCTAAATAAGGCTGCTGGTGTGGAGGATGCCTTCCCAGTTTCCCCCACCCCGACCCACTCAGAAATACTAAGTAAATAGGGGCACATGGAGTTGAAAAGCTCGTCGATTCATCCTGGAAAGCCCAGGAGGATGGAGGATGGAGTCCTTCCCGGCAGGCCTGAGAAAGGCTGCTGGAGGATGCCTTCCCCGTTCCCCCCGCCCCAACCGACTCAGGAACACTAAGTACATAGGGGCACATGGAGTTGAAAAGCACAGATATTAATCCTGGAAAGCCGAGGAGGATAGAGGATGGAGTCCTACCCGGCAGGCCTAAAAAGGATGCTGGAGGATACCTTCCCAGTTCCCCCCGCCCCAACCCACTCAGGAACTCTAAATACATAGGGGCACATGGAGATGAAAAGCACAGATATTAATCCTGGAAAGCCCAGGGGGATGGAGGATGGAGTCCTTCCCGGCAGGCCTGAGAAAGGCTGCTGGAGGATGCCTTCCCAGTTCCCCCACCGCAACCCACTCAAAAACACTAAGTCCATCGGGGCACATGGAGTTGAATAGCACGTCGATTAATCCTGGAAAGCCCAAGAGAATGGAGGATGGAATCCTTCCCGGCAGGCCTAAGAAAGGCTGCTGCAGTGGAGGATGCCTTCCCAGTTCCCCCCACCCCAAACCACTCAGAACCGTAAGTACATAGGGACACATGGAGTTGAAAAGCACATGGATTAATCCTGGAAAGCCCAGGAGGATGCAGGATGGAGTCCTTCCAGGCAGGTCTAAGAAAGGATGCTGGAGGATGCCTTCCCAGTTCCCCCACCGCAACCCACTCAGAGCCCTAAGTACATAGGGGCACATGGAGTTGAAAAGCACAAGGATTAATCCTGGAAAGCGCAGGAGGATGGAGTCCTTCCCGGCAGGCCTAAAAAAGCCTGCTGGAGTGGAGGATGCCTTCCAGTTCCCCCCACCCCGACCCACTCAGAAAGACTAAGTACATAGGATCACATGGAGTTGAAAAGCACGTCGATTCATCCTGGAAAGCCCAGGAGGATGGAGGATGGAGTCCTTCCCGGCAGGCCTGAGAGAGGCTCCTGGAGCATGCCTTCCCAGTTCCCCCTGCCCCAACCCACTCAGAAAAACAAAGTACATAGGGGCACATGGAGTTTAAAAGCACGTGGATAAATGACTGGAAAGCCAAGGAGGATGGAGGATGGAATCCTTCCCGGCAGGCCTAACAAAGGCTGCTGGAGTGGAAGATGCCTTCCCAGTTCCCCCACCCTGACCCACTCAGAAATGGTAGGTACATAGGGACACATGGAGTTGAAAAGTACATGGATTAATCTTGTAAAGCTGAGGAGGATGGAGGATGGCGTCCTTACCGGAAGGCCTAAGTAAGGCTGCTGGTGTGGAGGATGCCTTCCCAGTTTCCCCCACCCCGACCCACTCAGAAAGACTAAGTACATAGGGGCACATGGAGTTGAAAAGCACGTCAATTCATCCTGGAAAGCCCAGGAGGATGGAGGATGGAGTCCTTCCCGGCAGGCCTGAGAAAGGGTGCTGGAGTGGAGGATGCCTTCGCGTTCCCCCGCCCCAACCCACAAAGAAAAACAAAGTACATAGGGGCACATGGAGTTGAAAAGCACGTGGATAAATGACTAGAAAGCCCAGGAGGATGGAGGATGGAGTCCTTCCCAGCAGGTCTAACAAAGGCAGCTGGAGTGGAGGATGCCTTCCCAGTTCCCCGCACCCCGACCCACTCAGAAAGACTAAGTACATAGGGGCACATGGAGTTGAAAAGCGCATGGATTAATCCTGGAAAGCCCAGGAGGATGGAGTCCTTCCAGGCAGGCCTAACAATGACTGAGGGAGTGGAGGATACTGTCCCAGGTCCCCCATCCCTGACCCACTCAGAATGCTAACTACATAGGGGCACATGGAGTTGAAAAGCACGTCGATTAATCCTGGAAAGCCCAGGAGGATGGAGGATGGAGTCCTTCCCGGCAGGCCTAACAACGATTGATGGAGGATGCATTCCCAGTTCCCCCGCCCCAACCCTCTCAGAAACACTAAGTACATAGGGGCACATGGAATTGAAATTCACATGGATTAATCCTGGAAAGCCCAGGAGGATGGAGGATGGAATCCTTGCTGGCAGGCCTAACAAAGGATGCTGGAGGATGCATTCCCAGTTCCCCCGCCCCAACCCTCTCAGAAACACTAAGTACATAGGGGCACATGGAGTTGAAAAGCACATGGATTAATCCTGGAAAGCCGAGGAGGATGCAGGATGGAATCCTTCCTGGCAGGCCTAACAAAGGCTGCTGGAGCGGAGGATGCCTTCCCAGTTCCCCCCACCCCAACCCACTCAGGACCCTAAGTACATAGGGACACATGGAGTTGAAAAGCACAAGGATTAATCCTCGAAAGCCCAGGAGGATGGAGGATGGAGTCCTTCCTGGAAGATATAAGAAAGGATGCTGGAGGTTGCCCTCCCAGTTCCCCCACCCCAACGCACTCACAGCCCTAAGTACATACGGGCACATGGAGTTGAAAAGCACGTCGATTAATCCTGGAAAGCCCAGGAGCATGGAGGATGGAGTCCTTCCAGGCAGGCCTAACAAAGATTGATGGAGGATGCATTCCCAGTTCCCCCGCCCCAACCCTCTCAGAAACACTAAGTACATAGGGGCACATGGAATTGAAATTCACATGGATTAATCCTGGAAAGCCCAGGAGGATGGAGGATGGAATCCTTGCTGGCAGGCCTAACAAAGGATGCTGGAGGATGCATTCCCAGTTCCCCCGCCCCAACCCTCTCAGAAACACTAAGTACATAGGGGCACATGGAGTTGAAAAGCACATGGATTAATCCTGGAAAGCCGAGGAGGATGCAGGATGGAATCCTTCCTGGCAGGCCTAACAAAGGCTGCTGGAGCGGAGGATGCCTTCCCAGTTCCCCCCACCCCAACCCACTCAGGACCCTAAGTACATAGGGACACATGGAGTTGAAAAGCACAAGGATTAATCCTCGAAAGCCCAGGAGGATGGAGGATGGAGTCCTTCCTGGCAGATATAAGAAAGGATGCTGGAGGTTGCCCTCCCAGTTCCCCCACCCCAACGCACTCACAGCCCTAAGTACATACGGGCACATGGAGTTGAAAAGCACGTCGATTAATCCTGGAAAGCCCAGGAGCATGGAGGATGGAGTCCTTCCAGGCAGGCCTAACAAAGATTGATGGAGGATGCAGTCCCAGTTCCCCCGCCCCAACCCTCTCAGAAACACTAAGTACATAGGGGCACATGGAATTGAAATTCACATGGATTAATCATGGAAAGCCCAGGAGGATGGAGGATGGAATCCTTGCTGGCAGGCCTAACAAAGGATGAGGGAGGATGCATTCCCAGTTCCCCCGCCCCAACCCTCTCAGAAACGCTAAGTACATAGGGACACATGGAGTTGAAAAGCACATGGATTAATCCTGGAAAGCCGAAAAGGATGGAGGATGGAATCCTTCCCGGCAGGCCTAACAAAGGCTGCTGGAGTGGAGGATGCCGTCCCAGTTCCCCCCACCCCAACCCACTCAGAAAGACTAAGTTCATAGGGGCACATAGAGTTGAAAAGCACATGGATTAATCCTTGAAAGCCCAAGAGGATGGAGAATGGAGTCCTTCCCTGCAGGCGTAACAAAGGCTGCTGGAGTGGAGGATGCCTTCCCAGTTCCCCCCACCCCGACCCACTCAGACACGCTAGGTACATAGGGACAAATGGAGTTGAGAAGCAAATGGATTAATCCTGGAAAGCCCAGAAGGATGGAGGATGGAGTCCTTCCCGGCAGGCCTGACAAAGGCTGGTGGGGGATACCTTCCCAGTTCCCCCGCCCTAACCCACTCAGAAACACTAAGTACATGGGGGCACATGGAGTTGAATAGCACGTCGATTAATCCTGGAAAGCCCTGGAGGATGGAGGATGGATTCCTTCCCACCAGATACAAGAAAGGATGCTGGAGGTTGCCTTCCCAATTCCCCCCACCCCAACCCACTCAGAACCCTAACTACATAGGGGCACATGGTGTTGAAAAGCACAAGGATTAATCCTGGAAAGCCGAGGAGGATGGAGGATGGAGTCCTTCCCGGCAGGCCTAACAAAGACTGCTGGAGTGGAGGATGCCTTCGCAGTTCCCCCCACCCCAACCCACTCAGAACGCTAACTACATAGGGGCAAATGGAGTTGAGATGCACATGGAGTAATCCTGGAAAGCCCAGGAGGATGGAGGCTGGAGTCCTTCCTGGCAGATAAAAGAAAGGATGCTGGAGGTTGCCTTCCCAGTTCCCCCACCCCAACCCACTCAGAGCCCTAAGTACATAGGGGCACATGGAGTTGAAAAGCACATGGATTAATCCTGAAAAGCCCAGGAGGATGGAGGATGGAGTCCTTCCCGCCAGGCCTAACAAAGATTGATGGAGGATCCATTCCCAGTTCCGCCGCCCCAACCCTCTCAGAAACACTAAGTACATAGGGGCACATGGAGTTGAAATTCACATGGATTAATCCTGGAAAGCACAGGAGGATGGAGGATGGAGTACTTCCCTGCAGGCGTAACAAAGGCTGCTGGAGTGGAGGATGCCTTCCCAGTTCCCCCCACCCTGACCCACTCAGAAAGACTAAGTACATAGGGGCACATGGAGTTGAAAAGCACAAGGATTAATCCTGGAAAGCCGAAATGGATGGAGGATGGAATCCTTCCCGGAAGGCCTAACAAAGGCTGCTGGAGTGGAGGATGCCTTCCCCGTTCCCCCGCCCCGACGCACTCTGAAACACTACGTACATAGGGGCACATGGAGTTGAAAACCACATGGATTAATCCTGGAAAGCCCAGGAGGATGGAGGATGGAGTCCTTCCCGGCAGGCCTAACAAAGGCTGCTGGAGTGGGGGATGCCTTCCCAGTTCCCCCCACCCAAACCCACTCAGAACGCTAACTACATAGGGGCACATGGAGTTGAAAAGCACATGGATTATTCCTGAACAGCCCAGGAGAATGGAGGATGGAGTCCTTCCTGGCAGTCCTGACAAAGGCTGGTGGAGGATGCCTTCCCGTTCCCCAGCCCCAACCCACTCAGAAAAACAAAGTACATAGGGGTACATGGAGTTGAAAAGCACGTGGATAAATGAATGGAAAGCTCAGGAGGATGGAGGATGGCGTCCTTCCCAGCAGGCCTAACAAAGGCTGCTGGAGTGGGGGATGCCTTCCCAGTTCCCCCACCCTGACCCACTCAGAAACGCTAGGTACATAGGGACACATGGAGTTGAATAGCACATGGATTAATCCTGGAAAGCCCAGGAGGATGGAGGATGGAGTCCTTCCCGGCAGGCCTAAAAAAGCCTCCTGGACTGGAGGATGCCTTCCAGTTCCCCCACCCTGACCAACTCAGAAATGGTAGGTACATAGGGGCACATAGAGTTGAAAAGCACATGGATTAATCCTGGAAAGCCCAGGAGGATGGAGGATGGAGTCCTTCCTGGCAGGCCTAACAAAGGATGAGGGAGGATGCATTCCCAGTTCCCCCGCCCCAACCCTCTCAGAAACACTAAGTACATAGGGACACATGCATTTGAAAAGGACATGGATTAATCCTGGAAAGCACAGGAGGATGGAGGATGGAGTCCTTCCCAGCAGGCCTAACAACGGCTGCTGGAGTGGAGGATGCCGTCCCAGTTCCCCCCACCCCGACCCACTCAGAAAGACTAAGTACATAGGGGCACATGGAGTTAAAAAGCACATGGATTAATCCTGGAAAGCCCAGGAGGATGGAGGATGGAGTCCTTCCCGGCAGAACTAACAAAGGATGATGGAGGATGTATTCCCAGTTCCCCCGCCCCAACCGTCTCAGAAACACTAAGTACATAGGGGCACAAGGAGTTGAGAAGCACATGGATTAATCCTGGAAAGTCGAGGAGGATGGAGGATGGAATCCTTCCTGGCAGGCCTAACAAAGGCTGCTGGAGTGGAGGATGCCTTCCCAGTTCCGCCACCCCAACCCACTCAGAGCCCTAAGTACATAGGGGCAAATGGAGTTGAAAAGCACATGGATTAATCCTGGAAAGCCCAGGAGGATGGAGGATGGAGTCCTTCCCGGCAGGCCTAACAAAGGATGATGGAGGATGCCTTCCCAGTTCCCCCGCCCTAACCCACTCAGAAACACTAAGTACATAGGGGCACATGGAGTTGAAAAGCACATGGATTAATCCTGGAAAGCCCAGGAGGATGGAGGATGGAGTCCTTCCCGGCAGGCCTAACAAAGGATGATGGAGGATGCCTTCCCAGTTCCCCCGCCCTAACCCACTCAGAAACACTAAGTACATAGGGGCACATGGAGTTGAAAAGCACATGGATTAATCCTGGAAAGCCCAGGAGGATGGAGTCCTTCCCGGCAGGCCTAACAAAGGATGATGGAGGATGCCTTCCCAGTTCCGCCACCCCAACCCACTCAGAGCCCTAAGTACATAGGGGCAAATGGAGTTGAAAAGCTCATGGATTTATCATGGAAAGATCAGGAGGATGGAGGATGGAGTCCTTCCTGGCAGGCCAAACAATGGCTGATGGAGTGGAGGATGCTGTCCCAGGTCCCCCCACCCTGACCCACTCAGAAACACTAGGTACATAGGGACACATGCAGTTGAAAAGCACATGGATTAATCCTGGAAAGCCCAGGAGGATGGAGGATGGAGTCCTTCCCGGCAGGTCTAAGAAAGGATGCTGGAGGATACCTTCCCCGTTCTCCCGCCCCAACCTACTCCGAAACGCTAAGTACATAGGGGCACATGGAGTTGAAAAGCGCATGGATTAATCCTGGAAAGCCCAGGAGGATGGAGGATGGAGTCCTTCCAGGCAGGCCTAACAATGGCTGAGGGAGTGGAGGCTGCTGTCCTAGGTCCCCCATCCCTGACCCACTCAGAAACACTAGGTACATGGGGACACATGCAGTTGAAAAGGACATGGATTAATCCTGGAAAGCCCAGGATGATGGAAGACGGAATCCTTCCCGGCAAGCCTAACAAAGGCTGCTGGAGGGGAGGATGCCTTCCCAGTTCCCCCCACCCCAACCCCCTCAGAACCTTAACTACATAGGGGCACATGGTGTTGAAAAGCACAAGGATTAATCCTGGAAAGCCCAGGAGGATGGAGGATGGAGTCCTTCCCGGCAGGCCTAACAAAGGCTGCTGGAGTGGAGGATGCATTCCCAGTTCCCCCGCCCCAACCCTCTCAGAAACACTAAGTACATAGGGGCACATGGAGTTGAAATTCACATGGATTAATCATGGAAAGCCCAGGAGGTTGGAGGATGGAATCCTTCCTGGCAGGCCTAACAAAGGATGAGGGAGGATGCATTCCCAGTTCCCCTGCCCCAACCCTCTCAGAAACACTAAGTACATAGGGGCACATGGAGTTGAAAAGCACGTGGATAAATGACTGGAAAGCCCAGGAGGATGGAGGATGGAGTCCTTCCTGGCAGTCCTGACAAAGGCTGGTGGAGGATGCCTTCCCGTTCCCCAGCCCCAACCCACTTAGAAAGACTAAGTACATAGGGGCACATGGAGTTGAAAAGCACATGGATAAATGACTGGAAAGCCCAGCAGGATGGAGGATGGAGTCCTTCCCAGCAGGCCTAACAAAGGCTGCTGGAGTGGAGGATGCCGTCCCACTTCCCCCCACCCCGACCCACTCAGAAAGACTACGTACATAGGGGCACATGGAGTTGAAAAACACATGGATTAATCCTGGAAAGCCCAGGAGGATGGAGGATGGAGTCCTTCCCGGCAGGCCTTAGAAAGGCTGCTGGAGTGGAGGATGCCTTCCCAGTTCCCCCCACCCCGACCCACTCAGAAAGACGAAGTACATAGGGGCACATGGAGTTGAAAATCACAAGGATTAATCCTGGAAAGCCCAGGAGGATGGAGGATGGAGTCCTTCCTGGCAGGCCTAACAAAGGATGAGGGAGGATGCATTCCCAGTTCCCCCGCCCCAACCCTCTCAGAAACACTAAGTACATAGGGACACATGGAGTTGAAATGCACATGGATTAATCTTGGAAAGACCAGAAGGATGGAGTATGGAGTCCTTCCCGGCAGGCCTAAAAAGGATGCTGGAGGATACCTTCCCAGTTCCCCCCGCCCCAACCCACTCAGGAACTCTAAATACATAGGGGCACATGGGGATGAAAAGCACAGATATTAATCCTGGAAAGCCCAGGGGGATGGAGGATGGAGTCCTTCCCAGCAGGCCTGAGAAAGGCTGCAGGAGGATGCCTTCCCAGTTCCCCCGCCGCAACCCACTCAAAAATACTAAGTACATGGGGGCACATGGAGTTGAATAGCACGTCGATTAATCCTGGAAACCCCAGGAGGATGGAGGATGGAGTCCGTCCCGGCAGGCCTGAGAAAGGCTGCTGGAGGATGCCTTCCCAGTTCCCCCGCCGCAACCCACTCAAAAACACTAAGTACCTGGGGGCACATGGAGTTGAATAGCACGTCGATTAATCCTGGAAAGCCCAAGAGGATGGAGGATGGAGTCCTTCCCGTCAGGACTGACAAAGGCTGCTGGAGTGAAGGATGCCTTCCCACTTCCCCCCACCCAGACCCACTCAGAAACAATAAGTACATAGGGGCACATGGAGTTGAAAAGCGCATGGATTAATCCTGGAAAGCCCAGGAGGATAGAGGATGGAGTCCTTCCAGGCAGGCCTAACAATGGCTGAGGGAGTGGAGGATGCTGTCCTAGGTCCCCCATCCCTGACCCACTCAGAAACAATAGGTACATGGGGACACATGCAGTTGAAAAGGACATGGATTAATCCTGGAAAGGCCAGGAGGATGGAGGACGGAATCCTTCCCGGCAGGCCTAACAAAGGCTGCTGAAGGGGAGGATGCCTTCCCAGTTCCCCCCACCCCGACCCACTCAGAAAGACGAAGTACATAGGGGCACATGGAGTTGAAAATCACAAGGATTAATCCTGGAAAGCCCAGGAGGATGGAGGATGGAGTCCTTCCCGGCAGGTCTAACAAAGGAGGCTGGAGGATGCCTTCCCCGTTCCCCCGCCCCAACGCACTCTGAAACACTACGTACATAGGGGCACATGGAGTTGAAAACCACATGGATTAATCCTGGAAAGCCCAGGAGGATGGAGGATGGAGTCCTTCCCGGCAGGCCTAACAAAGGCTGCTGAAGTGGGGGATGCCTTCCAGTTCCCCCCACCCCGACCCACTCAGAAAGACTAAGTACATAGGGGCACATGGAGTTGAAAAGCACATGGATTAATCCTGGAAAGCCCAGGAGGATGGAGGATGGAGTCCTTCCCGGTAGGCCTAACAAAGGCTGCTGGAGTGGAGGATGCCTTCCCAGTTCCCCCCACCCCAACCCACTCAGAGCCCTAAGTACATAGGGGCACATGGAGTTGAAAAGAACATAGATTAATCCTGGAAAGCGCAGGAGGATGGAGGATGGAGTCCTTCCCGGCAGGCCTAACAAAGGATGATGGAGGATGCCTTCCCAGTTCCCCCGCCCTAACCCACTCACAAACACTAAGTACGTAGGGGCACATGGAGTTGAAAAGCACATGGATTAATCCTGGAAAGCCCAGGAGGATGGAGTCCTTCCCGGCAGGCCTAAAAAGGATGCTGGAGGATGGCTTGCACGTTCCCCCCGCCCCAACCCACTCAGAAATAGTAAGTACATAGGGGCACATGGAGTTGAAAAGCTCATGGATTTATCATGGAAAGATCAGGAGGATGGAGGATGGAGTCCTTCCTGGCAGGCCAAACAATGGCTGATGGAGTGGAGGATGCTGTCCCAGGTCCCCCCACCCTGACCCACTCAGAAACACTAGGTACATAGGGACACATGCAGTTGAAAAGCACATGGATTAATCCTGGAAAGCCCAGGAGGATGGAGGATGGAGTCCTTCCCGTCAGGACTGAGAAAGGCTGCTGGAGTGAAGGATGCCTTCCCACATCCCCCGACCCCGACCCACTCAGAAACACTAAGTACATGGGGGCACATGGAGTTGAATAGCACGTCGACTAATTCGGGAAAGCCCAAGAGGATGGAGGATGGAGTCCTTCCCGTCAGGACTGACAAACGCTGCTGGAGTGGGGGATGCCTTCCCACTTCCCCCCACCCTGACCCACTCAGAAACACTAGGTACATAGGGACACATGCATTTGAAAAGGACATGGATTAATCCTGGAAAGCACAGGAGGATGGAGGATGGAGTCCTTCCCGGCAGGCCTGACAAAGGCAGGTGGCGGATGCCTTTCCAGTTCCCCCGCCCTCACCCAATCAGAAACACTAAGTACATGGGGGCACATGGAGTTGAATAGCACGTCGATTAATCCTGGAAAGCCCTGGAGGATGGAGGATGGAGTCCTTCCCAGCAGGCCTGAGAAAGGCTGCTGGAGGATGCCTTCCCAGTTCCCCCGCCGCAACCCACTCAAAAACACTAAGTACATGGGGGCACATGGAGTTGAAAAGCACATGGATTTATCCTGGAAAGCCCAGGAGAATGGAGGATGGAGTCCTTCCCGGCAGGTCTAAGAAAGGCTGCTGGAGGATGCCTTCCCCGTTCTCCTGCACCAACCTACTCAGAAAGGCTAAGTAAATAGGGGCACATTGAGTTGAAAAGCGCATGGATTAATCCTGGAAAGCCCAGGAGGATGGAGGATGGAGTCCTTCCAGGCAGGCCTAAAAAGGATGCTGGAGGATGGCTTGCCCGTTCCCCCCGCCCCAACCCACTCAGAAGCCTAACTACATAGGGGCACATGGTGTTGAAAAGCACAAGGATTAATCCTGGAAAGCCCAGGAAGATGGAGGATGGAGTCCTTCCCGGCAGGCCTAACAAAGGCTGCTGGAGTGGAGGATGCCTTCCCAGTTCCCCCCACCCCAACCCAATCAGAATGCTAACTACATAGGGGCACATGGAGTTGAAAAGCACATGGATTAATCCTGGAAAGCCCAGGAGGATGGAAGATGGAGTCCTTCCCGGCAGGCCTAACAAAGGATGCTGGAGGATGCATTCCCAGTTCCCCCCCCCCACCCTCTCAGAAACACTAAGTACATAGGGGCACATGGATTTGAAATGCACATGGATTTGAAATGCACATGGATTAATCTTGGAATGCCCAGAAGGACGGAGTATGGAGTCCTTCCCGGCAGGCCTAAAAAGGATGCTGGAGGATACCTTCCCAGTTCCCCCCGCCCCAACCCACTCAGGAACTCTAACTGCATAGGGGCACATGGAGATGAAAAGCGCAGATATTAATCCTGGAAAGCCCAGGAGGATGGAGGATGGAGTCCTTCCCGGCAGGCCTGAGAAAGCCTGCTGGACAATGCCTTCCCAGTTCCCCCGCCGCAACCCACTCAAAAACACTAGGTACATGGGGGCACATGGAGTTGAATAGGACGTCGATTAATCCTGGAAAGCCCTGGAGGATGGAGGATGGAGTCCTTCCCGGCAGGCCTGACAAAGGCTGCTGGAGGATGCCTTCCCAGTTCCCCCCACCCCAACCCCCTCAGAACCTTAACTACATAGGGGCACATGGTGTTGAAAAGCACAAGGATTAATCCTGGAAAGCCCAGGAGGATGGTGGATGGAGTCCTTCCCGGCAGGCCTAACAAAGGCTGCTGGAGTGGAGGATGCCTTCCCAGTTCCCCCACCCCAACCCACTCAGAGCCCTAAGTACATAGCGGCACATGGAGTTGAAAAGCACGTCGATTAATCCTGGAAAGCCCAGGAGGATGGAGGATGGAGTCCTTCCCGGCAGGCCTAACAAAGATTGATAGAGGATGCATTCCCAGTTCCCCCGCCCCAACCCTCTCAGAAACAATAAGTACATAGGGGCACATGGAGTTGAAATTCACATGGATTAATCCTGGAAAGCCCAGGAGGATGGAGGATGGAATCCTTCCTGGCAGGCCTAACAAAGGAGGAGGGAGGATGCATTCCCAGTTCCCCCGCCCCAACCCTCTCAGAAACACGAATTAAATAGGGGCACATGGAGTTGAAAAGCACGTGGATAAATGACTGGAAAGCCCAGGAGGATGGAGGATGGAGTCCTTCCTGGCAGTCCTGACAAAGGCTGGTGGAGGATGCCTTCCCGTTCCCCAGCCCCAACCCACTCAGAAAGACTAAGTACATAGGGGCACATGGAGTTGAAAAGCACATGGATAAATGACTGGAAAGCCCAGCAGGATGGAGGATGGAGTCCTTCCCAGCAGGCCTAACAAAGGCTGCTGGAGTGGAGGATGCCGTCCCAGTTCCCCCCACCCCGACCCCCTCAGAAAGACGAAGTACATAGGGGCACATAGAGTTGAAAAGCACATGGATTAATGCTGGAAGGCCAAGAGGATGGAGAATGGAGTCCTTCCCTGCAGGCGTAACAAAGGCTGCTGGAGTGGAGGATGCCTTCCCAGTTCCCCCCACCCCGACCGACTCAGAAAGACTAAGTACATAGGGGCACATGGAGTTGAAAAGCACAAGGATTAATCCTGGAAAGCCGAAAAGGATGGAGGATGGAATCCTTCCCGGCAGGCCTAACAAAGGCTGCTGGAGTGGAGGATGTCTTCCCAGTTCCCCCACCCTGACCCACTCAGAAACGCTAGGTACATAGGGACACATGGAGTTGAAAAGCACATGGATTAATCCTGGAAACCCCAGGAGGATGCAGGAAGGAGTCCTTCCCGGCAGGCCTAACAAAGGATGATGGAGGATGTATTCCCAGTTCCCCCCGCCCCAACCCTCTCAGAACACTAAGTACATAGGGACACATGGAGTTGAAAAGCACAAGGATTAATCCTGGAAATCCCAGGAGGATGGAGGATGGAGTCCTTCCCGGCAGATATAAGAAAGGATGCTGGAGGATTCCTTCCCCGTTCCCCCGCCCCAACCCACTCAGAAACACTAAATACATAGGGGCACATGGAGTTGAAAAGCACATGGATTAATCCTGGAAAGCCGAGGAGGATGGAGGATGGAATCCTTTCCGGCAGGCCTAACAAAGGCTGCTGGAGTGGAGGATGCCTTCCCAGTTCCCCCACTCTGACCCATTTAGAAATGGTAGGTACATAGGGACACATGGAGTTGAAAAGCACATGGATTAATCCTGGAAAGCCGAGGAGGATGGAGGATGGCGTCGTTACCGGAAGGCCTAAATAAGGCTGCTGGTGTGGAGGATGCCTTCCCAGTTTCCCCCACCCCGACCCACTCAGAAATACTAAGTAAATAGGGGCACATGGAGTTGAAAAGCTCGTCGATTCATCCTGGAAAGCCCAGGAGGATGGAGGATGGAGTCCTTCCCGGCAGGCCTGAGAAAGGCTGCTGGAGGATGCCTTCCCCGTTCCCCCCGCCCCAACCGACTCAGGAACACTAACTACCTAGGGGCACATGGAGTTCAAAAGCACAGATATTAATCCTGGAAAGCCGAGGAGGATAGAGGATGGAGTCCTACCCGGCAGGCCTAAAAAGGATGCTGGAGGATACGTTCCCAGTTCCCCCCGCCCCAACCCACTCAGGAACTCTAAATACATAGGGGCACAAGGAGTTGAAAAGCACAAGGATTAATCCTGGAAAGCCGAAAAGGATGGAGGATGGAATCCTTCCCGGCAGGCCTAACAAAGGCTGCTGGAGTGGAGGATGTCTTCCCAGTTCCCCCACCCTGACCCACTCAGAAACGCTAGGTACATAGGGACACATGGAGTTGAAAAGCACATGGATTAATCCTGGAAACCCCAGGAGGATGCAGGAAGGAGTCCTTCCCGGCAGGCCTAACAAAGGATGATGGAGGATGTATTCCCAGTTCCCCCCGCCCCAACCCTCTCAGAACACTAAGTACATAGGGACACATGGAGTTGAAAAGCACAAGGATTAATCCTGGAAATCCCAGGAGGATGGAGGATGGAGTCCTTCCCGGCAGATATAAGAAAGGATGCTGGAGGTTGCCTTCCCAGTTCCCCCACCCCAACCCACTCAGAGCCGTAAGTACATAGGGGCACATGGAGTTGAAAAGCACAAGGATTAATCCTGGAAAGCCCAGGAGGCTGCAGGATGGAGTCCTTCCTGGCAGGCCTAACAAAGGATGCTGGAGGATTCCTTCCCCGTTCCCCCGCCCCAAACCACTCAGAAACACTAAATACATAGGGGCACATGGAGTTGAAAAGCACATGGATTAATCCTGGAAAGCCCAGGAGGATGGAGGATGGAATCCTTCCCGGCAGGCCTAACAAAGGCTGCTGGAGTGGAGGATGCCTTCCCAGTTCCCCCACTCTGACCCACTTAGAAATGGTAGGTACATAGGGACACATGGAGTTGAAAAGCACATGGATTAATCCTGGAAAGCCCAGGAGGATGGAGTCCTTCCCGGCAGTCCTAACAAAGGCTGCTGGTCTGGAGGATGCCTTCCCCGTTCCCCCCAACCCAACCCACTCAGAGCCGTAAGTACATAGGGGCACATGGAATTGAAAAGCACATGGATTAATCCTGGAAATCCCAGGAGGATGGAAGATGGAGTCCTTCCCGGCAGGCCTAACAAAGGATGCTGGAGGATGCATTCCCAGTTCCCCCGCCCCACCCTCTCAGAAACACTAAGTACATAGGGGCACATGGATTTGAAATGCACATGGATTTGAAATGCACATGGATTAATCTTGGAATGCCCAGAAGGACGGAGTATGGAGTCCTTCCCGGCAGGCCTAAAAAGGATGCTGGTCTGGAGGATGCCTTCCCAGTTCCCCCCACCCCAACCCACTCAGGACCCTAAGTACATAGGGACACATGGAGTTGAAAAGCACAAGGATTAATCCTCGAAAGCCCAGGAGGATGGAGGATGGAGTCCTTCCTGGAAGATATAAGAAAGGATGCTGGAGGTTGCCCTCCCAGTTCCCCCACCCCAACGCACTCACAGCCCTAAGTACATACGGGCACATGGAGTTGAAAAGCACGTCGATTAATCCTGGAAAGCCCAGGAGCATGGAGGATGGAGTCCTTCCAGGCAGGCCTAACAAAGATTGATGGAGGATGCATTCCCAGTTCCCCCGCCCCAACCCTCTCAGAAACACTAAGTACATAGGGGCACATGGAATTGAAATTCACATGGATTAATCCTGGAAAGCCCAGGAGGATGGAGGATGGAATCCTTGCTGGCAGGCCTAACAAAGGATGCTGGAGGATGCATTCCCAGTTCCCCCGCCCCAACCCTCTCAGAAACACTAAGTACATAGGGGCACATGGAGTTGAAAAGCACATGGATTAATCCTGGAAAGCCGAGGAGGATGCAGGATGGAATCCTTCCTGGCAGGCCTAACAAAGGCTGCTGGAGCGGAGGATGCCTTCCCAGTTCCCCCCACCCCAACCCACTCAGGACCCTAAGTACATAGGGACACATGGAGTTGAAAAGCACAAGGATTAATCCTCGAAAGCCCAGGAGGATGGAGGATGGAGTCCTTCCTGGCAGATATAAGAAAGGATGCTGGAGGTTGCCCTCCCAGTTCCCCCACCCCAACGCACTCACAGCCCTAAGTACATACGGGCACATGGAGTTGAAAAGCACGTCGATTAATCCTGGAAAGCCCAGGAGCATGGAGGATGGAGTCCTTCCAGGCAGGCCTAACAAAGATTGATGGAGGATGCAGTCCCAGTTCCCCCGCCCCAACCCTCTCAGAAACACTAAGTACATAGGGGCACATGGAATTGAAATTCACATGGATTAATCATGGAAAGCCCAGGAGGATGGAGGATGGAATCCTTGCTGGCAGGCCTAACAAAGGATGAGGGAGGATGCATTCCCAGTTCCCCCGCCCCAACCCTCTCAGAAACGCTAAGTACATAGGGACACATGGAGTTGAAAAGCACATGGATTAATCCTGGAAAGCCGAAAAGGATGGAGGATGGAATCCTTCCCGGCAGGCCTAACAAAGGCTGCTGGAGTGGAGGATGCCGTCCCAGTTCCCCCCACCCCAACCCACTCAGAAAGACTAAGTTCATAGGGGCACATAGAGTTGAAAAGCACATGGATTAATCCTTGAAAGCCCAAGAGGATGGAGAATGGAGTCCTTCCCTGCAGGCGTAACAAAGGCTGCTGGAGTGGAGGATGCCTTCCCAGTTCCCCCCACCCCGACCCACTCAGACACGCTAGGTACATAGGGACAAATGGAGTTGAGAAGCAAATGGATTAATCCTGGAAAGCCCAGAAGGATGGAGGATGGAGTCCTTCCCGGCAGGCCTGACAAAGGCTGGTGGGGGATACCTTCCCAGTTCCCCCGCCCTAACCCACTCAGAAACACTAAGTACATGGGGGCACATGGAGTTGAATAGCACGTCGATTAATCCTGGAAAGCCCTGGAGGATGGAGGATGGATTCCTTCCCACCAGATACAAGAAAGGATGCTGGAGGTTGCCTTCCCAATTCCCCCCACCCCAACCCACTCAGAACCCTAACTACATAGGGGCACATGGTGTTGAAAAGCACAAGGATTAATCCTGGAAAGCCGAGGAGGATGGAGGATGGAGTCCTTCCCGGCAGGCCTAACAAAGACTGCTGGAGTGGAGGATGCCTTCGCAGTTCCCCCCACCCCAACCCACTCAGAACGCTAACTACATAGGGGCAAATGGAGTTGAGATGCACATGGAGTAATCCTGGAAAGCCCAGGAGGATGGAGGCTGGAGTCCTTCCTGGCAGATAAAAGAAAGGATGCTGGAGGTTGCCTTCCCAGTTCCCCCACCCCAACCCACTCAGAGCCCTAAGTACATAGGGGCACATGGAGTTGAAAAGCACATGGATTAATCCTGAAAAGCCCAGGAGGATGGAGGATGGAGTCCTTCCCGCCAGGCCTAACAAAGATTGATGGAGGATCCATTCCCAGTTCCGCCGCCCCAACCCTCTCAGAAACACTAAGTACATAGGGGCACATGGAGTTGAAATTCACATGGATTAATCCTGGAAAGCACAGGAGGATGGAGGATGGAGTACTTCCCTGCAGGCGTAACAAAGGCTGCTGGAGTGGAGGATGCCTTCCCAGTTCCCCCCACCCTGACCCACTCAGAAAGACTAAGTACATAGGGGCACATGGAGTTGAAAAGCACAAGGATTAATCCTGGAAAGCCGAAATGGATGGAGGATGGAATCCTTCCCGGAAGGCCTAACAAAGGCTGCTGGAGTGGAGGATGCCTTCCCCGTTCCCCCGCCCCGACGCACTCTGAAACACTACGTACATAGGGGCACATGGAGTTGAAAACCACATGGATTAATCCTGGAAAGCCCAGGAGGATGGAGGATGGAGTCCTTCCCGGCAGGCCTAACAAAGGCTGCTGGAGTGGGGGATGCCTTCCCAGTTCCCCCCACCCAAACCCACTCAGAACGCTAACTACATAGGGGCACATGGAGTTGAAAAGCACATGGATTATTCCTGAACAGCCCAGGAGAATGGAGGATGGAGTCCTTCCTGGCAGTCCTGACAAAGGCTGGTGGAGGATGCCTTCCCGTTCCCCAGCCCCAACCCACTCAGAAAAACAAAGTACATAGGGGTACATGGAGTTGAAAAGCACGTGGATAAATGAATGGAAAGCTCAGGAGGATGGAGGATGGCGTCCTTCCCAGCAGGCCTAACAAAGGCTGCTGGAGTGGGGGATGCCTTCCCAGTTCCCCCACCCTGACCCACTCAGAAACGCTAGGTACATAGGGACACATGGAGTTGAATAGCACATGGATTAATCCTGGAAAGCCCAGGAGGATGGAGGATGGAGTCCTTCCCGGCAGGCCTAAAAAAGCCTCCTGGACTGGAGGATGCCTTCCAGTTCCCCCACCCTGACCAACTCAGAAATGGTAGGTACATAGGGGCACATAGAGTTGAAAAGCACATGGATTAATCCTGGAAAGCCCAGGAGGATGGAGGATGGAGTCCTTCCTGGCAGGCCTAACAAAGGATGAGGGAGGATGCATTCCCAGTTCCCCCGCCCCAACCCTCTCAGAAACACTAAGTACATAGGGACACATGCATTTGAAAAGGACATGGATTAATCCTGGAAAGCACAGGAGGATGGAGGATGGAGTCCTTCCCAGCAGGCCTAACAACGGCTGCTGGAGTGGAGGATGCCGTCCCAGTTCCCCCCACCCCGACCCACTCAGAAAGACTAAGTACATAGGGGCACATGGAGTTAAAAAGCACATGGATTAATCCTGGAAAGCCCAGGAGGATGGAGGATGGAGTCCTTCCCGGCAGAACTAACAAAGGATGATGGAGGATGTATTCCCAGTTCCCCCGCCCCAACCGTCTCAGAAACACTAAGTACATAGGGGCACAAGGAGTTGAGAAGCACATGGATTAATCCTGGAAAGTCGAGGAGGATGGAGGATGGAATCCTTCCTGGCAGGCCTAACAAAGGCTGCTGGAGTGGAGGATGCCTTCCCAGTTCCGCCACCCCAACCCACTCAGAGCCCTAAGTACATAGGGGCAAATGGAGTTGAAAAGCACATGGATTAATCCTGGAAAGCCCAGGAGGATGGAGGATGGAGTCCTTCCCGGCAGGCCTAACAAAGGATGATGGAGGATGCCTTCCCAGTTCCCCCGCCCTAACCCACTCAGAAACACTAAGTACATAGGGGCACATGGAGTTGAAAAGCACATGGATTAATCCTGGAAAGCCCAGGAGGATGGAGGATGGAGTCCTTCCCGGCAGGCCTAACAAAGGATGATGGAGGATGCCTTCCCAGTTCCCCCGCCCTAACCCACTCAGAAACACTAAGTACATAGGGGCACATGGAGTTGAAAAGCACATGGATTAATCCTGGAAAGCCCAGGAGGATGGAGTCCTTCCCGGCAGGCCTAACAAAGGATGATGGAGGATGCCTTCCCAGTTCCGCCACCCCAACCCACTCAGAGCCCTAAGTACATAGGGGCAAATGGAGTTGAAAAGCTCATGGATTTATCATGGAAAGATCAGGAGGATGGAGGATGGAGTCCTTCCTGGCAGGCCAAACAATGGCTGATGGAGTGGAGGATGCTGTCCCAGGTCCCCCCACCCTGACCCACTCAGAAACACTAGGTACATAGGGACACATGCAGTTGAAAAGCACATGGATTAATCCTGGAAAGCCCAGGAGGATGGAGGATGGAGTCCTTCCCGGCAGGTCTAAGAAAGGATGCTGGAGGATACCTTCCCCGTTCTCCCGCCCCAACCTACTCCGAAACGCTAAGTACATAGGGGCACATGGAGTTGAAAAGCGCATGGATTAATCCTGGAAAGCCCAGGAGGATGGAGGATGGAGTCCTTCCAGGCAGGCCTAACAATGGCTGAGGGAGTGGAGGCTGCTGTCCTAGGTCCCCCATCCCTGACCCACTCAGAAACACTAGGTACATGGGGACACATGCAGTTGAAAAGGACATGGATTAATCCTGGAAAGCCCAGGATGATGGAAGACGGAATCCTTCCCGGCAAGCCTAACAAAGGCTGCTGGAGGGGAGGATGCCTTCCCAGTTCCCCCCACCCCAACCCCCTCAGAACCTTAACTACATAGGGGCACATGGTGTTGAAAAGCACAAGGATTAATCCTGGAAAGCCCAGGAGGATGGTGGATGGAGTCCTTCCCGGCAGGCCTAACAAAGGCTGCTGGAGTGGAGGATGCATTCCCAGTTCCCCCGCCCCAACCCTCTCAGAAACACTAAGTACATAGGGGCACATGGAGTTGAAATTCACATGGATTAATCATGGAAAGCCCAGGAGGTTGGAGGATGGAATCCTTCCTGGCAGGCCTAACAAAGGATGAGGGAGGATGCATTCCCAGTTCCCCTGCCCCAACCCTCTCAGAAACACTAAGTACATAGGGGCACATGGAGTTGAAAAGCACGTGGATAAATGACTGGAAAGCCCAGGAGGATGGAGGATGGAGTCCTTCCTGGCAGTCCTGACAAAGGCTGGTGGAGGATGCCTTCCCGTTCCCCAGCCCCAACCCACTTAGAAAGACTAAGTACATAGGGGCACATGGAGTTGAAAAGCACATGGATAAATGACTGGAAAGCCCAGCAGGATGGAGGATGGAGTCCTTCCCAGCAGGCCTAACAAAGGCTGCTGGAGTGGAGGATGCCGTCCCACTTCCCCCCACCCCGACCCACTCAGAAAGACTACGTACATAGGGGCACATGGAGTTGAAAAACACATGGATTAATCCTGGAAAGCCCAGGAGGATGGAGGATGGAGTCCTTCCCGGCAGGCCTTAGAAAGGCTGCTGGAGTGGAGGATGCCTTCCCAGTTCCCCCCACCCCGACCCACTCAGAAAGACGAAGTACATAGGGGCACATGGAGTTGAAAATCACAAGGATTAATCCTGGAAAGCCCAGGAGGATGGAGGATGGAGTCCTTCCTGGCAGGCCTAACAAAGGATGAGGGAGGATGCATTCCCAGTTCCCCCGCCCCAACCCTCTCAGAAACACTAAGTACATAGGGACACATGGAGTTGAAATGCACATGGATTAATCTTGGAAAGACCAGAAGGATGGAGTATGGAGTCCTTCCCGGCAGGCCTAAAAAGGATGCTGGAGGATACCTTCCCAGTTCCCCCCGCCCCAACCCACTCAGGAACTCTAAATACATAGGGGCACATGGGGATGAAAAGCACAGATATTAATCCTGGAAAGCCCAGGGGGATGGAGGATGGAGTCCTTCCCAGCAGGCCTGAGAAAGGCTGCAGGAGGATGCCTTCCCAGTTCCCCCGCCGCAACCCACTCAAAAATACTAAGTACATGGGGGCACATGGAGTTGAATAGCACGTCGATTAATCCTGGAAACCCCAGGAGGATGGAGGATGGAGTCCGTCCCGGCAGGCCTGAGAAAGGCTGCTGGAGGATGCCTTCCCAGTTCCCCCGCCGCAACCCACTCAAAAACACTAAGTACCTGGGGGCACATGGAGTTGAATAGCACGTCGATTAATCCTGGAAAGCCCAAGAGGATGGAGGATGGAGTCCTTCCCGTCAGGACTGACAAAGGCTGCTGGAGTGAAGGATGCCTTCCCACTTCCCCCCACCCAGACCCACTCAGAAACAATAAGTACATAGGGGCACATGGAGTTGAAAAGCGCATGGATTAATCCTGGAAAGCCGAGGAGGATAGAGGATGGAGTCCTTCCAGGCAGGCCTAACAATGGCTGAGGGAGTGGAGGATGCTGTCCTAGGTCCCCCATCCCTGACCCACTCAGAAACAATAGGTACATGGGGACACATGCAGTTGAAAAGGACATGGATTAATCCTGGAAAGGCCAGGAGGATGGAGGACGGAATCCTTCCCGGCAGGCCTAACAAAGGCTGCTGAAGGGGAGGATGCCTTCCCAGTTCCCCCCACACCAACCCCCTCAGAACATTACCTACATAGGGGCACATGGAGTTGAAAAACACATGGATTAATCCTGGAAAGCCCAGGAGGATGGAGGATGGAGTCCTTCCCGGCAGGCCTAACAAAGGCTGCTGGAGTGGAGGATGCCTTCCCAGTTCCCCCCACCCCGACCCACTCAGAAAGACGAAGTACATAGGGGCACATGGAGTTGAAAATCACAAGGATTAATCCTGGAAAGCCCAGGAGGATGGAGGATGGAGTCCTTCCCGGCAGGTCTAACAAAGGAGGCTGGAGGATGCCTTCCCCGTTCCCCCGCCCCAACGCACTCTGAAACACTACGTACATAGGGGCACATGGAGTTGAAAACCACATGGATTAATCCTGGAAAGCCCAGGAGGATGGAGGATGGAGTCCTTCCCGGCAGGCCTAACAAAGGCTGCTGAAGTGGGGGATGCCTTCCAGTTCCCCCCACCCCGACCCACTCAGAAAGACTAAGTACATAGGGGCACATGGAGTTGAAAAGCACATGGATTAATCCTGGAAAGCCCAGGAGGATGGAGGATGGAGTCCTTCCCGGTAGGCCTAACAAAGGCTGCTGGAGTGGAGGATGCCTTCCCAGTTCCCCCCACCCCAACCCACTCAGAGCCCTAAGTACATAGGGGCACATGGAGTTGAAAAGAACATAGATTAATCCTGGAAAGCGCAGGAGGATGGAGGATGGAGTCCTTCCCGGCAGGCCTAACAAAGGATGATGGAGGATGCCTTCCCAGTTCCCCCGCCCTAACCCACTCACAAACACTAAGTACGTAGGGGCACATGGAGTTGAAAAGCACATGGATTAATCCTGGAAAGCCCAGGAGGATGGAGTCCTTCCCGGCAGGCCTAAAAAGGATGCTGGAGGATGGCTTGCACGTTCCCCCCGCCCCAACCCACTCAGAAATAGTAAGTACATAGGGGCACATGGAGTTGAAAAGCTCATGGATTTATCATGGAAAGATCAGGAGGATGGAGGATGGAGTCCTTCCTGGCAGGCCAAACAATGGCTGATGGAGTGGAGGATGCTGTCCCAGGTCCCCCCACCCTGACCCACTCAGAAACACTAGGTACATAGGGACACATGCAGTTGAAAAGCACATGGATTAATCCTGGAAAGCCCAGGAGGATGGAGGATGGAGTCCTTCCCGTCAGGACTGAGAAAGGCTGCTGGAGTGAAGGATGCCTTCCCACATCCCCCGACCCCGACCCACTCAGAAACACTAAGTACATGGGGGCACATGGAGTTGAATAGCACGTCGACTAATTCGGGAAAGCCCAAGAGGATGGAGGATGGAGTCCTTCCCGTCAGGACTGACAAACGCTGCTGGAGTGGGGGATGCCTTCCCACTTCCCCCCACCCTGACCCACTCAGAAACACTAGGTACATAGGGACACATGCATTTGAAAAGGACATGGATTAATCCTGGAAAGCACAGGAGGATGGAGGATGGAGTCCTTCCCGGCAGGCCTGACAAAGGCAGGTGGCGGATGCCTTTCCAGTTCCCCCGCCCTCACCCAATCAGAAACACTAAGTACATGGGGGCACATGGAGTTGAATAGCACGTCGATTAATCCTGGAAAGCCCTGGAGGATGGAGGATGGAGTCCTTCCCAGCAGGCCTGAGAAAGGCTGCTGGAGGATGCCTTCCCAGTTCCCCCGCCGCAACCCACTCAAAAACACTAAGTACATGGGGGCACATGGAGTTGAAAAGCACATGGATTTATCCTGGAAAGCCCAGGAGGATGGAGGATGGAGTCCTTCCCGGCAGGTCTAAGAAAGGCTGCTGGAGGATGCCTTCCCCGTTCTCCTGCACCAACCTACTCAGAAAGGCTAAGTAAATAGGGGCACATTGAGTTGAAAAGCGCATGGATTAATCCTGGAAAGCCCAGGAGGATGGAGGATGGAGTCCTTCCAGGCAGGCCTAAAAAGGATGCTGGAGGATGGCTTGCCCGTTCCCCCCGCCCCAACCCACTCAGAAGCCTAACTACATAGGGGCACATGGTGTTGAAAAGCACAAGGATTAATCCTGGAAAGCCCAGGAAGATGGAGGATGGAGTCCTTCCCGGCAGGCCTAACAAAGGCTGCTGGAGTGGAGGATGCCTTCCCAGTTCCCCCCACCCCAACCCAATCAGAATGCTAACTACATAGGGGCACATGGAGTTGAAAAGCACATGGATTAATCCTGGAAAGCCCAGGAGGATGGAAGATGGAGTCCTTCCCGGCAGGCCTAACAAAGGATGCTGGAGGATGCATTCCCAGTTCCCCCCCCCACCCTCTCAGAAACACTAAGTACATAGGGGCACATGGATTTGAAATGCACATGGATTTGAAATGCACATGGATTAATCTTGGAATGCCCAGAAGGACGGAGTATGGAGTCCTTCCCGGCAGGCCTAAAAAGGATGCTGGAGGATACCTTCCCAGTTCCCCCCGCCCCAACCCACTCAGGAACTCTAACTGCATAGGGGCACATGGAGATGAAAAGCGCAGATATTAATCCTGGAAAGCCCAGGAGGATGGAGGATGGAGTCCTTCCCGGCAGGCCTGAGAAAGCCTGCTGGACAATGCCTTCCCAGTTCCCCCGCCGCAACCCACTCAAAAACACTAGGTACATGGGGGCACATGGAGTTGAATAGGACGTCGATTAATCCTGGAAAGCCCTGGAGGATGGAGGATGGAGTCCTTCCCGGCAGGCCTGACAAAGGCTGCTGGAGGATGCCTTCCCAGTTCCCCCCACCCCAACCCCCTCAGAACCTTAACTACATAGGGGCACATGGTGTTGAAAAGCACAAGGATTAATCCTGGAAAGCCCAGGAGGATGGTGGATGGAGTCCTTCCCGGCAGGCCTAACAAAGGCTGCTGGAGTGGAGGATGCCTTCCCAGTTCCCCCACCCCAACCCACTCAGAGCCCTAAGTACATAGCGGCACATGGAGTTGAAAAGCACGTCGATTAATCCTGGAAAGCCCAGGAGGATGGAGGATGGAGTCCTTCCCGGCAGGCCTAACAAAGATTGATAGAGGATGCATTCCCAGTTCCCCCGCCCCAACCCTCTCAGAAACAATAAGTACATAGGGGCACATGGAGTTGAAATTCACATGGATTAATCCTGGAAAGCCCAGGAGGATGGAGGATGGAATCCTTCCTGGCAGGCCTAACAAAGGAGGAGGGAGGATGCATTCCCAGTTCCCCCGCCCCAACCCTCTCAGAAACACGAATTAAATAGGGGCACATGGAGTTGAAAAGCACGTGGATAAATGACTGGAAAGCCCAGGAGGATGGAGGATGGAGTCCTTCCTGGCAGTCCTGACAAAGGCTGGTGGAGGATGCCTTCCCGTTCCCCAGCCCCAACCCACTCAGAAAGACTAAGTACATAGGGGCACATGGAGTTGAAAAGCACATGGATAAATGACTGGAAAGCCCAGCAGGATGGAGGATGGAGTCCTTCCCAGCAGGCCTAACAAAGGCTGCTGGAGTGGAGGATGCCGTCCCAGTTCCCCCCACCCCGACCCCCTCAGAAAGACGAAGTACATAGGGGCACATAGAGTTGAAAAGCACATGGATTAATGCTGGAAGGCCAAGAGGATGGAGAATGGAGTCCTTCCCTGCAGGCGTAACAAAGGCTGCTGGAGTGGAGGATGCCTTCCCAGTTCCCCCCACCCCGACCGACTCAGAAAGACTAAGTACATAGGGGCACATGGAGTTGAAAAGCACAAGGATTAATCCTGGAAAGCCGAAAAGGATGGAGGATGGAATCCTTCCCGGCAGGCCTAACAAAGGCTGCTGGAGTGGAGGATGTCTTCCCAGTTCCCCCACCCTGACCCACTCAGAAACGCTAGGTACATAGGGACACATGGAGTTGAAAAGCACATGGATTAATCCTGGAAACCCCAGGAGGATGCAGGAAGGAGTCCTTCCCGGCAGGCCTAACAAAGGATGATGGAGGATGTATTCCCAGTTCCCCCCGCCCCAACCCTCTCAGAACACTAAGTACATAGGGACACATGGAGTTGAAAAGCACAAGGATTAATCCTGGAAATCCCAGGAGGATGGAGGATGGAGTCCTTCCCGGCAGATATAAGAAAGGATGCTGGAGGATTCCTTCCCCGTTCCCCCGCCCCAACCCACTCAGAAACACTAAATACATAGGGGCACATGGAGTTGAAAAGCACATGGATTAATCCTGGAAAGCCGAGGAGGATGGAGGATGGAATCCTTTCCGGCAGGCCTAACAAAGGCTGCTGGAGTGGAGGATGCCTTCCCAGTTCCCCCACTCTGACCCATTTAGAAATGGTAGGTACATAGGGACACATGGAGTTGAAAAGCACATGGATTAATCCTGGAAAGCCGAGGAGGATGGAGGATGGCGTCGTTACCGGAAGGCCTAAATAAGGCTGCTGGTGTGGAGGATGCCTTCCCAGTTTCCCCCACCCCGACCCACTCAGAAATACTAAGTAAATAGGGGCACATGGAGTTGAAAAGCTCGTCGATTCATCCTGGAAAGCCCAGGAGGATGGAGGATGGAGTCCTTCCCGGCAGGCCTGAGAAAGGCTGCTGGAGGATGCCTTCCCCGTTCCCCCCGCCCCAACCGACTCAGGAACACTAACTACCTAGGGGCACATGGAGTTCAAAAGCACAGATATTAATCCTGGAAAGCCGAGGAGGATAGAGGATGGAGTCCTACCCGGCAGGCCTAAAAAGGATGCTGGAGGATACGTTCCCAGTTCCCCCCGCCCCAACCCACTCAGGAACTCTAAATACATAGGGGCACAAGGAGTTGAAAAGCACAAGGATTAATCCTGGAAAGCCGAAAAGGATGGAGGATGGAATCCTTCCCGGCAGGCCTAACAAAGGCTGCTGGAGTGGAGGATGTCTTCCCAGTTCCCCCACCCTGACCCACTCAGAAACGCTAGGTACATAGGGACACATGGAGTTGAAAAGCACATGGATTAATCCTGGAAACCCCAGGAGGATGCAGGAAGGAGTCCTTCCCGGCAGGCCTAACAAAGGATGATGGAGGATGTATTCCCAGTTCCCCCCGCCCCAACCCTCTCAGAACACTAAGTACATAGGGACACATGGAGTTGAAAAGCACAAGGATTAATCCTGGAAATCCCAGGAGGATGGAGGATGGAGTCCTTCCCGGCAGATATAAGAAAGGATGCTGGAGGTTGCCTTCCCAGTTCCCCCACCCCAACCCACTCAGAGCCGTAAGTACATAGGGGCACATGGAGTTGAAAAGCACAAGGATTAATCCTGGAAAGCCCAGGAGGCTGCAGGATGGAGTCCTTCCTGGCAGGCCTAACAAAGGATGCTGGAGGATTCCTTCCCCGTTCCCCCGCCCCAAACCACTCAGAAACACTAAATACATAGGGGCACATGGAGTTGAAAAGCACATGGATTAATCCTGGAAAGCCCAGGAGGATGGAGGATGGAATCCTTCCCGGCAGGCCTAACAAAGGCTGCTGGAGTGGAGGATGCCTTCCCAGTTCCCCCACTCTGACCCACTTAGAAATGGTAGGTACATAGGGACACATGGAGTTGAAAAGCACATGGATTAATCCTGGAAAGCCCAGGAGGATGGAGTCCTTCCCGGCAGTCCTAACAAAGGCTGCTGGTCTGGAGGATGCCTTCCCCGTTCCCCCCAACCCAACCCACTCAGAGCCGTAAGTACATAGGGGCACATGGAATTGAAAAGCACATGGATTAATCCTGGAAATCCCAGGAGGATGGAAGATGGAGTCCTTCCCGGCAGGCCTAACAAAGGATGCTGGAGGATGCATTCCCAGTTCCCCCGCCCCACCCTCTCAGAAACACTAAGTACATAGGGGCACATGGATTTGAAATGCACATGGATTTGAAATGCACATGGATTAATCTTGGAATGCCCAGAAGGACGGAGTATGGAGTCCTTCCCGGCAGGCCTAAAAAGGATGCTGGAGGATACCTTCCCAGTTCCCCCCGCCCCAACCCACTCAGGAACTCTAACTGCATAGGGGCACATGGAGATGAAAAGCGCAGATATTAATCCTGGAAAGCCCAGGAGGATGGAGGATGGAGTCCTTCCCGGCAGGCCTGAGAAAGCCTGCTGGACAATGCCTTCCCAGTTCCCCCGCCGCAACCCACTCAAAAACACTAGGTACATGGGGGCACATGGAGTTGAATAGGACGTCGATTAATCCTGGAAAGCCCTGGAGGATGGAGGATGGAGTCCTTCCCGGCAGGCCTGACAAAGGCTGCTGGAGGATGCCTTCCCAGTTCCCCCCACCCCAACCCCCTCAGAACCTTAACTACATAGGGGCACATGGTGTTGAAAAGCACAAGGATTAATCCTGGAAAGCCCAGGAGGATGGTGGATGGAGTCCTTCCCGGCAGGCCTAACAAAGGCTGCTGGAGTGGAGGATGCCTTCCCAGTTCCCCCACCCCAACCCACTCAGAGCCCTAAGTACATAGCGGCACATGGAGTTGAAAAGCACGTCGATTAATCCTGGAAAGCCCAGGAGGATGGAGGATGGAGTCCTTCCCGGCAGGCCTAACAAAGATTGATAGAGGATGCATTCCCAGTTCCCCCGCCCCAACCCTCTCAGAAACACTAAGTACATAGGGGCACATGGAGTTGAAATTCACATGGATTAATCCTGGAAAGCCCAGGAGGATGGAGGATGGAATCCTTCCTGGCAGGCCTAACAAAGGAGGAGGGAGGATGCATTCCCAGTTCCCCCGCCCCAACCCTCTCAGAAACACGAATTAAATAGGGGCACATGGAGTTGAAAAGCACGTGGATAAATGACTGGAAAGCCCAGGAGGATGGAGGATGGAGTCCTTCCTGGCAGTCCTGACAAAGGCTGGTGGAGGATGCCTTCCCGTTCCCCAGCCCCAACCCACTCAGAAAGACTAAGTACATAGGGGCACATGGAGTTGAAAAGCACATGGATAAATGACTGGAAAGCCCAGCAGGATGGAGGATGGAGTCCTTCCCAGCAGGCCTAACAAAGGCTGCTGGAGTGGAGGATGCCGTCCCAGTTCCCCCCACCCCGACCCCCTCAGAAAGACGAAGTACATAGGGGCACATAGAGTTGAAAAGCACATGGATTAATGCTGGAAGGCCAAGAGGATGGAGAATGGAGTCCTTCCCTGCAGGCGTAACAAAGGCTGCTGGAGTGGAGGATGCCTTCCCAGTTCCCCCCACCCCGACCGACTCAGAAAGACTAAGTACATAGGGGCACATGGAGTTGAAAAGCACAAGGATTAATCCTGGAAAGCCGAAAAGGATGGAGGATGGAATCCTTCCCGGCAGGCCTAACAAAGGCTGCTGGAGTGGAGGATGTCTTCCCAGTTCCCCCACCCTGACCCACTCAGAAACGCTAGGTACATAGGGACACATGGAGTTGAAAAGCACATGGATTAATCCTGGAAACCCCAGGAGGATGCAGGAAGGAGTCCTTCCCGGCAGGCCTAACAAAGGATGATGGAGGATGTATTCCCAGTTCCCCCCGCCCCAACCCTCTCAGAACACTAAGTACATAGGGACACATGGAGTTGAAAAGCACAAGGATTAATCCTGGAAATCCCAGGAGGATGGAGGATGGAGTCCTTCCCGGCAGATATAAGAAAGGATGCTGGAGGATTCCTTCCCCGTTCCCCCGCCCCAACCCACTCAGAAACACTAAATACATAGGGGCACATGGAGTTGAAAAGCACATGGATTAATCCTGGAAAGCCGAGGAGGATGGAGGATGGAATCCTTTCCGGCAGGCCTAACAAAGGCTGCTGGAGTGGAGGATGCCTTCCCAGTTCCCCCACTCTGACCCATTTAGAAATGGTAGGTACATAGGGACACATGGAGTTGAAAAGCACATGGATTAATCCTGGAAAGCCGAGGAGGATGGAGGATGGCGTCGTTACCGGAAGGCCTAAATAAGGCTGCTGGTGTGGAGGATGCCTTCCCAGTTTCCCCCACCCCGACCCACTCAGAAATACTAAGTAAATAGGGGCACATGGAGTTGAAAAGCTCGTCGATTCATCCTGGAAAGCCCAGGAGGATGGAGGATGGAGTCCTTCCCGGCAGGCCTGAGAAAGGCTGCTGGAGGATGCCTTCCCCGTTCCCCCCGCCCCAACCGACTCAGGAACACTAACTACCTAGGGGCACATGGAGTTCAAAAGCACAGATATTAATCCTGGAAAGCCGAGGAGGATAGAGGATGGAGTCCTACCCGGCAGGCCTAAAAAGGATGCTGGAGGATACGTTCCCAGTTCCCCCCGCCCCAACCCACTCAGGAACTCTAAATACATAGGGGCACAAGGAGTTGAAAAGCACAAGGATTAATCCTGGAAAGCCGAAAAGGATGGAGGATGGAATCCTTCCCGGCAGGCCTAACAAAGGCTGCTGGAGTGGAGGATGTCTTCCCAGTTCCCCCACCCTGACCCACTCAGAAACGCTAGGTACATAGGGACACATGGAGTTGAAAAGCACATGGATTAATCCTGGAAACCCCAGGAGGATGCAGGAAGGAGTCCTTCCCGGCAGGCCTAACAAAGGATGATGGAGGATGTATTCCCAGTTCCCCCCGCCCCAACCCTCTCAGAACACTAAGTACATAGGGACACATGGAGTTGAAAAGCACAAGGATTAATCCTGGAAATCCCAGGAGGATGGAGGATGGAGTCCTTCCCGGCAGATATAAGAAAGGATGCTGGAGGTTGCCTTCCCAGTTCCCCCACCCCAACCCACTCAGAGCCGTAAGTACATAGGGGCACATGGAGTTGAAAAGCACAAGGATTAATCCTGGAAAGCCCAGGAGGCTGCAGGATGGAGTCCTTCCTGGCAGGCCTAACAAAGGATGCTGGAGGATTCCTTCCCCGTTCCCCCGCCCCAAACCACTCAGAAACACTAAATACATAGGGGCACATGGAGTTGAAAAGCACATGGATTAATCCTGGAAAGCCCAGGAGGATGGAGGATGGAATCCTTCCCGGCAGGCCTAACAAAGGCTGCTGGAGTGGAGGATGCCTTCCCAGTTCCCCCACTCTGACCCACTTAGAAATGGTAGGTACATAGGGACACATGGAGTTGAAAAGCACATGGATTAATCCTGGAAAGCCCAGGAGGATGGAGTCCTTCCCGGCAGTCCTAACAAAGGCTGCTGGTCTGGAGGATGCCTTCCCCGTTCCCCCCAACCCAACCCACTCAGAGCCGTAAGTACATAGGGGCACATGGAATTGAAAAGCACATGGATTAATCCTGGAAATCCCAGGAGGATGGAAGATGGAGTCCTTCCCGGCAGGCCTAACAAAGGATGATGGAGGATGCATTCCCAGTTCCCCCGCCCCACCCTCTCAGAAACACTAAGTACATAGGGGCACATGGAGTTGAAATGCACATGGATTAATGTTGGAATGCCCAGAAGGATGGAGTATGGAGTCCTTCCCATTAGGCCTAAAAAGGATGCTGGAGGATACCTTCCCAGTTCCCCCCGCCCCAACCCACTCAGGAACTCTAAATGCATAGGGGCACATGGAGATGAAAAGCACAGATATTAATCCTGGAAAGCCCAGGGGGATGGAAGATGGAGTCCTTCCCGGCAGGCCTGACAAAGGCTGCTGGAGGATGCCTTCCCAGTTCCCCCGCCCTAACCCACTCAGAAACACTAAGTACATCGGGGCACATGGAGTTGAATAGCACGTCGATTAATCCTGGAATGCCCAAGAGGATGGAGGATGGAGTCCTTCCCGGCAGGCCAAACAATGGCTGATGGAGTGGAGGATGCTGTCCCAGGTCCCCCCACCCTGACCCACTCAGAAACACTAGGTACATAGGGACACATGCAGTTGAAAAGGACAAGGATTAATCCTGGAAAGCCCAGGAGGATGGAGGATGGAGTCCTTCCCGGCAGGCCTAACAAAGGCTGCTGGAGTGGAGGATGCCTTCACGTTCCCCTGCCCCAACCCACTCAGAAAAACAAAGAACATAGGGGCATATGGAGTTGAAAAGTACATAGATTAATTCTGGAAAGCCCAGGAGGATATAGGATGGAGTCCTTCCCTGCAGGCCTAACAAAGGATGCGGGAGGATGCCTTCCCAGTTCGCCCCACCCCGACCCACATAGAAACACTAAGTACATAGGGGCACATGGAGTTGAAAAGTACATGGATTAATCTTGTAAAGCAGAGGAGGATGGAGGATGGCGTCGTTACCGGAAGGCCTAAATAAGGCTGCTGGTGTGGAGGATGCCTTCCCAGTTTCCCCCACCCCGACCCACTCAGAAATACTAAGTAAATAGGGGCACATGGAGTTGAAAAGCTCGTCGATTCATCCTGGAAAGCCCAGGAGGATGGAGGATGGAGTCCTTCCCGGCAGGCCTGAGAAAGGCTGCTGGAGGATGCCTTCCCCGTTCCCCCCGCCCCAACCCACTCAGGAACACTAAGTACATAGGGGCACATGGAGTTGAAAAGCACAGATATTAATCCTGGAAAGCCGAGGAGGATAGAGGATGGAGTCCTACCCGGCAGGCCTAAAAAGGATGCTGGAGGATACCTTCCCAGTTCCCCCCGCCCCAACCCACTCAGGAACTCTAAATACATAGGGGCACATGGAGATGAAAAGCACAGATATTAATCCTGGAAAGCCCAGGGGGATGGAGGATGGAGTCCTTCCCGGCAGGCCTGAGAAAGGCTGCTGGAGGATGCCTTCCCAGTTCCCCCACAGCAACCCACTCAAAAACACTAAGTCCATCGGGGCACATGGAGTTGAATAGCACGTCGATTAATCCTGGAAAGCCCAAGAGAATGGAGGATGGAATCCTTCCCGGCAGGCCTAAGAAAGGCTGCTGCAGTGGAGGATGCCTTCCCAGTTCCCCCCACCCCAAACCACTCAGAACCGTAAGTACATAGGGACACATGGAGTTGAAAAGCACATGGATTAATCCTGGAAAGCCCAGGAGGATGCAGGATGGAGTCCTTCCAGGCAGGTCTAAGAAAGGATGCTGGAGGATGCCTTCCCAGTTCCCCCACCGCAACCCACTCAGAGCCCTAAGTACATAGGGGCACATGGAGTTGAAAAGCACAAGGATTAATCCTGGAAAGCGCAGGAGGATGGAGTCCTTCCCGGCAGGCCTAAAAAAGCCTGCTGGAGTGGAGGATGCCTTCCAGTTCCCCCCACCCCGACCCACTCAGAAAGACTAAGTACATAGGATCACATGGAGTTGAAAAGCACGTCGATTCATCCTGGAAAGCCCAGGAGGATGGAGGATGGAGTCCTTCCCGGCAGGCCTGAGAAAGGGTGCTGGAGTGGAGGATGCCTTCGCGTTCCCCCTGCCCCAACCCACTCAGAAAAACAAAGTACATAGGGGCACATGGAGTTTAAAAGCACGTGGATAAATGACTGGAAAGCCAAGGAGGATGGAGGATGGAATCCTTCCCGGCAAGCCTAACAAAGGCTGCTGGAGTGGAAGATGCCTTCCCAGTTCCCCCACCCTGACCCACTCAGAAAGACCAGAAGGATGGAGTATGGAGTCCTTCCCGGCAGGCCTAAAAAGGATGCTGGAGGATACCTTCCCAGTTCCCCCCGCCCCAACCCACTCAGGAACTCTAAATACATAGGGGCACATGGGGATGAAAAGCACAGATATTAATCCTGGAAAGCCCAGGGGGATGGAGGATGGAGTCCTTCCCAGCAGGCCTGAGAAAGGCTGCAGGAGGATGCCTTCCCAGTTCCCCCGCCGCAACCCACTCAAAAATACTAAGTACATGGGGGCACATGGAGTTGAATAGCACGTCGATTAATCCTGGAAACCCCAGGAGGATGGAGGATGGAGTCCGTCCCGGCAGGCCTGAGAAAGGCTGCTGGAGGATGCCTTCCCAGTTCCCCCGCCGCAACCCACTCAAAAACACTAAGTACCTGGGGGCACATGGAGTTGAATAGCACGTCGATTAATCCTGGAAAGCCCAAGAGGATGGAGGATGGAGTCCTTCCCGTCAGGACTGACAAAGGCTGCTGGAGTGAAGGATGCCTTCCCACTTCCCCCCACCCAGACCCACTCAGAAACAATAAGTACATAGGGGCACATGGAGTTGAAAAGCGCATGGATTAATCCTGGAAAGCCCAGGAGGATGGAGTCCTTCCAGGCAGGCCTAACAATGACTGAGGGAGTGGAGGATACTGTCCCAGGTCCCCCATCCCTGACCCACTCAGAATGCTAACTACATAGGGGCACATGGAGTTGAAAAGCACGTCGATTAATCCTGGAAAGCCCAGGAGGATGGAGGATGGAGTCCTTCCCGGCAGGCCTAACAACGATTGATGGAGGATGCATTCCCAGTTCCCCCGCCCCAACCCTCTCAGAAACACTAAGTACATAGGGGCACATGGAATTGAAATTCACATGGATTAATCCTGGAAAGCCCAGGAGGATGGAGGATGGAATCCTTGCTGGCAGGCCTAACAAAGGCTGCTGGAGCGGAGGATGCCTTCCCAGTTCCCCCCACCCCAACCCACTCAGGACCCTAAGTACATAGGGACACATGGAGTTGAAAAGCACAAGGATTAATCCTCGAAAGCCAAGGAGGATGGAGGATGGAGTCCTTCCTGGCAGATATAAGAAAGGATGCTGGAGGTTGCCCTCCCAGTTCCCCCACCCCAACGCACTCACAGCCCTAAGTACATACGGGCACATGGAGTTGAAAAGCACGTCGATTAATCCTGGAAAGCCCAGGAGCATGGAGGATGGAGTCCTTCCAGGCAGGCCTAACAAAGATTGATGGAGGATGCAGTCCCAGTTCCCCCGCCCCAACCCTCTCAGAAACACTAAGTACATAGGGGCACATGGAATTGAAATTCACATGGATTAATCATGGAAAGCCCAGGAGGATGGAGGATGGAATCCTTGCTGGCAGGCCTAACAAAGGATGAGGGAGGATGCATTCCCAGTTCCCCCGCCCCAACCCTCTCAGAAACGCTAAGTACATAGGGGCACATGGAGTTGAAAAGCACATGGATTAATCCTGGAAAGCCGAAAAGGATGGAGGATGGAATCCTTCCCGGCAGGCCTAACAAAGGATGAGGGAGGATGCCGTCCCAGTTCCCCCCACCCCAACCCACTCAGAAAGACTAAGTTCATAGGGGCACATAGAGTTGAAAAGCACATGGATTAATCCTTGAAAGCCCAAGAGGATGGAGAATGGAGTCCTTCCCTGCAGGCGTAACAAAGGCTGCTGGAGTGGAGGATGCCTTCCCAGTTCCCCCCACCCCGACCCACTCAGACACGCTAGGTACATAGGGACAAATGGAGTTGAGAAGCAAATGGATTAATCCTGGAAAGCCCAGAAGGATGGAGGATGGAGTCCTTCCCGGCAGGCCTGACAAAGGCTGGTGGGGGATACCTTCCCAGTTCCCCCGCCCTAACCCACTCAGAAACACTAAGTACATGGGGGCACATGGAGTTGAATAGCACGTCGATTAATCCTGGAAAGCCCTGGAGGATGGAGGATGGATTCCTTCCCACCAGATACAAGAAAGGATGCTGGAGGTTGCCTTCCCAATTCCCCCCACCCCAACCCACTCAGAACCCTAACTACATAGGGGCACATGGTGTTGAAAAGCACAAGGATTAATCCTGGAAAGCCGAGGAGGATGGAGGATGGAGTCCTTCCCGGCAGGCCTAACAAAGACTGCTGGAGTGGAGGATGCCTTCGCAGTTCCCCCCACCCCAACCCACTCAGAACGCTAACTACATAGGGGCAAATGGAGTTGAGATGCACATGGAGTAATCCTGGAAAGCCCAGGAGGATGGAGGCTGGAGTCCTTCCTGGCAGATAAAAGAAAGGATGCTGGAGGTTGCCTTCCCAGTTCCCCCACCCCAACCCACTCAGAGCCCTAAGTACATAGGGGCACATGGAGTTGAAAAGCACATGGATTAATCCTGAAAAGCCCAGGAGGATGGAGGATGGAGTCCTTCCCGCCAGGCCTAACAAAGATTGATGGAGGATCCATTCCCAGTTCCGCCGCCCCAACCCTCTCAGAAACACTAAGTACATAGGGGCACATGGAGTTGAAATTCACATGGATTAATCCTGGAAAGCACAGGAGGATGGAGGATGGAGTACTTCCCTGCAGGCGTAACAAAGGCTGCTGGAGTGGAGGATGCCTTCCCAGTTCCCCCCACCCTGACCCACTCAGAAAGACTAAGTACATAGGGGCACATGGAGTTGAAAAGCACAAGGATTAATCCTGGAAAGCCTAGGAGGATGGAGGATGGAGTCCTTCCCGGCAGAACTAACAAAGGAGGCTGGAGGATGCCTTCCCCGTTCCCCCGCCCCAACCCTCTCTGAAACACTAAGCACATAGGGGCACATGGAGTTGAAAAGCAGATGGATTAATCCTGGAAAGCCGAAATGGATGGAGGATGGAATCCTTCCCGGAAGGCCTAACAAAGGCTGCTGGAGTGGAGGATGCCTTCCCAGTTCCCCCACCCTGACCCACTCAGAAACGCTAGGTACATAGGGACACATGGAGTTGAAAAGCACATGGATTAATCCTGGAAAGCCCAGGAGGATGGAGGATGGAGTCCTTCCCGGCAGGCCTAACAAAGGCTGCTGGAGTGGAGGATGCCTTCCCAGTTCCCCCCACCCAAACCCACTCAGAACGCTAACTACATAGGGGCACATGGAGTTGAAAAGCACATGGATTATTCCTGAACAGCCCAGGAGAATGGAGGATGGAGTCCTTCCTGGCAGTCCTGACAAAGGCTGGTGGAGGATGCCTTCCCGTTCCCCAGCCCCAACCCACTCAGAAAAACAAAGTACATAGGGGTACATGGAGTTGAAAAGCACGTGGATAAATGAATGGAAAGCTCAGGAGGATGGAGGATGGCGTCCTTCCCAGCAGGCCTAACAAAGGCTGCTGGAGTGGAGGATGCCGTCCCAGTTCCCCCCACCCCGACCCACTCAGAAAGACTAAGTACATAGGGGCACATAGAGTTGAAAAGCACATGGATTAATCCTGGAAAGCCCAAGAAGATGGAGAATGGAGTCCTTCCCGGCAGGTCTAAGAAAGGATGCTGGAGGATACCTTCCCCGTTCTCCCGCCCCAACCTACTCCGAAACGCTAAGTACATAGGGGCATATGGAGTTGAAAAGCACATCGATTAATCCTGAACAGCCCAGGAGAATGGAGGATGGAGTCCTTCCTGGCAGTCCTCACAAAGGCTGGTGGAGGATGCCTTCCCGTTCCCCAGCCCCAACCCACTCAGAAAAACAAAGTACATAGGGGCAAAAGGAGTTGAAAAGCACAAGGATTAATCCTGGAAAGCCCAGGAGGATGGAGGATGGAATCCTTCCCAGCAGGCCTAACAAAGGCTGCTGGAGTGGAGGATGCCGTCCCAGTTCCCCCCACCCCGACCCACTCAGAAAGACTAAGTACATAGGGGCACAGGGAGTTGAAAAGCACAAGGATTAATCCTGGAAAGCCCAGGAGGATGGAGGATGGAATCCTTCCCGGCAGGCCTAACAAAGGCTGCTGGAGTGGAGGATGTCTTCCCAGTTCCCCCACCCTGACCCACTCAGAAACGCTAGGTACATAGGGACACATGGAGTTGAAAAGCACATGGATTAATCCTGGAAAGCCCAGGAGGATGGAGGATGGAGTCCTTCCCGGCAGGCCTAAAAAAGGATGAGGGAGGATGCCTTCCCAGTTCCCCCGCCCTCACCCAATCAGAAACACTAAGTACATGGGGGCACATGGAGTTGAATAGCACGTCGATTAATCCTGGAATCCCCAGGAGGATGGAGGATGGAGTCCTTCCCGGCAGGCCTAACAATGGCTGAGGGAGTGGAGGATGCTGTCCTAGGTCCCCCATCCCTGACCCACTCAGAAACAATAGGTACATGGGGACACATGCAGTTGAAAAGGACATGGATTAATCCTGGAAAGCCCAGGAGGATGGAGGACGGAATCCTTCCCGGCAGGCCTAACAAAGGCTGCTGAAGGGGAGGATGCCTTCCCAGTTCCCCCCACACCAACCCCCTCAGAACCTTAACTACATAGGGGCACATGGTGTTGAAAAGCACAAGGATTAATCCTGGAAAGCCCAGGAGGATGGTTGATGGAGTCCTTCCCGGCAGGCCTAACAAAGGCTGCTGGAGTGGAGGATGCATTCCCAGTTCCCCCGCCCCAACCCTCTCAGAAACACTAAGTACATAGGGGCACATGGAGTTGAAATTCACATGGATTAATCCTGGAAAGCCCAGGAGGATGGAGGATGGAATCCTTCCTGGCAGGCCTAACAAAGGATGAGGGAGGATGCATTCCCAGTTCCCCCGCCCCAACCCTCTCAGAAACACTAAGTACATACGGGCACATGGAGTTGAAAAGCACGTGGATAAATGACTGGAAAGCCCAGGAGGATGGAGGATGGAGTCCTTCCTGTTAGTCCTGACAAAGGCTGGTGGAGGATGCCTTCCCGTTCCCCAGCCCCAACCCACTCAGAAAGACTAAGTACATAGGGGCACATGGAGTTGAAAAGCACATGGATAAATGACTGGAAAGCCCAGCAGGATGGAGGATGGAGTCCTTCCCAGTAGGCCTAACAAAGGCTGCTGGAGTGGAGGATGCCGTCCCACTTCCCCCCACCCCGACCCACTCAGAAAGACTACGTACATAGGGGCACATGGAGTTGAAAAACACATGGATTAATCCTGGAAAGCCCAGGAGGATGGAGGATGGAGTCCTTCCCGTCAGGACTGACAAACGCTGCTGGAGTGGAGGATGCCTTCCCAGTTCCCCCCACCCCGACCCACTCAGAAAGACGAAGTACATAGGGGCACATGGAGTTGAAAATCACAAGGATTAATCCTGGAAAGCCCAGGAGGATGGAGGATGGAGTCCTTCCCGGCAGGTCTAACAAAGGAGGCTGGAGGATGCCTTCCCCGTTCCCCCGCCCCAACGCACTCTGAAACACTACGTACATAGGGGCACATGGAGTTGAAAACCACATGGATTAATCCTGGAAAGCCCAGGAGGATGGAGGATGGAGTCCTTCCCGGCAGGCCTAACAAAGGCTGCTGGAGTGGGGGATGCCTTCCCAGTTCCCCCCACCCAAACCCACTCAGAACGCTAACTACATAGGGGCACATGGAGTTGAAAAGCACATGGATTATTCCTGAACAGCCCAGGAGAATGGAGGATGGAGTCCTTCCTGGCAGTCCTGACAAAGGCTGGTGGAGGATGCCTTCCCGTTCCCCAGCCCCAACCCACTCAGAAAAACAAAGTACATAGGGGTACATGGAGTTGAAAAGCACGTGGATAAATGAATGGAAAGCTCAGGAGGATGGAGGATGGCGTCCTTCCCAGCAGGCCTAACAAAGGCTGCTGGAGTGGGGGATGCCTTCCCAGTTCCCCCACCCTGACCCACTCAGAAACGCTAGGTACATAGGGACACATGGAGTTGAATAGCACATGGATTAATCCTGGAAAGCCCAGGAGGATGGAGGATGGAGTCCTTCCCGGCAGGCCTAAAAAAGCCTCCTGGACTGGAGGATGCCTTCCAGTTCCCCCACCCTGACCAACTCAGAAATGGTAGGTACATAGGGGCACATAGAGTTGAAAAGCACATGGATTAATCCTGGAAAGCCCAGGAGGATGGAGGATGGAGTCCTTCCTGGCAGGCCTAACAAAGGATGAGGGAGGATGCATTCCCAGTTCCCCCGCCCCAACCCTCTCAGAAACACTAAGTACATAGGGACACATGCATTTGAAAAGGACATGGATTAATCCTGGAAAGCACAGGAGGATGGAGGATGGAGTCCTTCCCAGCAGGCCTAACAACGGCTGCTGGAGTGGAGGATGCCGTCCCAGTTCCCCCCACCCCGACCCACTCAGAAAGACTAAGTACATAGGGGCACATGGAGTTAAAAAGCACATGGATTAATCCTGGAAAGCCCAGGAGGATGGAGGATGGAGTCCTTCCCGGCAGAACTAACAAAGGATGATGGAGGATGTATTCCCAGTTCCCCCGCCCCAACCGTCTCAGAAACACTAAGTACATAGGGGCACAAGGAGTTGAGAAGCACATGGATTAATCCTGGAAAGTCGAGGAGGATGGAGGATGGAATCCTTCCTGGCAGGCCTAACAAAGGCTGCTGGAGTGGAGGATGCCTTCCCAGTTCCGCCACCCCAACCCACTCAGAGCCCTAAGTACATAGGGGCAAATGGAGTTGAAAAGCACATGGATTAATCCTGGAAAGCCCAGGAGGATGGAGGATGGAGTCCTTCCCGGCAGGCCTAACAAAGCCTGCTGGAGTGGAGGATGCCTTCCAGTTCCCCCCACCCCGACCCACTCAGAAAGACTAAGTACATAGGGGCACATGGAGTTGAAAAGCACATGGATTAATCCTGGAAAGCCCAGGAGGATGGAGGATGGAGGATGGAGTCCTTCCCGGCAGGCCTAACAAAGGATGATGGAGGATGCCTTCCCAGTTCCCCCGCCCTAACCCACTCAGAAACACTAAGTACATAGGGGCACATGGAGTTGAAAAGCACATGGATTAATCCTGGAAAGCCCAGGAGGATGGAGTCCTTCCCGGCAGGCCTAACAAAGGATGATGGAGGATGCCTTCCCAGTTCCGCCACCCCAACCCACTCAGAGCCCTAAGTACATAGGGGCAAATGGAGTTGAAAAGCTCATGGATTTATCATGGAAAGATCAGGAGGATGGAGGATGGAGTCCTTCCTGGCAGGCCAAACAATGGCTGATGGAGTGGAGGATGCTGTCCCAGGTCCCCCCACCCTGACCCACTCAGAAACACTAGGTACATAGGGACACATGCAGTTGAAAAGCACATGGATTAATCCTGGAAAGCCCAGGAGGATGGAGGATGGAGTCCTTCCCGGCAGGTCTAAGAAAGGATGCTGGAGGATACCTTCCCCGTTCTCCCGCCCCAACCTACTCCGAAACGCTAAGTACATAGGGGCACATGGAGTTGAAAAGCGCATGGATTAATCCTGGAAAGCCCAGGAGGATGGAGGATGGAGTCCTTCCAGGCAGGCCTAACAATGGCTGAGGGAGTGGAGGCTGCTGTCCTAGGTCCCCCATCCCTGACCCACTCAGAAACACTAGGTACATGGGGACACATGCAGTTGAAAAGGACATGGATTAATCCTGGAAAGCCCAGGAGGATGGAAGACGGAATCCTTCCCGGCAAGCCTAACAAAGGCTGCTGGAGGGGAGGATGCCTTCCCAGTTCCCCCCACCCCAACCCCCTCAGAACCTTAACTACATAGGGGCACATGGTGTTGAAAAGCACAAGGATTAATCCTGGAAAGCCCAGGAGGATGGTGGATGGAGTCCTTCCCGGCAGGCCTAACAAAGGCTGCTGGAGTGGAGGATGCATTCCCAGTTCCCCCGCCCCAACCCTCTCAGAAACACTAAGTACATAGGGGCACATGGAGTTGAAATTCACATGGATTAATCATGGAAAGCCCAGGAGGTTGGAGGATGGAATCCTTCCTGGCAGGCCTAACAAAGGATGAGGGAGGATGCATTCCCAGTTCCCCTGCCCCAACCCTCTCAGAAACACTAAGTACATAGGGGCACATGGAGTTGAAAAGCACGTGGATAAATGACTGGAAAGCCCAGGAGGATGGAGGATGGAGTCCTTCCTGGCAGTCCTGACAAAGGCTGGTGGAGGATGCCTTCCCGTTCCCCAGCCCCAACCCACTCAGAAAGACTAAGTACATAGGGGCACATGGAGTTGAAAAGCACATGGATAAATGACTGGAAAGCCCAGCAGGATGGAGGATGGAGTCCTTCCCGGCAGGCCTAAAAAAGCCTCCTGGACTGGAGGATGCCTTCCAGTTCCCCCACCCTGACCAACTCAGAAACGCTAGGTACATAGGGACACATGGAGTTGAAAAGCACATGGATTAATCCTGGAAAGCCCAGGAGAATGGAGGATGGAGTCCTTCCTGGCAGGCCTAACAAAGGATGAGGGAGGATGCATTCCCAGTTCCCCCGCCCCAACCCTCTCAGAAACACTAAGTACATAGGGACACATGGAGTTGAAATGCACATGGATTAATCTTGGAAAGACCAGAAGGATGGAGTATGGAGTCCTTCCCGGCAGGCCTAAAAAGGATGCTGGAGGATACCTTCCCAGTTCCCCCCGCCCCAACCCACTCAGGAACTCTAAATACATAGGGGCACATGGGGATGAAAAGCACAGATATTAATCCTGGAAAGCCCAGGGGGATGGAGGATGGAGTCCTTCCCAGCAGGCCTGAGAAAGGCTGCAGGAGGATGCCTTCCCAGTTCCCCCGCCGCAACCCACTCAAAAATACTAAGTACATGGGGGCACATGGAGTTGAATAGCACGTCGATTAATCCTGGAAACCCCAGGAGGATGGAGGATGGAGTCCGTCCCGGCAGGCCTGAGAAAAGCTGCTGGAGGATGCCTTCCCAGTTCCCCCGCCGCAACCCACTCAAAAACACTAAGTACCTGGGGGCACATGGAGTTGAATAGCACGTCGATTAATCCTGGAAAGCCCAAGAGGATGGAGGATGGAGTCCTTCCCGTCAGGACTGACAAAGGCTGCTGGAGTGAAGGATGCCTTCCCACTTCCCCCCACCCAGACCCACTCAGAAACAATAAGTACATAGGGGCACATGGAGTTGAAAAGCGCATGGATTAATCCTGGAAAGCCCAGGAGGATGGAGGATGGAGTCCTTCCAGGCAGGCCTAACAATGGCTGAGGGAGTGGAGGATGCTGTCCTAGGTCCCCCATCCCTGACCCACTCAGAAACAATAGGTACATGGGGACACATGCAGTTGAAAAGGACATGGATTAATCCTGGAAAGGCCAGGAGGATGGAGGACGGAATCCTTCCCGGCAGGCCTAACAAAGGCTGCTGAAGGGGAGGATGCCTTCCCAGTTCCCCCCACACCAACCCCCTCAGAACCTTACCTACATAGGGGCACATGGAGTTGAAAAACACATGAATTAATCCTGGAAAGCCCAGGAGGATGGAGGATGGAGTCCTTCCCGGCAGGCCTAACAAAGGCTGCTGGAGTGGAGGATGCCTTCCCAGTTCCCCCCACCCCGACCCACTCAGAAAGACGAAGTACATAGGGGCACATGGAGTTGAAAATCACAAGGATTAATCCTGGAAAGCCCAGGAGGATGGAGGATGGAGTCCTTCCCGGCAGGTCTAACAAAGGAGGCTGGAGGATGCCTTCCCCGTTCCCCCGCCCCAACGCACTCTGAAACACTACGTACATAGGGGCACATGGAGTTGAAAACCACATGGATTAATCCTGGAAAGCCCAGGAGGATGGAGGATGGAGTCCTTCCCGGCAGGCCTAACAAAGGCTGCTGAAGTGGGGGATGCCTTCCAGTTCCCCCCACCCCGACCCACTCAGAAAGACTAAGTACATAGGGGCACATGGAGTTGAAAAGCACATGGATTAATCCTGGAAAGCCCAGGAGGATGGAGGATGGAGTCCTTCCCGGTAGGCCTAACAAAGGCTGCTGGAGTGGAGGATGCCTTCCCAGTTCCCCCCACCCCAACCCACTCAGAGCCCTAAGTACATAGGGGCACATGGAGTTGAAAAGAACATAGATTAATCCTGGAAAGCGCAGGAGGATGGAGGATGGAGTCCTTCCCGGCAGGCCTAACAAAGGATGATGGAGGATGCCTTCCCAGTTGCCCCGCCCTAACCCACTCACAAACACTAAGTACGTAGGGGCACATGGAGTTGAAAAGCACATGGATTAATCCTGGAAAGCCCAGGAGGATGGAGTCCTTCCCGGCAGGCCTAAAAAGGATGCTGGAGGATGGCTTGCACGTTCCCCCCGCCCCAACCCACTCAGAAATAGTAAGTACATAGGGGCACATGGAGTTGAAAAGCTCATGGATTTATCATGGAAAGATCAGGAGGATGGAGGATGGAGTCCTTCCTGGCAGGCCAAACAATGGCTGATGGAGTGGAGGATGCTGTCCCAGGTCCCCCCACCCTGACCCACTAAGAAACACTAGGTACATAGGGACACATGCAGTTGAAAAGCACATGGATTAATCCTGGAAAGCCCAGGAGGATGGAGGATGGAGTCCTTCCCGTCAGGACTGAGAAAGGCTGCTGGAGTGAAGGATGCCTTCCCACATCCCCCGACCCCGACCCACTCAGAAACACTAAGTACATGGGGGCACATGGAGTTGAATAGCACGTCGATTAATCCTGGAAAGCCCTGGAGGATGGAGGATGGAGTCCTTCCCAGCAGGCCTGAGAAAGGCTGCTGGAGGATGCCTTCCCAGTTCCCCCGCCGCAACCCACTCAAAAACACTAAGTACATAGGGGCACATGGAATTGAAATTCACATGGATTAATCCTGGAAAGCCCAGGAGGATGGAGGATGGAATCCTTGCTGGCAGGCCTAACAAAGGATGCTGGAGGATGCATTCCCAGTTCCCCCGCCCCAACCCTCTCAGAAACACTAAGTACATAGGGGCACATGGAGTTGAAAAGCACATGGATTAATCCTGGAAAGCCGAGGAGGATGCAGGATGGAATCCTTCCTGGCAGGCCTAACAAAGGCTGCTGGAGCGGAGGATGCCTTCCCAGTTCCCCCCACCCCAACCCACTCAGGACCCTAAGTACATAGGGACACATGGAGTTGAAAAGCACAAGGATTAATCCTCGAAAGCCCAGGAGGATGGAGGATGGAGTCCTTCCTGGCAGATATAAGAAAGGATGCTGGAGGTTGCCCTCCCAGTTCCCCCACCCCAACGCACTCACAGCCCTAAGTACATACGGGCACATGGAGTTGAAAAGCACGTCGATTAATCCTGGAAAGCCCAGGAGCATGGAGGATGGAGTCCTTCCAGGCAGGCCTAACAAAGATTGATGGAGGATGCAGTCCCAGTTCCCCCGCCCCAACCCTCTCAGAAACACTAAGTACATAGGGGCACATGGAATTGAAATTCACATGGATTAATCATGGAAAGCCCAGGAGGATGGAGGATGGAATCCTTGCTGGCAGGCCTAACAAAGGATGAGGGAGGATGCATTCCCAGTTCCCCCGCCCCAACCCTCTCAGAAACGCTAAGTACATAGGGGCACATGGAGTTGAAAAGCACATGGATTAATCCTGGAAAGCCGAAAAGGATGGAGGATGGAATCCTTCCCGGCAGGCCTAACAAAGGCTGCTGGAGTGGAGGATGCCGTCCCAGTTCCCCCCACCCCAACCCACTCAGAAAGACTAAGTTCATAGGGGCACATAGAGTTGAAAAGCACATGGATTAATCCTTGAAAGCCCAAGAGGATGGAGAATGGAGTCCTTCCCTGCAGGCGTAACAAAGGCTGCTGGAGTGGAGGATGCCTTCCCAGTTCCCCCCACCCCGACCCACTCAGACACGCTAGGTACATAGGGACAAATGGAGTTGAGAAGCAAATGGATTAATCCTGGAAAGCCCAGAAGGATGGAGGATGGAGTCCTTCCCGGCAGGCCTGACAAAGGCTGGTGGGGGATACCTTCCCAGTTCCCCCGCCCTAACCCACTCAGAAACACTAAGTACATGGGGGCACATGGAGTTGAATAGCACGTCGATTAATCCTGGAAAGCCCTGGAGGATGGAGGATGGATTCCTTCCCACCAGATACAAGAAAGGATGCTGGAGGTTGCCTTCCCAATTCCCCCCACCCCAACCCACTCAGAACCCTAACTACATAGGGGCACATGGTGTTGAAAAGCACAAGGATTAATCCTGGAAAGCCGAGGAGGATGGAGGATGGAGTCCTTCCCGGCAGGCCTAACAAAGACTGCTGGAGTGGAGGATGCCTTCGCAGTTCCCCCCACCCCAACCCACTCAGAACGCTAACTACATAGGGGCAAATGGAGTTGAGATGCACATGGAGTAATCCTGGAAAGCCCAGGAGGATGGAGGCTGGAGTCCTTCCTGGCAGATAAAAGAAAGGATGCTGGAGGTTGCCTTCCCAGTTCCCCCACCCCAACCCACTCAGAGCCCTAAGTACATAGGGGCACATGGAGTTGAAAAGCACATGGATTAATCCTGAAAAGCCCAGGAGGATGGAGGATGGAGTCCTTCCCGCCAGGCCTAACAAAGATTGATGGAGGATCCATTCCCAGTTCCGCCGCCCCAACCCTCTCAGAAACACTAAGTACATAGGGGCACATGGAGTTGAAATTCACATGGATTAATCCTGGAAAGCACAGGAGGATGGAGGATGGAGTACTTCCCTGCAGGCGTAACAAAGGCTGCTGGAGTGGAGGATGCCTTCCCAGTTCCCCCCACCCTGACCCACTCAGAAAGACTAAGTACATAGGGGCACATGGAGTTGAAAAGCACAAGGATTAATCCTGGAAAGCCTAGGAGGATGGAGGATGGAGTCCTTCCCGGCAGAACTAACAAAGGAGGCTGGAGGATGCCTTCCCCGTTCCCCCGCCCCAACCCTCTCTGAAACACTAAGCACATAGGGGCACATGGAGTTGAAAAGCAGATGGATTAATCCTGGAAAGCCGAAATGGATGGAGGATGGAATCCTTCCCGGAAGGCCTAACAAAGGCTGCTGGAGTGGAGGATGCCTTCCCAGTTCCCCCACCCTGACCCACTCAGAAACGCTAGGTACATAGGGACACATGGAGTTGAAAAGCACATGGATTAATCCTGGAAAGCCCAGGAGGATGGAGGATGGAGTCCTTCCCGGCAGGCCTAACAAAGGCTGCTGGAGTGGAGGATGCCTTCCCAGTTCCCCCCACCCAAACCCACTCAGAACGCTAACTACATAGGGGCACATGGAGTTGAAAAGCACATGGATTATTCCTGAACAGCCCAGGAGAATGGAGGATGGAGTCCTTCCTGGCAGTCCTGACAAAGGCTGGTGGAGGATGCCTTCCCGTTCCCCAGCCCCAACCCACTCAGAAAAACAAAGTACATAGGGGTACATGGAGTTGAAAAGCACGTGGATAAATGAATGGAAAGCTCAGGAGGATGGAGGATGGCGTCCTTCCCAGCAGGCCTAACAAAGGCTGCTGGAGTGGAGGATGCCGTCCCAGTTCCCCCCACCCCGACCCACTCAGAAAGACTAAGTACATAGGGGCACATAGAGTTGAAAAGCACATGGATTAATCCTGGAAAGCCCAAGAAGATGGAGAATGGAGTCCTTCCCGGCAGGTCTAAGAAAGGATGCTGGAAGATACCTTCCCCGTTCTCCCGCCCCAACCTACTCCGAAACGCTAAGTACATAGGGGCATATGGAGTTGAAAAGCACATCGATTAATCCTGAACAGCCCAGGAGAATGGAGGATGGAGTCCTTCCTGGCAGTCCTCACAAAGGCTGGTGGAGGATGCCTTCCCGTTCCCCAGCCCCAACCCACTCAGAAAAACAAAGTACATAGGGGCAAAAGGAGTTGAAAAGCACAAGGATTAATCCTGGAAAGCCCAGGAGGATGGAGGATGGAATCCTTCCCAGCAGGCCTAACAAAGGCTGCTGGAGTGGAGGATGCCGTCCCAGTTCCCCCCACCCCGACCCACTCAGAAAGACTAAGTACATAGGGGCACAGGGAGTTGAAAAGCACAAGGATTAATCCTGGAAAGCCCAGGAGGATGGAGGATGGAATCCTTCCCGGCAGGCCTAACAAAGGCTGCTGGAGTGGAGGATGTCTTCCCAGTTCCCCCACCCTGACCCACTCAGAAACGCTAGGTACATAGGGACACATGGAGTTGAAAAGCACATGGATTAATCCTGGAAAGCCCAGGAGGATGGAGGATGGAGTCCTTCCCGGCAGGCCTAAAAAAGGATGAGGGAGGATGCCTTCCCAGTTCCCCCGCCCTCACCCAATCAGAAACACTAAGTACATGGGGGCACATGGAGTTGAATAGCACGTCGATTAATCCTGGAATCCCCAGGAGGATGGAGGATGGAGTCCTTCCCGGCAGGCCTAACAATGGCTGAGGGAGTGGAGGATGCTGTCCTAGGTCCCCCATCCCTGACCCACTCAGAAACAATAGGTACATGGGGACACATGCAGTTGAAAAGGACATGGATTAATCCTGGAAAGCCCAGGAGGATGGAGGACGGAATCCTTCCCGGCAGGCCTAACAAAGGCTGCTGAAGGGGAGGATGCCTTCCCAGTTCCCCCCACACCAACCCCCTCAGAACCTTAACTACATAGGGGCACATGGTGTTGAAAAGCACAAGGATTAATCCTGGAAAGCCCAGGAGGATGGTTGATGGAGTCCTTCCCGGCAGGCCTAACAAAGGCTGCTGGAGTGGAGGATGCATTCCCAGTTCCCCCACCCCAACCCTCTCAGAAACACTAAGTACATAGGGGCACATGGAGTTGAAATTCACATGGATTAATCCTGGAAAGCCCAGGAGGATGGAGGATGGAATCCTTCCTGGCAGGCCTAACAAAGGATGAGGGAGGATGCATTCCCAGTTCCCCCGCCCCAACCCTCTCAGAAACACTAAGTACATACGGGCACATGGAGTTGAAAAGCACGTGGATAAATGACTGGAAAGCCCAGGAGGATGGAGGATGGAGTCCTTCCTGTTAGTCCTGACAAAGGCTGGTGGAGGATGCCTTCCCGTTCCCCAGCCCCAACCCACTCAGAAAGACTAAGTACATAGGGGCACATGGAGTTGAAAAGCACATGGATAAATGACTGGAAAGCCCAGCAGGATGGAGGATGGAGTCCTTCCCAGTAGGCCTAACAAAGGCTGCTGGAGTGGAGGATGCCGTCCCACTTCCCCCCACCCCGACCCACTCAGAAAGACTACGTACATAGGGGCACATGGAGTTGAAAAACACATGGATTAATCCTGGAAAGCCCAGGAGGATGGAGGATGGAGTCCTTCCCGTCAGGACTGACAAACGCTGCTGGAGTGGAGGATGCCTTCCCAGTTCCCCCCACCCCGACCCACTCAGAAAGACGAAGTACATAGGGGCACATGGAGTTGAAAATCACAAGGATTAATCCTGGAAAGCCCAGGAGGATGGAGGATGGAGTCCTTCCCGGCAGGTCTAACAAAGGAGGCTGGAGGATGCCTTCCCCGTTCCCCCGCCCCAACGCACTCTGAAACACTACGTACATAGGGGCACATGGAGTTGAAAACCACATGGATTAATCCTGGAAAGCCCAGGAGGATGGAGGATGGAGTCCTTCCCGGCAGGCCTAACAAAGGCTGCTGGAGTGGGGGATGCCTTCCCAGTTCCCCCCACCCAAACCCACTCAGAACGCTAACTACATAGGGGCACATGGAGTTGAAAAGCACATGGATTATTCCTGAACAGCCCAGGAGAATGGAGGATGGAGTCCTTCCTGGCAGTCCTGACAAAGGCTGGTGGAGGATGCCTTCCCGTTCCCCAGCCCCAACCCACTCAGAAAAACAAAGTACATAGGGGTACATGGAGTTGAAAAGCACGTGGATAAATGAATGGAAAGCTCAGGAGGATGGAGGATGGCGTCCTTCCCAGCAGGCCTAACAAAGGCTGCTGGAGTGGGGGATGCCTTCCCAGTTCCCCCACCCTGACCCACTCAGAAACGCTAGGTACATAGGGACACATGGAGTTGAATAGCACATGGATTAATCCTGGAAAGCCCAGGAGGATGGAGGATGGAGTCCTTCCCGGCAGGCCTAAAAAAGCCTCCTGGACTGGAGGATGCCTTCCAGTTCCCCCACCCTGACCAACTCAGAAATGGTAGGTACATAGGGGCACATAGAGTTGAAAAGCACATGGATTAATCCTGGAAAGCCCAGGAGGATGGAGGATGGAGTCCTTCCTGGCAGGCCTAACAAAGGATGAGGGAGGATGCATTCCCAGTTCCCCCGCCCCAACCCTCTCAGAAACACTAAGTACATAGGGACACATGCATTTGAAAAGGACATGGATTAATCCTGGAAAGCACAGGAGGATGGAGGATGGAGTCCTTCCCAGCAGGCCTAACAACGGCTGCTGGAGTGGAGGATGCCGTCCCAGTTCCCCCCACCCCGACCCACTCAGAAAGACTAAGTACATAGGGGCACATGGAGTTAAAAAGCACATGGATTAATCCTGGAAAGCCCAGGAGGATGGAGGATGGAGTCCTTCCCGGCAGAACTAACAAAGGATGATGGAGGATGTATTCCCAGTTCCCCCGCCCCAACCGTCTCAGAAACACTAAGTACATAGGGGCACAAGGAGTTGAGAAGCACATGGATTAATCCTGGAAAGTCGAGGAGGATGGAGGATGGAATCCTTCCTGGCAGGCCTAACAAAGGCTGCTGGAGTGGAGGATGCCTTCCCAGTTCCGCCACCCCAACCCACTCAGAGCCCTAAGTACATAGGGGCAAATGGAGTTGAAAAGCACATGGATTAATCCTGGAAAGCCCAGGAGGATGGAGGATGGAGTCCTTCCCGGCAGGCCTAACAAAGCCTGCTGGAGTGGAGGATGCCTTCCAGTTCCCCCCACCCCGACCCACTCAGAAAGACTAAGTACATAGGGGCACATGGAGTTGAAAAGCACATGGATTAATCCTGGAAAGCCCAGGAGGATGGAGGATGGAGGATGGAGTCCTTCCCGGCAGGCCTAACAAAGGATGATGGAGGATGCCTTCCCAGTTCCCCCGCCCTAACCCACTCAGAAACACTAAGTACATAGGGGCACATGGAGTTGAAAAGCACATGGATTAATCCTGGAAAGCCCAGGAGGATGGAGTCCTTCCCGGCAGGCCTAACAAAGGATGATGGAGGATGCCTTCCCAGTTCCGCCACCCCAACCCACTCAGAGCCCTAAGTACATAGGGGCAAATGGAGTTGAAAAGCTCATGGATTTATCATGGAAAGATCAGGAGGATGGAGGATGGAGTCCTTCCTGGCAGGCCAAACAATGGCTGATGGAGTGGAGGATGCTGTCCCAGGTCCCCCCACCCTGACCCACTCAGAAACACTAGGTACATAGGGACACATGCAGTTGAAAAGCACATGGATTAATCCTGGAAAGCCCAGGAGGATGGAGGATGGAGTCCTTCCCGGCAGGTCTAAGAAAGGATGCTGGAGGATACCTTCCCCGTTCTCCCGCCCCAACCTACTCCGAAACGCTAAGTACATAGGGGCACATGGAGTTGAAAAGCGCATGGATTAATCCTGGAAAGCCCAGGAGGATGGAGGATGGAGTCCTTCCAGGCAGGCCTAACAATGGCTGAGGGAGTGGAGGCTGCTGTCCTAGGTCCCCCATCCCTGACCCACTCAGAAACAGTAGGTACATGGGGACACATGCAGTTGAAAAGGACATGGATTAATCCTGGAAAGCCCAGGAGGATGGAAGACGGAATCCTTCCCGGCAAGCCTAACAAAGGCTGCTGGAGGGGAGGATGCCTTCCCAGTTCCCCCCACCCCAACCCCCTCAGAACCTTAACTACATAGGGGCACATGGTGTTGAAAAGCACAAGGATTAATCCTGGAAAGCCCAGGAGGATGGTGGATGGAGTCCTTCCCGGCAGGCCTAACAAAGGCTGCTGGAGTGGAGGATGCATTCCCAGTTCCCCCGCCCCAACCCTCTCAGAAACACTAAGTACATAGGGGCACATGGAGTTGAAATTCACATGGATTAATCATGGAAAGCCCAGGAGGTTGGAGGATGGAATCCTTCCTGGCAGGCCTAACAAAGGATGAGGGAGGATGCATTCCCAGTTCCCCTGCCCCAACCCTCTCAGAAACACTAAGTACATAGGGGCACATGGAGTTGAAAAGCACGTGGATAAATGACTGGAAAGCCCAGGAGGATGGAGGATGGAGTCCTTCCTGGCAGTCCTGACAAAGGCTGGTGGAGGATGCCTTCCCGTTCCCCAGCCCCAACCCACTCAGAAAGACTAAGTACATAGGGGCACATGGAGTTGAAAAGCACATGGATAAATGACTGGAAAGCCCAGCAGGATGGAGGATGGAGTCCTTCCCAGCAGGCCTAACAAAGGCTGCTGGAGTGGAGGATGCTGTCCCACTTCCCCCCACCCCGACCCACTCAGAAAGACTACGTACATAGGGGCACATGGAGTTGAAAAACACATGGATTAATCCTGGAAAGCCCAGGAGGATGGAGGATGGAGTCCTTCCCGGCAGGCCTAACAAAGGCTGCTGGAGTGGAGGATGCCTTCCCAGTTCCCCCCACCCCGACCCACTCAGAAAGACGAAGTACATAGGGCCACATGGAGTTGAAAATCACAAGGATTAATCCTGGAAAGCCCAGGAGGATGGAGGACGGAGTCCTTCCCGGCAGGTCTAACAAAGGAGGCTGGAGGATGCCTTCCCCGTTCCCCCGCCCCAACGCACTCTGAAACACTACGTACATAGGGGCACATGGAGTTGAAAACCACATGGATTAATCCTGGAAAGCCCAGGAGGATGGAGGATGGAGTCCTTCCCGGCAGGCCTAACAAAGGCTGCTGGAGTGGGGGATGCCTTCCCAGTTCCCCCACCCTGACCCACTCAGAAACGCTAGGTACATAGGGACACATGGAGTTGAATAGCACATGGATTAATCCTGGAAAGCCCAGGAGGATGGAGGATGGAGTCCTTCCCGGCAGGCCTAAAAAAGCCTCCTGGACTGGAGGATGCCTTCCAGTTCCCCCACCCTGACCAACTCAGAAACGCTAGGTACATAGGGACACATGGAGTTGAAAAGCACATGGATTAATCCTGGAAAGCCCAGGAGAATGGAGGATGGAGTCCTTCCTGGCAGGCCTAACAAAGGATGAGGGAGGATGCATTCCCAGTTCCCCCGCCCCAACCCTCTCAGAAACACTAAGTACATAGGGACACATGGAGTTGAAATGCACATGGATTAATCTTGGAAAGACCAGAAGGATGGAGTATGGAGTCCTTCCCGGCAGGCCTAAAAAGGATGCTGGAGGATACCTTCCCAGTTCCCCCCGCCCCAACCCACTCAGGAACTCTAAATACATAGGGGCACATGGGGATGAAAAGCACAGATATTAATCCTGGAAAGCCCAGGGGGATGGAGGATGGAGTCCTTCCCAGCAGGCCTGAGAAAGGCTGCAGGAGGATGCCTTCCCAGTTCCCCCGCCGCAACCCACTCAAAAATACTAAGTACATGGGGGCACATGGAGTTGAATAGCACGTCGATTAATCCTGGAAACCCCAGGAGGATGGAGGATGGAGTCCGTCCCGGCAGGCCTGAGAAAAGCTGCTGGAGGATGCCTTCCCAGTTCCCCCGCCGCAACCCACTCAAAAACACTAAGTACCTGGGGGCACATGGAGTTGAATAGCACGTCGATTAATCCTGGAAAGCCCAAGAGGATGGAGGATGGAGTCCTTCCCGTCAGGACTGACAAAGGCTGCTGGAGTGAAGGATGCCTTCCCACTTCCCCCCACCCAGACCCACTCAGAAACAATAAGTACATAGGGGCACATGGAGTTGAAAAGCGCATGGATTAATCCTGGAAAGCCCAGGAGGATGGAGGATGGAGTCCTTCCAGGCAGGCCTAACAATGGCTGAGGGAGTGGAGGATGCTGTCCTAGGTCCCCCATCCCTGACCCACTCAGAAACAATAGGTACATGGGGACACATGCAGTTGAAAAGGACATGGATTAATCCTGGAAAGGCCAGGAGGATGGAGGACGGAATCCTTCCCGGCAGGCCTAACAAAGGCTGCTGAAGGGGAGGATGCCTTCCCAGTTCCCCCCACACCAACCCCCTCAGAACCTTACCTACATAGGGGCACATGGAGTTGAAAAACACATGAATTAATCCTGGAAAGCCCAGGAGGATGGAGGATGGAGTCCTTCCCGGCAGGGCTAACAAAGGCTGCTGGAGTGGAGGATGCCTTCCCAGTTCCCCCCACCCCGACCCACTCAGAAAGACGAAGTACATAGGGGCACATGGAGTTGAAAATCACAAGGATTAATCCTGGAAAGCCCAGGAGGATGGAGGATGGAGTCCTTCCCGGCAGGTCTAACAAAGGAGGCTGGAGGATGCCTTCCCCGTTCCCCCGCCCCAACGCACTCTGAAACACTACGTACATAGGGGCACATGGAGTTGAAAACCACATGGATTAATCCTGGAAAGCCCAGGAGGATGGAGGATGGAGTCCTTCCCGGCAGGCCTAACAAAGGCTGCTGAAGTGGGGGATGCCTTCCAGTTCCCCCCACCCCGACCCACTCAGAAAGACTAAGTACATAGGGGCACATGGAGTTGAAAAGCACATGGATTAATCCTGGAAAGCCCAGGAGGATGGAGGATGGAGTCCTTCCCGGTAGGCCTAACAAAGGCTGCTGGAGTGGAGGATGCCTTCCCAGTTCCCCCCACCCCAACCCACTCAGAGCCCTAAGTACATAGGGGCACATGGAGTTGAAAAGAACATAGATTAATCCTGGAAAGCGCAGGAGGATGGAGGATGGAGTCCTTCCCGGCAGGCCTAACAAAGGATGATGGAGGATGCCTTCCCAGTTGCCCCGCCCTAACCCACTCACAAACACTAAGTACGTAGGGGCACATGGAGTTGAAAAGCACATGGATTAATCCTGGAAAGCCCAGGAGGATGGAGTCCTTCCCGGCAGGCCTAAAAAGGATGCTGGAGGATGGCTTGCACGTTCCCCCCGCCCCAACCCACTCAGAAATAGTAAGTACATAGGGGCACATGGAGTTGAAAAGCTCATGGATTTATCATGGAAAGATCAGGAGGATGGAGGATGGAGTCCTTCCTGGCAGGCCAAACAATGGCTGATGGAGTGGAGGATGCTGTCCCAGGTCCCCCCACCCTGACCCACTAAGAAACACTAGGTACATAGGGACACATGCAGTTGAAAAGCACATGGATTAATCCTGGAAAGCCCAGGAGGATGGAGGATGGAGTCCTTCCCGTCAGGACTGAGAAAGGCTGCTGGAGTGAAGGATGCCTTCCCACATCCCCCGACCCCGACCCACTCAGAAACACTAAGTACATGGGGGCACATGGAGTTGAATAGCACGTCGATTAATCCTGGAAAGCCCTGGAGGATGGAGGATGGAGTCCTTCCCAGCAGGCCTGAGAAAGGCTGCTGGAGGATGCCTTCCCAGTTCCCCCGCCGCAACCCACTCAAAAACACTAAGTACATGGGGGCACATGGAGTTGAAAAGCACATGGATTTATCCTGGAAAGCCCAGGAGGATGGAGGATGGAGTCCTTCCCGGCAGGTCTAAGAAAGGCTGCTGGAGGATGCCTTCCCCGTTCTCCTGCACCAACCTACTCAGAAAGGCTAAGTAAATAGGGGCACATTGAGTTGAAAAGCGCATGGATTAATCCTGGAAAGCCCAGGAGGATGGAGGATGGAGTCCTTCCAGGCAGGCCTAAAAAGGATGCTGGAGGATGGCTTGCCCGTTCCCCCCGCCCCAACCCACTCAGAAGCCTAACTACATAGGGGCACATGGTGTTGAAAAGCACAAGGATTAATCCTGGAAAGCCCAGGAGGATGGAGGATGGAGTCCTTCCCGGCAGGCCTAACAAAGGCTGCTGGAGTGGAGGATGCCTTCCCAGTTCCCCCCACCCCAACCCACTCAGAATGCTAACTACATAGGGGCACATGGAGTTGAAATGCACATGGATTAATCCTGGAAAGCCCAGGAGGATGGAGGATGGAGTCCTTCCTGCCAGATATAAGAAAGGATGCTGGAGGTTGCCCTCCCAGTTCCCCCACCCCAACGCACTCAGAGCCCTAAGTACATAGGGGCACATGGAGTTGAAAAGCACGTCGATTAATCCTGGAAAGCCCAGGAGGATGGAGGATGGAGTCCTTCCCGGCAGGCCTAAAAAAGATTGATGGAGGATGCATTCCCAGTTCCCCCGCCCCAACCCTCTCAAAAACACTACGTACATAGGGGCACATGGAATTGAAATTCACATGGATTAATCCTGGAAAGCCCAGGAGGATGGAGGATGGAATCCTTCCTGTCAGGCCTAACAAAGGATGAGGGAGGATGTATTCCCAGTTCCCCCGCCCCAACCCTCTCAGAAACACTAAGTACATAGGGGCACATGGAGTTGAAATTCACATGGATTAATCCTGGAAAGCTCAGGAGGATGGAGGATGGAGTCCTTCTCAGCAGGCCTAACAAAGCCTGCTGGAGTGGAGGATGCCTTCCTAGTTCCCCCCACCCCAAACCACTCAGGACCCTAAGTGCATAGGGGCACATGGAGTTGAAAAGCACATGGATTAATCCAGGAAAGCCCAGGAGGATGGAGTCCTTCCCGGCAGGCCTAACAAAGGCTGCTGGAGTGGCGGATGCCTTCCCACTTCCCCCCACCCCAACCCACTCAGAACGCTAACTACATAGGGGCACATGGTGTTGAAAAGCACAAGGATTAATCCTGGAAAGCCCAGGAGGATGGAGGATGGAGTCCTTCCTGGCAGGCCTAACAAAGGCTACTGGAGTGGAGGATGCCTTCCCAGTTCCCCCCACCCCAACCCACTCAGAACGCTAACTACATAGGGGCACATGGAGTTGAAATGCACATGGATTAATCCTGGAAAGCCCAGGAGGATGGAGGATGGAGTCCTTCCCGGCAGGCCTAACAAAGGATGAGGGAGGATGCATTCCCAGTTCCCCCGCCCCAACCCTCTCAGAAACACTAAGTACATAGGGGCACATGGAGTTGAAAAGCACATGGATTAATCCTGGAACGCCCAGGAGGATGGAGGATGGAATCCTTCCCGGCAGGCCTAACAAAGGCTGCTGGAGTGGAGGATGCCTTCCCAGTTCCCCCCACCCCAAACCACTCAGGACCCTAAGTACGCAGGGATACATGGAGTTGAAAAGCACAAGGATTAATCCTGGAAAGCCCAGGAGGATGGAGTCCTTCCAGGCAGGCCTAAAAAAGCCTGGTGGAGTGGAGGATGCCTTCCAGTTCCCCCTACCCCGACGCACTCAGAAAGACGAAGTACATAGGGGCACATGGAGTTGAAAAGCACAAGGATTAATCCTGGAAAGCCCAGGAGGATGGAGGATGGAGTCCTTCCCGGCAGGCCTAACAAAGGCTGCTGGAGTGGCGGATGCCTTCCCAGTTCCCCCCACCCCAACCCACTCAGAACGCTAACTACATAGGGGCACATGGTGTTGAAAAGCACAAGGATTAATCCTGGAAAGCCCAGGAGGATGGAGGATGGAGTCCTTCCTGGCAGGCCTAACAAAGGCTACTGTTGTGGAGGATGCCTTCCCAGTTCCCCCCACCCCAACCCACTCAGAACGCTAACTACATAGGTGCACATGGAGTTGAAATGCACATGGATTAATCCTGGAAAGCCCAGGAGGATGGAGGATGGAGTCCTTCCTGGCAGGCCTAACAAAGATTGATGGAGGATGCATTCCCAGTTCCGCCGCCCCAACCATCTCAGAAACCCTAAGTACATTGGGGCACATGGAGTTGAAATTCACATGGATTAATCCTGGAACGCCCAGGAGGATGGAGGATGGAATCCTTCCTGGCAGGCCTAACAAAGGATGAGGGAGGATGCATTCCCAGTTCCCCCGCCCCAACCCTCTCAGAAACACTAACTACATAGGGGCACATGGAGTTGAAAAGCAGATGGATTAATCCTGGAAAGCCGAAAAGGATGGAGGATGGAATCCTTCCCGGAAGGCCTAACAAAGGCTGCTGGAGTGGAGGATGCCTTCCCAGTTCCCCCACCCTGACCCACTCAGAAACAGTAAGTTCATAGGGGCACATGGAGTTGAAAAGCACATGGATTAATCCTGGAAGGCCCAGGAGGATGGAGGATGGAGTCCGTCCCGGCAGGCCTAAAAAAGGCTGCTGGAGTGGAGGATGCCTTCCCGTTCCCCCCACCCCGACCCACTCAGAAACAGTAAGTTCATAGGGGCACATGGAGTTGAAAAGCACATGGATTAATCCTGGAAAGCCCAAGAGGATGGAGGATGGAGTCCGTCCCGGCCGGACTAACAAAGGATGATGGAGGATGTATTCCCAGTTCCCCCGCCCCAGCCCTCTCAGAAACACTGAGTACATAGGGGCACATGGAGTTGAAAAGCACATGGATTAATCCTGGAAAGCCGAGGAGGATGGAGGATGGAATCCTTCCCGGCAGGCCTAACAAAGGCTGCTGGAGTGGAGGATGCCTTCCCAGTTCCCCCACCCCAACCCACTCAGAGCCCTAAGTGCATAGGGGCACATGGAGTTGAAAAGCAAAAGGATTAATCCTGGAAAGCCCAGGAGGATGCAGCATGGAGTCCTTCCCGGCAGGCCTAACGAAGGATGCTGGAGGATGCCTTCCCCGTTCCCCCGCGCCAACCCACTCAGAAACACTAAAAACATACGGGTACATAGAGTTGAAAAGCACATGGATTAATCCTGGAAACCCAGGAGGATGGAGGATGGAGTCCTTCCCGGCAGGCCTAACAAAGGCTGCTGGAGTGGAGGATGCTTTCCCAGTTCCCCCACCCTGACCCACTCAGAAATGCTACGTACATAGGGACACATGGAGTTGAAAAGCACATGGATTAATCCTGGAAGGCCCAGGAGGATGGAAGATGGAGTCCGTCCCGGCAGGCCTAAAACAGGCTGCTGGAGTGGAGGATGCCTTCCTGTTCCCCCCACCCCGATCCACCCAGAAACAGTAAGTTCATAGGGGCACATGGAGTTGAAAAGCACATGGATTAATCCTGGAAAGCCCAGGAGGATGGAGGATGGAGTCCTTCCTGGCAGGCCTAACAAAGGATGATGGAGGATGTATTCCCAGTTCCCCCGCCCCAACCGTCTCAGTAACACTAAGCACATAGGGCCACAAGGAGTTGAGAAGCACATGGATTAATCCTGGAAAGCCGAGGAGGATGGAGGATGGAATCCTTCCTGGCAGGCCTAACAAAGGCTGCTGGAGTGGAGGATGCCTTCCCAGTTCCCCCATCCCAAACCACTCAGGACCATAAGTACATAGGGAAACATGGAGTTGAAAAGCACAAGGATAAATCCTGGAAAGCCCAGGAGGATGGAGGATGGAGTCCTTCCCGGCAGATATAAGAAAGGATGATGGAGGTTGCCTTCCCAGTTCCCCACCCCAACCCACTCAGAGCCCGAAGTAGATAGGGGCACATGGAGTTGAAAAGCACATGGATTAATCCTGGAAAGCCCAGGAGGATGGAGGATGGAGTCCTTCCCGGCAGGTCTAAGAAAGGATGCTGGAGGATGCCTTCCCCGTTCTCCCGCACCAACCTACTCAGAAAGGCTAAGTACATACGGGCACATGGAGTTGAAAAGCACATGGATTAATACTGGAAAGCCCAGGAGGATGGAGGATGGAGTCCTTCCCGGCAGGCCTAACAAAGGATGATGGAGGATGCCTTCCCAGTTCCCCCGCCCTAACCCACTCAGAAACACTAAGTACATAGGGGCACGTGGAGTTCAAAAGCACATGGATTAATCCTGGAAAGACCCAGGAGGATGGAGGATGGAGTCCTTCCCGGCAGGTCTAAGAAAGGATGCTGGAGGATGACTTCCCCGTTCTCCCGCACCAACCTACTCAGAAAGGCTAAGTACATAGGGGCACATGGAGTTGAAAAGCACATGGATTAATACTGGAAAGCCCAAGAGGATGGAGGATGGAGTCCTTCCCGGAAGGCCTAACAAAGGCTGCTGGAGTGGAGGATGTCTTCCCAGTTCCCCCACCCTGACCCACTCAGAAACGCTAGGTACATAGGGAAACATGGAGTGGAAAAGCACATGGATTAATCCTGGAAAGCCCAGGAGGATGGAGGATGGAGTCCTTCCAGCCAGGCCTAACAAAGGCTGCTGGAGTGGAGGATGCCTTCGCAGTTCCCCCACCCTGACCCACTCAGAAACGCTAGGTACATAGGGACACATGGAGTTGAAAAGCACATAGATTAATCCTGGAAAGCCCAGGAGGATGGAGGATGGAATCCTTCCAGCCAGGCCTAACAAAGGCTGCTGGAGTGGAGGATGCCTTCGCAGTTCCCCCACCCTGACCCACTCAGAAACCCTAAGTACATAGGGGCACATGGAGTTGAAAAGCGGATGGATTAATCCTGGAAAGCCGAGGAGGTTGGAGGATGGAGTCCTTCCCGAAAGGCCTAACAAAGGCTGCTGGAGTGGAGGATGCCTTCCCAGTTCCCCCCACCCCAAACTACTCAGGACCCTAAGTACATAGGGACACATGGAGTTGAAAAGCACAAAGATTAATCCTGGAAAGCCCAGGAGGTTGGAGGATGGAGTCCTTCCCGGCAGATATAAGAAAGGATGCTGGAGGTTGCCTTCCCAGTTCCCCCACCCCAACCCACTCAGAGCCCTAAGTGCATAGGGGCACATGGAGTTGAAAAGCAAAAGGATTAATCCTGGAAATCCCAGGAGGATGGAGGATGGAGTCCTTCTCAGCAGGCCTAACAAAGGCTGCTGGCGTGGAGGATGCCGTCCCAGTTCCCCCCACCCCGACCCACTCAGAAAGACTAAGTACATAGGGGGACATGGAGTTGAAAAGCACATGGATTAATCCTCGAACGCCCAGGAGGATGGAGGATGGAATCCTTCCCGGCAGGCCTAACAAAGGCTGCGGGAGTGGAGGATGCCTTACCAGTTCCCCCCACCCCAAACCACTCAGGACCCTAAGTACATAGGGACACATGGAGTTGAAAAGCACAAGGATTAATCCTGGAAAGCCCAGGAGGATGGAGTCCTTCCAGGCAGGCCTAAAAAAGCCTGGTGGAGTGGAGGATGCCTTCCAGTTCCCCCTACCCCGACGCACTCAGAAAGACGAAGTACATAGGGGCACATGGAGTTGAAAAGCACATGGATTAATCCTGGAAAGCCCAGGAGGATGGAGGATGGAGTCCTTCCCGGCAGGCCTAACAAAGGCTGCTGGTCTGGAGGATGCCTTCCCAGTTCCCCCCACCCCAACCCACTCAGAACGCTAACTACATAGGGGCACATGGTTTTGAAAAGCACAAGGATTATTCCTGGAAAGCCCAGGAGGATGGAGGATGGAGTCCTTCCTGGCAGGCCTAACAAAGGCTACTGGAGTGGAGGATGCCTTCCCAGTTCCCCCCACCCCAACCCACTCAGAACGCTAACTACATAGGGGCACATGGAGTTGAAATGCACATGGATTAATCTTGGAAAGCCCAGGAGGATGGAGGATGGAGTCCTTCCCGGCAGGCCTAACAAAGATTGATGGAGGATGCATTCCCAGTTCCGCCGCCCCAACCATCTCAGAAACCCTAAGTACATAGGGGCACATGGAGTTGAAATTCACATGGATTAATCCTGGAACGCCCAGGAGGATGGAGGATGGAATCCTTCCTGGCAGGCCTAACAAAGGATGAGGGAGGATGCATTCCCAGTTCCCCCGCCCCAACCCTCTCAGAAACACTAAGTACATAGGGGCACATGGAGTTGAAAAGCACATGGATTAATCCTGGAAGGCCCAGGAGGATGGAGGATGGAGTCCGTCCCGGCAGGCCTAAAAAAGGCTGCTGGAGTGGAGGATGCCTTCCCGTTCCCCCCACCCCGACCCACTCAGAAACAGTAAGTTCATAGGGGCACATGGAGTTGAAAAGCACATGGATTAATCCTGGAAAGCCCAGGAGGATGGAGGATGGAGTCCGTCCCGGCCGGACTAACAAAGGATGATGGAGGATGTATTCCCAGTTCCCCCGCCCCAGCCCTCTCAGAAACACTGAGTACATAGGGGCACATGGAGTTGAAAAGCACATGGATTAATCCTGGAAAGCCGAGGAGGATGGAGGATGGAATCCTTCCCGGCAGGCCTAACAAAGGCTGCTGGAGTGGAGGATGCCTTCCCAGTTCCCCCACCCCAACCCACTCAGAGCCCTAAGTGCATAGGGGCACATGGAGTTGAAAAGCAAAAGGATTAATCCTGGAAAGCCCAGGAGGATGCAGCATGGAGTCCTTCCCGGCAGGCCTAACGAAGGATGCTGGAGGATGCCTTCCCCGTTCCCCCGCGCCAACCCACTCAGAAACACTAAAAACATATGGGTACATAGAGTTGAAAAGCACATGGATTAATCCTGGAAACCCAGGAGGATGGAGGATGGAGTCCTTCCCGGCAGGCCTAACAAAGGCTGCTGGAGTGGAGGATGCTTTCCCAGTTCCCCCACCCTGACCCACTCAGAAATGCTAGGTACATAGGGACACATGGAGTTGAAAAGCACATGGATTAATCCTGGAAGGCCCAGGAGGATGGAAGATGGAGTCCGTCCCGGCAGGCCTAAAACAGGCTGCTGGAGTGGAGGATGCCTTCCTGTTCCCCCCACCCCGATCCACCCAGAAACAGTAAGTTCATAGGGGCACATGGAGTTGAAAAGCACATGGATTAATCCTGGAAAGCCCAGGAGGATGGAGGATGGAGTCCTTCCTGGCAGGCCTAACAAAGGATGATGGAGGATGTATTCCCAGTTCCCCCGCCCCAACCGTCTCAGTAACACTAAGCACATAGGGCCACAAGGAGTTGAGAAGCACATGGATTAATCCTGGAAAGCCGAGGAGGATGGAGGATGGAATCCTTCCTGGCAGGCCTAACAAAGGCTGCTGGAGTGGAGGATGCCTTCCCAGTTCCCCCATCCCAAACCACTCAGGACCATAAGTACATAGGGAAACATGGAGTTGAAAAGCACAAGGATAAATCCTGGAAAGCCCAGGAGGATGGAGGATGGAGTCCTTCCCGGCAGATATAAGAAAGGATGATGGAGGTTGCCTTCCCAGTTCCCCACCCCAACCCACTCAGAGCCCGAAGTAGATAGGGGCACATGGAGTTGAAAAGCACATGGATTAATCCTGGAAAGCCCAGGAGGATGGAGGATGGAGTCCTTCCCGGCAGGTCTAAGAAAGGATGCTGGAGGATGCCTTCCCCGTTCTCCCGCACCAACCTACTCAGAAAGGCTAAGTACATACGGGCACATGGAGTTGAAAAGCACATGGATTAATACTGGAAAGCCCAGGAGGATGGAGGATGGAGTCCTTCCCGGCAGGCCTAACAAAGGCTGCTGGAGTGGAGGATGCCTTCCCAGTTCCCCCACTCTGACCCATTTAGAAATGGTAGGTACATAGGGACACATGGAGTTGAAAAGCACATGGATTAATCCTGGAAAGCCGAGGAGGATGGAGGATGGCGTCGTTACCGGAAGGCCTAAATAAGGCTGCTGGTGTGGAGGATGCCTTCCCAGTTTCCCCCACCCCGACCCACTCAGAAATACTAAGTAAATAGGGGCACATGGAGTTGAAAAGCTCGTCGATTCATCCTGGAAAGCCCAGGAGGATGGAGGATGGAGTCCTTCCCGGCAGGCCTGAGAAAGGCTGCTGGAGGATGCCTTCCCCGTTCCCCCCGCCCCAACCGACTCAGGAACACTAACTACCTAGGGGCACATGGAGTTCAAAAGCACAGATATTAATCCTGGAAAGCCGAGGAGGATAGAGGATGGAGTCCTACCCGGCAGGCCTAAAAAGGATGCTGGAGGATACGTTCCCAGTTCCCCCCGCCCCAACCCACTCAGGAACTCTAAATACATAGGGGCACAAGGAGTTGAAAAGCACAAGGATTAATCCTGGAAAGCCGAAAAGGATGGAGGATGGAATCCTTCCCGGCAGGCCTAACAAAGGCTGCTGGAGTGGAGGATGTCTTCCCAGTTCCCCCACCCTGACCCACTCAGAAACGCTAGGTACATAGGGACACATGGAGTTGAAAAGCACATGGATTAATCCTGGAAACCCCAGGAGGATGCAGGAAGGAGTCCTTCCCGGCAGGCCTAACAAAGGATGATGGAGGATGTATTCCCAGTTCCCCCCGCCCCAACCCTCTCAGAACACTAAGTACATAGGGACACATGGAGTTGAAAAGCACAAGGATTAATCCTGGAAATCCCAGGAGGATGGAGGATGGAGTCCTTCCCGGCAGATATAAGAAAGGATGCTGGAGGTTGCCTTCCCAGTTCCCCCACCCCAACCCACTCAGAGCCGTAAGTACATAGGGGCACATGGAGTTGAAAAGCACAAGGATTAATCCTGGAAAGCCCAGGAGGCTGCAGGATGTCCTTCCTGGCAGGCCTAACAAAGGATGCTGGAGGATTCCTTCCCCGTTCCCCCGCCCCAAACCACTCAGAAACACTAAATACATAGGGGCACATGGAGTTGAAAAGCACATGGATTAATCCTGGAAAGCCCAGGAGGATGGAGGATGGAATCCTTCCCGGCAGGCCTAACAAAGGCTGCTGGAGTGGAGGATGCCTTCCCAGTTCCCCCACTCTGACCCACTTAGAAATGGTAGGTACATAGGGACACATGGAGTTGAAAAGCACATGGATTAATCCTGGAAAGCCCAGGAGGATGGAGTCCTTCCCGGCAGTCCTAACAAAGGCTGCTGGTCTGGAGGATGCCTTCCCCGTTCCCCCCAACCCAACCCACTCAGAGCCGTAAGTACATAGGGGCACATGGAATTGAAAAGCACATGGATTAATCCTGGAAATCCCAGGAGGATGGAAGATGGAGTCCTTCCCGGCAGGCCTAACAAAGGATGCTGGAGGATGCATTCCCAGTTCCCCCGCCCCACCCTCTCAGAAACACTAAGTACATAGGGGCACATGGATTTGAAATGCACATGGATTTGAAATGCACATGGATTAATCTTGGAATGCCCAGAAGGACGGAGTATGGAGTCCTTCCCGGCAGGCCTAAAAAGGATGCTGGAGGATACCTTCCCAGTTCCCCCCGCCCCAACCCACTCAGGAACTCTAACTGCATAGGGGCACATGGAGATGAAAAGCGCAGATATTAATCCTGGAAAGCCCAGGAGGATGGAGGATGGAGTCCTTCCCGGCAGGCCTGAGAAAGCCTGCTGGACAATGCCTTCCCAGTTCCCCCGCCGCAACCCACTCAAAAACACTAGGTACATGGGGGCACATGGAGTTGAATAGGACGTCGATTAATCCTGGAAAGCCCTGGAGGATGGAGGATGGAGTCCTTCCCGGCAGGCCTGACAAAGGCTGCTGGAGGATGCCTTCCCAGTTCCCCCCACCCCAACCCCCTCAGAACCTTAACTACATAGGGGCACATGGTGTTGAAAAGCACAAGGATTAATCCTGGAAAGCCCAGGAGGATGGTGGATGGAGTCCTTCCCGGCAGGCCTAACAAAGGCTGCTGGAGTGGAGGATGCCTTCCCAGTTCCCCCACCCCAACCCACTCAGAGCCCTAAGTACATAGCGGCACATGGAGTTGAAAAGCACGTCGATTAATCCTGGAAAGCCCAGGAGGATGGAGGATGGAGTCCTTCCCGGCAGGCCTAACAAAGATTGATAGAGGATGCATTCCCAGTTCCCCCGCCCCAACCCTCTCAGAAACACTAAGTACATAGGGGCACATGGAGTTGAAATTCACATGGATTAATCCTGGAAAGCCCAGGAGGATGGAGGATGGAATCCTTCCTGGCAGGCCTAACAAAGGAGGAGGGAGGATGCATTCCCAGTTCCCCCGCCCCAACCCTCTCAGAAACACGAATTAAATAGGGGCACATGGAGTTGAAAAGCACATGGATAAATGACTGGAAAGCCCAGGAGGATGGAGGATGGAGTCCTTCCTGGCAGTCCTGACAAAGGCTGGTGGAGGATGCCTTCCCGTTCCCCAGCCCCAACCCACTCAGAAAGACTAAGTACATAGGGGCACATGGAGTTGAAAAGCACATGGATAAATGACTGGAAAGCCCAGCAGGATGGAGGATGGAGTCCTTCCCAGCAGGCCTAACAAAGGCTGCTGGAGTGGAGGATGCCGTCCCAGTTCCCCCCACCCCGACCCCCTCAGAAAGACGAAGTACATAGGGGCACATAGAGTTGAAAAGCACATGGATTAATGCTGGAAGGCCAAGAGGATGGAGAATGGAGTCCTTCCCTGCAGGCGTAACAAAGGCTGCTGGAGTGGAGGATGCCTTCCCAGTTCCCCCCACCCCGACCGACTCAGAAAGACTAAGTACATAGGGGCACATGGAGTTGAAAAGCACAAGGATTAATCCTGGAAAGCCGAAAAGGATGGAGGATGGAATCCTTCCCGGCAGGCCTAACAAAGGCTGCTGGAGTGGAGGATGTCTTCCCAGTTCCCCCACCCTGACCCACTCAGAAACGCTAGGTACATAGGGACACATGGAGTTGAAAAGCACATGGATTAATCCTGGAAACCCCAGGAGGATGCAGGAAGGAGTCCTTCCCGGCAGGCCTAACAAAGGATGATGGAGGATGTATTCCCAGTTCCCCCCGCCCCAACCCTCTCAGAACACTAAGTACATAGGGACACATGGAGTTGAAAAGCACAAGGATTAATCCTGGAAATCCCAGGAGGATGGAGGATGGAGTCCTTCCCGGCAGATATAAGAAAGGATGCTGGAGGATTCCTTCCCCGTTCCCCCGCCCCAACCCACTCAGAAACACTAAATACATAGGGGCACATGGAGTTGAAAAGCACATGGATTAATCCTGGAAAGCCGAGGAGGATGGAGGATGGAATCCTTTCCGGCAGGCCTAACAAAGGCTGCTGGAGTGGAGGATGCCTTCCCAGTTCCCCCACTCTGACCCATTTAGAAATGGTAGGTACATAGGGACACATGGAGTTGAAAAGCACATGGATTAATCCTGGAAAGCCGAGGAGGATGGAGGATGGCGTCGTTACCGGAAGGCCTAAATAAGGCTGCTGGTGTGGAGGATGCCTTCCCAGTTTCCCCCACCCCGACCCACTCAGAAATACTAAGTAAATAGGGGCACATGGAGTTGAAAAGCTCGTCGATTCATCCTGGAAAGCCCAGGAGGATGGAGGATGGAGTCCTTCCCGGCAGGCCTGAGAAAGGCTGCTGGAGGATGCCTTCCCCGTTCCCCCCGCCCCAACCGACTCAGGAACACTAACTACCTAGGGGCACATGGAGTTCAAAAGCACAGATATTAATCCTGGAAAGCCGAGGAGGATAGAGGATGGAGTCCTACCCGGCAGGCCTAAAAAGGATGCTGGAGGATACGTTCCCAGTTCCCCCCGCCCCAACCCACTCAGGAACTCTAAATACATAGGGGCACAAGGAGTTGAAAAGCACAAGGATTAATCCTGGAAAGCCGAAAAGGATGGAGGATGGAATCCTTCCCGGCAGGCCTAACAAAGGCTGCTGGAGTGGAGGATGTCTTCCCAGTTCCCCCACCCTGACCCACTCAGAAACGCTAGGTACATAGGGACACATGGAGTTGAAAAGCACATGGATTAATCCTGGAAACCCCAGGAGGATGCAGGAAGGAGTCCTTCCCGGCAGGCCTAACAAAGGATGATGGAGGATGTATTCCCAGTTCCCCCCGCCCCAACCCTCTCAGAACACTAAGTACATAGGGACACATGGAGTTGAAAAGCACAAGGATTAATCCTGGAAATCCCAGGAGGATGGAGGATGGAGTCCTTCCCGGCAGATATAAGAAAGGATGCTGGAGGTTGCCTTCCCAGTTCCCCCACCCCAACCCACTCAGAGCCGTAAGTACATAGGGGCACATGGAGTTGAAAAGCACAAGGATTAATCCTGGAAAGCCCAGGAGGCTGCAGGATGGAGTCCTTCCTGGCAGGCCTAACAAAGGATGCTGGAGGATTCCTTCCCCGTTCCCCCGCCCCAACCCACTCAGAAACACTAAATACATAGGGGCACATGGAGTTGAAAAGCACATGGATTAATCCTGGAAAGCCCAGGAGGATGGAGGATGGAATCCTTCCCGGCAGGCCTAACAAAGGCTGCTGGAGTGGAGGATGCCTTCCCAGTTCCCCCACTCTGACCCACTTAGAAATGGTAGGTACATAGGGACACATGGAGTTGAAAAGCACATGGATTAATCCTGGAAAGCCCAGGAGGATGGAGTCCTTCCCGGCAGTCCTAACAAAGGCTGCTGGTCTGGAGGATGCCTTCCCCGTTCCCCCCAACCCAACCCACTCAGAGCCGTAAGTACATAGGGGCACATGGAATTGAAAAGCACATGGATTAATCCTGGAAATCCCAGGAGGATGGAAGATGGAGTCCTTCCCGGCAGGCCTAACAAAGGATGATGGAGGATGCATTCCCAGTTCCCCCGCCCCACCCTCTCAGAAACACTAAGTACATAGGGGCACATGGAGTTGAAATGCACATGGATTAATGTTGGAATGCCCAGAAGGATGGAGTATGGAGTCCTTCCCATTAGGCCTAAAAAGGATCCTGGAGGATACCTTCCCAGTTCCCCCCGCCCCAACCCACTCAGGAACTCTAAATGCATAGGGGCACATGGAGATGAAAAGCACAGATATTAATCCTGGAAAGCCCAGGGGGATGGAAGATGGAGTCCTTCCCGGCAGGCCTGACAAAGGCTGCTGGAGGATGCCTTCCCAGTTCCCCCGCCCTAACCCACTCAGAAACACTAAGTACATCGGGGCACATGGAGTTGAATAGCACGTCGATTAATCCTGGAATGCCCAAGAGGATGGAGGATGGAGTCCTTCCCGGCAGGCCAAACAATGGCTGATGGAGTGGAGGATGCTGTCCCAGGTCCCCCCACCCTGACCCACTCAGAAACACTAGGTACATAGGGACACATGCAGTTGAAAAGGACAAGGATTAATCCTGGAAAGCCCAGGAGGATGGAGGATGGAGTCCTTCCCGGCAGGCCTAACAAAGGCTGCTGGAGTGGAGGATGCCTTCACGTTCCCCTGCCCCAACCCACTCAGAAAAACAAAGAACATAGGGGCATATGGAGTTGAAAAGTACATAGATTAATTCTGGAAAGCCCAGGAGGATATAGGATGGAGTCCTTCCCTGCAGGCCTAACAAAGGATGCGGGAGGATGCCTTCCCAGTTCGCCCCACCCCGACCCACATAGAAACACTAAGTACATAGGGGCACATGGAGTTGAAAAGTACATGGATTAATCTTGTAAAGCAGAGGAGGATGGAGGATGGCGTCGTTACCGGAAGGCCTAAATAAGGCTGCTGGTGTGGAGGATGCCTTCCCAGTTTCCCCCACCCCGACCCACTCAGAAATACTAAGTAAATAGGGGCACATGGAGTTGAAAAGCTCGTCGATTCATCCTGGAAAGCCCAGGAGGATGGAGGATGGAGTCCTTCCCGGCAGGCCTGAGAAAGGCTGCTGGAGGATGCCTTCCCCGTTCCCCCCGCCCCAACCCACTCAGGAACACTAAGTACATAGGGGCACATGGAGTTGAAAAGCACAGATATTAATCCTGGAAAGCCGAGGAGGACAGAGGATGGAGTCCTACCCGGCAGGCCTAAAAAGGATGCTGGAGGATACCTTCCCAGTTCCCCCCGCCCCAACCCACTCAGGAACTCTAAATACATAGGGGCACATGGAGATGAAAAGCACAGATATTAATCCTGGAAAGCCCAGGGGGATGGAGGATGGAGTCCTTCCCGGCAGGCCTGAGAAAGGCTGCTGGAGGATGCCTTCCCAGTTCCCCCACCGCAACCCACTCAAAAACACTAAGTCCATCGGGGCACATGGAGTTGAATAGCACGTCGATTAATCCTGGAAAGCCCAAGAGAATGGAGGATGGAATCCTTCCCGGCAGGCCTAAGAAAGGCTGCTGCAGTGGAGGATGCCTTCCCAGTTCCCCCCACCCCAAACCACTCAGAACCGTAAGTACATAGGGACACATGGAGTTGAAAAGCACATGGATTAATCCTGGAAAGCCCAGGAGGATGCAGGATGGAGTCCTTCCAGGCAGGTCTAAGAAAGGATGCTGGAGGATGCCTTCCAGTTCCCCCCACCCCGACCCACTCAGAAAGACTAAGTACATAGGATCACATGGAGTTGAAAAGCACGTCGATTCATCCTGGAAAGCCCAGGAGGATGGAGGATGGAGTCCTTCCCGGCAGGCCTGAGAGAGGCTCCTGGAGCATGCCTTCCCAGTTCCCCCTGCCCCAACCCACTCAGAAAAACAAAGTACATAGGGGCACATGGAGTTTAAAAGCACGTGGATAAATGACTGGAAAGCCAAGGAGGATGGAGGATGGAATCCTTCCCGGCAGGCCTAACAAAGGCTGCTGGAGTGGAAGATGCCTTCCCAGTTCCCCCACCCTGACCCACTCAGAAATGGTAGGTACATAGGGACACATGGAGTTGAAAAGCACATGGATTAATCCTGGAAAGCCCAGGAGGATGTAGGATGGAGTCCTTCCCCGAAGGCCTAACAAAGGATGCTGGTGGATGCCTTCCCAGTTCGCCCCACCCCGACCCACTCAGAAACACAAAGTACATAGGGGCACATGGAGTTGAAAAGTACATGGATTAATCTTGTAAAGCTGAGGAGGATGGAGGATGGCGTCCTTACCGGAAGGCCTAAGTAAGGCTGCTGGTGTGGAGGATGCCTTCCCAGTTTCCCCCACCCCGACCCACTCAGAAAGACTAAGTACATAGGGGCACATGGAGTTGAAAAGCACGTCAATTCATCCTGGAAAGCCCAGGAGGATGGAGGATGGAGTCCTTCCCGGCAGGCCTGAGAAAGGGTGCTGGAGTGGAGGATGCCTTCGCGTTCCCCCGCCCCAACCCACAAAGAAAAACAAAGTACATAGGGGCACATGGAGTTGAAAAGCACGTGGATAAATGACTAGAAAGCCCAGGAGGATGGAGGATGGAGTCCTTCCCAGCAGGTCTAACAAAGGCAGCTGGAGTGGAGGATGCCTTCCCAGTTCCCCGCACCCCGACCCACTCAGAAAGACTAAGTACATAGGGGCACATGGAGTTGAAAAGCGCATGGATTAATCCTGGAAAGCCCAGGAGGATGGAGTCCTTCCAGGCAGGCCTAACAATGACTGAGGGAGTGGAGGATACTGTCCCAGGTCCCCCATCCCTGACCCACTCAGAATGCTAACTACATAGGGGCACATGGAGTTGAAAAGCACGTCGATTAATCCTGGAAAGCCCAGGAGGATGGAGGATGGAGTCCTTCCCGGCAGGCCTAACAACGATTGATGGAGGATGCATTCCCAGTTCCCCCGCCCCAACCCTCTCAGAAACACTAAGTACATAGGGGCACATGGAATTGAAATTCACATGGATTAATCCTGGAAAGCCCAGGAGGATGGAGGATGGAATCCTTGCTGGCAGGCCTAACAAAGGATGCTGGAGGATGCATTCCCAGTTCCCCCGCCCCAACCCTCTCAGAAACACTAAGTACATAGGGGCACATGGAGTTGAAAAGCACATGGATTAATCCTGGAAAGCCGAGGAGGATGCAGGATGGAATCCTTCCTGGCAGGCCTAACAAAGGCTGCTGGAGCGGAGGATGCCTTCCCAGTTCCCCCCACCCCAACCCACTCAGGACCCTAAGTACATAGGGACACATGGAGTTGAAAAGCACAAGGATTAATCCTCGAAAGCCCAGGAGGATGGAGGATGGAGTCCTTCCTGGAAGATATAAGAAAGGATGCTGGAGGTTGCCCTCCCAGTTCCCCCACCCCAACGCACTCACAGCCCTAAGTACATACGGGCACATGGAGTTGAAAAGCACGTCGATTAATCCTGGAAAGCCCAGGAGCATGGAGGATGGAGTCCTTCCAGGCAGGCCTAACAAAGATTGATGGAGGATGCATTCCCAGTTCCCCCGCCCCAACCCTCTCAGAAACACTAAGTACATAGGGGCACATGGAATTGAAATTCACATGGATTAATCCTGGAAAGCCCAGGAGGATGGAGGATGGAATCCTTGCTGGCAGGCCTAACAAAGGATGCTGGAGGATGCATTCCCAGTTCCCCCGCCCCAACCCTCTCAGAAACACTAAGTACATAGGGGCACATGGAGTTGAAAAGCACATGGATTAATCCTGGAAAGCCGAGGAGGATGCAGGATGGAATCCTTCCTGGCAGGCCTAACAAAGGCTGCTGGAGCGGAGGATGCCTTCCCAGTTCCCCCCACCCCAACCCACTCAGGACCCTAAGTACATAGGGACACATGGAGTTGAAAAGCACAAGGATTAATCCTCGAAAGCCCAGGAGGATGGAGGATGGAGTCCTTCCTGGCAGATATAAGAAAGGATGCTGGAGGTTGCCCTCCCAGTTCCCCCACCCCAACGCACTCACAGCCCTAAGTACATACGGGCACATGGAGTTGAAAAGCACGTCGATTAATCCTGGAAAGCCCAGGAGCATGGAGGATGGAGTCCTTCCAGGCAGGCCTAACAAAGATTGATGGAGGATGCAGTCCCAGTTCCCCCGCCCCAACCCTCTCAGAAACACTAAGTACATAGGGGCACATGGAATTGAAATTCACATGGATTAATCATGGAAAGCCCAGGAGGATGGAGGATGGAATCCTTGCTGGCAGGCCTAACAAAGGATGAGGGAGGATGCATTCCCAGTTCCCCCGCCCCAACCCTCTCAGAAACGCTAAGTACATAGGGACACATGGAGTTGAAAAGCACATGGATTAATCCTGGAAAGCCGAAAAGGATGGAGGATGGAATCCTTCCCGGCAGGCCTAACAAAGGCTGCTGGAGTGGAGGATGCCGTCCCAGTTCCCCCCACCCCAACCCACTCAGAAAGACTAAGTTCATAGGGGCACATAGAGTTGAAAAGCACATGGATTAATCCTTGAAAGCCCAAGAGGATGGAGAATGGAGTCCTTCCCTGCAGGCGTAACAAAGGCTGCTGGAGTGGAGGATGCCTTCCCAGTTCCCCCCACCCCGACCCACTCAGACACGCTAGGTACATAGGGACAAATGGAGTTGAGAAGCAAATGGATTAATCCTGGAAAGCCCAGAAGGATGGAGGATGGAGTCCTTCCCGGCAGGCCTGACAAAGGCTGGTGGGGGATACCTTCCCAGTTCCCCCGCCCTAACCCACTCAGAAACACTAAGTACATGGGGGCACATGGAGTTGAATAGCACGTCGATTAATCCTGGAAAGCCCTGGAGGATGGAGGATGGATTCCTTCCCACCAGATACAAGAAAGGATGCTGGAGGTTGCCTTCCCAATTCCCCCCACCCCAACCCACTCAGAACCCTAACTACATAGGGGCACATGGTGTTGAAAAGCACAAGGATTAATCCTGGAAAGCCGAGGAGGATGGAGGATGGAGTCCTTCCCGGCAGGCCTAACAAAGACTGCTGGAGTGGAGGATGCCTTCGCAGTTCCCCCCACCCCAACCCACTCAGAACGCTAACTACATAGGGGCAAATGGAGTTGAGATGCACATGGAGTAATCCTGGAAAGCCCAGGAGGATGGAGGCTGGAGTCCTTCCTGGCAGATAAAAGAAAGGATGCTGGAGGTTGCCTTCCCAGTTCCCCCACCCCAACCCACTCAGAGCCCTAAGTACATAGGGGCACATGGAGTTGAAAAGCACATGGATTAATCCTGAAAAGCCCAGGAGGATGGAGGATGGAGTCCTTCCCGCCAGGCCTAACAAAGATTGATGGAGGATCCATTCCCAGTTCCGCCGCCCCAACCCTCTCAGAAACACTAAGTACATAGGGGCACATGGAGTTGAAATTCACATGGATTAATCCTGGAAAGCACAGGAGGATGGAGGATGGAGTACTTCCCTGCAGGCGTAACAAAGGCTGCTGGAGTGGAGGATGCCTTCCCAGTTCCCCCCACCCTGACCCACTCAGAAAGACTAAGTACATAGGGGCACATGGAGTTGAAAAGCACAAGGATTAATCCTGGAAAGCCGAAATGGATGGAGGATGGAATCCTTCCCGGAAGGCCTAACAAAGGCTGCTGGAGTGGAGGATGCCTTCCCCGTTCCCCCGCCCCGACGCACTCTGAAACACTACGTACATAGGGGCACATGGAGTTGAAAACCACATGGATTAATCCTGGAAAGCCCAGGAGGATGGAGGATGGAGTCCTTCCCGGCAGGCCTAACAAAGGCTGCTGGAGTGGGGGATGCCTTCCCAGTTCCCCCCACCCAAACCCACTCAGAACGCTAACTACATAGGGGCACATGGAGTTGAAAAGCACATGGATTATTCCTGAACAGCCCAGGAGAATGGAGGATGGAGTCCTTCCTGGCAGTCCTGACAAAGGCTGGTGGAGGATGCCTTCCCGTTCCCCAGCCCCAACCCACTCAGAAAAACAAAGTACATAGGGGTACATGGAGTTGAAAAGCACGTGGATAAATGAATGGAAAGCTCAGGAGGATGGAGGATGGCGTCCTTCCCAGCAGGCCTAACAAAGGCTGCTGGAGTGGGGGATGCCTTCCCAGTTCCCCCACCCTGACCCACTCAGAAACGCTAGGTACATAGGGACACATGGAGTTGAATAGCACATGGATTAATCCTGGAAAGCCCAGGAGGATGGAGGATGGAGTCCTTCCCGGCAGGCCTAAAAAAGCCTCCTGGACTGGAGGATGCCTTCCAGTTCCCCCACCCTGACCAACTCAGAAATGGTAGGTACATAGGGGCACATAGAGTTGAAAAGCACATGGATTAATCCTGGAAAGCCCAGGAGGATGGAGGATGGAGTCCTTCCTGGCAGGCCTAACAAAGGATGAGGGAGGATGCATTCCCAGTTCCCCCGCCCCAACCCTCTCAGAAACACTAAGTACATAGGGACACATGCATTTGAAAAGGACATGGATTAATCCTGGAAAGCACAGGAGGATGGAGGATGGAGTCCTTCCCAGCAGGCCTAACAACGGCTGCTGGAGTGGAGGATGCCGTCCCAGTTCCCCCCACCCCGACCCACTCAGAAAGACTAAGTACATAGGGGCACATGGAGTTAAAAAGCACATGGATTAATCCTGGAAAGCCCAGGAGGATGGAGGATGGAGTCCTTCCCGGCAGAACTAACAAAGGATGATGGAGGATGTATTCCCAGTTCCCCCGCCCCAACCGTCTCAGAAACACTAAGTACATAGGGGCACAAGGAGTTGAGAAGCACATGGATTAATCCTGGAAAGTCGAGGAGGATGGAGGATGGAATCCTTCCTGGCAGGCCTAACAAAGGCTGCTGGAGTGGAGGATGCCTTCCCAGTTCCGCCACCCCAACCCACTCAGAGCCCTAAGTACATAGGGGCAAATGGAGTTGAAAAGCACATGGATTAATCCTGGAAAGCCCAGGAGGATGGAGGATGGAGTCCTTCCCGGCAGGCCTAACAAAGGATGATGGAGGATGCCTTCCCAGTTCCCCCGCCCTAACCCACTCAGAAACACTAAGTACATAGGGGCACATGGAGTTGAAAAGCACATGGATTAATCCTGGAAAGCCCAGGAGGATGGAGGATGGAGTCCTTCCCGGCAGGCCTAACAAAGGATGATGGAGGATGCCTTCCCAGTTCCCCCGCCCTAACCCACTCAGAAACACTAAGTACATAGGGGCACATGGAGTTGAAAAGCACATGGATTAATCCTGGAAAGCCCAGGAGGATGGAGTCCTTCCCGGCAGGCCTAACAAAGGATGATGGAGGATGCCTTCCCAGTTCCGCCACCCCAACCCACTCAGAGCCCTAAGTACATAGGGGCAAATGGAGTTGAAAAGCTCATGGATTTATCATGGAAAGATCAGGAGGATGGAGGATGGAGTCCTTCCTGGCAGGCCAAACAATGGCTGATGGAGTGGAGGATGCTGTCCCAGGTCCCCCCACCCTGACCCACTCAGAAACACTAGGTACATAGGGACACATGCAGTTGAAAAGCACATGGATTAATCCTGGAAAGCCCAGGAGGATGGAGGATGGAGTCCTTCCCGGCAGGTCTAAGAAAGGATGCTGGAGGATACCTTCCCCGTTCTCCCGCCCCAACCTACTCCGAAACGCTAAGTACATAGGGGCACATGGAGTTGAAAAGCGCATGGATTAATCCTGGAAAGCCCAGGAGGATGGAGGATGGAGTCCTTCCAGGCAGGCCTAACAATGGCTGAGGGAGTGGAGGCTGCTGTCCTAGGTCCCCCATCCCTGACCCACTCAGAAACACTAGGTACATGGGGACACATGCAGTTGAAAAGGACATGGATTAATCCTGGAAAGCCCAGGAGGATGGAAGACGGAATCCTTCCCGGCAAGCCTAACAAAGGCTGCTGGAGGGGAGGATGCCTTCCCAGTTCCCCCCACCCCAACCCCCTCAGAACCTTAACTACATAGGGGCACATGGTGTTGAAAAGCACAAGGATTAATCCTGGAAAGCCCAGGAGGATGGAGGATGGAGTCCTTCCCGGCAGGCCTAACAAAGGCTGCTGGAGTGGAGGATGCATTCCCAGTTCCCCCGCCCCAACCCTCTCAGAAACACTAAGTACATAGGGGCACATGGAGTTGAAATTCACATGGATTAATCATGGAAAGCCCAGGAGGTTGGAGGATGGAATCCTCCCTGGCAGGCCTAACAAAGGATGAGGGAGGATGCATTCCCAGTTCCCCTGCCCCAACCCTCTCAGAAACACTAAGTACATAGGGGCACATGGAGTTGAAAAGCACGTGGATAAATGACTGGAAAGCCCAGGAGGATGGAGGATGGAGTCCTTCCTGGCAGTCCTGACAAAGGCTGGTGGAGGATGCCTTCCCGTTCCCCAGCCCCAACCCACTTAGAAAGACTAAGTACATAGGGGCACATGGAGTTGAAAAGCACATGGATAAATGACTGGAAAGCCCAGCAGGATGGAGGATGGAGTCCTTCCCAGCAGGCCTAACAAAGGCTGCTGGAGTGGAGGATGCCGTCCCACTTCCCCCCACCCCGACCCACTCAGAAAGACTACGTACATAGGGGCACATGGAGTTGAAAAACACATGGATTAATCCTGGAAAGCCCAGGAGGATGGAGGATGGAGTCCTTCCCGGCAGGCCTTAGAAAGGCTGCTGGAGTGGAGGATGCCTTCCCAGTTCCCCCCACCCCGACCCACTCAGAAAGACGAAGTACATAGGGGCACATGGAGTTGAAAATCACAAGGATTAATCCTGGAAAGCCCAGGAGGATGGAGGATGGAGTCCTTCCTGGCAGGCCTAACAAAGGATGAGGGAGGATGCATTCCCAGTTCCCCCGCCCCAACCCTCTCAGAAACACTAAGTACATAGGGACACATGGAGTTGAAATGCACATGGATTAATCTTGGAAAGACCAGAAGGATGGAGTATGGAGTCCTTCCCGGCAGGCCTAAAAAGGATGCTGGAGGATACCTTCCCAGTTCCCCCCGCCCCAACCCACTCAGGAACTCTAAATACATAGGGGCACATGGGGATGAAAAGCACAGATATTAATCCTGGAAAGCCCAGGGGGATGGAGGATGGAGTCCTTCCCAGCAGGCCTGAGAAAGGCTGCAGGAGGATGCCTTCCCAGTTCCCCCGCCGCAACCCACTCAAAAATACTAAGTACATGGGGGCACATGGAGTTGAATAGCACGTCGATTAATCCTGGAAACCCCAGGAGGATGGAGGATGGAGTCCGTCCCGGCAGGCCTGAGAAAGGCTGCTGGAGGATGCCTTCCCAGTTCCCCCGCCGCAACCCACTCAAAAACACTAAGTACCTGGGGGCACATGGAGTTGAATAGCACGTCGATTAATCCTGGAAAGCCCAAGAGGATGGAGGATGGAGTCCTTCCCGTCAGGACTGACAAAGGCTGCTGGAGTGAAGGATGCCTTCCCACTTCCCCCCACCCAGACCCACTCAGAAACAATAAGTACATAGGGGCACATGGAGTTGAAAAGCGCATGGATTAATCCTGGAAAGCCGAGGAGGATAGAGGATGGAGTCCTTCCAGGCAGGCCTAACAATGGCTGAGGGAGTGGAGGATGCTGTCCTAGGTCCCCCATCCCTGACCCACTCAGAAACAATAGGTACATGGGGACACATGCAGTTGAAAAGGACATGGATTAATCCTGGAAAGGCCAGGAGGATGGAGGACGGAATCCTTCCCGGCAGGCCTAACAAAGGCTGCTGAAGGGGAGGATGCCTTCCCAGTTCCCCCCACACCAACCCCCTCAGAACCTTACCTACATAGGGGCACATGGAGTTGAAAAACACATGGATTAATCCTGGAAAGCCCAGGAGGATGGAGGATGGAGTCCTTCCCGGCAGGCCTAACAAAGGCTGCTGGAGTGGAGGATGCCTTCCCAGTTCCCCCCACCCCGACCCACTCAGAAAGACGAAGTACATAGGGGCACATGGAGTTGAAAATCACAAGGATTAATCCTGGAAAGCCCAGGAGGATGGAGGATGGAGTCCTTCCCGGCAGATATAAGAAAGGATGCTGGAGGATTCCTTCCCCGTTCCCCCGCCCCAACCCACTCAGAAACACTAAATACATAGGGGCACATGGAGTTGAAAAGCACATGGATTAATCCTGGAAACCCCAGGAGGATGCAGGAAGGAGTCCTTCCCGGCAGGCCTAACAAAGGATGATGGAGGATGTATTCCCAGTTCCCCCCGCCCCAACCCTCTCAGAACACTAAGTACATAGGGACACATGGAGTTGAAAAGCACAAGGATTAATCCTGGAAATCCCAGGAGGATGGAGGATGGAGTCCTTCCCGGCAGATATAAGAAAGGATGCTGGAGGATTCCTTCCCCGTTCCCCCGCCCCAACCCACTCAGAAACACTAAATACATAGGGGCACATGGAGTTGAAAAGCACATGGATTAATCCTGGAAAGCCGAGGAGGATGGAGGATGGAATCCTTTCCGGCAGGCCTAACAAAGGCTGCTGGAGTGGAGGATGCCTTCCCAGTTCCCCCACTCTGACCCATTTAGAAATGGTAGGTACATAGGGACACATGGAGTTGAAAAGCACATGGATTAATCCTGGAAAGCCCAGGAGGATGGAGGATGGCGTCGTTACCGGAAGGCCTAAATAAGGCTGCTGGTGTGGAGGATGCCTTCCCAGTTTCCCCCACCCCGACCCACTCAGAAATACTAAGTAAATAGGGGCACATGGAGTTGAAAAGCTCGTCGATTCATCCTGGAAAGCCCAGGAGGATGGAGGATGGAGTCCTTCCCGGCAGGCCTGAGAAAGGCTGCTGGAGGATGCCTTCCCCGTTCCCCCCGCCCCAACCGACTCAGGAACACTAACTACCTAGGGGCACATGGAGTTCAAAAGCACAGATATTAATCCTGGAAAGCCGAGGAGGATAGAGGATGGAGTCCTACCCGGCAGGCCTAAAAAGGATGCTGGAGGATACGTTCCCAGTTCCCCCCGCCCCAACCCACTCAGGAACTCTAAATACATAGGGGCACAAGGAGTTGAAAAGCACAAGGATTAATCCTGGAAAGCCGAAAAGGATGGAGGATGGAATCCTTCCCGGCAGGCCTAACAAAGGCTGCTGGAGTGGAGGATGTCTTCCCAGTTCCCCCACCCTGACCCACTCAGAAACGCTAGGTACATAGGGACACATGGAGTTGAAAAGCACATGGATTAATCCTGGAAACCCCAGGAGGATGCAGGAAGGAGTCCTTCCCGGCAGGCCTAACAAAGGATGATGGAGGATGTATTCCCAGTTCCCCCCGCCCCAACCCTCTCAGAACACTAAGTACATAGGGACACATGGAGTTGAAAAGCACAAGGATTAATCCTGGAAATCCCAGGAGGATGGAGGATGGAGTCCTTCCCGGCAGATATAAGAAAGGATGCTGGAGGTTGCCTTCCCAGTTCCCCCACCCCAACCCACTCAGAGCCCTAAGTACATAGGGGCACATGGAGTTGAAAAGCACAAGGATTAATCCTGGAAAGCCCAGGAGGCTGCAGGATGGAGTCCTTCCTGGCAGGCCTAACAAAGGATGCTGGAGGATTCCTTCCCCGTTCCCCCGCCCCAAACCACTCAGAAACACTAAATACATAGGGGCACATGGAGTTGAAAAGCACATGGATTAATCCTGGAAAGCCCAGGAGGATGGAGGATGGAATCCTTCCCGGCAGGCCTAACAAAGGCTGCTGGAGTGGAGGATGCCTTCCCAGTTCCCCCACTCTGACCCACTTAGAAATGGTAGGTACATAGGGACACATGGAGTTGAAAAGCACATGGATTAATCCTGGAAAGCCCAGGAGGATGGAGTCCTTCCCGGCAGTCCTAACAAAGGCTGCTGGTCTGGAGGATGCCTTCCCCGTTCCCCCCAACCCAACCCACTCAGAGCCGTAAGTACATAGGGGCACATGGAATTGAAAAGCACATGGATTAATCCTGGAAATCCCAGGAGGATGGAAGATGGAGTCCTTCCCGGCAGGCCTAACAAAGGATGCTGGAGGATGCATTCCCAGTTCCCCCGCCCCACCCTCTCAGAAACACTAAGTACATAGGGGCACATGGATTTGAAATGCACATGGATTTGAAATGCACATGGATTAATCTTGGAATGCCCAGAAGGACGGAGTATGGAGTCCTTCCCGGCAGGCCTAAAAAGGATGCTGGAGGATACCTTCCCAGTTCCCCCCGCCCCAACCCACTCAGGAACTCTAACTGCATAGGGGCACATGGAGATGAAAAGCGCAGATATTAATCCTGGAAAGCCCAGGAGGATGGAGGATGGAGTCCTTCCCGGCAGGCCTGAGAAAGCCTGCTGGACAATGCCTTCCCAGTTCCCCCGCCGCAACCCACTCAAAAACACTAGGTACATGGGGGCACATGGAGTTGAATAGGACGTCGATTAATCCTGGAAAGCCCTGGAGGATGGAGGATGGAGTCCTTCCCGGCAGGCCTGACAAAGGCTGCTGGAGGATGCCTTCCCAGTTCCCCCCACCCCAACCCCCTCAGAACCTTAACTACATAGGGGCACATGGTGTTGAAAAGCACAAGGATTAATCCTGGAAAGCCCAGGAGGATGGTGGATGGAGTCCTTCCCGGCAGGCCTAACAAAGGCTGCTGGAGTGGAGGATGCCTTCCCAGTTCCCCCACCCCAACCCACTCAGAGCCCTAAGTACATAGCGGCACATGGAGTTGAAAAGCACGTCGATTAATCCTGGAAAGCCCAGGAGGATGGAGGATGGAGTCCTTCCCGGCAGGCCTAACAAAGATTGATAGAGGATGCATTCCCAGTTCCCCCGCCCCAACCCTCTCAGAAACACTAAGTACATAGGGGCACATGGAGTTGAAATTCACATGGATTAATCCTGGAAAGCCCAGGAGGATGGAGGATGGAATCCTTCCTGGCAGGCCTAACAAAGGAGGAGGGAGGATGCATTCCCAGTTCCCCCGCCCCAACCCTCTCAGAAACACGAATTAAATAGGGGCACATGGAGTTGAAAAGCACGTGGATAAATGACTGGAAAGCCCAGGAGGATGGAGGATGGAGTCCTTCCTGGCAGTCCTGACAAAGGCTGGTGGAGGATGCCTTCCCGTTCCCCAGCCCCAACCCACTCAGAAAGACTAAGTACATAGGGGCACATGGAGTTGAAAAGCACATGGATAAATGACTGGAAAGCCCAGCAGGATGGAGGATGGAGTCCTTCCCAGCAGGCCTAACAAAGGCTGCTGGAGTGGAGGATGCCGTCCCAGTTCCCCCCACCCCGACCCCCTCAGAAAGACGAAGTACATAGGGGCACATAGAGTTGAAAAGCACATGGATTAATGCTGGAAGGCCAAGAGGATGGAGAATGGAGTCCTTCCCTGCAGGCGTAACAAAGGCTGCTGGAGTGGAGGATGCCTTCCCAGTTCCCCCCACCCCGACCGACTCAGAAAGACTAAGTACATAGGGGCACATGGAGTTGAAAAGCACAAGGATTAATCCTGGAAAGCCGAAAAGGATGGAGGATGGAATCCTTCCCGGCAGGCCTAACAAAGGCTGCTGGAGTGGAGGATGTCTTCCCAGTTCCCCCACCCTGACCCACTCAGAAACGCTAGGTACATAGGGACACATGGAGTTGAAAAGCACATGGATTAATCCTGGAAACCCCAGGAGGATGCAGGAAGGAGTCCTTCCCGGCAGGCCTAACAAAGGATGATGGAGGATGTATTCCCAGTTCCCCCCGCCCCAACCCTCTCAGAACACTAAGTACATAGGGACACATGGAGTTGAAAAGCACAAGGATTAATCCTGGAAATCCCAGGAGGATGGAGGATGGAGTCCTTCCCGGCAGATATAAGAAAGGATGCTGGAGGATTCCTTCCCCGTTCCCCCGCCCCAACCCACTCAGAAACACTAAATACATAGGGGCACATGGAGTTGAAAAGCACATGGATTAATCCTGGAAAGCCGAGGAGGATGGAGGATGGAATCCTTTCCGGCAGGCCTAACAAAGGCTGCTGGAGTGGAGGATGCCTTCCCAGTTCCCCCACTCTGACCCATTTAGAAATGGTAGGTACATAGGGACACATGGAGTTGAAAAGCACATGGATTAATCCTGGAAAGCCGAGGAGGATGGAGGATGGCGTCGTTACCGGAAGGCCTAAATAAGGCTGCTGGTGTGGAGGATGCCTTCCCAGTTTCCCCCACCCCGACCCACTCAGAAATACTAAGTAAATAGGGGCACATGGAGTTGAAAAGCTCGTCGATTCATCCTGGAAAGCCCAGGAGGATGGAGGATGGAGTCCTTCCCGGCAGGCCTGAGAAAGGCTGCTGGAGGATGCCTTCCCCGTTCCCCCCGCCCCAACCGACTCAGGAACACTAACTACCTAGGGGCACATGGAGTTCAAAAGCACAGATATTAATCCTGGAAAGCCGAGGAGGATAGAGGATGGAGTCCTACCCGGCAGGCCTAAAAAGGATGCTGGAGGATACGTTCCCAGTTCCCCCCGCCCCAACCCACTCAGGAACTCTAAATACATAGGGGCACAAGGAGTTGAAAAGCACAAGGATTAATCCTGGAAAGCCGAAAAGGATGGAGGATGGAATCCTTCCCGGCAGGCCTAACAAAGGCTGCTGGAGTGGAGGATGTCTTCCCAGTTCCCCCACCCTGACCCACTCAGAAACGCTAGGTACATAGGGACACATGGAGTTGAAAAGCACATGGATTAATCCTGGAAACCCCAGGAGGATGCAGGAAGGAGTCCTTCCCGGCAGGCCTAACAAAGGATGATGGAGGATGTATTCCCAGTTCCCCCCGCCCCAACCCTCTCAGAACACTAAGTACATAGGGACACATGGAGTTGAAAAGCACAAGGATTAATCCTGGAAATCCCAGGAGGATGGAGGATGGAGTCCTTCCCGGCAGATATAAGAAAGGATGCTGGAGGTTGCCTTCCCAGTTCCCCCACCCCAACCCACTCAGAGCCCTAAGTACATAGGGGCACATGGAGTTGAAAAGCACAAGGATTAATCCTGGAAAGCCCAGGAGGCTGCAGGATGGAGTCCTTCCTGGCAGGCCTAACAAAGGATGCTGGAGGATTCCTTCCCCGTTCCCCCGCCCCAAACCACTCAGAAACACTAAATACATAGGGGCACATGGAGTTGAAAAGCACATGGATTAATCCTGGAAAGCCCAGGAGGATGGAGGATGGAATCCTTCCCGGCAGGCCTAACAAAGGCTGCTGGAGTGGAGGATGCCTTCCCAGTTCCCCCACTCTGACCCACTTAGAAATGGTAGGTACATAGGGACACATGGAGTTGAAAAGCACATGGATTAATCCTGGAAAGCCCAGGAGGATGGAGTCCTTCCCGGCAGTCCTAACAAAGGCTGCTGGTCTGGAGGATGCCTTCCCCGTTCCCCCCAACCCAACCCACTCAGAGCCGTAAGTACATAGGGGCACATGGAATTGAAAAGCACATGGATTAATCCTGGAAATCCCAGGAGGATGGAAGATGGAGTCCTTCCCGGCAGGCCTAACAAAGGATGCTGGAGGATGCATTCCCAGTTCCCCCGCCCCACCCTCTCAGAAACACTAAGTACATAGGGGCACATGGATTTGAAATGCACATGGATTTGAAATGCACATGGATTAATCTTGGAATGCCCAGAAGGACGGAGTATGGAGTCCTTCCCGGCAGGCCTAAAAAGGATGCTGGAGGATACCTTCCCAGTTCCCCCCGCCCCAACCCACTCAGGAACTCTAACTGCATAGGGGCACATGGAGATGAAAAGCGCAGATATTAATCCTGGAAAGCCCAGGAGGATGGAGGATGGAGTCCTTCCCGGCAGGCCTGAGAAAGCCTGCTGGACAATGCCTTCCCAGTTCCCCCGCCGCAACCCACTCAAAAACACTAGGTACATGGGGGCACATGGAGTTGAATAGGACGTCGATTAATCCTGGAAAGCCCTGGAGGATGGAGGATGGAGTCCTTCCCGGCAGGCCTGACAAAGGCTGCTGGAGGATGCCTTCCCAGTTCCCCCCACCCCAACCCCCTCAGAACCTTAACTACATAGGGGCACATGGTGTTGAAAAGCACAAGGATTAATCCTGGAAAGCCCAGGAGGATGGTGGATGGAGTCCTTCCCGGCAGGCCTAACAAAGGCTGCTGGAGTGGAGGATGCCTTCCCAGTTCCCCCACCCCAACCCACTCAGAGCCCTAAGTACATAGCGGCACATGGAGTTGAAAAGCACGTCGATTAATCCTGGAAAGCCCAGGAGGATGGAGGATGGAGTCCTTCCCGGCAGGCCTAACAAAGATTGATAGAGGATGCATTCCCAGTTCCCCCGCCCCAACCCTCTCAGAAACACTAAGTACATAGGGGCACATGGAGTTGAAATTCACATGGATTAATCCTGGAAAGCCCAGGAGGATGGAGGATGGAATCCTTCCTGGCAGGCCTAACAAAGGAGGAGGGAGGATGCATTCCCAGTTCCCCCGCCCCAACCCTCTCAGAAACACGAATTAAATAGGGGCACATGGAGTTGAAAAGCACGTGGATAAATGACTGGAAAGCCCAGGAGGATGGAGGATGGAGTCCTTCCTGGCAGTCCTGACAAAGGCTGGTGGAGGATGCCTTCCCGTTCCCCAGCCCCAACCCACTCAGAAAGACTAAGTACATAGGGGCACATGGAGTTGAAAAGCACATGGATAAATGACTGGAAAGCCCAGCAGGATGGAGGATGGAGTCCTTCCCAGCAGGCCTAACAAAGGCTGCTGGAGTGGAGGATGCCGTCCCAGTTCCCCCCACCCCGACCCCCTCAGAAAGACGAAGTACATAGGGGCACATAGAGTTGAAAAGCACATGGATTAATGCTGGAAGGCCAAGAGGATGGAGAATGGAGTCCTTCCCTGCAGGCGTAACAAAGGCTGCTGGAGTGGAGGATGCCTTCCCAGTTCCCCCCACCCCGACCGACTCAGAAAGACTAAGTACATAGGGGCACATGGAGTTGAAAAGCACAAGGATTAATCCTGGAAAGCCGAAAAGGATGGAGGATGGAATCCTTCCCGGCAGGCCTAACAAAGGCTGCTGGAGTGGAGGATGTCTTCCCAGTTCCCCCACCCTGACCCACTCAGAAACGCTAGGTACATAGGGACACATGGAGTTGAAAAGCACATGGATTAATCCTGGAAACCCCAGGAGGATGCAGGAAGGAGTCCTTCCCGGCAGGCCTAACAAAGGATGATGGAGGATGTATTCCCAGTTCCCCCCGCCCCAACCCTCTCAGAACACTAAGTACATAGGGACACATGGAGTTGAAAAGCACAAGGATTAATCCTGGAAATCCCAGGAGGATGGAGGATGGAGTCCTTCCCGGCAGATATAAGAAAGGATGCTGGAGGATTCCTTCCCCGTTCCCCCGCCCCAACCCACTCAGAAACACTAAATACATAGGGGCACATGGAGTTGAAAAGCACATGGATTAATCCTGGAAAGCCGAGGAGGATGGAGGATGGAATCCTTTCCGGCAGGCCTAACAAAGGCTGCTGGAGTGGAGGATGCCTTCCCAGTTCCCCCACTCTGACCCATTTAGAAATGGTAGGTACATAGGGACACATGGAGTTGAAAAGCACATGGATTAATCCTGGAAAGCCGAGGAGGATGGAGGATGGCGTCGTTACCGGAAGGCCTAAATAAGGCTGCTGGTGTGGAGGATGCCTTCCCAGTTTCCCCCACCCCGACCCACTCAGAAATACTAAGTAAATAGGGGCACATGGAGTTGAAAAGCTCGTCGATTCATCCTGGAAAGCCCAGGAGGATGGAGGATGGAGTCCTTCCCGGCAGGCCTGAGAAAGGCTGCTGGAGGATGCCTTCCCCGTTCCCCCCGCCCCAACCGACTCAGGAACACTAACTACCTAGGGGCACATGGAGTTCAAAAGCACAGATATTAATCCTGGAAAGCCGAGGAGGATAGAGGATGGAGTCCTACCCGGCAGGCCTAAAAAGGATGCTGGAGGATACGTTCCCAGTTCCCCCCGCCCCAACCCACTCAGGAACTCTAAATACATAGGGGCACAAGGAGTTGAAAAGCACAAGGATTAATCCTGGAAAGCCGAAAAGGATGGAGGATGGAATCCTTCCCGGCAGGCCTAACAAAGGCTGCTGGAGTGGAGGATGTCTTCCCAGTTCCCCCACCCTGACCCACTCAGAAACGCTAGGTACATAGGGACACATGGAGTTGAAAAGCACATGGATTAATCCTGGAAACCCCAGGAGGATGCAGGAAGGAGTCCTTCCCGGCAGGCCTAACAAAGGATGATGGAGGATGTATTCCCAGTTCCCCCCGCCCCAACCCTCTCAGAACACTAAGTACATAGGGACACATGGAGTTGAAAAGCACAAGGATTAATCCTGGAAATCCCAGGAGGATGGAGGATGGAGTCCTTCCCGGCAGATATAAGAAAGGATGCTGGAGGTTGCCTTCCCAGTTCCCCCACCCCAACCCACTCAGAGCCGTAAGTACATAGGGGCACATGGAGTTGAAAAGCACAAGGATTAATCCTGGAAAGCCCAGGAGGCTGCAGGATGGAGTCCTTCCTGGCAGGCCTAACAAAGGATGCTGGAGGATTCCTTCCCCGTTCCCCCGCCCCAACCCACTCAGAAACACTAAATACATAGGGGCACATGGAGTTGAAAAGCACATGGATTAATCCTGGAAAGCCCAGGAGGATGGAGGATGGAATCCTTCCCGGCAGGCCTAACAAAGGCTGCTGGAGTGGAGGATGCCTTCCCAGTTCCCCCACTCTGACCCACTTAGAAATGGTAGGTACATAGGGACACATGGAGTTGAAAAGCACATGGATTAATCCTGGAAAGCCCAGGAGGATGGAGTCCTTCCCGGCAGTCCTAACAAAGGCTGCTGGTCTGGAGGATGCCTTCCCCGTTCCCCCCAACCCAACCCACTCAGAGCCGTAAGTACATAGGGGCACATGGAATTGAAAAGCACATGGATTAATCCTGGAAATCCCAGGAGGATGGAAGATGGAGTCCTTCCCGGCAGGCCTAACAAAGGATGATGGAGGATGCATTCCCAGTTCCCCCGCCCCACCCTCTCAGAAACACTAAGTACATAGGGGCACATGGAGTTGAAATGCACATGGATTAATGTTGGAATGCCCAGAAGGATGGAGTATGGAGTCCTTCCCATTAGGCCTAAAAAGGATGCTGGAGGATACCTTCCCAGTTCCCCCCGCCCCAACCCACTCAGGAACTCTAAATGCATAGGGGCACATGGAGATGAAAAGCACAGATATTAATCCTGGAAAGCCCAGGGGGATGGAAGATGGAGTCCTTCCCGGCAGGCCTGACAAAGGCTGCTGGAGGATGCCTTCCCAGTTCCCCCGCCCTAACCCACTCAGAAACACTAAGTACATCGGGGCACATGGAGTTGAATAGCACGTCGATTAATCCTGGAATGCCCAAGAGGATGGAGGATGGAGTCCTTCCCGGCAGGCCAAACAATGGCTGATGGAGTGGAGGATGCTGTCCCAGGTCCCCCCACCCTGACCCACTCAGAAACACTAGGTACATAGGGACACATGCAGTTGAAAAGGACAAGGATTAATCCTGGAAAGCCCAGGAGGATGGAGGATGGAGTCCTTCCCGGCAGGCCTAACAAAGGCTGCTGGAGTGGAGGATGCCTTCACGTTCCCCTGCCCCAACCCACTCAGAAAAACAAAGAACATAGGGGCATATGGAGTTGAAAAGTACATAGATTAATTCTGGAAAGCCCAGGAGGATATAGGATGGAGTCCTTCCCTGCAGGCCTAACAAAGGATGCGGGAGGATGCCTTCCCAGTTCGCCCCACCCCGACCCACATAGAAACACTAAGTACATAGGGGCACATGGAGTTGAAAAGTACATGGATTAATCTTGTAAAGCAGAGGAGGATGGAGGATGGCGTCGTTACCGGAAGGCCTAAATAAGGCTGCTGGTGTGGAGGATGCCTTCCCAGTTTCCCCCACCCCGACCCACTCAGAAATACTAAGTAAATAGGGGCACATGGAGTTGAAAAGCTCGTCGATTCATCCTGGAAAGCCCAGGAGGATGGAGGATGGAGTCCTTCCCGGCAGGCCTGAGAAAGGCTGCTGGAGGATGCCTTCCCCGTTCCCCCCGCCCCAACCGACTCAGGAACACTAAGTACATAGGGGCACATGGAGTTGAAAAGCACAGATATTAATCCTGGAAAGCCGAGGAGGATAGAGGATGGAGTCCTACCCGGCAGGCCTAAAAAGGATGCTGGAGGATACCTTCCCAGTTCCCCCCGCCCCAACCCACTCAGGAACTCTAAATACATAGGGGCACATGGAGATGAAAAGCACAGATATTAATCCTGGAAAGCCCAGGGGGATGGAGGATGGAGTCCTTCCCGGCAGGCCTGAGAAAGGCTGCTGGAGGATGCCTTCCCAGTTCCCCCACCGCAACCCACTCAAAAACACTAAGTCCATCGGGGCACATGGAGTTGAATAGCACGTCGATTAATCCTGGAAAGCCCAAGAGAATGGAGGATGGAATCCTTCCCGGCAGGCCTAAGAAAGGCTGCTGCAGTGGAGGATGCCTTCCCAGTTCCCCCCACCCCAAACCACTCAGAACCGTAAGTACATAGGGACACATGGAGTTGAAAAGCACATGGATTAATCCTGGAAAGCCCAGGAGGATGCAGGATGGAGTCCTTCCAGGCAGGTCTAAGAAAGGATGCTGGAGGATGCCTTCCCAGTTCCCCCACCGCAACCCACTCAGAGCCCTAAGTACATAGGGGCACATGGAGTTGAAAAGCACAAGGATTAATCCTGGAAAGCGCAGGAGGATGGAGTCCTTCCCGGCAGGCCTAAAAAAGCCTGCTGGAGTGGAGGATGCCTTCCAGTTCCCCCCACCCCGACCCACTCAGAAAGACTAAGTACATAGGATCACATGGAGTTGAAAAGCACGTCGATTCATCCTGGAAAGCCCAGGAGGATGGAGGATGGAGTCCTTCCCGGCAGGCCTGAGAGAGGCTCCTGGAGCATGCCTTCCCAGTTCCCCCTGCCCCAACCCACTCAGAAAAACAAAGTACATAGGGGCACATGGAGTTTAAAAGCACGTGGATAAATGACTGGAAAGCCAAGGAGGATGGAGGATGGAATCCTTCCCGGCAGGCCTAACAAAGGCTGCTGGAGTGGAAGATGCCTTCCCAGTTCCCCCACCCTGACCCACTCAGAAATGGTAGGTACATAGGGACACATGGAGTTGAAAAGCACATGGATTAATCCTGGAAAGCCCAGGAGGATGTAGGATGGAGTCCTTCCCCGAAGGCCTAACAAAGGATGCTGGTGGATGCCTTCCCAGTTCGCCCCACCCCGACCCACTCAGAAACACAAAGTACATAGGGGCACATGGAGTTGAAAAGTACATGGATTAATCTTGTAAAGCTGAGGAGGATGGAGGATGGCGTCCTTACCGGAAGGCCTAAGTAAGGCTGCTGGTGTGGAGGATGCCTTCCCAGTTTCCCCCACCCCGACCCACTCAGAAAGACTAAGTACATAGGGGCACATGGAGTTGAAAAGCACGTCAATTCATCCTGGAAAGCCCAGGAGGATGGAGGATGGAGTCCTTCCCGGCAGGCCTGAGAAAGGGTGCTGGAGTGGAGGATGCCTTCGCGTTCCCCCGCCCCAACCCACAAAGAAAAACAAAGTACATAGGGGCACATGGAGTTGAAAAGCACGTGGATAAATGACTAGAAAGCCCAGGAGGATGGAGGATGGAGTCCTTCCCAGCAGGTCTAACAAAGGCAGCTGGAGTGGAGGATGCCTTCCCAGTTCCCCGCACCCCGACCCACTCAGAAAGACTAAGTACATAGGGGCACATGGAGTTGAAAAGCGCATGGATTAATCCTGGAAAGCCCAGGAGGATGGAGTCCTTCCAGGCAGGCCTAACAATGACTGAGGGAGTGGAGGATACTGTCCCAGGTCCCCCATCCCTGACCCACTCAGAATGCTAACTACATAGGGGCACATGGAGTTGAAAAGCACGTCGATTAATCCTGGAAAGCCCAGGAGGATGGAGGATGGAGTCCTTCCCGGCAGGCCTAACAACGATTGATGGAGGATGCATTCCCAGTTCCCCCGCCCCAACCCTCTCAGAAACACTAAGTACATAGGGGCACATGGAATTGAAATTCACATGGATTAATCCTGGAAAGCCCAGGAGGATGGAGGATGGAATCCTTGCTGGCAGGCCTAACAAAGGATGCTGGAGGATGCATTCCCAGTTCCCCCGCCCCAACCCTCTCAGAAACACGAATTAAATAGGGGCACATGGAGTTGAAAAGCACGTGGATAAATGACTGGAAAGCCCAGGAGGATGGAGGATGGAGTCCTTCCTGGCAGTCCTGACAAAGGCTGGTGGAGGATGCCTTCCCGTTCCCCAGCCCCAACCCACTCAGAAAGACTAAGTACATAGGGACACATGGAGTTGAAAAGTACAAGGATTAATCCTGGAAAGCCCAGGAGGATGGAGGATGGAGTCCTTCCCGGCAGATATAAGAAAGGATGCTGGAGGTTGCCTTCCCAGTTCCCCCACCCCAACCCACTCAGAGCCCTAAGTACATACGGGCACAGGGAGTTGAAAAGCACAAGGATTAATCCTGGAAAGCCCAGGAGGATGCAGGATGGAGTCCTTCCTGGCAGGCCTAACGAAGATTGATAGAGGATGCATTCCCAGTTCCCCCGCCCCAACCCTCTCAGAAACACTAAGTACATAGGGGCACATGGAGTTGAAATTCACATGGATTAATCCTGGAAAGCCCAGGAGGATGGAGGATGGAGTCCTTCCCAGCAGGCCTAACAAAGGATGAGGGAGGATGCATTCCCAGTTCCCCCGCCCCAACCCTCTCAGAAACACGAAGTACATAGGGGCACATGGAGTTGAAAAGCACATGGATAAATGACTGGAAAGCCCAGCAGGATGGAGGATGGAGTCCTTCCCAGCAGGCCTAACAAAGGCTGCTGGAGTGGAGGATGCCGTCCCAGTTCCCCCCACCCCGACCCCCTCAGAAAGACGAAGTACATAGGGGCACATAGAGTTGAAAAGCACATGGATTAATGCTGGAAGGCCAAGAGGATGGAGAATGGAGTCCTTCCCTGCAGGCGTAACAAAGGCTGCTGGAGTGGAGGATGCCTTCCCAGTTCCCCCCACCCCGACCGACTCAGAAAGACTAAGTACATAGGGGCACATGGAGTTGAAAAGCACAAGGATTAATCCTGGAAAGCCGAAAAGGATGGAGGATGGAATCCTTCCCGGCAGGCCTAACAAAGGCTGCTGGAGTGGAGGATGTCTTCCCAGTTCCCCCACCCTGACCCACTCAGAAACGCTAGGTACATAGGGACACATGGAGTTGAAAAGCACATGGATTAATCCTGGAAACCCCAGGAGGATGCAGGAAGGAGTCCTTCCCGGCAGGCCTAACAAAGGATGATGGAGGATGTATTCCCAGTTCCCCCCGCCCCAACCCTCTCAGAACACTAAGTACATAGGGACACATGGAGTTGAAAAGCACAAGGATTAATCCTGGAAATCCCAGGAGGATGGAGGATGGAGTCCTTCCCGGCAGATATAAGAAAGGATGCTGGAGGATTCCTTCCCCGTTCCCCCGCCCCAACCCACTCAGAAACACTAAATACATAGGGGCACATGGAGTTGAAAAGCACATGGATTAATCCTGGAAAGCCGAGGAGGATGGAGGATGGAATCCTTTCCGGCAGGCCTAACAAAGGCTGCTGGAGTGGAGGATGCCTTCCCAGTTCCCCCACTCTGACCCATTTAGAAATGGTAGGTACATAGGGACACATGGAGTTGAAAAGCACATGGATTAATCCTGGAAAGCCGAGGAGGATGGAGGATGGCGTCGTTACCGGAAGGCCTAAATAAGGCTGCTGGTGTGGAGGATGCCTTCCCAGTTTCCCCCACCCCGACCCACTCAGAAATACTAAGTAAATAGGGGCACATGGAGTTGAAAAGCTCGTCGATTCATCCTGGAAAGCCCAGGAGGATGGAGGATGGAGTCCTTCCCGGCAGGCCTGAGAAAGGCTGCTGGAGGATGCCTTCCCCGTTCCCCCCGCCCCAACCGACTCAGGAACACTAACTACCTAGGGGCACATGGAGTTCAAAAGCACAGATATTAATCCTGGAAAGCCGAGGAGGATAGAGGATGGAGTCCTACCCGGCAGGCCTAAAAAGGATGCTGGAGGATACGTTCCCAGTTCCCCCCGCCCCAACCCACTCAGGAACTCTAAATACATAGGGGCACAAGGAGTTGAAAAGCACAAGGATTAATCCTGGAAAGCCGAAAAGGATGGAGGATGGAATCCTTCCCGGCAGGCCTAACAAAGGCTGCTGGAGTGGAGGATGTCTTCCCAGTTCCCCCACCCTGACCCACTCAGAAACGCTAGGTACATAGGGACACATGGAGTTGAAAAGCACATGGATTAATCCTGGAAACCCCAGGAGGATGCAGGAAGGAGTCCTTCCCGGCAGGCCTAACAAAGGATGATGGAGGATGTATTCCCAGTTCCCCCCGCCCCAACCCTCTCAGAACACTAAGTACATAGGGACACATGGAGTTGAAAAGCACAAGGATTAATCCTGGAAATCCCAGGAGGATGGAGGATGGAGTCCTTCCCGGCAGATATAAGAAAGGATGCTGGAGGTTGCCTTCCCAGTTCCCCCACCCCAACCCACTCAGAGCCCTAAGTACATAGGGGCACATGGAGTTGAAAAGCACAAGGATTAATCCTGGAAAGCCCAGGAGGCTGCAGGATGGAGTCCTTCCTGGCAGGCCTAACAAAGGATGCTGGAGGATTCCTTCCCCGTTCCCCCGCCCCAAACCACTCAGAAACACTAAATACATAGGGGCACATGGAGTTGAAAAGCACATGGATTAATCCTGGAAAGCCCAGGAGGATGGAGGATGGAATCCTTCCCGGCAGGCCTAACAAAGGCTGCTGGAGTGGAGGATGCCTTCCCAGTTCCCCCACTCTGACCCACTTAGAAATGGTAGGTACATAGGGACACATGGAGTTGAAAAGCACATGGATTAATCCTGGAAAGCCCAGGAGGATGGAGTCCTTCCCGGCAGTCCTAACAAAGGCTGCTGGTCTGGAGGATGCCTTCCCCGTTCCCCCCAACCCAACCCACTCAGAGCCGTAAGTACATAGGGGCACATGGAATTGAAAAGCACATGGATTAATCCTGGAAATCCCAGGAGGATGGAAGATGGAGTCCTTCCCGGCAGGCCTAACAAAGGATGCTGGAGGATGCATTCCCAGTTCCCCCGCCCCACCCTCTCAGAAACACTAAGTACATAGGGGCACATGGATTTGAAATGCACATGGATTTGAAATGCACATGGATTAATCTTGGAATGCCCAGAAGGACGGAGTATGGAGTCCTTCCCGGCAGGCCTAAAAAGGATGCTGGAGGATACCTTCCCAGTTCCCCCCGCCCCAACCCACTCAGGAACTCTAACTGCATAGGGGCACATGGAGATGAAAAGCGCAGATATTAATCCTGGAAAGCCCAGGAGGATGGAGGATGGAGTCCTTCCCGGCAGGCCTGAGAAAGCCTGCTGGACAATGCCTTCCCAGTTCCCCCGCCGCAACCCACTCAAAAACACTAGGTACATGGGGGCACATGGAGTTGAATAGGACGTCGATTAATCCTGGAAAGCCCTGGAGGATGGAGGATGGAGTCCTTCCCGGCAGGCCTGACAAAGGCTGCTGGAGGATGCCTTCCCAGTTCCCCCCACCCCAACCCCCTCAGAACCTTAACTACATAGGGGCACATGGTGTTGAAAAGCACAAGGATTAATCCTGGAAAGCCCAGGAGGATGGTGGATGGAGTCCTTCCCGGCAGGCCTAACAAAGGCTGCTGGAGTGGAGGATGCCTTCCCAGTTCCCCCACCCCAACCCACTCAGAGCCCTAAGTACATAGCGGCACATGGAGTTGAAAAGCACGTCGATTAATCCTGGAAAGCCCAGGAGGATGGAGGATGGAGTCCTTCCCGGCAGGCCTAACAAAGATTGATAGAGGATGCATTCCCAGTTCCCCCGCCCCAACCCTCTCAGAAACACTAAGTACATAGGGGCACATGGAGTTGAAATTCACATGGATTAATCCTGGAAAGCCCAGGAGGATGGAGGATGGAATCCTTCCTGGCAGGCCTAACAAAGGAGGAGGGAGGATGCATTCCCAGTTCCCCCGCCCCAACCCTCTCAGAAACACGAATTAAATAGGGGCACATGGAGTTGAAAAGCACGTGGATAAATGACTGGAAAGCCCAGGAGGATGGAGGATGGAGTCCTTCCTGGCAGTCCTGACAAAGGCTGGTGGAGGATGCCTTCCCGTTCCCCAGCCCCAACCCACTCAGAAAGACTAAGTACATAGGGGCACATGGAGTTGAAAAGCACATGGATAAATGACTGGAAAGCCCAGCAGGATGGAGGATGGAGTCCTTCCCAGCAGGCCTAACAAAGGCTGCTGGAGTGGAGGATGCCGTCCCAGTTCCCCCCACCCCGACCCCCTCAGAAAGACGAAGTACATAGGGGCACATAGAGTTGAAAAGCACATGGATTAATGCTGGAAGGCCAAGAGGATGGAGAATGGAGTCCTTCCCTGCAGGCGTAACAAAGGCTGCTGGAGTGGAGGATGCCTTCCCAGTTCCCCCCACCCCGACCGACTCAGAAAGACTAAGTACATAGGGGCACATGGAGTTGAAAAGCACAAGGATTAATCCTGGAAAGCCGAAAAGGATGGAGGATGGAATCCTTCCCGGCAGGCCTAACAAAGGCTGCTGGAGTGGAGGATGTCTTCCCAGTTCCCCCACCCTGACCCACTCAGAAACGCTAGGTACATAGGGACACATGGAGTTGAAAAGCACATGGATTAATCCTGGAAACCCCAGGAGGATGCAGGAAGGAGTCCTTCCCGGCAGGCCTAACAAAGGATGATGGAGGATGTATTCCCAGTTCCCCCCGCCCCAACCCTCTCAGAACACTAAGTACATAGGGACACATGGAGTTGAAAAGCACAAGGATTAATCCTGGAAATCCCAGGAGGATGGAGGATGGAGTCCTTCCCGGCAGATATAAGAAAGGATGCTGGAGGATTCCTTCCCCGTTCCCCCGCCCCAACCCACTCAGAAACACTAAATACATAGGGGCACATGGAGTTGAAAAGCACATGGATTAATCCTGGAAAGCCGAGGAGGATGGAGGATGGAATCCTTTCCGGCAGGCCTAACAAAGGCTGCTGGAGTGGAGGATGCCTTCCCAGTTCCCCCACTCTGACCCATTTAGAAATGGTAGGTACATAGGGACACATGGAGTTGAAAAGCACATGGATTAATCCTGGAAAGCCGAGGAGGATGGAGGATGGCGTCGTTACCGGAAGGCCTAAATAAGGCTGCTGGTGTGGAGGATGCCTTCCCAGTTTCCCCCACCCCGACCCACTCAGAAATACTAAGTAAATAGGGGCACATGGAGTTGAAAAGCTCGTCGATTCATCCTGGAAAGCCCAGGAGGATGGAGGATGGAGTCCTTCCCGGCAGGCCTGAGAAAGGCTGCTGGAGGATGCCTTCCCCGTTCCCCCCGCCCCAACCGACTCAGGAACACTAACTACCTAGGGGCACATGGAGTTCAAAAGCACAGATATTAATCCTGGAAAGCCGAGGAGGATAGAGGATGGAGTCCTACCCGGCAGGCCTAAAAAGGATGCTGGAGGATACGTTCCCAGTTCCCCCCGCCCCAACCCACTCAGGAACTCTAAATACATAGGGGCACAAGGAGTTGAAAAGCACAAGGATTAATCCTGGAAAGCCGAAAAGGATGGAGGATGGAATCCTTCCCGGCAGGCCTAACAAAGGCTGCTGGAGTGGAGGATGTCTTCCCAGTTCCCCCACCCTGACCCACTCAGAAACGCTAGGTACATAGGGACACATGGAGTTGAAAAGCACATGGATTAATCCTGGAAACCCCAGGAGGATGCAGGAAGGAGTCCTTCCCGGCAGGCCTAACAAAGGATGATGGAGGATGTATTCCCAGTTCCCCCCGCCCCAACCCTCTCAGAACACTAAGTACATAGGGACACATGGAGTTGAAAAGCACAAGGATTAATCCTGGAAATCCCAGGAGGATGGAGGATGGAGTCCTTCCCGGCAGATATAAGAAAGGATGCTGGAGGTTGCCTTCCCAGTTCCCCCACCCCAACCCACTCAGAGCCCTAAGTACATAGGGGCACATGGAGTTGAAAAGCACAAGGATTAATCCTGGAAAGCCCAGGAGGCTGCAGGATGGAGTCCTTCCTGGCAGGCCTAACAAAGGATGCTGGAGGATTCCTTCCCCGTTCCCCCGCCCCAAACCACTCAGAAACACTAAATACATAGGGGCACATGGAGTTGAAAAGCACATGGATTAATCCTGGAAAGCCCAGGAGGATGGAGGATGGAATCCTTCCCGGCAGGCCTAACAAAGGCTGCTGGAGTGGAGGATGCCTTCCCAGTTCCCCCACTCTGACCCACTTAGAAATGGTAGGTACATAGGGACACATGGAGTTGAAAAGCACATGGATTAATCCTGGAAAGCCCAGGAGGATGGAGTCCTTCCCGGCAGTCCTAACAAAGGCTGCTGGTCTGGAGGATGCCTTCCCCGTTCCCCCCAACCCAACCCACTCAGAGCCGTAAGTACATAGGGGCACATGGAATTGAAAAGCACATGGATTAATCCTGGAAATCCCAGGAGGATGGAAGATGGAGTCCTTCCCGGCAGGCCTAACAAAGGATGCTGGAGGATGCATTCCCAGTTCCCCCGCCCCACCCTCTCAGAAACACTAAGTACATAGGGGCACATGGATTTGAAATGCACATGGATTTGAAATGCACATGGATTAATCTTGGAATGCCCAGAAGGACGGAGTATGGAGTCCTTCCCGGCAGGCCTAAAAAGGATGCTGGAGGATACCTTCCCAGTTCCCCCCGCCCCAACCCACTCAGGAACTCTAACTGCATAGGGGCACATGGAGATGAAAAGCGCAGATATTAATCCTGGAAAGCCCAGGAGGATGGAGGATGGAGTCCTTCCCGGCAGGCCTGAGAAAGCCTGCTGGACAATGCCTTCCCAGTTCCCCCGCCGCAACCCACTCAAAAACACTAGGTACATGGGGGCACATGGAGTTGAATAGGACGTCGATTAATCCTGGAAAGCCCTGGAGGATGGAGGATGGAGTCCTTCCCGGCAGGCCTGACAAAGGCTGCTGGAGGATGCCTTCCCAGTTCCCCCCACCCCAACCCCCTCAGAACCTTAACTACATAGGGGCACATGGTGTTGAAAAGCACAAGGATTAATCCTGGAAAGCCCAGGAGGATGGTGGATGGAGTCCTTCCCGGCAGGCCTAACAAAGGCTGCTGGAGTGGAGGATGCCTTCCCAGTTCCCCCACCCCAACCCACTCAGAGCCCTAAGTACATAGCGGCACATGGAGTTGAAAAGCACGTCGATTAATCCTGGAAAGCCCAGGAGGATGGAGGATGGAGTCCTTCCCGGCAGGCCTAACAAAGATTGATAGAGGATGCATTCCCAGTTCCCCCGCCCCAACCCTCTCAGAAACACTAAGTACATAGGGGCACATGGAGTTGAAATTCACATGGATTAATCCTGGAAAGCCCAGGAGGATGGAGGATGGAATCCTTCCTGGCAGGCCTAACAAAGGAGGAGGGAGGATGCATTCCCAGTTCCCCCGCCCCAACCCTCTCAGAAACACGAATTAAATAGGGGCACATGGAGTTGAAAAGCACGTGGATAAATGACTGGAAAGCCCAGGAGGATGGAGGATGGAGTCCTTCCTGGCAGTCCTGACAAAGGCTGGTGGAGGATGCCTTCCCGTTCCCCAGCCCCAACCCACTCAGAAAGACTAAGTACATAGGGGCACATGGAGTTGAAAAGCACATGGATAAATGACTGGAAAGCCCAGCAGGATGGAGGATGGAGTCCTTCCCAGCAGGCCTAACAAAGGCTGCTGGAGTGGAGGATGCCGTCCCAGTTCCCCCCACCCCGACCCCCTCAGAAAGACGAAGTACATAGGGGCACATAGAGTTGAAAAGCACATGGATTAATGCTGGAAGGCCAAGAGGATGGAGAATGGAGTCCTTCCCTGCAGGCGTAACAAAGGCTGCTGGAGTGGAGGATGCCTTCCCAGTTCCCCCCACCCCGACCGACTCAGAAAGACTAAGTACATAGGGGCACATGGAGTTGAAAAGCACAAGGATTAATCCTGGAAAGCCGAAAAGGATGGAGGATGGAATCCTTCCCGGCAGGCCTAACAAAGGCTGCTGGAGTGGAGGATGTCTTCCCAGTTCCCCCACCCTGACCCACTCAGAAACGCTAGGTACATAGGGACACATGGAGTTGAAAAGCACATGGATTAATCCTGGAAACCCCAGGAGGATGCAGGAAGGAGTCCTTCCCGGCAGGCCTAACAAAGGATGATGGAGGATGTATTCCCAGTTCCCCCCGCCCCAACCCTCTCAGAACACTAAGTACATAGGGACACATGGAGTTGAAAAGCACAAGGATTAATCCTGGAAATCCCAGGAGGATGGAGGATGGAGTCCTTCCCGGCAGATATAAGAAAGGATGCTGGAGGATTCCTTCCCCGTTCCCCCGCCCCAACCCACTCAGAAACACTAAATACATAGGGGCACATGGAGTTGAAAAGCACATGGATTAATCCTGGAAAGCCGAGGAGGATGGAGGATGGAATCCTTTCCGGCAGGCCTAACAAAGGCTGCTGGAGTGGAGGATGCCTTCCCAGTTCCCCCACTCTGACCCATTTAGAAATGGTAGGTACATAGGGACACATGGAGTTGAAAAGCACATGGATTAATCCTGGAAAGCCGAGGAGGATGGAGGATGGCGTCGTTACCGGAAGGCCTAAATAAGGCTGCTGGTGTGGAGGATGCCTTCCCAGTTTCCCCCACCCCGACCCACTCAGAAATACTAAGTAAATAGGGGCACATGGAGTTGAAAAGCTCGTCGATTCATCCTGGAAAGCCCAGGAGGATGGAGGATGGAGTCCTTCCCGGCAGGCCTGAGAAAGGCTGCTGGAGGATGCCTTCCCCGTTCCCCCCGCCCCAACCGACTCAGGAACACTAACTACCTAGGGGCACATGGAGTTCAAAAGCACAGATATTAATCCTGGAAAGCCGAGGAGGATAGAGGATGGAGTCCTACCCGGCAGGCCTAAAAAGGATGCTGGAGGATACGTTCCCAGTTCCCCCCGCCCCAACCCACTCAGGAACTCTAAATACATAGGGGCACAAGGAGTTGAAAAGCACAAGGATTAATCCTGGAAAGCCGAAAAGGATGGAGGATGGAATCCTTCCCGGCAGGCCTAACAAAGGCTGCTGGAGTGGAGGATGTCTTCCCAGTTCCCCCACCCTGACCCACTCAGAAACGCTAGGTACATAGGGACACATGGAGTTGAAAAGCACATGGATTAATCCTGGAAACCCCAGGAGGATGCAGGAAGGAGTCCTTCCCGGCAGGCCTAACAAAGGATGATGGAGGATGTATTCCCAGTTCCCCCCGCCCCAACCCTCTCAGAACACTAAGTACATAGGGACACATGGAGTTGAAAAGCACAAGGATTAATCCTGGAAATCCCAGGAGGATGGAGGATGGAGTCCTTCCCGGCAGATATAAGAAAGGATGCTGGAGGTTGCCTTCCCAGTTCCCCCACCCCAACCCACTCAGAGCCGTAAGTACATAGGGGCACATGGAGTTGAAAAGCACAAGGATTAATCCTGGAAAGCCCAGGAGGCTGCAGGATGGAGTCCTTCCTGGCAGGCCTAACAAAGGATGCTGGAGGATTCCTTCCCCGTTCCCCCGCCCCAACCCACTCAGAAACACTAAATACATAGGGGCACATGGAGTTGAAAAGCACATGGATTAATCCTGGAAAGCCCAGGAGGATGGAGGATGGAATCCTTCCCGGCAGGCCTAACAAAGGCTGCTGGAGTGGAGGATGCCTTCCCAGTTCCCCCACTCTGACCCACTTAGAAATGGTAGGTACATAGGGACACATGGAGTTGAAAAGCACATGGATTAATCCTGGAAAGCCCAGGAGGATGGAGTCCTTCCCGGCAGTCCTAACAAAGGCTGCTGGTCTGGAGGATGCCTTCCCCGTTCCCCCCAACCCAACCCACTCAGAGCCGTAAGTACATAGGGGCACATGGAATTGAAAAGCACATGGATTAATCCTGGAAATCCCAGGAGGATGGAAGATGGAGTCCTTCCCGGCAGGCCTAACAAAGGATGATGGAGGATGCATTCCCAGTTCCCCCGCCCCACCCTCTCAGAAACACTAAGTACATAGGGGCACATGGAGTTGAAATGCACATGGATTAATGTTGGAATGCCCAGAAGGATGGAGTATGGAGTCCTTCCCATTAGGCCTAAAAAGGATGCTGGAGGATACCTTCCCAGTTCCCCCCGCCCCAACCCACTCAGGAACTCTAAATGCATAGGGGCACATGGAGATGAAAAGCACAGATATTAATCCTGGAAAGCCCAGGGGGATGGAAGATGGAGTCCTTCCCGGCAGGCCTGACAAAGGCTGCTGGAGGATGCCTTCCCAGTTCCCCCGCCCTAACCCACTCAGAAACACTAAGTACATCGGGGCACATGGAGTTGAATAGCACGTCGATTAATCCTGGAATGCCCAAGAGGATGGAGGATGGAGTCCTTCCCGGCAGGCCAAACAATGGCTGATGGAGTGGAGGATGCTGTCCCAGGTCCCCCCACCCTGACCCACTCAGAAACACTAGGTACATAGGGACACATGCAGTTGAAAAGGACAAGGATTAATCCTGGAAAGCCCAGGAGGATGGAGGATGGAGTCCTTCCCGGCAGGCCTAACAAAGGCTGCTGGAGTGGAGGATGCCTTCACGTTCCCCTGCCCCAACCCACTCAGAAAAACAAAGAACATAGGGGCATATGGAGTTGAAAAGTACATAGATTAATTCTGGAAAGCCCAGGAGGATATAGGATGGAGTCCTTCCCTGCAGGCCTAACAAAGGATGCGGGAGGATGCCTTCCCAGTTCGCCCCACCCCGACCCACATAGAAACACTAAGTACATAGGGGCACATGGAGTTGAAAAGTACATGGATTAATCTTGTAAAGCAGAGGAGGATGGAGGATGGCGTCGTTACCGGAAGGCCTAAATAAGGCTGCTGGTGTGGAGGATGCCTTCCCAGTTTCCCCCACCCCGACCCACTCAGAAATACTAAGTAAATAGGGGCACATGGAGTTGAAAAGCTCGTCGATTCATCCTGGAAAGCCCAGGAGGATGGAGGATGGAGTCCTTCCCGGCAGGCCTGAGAAAGGCTGCTGGAGGATGCCTTCCCCGTTCCCCCCGCCCCAACCGACTCAGGAACACTAAGTACATAGGGGCACATGGAGTTGAAAAGCACAGATATTAATCCTGGAAAGCCGAGGAGGATAGAGGATGGAGTCCTACCCGGCAGGCCTAAAAAGGATGCTGGAGGATACCTTCCCAGTTCCCCCCGCCCCAACCCACTCAGGAACTCTAAATACATAGGGGCACATGGAGATGAAAAGCACAGATATTAATCCTGGAAAGCCCAGGGGGATGGAGGATGGAGTCCTTCCCGGCAGGCCTGAGAAAGGCTGCTGGAGGATGCCTTCCCAGTTCCCCCACCGCAACCCACTCAAAAACACTAAGTCCATCGGGGCACATGGAGTTGAATAGCACGTCGATTAATCCTGGAAAGCCCAAGAGAATGGAGGATGGAATCCTTCCCGGCAGGCCTAAGAAAGGCTGCTGCAGTGGAGGATGCCTTCCCAGTTCCCCCCACCCCAAACCACTCAGAACCGTAAGTACATAGGGACACATGGAGTTGAAAAGCACATGGATTAATCCTGGAAAGCCCAGGAGGATGCAGGATGGAGTCCTTCCAGGCAGGTCTAAGAAAGGATGCTGGAGGATGCCTTCCCAGTTCCCCCACCGCAACCCACTCAGAGCCCTAAGTACATAGGGGCACATGGAGTTGAAAAGCACAAGGATTAATCCTGGAAAGCGCAGGAGGATGGAGTCCTTCCCGGCAGGCCTAAAAAAGCCTGCTGGAGTGGAGGATGCCTTCCAGTTCCCCCCACCCCGACCCACTCAGAAAGACTAAGTACATAGGATCACATGGAGTTGAAAAGCACGTCGATTCATCCTGGAAAGCCCAGGAGGATGGAGGATGGAGTCCTTCCCGGCAGGCCTGAGAGAGGCTCCTGGAGCATGCCTTCCCAGTTCCCCCTGCCCCAACCCACTCAGAAAAACAAAGTACATAGGGGCACATGGAGTTTAAAAGCACGTGGATAAATGACTGGAAAGCCAAGGAGGATGGAGGATGGAATCCTTCCCGGCAGGCCTAACAAAGGCTGCTGGAGTGGAAGATGCCTTCCCAGTTCCCCCACCCTGACCCACTCAGAAATGGTAGGTACATAGGGACACATGGAGTTGAAAAGCACATGGATTAATCCTGGAAAGCCCAGGAGGATGTAGGATGGAGTCCTTCCCCGAAGGCCTAACAAAGGATGCTGGTGGATGCCTTCCCAGTTCGCCCCACCCCGACCCACTCAGAAACACAAAGTACATAGGGGCACATGGAGTTGAAAAGTACATGGATTAATCTTGTAAAGCTGAGGAGGATGGAGGATGGCGTCCTTACCGGAAGGCCTAAGTAAGGCTGCTGGTGTGGAGGATGCCTTCCCAGTTTCCCCCACCCCGACCCACTCAGAAAGACTAAGTACATAGGGGCACATGGAGTTGAAAAGCACGTCAATTCATCCTGGAAAGCCCAGGAGGATGGAGGATGGAGTCCTTCCCGGCAGGCCTGAGAAAGGGTGCTGGAGTGGAGGATGCCTTCGCGTTCCCCCGCCCCAACCCACAAAGAAAAACAAAGTACATAGGGGCACATGGAGTTGAAAAGCACGTGGATAAATGACTAGAAAGCCCAGGAGGATGGAGGATGGAGTCCTTCCCAGCAGGTCTAACAAAGGCAGCTGGAGTGGAGGATGCCTTCCCAGTTCCCCGCACCCCGACCCACTCAGAAAGACTAAGTACATAGGGGCACATGGAGTTGAAAAGCGCATGGATTAATCCTGGAAAGCCCAGGAGGATGGAGTCCTTCCAGGCAGGCCTAACAATGACTGAGGGAGTGGAGGATACTGTCCCAGGTCCCCCATCCCTGACCCACTCAGAATGCTAACTACATAGGGGCACATGGAGTTGAAAAGCACGTCGATTAATCCTGGAAAGCCCAGGAGGATGGAGGATGGAGTCCTTCCCGGCAGGCCTAACAACGATTGATGGAGGATGCATTCCCAGTTCCCCCGCCCCAACCCTCTCAGAAACACTAAGTACATAGGGGCACATGGAATTGAAATTCACATGGATTAATCCTGGAAAGCCCAGGAGGATGGAGGATGGAATCCTTGCTGGCAGGCCTAACAAAGGATGCTGGAGGATGCATTCCCAGTTCCCCCGCCCCAACCCTCTCAGAAACACTAAGTACATAGGGGCACATGGAGTTGAAAAGCACATGGATTAATCCTGGAAAGCCGAGGAGGATGCAGGATGGAATCCTTCCTGGCAGGCCTAACAAAGGCTGCTGGAGCGGAGGATGCCTTCCCAGTTCCCCCCACCCCAACCCACTCAGGACCCTAAGTACATAGGGACACATGGAGTTGAAAAGCACAAGGATTAATCCTCGAAAGCCCAGGAGGATGGAGGATGGAGTCCTTCCTGGAAGATATAAGAAAGGATGCTGGAGGTTGCCCTCCCAGTTCCCCCACCCCAACGCACTCACAGCCCTAAGTACATACGGGCACATGGAGTTGAAAAGCACGTCGATTAATCCTGGAAAGCCCAGGAGCATGGAGGATGGAGTCCTTCCAGGCAGGCCTAACAAAGATTGATGGAGGATGCATTCCCAGTTCCCCCGCCCCAACCCTCTCAGAAACACTAAGTACATAGGGGCACATGGAATTGAAATTCACATGGATTAATCCTGGAAAGCCCAGGAGGATGGAGGATGGAATCCTTGCTGGCAGGCCTAACAAAGGATGCTGGAGGATGCATTCCCAGTTCCCCCGCCCCAACCCTCTCAGAAACACTAAGTACATAGGGGCACATGGAGTTGAAAAGCACATGGATTAATCCTGGAAAGCCGAGGAGGATGCAGGATGGAATCCTTCCTGGCAGGCCTAACAAAGGCTGCTGGAGCGGAGGATGCCTTCCCAGTTCCCCCCACCCCAACCCACTCAGGACCCTAAGTACATAGGGACACATGGAGTTGAAAAGCACAAGGATTAATCCTCGAATGCCCAGGAGGATGGAGGATGGAGTCCTTCCTGGAAGATATAAGAAAGGATGCTGGAGGTTGCCCTCCCAGTTCCCCCACCCCAACGCACTCACAGCCCTAAGTACATACGGGCACATGGAGTTGAAAAGCACGTCGATTAATCCTGGAAAGCCCAGGAGCATGGAGGATGGAGTCCTTCCAGGCAGGCCTAACAAAGATTGATGGAGGATGCAGTCCCAGTTCCCCCGCCCCAACCCTCTCAGAAACACTAAGTACATAGGGGCACATGGAATTGAAATTCACATGGATTAATCATGGAAAGCCCAGGAGGATGGAGGATGGAATCCTTGCTGGCAGGCCTAACAAAGGATGAGGGAGGATGCATTCCCAGTTCCCCCGCCCCAACCCTCTCAGAAACGCTAAGTACATAGGGACACATGGAGTTGAAAAGCACATGGATTAATCCTGGAAAGCCGAAAAGGATGGAGGATGGAATCCTTCCCGGCAGGCCTAACAAAGGCTGCTGGAGTGGAGGATGCCGTCCCAGTTCCCCCCACCCCAACCCACTCAGAAAGACTAAGTTCATAGGGGCACATAGAGTTGAAAAGCACATGGATTAATCCTTGAAAGCCCAAGAGGATGGAGAATGGAGTCCTTCCCTGCAGGCGTAACAAAGGCTGCTGGAGTGGAGGATGCCTTCCCAGTTCCCCCCACCCCGACCCACTCAGACACGCTAGGTACATAGGGACAAATGGAGTTGAGAAGCAAATGGATTAATCCTGGAAAGCCCAGAAGGATGGAGGATGGAGTCCTTCCCGGCAGGCCTGACAAAGGCTGGTGGGGGATACCTTCCCAGTTCCCCCGCCCTAACCCACTCAGAAACACTAAGTACATGGGGGCACATGGAGTTGAATAGCACGTCGATTAATCCTGGAAAGCCCTGGAGGATGGAGGATGGATTCCTTCCCACCAGATACAAGAAAGGATGCTGGAGGTTGCCTTCCCAATTCCCCCCACCCCAACCCACTCAGAACCCTAACTACATAGGGGCACATGGTGTTGAAAAGCACAAGGATTAATCCTGGAAAGCCGAGGAGGATGGAGGATGGAGTCCTTCCCGGCAGGCCTAACAAAGACTGCTGGAGTGGAGGATGCCTTCGCAGTTCCCCCCACCCCAACCCACTCAGAACGCTAACTACATAGGGGCAAATGGAGTTGAGATGCACATGGAGTAATCCTGGAAAGCCCAGGAGGATGGAGGCTGGAGTCCTTCCTGGCAGATAAAAGAAAGGATGCTGGAGGTTGCCTTCCCAGTTCCCCCACCCCAACCCACTCAGAGCCCTAAGTACATAGGGGCACATGGAGTTGAAAAGCACATGGATTAATCCTGAAAAGCCCAGGAGGATGGAGGATGGAGTCCTTCCCGCCAGGCCTAACAAAGATTGATGGAGGATCCATTCCCAGTTCCGCCGCCCCAACCCTCTCAGAAACACTAAGTACATAGGGGCACATGGAGTTGAAATTCACATGGATTAATCCTGGAAAGCACAGGAGGATGGAGGATGGAGTACTTCCCTGCAGGCGTAACAAAGGCTGCTGGAGTGGAGGATGCCTTCCCAGTTCCCCCCACCCTGACCCACTCAGAAAGACTAAGTACATAGGGGCACATGGAGTTGAAAAGCACAAGGATTAATCCTGGAAAGCCGAAATGGATGGAGGATGGAATCCTTCCCGGAAGGCCTAACAAAGGCTGCTGGAGTGGAGGATGCCTTCCCCGTTCCCCCGCCCCGACGCACTCTGAAACACTACGTACATAGGGGCACATGGAGTTGAAAACCACATGGATTAATCCTGGAAAGCCCAGGAGGATGGAGGATGGAGTCCTTCCCGGCAGGCCTAACAAAGGCTGCTGGAGTGGGGGATGCCTTCCCAGTTCCCCCCACCCAAACCCACTCAGAACGCTAACTACATAGGGGCACATGGAGTTGAAAAGCACATGGATTATTCCTGAACAGCCCAGGAGAATGGAGGATGGAGTCCTTCCTGGCAGTCCTGACAAAGGCTGGTGGAGGATGCCTTCCCGTTCCCCAGCCCCAACCCACTCAGAAAAACAAAGTACATAGGGGTACATGGAGTTGAAAAGCACGTGGATAAATGAATGGAAAGCTCAGGAGGATGGAGGATGGCGTCCTTCCCAGCAGGCCTAACAAAGGCTGCTGGAGTGGGGGATGCCTTCCCAGTTCCCCCACCCTGACCCACTCAGAAACGCTAGGTACATAGGGACACATGGAGTTGAATAGCACATGGATTAATCCTGGAAAGCCCAGGAGGATGGAGGATGGAGTCCTTCCCGGCAGGCCTAAAAAAGCCTCCTGGACTGGAGGATGCCTTCCAGTTCCCCCACCCTGACCAACTCAGAAATGGTAGGTACATAGGGGCACATAGAGTTGAAAAGCACATGGATTAATCCTGGAAAGCCCAGGAGGATGGAGGATGGAGTCCTTCCTGGCAGGCCTAACAAAGGATGAGGGAGGATGCATTCCCAGTTCCCCCGCCCCAACCCTCTCAGAAACACTAAGTACATAGGGACACATGCATTTGAAAAGGACATGGATTAATCCTGGAAAGCACAGGAGGATGGAGGATGGAGTCCTTCCCAGCAGGCCTAACAACGGCTGCTGGAGTGGAGGATGCCGTCCCAGTTCCCCCCACCCCGACCCACTCAGAAAGACTAAGTACATAGGGGCACATGGAGTTAAAAAGCACATGGATTAATCCTGGAAAGCCCAGGAGGATGGAGGATGGAGTCCTTCCCGGCAGAACTAACAAAGGATGATGGAGGATGTATTCCCAGTTCCCCCGCCCCAACCGTCTCAGAAACACTAAGTACATAGGGGCACAAGGAGTTGAGAAGCACATGGATTAATCCTGGAAAGTCGAGGAGGATGGAGGATGGAATCCTTCCTGGCAGGCCTAACAAAGGCTGCTGGAGTGGAGGATGCCTTCCCAGTTCCGCCACCCCAACCCACTCAGAGCCCTAAGTACATAGGGGCAAATGGAGTTGAAAAGCACATGGATTAATCCTGGAAAGCCCAGGAGGATGGAGGATGGAGTCCTTCCCGGCAGGCCTAACAAAGGATGATGGAGGATGCCTTCCCAGTTCCCCCGCCCTAACCCACTCAGAAACACTAAGTACATAGGGGCACATGGAGTTGAAAAGCACATGGATTAATCCTGGAAAGCCCAGGAGGATGGAGGATGGAGTCCTTCCCGGCAGGCCTAACAAAGGATGATGGAGGATGCCTTCCCAGTTCCCCCGCCCTAACCCACTCAGAAACACTAAGTACATAGGGGCACATGGAGTTGAAAAGCACATGGATTAATCCTGGAAAGCCCAGGAGGATGGAGTCCTTCCCGGCAGGCCTAACAAAGGATGATGGAGGATGCCTTCCCAGTTCCGCCACCCCAACCCACTCAGAGCCCTAAGTACATAGGGGCAAATGGAGTTGAAAAGCTCATGGATTTATCATGGAAAGATCAGGAGGATGGAGGATGGAGTCCTTCCTGGCAGGCCAAACAATGGCTGATGGAGTGGAGGATGCTGTCCCAGGTCCCCCCACCCTGACCCACTCAGAAACACTAGGTACATAGGGACACATGCAGTTGAAAAGCACATGGATTAATCCTGGAAAGCCCAGGAGGATGGAGGATGGAGTCCTTCCCGGCAGGTCTAAGAAAGGATGCTGGAGGATACCTTCCCCGTTCTCCCGCCCCAACCTACTCCGAAACGCTAAGTACATAGGGGCACATGGAGTTGAAAAGCGCATGGATTAATCCTGGAAAGCCCAGGAGGATGGAGGATGGAGTCCTTCCAGGCAGGCCTAACAATGGCTGAGGGAGTGGAGGCTGCTGTCCTAGGTCCCCCATCCCTGACCCACTCAGAAACACTAGGTACATGGGGACACATGCAGTTGAAAAGGACATGGATTAATCCTGGAAAGCCCAGGATGATGGAAGACGGAATCCTTCCCGGCAAGCCTAACAAAGGCTGCTGGAGGGGAGGATGCCTTCCCAGTTCCCCCCACCCCAACCCCCTCAGAACCTTAACTACATAGGGGCACATGGTGTTGAAAAGCACAAGGATTAATCCTGGAAAGCCCAGGAGGATGGAGGATGGAGTCCTTCCCGGCAGGCCTAACAAAGGCTGCTGGAGTGGAGGATGCATTCCCAGTTCCCCCGCCCCAACCCTCTCAGAAACACTAAGTACATAGGGGCACATGGAGTTGAAATTCACATGGATTAATCATGGAAAGCCCAGGAGGTTGGAGGATGGAATCCTTCCTGGCAGGCCTAACAAAGGATGAGGGAGGATGCATTCCCAGTTCCCCTGCCCCAACCCTCTCAGAAACACTAAGTACATAGGGGCACATGGAGTTGAAAAGCACGTGGATAAATGACTGGAAAGCCCAGGAGGATGGAGGATGGAGTCCTTCCTGGCAGTCCTGACAAAGGCTGGTGGAGGATGCCTTCCCGTTCCCCAGCCCCAACCCACTTAGAAAGACTAAGTACATAGGGGCACATGGAGTTGAAAAGCACATGGATAAATGACTGGAAAGCCCAGCAGGATGGAGGATGGAGTCCTTCCCAGCAGGCCTAACAAAGGCTGCTGGAGTGGAGGATGCCGTCCCACTTCCCCCCACCCCGACCCACTCAGAAAGACTACGTACATAGGGGCACATGGAGTTGAAAAACACATGGATTAATCCTGGAAAGCCCAGGAGGATGGAGGATGGAGTCCTTCCCGGCAGGCCTTAGAAAGGCTGCTGGAGTGGAGGATGCCTTCCCAGTTCCCCCCACCCCGACCCACTCAGAAAGACGAAGTACATAGGGGCACATGGAGTTGAAAATCACAAGGATTAATCCTGGAAAGCCCAGGAGGATGGAGGATGGAGTCCTTCCTGGCAGGCCTAACAAAGGATGAGGGAGGATGCATTCCCAGTTCCCCCGCCCCAACCCTCTCAGAAACACTAAGTACATAGGGACACATGGAGTTGAAATGCACATGGATTAATCTTGGAAAGACCAGAAGGATGGAGTATGGAGTCCTTCCCGGCAGGCCTAAAAAGGATGCTGGAGGATACCTTCCCAGTTCCCCCCGCCCCAACCCACTCAGGAACTCTAAATACATAGGGGCACATGGGGATGAAAAGCACAGATATTAATCCTGGAAAGCCCAGGGGGATGGAGGATGGAGTCCTTCCCAGCAGGCCTGAGAAAGGCTGCAGGAGGATGCCTTCCCAGTTCCCCCGCCGCAACCCACTCAAAAATACTAAGTACATGGGGGCACATGGAGTTGAATAGCACGTCGATTAATCCTGGAAACCCCAGGAGGATGGAGGATGGAGTCCGTCCCGGCAGGCCTGAGAAAGGCTGCTGGAGGATGCCTTCCCAGTTCCCCCGCCGCAACCCACTCAAAAACACTAAGTACCTGGGGGCACATGGAGTTGAATAGCACGTCGATTAATCCTGGAAAGCCCAAGAGGATGGAGGATGGAGTCCTTCCCGTCAGGACTGACAAAGGCTGCTGGAGTGAAGGATGCCTTCCCACTTCCCCCCACCCAGACCCACTCAGAAACAATAAGTACATAGGGGCACATGGAGTTGAAAAGCGCATGGATTAATCCTGGAAAGCCCAGGAGGATAGAGGATGGAGTCCTTCCAGGCAGGCCTAACAATGGCTGAGGGAGTGGAGGATGCTGTCCTAGGTCCCCCATCCCTGACCCACTCAGAAACAATAGGTACATGGGGACACATGCAGTTGAAAAGGACATGGATTAATCCTGGAAAGGCCAGGAGGATGGAGGACGGAATCCTTCCCGGCAGGCCTAACAAAGGCTGCTGAAGGGGAGGATGCCTTCCCAGTTCCCCCCACACCAACCCCCTCAGAACCTTACCTACATAGGGGCACATGGAGTTGAAAAACACATGGATTAATCCTGGAAAGCCCAGGAGGATGGAGGATGGAGTCCTTCCCGGCAGGCCTAACAAAGGCTGCTGGAGTGGAGGATGCCTTCCCAGTTCCCCCCACCCCGACCCACTCAGAAAGACGAAGTACATAGGGGCACATGGAGTTGAAAATCACAAGGATTAATCCTGGAAAGCCCAGGAGGATGGAGGATGGAGTCCTTCCCGGCAGGTCTAACAAAGGAGGCTGGAGGATGCCTTCCCCGTTCCCCCGCCCCAACGCACTCTGAAACACTACGTACATAGGGGCACATGGAGTTGAAAACCACATGGATTAATCCTGGAAAGCCCAGGAGGATGGAGGATGGAGTCCTTCCCGGCAGGCCTAACAAAGGCTGCTGAAGTGGGGGATGCCTTCCAGTTCCCCCCACCCCGACCCACTCAGAAAGACTAAGTACATAGGGGCACATGGAGTTGAAAAGCACATGGATTAATCCTGGAAAGCCCAGGAGGATGGAGGATGGAGTCCTTCCCGGTAGGCCTAACAAAGGCTGCTGGAGTGGAGGATGCCTTCCCAGTTCCCCCCACCCCAACCCACTCAGAGCCCTAAGTACATAGGGGCACATGGAGTTGAAAAGAACATAGATTAATCCTGGAAAGCGCAGGAGGATGGAGGATGGAGTCCTTCCCGGCAGGCCTAACAAAGGATGATGGAGGATGCCTTCCCAGTTCCCCCGCCCTAACCCACTCACAAACACTAAGTACGTAGGGGCACATGGAGTTGAAAAGCACATGGATTAATCCTGGAAAGCCCAGGAGGATGGAGTCCTTCCCGGCAGGCCTAAAAAGGATGCTGGAGGATGGCTTGCACGTTCCCCCCGCCCCAACCCACTCAGAAATAGTAAGTACATAGGGGCACATGGAGTTGAAAAGCTCATGGATTTATCATGGAAAGATCAGGAGGATGGAGGATGGAGTCCTTCCTGGCAGGCCAAACAATGGCTGATGGAGTGGAGGATGCTGTCCCAGGTCCCCCCACCCTGACCCACTCAGAAACACTAGGTACATAGGGACACATGGAGTTGAAAAGCACATGGATTAATCCTGGAAAGCCCAGGAGGATGGAGGATGGAGTCCTTCCCGTCAGGACTGAGAAAGGCTGCTGGAGTGAAGGATGCCTTCCCACATCCCCCGACCCCGACCCACTCAGAAACACTAAGTACATGGGGGCACATGGAGTTGAATAGCACGTCGACTAATTCGGGAAAGCCCAAGAGGATGGAGGATGGAGTCCTTCCCGTCAGGACTGACAAACGCTGCTGGAGTGGGGGATGCCTTCCCACTTCCCCCCACCCTGACCCACTCAGAAACACTAGGTACATAGGGACACATGCATTTGAAAAGGACATGGATTAATCCTGGAAAGCCCTGGAGGATGGAGGATGGAGTCCTTCCCGGCAGGCCTGACAAAGGCAGGTGGCGGATGCCTTTCCAGTTCCCCCGCCGCAACCCACTCAAAAACACTAAGTACATGGGGGCACATGGAGTTGAAAAGCACGTCGATTAATCCTGGAAAGCCCTGGAGGATGGAGGATGGAGTCCTTCCCAGCAGGCCTGAGAAAGGCTGCTGGAGGATGCCTTCCCAGTTCCCCCGCCGCAACCCACTCAAAAACACTAAGTACATGGGGGCACATGGAGTTGAAAAGCACATGGATTTATCCTGGAAAGCCCAGGAGGATGGAGGATGGAGTCCTTCCCGGCAGGTCTAAGAAAGGCTGCTGGAGGATGCCTTCCCCGTTCTCCTGCACCAACCTACTCAGAAAGGCTAAGTAAATAGGGGCACATTGAGTTGAAAAGCGCATGGATTAATCCTGGAAAGCCCAGGAGGATGGAGGATGGAGTCCTTCCAGGCAGGCCTAAAAAGGATGCTGGAGGATGGCTTGCCCGTTCCCCCCGCCCCAACCCACTCAGAAGCCTAACTACATAGGGGCACATGGTGTTGAAAAGCACAAGGATTAATCCTGGAAAGCCCAGGAAGATGGAGGATGGAGTCCTTCCCGGCAGGCCTAACAAAGGCTGCTGGAGTGGAGGATGCCTTCCCAGTTCCCCCCACCCCAACCCAATCAGAATGCTAACTACATAGGGGCACATGGAGTTGAAAAGCACATGGATTAATCCTGGAAAGCCCAGGAGGATGGAAGATGGAGTCCTTCCCGGCAGGCCTAACAAAGGATGCTGGAGGATGCATTCCCAGTTCCCCCCCCCCACCCTCTCAGAAACACTAAGTACATAGGGGCACATGGATTTGAAATGCACATGGATTTGAAATGCACATGGATTAATCTTGGAATGCCCAGAAGGACGGAGTATGGAGTCCTTCCCGGCAGGCCTAAAAAGGATGCTGGAGGATACCTTCCCAGTTCCCCCCGCCCCAACCCACTCAGGAACTCTAACTGCATAGGGGCACATGGAGATGAAAAGCGCAGATATTAATCCTGGAAAGCCCAGGAGGATGGAGGATGGAGTCCTTCCCGGCAGGCCTGAGAAAGCCTGCTGGACAATGCCTTCCCAGTTCCCCCGCCGCAACCCACTCAAAAACACTAGGTACATGGGGGCACATGGAGTTGAATAGGACGTCGATTAATCCTGGAAAGCCCTGGAGGATGGAGGATGGAGTCCTTCCCGGCAGGCCTGACAAAGGCTGCTGGAGGATGCCTTCCCAGTTCCCCCCACCCCAACCCCCTCAGAACCTTAACTACATAGGGGCACATGGTGTTGAAAAGCACAAGGATTAATCCTGGAAAGCCCAGGAGGATGGTGGATGGAGTCCTTCCCGGCAGGCCTAACAAAGGCTGCTGGAGTGGAGGATGCCTTCCCAGTTCCCCCACCCCAACCCACTCAGAGCCCTAAGTACATAGCGGCACATGGAGTTGAAAAGCACGTCGATTAATCCTGGAAAGCCCAGGAGGATGGAGGATGGAGTCCTTCCCGGCAGGCCTAACAAAGATTGATAGAGGATGCATTCCCAGTTCCCCCGCCCCAACCCTCTCAGAAACACTAAGTACATAGGGGCACATGGAGTTGAAATTCACATGGATTAATCCTGGAAAGCCCAGGAGGATGGAGGATGGAATCCTTCCTGGCAGGCCTAACAAAGGAGGAGGGAGGATGCATTCCCAGTTCCCCCGCCCCAACCCTCTCAGAAACACGAATTAAATAGGGGCACATGGAGTTGAAAAGCACGTGGATAAATGACTGGAAAGCCCAGGAGGATGGAGGATGGAGTCCTTCCTGGCAGTCCTGACAAAGGCTGGTGGAGGATGCCTTCCCGTTCCCCAGCCCCAACCCACTCAGAAAGACTAAGTACATAGGGGCACATGGAGTTGAAAAGCACATGGATAAATGACTGGAAAGCCCAGCAGGATGGAGGATGGAGTCCTTCCCAGCAGGCCTAACAAAGGCTGCTGGAGTGGAGGATGCCGTCCCAGTTCCCCCCACCCCGACCCCCTCAGAAAGACGAAGTACATAGGGGCACATAGAGTTGAAAAGCACATGGATTAATGCTGGAAGGCCAAGAGGATGGAGAATGGAGTCCTTCCCTGCAGGCGTAACAAAGGCTGCTGGAGTGGAGGATGCCTTCCCAGTTCCCCCCACCCCGACCGACTCAGAAAGACTAAGTACATAGGGGCACATGGAGTTGAAAAGCACAAGGATTAATCCTGGAAAGCCGAAAAGGATGGAGGATGGAATCCTTCCCGGCAGGCCTAACAAAGGCTGCTGGAGTGGAGGATGTCTTCCCAGTTCCCCCACCCTGACCCACTCAGAAACGCTAGGTACATAGGGACACATGGAGTTGAAAAGCACATGGATTAATCCTGGAAACCCCAGGAGGATGCAGGAAGGAGTCCTTCCCGGCAGGCCTAACAAAGGATGATGGAGGATGTATTCCCAGTTCCCCCCGCCCCAACCCTCTCAGAACACTAAGTACATAGGGACACATGGAGTTGAAAAGCACAAGGATTAATCCTGGAAATCCCAGGAGGATGGAGGATGGAGTCCTTCCCGGCAGATATAAGAAAGGATGCTGGAGGATTCCTTCCCCGTTCCCCCGCCCCAACCCACTCAGAAACACTAAATACATAGGGGCACATGGAGTTGAAAAGCACATGGATTAATCCTGGAAAGCCGAGGAGGATGGAGGATGGAATCCTTTCCGGCAGGCCTAACAAAGGCTGCTGGAGTGGAGGATGCCTTCCCAGTTCCCCCACTCTGACCCATTTAGAAATGGTAGGTACATAGGGACACATGGAGTTGAAAAGCACATGGATTAATCCTGGAAAGCCGAGGAGGATGGAGGATGGCGTCGTTACCGGAAGGCCTAAATAAGGCTGCTGGTGTGGAGGATGCCTTCCCAGTTTCCCCCACCCCGACCCACTCAGAAATACTAAGTAAATAGGGGCACATGGAGTTGAAAAGCTCGTCGATTCATCCTGGAAAGCCCAGGAGGATGGAGGATGGAGTCCTTCCCGGCAGGCCTGAGAAAGGCTGCTGGAGGATGCCTTCCCCGTTCCCCCCGCCCCAACCGACTCAGGAACACTAACTACCTAGGGGCACATGGAGTTCAAAAGCACAGATATTAATCCTGGAAAGCCGAGGAGGATAGAGGATGGAGTCCTACCCGGCAGGCCTAAAAAGGATGCTGGAGGATACGTTCCCAGTTCCCCCCGCCCCAACCCACTCAGGAACTCTAAATACATAGGGGCACAAGGAGTTGAAAAGCACAAGGATTAATCCTGGAAAGCCGAAAAGGATGGAGGATGGAATCCTTCCCGGCAGGCCTAACAAAGGCTGCTGGAGTGGAGGATGTCTTCCCAGTTCCCCCACCCTGACCCACTCAGAAACGCTAGGTACATAGGGACACATGGAGTTGAAAAGCACATGGATTAATCCTGGAAACCCCAGGAGGATGCAGGAAGGAGTCCTTCCCGGCAGGCCTAACAAAGGATGATGGAGGATGTATTCCCAGTTCCCCCCGCCCCAACCCTCTCAGAACACTAAGTACATAGGGACACATGGAGTTGAAAAGCACAAGGATTAATCCTGGAAATCCCAGGAGGATGGAGGATGGAGTCCTTCCCGGCAGATATAAGAAAGGATGCTGGAGGTTGCCTTCCCAGTTCCCCCACCCCAACCCACTCAGAGCCCTAAGTACATAGGGGCACATGGAGTTGAAAAGCACAAGGATTAATCCTGGAAAGCCCAGGAGGCTGCAGGATGGAGTCCTTCCTGGCAGGCCTAACAAAGGATGCTGGAGGATTCCTTCCCCGTTCCCCCGCCCCAAACCACTCAGAAACACTAAATACATAGGGGCACATGGAGTTGAAAAGCACATGGATTAATCCTGGAAAGCCCAGGAGGATGGAGGATGGAATCCTTCCCGGCAGGCCTAACAAAGGCTGCTGGAGTGGAGGATGCCTTCCCAGTTCCCCCACTCTGACCCACTTAGAAATGGTAGGTACATAGGGACACATGGAGTTGAAAAGCACATGGATTAATCCTGGAAAGCCCAGGAGGATGGAGTCCTTCCCGGCAGTCCTAACAAAGGCTGCTGGTCTGGAGGATGCCTTCCCCGTTCCCCCCAACCCAACCCACTCAGAGCCGTAAGTACATAGGGGCACATGGAATTGAAAAGCACATGGATTAATCCTGGAAATCCCAGGAGGATGGAAGATGGAGTCCTTCCCGGCAGGCCTAACAAAGGATGCTGGAGGATGCATTCCCAGTTCCCCCGCCCCACCCTCTCAGAAACACTAAGTACATAGGGGCACATGGATTTGAAATGCACATGGATTTGAAATGCACATGGATTAATCTTGGAATGCCCAGAAGGACGGAGTATGGAGTCCTTCCCGGCAGGCCTAAAAAGGATGCTGGAGGATACCTTCCCAGTTCCCCCCGCCCCAACCCACTCAGGAACTCTAACTGCATAGGGGCACATGGAGATGAAAAGCGCAGATATTAATCCTGGAAAGCCCAGGAGGATGGAGGATGGAGTCCTTCCCGGCAGGCCTGAGAAAGCCTGCTGGACAATGCCTTCCCAGTTCCCCCGCCGCAACCCACTCAAAAACACTAGGTACATGGGGGCACATGGAGTTGAATAGGACGTCGATTAATCCTGGAAAGCCCTGGAGGATGGAGGATGGAGTCCTTCCCGGCAGGCCTGACAAAGGCTGCTGGAGGATGCCTTCCCAGTTCCCCCCACCCCAACCCCCTCAGAACCTTAACTACATAGGGGCACATGGTGTTGAAAAGCACAAGGATTAATCCTGGAAAGCCCAGGAGGATGGTGGATGGAGTCCTTCCCGGCAGGCCTAACAAAGGCTGCTGGAGTGGAGGATGCCTTCCCAGTTCCCCCACCCCAACCCACTCAGAGCCCTAAGTACATAGCGGCACATGGAGTTGAAAAGCACGTCGATTAATCCTGGAAAGCCCAGGAGGATGGAGGATGGAGTCCTTCCCGGCAGGCCTAACAAAGATTGATAGAGGATGCATTCCCAGTTCCCCCGCCCCAACCCTCTCAGAAACACTAAGTACATAGGGGCACATGGAGTTGAAATTCACATGGATTAATCCTGGAAAGCCCAGGAGGATGGAGGATGGAATCCTTCCTGGCAGGCCTAACAAAGGAGGAGGGAGGATGCATTCCCAGTTCCCCCGCCCCAACCCTCTCAGAAACACGAATTAAATAGGGGCACATGGAGTTGAAAAGCACGTGGATAAATGACTGGAAAGCCCAGCAGGATGGAGGATGGAGTCCTTCCTGGCAGTCCTGACAAAGGCTGGTGGAGGATGCCTTCCCGTTCCCCAGCCCCAACCCACTCAGAAAGACTAAGTACATAGGGGCACATGGAGTTGAAAAGCACATGGATAAATGACTGGAAAGCCCAGCAGGATGGAGGATGGAGTCCTTCCCAGCAGGCCTAACAAAGGCTGCTGGAGTGGAGGATGCCGTCCCAGTTCCCCCCACCCCGACCCCCTCAGAAAGACGAAGTACATAGGGGCACATAGAGTTGAAAAGCACATGGATTAATGCTGGAAGGCCAAGAGGATGGAGAATGGAGTCCTTCCCTGCAGGCGTAACAAAGGCTGCTGGAGTGGAGGATGCCTTCCCAGTTCCCCCCACCCCGACCGACTCAGAAAGACTAAGTACATAGGGGCACATGGAGTTGAAAAGCACAAGGATTAATCCTGGAAAGCCGAAAAGGATGGAGGATGGAATCCTTCCCGGCAGGCCTAACAAAGGCTGCTGGAGTGGAGGATGTCTTCCCAGTTCCCCCACCCTGACCCACTCAGAAACGCTAGGTACATAGGGACACATGGAGTTGAAAAGCACATGGATTAATCCTGGAAACCCCAGGAGGATGCAGGAAGGAGTCCTTCCCGGCAGGCCTAACAAAGGATGATGGAGGATGTATTCCCAGTTCCCCCCGCCCCAACCCTCTCAGAACACTAAGTACATAGGGACACATGGAGTTGAAAAGCACAAGGATTAATCCTGGAAATCCCAGGAGGATGGAGGATGGAGTCCTTCCCGGCAGATATAAGAAAGGATGCTGGAGGTTGCCTTCCCAGTTCCCCCACCCCAACCCACTCAGAGCCGTAAGTACATAGGGGCACATGGAGTTGAAAAGCACAAGGATTAATCCTGGAAAGCCCAGGAGGCTGCAGGATGGAGTCCTTCCTGGCAGGCCTAACAAAGGATGCTGGAGGATTCCTTCCCCGTTCCCCCGCCCCAAACCACTCAGAAACACTAAATACATAGGGGCACATGGAGTTGAAAAGCACATGGATTAATCCTGGAAAGCCCAGGAGGATGGAGGATGGAATCCTTCCCGGCAGGCCTAACAAAGGCTGCTGGAGTGGAGGATGCCTTCCCAGTTCCCCCACTCTGACCCACTTAGAAATGGTAGGTACATAGGGACACATGGAGTTGAAAAGCACATGGATTAATCCTGGAAAGCCCAGGAGGATGGAGTCCTTCCCGGCAGTCCTAACAAAGGCTGCTGGTCTGGAGGATGCCTTCCCCGTTCCCCCCAACCCAACCCACTCAGAGCCGTAAGTACATAGGGGCACATGGAATTGAAAAGCACATGGATTAATCCTGGAAATCCCAGGAGGATGGAAGATGGAGTCCTTCCCGGCAGGCCTAACAAAGGATGATGGAGGATGCATTCCCAGTTCCCCCGCCCCACCCTCTCAGAAACACTAAGTACATAGGGGCACATGGAGTTGAAATGCACATGGATTAATGTTGGAATGCCCAGAAGGATGGAGTATGGAGTCCTTCCCATTAGGCCTAAAAAGGATGCTGGAGGATACCTTCCCAGTTCCCCCCGCCCCAACCCACTCAGGAACTCTAAATGCATAGGGGCACATGGAGATGAAAAGCACAGATATTAATCCTGGAAAGCCCAGGGGGATGGAAGATGGAGTCCTTCCCGGCAGGCCTGACAAAGGCTGCTGGAGGATGCCTTCCCAGTTCCCCCGCCCTAACCCACTCAGAAACACTAAGTACATCGGGGCACATGGAGTTGAATAGCACGTCGATTAATCCTGGAATGCCCAAGAGGATGGAGGATGGAGTCCTTCCCGGCAGGCCAAACAATGGCTGATGGAGTGGAGGATGCTGTCCCAGGTCCCCCCACCCTGACCCACTCAGAAACACTAGGTACATAGGGACACATGCAGTTGAAAAGGACAAGGATTAATCCTGGAAAGCCCAGGAGGATGGAGGATGGAGTCCTTCCCGGCAGGCCTAACAAAGGCTGCTGGAGTGGAGGATGCCTTCACGTTCCCCTGCCCCAACCCACTCAGAAAAACAAAGAACATAGGGGCATATGGAGTTGAAAAGTACATAGATTAATTCTGGAAAGCCCAGGAGGATATAGGATGGAGTCCTTCCCTGCAGGCCTAACAAAGGATGCGGGAGGATGCCTTCCCAGTTCGCCCCACCCCGACCCACATAGAAACACTAAGTACATAGGGGCACATGGAGTTGAAAAGTACATGGATTAATCTTGTAAAGCAGAGGAGGATGGAGGATGGCGTCGTTACCGGAAGGCCTAAATAAGGCTGCTGGTGTGGAGGATGCCTTCCCAGTTTCCCCCACCCCGACCCACTCAGAAATACTAAGTAAATAGGGGCACATGGAGTTGAAAAGCTCGTCGATTCATCCTGGAAAGCCCAGGAGGATGGAGGATGGAGTCCTTCCCGGCAGGCCTGAGAAAGGCTGCTGGAGGATGCCTTCCCCGTTCCCCCCGCCCCAACCCACTCAGGAACACTAAGTACATAGGGGCACATGGAGTTGAAAAGCACAGATATTAATCCTGGAAAGCCGAGGAGGATAGAGGATGGAGTCCTACCCGGCAGGCCTAAAAAGGATGCTGGAGGATACCTTCCCAGTTCCCCCCGCCCCAACCCACTCAGGAACTCTAAATACATAGGGGCACATGGAGATGAAAAGCACAGATATTAATCCTGGAAAGCCCAGGGGGATGGAGGATGGAGTCCTTCCCGGCAGGCCTGAGAAAGGCTGCTGGAGGATGCCTTCCCAGTTCCCCCACCGCAACCCACTCAAAAACACTAAGTCCATCGGGGCACATGGAGTTGAATAGCACGTCGATTAATCCTGGAAAGCCCAAGAGAATGGAGGATGGAATCCTTCCCGGCAGGCCTAAGAAAGGCTGCTGCAGTGGAGGATGCCTTCCCAGTTCCCCCCACCCCAAACCACTCAGAACCGTAAGTACATAGGGACACATGGAGTTGAAAAGCACATGGATTAATCCTGGAAAGCCCAGGAGGATGCAGGATGGAGTCCTTCCAGGCAGGTCTAAGAAAGGATGCTGGAGGATGCCTTCCCAGTTCCCCCACCGCAACCCACTCAGAGCCCTAAGTACATAGGGGCACATGGAGTTGAAAAGCACAAGGATTAATCCTGGAAAGCGCAGGAGGATGGAGTCCTTCCCGGCAGGCCTAAAAAAGCCTGCTGGAGTGGAGGATGCCTTCCAGTTCCCCCCACCCCGACCCACTCAGAAAGACTAAGTACATAGGATCACATGGAGTTGAAAAGCACGTCGATTCATCCTGGAAAGCCCAGGAGGATGGAGGATGGAGTCCTTCCCGGCAGGCCTGAGAAAGGGTGCTGGAGTGGAGGATGCCTTCGCGTTCCCCCTGCCCCAACCCACTCAGAAAAACAAAGTACATAGGGGCACATGGAGTTTAAAAGCACGTGGATAAATGACTGGAAAGCCAAGGAGGATGGAGGATGGAATCCTTCCCGGCAGGCCTAACAAAGGCTGCTGGAGTGGAAGATGCCTTCCCAGTTCCCCCACCCTGACCCACTCAGAAATGGTAGGTACATAGGGACACATGGAGTTGAAAAGCACATGGATTAATCCTGGAAAGCCCAGGAGGATGGAGGATGGCGTCCTTACCGGAAGGCCTAAGTAAGGCTGCTGGTGTGGAGGATGCCTTCCCAGTTTCCCCCACCCCGACCCACTCAGAAAGACTAAGTACATAGGGGCACATAGAGTTGAAAAGCACGTCAATTCATCCTGGAAAGCCCAGGAGGATGGAGGATGGAGTCCTTCCCGGCAGGCCTGAGAAAGGGTGCTGGAGTGGAGGATGCCTTCGCGTTCCCCCGCCCCAACCCACAAAGAAAAACAAAGTACATAGGGGCACATGGAGTTGAAAAGCACGTGGATAAATGACTAGAAATCCCAGGAGGATGGAGGATGGAGTCCTTCCCAGCAGGTCTAACAAAGGCAGCTGGAGTGGAGGATGCCTTCCCAGTTCCCCGCACCCCGACCCACTCAGAAAGACTAAGTACATAGGGGCACATGGAGTTGAAAAGCGCATGGATTAATCCTGGAAAGCCCAGGAGGATGGAGTCCTTCCAGGCAGGCCTAACAATGACTGAGGGAGTGGAGGATACTGTCCCAGGTCCCCCATCCCTGACCCACTCAGAATGCTAACTACATAGGGGCACATGGAGTTGAAAAGCACGTCGATTAATCCTGGAAAGCCCAGGAGGATGGAGGATGGAGTCCTTCCCGGCAGGCCTAACAACGATTGATGGAGGATGCATTCCCAGTTCCCCCGCCCCAACCCTCTCAGAAACACTAAGTACATAGGGGCACATGGAATTGAAATTCACATGGATTAATCCTGGAAAGCCCAGGAGGATGGAGGATGGAATCCTTGCTGGCAGGCCTAACAAAGGATGCTGGAGGATGCATTCCCAGTTCCCCCGCCCCAACCCTCTCAGAAACACTAAGTACATAGGGGCACATGGAGTTGAAAAGCACATGGATTAATCCTGGAAAGCCGAGGAGGATGCAGGATGGAATCCTTCCTGGCAGGCCTAACAAAGGCTGCTGGAGCGGAGGATGCCTTCCCAGTTCCCCCCACCCCAACCCACTCAGGACCCTAAGTACATAGGGACACATGGAGTTGAAAAGCACAAGGATTAATCCTCGAAAGCCCAGGAGGATGGAGGATGGAGTCCTTCCTGGCAGATATAAGAAAGGATGCTGGAGGTTGCCCTCCCAGTTCCCCCACCCCAACGCACTCACAGCCCTAAGTACATACGGGCACATGGAGTTGAAAAGCACGTCGATTAATCCTGGAAAGCCCAGGAGCATGGAGGATGGAGTCCTTCCAGGCAGGCCTAACAAAGATTGATGGAGGATGCAGTCCCAGTTCCCCCGCCCCAACCCTCTCAGAAACACTAAGTACATAGGGGCACATGGAATTGAAATTCACATGGATTAATCATGGAAAGCCCAGGAGGATGGAGGATGGAATCCTTGCTGGCAGGCCTAACAAAGGATGAGGGAGGATGCATTCCCAGTTCCCCCGCCCCAACCCTCTCAGAAACGCTAAGTACATAGGGGCACATGGAGTTGAAAAGCACATGGATTAATCCTGGAAAGCCGAAAAGGATGGAGGATGGAATCCTTCCCGGCAGGCCTAACAAAGGCTGCTGGAGTGGAGGATGCCGTCCCAGTTCCCCCCACCCCAACCCACTCAGAAAGACTAAGTTCATAGGGGCACATAGAGTTGAAAAGCACATGGATTAATCCTTGAAAGCCCAAGAGGATGGAGAATGGAGTCCTTCCCTGCAGGCGTAACAAAGGCTGCTGGAGTGGAGGATGCCTTCCCAGTTCCCCCCACCCCGACCCACTCAGACACGCTAGGTACATAGGGACAAATGGAGTTGAGAAGCAAATGGATTAATCCTGGAAAGCCCAGAAGGATGGAGGATGGAGTCCTTCCCGGCAGGCCTGACAAAGGCTGGTGGGGGATACCTTCCCAGTTCCCCCGCCCTAACCCACTCAGAAACACTAAGTACATGGGGGCACATGGAGTTGAATAGCACGTCGATTAATCCTGGAAAGCCCTGGAGGATGGAGGATGGATTCCTTCCCACCAGATACAAGAAAGGATGCTGGAGGTTGCCTTCCCAATTCCCCCCACCCCAACCCACTCAGAACCCTAACTACATAGGGGCACATGGTGTTGAAAAGCACAAGGATTAATCCTGGAAAGCCGAGGAGGATGGAGGATGGAGTCCTTCCCGGCAGGCCTAACAAAGACTGCTGGAGTGGAGGATGCCTTCGCAGTTCCCCCCACCCCAACCCACTCAGAACGCTAACTACATAGGGGCAAATGGAGTTGAGATGCACATGGAGTAATCCTGGAAAGCCCAGGAGGATGGAGGCTGGAGTCCTTCCTGGCAGATAAAAGAAAGGATGCTGGAGGTTGCCTTCCCAGTTCCCCCACCCCAACCCACTCAGAGCCCTAAGTACATAGGGGCACATGGAGTTGAAAAGCACATGGATTAATCCTGAAAAGCCCAGGAGGATGGAGGATGGAGTCCTTCCCGCCAGGCCTAACAAAGATTGATGGAGGATCCATTCCCAGTTCCGCCGCCCCAACCCTCTCAGAAACACTAAGTACATAGGGGCACATGGAGTTGAAATTCACATGGATTAATCCTGGAAAGCACAGGAGGATGGAGGATGGAGTACTTCCCTGCAGGCGTAACAAAGGCTGCTGGAGTGGAGGATGCCTTCCCAGTTCCCCCCACCCTGACCCACTCAGAAAGACTAAGTACATAGGGGCACATGGAGTTGAAAAGCACAAGGATTAATCCTGGAAAGCCTAGGAGGATGGAGGATGGAGTCCTTCCCGGCAGAACTAACAAAGGAGGCTGGAGGATGCCTTCCCCGTTCCCCCGCCCCAACCCTCTCTGAAACACTAAGCACATAGGGGCACATGGAGTTGAAAAGCAGATGGATTAATCCTGGAAAGCCGAAATGGATGGAGGATGGAATCCTTCCCGGAAGGCCTAACAAAGGCTGCTGGAGTGGAGGATGCCTTCCCAGTTCCCCCACCCTGACCCACTCAGAAACGCTAGGTACATAGGGACACATGGAGTTGAAAAGCACATGGATTAATCCTGGAAAGCCCAGGAGGATGGAGGATGGAGTCCTTCCCGGCAGGCCTAACAAAGGCTGCTGGAGTGGAGGATGCCTTCCCAGTTCCCCCCACCCAAACCCACTCAGAACGCTAACTACATAGGGGCACATGGAGTTGAAAAGCACATGGATTATTCCTGAACAGCCCAGGAGAATGGAGGATGGAGTCCTTCCTGGCAGTCCTGACAAAGGCTGGTGGAGGATGCCTTCCCGTTCCCCAGCCCCAACCCACTCAGAAAAACAAAGTACATAGGGGTACATGGAGTTGAAAAGCACGTGGATAAATGAATGGAAAGCTCAGGAGGATGGAGGATGGCGTCCTTCCCAGCAGGCCTAACAAAGGCTGCTGGAGTGGAGGATGCCGTCCCAGTTCCCCCCACCCCGACCCACTCAGAAAGACTAAGTACATAGGGGCACATAGAGTTGAAAAGCACATGGATTAATCCTGGAAAGCCCAAGAAGATGGAGAATGGAGTCCTTCCCGGCAGGTCTAAGAAAGGATGCTGGAGGATACCTTCCCCGTTCTCCCGCCCCAACCTACTCCGAAACGCTAAGTACATAGGGGCATATGGAGTTGAAAAGCACATCGATTAATCCTGAACAGCCCAGGAGAATGGAGGATGGAGTCCTTCCTGGCAGTCCTCACAAAGGCTGGTGGAGGATGCCTTCCCGTTCCCCAGCCCCAACCCACTCAGAAAAACAAAGTACATAGGGGCAAAAGGAGTTGAAAAGCACAAGGATTAATCCTGGAAAGCCCAGGAGGATGGAGGATGGAATCCTTCCCAGCAGGCCTAACAAAGGCTGCTGGAGTGGAGGATGCCGTCCCAGTTCCCCCCACCCCGACCCACTCAGAAAGACTAAGTACATAGGGGCACAGGGAGTTGAAAAGCACAAGGATTAATCCTGGAAAGCCCAGGAGGATGGAGGATGGAATCCTTCCCGGCAGGCCTAACAAAGGCTGCTGGAGTGGAGGATGTCTTCCCAGTTCCCCCACCCTGACCCACTCAGAAACGCTAGGTACATAGGGACACATGGAGTTGAAAAGCACATGGATTAATCCTGGAAAGCCCAGGAGGATGGAGGATGGAGTCCTTCCCGGCAGGCCTAAAAAAGGATGAGGGAGGATGCCTTCCCAGTTCCCCCGCCCTCACCCAATCAGAAACACTAAGTACATGGGGGCACATGGAGTTGAATAGCACGTCGATTAATCCTGGAATCCCCAGGAGGATGGAGGATGGAGTCCTTCCCGGCAGGCCTAACAATGGCTGAGGGAGTGGAGGATGCTGTCCTAGGTCCCCCATCCCTGACCCACTCAGAAACAATAGGTACATGGGGACACATGCAGTTGAAAAGGACATGGATTAATCCTGGAAAGCCCAGGAGGATGGAGGACGGAATCCTTCCCGGCAGGCCTAACAAAGGCTGCTGAAGGGGAGGATGCCTTCCCAGTTCCCCCCACACCAACCCCCTCAGAACCTTAACTACATAGGGGCACATGGTGTTGAAAAGCACAAGGATTAATCCTGGAAAGCCCAGGAGGATGGTTGATGGAGTCCTTCCCGGCAGGCCTAACAAAGGCTGCTGGAGTGGAGGATGCATTCCCAGTTCCCCCGCCCCAACCCTCTCAGAAACACTAAGTACATAGGGGCACATGGAGTTGAAATTCACATGGATTAATCCTGGAAAGCCCAGGAGGATGGAGGATGGAATCCTTCCTGGCAGGCCTAACAAAGGATGAGGGAGGATGCATTCCCAGTTCCCCCGCCCCAACCCTCTCAGAAACACTAAGTACATACGGGCACATGGAGTTGAAAAGCACGTGGATAAATGACTGGAAAGCCCAGGAGGATGGAGGATGGAGTCCTTCCTGTTAGTCCTGACAAAGGCTGGTGGAGGATGCCTTCCCGTTCCCCAGCCCCAACCCACTCAGAAAGACTAAGTACATAGGGGCACATGGAGTTGAAAAGCACATGGATAAATGACTGGAAAGCCCAGCAGGATGGAGGATGGAGTCCTTCCCAGTAGGCCTAACAAAGGCTGCTGGAGTGGAGGATGCCGTCCCACTTCCCCCCACCCCGACCCACTCAGAAAGACTACGTACATAGGGGCACATGGAGTTGAAAAACACATGGATTAATCCTGGAAAGCCCAGGAGGATGGAGGATGGAGTCCTTCCCGTCAGGACTGACAAACGCTGCTGGAGTGGAGGATGCCTTCCCAGTTCCCCCCACCCCGACCCACTCAGAAAGACGAAGTACATAGGGGCACATGGAGTTGAAAATCACAAGGATTAATCCTGGAAAGCCCAGGAGGATGGAGGATGGAGTCCTTCCCGGCAGGTCTAACAAAGGAGGCTGGAGGATGCCTTCCCCGTTCCCCCGCCCCAACGCACTCTGAAACACTACGTACATAGGGGCACATGGAGTTGAAAACCACATGGATTAATCCTGGAAAGCCCAGGAGGATGGAGGATGGAGTCCTTCCCGGCAGGCCTAACAAAGGCTGCTGGAGTGGGGGATGCCTTCCCAGTTCCCCCCACCCAAACCCACTCAGAACGCTAACTACATAGGGGCACATGGAGTTGAAAAGCACATGGATTATTCCTGAACAGCCCAGGAGAATGGAGGATGGAGTCCTTCCTGGCAGTCCTGACAAAGGCTGGTGGAGGATGCCTTCCCGTTCCCCAGCCCCAACCCACTCAGAAAAACAAAGTACATAGGGGTACATGGAGTTGAAAAGCACGTGGATAAATGAATGGAAAGCTCAGGAGGATGGAGGATGGCGTCCTTCCCAGCAGGCCTAACAAAGGCTGCTGGAGTGGGGGATGCCTTCCCAGTTCCCCCACCCTGACCCACTCAGAAACGCTAGGTACATAGGGACACATGGAGTTGAATAGCACATGGATTAATCCTGGAAAGCCCAGGAGGATGGAGGATGGAGTCCTTCCCGGCAGGCCTAAAAAAGCCTCCTGGACTGGAGGATGCCTTCCAGTTCCCCCACCCTGACCAACTCAGAAATGGTAGGTACATAGGGGCACATAGAGTTGAAAAGCACATGGATTAATCCTGGAAAGCCCAGGAGGATGGAGGATGGAGTCCTTCCTGGCAGGCCTAACAAAGGATGAGGGAGGATGCATTCCCAGTTCCCCCGCCCCAACCCTCTCAGAAACACTAAGTACATAGGGACACATGCATTTGAAAAGGACATGGATTAATCCTGGAAAGCACAGGAGGATGGAGGATGGAGTCCTTCCCAGCAGGCCTAACAACGGCTGCTGGAGTGGAGGATGCCGTCCCAGTTCCCCCCACCCCGACCCACTCAGAAAGACTAAGTACATAGGGGCACATGGAGTTAAAAAGCACATGGATTAATCCTGGAAAGCCCAGGAGGATGGAGGATGGAGTCCTTCCCGGCAGAACTAACAAAGGATGATGGAGGATGTATTCCCAGTTCCCCCGCCCCAACCGTCTCAGAAACACTAAGTACATAGGGGCACAAGGAGTTGAGAAGCACATGGATTAATCCTGGAAAGTCGAGGAGGATGGAGGATGGAATCCTTCCTGGCAGGCCTAACAAAGGCTGCTGGAGTGGAGGATGCCTTCCCAGTTCCGCCACCCCAACCCACTCAGAGCCCTAAGTACATAGGGGCAAATGGAGTTGAAAAGCACATGGATTAATCCTGGAAAGCCCAGGAGGATGGAGGATGGAGTCCTTCCCGGCAGGCCTAACAAAGCCTGCTGGAGTGGAGGATGCCTTCCAGTTCCCCCCACCCCGACCCACTCAGAAAGACTAAGTACATAGGGGCACATGGAGTTGAAAAGCACATGGATTAATCCTGGAAAGCCCAGGAGGATGGAGGATGGAGGATGGAGTCCTTCCCGGCAGGCCTAACAAAGGATGATGGAGGATGCCTTCCCAGTTCCCCCGCCCTAACCCACTCAGAAACACTAAGTACATAGGGGCACATGGAGTTGAAAAGCACATGGATTAATCCTGGAAAGCCCAGGAGGATGGAGTCCTTCCCGGCAGGCCTAACAAAGGATGATGGAGGATGCCTTCCCAGTTCCGCCACCCCAACCCACTCAGAGCCCTAAGTACATAGGGGCAAATGGAGTTGAAAAGCTCATGGATTTATCATGGAAAGATCAGGAGGATGGAGGATGGAGTCCTTCCTGGCAGGCCAAACAATGGCTGATGGAGTGGAGGATGCTGTCCCAGGTCCCCCCACCCTGACCCACTCAGAAACACTAGGTACATAGGGACACATGCAGTTGAAAAGCACATGGATTAATCCTGGAAAGCCCAGGAGGATGGAGGATGGAGTCCTTCCCGGCAGGTCTAAGAAAGGATGCTGGAGGATACCTTCCCCGTTCTCCCGCCCCAACCTACTCCGAAACGCTAAGTACATAGGGGCACATGGAGTTGAAAAGCGCATGGATTAATCCTGGAAAGCCCAGGAGGATGGAGGATGGAGTCCTTCCAGGCAGGCCTAACAATGGCTGAGGGAGTGGAGGCTGCTGTCCTAGGTCCCCCATCCCTGACCCACTCAGAAACACTAGGTACATGGGGACACATGCAGTTGAAAAGGACATGGATTAATCCTGGAAAGCCCAGGAGGATGGAAGACGGAATCCTTCCCGGCAAGCCTAACAAAGGCTGCTGGAGGGGAGGATGCCTTCCCAGTTCCCCCCACCCCAACCCCCTCAGAACCTTAACTACATAGGGGCACATGGTGTTGAAAAGCACAAGGATTAATCCTGGAAAGCCCAGGAGGATGGTGGATGGAGTCCTTCCCGGCAGGCCTAACAAAGGCTGCTGGAGTGGAGGATGCATTCCCAGTTCCCCCGCCCCAACCCTCTCAGAAACACTAAGTACATAGGGGCACATGGAGTTGAAATTCACATGGATTAATCATGGAAAGCCCAGGAGGTTGGAGGATGGAATCCTTCCTGGCAGGCCTAACAAAGGATGAGGGAGGATGCATTCCCAGTTCCCCTGCCCCAACCCTCTCAGAAACACTAAGTACATAGGGGCACATGGAGTTGAAAAGCACGTGGATAAATGACTGGAAAGCCCAGGAGGATGGAGGATGGAGTCCTTCCTGGCAGTCCTGACAAAGGCTGGTGGAGGATGCCTTCCCGTTCCCCAGCCCCAACCCACTCAGAAAGACTAAGTACATAGGGGCACATGGAGTTGAAAAGCACATGGATAAATGACTGGAAAGCCCAGCAGGATGGAGGATGGAGTCCTTCCCAGCAGGCCTAACAAAGGCTGCTGGAGTGGAGGATGCCGTCCCACTTCCCCCCACCCCGACCCACTCAGAAAGACTACGTACATAGGGGCACATGGAGTTGAAAAACACATGGATTAATCCTGGAAAGCCCAGGAGGATGGAGGATGGAGTCCTTCCCGGCAGGCCTAACAAAGGCTGCTGGAGTGGAGGATGCCTTCCCAGTTCCCCCCACCCCGACCCACTCAGAAAGACGAAGTACATAGGGCCACATGGAGTTGAAAATCACAAGGATTAATCCTGGAAAGCCCAGGAGGATGGAGGATGGAGTCCTTCCCGGCAGGTCTAACAAAGGAGGCTGGAGGATGCCTTCCCCGTTCCCCCGCCCCAACGCACTCTGAAACACTACGTACATAGGGGCACATGGAGTTGAAAACCACATGGATTAATCCTGGAAAGCCCAGGAGGATGGAGGATGGAGTCCTTCCCGGCAGGCCTAACAAAGGCTGCTGGAGTGGGGGATGCCTTCCCAGTTCCCCCACCCTGACCCACTCAGAAACGCTAGGTACATAGGGACACATGGAGTTGAATAGCACATGGATTAATCCTGGAAAGCCCAGGAGGATGGAGGATGGAGTCCTTCCCGGCAGGCCTAAAAAAGCCTCCTGGACTGGAGGATGCCTTCCAGTTCCCCCACCCTGACCAACTCAGAAACGCTAGGTACATAGGGACACATGGAGTTGAAAAGCACATGGATTAATCCTGGAAAGCCCAGGAGAATGGAGGATGGAGTCCTTCCTGGCAGGCCTAACAAAGGATGAGGGAGGATGCATTCCCAGTTCCCCCGCCCCAACCCTCTCAGAAACACTAAGTACATAGGGACACATGGAGTTGAAATGCACATGGATTAATCTTGGAAAGACCAGAAGGATGGAGTATGGAGTCCTTCCCGGCAGGCCTAAAAAGGATGCTGGAGGATACCTTCCCAGTTCCCCCCGCCCCAACCCACTCAGGAACTCTAAATACATAGGGGCACATGGGGATGAAAAGCACAGATATTAATCCTGGAAAGCCCAGGGGGATGGAGGATGGAGTCCTTCCCAGCAGGCCTGAGAAAGGCTGCAGGAGGATGCCTTCCCAGTTCCCCCGCCGCAACCCACTCAAAAATACTAAGTACATGGGGGCACATGGAGTTGAATAGCACGTCGATTAATCCTGGAAACCCCAGGAGGATGGAGGATGGAGTCCGTCCCGGCAGGCCTGAGAAAAGCTGCTGGAGGATGCCTTCCCAGTTCCCCCGCCGCAACCCACTCAAAAACACTAAGTACCTGGGGGCACATGGAGTTGAATAGCACGTCGATTAATCCTGGAAAGCCCAAGAGGATGGAGGATGGAGTCCTTCCCGTCAGGACTGACAAAGGCTGCTGGAGTGAAGGATGCCTTCCCACTTCCCCCCACCCAGACCCACTCAGAAACAATAAGTACATAGGGGCACATGGAGTTGAAAAGCGCATGGATTAATCCTGGAAAGCCCAGGAGGATGGAGGATGGAGTCCTTCCAGGCAGGCCTAACAATGGCTGAGGGAGTGGAGGATGCTGTCCTAGGTCCCCCATCCCTGACCCACTCAGAAACAATAGGTACATGGGGACACATGCAGTTGAAAAGGACATGGATTAATCCTGGAAAGGCCAGGAGGATGGAGGACGGAATCCTTCCCGGCAGGCCTAACAAAGGCTGCTGAAGGGGAGGATGCCTTCCCAGTTCCCCCCACACCAACCCCCTCAGAACCTTACCTACATAGGGGCACATGGAGTTGAAAAACACATGAATTAATCCTGGAAAGCCCAGGAGGATGGAGGATGGAGTCCTTCCCGGCAGGCCTAACAAAGGCTGCTGGAGTGGAGGATGCCTTCCCAGTTCCCCCCACCCCGACCCACTCAGAAAGACGAAGTACATAGGGGCACATGGAGTTGAAAATCACAAGGATTAATCCTGGAAAGCCCAGGAGGATGGAGGATGGAGTCCTTCCCGGCAGGTCTAACAAAGGAGGCTGGAGGATGCCTTCCCCGTTCCCCCGCCCCAACGCACTCTGAAACACTACGTACATAGGGGCACATGGAGTTGAAAACCACATGGATTAATCCTGGAAAGCCCAGGAGGATGGAGGATGGAGTCCTTCCCGGCAGGCCTAACAAAGGCTGCTGAAGTGGGGGATGCCTTCCAGTTCCCCCCACCCCGACCCACTCAGAAAGACTAAGTACATAGGGGCACATGGAGTTGAAAAGCACATGGATTAATCCTGGAAAGCCCAGGAGGATGGAGGATGGAGTCCTTCCCGGTAGGCCTAACAAAGGCTGCTGGAGTGGAGGATGCCTTCCCAGTTCCCCCCACCCCAACCCACTCAGAGCCCTAAGTACATAGGGGCACATGGAGTTGAAAAGAACATAGATTAATCCTGGAAAGCGCAGGAGGATGGAGGATGGAGTCCTTCCCGGCAGGCCTAACAAAGGATGATGGAGGATGCCTTCCCAGTTGCCCCGCCCTAACCCACTCACAAACACTAAGTACGTAGGGGCACATGGAGTTGAAAAGCACATGGATTAATCCTGGAAAGCCCAGGAGGATGGAGTCCTTCCCGGCAGGCCTAAAAAGGATGCTGGAGGATGGCTTGCACGTTCCCCCCGCCCCAACCCACTCAGAAATAGTAAGTACATAGGGGCACATGGAGTTGAAAAGCTCATGGATTTATCATGGAAAGATCAGGAGGATGGAGGATGGAGTCCTTCCTGGCAGGCCAAACAATGGCTGATGGAGTGGAGGATGCTGTCCCAGGTCCCCCCACCCTGACCCACTAAGAAACACTAGGTACATAGGGACACATGCAGTTGAAAAGCACATGGATTAATCCTGGAAAGCCCAGGAGGATGGAGGATGGAGTCCTTCCCGTCAGGACTGAGAAAGGCTGCTGGAGTGAAGGATGCCTTCCCACATCCCCCGACCCCGACCCACTCAGAAACACTAAGTACATGGGGGCACATGGAGTTGAATAGCACGTCGATTAATCCTGGAAAGCCCTGGAGGATGGAGGATGGAGTCCTTCCCAGCAGGCCTGAGAAAGGCTGCTGGAGGATGCCTTCCCAGTTCCCCCGCCGCAACCCACTCAAAAACACTAAGTACATGGGGGCACATGGAGTTGAAAAGCACATGGATTTATCCTGGAAAGCCCAGGAGGATGGAGGATGGAGTCCTTCCCGGCAGGTCTAAGAAAGGCTGCTGGAGGATGCCTTCCCCGTTCTCCTGCACCAACCTACTCAGAAAGGCTAAGTAAATAGGGGCACATTGAGTTGAAAAGCGCATGGATTAATCCTGGAAAGCCCAGGAGGATGGAGGATGGAGTCCTTCCAGGCAGGCCTAAAAAGGATGCTGGAGGATGGCTTGCCCGTTCCCCCCGCCCCAACCCACTCAGAAGCCTAACTACATAGGGGCACATGGTGTTGAAAAGCACAAGGATTAATCCTGGAAAGCCCAGGAGGATGGAGGATGGAGTCCTTCCCGGCAGGCCTAACAAAGGCTGCTGGAGTGGAGGATGCCTTCCCAGTTCCCCCCACCCCAACCCACTCAGAATGCTAACTACATAGGGGCACATGGAGTTGAAATGCACATGGATTAATCCTGGAAAGCCCAGGAGGATGGAGGATGGAGTCCTTCCTGCCAGATATAAGAAAGGATGCTGGAGGTTGCCCTCCCAGTTCCCCCACCCCAACGCACTCAGAGCCCTAAGTACATAGGGGCACATGGAGTTGAAAAGCACGTCGATTAATCCTGGAAAGCCCAGGAGGATGGAGGATGGAGTCCTTCCCGGCAGGCCTAAAAAAGATTGATGGAGGATGCATTCCCAGTTCCCCCGCCCCAACCCTCTCAAAAACACTACGTACATAGGGGCACATGGAATTGAAATTCACATGGATTAATCCTGGAAAGCCCAGGAGGATGGAGGATGGAATCCTTCCTGTCAGGCCTAACAAAGGATGAGGGAGGATGTATTCCCAGTTCCCCCGCCCCAACCCTCTCAGAAACACTAAGTACATAGGGGCACATGGAGTTGAAATTCACATGGATTAATCCTGGAAAGCTCAGGAGGATGGAGGATGGAGTCCTTCTCAGCAGGCCTAACAAAGCCTGCTGGAGTGGAGGATGCCTTCCTAGTTCCCCCCACCCCAAACCACTCAGGACCCTAAGTGCATAGGGGCACATGGAGTTGAAAAGCACATGGATTAATCCAGGAAAGCCCAGGAGGATGGAGTCCTTCCCGGCAGGCCTAACAAAGGCTGCTGGAGTGGCGGATGCCTTCCCACTTCCCCCCACCCCAACCCACTCAGAACGCTAACTACATAGGGGCACATGGTGTTGAAAAGCACAAGGATTAATCCTGGAAAGCCCAGGAGGATGGAGGATGGAGTCCTTCCTGGCAGGCCTAACAAAGGCTGCTGGAGTGGCGGATGCCTTCCCACTTCCCCCCACCCCAACCCACTCAGAACGCTAACTACATAGGGGCACATGGAGTTGAAATGCACATGGATTAATCCTGGAAAGCCCAGGAGGATGGAGGATGGAGTCCTTCCCGGCAGGCCTAACAAAGGATGAGGGAGGATGCATTCCCAGTTCCCCCGCCCCAACCCTCTCAGAAACACTAAGTACATAGGGGCACATGGAGTTGAAAAGCACATGGATTAATCCTGGAACGCCCAGGAGGATGGAGGATGGAATCCTTCCCGGCAGGCCTAACAAAGGCTGCTGGAGTGGAGGATGCCTTCCCAGTTCCCCCCACCCCAAACCACTCAGGACCCTAAGTACGCAGGGATACATGGAGTTGAAAAGCACAAGGATTAATCCTGGAAAGCCCAGGAGGATGGAGTCCTTCCAGGCAGGCCTAAAAAAGCCTGGTGGAGTGGAGGATGCCTTCCAGTTCCCCCTACCCCGACGCACTCAGAAAGACGAAGTACATAGGGGCACATGGAGTTGAAAAGCACAAGGATTAATCCTGGAAAGCCCAGGAGGATGGAGGATGGAGTCCTTCCCGGCAGGCCTAACAAAGGCTGCTGGAGTGGCGGATGCCTTCCCAGTTCCCCCCACCCCAACCCACTCAGAACGCTAACTACATAGGGGCACATGGTGTTGAAAAGCACAAGGATTAATCCTGGAAAGCCCAGGAGGATGGAGGATGGAGTCCTTCCTGGCAGGCCTAACAAAGGCTACTGTTGTGGAGGATGCCTTCCCAGTTCCCCCCACCCCAACCCACTCAGAACGCTAACTACATAGGTGCACATGGAGTTGAAATGCACATGGATTAATCCTGGAAAGCCCAGGAGGATGGAGGATGGAGTCCTTCCTGGCAGGCCTAACAAAGATTGATGGAGGATGCATTCCCAGTTCCGCCGCCCCAACCATCTCAGAAACCCTAAGTACATTGGGGCACATGGAGTTGAAATTCACATGGATTAATCCTGGAACGCCCAGGAGGATGGAGGATGGAATCCTTCCTGGCAGGCCTAACAAAGGATGAGGGAGGATGCATTCCCAGTTCCCCCGCCCCAACCCTCTCAGAAACACTAACTACATAGGGGCACATGGAGTTGAAAAGCAGATGGATTAATCCTGGAAAGCCGAAAAGGATGGAGGATGGAATCCTTCCCGGAAGGCCTAACAAAGGCTGCTGGAGTGGAGGATGCCTTCCCAGTTCCCCCACCCTGACCCACTCAGAAACAGTAAGTTCATAGGGGCACATGGAGTTGAAAAGCACATGGATTAATCCTGGAAGGCCCAGGAGGATGGAGGATGGAGTCCGTCCCGGCAGGCCTAAAAAAGGCTGCTGGAGTGGAGGATGCCTTCCCGTTCCCCCCACCCCGACCCACTCAGAAACAGTAAGTTCATAGGGGCACATGGAGTTGAAAAGCACATGGATTAATCCTGGAAAGCCCAGGAGGATGGAGGATGGAGTCCGTCCCGGCCGGACTAACAAAGGATGATGGAGGATGTATTCCCAGTTCCCCCGCCCCAGCCCTCTCAGAAACACTGAGTACATAGGGGCACATGGAGTTGAAAAGCACATGGATTAATCCTGGAAAGCCGAGGAGGATGGAGGATGGAATCCTTCCCGGCAGGCCTAACAAAGGCTGCTGGAGTGGAGGATGCCTTCCCAGTTCCCCCACCCCAACCCACTCAGAGCCCTAAGTGCATAGGGGCACATGGAGTTGAAAAGCAAAAGGATTAATCCTGGAAAGCCCAGGAGGATGCAGCATGGAGTCCTTCCCGGCAGGCCTAACGAAGGATGCTGGAGGATGCCTTCCCCGTTCCCCCGCGCCAACCCACTCAGAAACACTAAAAACATACGGGTACATAGAGTTGAAAAGCACATGGATTAATCCTGGAAACCCAGGAGGATGGAGGATGGAGTCCTTCCCGGCAGGCCTAACAAAGGCTGCTGGAGTGGAGGATGCTTTCCCAGTTCCCCCACCCTGACCCACTCAGAAATGCTAGGTACATAGGGACACATGGAGTTGAAAAGCACATGGATTAATCCTGGAAGGCCCAGGAGGATGGAAGATGGAGTCCGTCCCGGCAGGCCTAAAACAGGCTGCTGGAGTGGAGGATGCCTTCCTGTTCCCCCCACCCCGATCCACCCAGAAACAGTAAGTTCATAGGGGCACATGGAGTTGAAAAGCACATGGATTAATCCTGGAAAGCCCAGGAGGATGGAGGATGGAGTCCTTCCTGGCAGGCCTAACAAAGGATGATGGAGGATGTATTCCCAGTTCCCCCGCCCCAACCGTCTCAGTAACACTAAGCACATAGGGCCACAAGGAGTTGAGAAGCACATGGATTAATCCTGGAAAGCCGAGGAGGATGGAGGATGGAATCCTTCCTGGCAGGCCTAACAAAGGCTGCTGGAGTGGAGGATGCCTTCCCAGTTCCCCCATCCCAAACCACTCAGGACCATAAGTACATAGGGAAACATGGAGTTGAAAAGCACAAGGATAAATCCTGGAAAGCCCAGGAGGATGGAGGATGGAGTCCTTCCCGGCAGATATAAGAAAGGATGATGGAGGTTGCCTTCCCAGTTCCCCACCCCAACCCACTCAGAGCCCGAAGTAGATAGGGGCACATGGAGTTGAAAAGCACATGGATTAATCCTGGAAAGCCCAGGAGGATGGAGGATGGAGTCCTTCCCGGCAGGTCTAAGAAAGGATGCTGGAGGATGCCTTCCCCGTTCTCCCGCACCAACCTACTCAGAAAGGCTAAGTACATACGGGCACATGGAGTTGAAAAGCACATGGATTAATACTGGAAAGCCCAGGAGGATGGAGGATGGAGTCCTTCCCGGCAGGCCTAACAAAGGATGATGGAGGATGCCTTCCCAGTTCCCCCGCCCTAACCCACTCAGAAACACTAAGTACATAGGGGCACGTGGAGTTCAAAAGCACATGGATTAATCCTGGAAAGACCCAGGAGGATGGAGGATGGAGTCCTTCCCGGCAGGTCTAAGAAAGGATGCTGGAGGATGACTTCCCCGTTCTCCCGCACCAACCTACTCAGAAAGGCTAAGTACATAGGGGCACATGGAGTTGAAAAGCACATGGATTAATACTGGAAAGCCCAAGAGGATGGAGGATGGAGTCCTTCCCGGAAGGCCTAACAAAGGCTGCTGGAGTGGAGGATGTCTTCCCAGTTCCCCCACCCTGACCCACTCAGAAACGCTAGGTACATAGGGAAACATGGAGTGGAAAAGCACATGGATTAATCCTGGAAAGCCCAGGAGGATGGAGGATGGAGTCCTTCCAGCCAGGCCTAACAAAGGCTGCTGGAGTGGAGGATGCCTTCGCAGTTCCCCCACCCTGACCCACTCAGAAACGCTAGGTACATAGGGACACATGGAGTTGAAAAGCACATAGATTAATCCTGGAAAGCCCAGGAGGATGGAGGATGGAGTCCTTCCAGCCAGGCCTAACAAAGGCTGCTGGAGTGGAGGATGCCTTCGCAGTTCCCCCACCCTGACCCACTCAGAAACCCTAAGTACATAGGGGCACATGGAGTTGAAAAGCGGATGGATTAATCCTGGAAAGCCGAGGAGGTTGGAGGATGGAGTCCTTCCCGAAAGGCCTAACAAAGGCTGCTGGAGTGGAGGATGCCTTCCCAGTTCCCCCCACCCCAAACTACTCAGGACCCTAAGTACATAGGGACACATGGAGTTGAAAAGCACAAAGATTAATCCTGGAAAGCCCAGGAGGTTGGAGGATGGAGTCCTTCCCGGCAGATATAAGAAAGGATGCTGGAGGTTGCCTTCCCAGTTCCCCCACCCCAACCCACTCAGAGCCCTAAGTGCATAGGGGCACATGGAGTTGAAAAGCAAAAGGATTAATCCTGGAAAGCCCAAGAGGATGGAGGATGGAGTCCTTCCAGCCAGGCCTAACAAAGGCTGCTGGAGTGGAGGATGCCTTCGCAGTTCCCCCACCCTGACCCACTCAGAAACGCTAGGTACATAGGGACACATGGAGTTGAAAAGCACATGGATTAATCCTGGAAATCCCAGGAGGATGGAGGATGGAGTCCTTCTCAGCAGGCCTAACAAAGGCTGCTGGCGTGGAGGATGCCGTCCCAGTTCCCCCCACCCCGACCCACTCAGAAAGACTAAGTACATAGGGGGACATGGAGTTGAAAAGCACATGGATTAATCCTCGAACGCCCAGGAGGATGGAGGATGGAATCCTTCCCGGCAGGCCTAACAAAGGCTGCGGGAGTGGAGGATGCCTTACCAGTTCCCCCCACCCCAAACCACTCAGGACCCTAAGTACATAGGGACACATGGAGTTGAAAAGCACAAGGATTAATCCTGGAAAGCCCAGGAGGATGGAGTCCTTCCAGGCAGGCCTAAAAAAGCCTGGTGGAGTGGAGGATGCCTTCCAGTTCCCCCTACCCCGACGCACTCAGAAAGACGAAGTACATAGGGGCACATGGAGTTGAAAAGCACATGGATTAATCCTGGAAAGCCCAGGAGGATGGAGGATGGAGTCCTTCCCGGCAGGCCTAACAAAGGCTGCTGGTCTGGAGGATGCCTTCCCAGTTCCCCCCACCCCAACCCACTCAGAACGCTAACTACATAGGGGCACATGGTTTTGAAAAGCACAAGGATTATTCCTGGAAAGCCCAGGAGGATGGAGGATGGAGTCCTTCCTGGCAGGCCTAACAAAGGCTACTGGAGTGGAGGATGCCTTCCCAGTTCCCCCCACCCCAACCCACTCAGAACGCTAACTACATAGGGGCACATGGAGTTGAAATGCACATGGATTAATCTTGGAAAGCCCAGGAGGATGGAGGATGGAGTCCTTCCCGGCAGGCCTAACAAAGATTGATGGAGGATGCATTCCCAGTTCCGCCGCCCCAACCATCTCAGAAACCCTAAGTACATAGGGGCACATGGAGTTGAAATTCACATGGATTAATCCTGGAACGCCCAGGAGGATGGAGGATGGAATCCTTCCTGGCAGGCCTAACAAAGGATGAGGGAGGATGCATTCCCAGTTCCCCCGCCCCAACCCTCTCAGAAACACTAAGTACATAGGGGCACATGGAGTTGAAAAGCACATGGATTAATCCTGGAAGGCCCAGGAGGATGGAGGATGGAGTCCGTCCCGGCAGGCCTAAAAAAGGCTGCTGGAGTGGAGGATGCCTTCCCGTTCCCCCCACCCCGACCCACTCAGAAACAGTAAGTTCATAGGGGCACATGGAGTTGAAAAGCACATGGATTAATCCTGGAAAGCCCAGGAGGATGGAGGATGGAGTCCGTCCCGGCCGGACTAACAAAGGATGATGGAGGATGTATTCCCAGTTCCCCCGCCCCAGCCCTCTCAGAAACACTGAGTACATAGGGGCACATGGAGTTGAAAAGCACATGGATTAATCCTGGAAAGCCGAGGAGGATGGAGGATGGAATCCTTCCCGGCAGGCCTAACAAAGGCTGCTGGAGTGGAGGATGCCTTCCCAGTTCCCCCACCCCAACCCACTCAGAGCCCTAAGTGCATAGGGGCACATGGAGTTGAAAAGCAAAAGGATTAATCCTGGAAAGCCCAGGAGGATGCAGCATGGAGTCCTTCCCGGCAGGCCTAACGAAGGATGCTGGAGGATGCCTTCCCCGTTCCCCCGCGCCAACCCACTCAGAAACACTAAAAACATATGGGTACATAGAGTTGAAAAGCACATGGATTAATCCTGGAAACCTAGGAGGATGGAGGATGGAGTCCTTCCCGGCAGGCCTAACAAAGGCTGCTGGAGTGGAGGATGCTTTCCCAGTTCCCCCACCCTGACCCACTCAGAAATGCTAGGTACATAGGGACACATGGAGTTGAAAAGCACATGGATTAATCCTGGAAGGCCCAGGAGGATGGAAGATGGAGTCCGTCCCGGCAGGCCTAAAACAGGCTGCTGGAGTGGAGGATGCCTTCCTGTTCCCCCCACCCCGATCCACCCAGAAACAGTAAGTTCATAGGGGCACATGGAGTTGAAAAGCACATGGATTAATCCTGGAAAGCCCAGGAGGATGGAGGATGGAGTCCTTCCTGGCAGGCCTAACAAAGGATGATGGAGGATGTATTCCCAGTTCCCCCGCCCCAACCGTCTCAGTAACACTAAGCACATAGGGCCACAAGGAGTTGAGAAGCACATGGATTAATCCTGGAAAGCCGAGGAGGATGGAGGATGGAATCCTTCCTGGCAGGCCTAACAAAGGCTGCTGGAGTGGAGGATGCCTTCCCAGTTCCCCCATCCCAAACCACTCAGGACCATAAGTACATAGGGAAACATGGAGTTGAAAAGCACAAGGATAAATCCTGGAAAGCCCAGGAGGATGGAGGATGGAGTCCTTCCCGGCAGATATAAGAAAGGATGATGGAGGTTGCCTTCCCAGTTCCCCACCCCAACCCACTCAGAGCCCGAAGTAGATAGGGGCACATGGAGTTGAAAAGCACATGGATTAATCCTGGAAAGCCCAGGAGGATGGAGGATGGAGTCCTTCCCGGCAGGTCTAAGAAAGGATGCTGGAGGATGCCTTCCCCGTTCTCCCGCACCAACCTACTCAGAAAGGCTAAGTACATACGGGCACATGGAGTTGAAAAGCACATGGATTAATACTGGAAAGCCCAGGAGGATGGAGGATGGAGTCCTTCCCGGCAGGCCTAACAAAGGATGATGGAGGATGCCTTCCCAGTTCCCCCGCCCTAACCCACTCAGAAACACTAAGTACATAGGGGCACGTGGAGTTCAAAAGCACATGGATTAATCCTGGAAAGACCCAGGAGGATGGAGGATGGAGTCCTTCCCGGCAGGTCTAAGAAAGGATGCTGGAGGATGCCTTCCCCGTTCTCCCGCACCAACCTACTCAGAAAGGCTAAGTACATAGGGGCACATGGAGTTGAAAAGCACATGGATTAATACTGGAAAGCCCAAGAGGATGGAGGATGGAGTCCTTCCCGGAAGGCCTAACAAAGGCTGCTGGAGTGGAGGATGTCATCCCAGTTCCCCCACCCTGACCCACTCAGAAACGCTAGGTACATAGGGAAACATGGAGTGGAAAAGCACATGGATTAATCCTGGAAAGCCCAGGAGGATGGAGGATGGAGTCCTTCCAGCCAGGCCTAACAAAGGCTGCTGGAGTGGAGGATGCCTTCGCAGTTCCCCCACCCTGACCCACTCAGAAACGCTAGGTACATAGGGACACATGGAGTTGAAAAGCACATAGATTAATCCTGGAAAGCCCAGGAGGATGGAGGATGGAGTCCTTCCAGCCAGGCCTAACAAAGGCTGCTGGAGTGGAGGATGCCTTCGCAGTTCCCCCACCCTGACCCACTCAGAAACCCTAAGTACATAGGGGCACATGGAGTTGAAAAGCGGATGGATTAATCCTGGAAAGCCGAGGAGGTTGGAGGATGGAGTCCTTCCCGAAAGGCCTAACAAAGGCTGCTGGAGTGGAGGATGCCTTCCCAGTTCCCCCCACCCCAAACTACTCAGGACCCTAAGTACATAGGGACACATGGAGTTGAAAAGCACAAAGATTAATCCTGGAAAGCCCAGGAGGTTGGAGGATGGAGTCCTTCCCGGCAGATATAAGAAAGGATGCTGGAGGTTGCCTTCCCAGTTCCCCCACCCCAACCCACTCAGAGCCCTAAGTGCATAGGGGCACATGGAGTTGAAAAGCAAAAGGATTAATCCTGGAAAGCCCAAGAGGATGGAGGATGGAGTCCTTCCAGCCAGGCCTAACAAAGGCTGCTGGAGTGGAGGATGCCTTCGCAGTTCCCCCACCCTGACCCACTCAGAAACGCTAGGTACATAGGGACACATGGAGTTGAAAAGCACATGGATTAATCCTGGAAATCCCAGGAGGATGGAGGATGGAGTCCTTCTCAGCAGGCCTAACAAAGGCTGCTGGCGTGGAGGATGCCGTCCCAGTTCCCCCCACCCCGACCCACTCAGAAAGACTAAGTACATAGGGGGACATGGAGTTGAAAAGCACATGGATTAATCCTCGAACGCCCAGGAGGATGGAGGATGGAATCCTTCCCGGCAGGCCTAACAAAGGCTGCGGGAGTGGAGGATGCCTTACCAGTTCCCCCCACCCCAAACCACTCAGGACCCTAAGTACATAGGGACACATGGAGTTGAAAAGCACAAGGATTAATCCTGGAAAGCCCAGGAGGATGGAGTCCTTCCAGGCAGGCCTAAAAAAGCCTGGTGGAGTGGAGGATGCCTTCCAGTTCCCCCTACCCCGACGCACTCAGAAAGACGAAGTACATAGGGGCACATGGAGTTGAAAAGCACATGGATTAATCCTGGAAAGCCCAGGAGGATGGAGGATGGAGTCCTTCCCGGCAGGCCTAACAAAGGCTGCTGGTCTGGAGGATGCCTTCCCAGTTCCCCCCACCCCAACCCACTCAGAACGCTAACTACATAGGGGCACATGGTTTTGAAAAGCACAAGGATTATTCCTGGAAAGCCCAGGAGGATGGAGGATGGAGTCCTTCCTGGCAGGCCTAACAAAGGCTACTGGAGTGGAGGATGCCTTCCCAGTTCCCCCCACCCCAACCCACTCAGAACGCTAACTACATAGGGGCACATGGAGTTGAAATGCACATGGATTAATCTTGGAAAGCCCAGGAGGATGGAGGATGGAGTCCTTCCCGGCAGGCCTAACAAAGATTGATGGAGGATGCATTCCCAGTTCCGCCGCCCCAACCCTCTCAGAAACCCTAAGTACATAGGGGCACATGGAGTTGAAATTCACATGGATTAATCCTGGAACGCCCAGGAGGATGGAGGATGGAATCCTTCCTGGCAGGCCTAACAAAGGATGAGGGAGGATGCATTCCCAGTTCCCCCGCCCCAACCCTCTCAGAAACACTAAGTACATAGGGGCACGTGGAGTTGAAATGCACATGGATTAATCCTGGAAAGCCCAGAAGGATGGAGGATGGAGTTCTTCCCGGCAGGCCTAACAAAGGATGAGGGAGGATGCATTCCCAGTTCCCCCGCCCCAACCCTCTCAGAAACACTAAGTACATAGGGGCACGTGGAGTTGAAATGCACATGGATTAATCCTGGAAAGCCCAGAAGGATGGAGGATGGAGTTCTTCCCGGCAGGCCTAACAAAGGATGAGGGAGGATGCATTCCCAGTTCCCCCGCCCCAACCCTCTCAGAAACACTAAGTACATAGGGGCACATGGAGTTGAAAAGCAGATGGATTAATCCTGGAAAGCCGAAAAGGATGGAGGATGGAATCCTTCCCGGAAGGCCTAACAAAGGCTGCTGGAGTGGAGGATGCCTTCCCAGTTCCCCCACCCTGACCCACTCAGAAACGCTAGGTACATAGGGACACATGGAGTTGAAAAGCACATGGATTAATCCGGGAAGGCCCAGGAAGATGCAGGATGGAGTCCGTCCCGGCAGGCCTAAAAAAGGCTGCTGGAGTGGAGGATGCCTTCCCGTTCCCCCCACCCCGACCCACTCAGAAACAGTAAGTTCATAGGGGCACATGGAGTTGAAAAGCACATGGATTAATCCTGGAAAGCCCAGGAGGATGGAGGATGGAGTCCTTCCCGGCCGGACTAACAAAGGATGATGGAGGATGCATTCCCAGTTCCCCCGCCCCAACCCTCTCAGAAACACTAATTACATAGGGGCACATGGAGTTGAAAAGCACATGGATTAATCCTGGAAAGCCGAGGAGGATGGAGGATGGAATCCTTCCCGGCAGGCCTAACAAAGGCTGCTGGAGTGGAGGATGCCTTCCCAGTTCCCCCCACCCCAAACTACTCAGGACCCTAAGTACATAGGGACACATGGAGTTGAAAAGCACAAAGATTAATCCTGGAAAGCACAGGAGGTTGGAGGATGGAGTCCTTCCCAGCAGACATAAGAAAGGATGCTGGAGGTTGCCTTCCCAGTTCCCCCACCCCAACCCACTCAGAGCCCGAAGTGCATAGGGGCACATGGAGTTGAAAAGCAAAAGGATTAATCCTGGAAAGCCCAGGAGGATGCAGCATGGAGTCCTTCCCGGCAGGCCTAACGAAGGATGCTGGAGGATGCCTTCCCCGTTCCCCCGCGCCAACCCACTCATAAACACTAAAAACATACGGGCACATAGAGTTGAAAAGCACATGGATTAATCCTGGAAACCCAGGAGGATGGAGGATGGAATCCTTCCCGGCAGGCCTAACAAAGGATGATGGAGGATCCCTTCCCAGTTCCCCCGCCCTAACCCATTCAGAAACACTAAGTACATAGGGGTACGTGGAGTTGAAAAGCACATGGATTAATCCTGGAAAGCCCAGGAGGATGGAGGATGGAGTCCTTCCCGGCATGTCTAAGAAAGGATGCTGGAGGATGCCTTCCCCGTTCTCCCACGCCAACCTACTCAGAAAGGCTAAGTACATAGGGGCACATGGAGTTGAAAAGCACATGGATTAATACTGGAAAGCCCAGGAGGATGGAGGATGGAGTCCTTCCAGGCAGGCCTAACAAAGGCTGCTGGAGTGGAGGATGCCTTCCCAGTTCCCCCGCGCCAACCCTCTCAGAAACACTAAGTACATAGGGGCACATGGAGTTGAAAAGCACATGGATTAATCCTGGAAAGCCCAGGAGGATGGAGGATGGAATCCTTCCTGGCAGGCCTAACAAAGGATGAGGGAGGATGCATTCCCAGTTCCCCCGCCCCAACCCTCTCAGAAACACTAAGTACATCGGGGCACATGGAGTTGAAAAGCACGTGGATAAATGACTGGAAAGCCCAGGAGGATGGAGGATGGAGTCCTTCCTGGCAGTCCTGACAAAGGCTGGTGGAGGATGCCTTCCCGTTCCCCAGCCCCAACCCACTCAGAAAGACTAAGTACATAGGGGCACATAGAGTTGAAATTCACATGGATTAATCCTGGAAAACCCAAGAGGATGGAGGATGGAGTCCTTCCCAGCAGGCCTAACAAAGGCTGCTGGAGTGGAGGATGCCTTCCCAGTTCCCCCCACCCCAACCCACTCAGAGCCCTAAGTACATACGGGCACAGGGAGTTGAAAAGCACAAGGATTAATCCTGGAAAGCCCAGGAGGATGCAGGATGGAGTCCTTCCTGGCAGGCCTAACGAAGATTGATAGAGGATGCATTCCCAGTTCCCCCGCCCCAACCCTCTCAGAAACACTAAGTACATAGGGGCACATGGAGTTGAAATTCACATGGATTAATCCTGGAAAGCCCAGGAGGATGGAGGATGGAGTCCCTCCCAGCAGGCCTAACAAAGGATGAGGGAGGATGCATTCCCAGTTCCCCCGCCCCAACCCTCTCAGAAACACGAAGTACATAGGGGCACATGGAGTTGAAAAGCACATGGATAAATGACTGGAAAGCCCAGCAGGATGGAGGATGGAGTCCTTCCCAGCAGGCCTAACAAAGGCTGCTGGAGTGGAGGATGCCGTCCCAGTTCCCCCCACCCCGACCCCCTCAGAAAGACGAAGTACATAGGGGCACATAGAGTTGAAAAGCACATGGATTAATGCTGGAAGGCCAAGAGGATGGAGAATGGAGTCCTTCCCTGCAGGCGTAACAAAGGCTGCTGGAGTGGAGGATGCCTTCCCAGTTCCCCCCACCCCGACCGACTCAGAAAGACTAAGTACATAGGGGCACATGGAGTTGAAAAGCACAAGGATTAATCCTGGAAAGCCGAAAAGGATGGAGGATGGAATCCTTCCCGGCAGGCCTAACAAAGGCTGCTGGAGTGGAGGATGTCTTCCCAGTTCCCCCACCCTGACCCACTCAGAAACGCTAGGTACATAGGGACACATGGAGTTGAAAAGCACATGGATTAATCCTGGAAACCCCAGGAGGATGCAGGAAGGAGTCCTTCCCGGCAGGCCTAACAAAGGATGATGGAGGATGTATTCCCAGTTCCCCCCGCCCCAACCCTCTCAGAACACTAAGTACATAGGGACACATGGAGTTGAAAAGCACAAGGATTAATCCTGGAAATCCCAGGAGGATGGAGGATGGAGTCCTTCCCGGCAGATATAAGAAAGGATGCTGGAGGATTCCTTCCCCGTTCCCCCGCCCCAACCCACTCAGAAACACTAAATACATAGGGGCACATGGAGTTGAAAAGCACATGGATTAATCCTGGAAAGCCGAGGAGGATGGAGGATGGAATCCTTTCCGGCAGGCCTAACAAAGGCTGCTGGAGTGGAGGATGCCTTCCCAGTTCCCCCACTCTGACCCATTTAGAAATGGTAGGTACATAGGGACACATGGAGTTGAAAAGCACATGGATTAATCCTGGAAAGCCGAGGAGGATGGAGGATGGCGTCGTTACCGGAAGGCCTAAATAAGGCTGCTGGTGTGGAGGATGCCTTCCCAGTTTCCCCCACCCCGACCCACTCAGAAATACTAAGTAAATAGGGGCACATGGAGTTGAAAAGCTCGTCGATTCATCCTGGAAAGCCCAGGAGGATGGAGGATGGAGTCCTTCCCGGCAGGCCTGAGAAAGGCTGCTGGAGGATGCCTTCCCCGTTCCCCCCGCCCCAACCGACTCAGGAACACTAACTACCTAGGGGCACATGGAGTTCAAAAGCACAGATATTAATCCTGGAAAGCCGAGGAGGATAGAGGATGGAGTCCTACCCGGCAGGCCTAAAAAGGATGCTGGAGGATACGTTCCCAGTTCCCCCCGCCCCAACCCACTCAGGAACTCTAAATACATAGGGGCACAAGGAGTTGAAAAGCACAAGGATTAATCCTGGAAAGCCGAAAAGGATGGAGGATGGAATCCTTCCCGGCAGGCCTAACAAAGGCTGCTGGAGTGGAGGATGTCTTCCCAGTTCCCCCACCCTGACCCACTCAGAAACGCTAGGTACATAGGGACACATGGAGTTGAAAAGCACATGGATTAATCCTGGAAACCCCAGGAGGATGCAGGAAGGAGTCCTTCCCGGCAGGCCTAACAAAGGATGATGGAGGATGTATTCCCAGTTCCCCCCGCCCCAACCCTCTCAGAACACTAAGTACATAGGGACACATGGAGTTGAAAAGCACAAGGATTAATCCTGGAAATCCCAGGAGGATGGAGGATGGAGTCCTTCCCGGCAGATATAAGAAAGGATGCTGGAGGTTGCCTTCCCAGTTCCCCCACCCCAACCCACTCAGAGCCCTAAGTACATAGGGGCACATGGAGTTGAAAAGCACAAGGATTAATCCTGGAAAGCCCAGGAGGCTGCAGGATGGAGTCCTTCCTGGCAGGCCTAACAAAGGATGCTGGAGGATTCCTTCCCCGTTCCCCCGCCCCAAACCACTCAGAAACACTAAATACATAGGGGCACATGGAGTTGAAAAGCACATGGATTAATCCTGGAAAGCCCAGGAGGATGGAGGATGGAATCCTTCCCGGCAGGCCTAACAAAGGCTGCTGGAGTGGAGGATGCCTTCCCAGTTCCCCCACTCTGACCCACTTAGAAATGGTAGGTACATAGGGACACATGGAGTTGAAAAGCACATGGATTAATCCTGGAAAGCCCAGGAGGATGGAGTCCTTCCCGGCAGTCCTAACAAAGGCTGCTGGTCTGGAGGATGCCTTCCCCGTTCCCCCCAACCCAACCCACTCAGAAACGCTAGGTACATAGGGACACATGGAGTTGAAAAGCACATGGATTAATCCTGGAAACCCCAGGAGGATGCAGGAAGGAGTCCTTCCCGGCAGGCCTAACAAAGGATGATGGAGGATGTATTCCCAGTTCCCCCCGCCCCAACCCTCTCAGAACACTAAGTACATAGGGACACATGGAGTTGAAAAGCACAAGGATTAATCCTGGAAATCCCAGGAGGATGGAGGATGGAGTCCTTCCCGGCAGATATAAGAAAGGATGCTGGAGGATTCCTTCCCCGTTCCCCCGCCCCAACCCACTCAGAAACACTAAATACATAGGGGCACATGGAGTTGAAAAGCACATGGATTAATCCTGGAAAGCCGAGGAGGATGGAGGATGGAATCCTTTCCGGCAGGCCTAACAAAGGCTGCTGGAGTGGAGGATGCCTTCCCAGTTCCCCCACTCTGACCCATTTAGAAATGGTAGGTACATAGGGACACATGGAGTTGAAAAGCACATGGATTAATCCTGGAAAGCCGAGGAGGATGGAGGATGGCGTCGTTACCGGAAGGCCTAAATAAGGCTGCTGGTGTGGAGGATGCCTTCCCAGTTTCCCCCACCCCGACCCACTCAGAAATACTAAGTAAATAGGGGCACATGGAGTTGAAAAGCTCGTCGATTCATCCTGGAAAGCCCAGGAGGATGGAGGATGGAGTCCTTCCCGGCAGGCCTGAGAAAGGCTGCTGGAGGATGCCTTCCCCGTTCCCCCCGCCCCAACCGACTCAGGAACACTAACTACCTAGGGGCACATGGAGTTCAAAAGCACAGATATTAATCCTGGAAAGCCGAGGAGGATAGAGGATGGAGTCCTACCCGGCAGGCCTAAAAAGGATGCTGGAGGATACGTTCCCAGTTCCCCCCGCCCCAACCCACTCAGGAACTCTAAATACATAGGGGCACAAGGAGTTGAAAAGCACAAGGATTAATCCTGGAAAGCCGAAAAGGATGGAGGATGGAATCCTTCCCGGCAGGCCTAACAAAGGCTGCTGGAGTGGAGGATGTCTTCCCAGTTCCCCCACCCTGACCCACTCAGAAACGCTAGGTACATAGGGACACATGGAGTTGAAAAGCACATGGATTAATCCTGGAAACCCCAGGAGGATGCAGGAAGGAGTCCTTCCCGGCAGGCCTAACAAAGGATGATGGAGGATGTATTCCCAGTTCCCCCCGCCCCAACCCTCTCAGAACACTAAGTACATAGGGACACATGGAGTTGAAAAGCACAAGGATTAATCCTGGAAATCCCAGGAGGATGGAGGATGGAGTCCTTCCCGGCAGATATAAGAAAGGATGCTGGAGGTTGCCTTCCCAGTTCCCCCACCCCAACCCACTCAGAGCCCTAAGTACATAGGGGCACATGGAGTTGAAAAGCACAAGGATTAATCCTGGAAAGCCCAGGAGGCTGCAGGATGGAGTCCTTCCTGGCAGGCCTAACAAAGGATGCTGGAGGATTCCTTCCCCGTTCCCCCGCCCCAAACCACTCAGAAACACTAAATACATAGGGGCACATGGAGTTGAAAAGCACATGGATTAATCCTGGAAAGCCCAGGAGGATGGAGGATGGAATCCTTCCCGGCAGGCCTAACAAAGGCTGCTGGAGTGGAGGATGCCTTCCCAGTTCCCCCACTCTGACCCACTTAGAAATGGTAGGTACATAGGGACACATGGAGTTGAAAAGCACATGGATTAATCCTGGAAAGCCCAGGAGGATGGAGTCCTTCCCGGCAGTCCTAACAAAGGCTGCTGGTCTGGAGGATGCCTTCCCCGTTCCCCCCAACCCAACCCACTCAGAGCCGTAAGTACATAGGGGCACATGGAATTGAAAAGCACATGGATTAATCCTGGAAATCCCAGGAGGATGGAAGATGGAGTCCTTCCCGGCAGGCCTAACAAAGGATGCTGGAGGATGCATTCCCAGTTCCCCCGCCCCACCCTCTCAGAAACACTAAGTACATAGGGGCACATGGATTTGAAATGCACATGGATTTGAAATGCACATGGATTAATCTTGGAATGCCCAGAAGGACGGAGTATGGAGTCCTTCCCGGCAGGCCTAAAAAGGATGCTGGAGGATACCTTCCCAGTTCCCCCCGCCCCAACCCACTCAGGAACTCTAACTGCATAGGGGCACATGGAGATGAAAAGCGCAGATATTAATCCTGGAAAGCCCAGGAGGATGGAGGATGGAGTCCTTCCCGGCAGGCCTGAGAAAGCCTGCTGGACAATGCCTTCCCAGTTCCCCCGCCGCAACCCACTCAAAAACACTAGGTACATGGGGGCACATGGAGTTGAATAGGACGTCGATTAATCCTGGAAAGCCCTGGAGGATGGAGGATGGAGTCCTTCCCGGCAGGCCTGACAAAGGCTGCTGGAGGATGCCTTCCCAGTTCCCCCCACCCCAACCCCCTCAGAACCTTAACTACATAGGGGCACATGGTGTTGAAAAGCACAAGGATTAATCCTGGAAAGCCCAGGAGGATGGTGGATGGAGTCCTTCCCGGCAGGCCTAACAAAGGCTGCTGGAGTGGAGGATGCCTTCCCAGTTCCCCCACCCCAACCCACTCAGAGCCCTAAGTACATAGCGGCACATGGAGTTGAAAAGCACGTCGATTAATCCTGGAAAGCCCAGGAGGATGGAGGATGGAGTCCTTCCCGGCAGGCCTAACAAAGATTGATAGAGGATGCATTCCCAGTTCCCCCGCCCCAACCCTCTCAGAAACACTAAGTACATAGGGGCACATGGAGTTGAAATTCACATGGATTAATCCTGGAAAGCCCAGGAGGATGGAGGATGGAATCCTTCCTGGCAGGCCTAACAAAGGAGGAGGGAGGATGCATTCCCAGTTCCCCCGCCCCAACCCTCTCAGAAACACGAATTAAATAGGGGCACATGGAGTTGAAAAGCACGTGGATAAATGACTGGAAAGCCCAGGAGGATGGAGGATGGAGTCCTTCCTGGCAGTCCTGACAAAGGCTGGTGGAGGATGCCTTCCCGTTCCCCAGCCCCAACCCACTCAGAAAGACTAAGTACATAGGGGCACATGGAGTTGAAAAGCACATGGATAAATGACTGGAAAGCCCAGCAGGATGGAGGATGGAGTCCTTCCCAGCAGGCCTAACAAAGGCTGCTGGAGTGGAGGATGCCGTCCCAGTTCCCCCCACCCCGACCCCCTCAGAAAGACGAAGTACATAGGGGCACATAGAGTTGAAAAGCACATGGATTAATGCTGGAAGGCCAAGAGGATGGAGAATGGAGTCCTTCCCTGCAGGCGTAACAAAGGCTGCTGGAGTGGAGGATGCCTTCCCAGTTCCCCCCACCCCGACCGACTCAGAAAGACTAAGTACATAGGGGCACATGGAGTTGAAAAGCACAAGGATTAATCCTGGAAAGCCGAAAAGGATGGAGGATGGAATCCTTCCCGGCAGGCCTAACAAAGGCTGCTGGAGTGGAGGATGTCTTCCCAGTTCCCCCACCCTGACCCACTCAGAAACGCTAGGTACATAGGGACACATGGAGTTGAAAAGCACATGGATTAATCCTGGAAACCCCAGGAGGATGCAGGAAGGAGTCCTTCCCGGCAGGCCTAACAAAGGATGATGGAGGATGTATTCCCAGTTCCCCCCGCCCCAACCCTCTCAGAACACTAAGTACATAGGGACACATGGAGTTGAAAAGCACAAGGATTAATCCTGGAAATCCCAGGAGGATGGAGGATGGAGTCCTTCCCGGCAGATATAAGAAAGGATGCTGGAGGATTCCTTCCCCGTTCCCCCGCCCCAACCCACTCAGAAACACTAAATACATAGGGGCACATGGAGTTGAAAAGCACATGGATTAATCCTGGAAAGCCGAGGAGGATGGAGGATGGAATCCTTTCCGGCAGGCCTAACAAAGGCTGCTGGAGTGGAGGATGCCTTCCCAGTTCCCCCACTCTGACCCATTTAGAAATGGTAGGTACATAGGGACACATGGAGTTGAAAAGCACATGGATTAATCCTGGAAAGCCGAGGAGGATGGAGGATGGCGTCGTTACCGGAAGGCCTAAATAAGGCTGCTGGTGTGGAGGATGCCTTCCCAGTTTCCCCCACCCCGACCCACTCAGAAATACTAAGTAAATAGGGGCACATGGAGTTGAAAAGCTCGTCGATTCATCCTGGAAAGCCCAGGAGGATGGAGGATGGAGTCCTTCCCGGCAGGCCTGAGAAAGGCTGCTGGAGGATGCCTTCCCCGTTCCCCCCGCCCCAACCGACTCAGGAACACTAACTACCTAGGGGCACATGGAGTTCAAAAGCACAGATATTAATCCTGGAAAGCCGAGGAGGATAGAGGATGGAGTCCTACCCGGCAGGCCTAAAAAGGATGCTGGAGGATACGTTCCCAGTTCCCCCCGCCCCAACCCACTCAGGAACTCTAAATACATAGGGGCACAAGGAGTTGAAAAGCACAAGGATTAATCCTGGAAAGCCGAAAAGGATGGAGGATGGAATCCTTCCCGGCAGGCCTAACAAAGGCTGCTGGAGTGGAGGATGTCTTCCCAGTTCCCCCACCCTGACCCACTCAGAAACGCTAGGTACATAGGGACACATGGAGTTGAAAAGCACATGGATTAATCCTGGAAACCCCAGGAGGATGCAGGAAGGAGTCCTTCCCGGCAGGCCTAACAAAGGATGATGGAGGATGTATTCCCAGTTCCCCCCGCCCCAACCCTCTCAGAACACTAAGTACATAGGGACACATGGAGTTGAAAAGCACAAGGATTAATCCTGGAAATCCCAGGAGGATGGAGGATGGAGTCCTTCCCGGCAGATATAAGAAAGGATGCTGGAGGTTGCCTTCCCAGTTCCCCCACCCCAACCCACTCAGAGCCGTAAGTACATAGGGGCACATGGAGTTGAAAAGCACAAGGATTAATCCTGGAAAGCCCAGGAGGCTGCAGGATGGAGTCCTTCCTGGCAGGCCTAACAAAGGATGCTGGAGGATTCCTTCCCCGTTCCCCCGCCCCAACCCACTCAGAAACACTAAATACATAGGGGCACATGGAGTTGAAAAGCACATGGATTAATCCTGGAAAGCCCAGGAGGATGGAGGATGGAATCCTTCCCGGCAGGCCTAACAAAGGCTGCTGGAGTGGAGGATGCCTTCCCAGTTCCCCCACTCTGACCCACTTAGAAATGGTAGGTACATAGGGACACATGGAGTTGAAAAGCACATGGATTAATCCTGGAAAGCCCAGGAGGATGGAGTCCTTCCCGGCAGTCCTAACAAAGGCTGCTGGTCTGGAGGATGCCTTCCCCGTTCCCCCCAACCCAACCCACTCAGAGCCGTAAGTACATAGGGGCACATGGAATTGAAAAGCACATGGATTAATCCTGGAAATCCCAGGAGGATGGAAGATGGAGTCCTTCCCGGCAGGCCTAACAAAGGATGATGGAGGATGCATTCCCAGTTCCCCCGCCCCACCCTCTCAGAAACACTAAGTACATAGGGGCACATGGAGTTGAAATGCACATGGATTAATGTTGGAATGCCCAGAAGGATGGAGTATGGAGTCCTTCCCATTAGGCCTAAAAAGGATGCTGGAGGATACCTTCCCAGTTCCCCCCGCCCCAACCCACTCAGGAACTCTAAATGCATAGGGGCACATGGAGATGAAAAGCACAGATATTAATCCTGGAAAGCCCAGGGGGATGGAAGATGGAGTCCTTCCCGGCAGGCCTGACAAAGGCTGCTGGAGGATGCCTTCCCAGTTCCCCCGCCCTAACCCACTCAGAAACACTAAGTACATCGGGGCACATGGAGTTGAATAGCACGTCGATTAATCCTGGAATGCCCAAGAGGATGGAGGATGGAGTCCTTCCCGGCAGGCCAAACAATGGCTGATGGAGTGGAGGATGCTGTCCCAGGTCCCCCCACCCTGACCCACTCAGAAACACTAGGTACATAGGGACACATGCAGTTGAAAAGGACAAGGATTAATCCTGGAAAGCCCAGGAGGATGGAGGATGGAGTCCTTCCCGGCAGGCCTAACAAAGGCTGCTGGAGTGGAGGATGCCTTCACGTTCCCCTGCCCCAACCCACTCAGAAAAACAAAGAACATAGGGGCATATGGAGTTGAAAAGTACATAGATTAATTCTGGAAAGCCCAGGAGGATATAGGATGGAGTCCTTCCCTGCAGGCCTAACAAAGGATGCGGGAGGATGCCTTCCCAGTTCGCCCCACCCCGACCCACATAGAAACACTAAGTACATAGGGGCACATGGAGTTGAAAAGTACATGGATTAATCTTGTAAAGCAGAGGAGGATGGAGGATGGCGTCGTTACCGGAAGGCCTAAATAAGGCTGCTGGTGTGGAGGATGCCTTCCCAGTTTCCCCCACCCCGACCCACTCAGAAATACTAAGTAAATAGGGGCACATGGAGTTGAAAAGCTCGTCGATTCATCCTGGAAAGCCCAGGAGGATGGAGGATGGAGTCCTTCCCGGCAGGCCTGAGAAAGGCTGCTGGAGGATGCCTTCCCCGTTCCCCCCGCCCCAACCGACTCAGGAACACTAAGTACATAGGGGCACATGGAGTTGAAAAGCACAGATATTAATCCTGGAAAGCCGAGGAGGATAGAGGATGGAGTCCTACCCGGCAGGCCTAAAAAGGATGCTGGAGGATACCTTCCCAGTTCCCCCCGCCCCAACCCACTCAGGAACTCTAAATACATAGGGGCACATGGAGATGAAAAGCACAGATATTAATCCTGGAAAGCCCAGGGGGATGGAGGATGGAGTCCTTCCCGGCAGGCCTGAGAAAGGCTGCTGGAGGATGCCTTCCCAGTTCCCCCACCGCAACCCACTCAAAAACACTAAGTCCATCGGGGCACATGGAGTTGAATAGCACGTCGATTAATCCTGGAAAGCCCAAGAGAATGGAGGATGGAATCCTTCCCGGCAGGCCTAAGAAAGGCTGCTGCAGTGGAGGATGCCTTCCCAGTTCCCCCCACCCCAAACCACTCAGAACCGTAAGTACATAGGGACACATGGAGTTGAAAAGCACATGGATTAATCCTGGAAAGCCCAGGAGGATGCAGGATGGAGTCCTTCCAGGCAGGTCTAAGAAAGGATGCTGGAGGATGCCTTCCCAGTTCCCCCACCGCAACCCACTCAGAGCCCTAAGTACATAGGGGCACATGGAGTTGAAAAGCACAAGGATTAATCCTGGAAAGCGCAGGAGGATGGAGTCCTTCCCGGCAGGCCTAAAAAAGCCTGCTGGAGTGGAGGATGCCTTCCAGTTCCCCCCACCCCGACCCACTCAGAAAGACTAAGTACATAGGATCACATGGAGTTGAAAAGCACGTCGATTCATCCTGGAAAGCCCAGGAGGATGGAGGATGGAGTCCTTCCCGGCAGGCCTGAGAGAGGCTCCTGGAGCATGCCTTCCCAGTTCCCCCTGCCCCAACCCACTCAGAAAAACAAAGTACATAGGGGCACATGGAGTTTAAAAGCACGTGGATAAATGACTGGAAAGCCAAGGAGGATGGAGGATGGAATCCTTCCCGGCAGGCCTAACAAAGGCTGCTGGAGTGGAAGATGCCTTCCCAGTTCCCCCACCCTGACCCACTCAGAAATGGTAGGTACATAGGGACACATGGAGTTGAAAAGCACATGGATTAATCCTGGAAAGCCCAGGAGGATGTAGGATGGAGTCCTTCCCCGAAGGCCTAACAAAGGATGCTGGTGGATGCCTTCCCAGTTCGCCCCACCCCGACCCACTCAGAAACACAAAGTACATAGGGGCACATGGAGTTGAAAAGTACATGGATTAATCTTGTAAAGCTGAGGAGGATGGAGGATGGCGTCCTTACCGGAAGGCCTAAGTAAGGCTGCTGGTGTGGAGGATGCCTTCCCAGTTTCCCCCACCCCGACCCACTCAGAAAGACTAAGTACATAGGGGCACATGGAGTTGAAAAGCACGTCAATTCATCCTGGAAAGCCCAGGAGGATGGAGGATGGAGTCCTTCCCGGCAGGCCTGAGAAAGGGTGCTGGAGTGGAGGATGCCTTCGCGTTCCCCCGCCCCAACCCACAAAGAAAAACAAAGTACATAGGGGCACATGGAGTTGAAAAGCACGTGGATAAATGACTAGAAAGCCCAGGAGGATGGAGGATGGAGTCCTTCCCAGCAGGTCTAACAAAGGCAGCTGGAGTGGAGGATGCCTTCCCAGTTCCCCGCACCCCGACCCACTCAGAAAGACTAAGTACATAGGGGCACATGGAGTTGAAAAGCGCATGGATTAATCCTGGAAAGCCCAGGAGGATGGAGTCCTTCCAGGCAGGCCTAACAATGACTGAGGGAGTGGAGGATACTGTCCCAGGTCCCCCATCCCTGACCCACTCAGAATGCTAACTACATAGGGGCACATGGAGTTGAAAAGCACGTCGATTAATCCTGGAAAGCCCAGGAGGATGGAGGATGGAGTCCTTCCCGGCAGGCCTAACAACGATTGATGGAGGATGCATTCCCAGTTCCCCCGCCCCAACCCTCTCAGAAACACTAAGTACATAGGGGCACATGGAATTGAAATTCACATGGATTAATCCTGGAAAGCCCAGGAGGATGGAGGATGGAATCCTTGCTGGCAGGCCTAACAAAGGATGCTGGAGGATGCATTCCCAGTTCCCCCGCCCCAACCCTCTCAGAAACACTAAGTACATAGGGGCACATGGAGTTGAAAAGCACATGGATTAATCCTGGAAAGCCGAGGAGGATGCAGGATGGAATCCTTCCTGGCAGGCCTAACAAAGGCTGCTGGAGCGGAGGATGCCTTCCCAGTTCCCCCCACCCCAACCCACTCAGGACCCTAAGTACATAGGGACACATGGAGTTGAAAAGCACAAGGATTAATCCTCGAAAGCCCAGGAGGATGGAGGATGGAGTCCTTCCTGGAAGATATAAGAAAGGATGCTGGAGGTTGCCCTCCCAGTTCCCCCACCCCAACGCACTCACAGCCCTAAGTACATACGGGCACATGGAGTTGAAAAGCACGTCGATTAATCCTGGAAAGCCCAGGAGCATGGAGGATGGAGTCCTTCCAGGCAGGCCTAACAAAGATTGATGGAGGATGCATTCCCAGTTCCCCCGCCCCAACCCTCTCAGAAACACTAAGTACATAGGGGCACATGGAATTGAAATTCACATGGATTAATCCTGGAAAGCCCAGGAGGATGGAGGATGGAATCCTTGCTGGCAGGCCTAACAAAGGATGCTGGAGGATGCATTCCCAGTTCCCCCGCCCCAACCCTCTCAGAAACACTAAGTACATAGGGGCACATGGAGTTGAAAAGCACATGGATTAATCCTGGAAAGCCGAGGAGGATGCAGGATGGAATCCTTCCTGGCAGGCCTAACAAAGGCTGCTGGAGCGGAGGATGCCTTCCCAGTTCCCCCCACCCCAACCCACTCAGGACCCTAAGTACATAGGGACACATGGAGTTGAAAAGCACAAGGATTAATCCTCGAAAGCCCAGGAGGATGGAGGATGGAGTCCTTCCTGGCAGATATAAGAAAGGATGCTGGAGGTTGCCCTCCCAGTTCCCCCACCCCAACGCACTCACAGCCCTAAGTACATACGGGCACATGGAGTTGAAAAGCACGTCGATTAATCCTGGAAAGCCCAGGAGCATGGAGGATGGAGTCCTTCCAGGCAGGCCTAACAAAGATTGATGGAGGATGCAGTCCCAGTTCCCCCGCCCCAACCCTCTCAGAAACACTAAGTACATAGGGGCACATGGAATTGAAATTCACATGGATTAATCATGGAAAGCCCAGGAGGATGGAGGATGGAATCCTTGCTGGCAGGCCTAACAAAGGATGAGGGAGGATGCATTCCCAGTTCCCCCGCCCCAACCCTCTCAGAAACGCTAAGTACATAGGGACACATGGAGTTGAAAAGCACATGGATTAATCCTGGAAAGCCGAAAAGGATGGAGGATGGAATCCTTCCCGGCAGGCCTAACAAAGGCTGCTGGAGTGGAGGATGCCGTCCCAGTTCCCCCCACCCCAACCCACTCAGAAAGACTAAGTTCATAGGGGCACATAGAGTTGAAAAGCACATGGATTAATCCTTGAAAGCCCAAGAGGATGGAGAATGGAGTCCTTCCCTGCAGGCGTAACAAAGGCTGCTGGAGTGGAGGATGCCTTCCCAGTTCCCCCCACCCCGACCCACTCAGACACGCTAGGTACATAGGGACAAATGGAGTTGAGAAGCAAATGGATTAATCCTGGAAAGCCCAGAAGGATGGAGGATGGAGTCCTTCCCGGCAGGCCTGACAAAGGCTGGTGGGGGATACCTTCCCAGTTCCCCCGCCCTAACCCACTCAGAAACACTAAGTACATGGGGGCACATGGAGTTGAATAGCACGTCGATTAATCCTGGAAAGCCCTGGAGGATGGAGGATGGATTCCTTCCCACCAGATACAAGAAAGGATGCTGGAGGTTGCCTTCCCAATTCCCCCCACCCCAACCCACTCAGAACCCTAACTACATAGGGGCACATGGTGTTGAAAAGCACAAGGATTAATCCTGGAAAGCCGAGGAGGATGGAGGATGGAGTCCTTCCCGGCAGGCCTAACAAAGACTGCTGGAGTGGAGGATGCCTTCGCAGTTCCCCCCACCCCAACCCACTCAGAACGCTAACTACATAGGGGCAAATGGAGTTGAGATGCACATGGAGTAATCCTGGAAAGCCCAGGAGGATGGAGGCTGGAGTCCTTCCTGGCAGATAAAAGAAAGGATGCTGGAGGTTGCCTTCCCAGTTCCCCCACCCCAACCCACTCAGAGCCCTAAGTACATAGGGGCACATGGAGTTGAAAAGCACATGGATTAATCCTGAAAAGCCCAGGAGGATGGAGGATGGAGTCCTTCCCGCCAGGCCTAACAAAGATTGATGGAGGATCCATTCCCAGTTCCGCCGCCCCAACCCTCTCAGAAACACTAAGTACATAGGGGCACATGGAGTTGAAATTCACATGGATTAATCCTGGAAAGCACAGGAGGATGGAGGATGGAGTACTTCCCTGCAGGCGTAACAAAGGCTGCTGGAGTGGAGGATGCCTTCCCAGTTCCCCCCACCCTGACCCACTCAGAAAGACTAAGTACATAGGGGCACATGGAGTTGAAAAGCACAAGGATTAATCCTGGAAAGCCGAAATGGATGGAGGATGGAATCCTTCCCGGAAGGCCTAACAAAGGCTGCTGGAGTGGAGGATGCCTTCCCCGTTCCCCCGCCCCGACGCACTCTGAAACACTACGTACATAGGGGCACATGGAGTTGAAAACCACATGGATTAATCCTGGAAAGCCCAGGAGGATGGAGGATGGAGTCCTTCCCGGCAGGCCTAACAAAGGCTGCTGGAGTGGGGGATGCCTTCCCAGTTCCCCCCACCCAAACCCACTCAGAACGCTAACTACATAGGGGCACATGGAGTTGAAAAGCACATGGATTATTCCTGAACAGCCCAGGAGAATGGAGGATGGAGTCCTTCCTGGCAGTCCTGACAAAGGCTGGTGGAGGATGCCTTCCCGTTCCCCAGCCCCAACCCACTCAGAAAAACAAAGTACATAGGGGTACATGGAGTTGAAAAGCACGTGGATAAATGAATGGAAAGCTCAGGAGGATGGAGGATGGCGTCCTTCCCAGCAGGCCTAACAAAGGCTGCTGGAGTGGGGGATGCCTTCCCAGTTCCCCCACCCTGACCCACTCAGAAACGCTAGGTACATAGGGACACATGGAGTTGAATAGCACATGGATTAATCCTGGAAAGCCCAGGAGGATGGAGGATGGAGTCCTTCCCGGCAGGCCTAAAAAAGCCTCCTGGACTGGAGGATGCCTTCCAGTTCCCCCACCCTGACCAACTCAGAAATGGTAGGTACATAGGGGCACATAGAGTTGAAAAGCACATGGATTAATCCTGGAAAGCCCAGGAGGATGGAGGATGGAGTCCTTCCTGGCAGGCCTAACAAAGGATGAGGGAGGATGCATTCCCAGTTCCCCCGCCCCAACCCTCTCAGAAACACTAAGTACATAGGGACACATGCATTTGAAAAGGACATGGATTAATCCTGGAAAGCACAGGAGGATGGAGGATGGAGTCCTTCCCAGCAGGCCTAACAACGGCTGCTGGAGTGGAGGATGCCGTCCCAGTTCCCCCCACCCCGACCCACTCAGAAAGACTAAGTACATAGGGGCACATGGAGTTAAAAAGCACATGGATTAATCCTGGAAAGCCCAGGAGGATGGAGGATGGAGTCCTTCCCGGCAGAACTAACAAAGGATGATGGAGGATGTATTCCCAGTTCCCCCGCCCCAACCGTCTCAGAAACACTAAGTACATAGGGGCACAAGGAGTTGAGAAGCACATGGATTAATCCTGGAAAGTCGAGGAGGATGGAGGATGGAATCCTTCCTGGCAGGCCTAACAAAGGCTGCTGGAGTGGAGGATGCCTTCCCAGTTCCGCCACCCCAACCCACTCAGAGCCCTAAGTACATAGGGGCAAATGGAGTTGAAAAGCACATGGATTAATCCTGGAAAGCCCAGGAGGATGGAGGATGGAGTCCTTCCCGGCAGGCCTAACAAAGGATGATGGAGGATGCCTTCCCAGTTCCCCCGCCCTAACCCACTCAGAAACACTAAGTACATAGGGGCACATGGAGTTGAAAAGCACATGGATTAATCCTGGAAAGCCCAGGAGGATGGAGGATGGAGTCCTTCCCGGCAGGCCTAACAAAGGATGATGGAGGATGCCTTCCCAGTTCCCCCGCCCTAACCCACTCAGAAACACTAAGTACATAGGGGCACATGGAGTTGAAAAGCACATGGATTAATCCTGGAAAGCCCAGGAGGATGGAGTCCTTCCCGGCAGGCCTAACAAAGGATGATGGAGGATGCCTTCCCAGTTCCGCCACCCCAACCCACTCAGAGCCCTAAGTACATAGGGGCAAATGGAGTTGAAAAGCTCATGGATTTATCATGGAAAGATCAGGAGGATGGAGGATGGAGTCCTTCCTGGCAGGCCAAACAATGGCTGATGGAGTGGAGGATGCTGTCCCAGGTCCCCCCACCCTGACCCACTCAGAAACACTAGGTACATAGGGACACATGCAGTTGAAAAGCACATGGATTAATCCTGGAAAGCCCAGGAGGATGGAGGATGGAGTCCTTCCCGGCAGGTCTAAGAAAGGATGCTGGAGGATACCTTCCCCGTTCTCCCGCCCCAACCTACTCCGAAACGCTAAGTACATAGGGGCACATGGAGTTGAAAAGCGCATGGATTAATCCTGGAAAGCCCAGGAGGATGGAGGATGGAGTCCTTCCAGGCAGGCCTAACAATGGCTGAGGGAGTGGAGGCTGCTGTCCTAGGTCCCCCATCCCTGACCCACTCAGAAACACTAGGTACATGGGGACACATGCAGTTGAAAAGGACATGGATTAATCCTGGAAAGCCCAGGATGATGGAAGACGGAATCCTTCCCGGCAAGCCTAACAAAGGCTGCTGGAGGGGAGGATGCCTTCCCAGTTCCCCCCACCCCAACCCCCTCAGAACCTTAACTACATAGGGGCACATGGTGTTGAAAAGCACAAGGATTAATCCTGGAAAGCCCAGGAGGATGGAGGATGGAGTCCTTCCCGGCAGGCCTAACAAAGGCTGCTGGAGTGGAGGATGCATTCCCAGTTCCCCCGCCCCAACCCTCTCAGAAACACTAAGTACATAGGGGCACATGGAGTTGAAATTCACATGGATTAATCATGGAAAGCCCAGGAGGTTGGAGGATGGAATCCTTCCTGGCAGGCCTAACAAAGGATGAGGGAGGATGCATTCCCAGTTCCCCTGCCCCAACCCTCTCAGAAACACTAAGTACATAGGGGCACATGGAGTTGAAAAGCACGTGGATAAATGACTGGAAAGCCCAGGAGGATGGAGGATGGAGTCCTTCCTGGCAGTCCTGACAAAGGCTGCTGGAGTGGAGGATGCCGTCCCACTTCCCCCCACCCCGACCCACTCAGAAAGACTACGTACATAGGGGCACATGGAGTTGAAAAACACATGGATTAATCCTGGAAAGCCCAGGAGGATGGAGGATGGAGTCCTTCCCGGCAGGCCTTAGAAAGGCTGCTGGAGTGGAGGATGCCTTCCCAGTTCCCCCCACCCCGACCCACTCAGAAAGACGAAGTACATAGGGGCACATGGAGTTGAAAATCACAAGGATTAATCCTGGAAAGCCCAGGAGGATGGAGGATGGAGTCCTTCCTGGCAGGCCTAACAAAGGATGAGGGAGGATGCATTCCCAGTTCCCCCGCCCCAACCCTCTCAGAAACACTAAGTACATAGGGACACATGGAGTTGAAATGCACATGGATTAATCTTGGAAAGACCAGAAGGATGGAGTATGGAGTCCTTCCCGGCAGGCCTAAAAAGGATGCTGGAGGATACCTTCCCAGTTCCCCCCGCCCCAACCCACTCAGGAACTCTAAATACATAGGGGCACATGGGGATGAAAAGCACAGATATTAATCCTGGAAAGCCCAGGGGGATGGAGGATGGAGTCCTTCCCAGCAGGCCTGAGAAAGGCTGCAGGAGGATGCCTTCCCAGTTCCCCCGCCGCAACCCACTCAAAAATACTAAGTACATGGGGGCACATGGAGTTGAATAGCACGTCGATTAATCCTGGAAACCCCAGGAGGATGGAGGATGGAGTCCGTCCCGGCAGGCCTGAGAAAGGCTGCTGGAGGATGCCTTCCCAGTTCCCCCGCCGCAACCCACTCAAAAACACTAAGTACCTGGGGGCACATGGAGTTGAATAGCACGTCGATTAATCCTGGAAAGCCCAAGAGGATGGAGGATGGAGTCCTTCCCGTCAGGACTGACAAAGGCTGCTGGAGTGAAGGATGCCTTCCCACTTCCCCCCACCCAGACCCACTCAGAAACAATAAGTACATAGGGGCACATGGAGTTGAAAAGCGCATGGATTAATCCTGGAAAGCCCAGGAGGATAGAGGATGGAGTCCTTCCAGGCAGGCCTAACAATGGCTGAGGGAGTGGAGGATGCTGTCCTAGGTCCCCCATCCCTGACCCACTCAGAAACAATAGGTACATGGGGACACATGCAGTTGAAAAGGACATGGATTAATCCTGGAAAGGCCAGGAGGATGGAGGACGGAATCCTTCCCGGCAGGCCTAACAAAGGCTGCTGAAGGGGAGGATGCCTTCCCAGTTCCCCCCACACCAACCCCCTCAGAACCTTACCTACATAGGGGCACATGGAGTTGAAAAACACATGGATTAATCCTGGAAAGCCCAGGAGGATGGAGGATGGAGTCCTTCCCGGCAGGCCTAACAAAGGCTGCTGGAGTGGAGGATGCCTTCCCAGTTCCCCCCACCCCGACCCACTCAGAAAGACGAAGTACATAGGGGCACATGGAGTTGAAAATCACAAGGATTAATCCTGGAAAGCCCAGGAGGATGGAGGATGGAGTCCTTCCCGGCAGGTCTAACAAAGGAGGCTGGAGGATGCCTTCCCCGTTCCCCCGCCCCAACGCACTCTGAAACACTACGTACATAGGGGCACATGGAGTTGAAAACCACATGGATTAATCCTGGAAAGCCCAGGAGGATGGAGGATGGAGTCCTTCCCGGCAGGCCTAACAAAGGCTGCTGAAGTGGGGGATGCCTTCCAGTTCCCCCCACCCCGACCCACTCAGAAAGACTAAGTACATAGGGGCACATGGAGTTGAAAAGCACATGGATTAATCCTGGAAAGCCCAGGAGGATGGAGGATGGAGTCCTTCCCGGTAGGCCTAACAAAGGCTGCTGGAGTGGAGGATGCCTTCCCAGTTCCCCCCACCCCAACCCACTCAGAGCCCTAAGTACATAGGGGCACATGGAGTTGAAAAGAACATAGATTAATCCTGGAAAGCGCAGGAGGATGGAGGATGGAGTCCTTCCCGGCAGGCCTAACAAAGGATGATGGAGGATGCCTTCCCAGTTCCCCCGCCCTAACCCACTCACAAACACTAAGTACGTAGGGGCACATGGAGTTGAAAAGCACATGGATTAATCCTGGAAAGCCCAGGAGGATGGAGTCCTTCCCGGCAGGCCTAAAAAGGATGCTGGAGGATGGCTTGCACGTTCCCCCCGCCCCAACCCACTCAGAAATAGTAAGTACATAGGGGCACATGGAGTTGAAAAGCTCATGGATTTATCATGGAAAGATCAGGAGGATGGAGGATGGAGTCCTTCCTGGCAGGCCAAACAATGGCTGATGGAGTGGAGGATGCTGTCCCAGGTCCCCCCACCCTGACCCACTCAGAAACACTAGGTACATAGGGACACATGCAGTTGAAAAGCACATGGATTAATCCTGGAAAGCCCAGGAGGATGGAGGATGGAGTCCTTCCCGTCAGGACTGAGAAAGGCTGCTGGAGTGAAGGATGCCTTCCCACATCCCCCGACCCCGACCCACTCAGAAACACTAAGTACATGGGGGCACATGGAGTTGAATAGCACGTCGACTAATTCGGGAAAGCCCAAGAGGATGGAGGATGGAGTCCTTCCCGTCAGGACTGACAAACGCTGCTGGAGTGGGGGATGCCTTCCCACTTCCCCCCACCCTGACCCACTCAGAAACACTAGGTACATAGGGACACATGCATTTGAAAAGGACATGGATTAATCCTGGAAAGCCCTGGAGGATGGAGGATGGAGTCCTTCCCGGCAGGCCTGACAAAGGCAGGTGGCGGATGCCTTTCCAGTTCCCCCGCCGCAACCCACTCAAAAACACTAAGTACATGGGGGCACATGGAGTTGAAAAGCACATGGATTTATCCTGGAAAGCCCAGGAGGATGGAGGATGGAGTCCTTCCCGGCAGGTCTAAGAAAGGCTGCTGGAGGATGCCTTCCCCGTTCTCCTGCACCAACCTACTCAGAAAGGCTAAGTAAATAGGGGCACATTGAGTTGAAAAGCGCATGGATTAATCCTGGAAAGCCCAGGAGGATGGAGGATGGAGTCCTTCCAGGCAGGCCTAAAAAGGATGCTGGAGGATGGCTTGCCCGTTCCCCCCGCCCCAACCCACTCAGAAGCCTAACTACATAGGGGCACATGGCGTTGAAAAGCACAAGGATTAATCCTGGAAAGCCCAGGAAGATGGAGGATGGAGTCCTTCCCGGCAGGCCTAACAAAGGCTGCTGGAGTGGAGGATGCCTTCCCAGTTCCCCCCACCCCAACCCAATCAGAATGCTAACTACATAGGGGCACATGGAGTTGAAAAGCACATGGATTAATCCTGGAAAGCCCAGGAGGATGGAAGATGGAGTCCTTCCCGGCAGGCCTAACAAAGGATGCTGGAGGATGCATTCCCAGTTCCCCCCCCCCACCCTCTCAGAAACACTAAGTACATAGGGGCACATGGATTTGAAATGCACATGGATTTGAAATGCACATGGATTAATCTTGGAATGCCCAGAAGGACGGAGTATGGAGTCCTTCCCGGCAGGCCTAAAAAGGATGCTGGAGGATACCTTCCCAGTTCCCCCCGCCCCAACCCACTCAGGAACTCTAACTGCATAGGGGCACATGGAGATGAAAAGCGCAGATATTAATCCTGGAAAGCCCAGGAGGATGGAGGATGGAGTCCTTCCCGGCAGGCCTGAGAAAGCCTGCTGGACAATGCCTTCCCAGTTCCCCCGCCGCAACCCACTCAAAAACACTAGGTACATGGGGGCACATGGAGTTGAATAGGACGTCGATTAATCCTGGAAAGCCCTGGAGGATGGAGGATGGAGTCCTTCCCGGCAGGCCTGACAAAGGCTGCTGGAGGATGCCTTCCCAGTTCCCCCCACCCCAACCCCCTCAGAACCTTAACTACATAGGGGCACATGGTGTTGAAAAGCACAAGGATTAATCCTGGAAAGCCCAGGAGGATGGTGGATGGAGTCCTTCCCGGCAGGCCTAACAAAGGCTGCTGGAGTGGAGGATGCCTTCCCAGTTCCCCCACCCCAACCCACTCAGAGCCCTAAGTACATAGCGGCACATGGAGTTGAAAAGCACGTCGATTAATCCTGGAAAGCCCAGGAGGATGGAGGATGGAGTCCTTCCCGGCAGGCCTAACAAAGATTGATAGAGGATGCATTCCCAGTTCCCCCGCCCCAACCCTCTCAGAAACAATAAGTACATAGGGGCACATGGAGTTGAAATTCACATGGATTAATCCTGGAAAGCCCAGGAGGATGGAGGATGGAATCCTTCCTGGCAGGCCTAACAAAGGAGGAGGGAGGATGCATTCCCAGTTCCCCTGCCCCAACCCTCTCAGAAACACTAAGTACATAGGGGCACATGGAGTTGAAAAGCACGTGGATAAATGACTGGAAAGCCCAGGAGGATGGAGGATGGAGTCCTTCCTGGCAGTCCTGACAAAGGCTGGTGGAGGATGCCTTCCCGTTCCCCAGCCCCAACCCACTCAGAAAGACTAAGTACATAGGGGCACATGGAGTTGAAAAGCACATGGATAAATGACTGGAAAGCCCAGCAGGATGGAGGATGGAGTCCTTCCCAGCAGGCCTAACAAAGGCTGCTGGAGTGGAGGATGCCGTCCCACTTCCCCCCACCCCGACCCACTCAGAAAGACTACGTACATAGGGGCACATGGAGTTGAAAAACACATGGATTAATCCTGGAAAGCCCAGGAGGATGGAGGATGGAGTCCTTCCCGGCAGGCCTAACAAAGGCTGCTGGAGTGGAGGATGCCTTCCCAGTTCCCCCCACCCCGACCCACTCAGAAAGACGAAGTACATAGGGCCACATGGAGTTGAAAATCACAAGGATTAATCCTGGAAAGCCCAGGAGGATGGAGGACGGAGTCCTTCCCGGCAGGTCTAACAAAGGAGGCTGGAGGATGCCTTCCCCGTTCCCCCGCCCCAACGCACTCTGAAACACTACGTACATAGGGGCACATGGAGTTGAAAACCACATGGATTAATCCTGGAAAGCCCAGGAGGATGGAGGATGGAGTCCTTCCCGGCAGGCCTAACAAAGGCTGCTGGAGTGGGGGATGCCTTCCCAGTTCCCCCACCCTGACCCACTCAGAAACGCTAGGTACATAGGGACACATGGAGTTGAATAGCACATGGATTAATCCTGGAAAGCCCAGGAGGATGGAGGATGGAGTCCTTCCCGGCAGGCCTAAAAAAGCCTCCTGGACTGGAGGATGCCTTCCAGTTCCCCCACCCTGACCAACTCAGAAACGCTAGGTACATAGGGACACATGGAGTTGAAAAGCACATGGATTAATCCTGGAAAGCCCAGGAGAATGGAGGATGGAGTCCTTCCTGGCAGGCCTAACAAAGGATGAGGGAGGATGCATTCCCAGTTCCCCCGCCCCAACCCTCTCAGAAACACTAAGTACATAGGGACACATGGAGTTGAAATGCACATGGATTAATCTTGGAAAGACCAGAAGGATGGAGTATGGAGTCCTTCCCGGCAGGCCTAAAAAGGATGCTGGAGGATACCTTCCCAGTTCCCCCCGCCCCAACCCACTCAGGAACTCTAAATACATAGGGGCACATGGGGATGAAAAGCACAGATATTAATCCTGGAAAGCCCAGGGGGATGGAGGATGGAGTCCTTCCCAGCAGGCCTGAGAAAGGCTGCAGGAGGATGCCTTCCCAGTTCCCCCGCCGCAACCCACTCAAAAATACTAAGTACATGGGGGCACATGGAGTTGAATAGCACGTCGATTAATCCTGGAAACCCCAGGAGGATGGAGGATGGAGTCCGTCCCGGCAGGCCTGAGAAAAGCTGCTGGAGGATGCCTTCCCAGTTCCCCCGCCGCAACCCACTCAAAAACACTAAGTACCTGGGGGCACATGGAGTTGAATAGCACGTCGATTAATCCTGGAAAGCCCAAGAGGATGGAGGATGGAGTCCTTCCCGTCAGGACTGACAAAGGCTGCTGGAGTGAAGGATGCCTTCCCACTTCCCCCCACCCAGACCCACTCAGAAACAATAAGTACATAGGGGCACATGGAGTTGAAAAGCGCATGGATTAATCCTGGAAAGCCCAGGAGGATGGAGGACGGAATCCTTCCCGGCAGGCCTAACAAAGGCTGCTGAAGGGGAGGATGCCTTCCCAGTTCCCCCCACACCAACCCCCTCAGAACCTTACCTACATAGGGGCACATGGAGTTGAAAAACACATGAATTAATCCTGGAAAGCCCAGGAGGATGGAGGATGGAGTCCTTCCCGGCAGGCCTAACAAAGGCTGCTGGAGTGGAGGATGCCTTCCCAGTTCCCCCCACCCCGACCCACTCAGAAAGACGAAGTACATAGGGGCACATGGAGTTGAAAATCACAAGGATTAATCCTGGAAAGCCCAGGAGGATGGAGGATGGAGTCCTTCCCGGCAGGTCTAACAAAGGAGGCTGGAGGATGCCTTCCCCGTTCCCCCGCCCCAACGCACTCTGAAACACTACGTACATAGGGGCACATGGAGTTGAAAACCACATGGATTAATCCTGGAAAGCCCAGGAGGATGGAGGATGGAGTCCTTCCCGGCAGGCCTAACAAAGGCTGCTGAAGTGGGGGATGCCTTCCAGTTCCCCCCACCCCGACCCACTCAGAAAGACTAAGTACATAGGGGCACATGGAGTTGAAAAGCACATGGATTAATCCTGGAAAGCCCAGGAGGATGGAGGATGGAGTCCTTCCCGGTAGGCCTAACAAAGGCTGCTGGAGTGGAGGATGCCTTCCCAGTTCCCCCCACCCCAACCCACTCAGAGCCCTAAGTACATAGGGGCACATGGAGTTGAAAAGAACATAGATTAATCCTGGAAAGCGCAGGAGGATGGAGGATGGAGTCCTTCCCGGCAGGCCTAACAAAGGATGATGGAGGATGCCTTCCCAGTTGCCCCGCCCTAACCCACTCACAAACACTAAGTACGTAGGGGCACATGGAGTTGAAAAGCACATGGATTAATCCTGGAAAGCCCAGGAGGATGGAGTCCTTCCCGGCAGGCCTAAAAAGGATGCTGGAGGATGGCTTGCACGTTCCCCCCGCCCCAACCCACTCAGAAATAGTAAGTACATAGGGGCACATGGAGTTGAAAAGCTCATGGATTTATCATGGAAAGATCAGGAGGATGGAGGATGGAGTCCTTCCTGGCAGGCCAAACAATGGCTGATGGAGTGGAGGATGCTGTCCCAGGTCCCCCCACCCTGACCCACTAAGAAACACTAGGTACATAGGGACACATGCAGTTGAAAAGCACATGGATTAATCCTGGAAAGCCCAGGAGGATGGAGGATGGAGTCCTTCCCGTCAGGACTGAGAAAGGCTGCTGGAGTGAAGGATGCCTTCCCACATCCCCCGACCCCGACCCACTCAGAAACACTAAGTACATGGGGGCACATGGAGTTGAATAGCACGTCGATTAATCCTGGAAAGCCCTGGAGGATGGAGGATGGAGTCCTTCCCAGCAGGCCTGAGAAAGGCTGCTGGAGGATGCCTTCCCAGTTCCCCCGCCGCAACCCACTCAAAAACACTAAGTACATGGGGGCACATGGAGTTGAAAAGCACATGGATTTATCCTGGAAAGCCCAGGAGGATGGAGGATGGAGTCCTTCCCGGCAGGTCTAAGAAAGGCTGCTGGAGGATGCCTTCCCCGTTCTCCTGCACCAACCTACTCAGAAAGGCTAAGTAAATAGGGGCACATTGAGTTGAAAAGCGCATGGATTAATCCTGGAAAGCCCAGGAGGATGGAGGATGGAGTCCTTCCAGGCAGGCCTAAAAAGGATGCTGGAGGATGGCTTGCCCGTTCCCCCCGCCCCAACCCACTCAGAAGCCTAACTACATAGGGGCACATGGTGTTGAAAAGCACAAGGATTAATCCTGGAAAGCCCAGGAGGATGGAGGATGGAGTCCTTCCCGGCAGGCCTAACAAAGGCTGCTGGAGTGGAGGATGCCTTCCCAGTTCCCCCCACCCCAACCCACTCAGAATGCTAACTACATAGGGGCACATGGAGTTGAAATGCACATGGATTAATCCTGGAAAGCCCAGGAGGATGGAGGATGGAGTCCTTCCTGCCAGATATAAGAAAGGATGCTGGAGGTTGCCCTCCCAGTTCCCCCACCCCAACGCACTCAGAGCCCTAAGTACATAGGGGCACATGGAGTTGAAAAGCACGTCGATTAATCCTGGAAAGCCCAGGAGGATGGAGGATGGAGTCCTTCCCGGCAGGCCTAAAAAAGATTGATGGAGGATGCATTCCCAGTTCCCCCGCCCCAACCCTCTCAAAAACACTACGTACATAGGGGCACATGGAATTGAAATTCACATGGATTAATCCTGGAAAGCCCAGGAGGATGGAGGATGGAATCCTTCCTGTCAGGCCTAACAAAGGATGAGGGAGGATGTATTCCCAGTTCCCCCGCCCCAACCCTCTCAGAAACACTAAGTACATAGGGGCACATGGAGTTGAAATTCACATGGATTAATCCTGGAAAGCTCAGGAGGATGGAGGATGGAGTCCTTCTCAGCAGGCCTAACAAAGCCTGCTGGAGTGGAGGATGCCTTCCTAGTTCCCCCCACCCCAAACCACTCAGGACCCTAAGTGCATAGGGGCACATGGAGTTGAAAAGCACATGGATTAATCCAGGAAAGCCCAGGAGGATGGAGTCCTTCCCGGCAGGCCTAACAAAGGCTGCTGGAGTGGCGGATGCCTTCCCACTTCCCCCCACCCCAACCCACTCAGAACGCTAACTACATAGGGGCACATGGAGTTGAAAAGCACGTCGATTAATCCTGGAAAGCCCAGGAGGATGGAGGATGGAGTCCTTCCCGGCAGGCCTAAAAAAGATTGATGGAGGATGCATTCCCAGTTCCCCCGCCCCAACCCTCTCAAAAACACTACGTACATAGGGGCACATGGAATTGAAATTCACATGGATTAATCCTGGAAAGCCCAGGAGGATGGAGGATGGAATCCTTCCTGTCAGGCCTAACAAAGGATGAGGGAGGATGTATTCCCAGTTCCCCCGCCCCAACCCTCTCAGAAACACTAAGTACATAGGGGCACATGGAGTTGAAATTCACATGGATTAATCCTGGAAAGCTCAGGAGGATGGAGGATGGAGTCCTTCTCAGCAGGCCTAACAAAGCCTGCTGGAGTGGAGGATGCCTTCCTAGTTCCCCCCACCCCAAACCACTCAGGACCCTAAGTGCATAGGGGCACATGGAGTTGAAAAGCACATGGATTAATCCAGGAAAGCCCAGGAGGATGGAGTCCTTCCCGGCAGGCCTAACAAAGGCTGCTGGAGTGGCGGATGCCTTCCCACTTCCCCCCACCCCAACCCACTCAGAACGCTAACTACATAGGGGCACATGGTGTTGAAAAGCACAAGGATTAATCCTGGAAAGCCCAGGAGGATGGAGGATGGAGTCCTTCCTGGCAGGCCTAACAAAGGCTACTGGAGTGGAGGATGCCTTCCCAGTTCCCCCCACCCCAACCCACTCAGAACGCTAACTACATAGGGGCACATGGAGTTGAAATGCACATGGATTAATCCTGGAAAGCCCAGGAGGATGGAGGATGGAGTCCTTCCCGGCAGGCCTAACAAAGGATGAGGGAGGATGCATTCCCAGTTCCCCCGCCCCAACCCTCTCAGAAACACTAAGTACATAGGGGCACATGGAGTTGAAAAGCACATGGATTAATCCTGGAACGCCCAGGAGGATGGAGGATGGAATCCTTCCCGGCAGGCCTAACAAAGGCTGCTGGAGTGGAGGATGCCTTCCCAGTTCCCCCCACCCCAAACCACTCAGGACCCTAAGTACGCAGGGATACATGGAGTTGAAAAGCACAAGGATTAATCCTGGAAAGCCCAGGAGGATGGAGTCCTTCCAGGCAGGCCTAAAAAAGCCTGGTGGAGTGGAGGATGCCTTCCAGTTCCCCCTACCCCGACGCACTCAGAAAGACGAAGTACATAGGGGCACATGGAGTTGAAAAGCACAAGGATTAATCCTGGAAAGCCCAGGAGGATGGAGGATGGAGTCCTTCCCGGCAGGCCTAACAAAGGCTGCTGGAGTGGCGGATGCCTTCCCAGTTCCCCCCACCCCAACCCACTCAGAACGCTAACTACATAGGGGAACATGGTGTTGAAAAGCACAAGGATTAATCCTGGAAAGCCCAGGAGGATGGAGGATGGAGTCCTTCCTGGCAGGCCTAACAAAGGCTACTGTTGTGGAGGATGCCTTCCCAGTTCCCCCCACCCCAACCCACTCAGAACGCTAACTACATAGGTGCACATGGAGTTGAAATGCACATGGATTAATCCTGGAAAGCCCAGGAGGATGGAGGATGGAGTCCTTCCTGGCAGGCCTAACAAAGATTGATGGAGGATGCATTCCCAGTTCCGCCGCCCCAACCATCTCAGAAACCCTAAGTACATTGGGGCACATGGAGTTGAAATTCACATGGATTAATCCTGGAACGCCCAGGAGGATGGAGGATGGAATCCTTCCTGGCAGGCCTAACAAAGGATGAGGGAGGATGCATTCCCAGTTCCCCCGCCCCAACCCTCTCAGAAACACTAACTACATAGGGGCACATGGAGTTGAAAAGCAGATGGATTAATCCTGGAAAGCCGAAAAGGATGGAGGATGGAATCCTTCCCGGAAGGCCTAACAAAGGCTGCTGGAGTGGAGGATGCCTTCCCAGTTCCCCCACCCTGACCCACTCAGAAACAGTAAGTTCATAGGGGCACATGGAGTTGAAAAGCACATGGATTAATCCTGGAAGGCCCAGGAGGATGGAGGATGGAGTCCGTCCCGGCAGGCCTAAAAAAGGCTGCTGGAGTGGAGGATGCCTTCCCGTTCCCCCCACCCCGACCCACTCAGAAACAGTAAGTTCATAGGGGCACATGGAGTTGAAAAGCACATGGATTAATCCTGGAAAGCCCAGGAGGATGGAGGATGGAGTCCGTCCCGGCCGGACTAACAAAGGATGATGGAGGATGTATTCCCAGTTCCCCCGCCCCAGCCCTCTCAGAAACACTGAGTACATAGGGGCACATGGAGTTGAAAAGCACATGGATTAATCCTGGAAAGCCGAGGAGGATGGAGGATGGAATCCTTCCCGGCAGGCCTAACAAAGGCTGCTGGAGTGGAGGATGCCTTCCCAGTTCCCCCACCCCAACCCACTCAGAGCCCTAAGTGCATAGGGGCACATGGAGTTGAAAAGCAAAAGGATTAATCCTGGAAAGCCCAGGAGGATGCAGCATGGAGTCCTTCCCGGCAGGCCTAACGAAGGATGCTGGAGGATGCCTTCCCCGTTCCCCCGCGCCAACCCACTCAGAAACACTAAAAACATATGGGGACATAGAGTTGAAAAGCACATGGATTAATCCTGGAAACCCAGGAGGATGGAGGATGGAGTCCTTCCCGGCAGGCCTAACAAAGGCTGCTGGAGTGGAGGATGCTTTCCCAGTTCCCCCACCCTGACCCACTCAGAAATGCTAGGTACATAGGGACACATGGAGTTGAAAAGCACATGGATTAATCCTGGAAGGCCCAGGAGGATGGAAGATGGAGTCCGTCCCGGCAGGCCTAAAACAGGCTGCTGGAGTGGAGGATGCCTTCCTGTTCCCCCCACCCCGATCCACCCAGAAACAGTAAGTTCATAGGGGCACATGGAGTTGAAAAGCACATGGATTAATCCTGGAAAGCCCAGGAGGATGGAGGATGGAGTCCTTCCTGGCAGGCCTAACAAAGGATGATGGAGGATGTATTCCCAGTTCCCCCGCCCCAACCGTCTCAGTAACACTAAGCACATAGGGCCACAAGGAGTTGAGAAGCACATGGATTAATCCTGGAAAGCCGAGGAGGATGGAGGATGGAATCCTTCCTGGCAGGCCTAACAAAGGCTGCTGGAGTGGAGGATGCCTTCCCAGTTCCCCCATCCCAAACCACTCAGGACCATAAGTACATAGGGAAACATGGAGTTGAAAAGCACAAGGATAAATCCTGGAAAGCCCAGGAGGATGGAGGATGGAGTCCTTCCCGGCAGATATAAGAAAGGATGATGGAGGTTGCCTTCCCAGTTCCCCACCCCAACCCACTCAGAGCCCGAAGTAGATAGGGGCACATGGAGTTGAAAAGCACATGGATTAATCCTGGAAAGCCCAGGAGGATGGAGGATGGAGTCCTTCCCGGCAGGTCTAAGAAAGGATGCTGGAGGATGCCTTCCCCGTTCTCCCGCACCAACCTACTCAGAAAGGCTAAGTACATACGGGCACATGGAGTTGAAAAGCACATGGATTAATACTGGAAAGCCCAGGAGGATGGAGGATGGAGTCCTTCCCGGCAGGCCTAACAAAGGATGATGGAGGATGCCTTCCCAGTTCCCCCGCCCTAACCCACTCAGAAACACTAAGTACATAGGGGCACGTGGAGTTCAAAAGCACATGGATTAATCCTGGAAAGACCCAGGAGGATGGAGGATGGAGTCCTTCCCGGCAGGTCTAAGAAAGGATGCTGGAGGATGCCTTCCCCGTTCTCCCGCACCAACCTACTCAGAAAGGCTAAGTACATAGGGGCACATGGAGTTGAAAAGCACATGGATTAATACTGGAAAGCCCAAGAGGATGGAGGATGGAGTCCTTCCCGGAAGGCCTAACAAAGGCTGCTGGAGTGGAGGATGTCTTCCCAGTTCCCCCACCCTGACCCACTCAGAAACGCTAGGTACATAGGGAAACATGGAGTGGAAAAGCACATGGATTAATCCTGGAAAGCCCAGGAGGATGGAGGATGGAGTCCTTCCAGCCAGGCCTAACAAAGGCTGCTGGAGTGGAGGATGCCTTCGCAGTTCCCCCACCCTGACCCACTCAGAAACGCTAGGTACATAGGGACACATGGAGTTGAAAAGCACATAGATTAATCCTGGAAAGCCCAGGAGGATGGAGGATGGAGTCCTTCCAGCCAGGCCTAACAAAGGCTGCTGGAGTGGAGGATGCCTTCGCAGTTCCCCCACCCTGACCCACTCAGAAACCCTAAGTACATAGGGGCACATGGAGTTGAAAAGCGGATGGATTAATCCTGGAAAGCCGAGGAGGTTGGAGGATGGAGTCCTTCCCGAAAGGCCTAACAAAGGCTGCTGGAGTGGAGGATGCCTTCCCAGTTCCCCCCACCCCAAACTACTCAGGACCCTAAGTACATAGGGACACATGGAGTTGAAAAGCACAAAGATTAATCCTGGAAAGCCCAGGAGGTTGGAGGATGGAGTCCTTCCCGGCAGATATAAGAAAGGATGCTGGAGGTTGCCTTCCCAGTTCCCCCACCCCAACCCACTCAGAGCCCTAAGTGCATAGGGGCACATGGAGTTGAAAAGCAAAAGGATTAATCCTGGAAAGCCCAAGAGGATGGAGGATGGAGTCCTTCCAGCCAGGCCTAACAAAGGCTGCTGGAGTGGAGGATGCCTTCGCAGTTCCCCCACCCTGACCCACTCAGAAACGCTAGGTACATAGGGACACATGGAGTTGAAAAGCACATGGATTAATCCTGGAAATCCCAGGAGGATGGAGGATGGAGTCCTTCTCAGCAGGCCTAACAAAGGCTGCTGGCGTGGAGGATGCCGTCCCAGTTCCCCCCACCCCGACCCACTCAGAAAGACTAAGTACATAGGGGGACATGGAGTTGAAAAGCACATGGATTAATCCTCGAACGCCCAGGAGGATGGAGGATGGAATCCTTCCCGGCAGGCCTAACAAAGGCTGCGGGAGTGGAGGATGCCTTACCAGTTCCCCCCACCCCAAACCACTCAGGACCCTAAGTACATAGGGACACATGGAGTTGAAAAGCACAAGGATTAATCCTGGAAAGCCCAGGAGGATGGAGTCCTTCCAGGCAGGCCTAAAAAAGCCTGGTGGAGTGGAGGATGCCTTCCAGTTCCCCCTACCCCGACGCACTCAGAAAGACGAAGTACATAGGGGCACATGGAGTTGAAAAGCACATGGATTAATCCTGGAAAGCCCAGGAGGATGGAGGATGGAGTCCTTCCCGGCAGGCCTAACAAAGGCTGCTGGTCTGGAGGATGCCTTCCCAGTTCCCCCCACCCCAACCCACTCAGAACGCTAACTACATAGGGGCACATGGTTTTGAAAAGCACAAGGATTATTCCTGGAAAGCCCAGGAGGATGGAGGATGGAGTCCTTCCTGGCAGGCCTAACAAAGGCTACTGGAGTGGAGGATGCCTTCCCAGTTCCCCCCACCCCAACCCACTCAGAACGCTAACTACATAGGGGCACATGGAGTTGAAATGCACATGGATTAATCTTGGAAAGCCCAGGAGGATGGAGGATGGAGTCCTTCCCGGCAGGCCTAACAAAGATTGATGGAGGATGCATTCCCAGTTCCGCCGCCCCAACCATCTCAGAAACCCTAAGTACATAGGGGCACATGGAGTTGAAATTCACATGGATTAATCCTGGAACGCCCAGGAGGATGGAGGATGGAATCCTTCCTGGCAGGCCTAACAAAGGATGAGGGAGGATGCATTCCCAGTTCCCCCGCCCCAACCCTCTCAGAAACACTAAGTACATAGGGGCACGTGGAGTTGAAATGCACATGGATTAATCCTGGAAAGCCCAGAAGGATGGAGGATGGAGTTCTTCCCGGCAGGCCTAACAAAGGATGAGGGAGGATGCATTCCCAGTTCCCCCGCCCCAACCCTCTCAGAAACACTAAGTACATAGGGGCACGTGGAGTTGAAATGCACATGGATTAATCCTGGAAAGCCCAGAAGGATGGAGGATGGAGTTCTTCCCAGGCATGGCCTAACAAAGGATGAGGGAGGATGCATTCCCAGTTCCCCCGCCCCAACCCTCTCAGAAACACTAAGTACATAGGGGCACATGGAGTTGAAAAGCAGATGGATTAATCCTGGAAAGCCGAAAAGGATGGAGGATGGAATCCTTCCCGGAAGGCCTAACAAAGGCTGCTGGAGTGGAGGATGCCTTCCCAGTTCCCCCACCCTGACCCACTCAGAAACGCTAGGTACATAGGGACACATGGAGTTGAAAAGCACATGGATTAATCCGGGAAGGCCCAGGAAGATGCAGGATGGAGTCCGTCCCGGCAGGCCTAAAAAAGGCTGCTGGAGTGGAGGATGCCTTCCCGTTCCCCCCACCCCGACCCACTCAGAAACAGTAAGTTCATAGGGGCACATGGAGTTGAAAAGCACATGGATTAATCCTGGAAAGCCCAGGAGGATGGAGGATGGAGTCCTTCCCGGCCGGACTAACAAAGGATGATGGAGGATGCATTCCCAGTTCCCCCGCCCCAACCCTCTCAGAAACACTAATTACATAGGGGCACATGGAGTTGAAAAGCACATGGATTAATCCTGGAAAGCCGAGGAGGATGGAGGATGGAATCCTTCCCGGCAGGCCTAACAAAGGCTGCTGGAGTGGAGGATGCCTTCCCAGTTCCCCCCACCCCAAACTACTCAGGACCCTAAGTACATAGGGACACATGGAGTTGAAAAGCACAAAGATTAATCCTGGAAAGCACAGGAGGTTGGAGGATGGAGTCCTTCCCAGCAGACATAAGAAAGGATGCTGGAGGTTGCCTTCCCAGTTCCCCCACCCCAACCCACTCAGAGCCCGAAGTGCATAGGGGCACATGGAGTTGAAAAGCAAAAGGATTAATCCTGGAAAGCCCAGGAGGATGCAGCATGGAGTCCTTCCCGGCAGGCCTAACGAAGGATGCTGGAGGATGCCTTCCCCGTTCCCCCGCGCCAACCCACTCATAAACACTAAAAACATACGGGCACATAGAGTTGAAAAGCACATGGATTAATCCTGGAAACCCAGGAGGATGGAGGATGGAATCCTTCCCGGCAGGCCTAACAAAGGATGATGGAGGATCCCTTCCCAGTTCCCCCGCCCTAACCCATTCAGAAACACTAAGTACATAGGGGTACGTGGAGTTGAAAAGCACATGGATTAATCCTGGAAAGCCCAGGAGGATGGAGGATGGAGTCCTTCCCGGCATGTCTAAGAAAGGATGCTGGAGGATGCCTTCCCCGTTCTCCCACGCCAACCTACTCAGAAAGGCTAAGTACATAGGGGCACATGGAGTTGAAAAGCACATGGATTAATACTGGAAAGCCCAGGAGGATGGAGGATGGAGTCCTTCCAGGCAGGCCTAACAAAGGCTGCTGGAGTGGAGGATGCCTTCCCAGTTCCCCCGCGCCAACCCTCTCAGAAACACTAAGTACATAGGGGCACATGGAGTTGAAAAGCACATGGATTAATCCTGGAAAGCCCAGGAGGATGGAGGATGGAATCCTTCCTGGCAGGCCTAACAAAGGATGAGGGAGGATGCATTCCCAGTTCCCCCGCCCCAACCCTCTCAGAAACACTAAGTACATCGGGGCACATGGAGTTGAAAAGCACGTGGATAAATGACTGGAAAGCCCAGGAGGATGGAGGATGGAGTCCTTCCTGGCAGTCCTGACAAAGGCTGGTGGAGGATGCCTTCCCGTTCCCCAGCCCCAACCCACTCAGAAAGACTAAGTACATAGGGGCACATAGAGTTGAAATTCACATGGATTAATCCTGGAAAACCCAAGAGGATGGAGGATGGAGTCCTTCCCAGCAGGCCTAACAAAGGCTGCTGGAGTGGAGGATGCCTTCCCAGTTCCCCCCACCCCGACCCACTCAGAAAGACTAAGTACATAGGGGCACATGGAATTGAAAAGCACATGGATAAATGACTGGAAAGCCCAGCAGGATGGAGGATGGAGTCCTTCCCGGCAGGCCTAACAAAGGATGATAGAGGATGTATTCCCAGTTCCCCCCGCCCCAACCCTCTCAGAACCTAAAGTACATAGGGACACATGGAGTTGAAAAGTACAAGGATTAATCCTGGAAAGCCCAGGAGGATGGAGGATGGAGTCCTTCCCGGCAGATATAAGAAAGGATGCTGGAGGTTGCCTTCCCAGTTCCCCCACCCCAACCCACTCAGAACCCTAAGTACATAGGGGCACATGGAGTTGAAAAGCACAAGGATTAATCCTGGAAAGCCTAGGAGGATGCAGGATGGAGTCGTTCCAGGAAGGCCTAACAAAGGCTGCTGGAGTGGAGGATGCCTTCCCAGTTCCCCCCACCCCGACCCACTCAGAAAGACTAAGTATATAGGGGGGCATGGAGTTGAAAAGTACATGGATAAATGACTGGAAAGCCCAGCAGGATGGAGGATGGAGTCCTTCCCGGCAGGCCTAACAAAGGATGATGGAGGATGTATTCCCAGTTCCCCCCGCCCCAACCCTCTCAGAACCCTAAGTACATAGGGACACATGGAGTTGAAAAGTACAAGGATTAATCCTGGAAAGCCCAGGAGGATGGAGGATGGAGTCCTTCCTGGCAGATATAAGAAAGGATGCTGGAGGTTGCCTTCCCAGTTCCCCCACCCCAACCCACTCAGAGCCCTAAGTACATACGGGCACAGGGAGTTGAAAAGCACAAGGATTAATCCTGGAAAGCCCAGGAGGATGCAGGATGGAGTCCTTCCTGGCAGGCCTAACGAAGATTGATAGAGGATGCATTCCCAGTTCCCCCGCCCCAACCCTCTCAGAAACACTAAGTACATAGGGGCACATGGAGTTGAAATTCACATGGATTAATCCTGGAAAGCCCAGGAGGATGGAGGATGGAGTCCTTCCCAGCAGGCCTAACAAAGGATGAGGGAGGATGCATTCCCAGTTCCCCCGCCCCAACCCTCTCAGAAACACGAAGTACATAGGGGCACATGGAGTTGAAAAGCACATGGATAAATGACTGGAAAGCCCAGCAGGATGGAGGATGGAGTCCTTCCCAGCAGGCCTAACAAAGGCTGCTGGAGTGGAGGATGCCGTCCCAGTTCCCCCCACCCCGACCCCCTCAGAAAGACGAAGTACATAGGGGCACATAGAGTTGAAAAGCACATGGATTAATGCTGGAAGGCCAAGAGGATGGAGAATGGAGTCCTTCCCTGCAGGCGTAACAAAGGCTGCTGGAGTGGAGGATGCCTTCCCAGTTCCCCCCACCCCGACCGACTCAGAAAGACTAAGTACATAGGGGCACATGGAGTTGAAAAGCACAAGGATTAATCCTGGAAAGCCGAAAAGGATGGAGGATGGAATCCTTCCCGGCAGGCCTAACAAAGGCTGCTGGAGTGGAGGATGTCTTCCCAGTTCCCCCACCCTGACCCACTCAGAAACGCTAGGTACATAGGGACACATGGAGTTGAAAAGCACATGGATTAATCCTGGAAACCCCAGGAGGATGCAGGAAGGAGTCCTTCCCGGCAGGCCTAACAAAGGATGATGGAGGATGTATTCCCAGTTCCCCCCGCCCCAACCCTCTCAGAACACTAAGTACATAGGGACACATGGAGTTGAAAAGCACAAGGATTAATCCTGGAAATCCCAGGAGGATGGAGGATGGAGTCCTTCCCGGCAGATATAAGAAAGGATGCTGGAGGATTCCTTCCCCGTTCCCCCGCCCCAACCCACTCAGAAACACTAAATACATAGGGGCACATGGAGTTGAAAAGCACATGGATTAATCCTGGAAAGCCGAGGAGGATGGAGGATGGAATCCTTTCCGGCAGGCCTAACAAAGGCTGCTGGAGTGGAGGATGCCTTCCCAGTTCCCCCACTCTGACCCATTTAGAAATGGTAGGTACATAGGGACACATGGAGTTGAAAAGCACATGGATTAATCCTGGAAAGCCGAGGAGGATGGAGGATGGCGTCGTTACCGGAAGGCCTAAATAAGGCTGCTGGTGTGGAGGATGCCTTCCCAGTTTCCCCCACCCCGACCCACTCAGAAATACTAAGTAAATAGGGGCACATGGAGTTGAAAAGCTCGTCGATTCATCCTGGAAAGCCCAGGAGGATGGAGGATGGAGTCCTTCCCGGCAGGCCTGAGAAAGGCTGCTGGAGGATGCCTTCCCCGTTCCCCCCGCCCCAACCGACTCAGGAACACTAACTACCTAGGGGCACATGGAGTTCAAAAGCACAGATATTAATCCTGGAAAGCCGAGGAGGATAGAGGATGGAGTCCTACCCGGCAGGCCTAAAAAGGATGCTGGAGGATACGTTCCCAGTTCCCCCCGCCCCAACCCACTCAGGAACTCTAAATACATAGGGGCACAAGGAGTTGAAAAGCACAAGGATTAATCCTGGAAAGCCGAAAAGGATGGAGGATGGAATCCTTCCCGGCAGGCCTAACAAAGGCTGCTGGAGTGGAGGATGTCTTCCCAGTTCCCCCACCCTGACCCACTCAGAAACGCTAGGTACATAGGGACACATGGAGTTGAAAAGCACATGGATTAATCCTGGAAACCCCAGGAGGATGCAGGAAGGAGTCCTTCCCGGCAGGCCTAACAAAGGATGATGGAGGATGTATTCCCAGTTCCCCCCGCCCCAACCCTCTCAGAACACTAAGTACATAGGGACACATGGAGTTGAAAAGCACAAGGATTAATCCTGGAAATCCCAGGAGGATGGAGGATGGAGTCCTTCCCGGCAGATATAAGAAAGGATGCTGGAGGTTGCCTTCCCAGTTCCCCCACCCCAACCCACTCAGAGCCGTAAGTACATAGGGGCACATGGAGTTGAAAAGCACAAGGATTAATCCTGGAAAGCCCAGGAGGCTGCAGGATGGAGTCCTTCCTGGCAGGCCTAACAAAGGATGCTGGAGGATTCCTTCCCCGTTCCCCCGCCCCAAACCACTCAGAAACACTAAATACATAGGGGCACATGGAGTTGAAAAGCACATGGATTAATCCTGGAAAGCCCAGGAGGATGGAGGATGGAATCCTTCCCGGCAGGCCTAACAAAGGCTGCTGGAGTGGAGGATGCCTTCCCAGTTCCCCCACTCTGACCCACTTAGAAATGGTAGGTACATAGGGACACATGGAGTTGAAAAGCACATGGATTAATCCTGGAAAGCCCAGGAGGATGGAGTCCTTCCCGGCAGTCCTAACAAAGGCTGCTGGTCTGGAGGATGCCTTCCCCGTTCCCCCCAACCCAACCCACTCAGAGCCGTAAGTACATAGGGGCACATGGAATTGAAAAGCACATGGATTAATCCTGGAAATCCCAGGAGGATGGAAGATGGAGTCCTTCCCGGCAGGCCTAACAAAGGATGATGGAGGATGCATTCCCAGTTCCCCCGCCCCACCCTCTCAGAAACACTAAGTACATAGGGGCACATGGAGTTGAAATGCACATGGATTAATGTTGGAATGCCCAGAAGGATGGAGTATGGAGTCCTTCCCATTAGGCCTAAAAAGGATGCTGGAGGATACCTTCCCAGTTCCCCCCGCCCCAACCCACTCAGGAACTCTAAATGCATAGGGGCACATGGAGATGAAAAGCACAGATATTAATCCTGGAAAGCCCAGGGGGATGGAAGATGGAGTCCTTCCCGGCAGGCCTGACAAAGGCTGCTGGAGGATGCCTTCCCAGTTCCCCCGCCCTAACCCACTCAGAAACACTAAGTACATCGGGGCACATGGAGTTGAATAGCACGTCGATTAATCCTGGAATGCCCAAGAGGATGGAGGATGGAGTCCTTCCCGGCAGGCCAAACAATGGCTGATGGAGTGGAGGATGCTGTCCCAGGTCCCCCCACCCTGACCCACTCAGAAACACTAGGTACATAGGGACACATGCAGTTGAAAAGGACAAGGATTAATCCTGGAAAGCCCAGGAGGATGGAGGATGGAGTCCTTCCCGGCAGGCCTAACAAAGGCTGCTGGAGTGGAGGATGCCTTCACGTTCCCCTGCCCCAACCCACTCAGAAAAACAAAGAACATAGGGGCATATGGAGTTGAAAAGTACATAGATTAATTCTGGAAAGCCCAGGAGGATATAGGATGGAGTCCTTCCCTGCAGGCCTAACAAAGGATGCGGGAGGATGCCTTCCCAGTTCGCCCCACCCCGACCCACATAGAAACACTAAGTACATAGGGGCACATGGAGTTGAAAAGTACATGGATTAATCTTGTAAAGCAGAGGAGGATGGAGGATGGCGTTGTTACCGGAAGGCCTAAATAAGGCTGCTGGTGTGGAGGATGCCTTCCCAGTTTCCCCCACCCCGACCCACTCAGAAATACTAAGTAAATAGGGGCACATGGAGTTGAAAAGCTCGTCGATTCATCCTGGAAAGCCCAGGAGGATGGAGGATGGAGTCCTTCCCGGCAGGCCTGAGAAAGGCTGCTGGAGGATGCCTTCCCCGTTCCCCCCGCCCCAACCGACTCAGGAACACTAAGTACATAGGGGCACATGGAGTTGAAAAGCACAGATATTAATCCTGGAAAGCCCAGGGGGATGGAGGATGGAGTCCTTCCCGGCAGGCCTGAGAAAGGCTGCTGGAGGATGCCTTCCCAGTTCCCCCACCGCAACCCACTCAAAAACACTAAGTCCATCGGGGCACATGGAGTTGAATAGCACGTCGATTAATCCTGGAAAGCCCAAGAGAATGGAGGATGGAATCCTTCCCGGCAGGCCTAAGAAAGGCTGCTGCAGTGGAGGATGCCTTCCCAGTTCCCCCCACCCCAAACCACTCAGAACCGTAAGTACATAGGGACACATGGAGTTGAAAAGCACATGGATTAATCCTGGAAAGCCCAGGAGGATGCAGGATGGAGTCCTTCCAGGCAGGTCTAAGAAAGGATGCTGGAGGATGCCTTCCCAGTTCCCCCACCGCAACCCACTCAGAGCCCTAAGTACATAGGGGCACATGGAGTTGAAAAGCACAAGGATTAATCCTGGAAAGCGCAGGAGGATGGAGTCCTTCCCGGCAGGCCTAAAAAAGCCTGCTGGAGTGGAGGATGCCTTCCAGTTCCCCCCACCCCGACCCACTCAGAAAGACTAAGTACATAGGATCACATGGAGTTGAAAAGCACGTCGATTCATCCTGGAAAGCCCAGGAGGATGGAGGATGGAGTCCTTCCCGGCAGGCCTGAGAGAGGCTCCTGGAGCATGCCTTCCCAGTTCCCCCTGCCCCAACCCACTCAGAAAAACAAAGTACATAGGGGCACATGGAGTTTAAAAGCACGTGGATAAATGACTGGAAAGCCAAGGAGGATGGAGGATGGAATCCTTCCCGGCAGGCCTAACAAAGGCTGCTGGAGTGGAAGATGCCTTCCCAGTTCCCCCACCCTGACCCACTCAGAAATGGTAGGTACATAGGGACACATGGAGTTGAAAAGCACATGGATTAATCCTGGAAAGCCCAGGAGGATGTAGGATGGAGTCCTTCCCCGAAGGCCTAACAAAGGATGCTGGTGGATGCCTTCCCAGTTCGCCCCACCCCGACCCACTCAGAAACACAAAGTACATAGGGGCACATGGAGTTGAAAAGTACATGGATTAATCTTGTAAAGCTGAGGAGGATGGAGGATGGCGTCCTTACCGGAAGGCCTAAGTAAGGCTGCTGGTGTGGAGGATGCCTTCCCAGTTTCCCCCACCCCGACCCACTCAGAAAGACTAAGTACATAGGGGCACATGGAGTTGAAAAGCACGTCAATTCATCCTGGAAAGCCCAGGAGGATGGAGGATGGAGTCCTTCCCGGCAGGCCTGAGAAAGGGTGCTGGAGTGGAGGATGCCTTCGCGTTCCCCCGCCCCAACCCACAAAGAAAAACAAAGTACATAGGGGCACATGGAGTTGAAAAGCACGTGGATAAATGACTAGAAAGCCCAGGAGGATGGAGGATGGAGTCCTTCCCAGCAGGTCTAACAAAGGCAGCTGGAGTGGAGGATGCCTTCCCAGTTCCCCGCACCCCGACCCACTCAGAAAGACTAAGTACATAGGGGCACATGGAGTTGAAAAGCGCATGGATTAATCCTGGAAAGCCCAGGAGGATGGAGTCCTTCCAGGCAGGCCTAACAATGACTGAGGGAGTGGAGGATACTGTCCCAGGTCCCCCATCCCTGACCCACTCAGAATGCTAACTACATAGGGGCACATGGAGTTGAAAAGCACGTCGATTAATCCTGGAAAGCCCAGGAGGATGGAGGATGGAGTCCTTCCCGGCAGGCCTAACAACGATTGATGGAGGATGCATTCCCAGTTCCCCCGCCCCAACCCTCTCAGAAACACTAAGTACATAGGGGCACATGGAATTGAAATTCACATGGATTAATCCTGGAAAGCCCAGGAGGATGGAGGATGGAATCCTTGCTGGCAGGCCTAACAAAGGATGCTGGAGGATGCATTCCCAGTTCCCCCGCCCCAACCCTCTCAGAAACACTAAGTACATAGGGGCACATGGAGTTGAAAAGCACATGGATTAATCCTGGAAAGCCGAGGAGGATGCAGGATGGAATCCTTCCTGGCAGGCCTAACAAAGGCTGCTGGAGCGGAGGATGCCTTCCCAGTTCCCCCCACCCCAACCCACTCAGGACCCTAAGTACATAGGGACACATGGAGTTGAAAAGCACAAGGATTAATCCTCGAAAGCCCAGGAGGATGGAGGATGGAGTCCTTCCTGGAAGATATAAGAAAGGATGCTGGAGGTTGCCCTCCCAGTTCCCCCACCCCAACGCACTCACAGCCCTAAGTACATACGGGCACATGGAGTTGAAAAGCACGTCGATTAATCCTGGAAAGCCCAGGAGCATGGAGGATGGAGTCCTTCCAGGCAGGCCTAACAAAGATTGATGGAGGATGCATTCCCAGTTCCCCCGCCCCAACCCTCTCAGAAACACTAAGTACATAGGGGCACATGGAATTGAAATTCACATGGATTAATCCTGGAAAGCCCAGGAGGATGGAGGATGGAATCCTTGCTGGCAGGCCTAACAAAGGATGCTGGAGGATGCATTCCCAGTTCCCCCGCCCCAACCCTCTCAGAAACACTAAGTACATAGGGGCACATGGAGTTGAAAAGCACATGGATTAATCCTGGAAAGCCGAGGAGGATGCAGGATGGAATCCTTCCTGGCAGGCCTAACAAAGGCTGCTGGAGCGGAGGATGCCTTCCCAGTTCCCCCCACCCCAACCCACTCAGGACCCTAAGTACATAGGGACACATGGAGTTGAAAAGCACAAGGATTAATCCTCGAAAGCCCAGGAGGATGGAGGATGGAGTCCTTCCTGGCAGATATAAGAAAGGATGCTGGAGGTTGCCCTCCCAGTTCCCCCACCCCAACGCACTCACAGCCCTAAGTACATACGGGCACATGGAGTTGAAAAGCACGTCGATTAATCCTGGAAAGCCCAGGAGCATGGAGGATGGAGTCCTTCCAGGCAGGCCTAACAAAGATTGATGGAGGATGCAGTCCCAGTTCCCCCGCCCCAACCCTCTCAGAAACACTAAGTACATAGGGGCACATGGAATTGAAATTCACATGGATTAATCATGGAAAGCCCAGGAGGATGGAGGATGGAATCCTTGCTGGCAGGCCTAACAAAGGATGAGGGAGGATGCATTCCCAGTTCCCCCGCCCCAACCCTCTCAGAAACGCTAAGTACATAGGGGCACATGGAGTTGAAAAGCACATGGATTAATCCTGGAAAGCCGAAAAGGATGGAGGATGGAATCCTTCCCGGCAGGCCTAACAAAGGCTGCTGGAGTGGAGGATGCCGTCCCAGTTCCCCCCACCCCAACCCACTCAGAAAGACTAAGTTCATAGGGGAACATAGAGTTGAAAAGCACATGGATTAATCCTTGAAAGCCCAAGAGGATGGAGAATGGAGTCCTTCCCTGCAGGCGTAACAAAGGCTGCTGGAGTGGAGGATGCCTTCCCAGTTCCCCCCACCCCGACCCACTCAGACACGCTAGGTACATAGGGACAAATGGAGTTGAGAAGCAAATGGATTAATCCTGGAAAGCCCAGAAGGATGGAGGATGGAGTCCTTCCCGGCAGGCCTGACAAAGGCTGGTGGGGGATACCTTCCCAGTTCCCCCGCCCTAACCCACTCAGAAACACTAAGTACATGGGGGCACATGGAGTTGAATAGCACGTCGATTAATCCTGGAAAGCCCTGGAGGATGGAGGATGGATTCCTTCCCACCAGATACAAGAAAGGATGCTGGAGGTTGCCTTCCCAATTCCCCCCACCCCAACCCACTCAGAACCCTAACTACATAGGGGCACATGGTGTTGAAAAGCACAAGGATTAATCCTGGAAAGCCGAGGAGGATGGAGGATGGAGTCCTTCCCGGCAGGCCTAACAAAGACTGCTGGAGTGGAGGATGCCTTCGCAGTTCCCCCCACCCCAACCCACTCAGAACGCTAACTACATAGGGGCAAATGGAGTTGAGATGCACATGGAGTAATCCTGGAAAGCCCAGGAGGATGGAGGCTGGAGTCCTTCCTGGAGGATAAAAGAAAGGATGCTGGAGGTTGCCTTCCCAGTTCCCCCACCCCAACCCACTCAGAGCCCTAAGTACATAGGGGCACATGGAGTTGAAAAGCACATGGATTAATCCTGAAAAGCCCAGGAGGATGGAGGATGGAGTCCTTCCCGCCAGGCCTAACAAAGATTGATGGAGGATCCATTCCCAGTTCCGCCGCCCCAACCCTCTCAGAAACACTAAGTACATAGGGGCACATGGAGTTGAAATTCACATGGATTAATCCTGGAAAGCACAGGAGGATGGAGGATGGAGTACTTCCCTGCAGGCGTAACAAAGGCTGCTGGAGTGGAGGATGCCTTCCCAGTTCCCCCCACCCTGACCCACTCAGAAAGACTAAGTACATAGGGGCACATGGAGTTGAAAAGCACAAGGATTAATCCTGGAAAGCCGAAATGGATGGAGGATGGAATCCTTCCCGGAAGGCCTAACAAAGGCTGCTGGAGTGGAGGATGCCTTCCCAGTTCCCCCACCCTGACCCACTCAGAAACGCTAGGTACATAGGGACACATGGAGTTGAAAAGCACATGGATTAATCCTGGAAAGCCCAGGAGGATGGAGGATGGAGTCCTTCCCGGCAGGCCTAACAAAGGCTGCTGGAGTGGAGGATGCCTTCCCAGTTCCCCCCACCCAAACCCACTCAGAACGCTAACTACATAGGGGCACATGGAGTTGAAAAGCACATGGATTATTCCTGAACAGCCCAGGAGAATGGAGGATGGAGTCCTTCCCAGCAGGCCTAACAAAGGCTGCTGGAGTGGAGGATGCCGTCCCAGTTCCCCCCACCCCGACCCACTCAGAAAGACTAAGTACATAGGGGCACATAGAGTTGAAAAGCACATGGATTAATCCTGGAAAGCCCAAGAAGATGGAGAATGGAGTCCTTCCCGGCAGGTCTAAGAAAGGATGCTGGAGGATACCTTCCCCGTTCTCCCGCCCCAACCTACTCCGAAACGCTAACTACATAGGGGCATATGGAGTTGAAAAGCACATCGATTAATCCTGAACAGCCCAGGAGAATGGAGGATGGAGTCCTTCCTGGCAGTCCTCACAAAGGCTGGTGGAGGATGCCTTCCCGTTCCCCAGCCCCAACCCACTCAGAAAAACAAAGTACATAGGGGCAAAAGGAGTTGAAAAGCACGTGGATAAATGAATGGAAAGCTCAGGAGGATGGAGGATGGTGTCCTTCCCAGCAGGCCTAACAAAGGCTGCTGGAGTGGAGGATGCCGTCCCAGTTCCCCCCACCCCGACCCACTCAGAAAGACTAAGTACATAGGGGCACAGGGAGTTGAAAAGCACAAGGATTAATCCTGGAAAGCCCAGGAGGATGGAGGATGGAATCCTTCCCGGCAGGCCTAACAAAGGCTGCTGGAGTGGAGGATGTCTTCCCAGTTCCCCCACCCTGACCCACTCAGAAACGCTAGGTACATAGGGACACATGGAGTTGAAAAGCACATGGATTAATCCTGGAAAGCCCAGGAGGATGGAGGATGGAGTCCTTCCCGGCAGGCCTAAAAAAGGATGAGGGAGGAGGCATTCCAAGTTCCCCCGCCCCAACCCTCTCAGAAACACGAAGTACATAGGGACACATGGAGTTGAAATGCACATGGATTAATCCTGGAAAGCCCACGAGGATGTAGAATGGAGTCCTTCCCGGCAGTCCTGAGAAAGGATGAGGGAGGATGCCTTCCCAGTTCCCCCGCCCTCACCCAATCAGAAACACTAAGTACATGGGGGCACATGGAGTTGAATAGCACGTCGATTAATCCTGGAATCCCCAGGAGGATGGAGGATGGAGTCCTTCCCGGCAGGCCTAACAATGGCTGAGGGAGTGGAGGATGCTGTCCTAGGTCCCCCATCCCTGACCCACTCAGAAACAATAGGTACATGGGGACACATGCAGTTGAAAAGGACATGGATTAATCCTGGAAAGCCCAGGAGGATGGAGGACGGAATCCTTCCCGGCAGGCCTAACAAAGGCTGCTGAAGGGGAGGATGCCTTCCCAGTTCCCCCCACACCAACCCCCTCAGAACCTTAACTACATAGGGGCACATGGTGTTGAAAAGCACAAGGATTAATCCTGGAAAGCCCAGGAGGATGGTTGATGGAGTCCTTCCCGGCAGGCCTAACAAAGGCTGCTGGAGTGGAGGATGCATTCCCAGTTCCCCCGCCCCAACCCTCTCAGAAACACTAAGTACATAGGGGCACATGGAGTTGAAATTCACATGGATTAATCCTGGAAAGCCCAGGAGGATGGAGGATGGAATCCTTCCTGGCAGGCCTAACAAAGGATGAGGGAGGATGCATTCCCAGTTCCCCCGCCCCAACCCTCTCAGAAACACTAAGTACATACGGGCACATGGAGTTGAAAAGCACGTGGATAAATGACTGGAAAGCCCAGGAGGATGGAGGATGGAGTCCTTCCTGTTAGTCCTGACAAAGGCTGGTGGAGGATGCCTTCCCGTTCCCCAGCCCCAACCCACTCAGAAAGACTAAGTACATAGGGGCACATGGAGTTGAAAAGCACATGGATAAATGACTGGAAAGCCCAGCAGGATGGAGGATGGAGTCCTTCCCAGTAGGCCTAACAAAGGCTGCTGGAGTGGAGGATGCCGTCCCACTTCCCCCCACCCCGACCCACTCAGAAAGACTACGTACATAGGGGCACATGGAGTTGAAAAACACATGGATTAATCCTGGAAAGCCCAGGAGGATGGAGGATGGAGTCCTTCCCGTCAGGACTGACAAACGCTGCTGGAGTGGAGGATGCCTTCCCAGTTCCCCCCACCCCGACCCACTCAGAAAGACGAAGTACATAGGGGCACATGGAGTTGAAAATCACAAGGATTAATCCTGGAAAGCCCAGGAGGATGGAGGATGGAGTCCTTCCCGGCAGGTCTAACAAAGGAGGCTGGAGGATGCCTTCCCCGTTCCCCCGCCCCAACGCACTCTGAAACACTACGTACATAGGGGCACATGGAGTTGAAAACCACATGGATTAATCCTGGAAAGCCCAGGAGGATGGAGGATGGAGTCCTTCCCGGCAGGCCTAACAAAGGCTGCTGGAGTGGGGGATGCCTTCCCAGTTCCCCCCACCCAAACCCACTCAGAACGCTAACTACATAGGGGCACATGGAGTTGAAAAGCACATGGATTATTCCTGAACAGCCCAGGAGAATGGAGGATGGAGTCCTTCCTGGCAGTCCTGACAAAGGCTGGTGGAGGATGCCTTCCCGTTCCCCAGCCCCAACCCACTCAGAAAAACAAAGTACATAGGGGTACATGGAGTTGAAAAGCACGTGGATAAATGAATGGAAAGCTCAGGAGGATGGAGGATGGCGTCCTTCCCAGCAGGCCTAACAAAGGCTGCTGGAGTGGGGGATGCCTTCCCAGTTCCCCCACCCTGACCCACTCAGAAACGCTAGGTACATAGGGACACATGGAGTTGAATAGCACATGGATTAATCCTGGAAAGCCCAGGAGGATGGAGGATGGAGTCCTTCCCGGCAGGCCTAAAAAAGCCTCCTGGACTGGAGGATGCCTTCCAGTTCCCCCACCCTGACCAACTCAGAAATGGTAGGTACATAGGGGCACATAGAGTTGAAAAGCACATGGATTAATCCTGGAAAGCCCAGGAGGATGGAGGATGGAGTCCTTCCTGGCAGGCCTAACAAAGGATGAGGGAGGATGCATTCCCAGTTCCCCCGCCCCAACCCTCTCAGAAACACTAAGTACATAGGGGCACAAGGAGTTGAGAAGCACATGGATTAATCCTGGAAAGTCGAGGAGGATGGAGGATGGAATCCTTCCCAGCAGGCCTAACAACGGCTGCTGGAGTGGAGGATGCCGTCCCAGTTCCCCCCACCCCGACCCACTCAGAAAGACTAAGTACATAGGGGCACATGGAGTTAAAAAGCACATGGATTAATCCTGGAAAGCCCAGGAGGATGGAGGATGGAGTCCTTCCCGGCAGAACTAACAACGGCTGCTGGAGTGGAGGATGCCGTCCCAGTTCCCCCCACCCCGACCCACTCAGAAAGACTAAGTACATAGGGGCACATGGAGTTAAAAAGCACATGGATTAATCCTGGAAAGCCCAGGAGGATGGAGGATGGAGTCCTTCCCGGCAGAACTAACAAAGGATGATGGAGGATGTATTCCCAGTTCCCCCGCCCCAACCGTCTCAGAAACACTAAGTACATAGGGGCACAAGGAGTTGAGAAGCACATGGATTAATCCTGGAAAGTCGAGGAGGATGGAGGATGGAATCCTTCCTGGCAGGCCTAACAAAGGCTGCTGGAGTGGAGGATGCCTTCCCAGTTCCGCCACCCCAACCCACTCAGAGCCCTAAGTACATAGGGGCAAATGGAGTTGAAAAGCACATGGATTAATCCTGGAAAGCCCAGGAGGATGGAGGATGGAGTCCTTCCCGGCAGGCCTAACAAAGGATGATGGAGGATGCCTTCCCAGTTCCCCCGCCCTAACCCACTCAGAAACACTAAGTACATAGGGGCACATGGAGTTGAAAAGCACATGGATTAATCCTGGAAAGCCCAGGAGGATGGAGGATGGAGTCCTTCCCGGCAGGCCTAACAAAGGATGATGGAGGATGCCTTCCCAGTTCCCCCGCCCCAACCCACTCAGAAACACTAAGTACATAGGGGCACATGGAGTTGAAAAGCACATGGATTAATCCTGGAAAGCCCAGGAGGATGGAGTCCTTCCCGGCAGGCCTAACAAAGGATGATGGAGGATGCCTTCCCAGTTCCGCCACCCCAACCCACTCAGAGCCCTAAGTACATAGGGGCACATGGAGTTGAAAAGCGCATGGATTAATCCTGGAAAGCCCAGGAGGATGGAGGATGGAGTCCTTCCAGGCAGGCCTAACAATGGCTGAGGGAGTGGAGGCTGCTGTCCTAGGTCCCCCATCCCTGACCCACTCAGAAACACTAGGTACATGGGGACACATGCAGTTGAAAAGGACATGGATTAATCCTGGAAAGCCCAGGAGGATGGAAGACGGAATCCTTCCCGGCAAGCCTAACAAAGGCTGCTGGAGGGGAGGATGCCTTCCCAGTTCCCCCCACCCCAACCCCCTCAGAACCTTAACTACATAGGGGCACATGGTGTTGAAAAGCACAAGGATTAATCCTGGAAAGCCCAGGAGGATGGAGGATGGAGTCCTTCCCGGCAGGCCTAACAAAGGCTGCTGGAGTGGAGGATGCATTCCCAGTTCCCCCGCCCCAACCCTCTCAGAAACACTAAGTACATAGGGGCACATGGAGTTGAAATTCACATGGATTAATCATGGAAAGCCCAGCAGGATGGAGGATGGAGTCCTTCCTGGCAGTCCTGACAAAGGCTGGTGGAGGATGCCTTCCCGTTCCCCAGCCCCAACCCACTTAGAAAGACTAAGTACATAGGGGCACATGGAGTTGAAAAGCACATGGATAAATGACTGGAAAGCCCAGCAGGATGGAGGATGGAGTCCTTCCCAGCAGGCCTAACAAAGGCTGCTGGAGTGGAGGATGCCGTCCCACTTCCCCCCACCCCGACCCACTCAGAAAGACTACGTACATAGGGGCACATGGAGTTGAAAAACACATGGATTAATCCTGGAAAGCCCAGGAGGATGGAGGATGGAGTCCTTCCCGGCAGGCCTAACAAAGGCTGCTGGAGTGGAGGATGCCTTCCCAGTTCCCCCCACCCCGACCCACTCAGAAACACTAAGTACATAGGGACACATGGAGTTGAAATGCACATGGATTAATCTTGGAAAGACCAGAAGGATGGAGTATGGAGTCCTTCCCGGCAGGCCTAAAAAGGATGCTGGAGGATACCTTCCCAGTTCCCCCCGCCCCAACCCACTCAGGAACTCTAAATACATAGGGGCACATGGGGATGAAAAGCACAGATATTAATCCTGGAAAGCCCAGGGGGATGGAGGATGGAGTCCTTCCCAGCAGGCCTGAGAAAGGCTGCAGGAGGATGCCTTCCCAGTTCCCCCGCCGCAACCCACTCAAAAATACTAAGTACATGGGGGCACATGGAGTTGAATAGCACGTCGATTAATCCTGGAAACCCCAGGAGGATGGAGGATGGAGTCCGTCCCGGCAGGCCTGAGAAAGGCTGCTGGAGGATGCCTTCCCAGTTCCCCCGCCGCAACCCACTCAAAAACACTAAGTACCTGGGGGCACATGGAGTTGAATAGCACGTCGATTAATCCTGGAAAGCCCAAGAGGATGGAGGATGGAGTCCTTCCCGTCAGGACTGACAAAGGCTGCTGGAGTGAAGGATGCCTTCCCACTTCCCCCCACCCAGACCCACTCAGAAACAATAAGTACATAGGGGCACATGGAGTTGAAAAGCGCATGGATTAATCCTGGAAAGCCCAGGAGGATAGAGGATGGAGTCCTTCCAGGCAGGCCTAACAATGGCTGAGGGAGTGGAGGATGCTGTCCTAGGTCCCCCATCCCTGACCCACTCAGAAACAATAGGTACATGGGGACACATGCAGTTGAAAAGGACATGGATTAATCCTGGAAAGGCCAGGAGGATGGAGGACGGAATCCTTCCCGGCAGGCCTAACAAAGGCTGCTGAAGGGGAGGATGCCTTCCCAGTTCCCCCCACACCAACCCCCTCAGAACCTTACCTACATAGGGGCACATGGAGTTGAAAAACACATGGATTAATCCTGGAAAGCCCAGGAGGATGGAGGATGGAGTCCTTCCCGGCAGGCCTAACAAAGGCTGCTGGAGTGGAGGATGCCTTCCCAGTTCCCCCCACCCCGACCCACTCAGAAAGACGAAGTACATAGGGGCACATGGAGTTGAAAATCACAAGGATTAATCCTGGAAAGCCCAGGAGGATGGAGGATGGAGTCCTTCCCGGCAGGTCTAACAAAGGAGGCTGGAGGATGCCTTCCCCGTTCCCCCGCCCCAACGCACTCTGAAACACTACGTACATAGGGGCACATGGAGTTGAAAACCACATGGATTAATCCTGGAAAGCCCAGGAGGATGGAGGATGGAGTCCTTCCCGGCAGGCCTAACAAAGGCTGCTGAAGTGGGGGATGCCTTCCAGTTCCCCCCACCCCGACCCACTCAGAAAGACTAAGTACATAGGGGCACATGGAGTTGAAAAGCACATGGATTAATCCTGGAAAGCCCAGGAGGATGGAGGATGGAGTCCTTCCCGGTAGGCCTAACAAAGGCTGCTGGAGTGGAGGATGCCTTCCCAGTTCCCCCCACCCCAACCCACTCAGAGCCCTAAGTACATAGGGGCACATGGAGTTGAAAAGAACATAGATTAATCCTGGAAAGCGCAGGAGGATGGAGGATGGAGTCCTTCCCGGCAGGCCTAACAAAGGATGATGGAGGATGCCTTCCCAGTTCCCCCGCCCTAACCCACTCACAAACACTAAGTACGTAGGGGCACATGGAGTTGAAAAGCACATGGATTAATCCTGGAAAGCCCAGGAGGATGGAGTCCTTCCCGGCAGGCCTAAAAAGGATGCTGGAGGATGGCTTGCACGTTCCCCCCGCCCCAACCCACTCAGAAATAGTAAGTACATAGGGGCACATGGAGTTGAAAAGCTCATGGATTTATCATGGAAAGATCAGGAGGATGGAGGATGGAGTCCTTCCTGGCAGGCCAAACAATGGCTGATGGAGTGGAGGATGCTGTCCCAGGTCCCCCCACCCTGACCCACTCAGAAACACTAGGTACATAGGGACACATGCAGTTGAAAAGCACATGGATTAATCCTGGAAAGCCCAGGAGGATGGAGGATGGAGTCCTTCCCGTCAGGACTGAGAAAGGCTGCTGGAGTGAAGGATGCCTTCCCACATCCCCCGACCCCGACCCACTCAGAAACACTAAGTACATGGGGGCACATGGAGTTGAATAGCACGTCGACTAATTCGGGAAAGCCCAAGAGGATGGAGGATGGAGTCCTTCCCGTCAGGACTGACAAACGCTGCTGGAGTGGGGGATGCCTTCCCACTTCCCCCCACCCTGACCCACTCAGAAACACTAGGTACATAGGGACACATGCATTTGAAAAGGACATGGATTAATCCTGGAAAGCACAGGAGGATGGAGGATGGAGTCCTTCCCGGCAGGCCTGACAAAGGCAGGTGGCGGATGCCTTTCCAGTTCCCCCGCCCTCACCCAATCAGAAACACTAAGTACATGGGGGCACATGGAGTTGAATAGCACGTCGATTAATCCTGGAAAGCCCTGGAGGATGGAGGATGGAGTCCTTCCCAGCAGGCCTGAGAAAGGCTGCTGGAGGATGCCTTCCCAGTTCCCCCGCCGCAACCCACTCAAAAACACTAAGTACATGGGGGCACATGGAGTTGAAAAGCACATGGATTTATCCTGGAAAGCCCAGGAGGATGGAGGATGGAGTCCTTCCCGGCAGGTCTAAGAAAGGCTGCTGGAGGATGCCTTCCCCGTTCTCCTGCACCAACCTACTCAGAAAGGCTAAGTAAATAGGGGCACATTGAGTTGAAAAGCGCATGGATTAATCCTGGAAAGCCCAGGAGGATGGAGGATGGAGTCCTTCCAGGCAGGCCTAAAAAGGATGCTGGAGGATGGCTTGCCCGTTCCCCCCGCCCCAACCCACTCAGAAGCCTAACTACATAGGGGCACATGGTGTTGAAAAGCACAAGGATTAATCCTGGAAAGCCCAGGAGGATGGAGGATGGAGTCCTTCCCGGCAGGCCTAACAAAGGCTGCTGGAGTGGAGGATGCCTTCCCAGTTCCCCCCACCCCAACCCAATCAGAATGCTAACTACATAGGGGCACATGGAGTTGAAATGCACATGGATTAATCCTGGAAAGCCCAGGAGGATGGAGGATGGAGTCCTTCCTGCCAGATATAAGAAAGGATGCTGGAGGTTGCCCTCCCAGTTCCCCCACCCCAACGCACTCAGAGCCCTAAGTACATAGGGGCACATGGAGTTGAAAAGCACGTCGATTAATCCTGGAAAGCCCAGGAGGATGGAGGATGGAGTCCTTCCCGGCAGGCCTAAAAAAGATTGATGGAGGATGCATTCCCAGTTCCCCCGCCCCAACCCTCTCAGAAACACTACGTACATAGGGGCACATGGAATTGAAATTCACATGGATTAATCCTGGAAAGCCCAGGAGGATGGAGGATGGAATCCTTCCTGTCAGGCCTAACAAAGGATGAGGGAGGATGTATTCCCAGTTCCCCCGCCCCAACCCTCTCAGAAACACTAAGTACATAGGGGCACATGGAGTTGAAATTCACATGGATTAATCCTGGAAAGCTCAGGAGGATGGAGGATGGAATCCTTCCTGGCAGGCCTAACAAAGGATGAGGGAGGATGCATTCCCAGTTCCCCCGACCCAACCCACTCAGAAAAACAAAGTACATAGGGGCACATGGAGTAGAAAAACACGTGGATAAATGATTTGAAAGCTCAGGAGGATGGAGGATGGAGTCCTTCTCAGCAGGCCTAACAAAGCCTGCTGGAGTGGAGGATGCCTTCCTAGTTCCCCCCACCCCAAACCACTCAGGACCCTAAGTGCATAGGGGCACATGGAGTTGAAAAGCACATGGATTAATCCAGGAAAGCCCAGGAGGATGGAGTCCTTCCCGGCAGGCCTAACAAAGGCTGCTGGAGTGGCGGATGCCTTCCCACTTCCCCCCACCCCAACCCACTCAGAACGCTAACTACATAGGGGCACATGGTGTTGAAAAGCACAAGGATTAATCCTGGAAAGCCCAGGAGGATGGAGGATGGAGTCCTTCCTGGCAGGCCTAACAAAGGCTACTGGAGTGGAGGATGCCTTCCCAGTTCCCCCCACCCCAACCCACTCAGAACGCTAACTACATAGGGGCACATGGAGTTGAAATGCACATGGATTAATCCTGGAAAGCCCAGGAGGATGGAGGATGGAGTCCTTCCCGGCAGGCCTAACAAAGGATGAGGGAGGATGCATTCCCAGTTCCCCCGCCCCAACCCTCTCAGAAACACTAAGTACATAGGGGCACATGGAGTTGAAAAGCACATGGATTAATCCTGGAACGCCCAGGAGGATGGAGGATGGAATCCTTCCCGGCAGGCCTAACAAAGGCTGCTGGAGTGGAGGATGCCTTCCCAGTTCCCCCCACCCCAAACCACTCAGGACCCTAAGTACGCAGGGATACATGGAGTTGAAAAGCACAAGGATTAATCCTGGAAAGCCCAGGAGGATGGAGGATGGAGTCCTTCCCGGCAGGCCTAACAAAGGCTGCTGGAGTGGAGGATGCCTTCCTAGTTCCCCCCACCCCAAACCACTCAGGACCCTAAGTGCATAGGGGCACATAGAGTTGAAAAGCACATGGATTAATCCTGGAAAGCCCAGGAGGATGGAGTCCTTCCAGGCAGGCCTAAAAAAGCCTGGTGGAGTGGAGGATGCCTTCCAGTTCCCCCTACCCCGACGCACTCAGAAAGACGAAGTACATAGGGGCACATGGAGTTGAAAAGCACAAGGATTAATCCTGGAAAGCCCAGGAGGATGGAGAATGGAGTCCTTCCCGGCAGGCCTAACAAAGGCTGCTGGAGTGGCGGATGCCTTCCCAGTTCCCCCCACCCCAACCCACTCAGAACGCTAACTACATAGGGGCACATGGTGTTGAAAAGCACAAGGATTAATCCTGGAAAGCCCAGGAGGATGGAGGATGGAGTCCTTCCTGGCAGGCCTAACAAAGGCTACTGTTGTGGAGGATGCCTTCCCAGTTCCCCCCACCCCAACCCACTCAGAACGCTAACTACATAGGTGCACATGGAGTTGAAATGCACATGGATTAATCCTGGAAAGCCCAGGAGGATGGAGGATGGAGTCCTTCCTGGCAGGCCTAACAAAGATTGATGGAGGATGCATTCCCAGTTCCGCTGCCCCAACCATCTCAGAAACCCTAAGTACATAGGGGCACATGGAGTTGAAATTCACATGGATTAATCCTGGAACGCCCAGGAGGATGGAGGATGGAATCCTTCCTGGCAGGCCTAACAAAGGATGAGGGAGGATGCATTCCCAGTTCCCCCGCCCCAACCCTCTCAGAAACACTAACTACATAGGGGCACATGGAGTTGAAAAGCAGATGGATTAATCCTGGAAAGCCGAAAAGGATGGAGGATGGAATCCTTCCCGGAAGGCCTAACAAAGGCTGCTGGAGTGGAGGATGCCTTCCCAGTTCCCCCACCCTGACCCACTCAGAAACAGTAAGTTCATAGGGGCACATGGAGTTGAAAAGCACATGGATTAATCCTGGAAGGCCCAGGAGGATGGAGGATGGAGTCCGTCCCGGCAGGCCTAAAAAAGGCTGCTGGAGTGGAGGATGCCTTCCCGTTCCCCCCACCCCGACCCACTCAGAAACAGTAAGTTCATAGGGGCACATGGAGTTGAAAAGCACATGGATTAATCCTGGAAAGCCCAGGAGGATGGAGGATGGAGTCCGTCCCGGCCGGACTAACAAAGGATGATGGAGGATGTATTCCCAGTTCCCCCGCCCCAGCCCTCTCAGAAACACTGAGTACATAGGGGAACATGGAGTTGAAAAGCACATGGATTAATCCTGGAAAGCCGAGGAGGATGGAGGATGGAATCCTTCCCGGCAGGCCTAACAAAGGCTGCTGGAGTGGAGGATGCCTTCCCAGTTCCCCCACCCCAACCCACTCAGAGCCCTAAGTGCATAGGGGCACATGGAGTTGAAAAGCAAAAGGATTAATCCTGGAAAGCCCAGGAGGATGCAGCATGGAGTCCTTCCCGGCAGGCCTAACGAAGGATGCTGGAGTGGAGGATGCTTTCCCAGTTCCCCCACCCTGACCCACTCAGAAATGCTAGGTACATAGGGACACATGGAGTTGAAAAGCACATGGATTAATCCTGGAAGGCCCAGGAGGATGGAAGATGGAGTCCGTCCCGGCAGGCCTAAAACAGGCTGCTGGAGTGGAGGATGCCTTCCTGTTCCCCCCACCCCGATCCACCCAGAAACAGTAAGTTCATAGGGGCACATGGAGTTGAAAAGCACATGGATTAATCCTGGAAAGCCCAGGAGGATGGAGGATGGAGTCCTTCCTGGCAGGCCTAACAAAGGATGATGGAGGATGTATTCCCAGTTCCCCCGCCCCAACCGTCTCAGTAACACTAAGCACATAGGGCCACAAGGAGTTGAGAAGCAGATGGATTAATCCTGGAAAGCCGAGGAGGATGGAGGATGGAATCCTTCCTGGCAGGCCTAACAAAGGCTGCTGGAGTGGAGGATGCCTTCCCAGTTCCCCCATCCCAAACCACTCAGGACCATAAGTACATAGGGAAACATGGAGTTGAAAAGCACAAGGATAAATCCTGGAAAGCCCAGGAGGATGGAGGATGGAGTCCTTCCCGGCAGATATAAGAAAGGATGATGGAGGTTGCCTTCCCAGTTCCCCACCCCAACCCACTCAGAGCCCGAAGTACATAGGGGCACATGGAGTTGAAAAGCACATGGATTAATCCTGGAAATCCCAGGAGGATGGAGGATGGAGTCCTTCCCGGCAGGTCTAAGAAAGGATGCTGGAGGATGCCTTCCCCGTTCTCCCGCACCAACCTACTCAGAAAGGCTAAGTACATACGGGCACATGGAGTTGAAAAGCACATGGATTAATACTGGAAAGCCCAGGAGGATGGAGGATGGAGTCCTTCCCGGCAGGCCTAACAAAGGATGATGGAGGATGCCTTCCCAGTTCCCCCGCCCTAACCCACTCAGAAACACTAAGTACATAGGGGCACGTGGAGTTCAAAAGCACATGGATTAATCCTGGAAAGACCCAGGAGGATGGAGGATGGAGTCCTTCCCGGCAGGTCTAAGAAAGGATGCTGGAGGATGCCTTCCCCGTTCTCCCGCACCAACCTACTCAGAAAGGCTAAGTACATAGGGGCACATGGAGTTGAAAAGCACATGGATTAATACTGGAAAGCCCAAGAGGATGGAGGATGGAGTCCTTCCCGGAAGGCCTAACAAAGGCTGCTGGAGTGGAGGATGTCTTCCCAGTTCCCCCACCCTGACCCACTCAGAAACGCTAGGTACATAGGGAAACATGGAGTGGAAAAGCACATGGATTAATCCTGGAAAGCCCAGGAGGATGGAGGATGGAGTCCTTCCAGCCAGGCCTAACAAAGGCTGCTGGAGTGGAGGATGCCTTCGCAGTTCCCCCACCCTGACCCACTCAGAAACGCTAGGTACATAGGGACACATGGAGTTGAAAAGCACATAGATTAATCCTGGAAAGCCCAGGAGGATGGAGGATGGAGTCCTTCCCGGCAGGCCTAACAAAGATTGATGGAGGATGCATTCCCAGTTCCGCCGCCCCAACCATCTCAGAAACCCTAAGTACATAGGGGCACATGGAGTTGAAATTCACATGGATTAATCCTGGAACGCCCAGGAGGATGGAGGATGGAATCCTTCCTGGCAGGCCTAACAAAGGATGAGGGAGGATGCATTCCCAGTTCCCCCGCCCCAACCCTCTCAGAAACACTAAGTACATAGGGGCACATGGAGTTGAAAAGCAGATGGATTAATCCTGGAAAGCCGAGGAGGTTGGAGGATGGAGTCCTTCCCGAAAGGCCTAACAAAGGCTGCTGGAGTGGAGGATGCCTTCCCAGTTCCCCCCACCCCAAACTACTCAGGACCCTAAGTACATAGGGACACATGGAGTTGAAAAGCACAAAGATTAATCCTGGAAAGCCCAGGAGGTTGGAGGATGGAGTCCTTCCCGGCAGATATAAGAAAGGATGCTGGAGGTTGCCTTCCCAGTTCCCCCACCCCAACCCACTCAGAGCCCTAAGTGCATAGAGGCACATGGAGTTGAAAAGCAAAAGGATTAATCCTGGAAAGCCCAAGAGGATGGAGGATGGAGTCCTTCCAGCCAGGCCTAACAAAGGCTGCTGGAGTGGAGGATGCCTTCGCAGTTCCCCCACCCTGACCCACTCAGAAACGCTAGGTACATAGGGACACATGGAGTTGAAAAGCACATGGATTAATCCTGGAAATCCCAGGAGGATGGAGGATGGAGTCCTTCTCAGCAGGCCTAACAAAGGCTGCTGGCGTGGAGGATGCCGTCCCAGTTCCCCCCACCCCGACCCACTCAGAAAGACTAAGTACATAGGGGGACATGGAGTTGAAAAGCACATGGATTAATCCTCGAACGCCCAGGAGGATGGAGGATGGAATCCTTCCCGGCAGGCCTAACAAAGGCTGCGGGAGTGGAGGATGCCTTACCAGTTCCCCCCACCCCAAACCACTCAGGACCCTAAGTACATAGGGACACATGGAGTTGAAAAGCACAAGGATTAATCCTGGAAAGCCCAGGAGGATGGAGTCCTTCCAGGCAGGCCTAAAAAAGCCTGGTGGAGTGGAGGATGCCTTCCAGTTCCCCCCACCCCAAACCACTCAGGACCCTAAGTACATAGGGGCACATGGAGTTGAAAAGCACATGGATTAATCCTGGAAAGCCCAGGAGGATGGAGGATGGAGTCCTTCCCGGCAGGCCTAACAAAGGCTGCTGGTCTGGAGGATGCCTTCCCAGTTCCCCCCACCCCAACCCACTCAGAACGCTAACTACATAGGGGCACATGGTTTTGAAAAGCACAAGGATTATTCCTGGAAAGCCCAGGAGGATGGAGGATGGAGTCCTTCCTGGCAGGCCTAACAAAGGCTACTGGAGTGGAGGATGCCTTCCCAGTTCCCCCCACCCCAACCCACTCAGAACGCTAACTACATAGGGGCACATGGAGTTGAAATGCACATGGATTAATCTTGGAAAGCCCAGGAGGATGGAGGATGGAGTCCTTCCCGGCAGGCCTAACAAAGATTGATGGAGGATGCATTCCCAGTTCCGCCGCCCCAACCATCTCAGAAACCCTAAGTACATAGGGGCACATGGAGTTGAAATTCACATGGATTAATCCTGGAACGCCCAGGAGGATGGAGGATGGAATCCTTCCTGGCAGGCCTAACAAAGGATGAGGGAGGATGCATTCCCAGTTCCCCCGCCCCAACCCTCTCAGAAACACTAAGTACATAGGGGCACGTGGAGTTGAAATGCACATGGATTAATCCTGGAAAGCCCAGAAGGATGGAGGATGGAGTTCTTCCCGGCAGGCCTAACAAAGGATGAGGGAGGATGCATTCCCAGTTCCCCCGCCCCAACCCTCTCAGAAACACTAAGTACATAGGGGCACATGGAGTTGAAAAGCAGATGGATTAATCCTGGAAAGCCGAAAAGGATGGAGGATGGAATCCTTCCCGGAAGGCCTAACAAAGGCTGCTGGAGTGGAGGATGCCTTCCCAGTTCCCCCACCCTGACCCACTCAGAAACGCTAGGTACATAGGGACACATGGAGTTGAAAAGCACATGGATTAATCCGGGAAGGCCCAGGAAGATGCAGGATGGAGTCCGTCCCGGCAGGCCTAAAAAAGGCTGCTGGAGTGGAGGATGCCTTCCCGTTCCCCCCACCCCGACCCACTCAGAAACAGTAAGTTCATAGGGGCACATGGAGTTGAAAAGCACATGGATTAATCCTGGAAAGCCCAGGAGGATGGAGGATGGAGTCCTTCCCGGCCGGACTAACAAAGGATGATGGAGGATGCATTCCCAGTTCCCCCGCCCCAACCCTCTCAGAAACACTAATTACATAGGGGCACATGGAGTTGAAAAGCACATGGATTAATCCTGGAAAGCCGAGGAGGATGGAGGATGGAATCCTTCCCGGCAGGCCTAACAAAGGCTGCTGGAGTGGAGGATGCCTTCCCAGTTCCCCCGCCCCAACCCTCTCAGAAACACTAATTACATAGGGACACATGGAGTTGAAAAGCACAAAGATTAATCCTGGAAAGCACAGGAGGTTGGAGGATGGAGTCCTTCCCAGCAGACATAAGAAAGGATGCTGGAGGTTGCCTTCCCAGTTCCCCCACCCCAACCCACTCAGAGCCCGAAGTGCATAGGGGCACATGGAGTTGAAAAGCAAAAGGATTAATCCTGGAAAGCCCAGGAGGATGCAGCATGGAGTCCTTCCCGGCAGGCCTAACGAAGGATGCTGGAGGATGCCTTCCCCGTTCCCCCGCGCCAACCCACTCATAAACACTAAAAACATACGGGCACATAGAGTTGAAAAGCACATGGATTAATCCTGGAAACCCAGGAGGATGGAGGATGGAATCCTTCCCGGCAGGCCTAACAAAGGCTGCTGGAGTGGAGGATGCCGTCCCAGTTCCCCCCACCCCGACTCATTCATAAAGACTAAGTACATAGGGGCATAGGGAGTTGAAAAGCACATGGATTAATCCTGGAAAGCCGAAAAGGATGGAGGATGGAGTCCTTCCCGGCATGTCTAAGAAAGGATGCTGGAGGATGCCTTCCCCGTTCTCCCGCGCCAACCTACTCAGAAAGGCTAAGTACATAGGGGCACATGGAGTTGAAAAGCACATGGATTAATACTTGAAAGCCCAGGAGGATGGAGGATGGAGTCCTTCCAGGCAGGCCTAACAAAGGCTGCTGGAGTGGAGGATGCCTTCCCAGTTCCCCCGCGCCAACCCTCTCAGAAACACTAAGTACATAGGGGCACATGGAGTTGAAATTCACATGGATTAATCCTGGAAAGCCCAGGAGGATGGAGGATGGAATCCTTCCTGGCAGGCCTAACAAAGGATGAGGGAGGATGCATTCCCAGTTCCCCCGCCCCAACCCTCTCAGAAACACTAAGTACATCGGGGCACATGGAGTTGAAAAGCACGTGGATAAATGACTGGAAAGCCCAGGAGGATGGAGGATGGAGTCCTTCCTGGCAGTCCTGACAAAGGCTGGTGGAGGATGCCTTCCCGTTCCCCAGCCCCAACCCACTCAGAAAGACTAAGTACATAGGGGCACATAGAGTTGAAATTCACATGGATTAATCCTGGAAAACCCAAGAGGATGGAGGATGGAGTCCTTCCCAGCAGGCCTAACAAAGGCTGCTGGAGTGGAGGATGCCTTCCCAGTTCCCCCCACCCCGACCCACTCAGAAAGACTAAGTACATAGGGGCACATGGAGTTGAAAAGCACATGGATAAATGACTGGAAAGCCCAGCAGGATGGAGGATGGAGTCCTTCCCGGCAGGCCTAACAAAGGATGATAGAGGATGTATTCCCAGTTCCCCCCGCCCCAACCCTCTCAGAACCTAAAGTACATAGGGACACATGGAGTTGAAAAGTACAAGGATTAATCCTGGAAAGCCCAGGAGGATGGAGGATGGAGTCCTTCCCGGCAGATATAAGAAAGGATGCTGGAGGTTGCCTTCCCAGTTCCCCCACCCCAACCCACTCAGAACCCTAAGTACATACGGGCACAGAGAGTTGAAAAGCACAAGGATTAATCCTGGAAAGCCTAGGAGGATGCAGGATGGAGTCGTTCCAGGAAGGCCTAACAAAGGCTGCTGGAGTGGAGGATGCCTTCCCAGTTCCCCCCACCCCGACCCACTCAGAAAGACTAAGTATATAGGGGGGCATGGAGTTGAAAAGTACATGGATAAATGACTGGAAAGCCCAGCAGGATGGAGGATGGAGTCCTTCCCGGCAGGCCTAACAAAGGATGATGGAGGATGTATTCCCAGTTCCCCCCGCCCCAACCCTCTCAGAACCCTAAGTACATAGGGACACATGGAGTTGAAAAGTACAAGGATTAATCCTGGAAAGCCCAGGAGGATGGAGGATGGAGTCCTTCCCGGCAGATATAAGAAAGGATGCTGGAGGTTGCCTTCCCAGTTCCCCCACCCCAACCCACTCAGAGCCCTAAGTACATACGGGCACAGGGAGTTGAAAAGCACAAGGATTAATCCTGGAAAGCCCAGGAGGATGCAGGATGGAGTCCTTCCTGGCAGGCCTAACGAAGATTGATAGAGGATGCATTCCCAGTTCCCCCGCCCCAACCCTCTCAGAAACACTAAGTACATAGGGGCACATGGAGTTGAAATTCACATGGATTAATCCTGGAAAGCCCAGGAGGATGGAGGATGGAGTCCTTCCCAGCAGGCCTAACAAAGGATGAGGGAGGATGCATTCCCAGTTCCCCCGCCCCAACCCTCTCAGAAACACGAAGTACATAGGGGCACATGGAGTTGAAAAGCACGTGGATAAATGACTGGCAAGCCCAGGAGGATGGAGGATGGAGTCCTTCCCGTCAGGACTGACAAAGGCTGCTGGAGTGAAGGATGCCTTCCCACTTCCCCCCACCCAGACCCACTCAGAAACACTAAGTACATAGGGGCACATGGAGTTGAAAAGCACATGGATTATTCCTGGAAAGCCCAGAAGGATGGAGGATGGAGTCCTTCCCGGTAGGTCTAAGAAAGGATGCTGGAGGATGCCTTCCCCGTTCTCCCGCCCCAACCTACTCAGAAAGGCTAAGTACATAGGGGCACATGGAGTTGAAAAGCGTATGGATTAATCCTGGAAAGCCCAGGAGGATGGAGGATGGAGTCCTTCCAGGCAGGCCTAACAATGGCTGAGGGAGTGGAGGCTGCTGTCCTAGGTCCCCCATCCCTGACCCACTCAGAAACACTAGGTACATGGGGACACATGCAGTTGAAAAGGACATGGATTAATCCTGGAAAGCCCAGGAGGATGGAGGACGGAATCCTTCCCAGCAGGCCTAACAAAGGCTGCTGGAGGGGAGGATGCCTTCCCAGTTCCCCCCACCCCAACCCCCTCAGAACCTTAACTACATAGGGGCACATGGTGTTGAAAAGCACAAGGATTAATCCTGGAAAGCCCAGGAGGATGGTGGATGGACAAAGGCTGCTGGAGTGGAGGATGCATTCCCAGTTCCCCCGCCCCAACCCTCTCAGAAACACTAAGTACATAGGGGCACATGGAGTTGAAATTCACATGGATTAATCCTGGAAAGCCCAGGAGGATGGAGGATGGAATCCTTCCTCGCAGGCCTAACAAAGGATGAGGGAGGATGCATTCCCAGTTCCCCTGCCCCAACCCTCTCAGAAACACAAAGTACATAGGGGCACATGGAGTTGAAAAGCACGTGGATAAATGACTGGAAAGCCCAGGAGGATGGAGGATGGAGTCCTTCCTGGCAGTCCTGACAAAGGCTGGTGGAGTGGAGGATGCCGTCCCACTTCCCCCCACCCCGACCCACTCAGAAAGACTACGTACATAGGGGCACATGGAGTTGAAAAACACATGGATTAATCCTGGAAAGCCCAGGAGGATGGAGGATGTAGTCCTTCCCGGCAGGCCTAACAAAGGCTGCTGGAGTGGAGGATGCCTTCCCAGTTCCCCCCACCCCGACCCACTCAGAAAGACGAAGTACATAGGGGCACATGGAGTTGAAAATCACAAGGATTAATCCTGGAAAGCCCAGGAGGATGGAGGATGGAGTCCTTCCCGGCAGGTCTAACAAAGGAGGCTGGAGGATGCCTTCCCCGTTCCCCCGCCCCAACGCACTCTGAAACACTACGTACATAGGGGCACATGGAGTTGAAAACCACATGGATTAATCCTGGAAACCCCAGGAGGATGGAGGATGGAGTCCTTCCCGGCAGGCCTAACAAAGGCTGCTGGAGTGGGGGATGCCTTCCCAGTGCCCCCACCCTGACCCACTCAGAAACGCTAGGTACATAGGGAAACATGGAGTTGAAAAGCACATGGATTAATCCTGGAAAGCCCAGGAGGATGGAGGATGGAGTCCTTCCCAGCAGGCCTAAAAAAGCCTGCTGGACTGGAGGATGCGTTCCAGTTCCCCCCACCCCGACCCACTCAGAAAGACTAAGTACATAGGGGCACATGGAGTTGAAAAGCACATGGATTAATCCTGGAAAGCCCAGGAGGATGGAGGATGGAGTCCTTCCCGGTAGGCCTAACAAAGGCTGCTGGAGTGGAGGATGCCGTCCCAGGTCCCCCCACCCCAACCCACTCAGAGCCCTAAGTACATAGGGGCACATGGAGTTGAAAAGAACATAGATTAATCCTGGAAAGCGCAGGAGGATGGAGGATGGAGTCCTTCCCGGCAGGCCTAACAAAGGATGATGGAGGATGCCTTCCCAGTTCCCCCGCCCTAACCCACTCACAAACACTAAGTACGTAGGGGCACATGGAGTTGAAAAGCACATGGATTAATCCTGGAAAGCCCAGGAGGATGGAGTCCTTCCCGGCAGGCCTAAAAAGGATGCTGGACGATGGCTTGCACGTTCCCCCCGCCCCAACCCACTCAGAAATAGTAAGTACATAGGGGCACATGGAGTTGAAAAGCTCATGGATTTATCATGGAAAGATCAGGAGGATGGAGGATGGAGTCCTTCCTGGCAGGCCAAACAATGGCTGATGGAGTGGAGGATGCTGTCCCAGGTCCCCCCACCCTGACCCACTAAGAAACACTAGGTACATAGGGACACATGCAGTTGAAAAGCACATGGATTAATCCTGGAAAGCCCAGGAGGATGGAGGATGGAGTCCTTCCCGTCAGGACTGAGAAAGGCTGCTGGAGTGAAGGATGCCTTCCCACTTCCCCCCACCCCGACCCACTCAGAAACACTAAGTACATGGGGGCACATGGAGTTGAATAGCACGTCGACTAATTCGGGAAAGCCCAAGAGGATGGAGGATGGAGTCCTTCCCGTCAGGACTGACAAACGCTGCTGGAGTGGGGGATGCCTTCCCACTTCCCCCCACCCTGACCCACTCAGAAACACTAGGTACATAGGGACACATGCATTTGAAAAGGACATGGATTAATCCTGGAAAGCACAGGAGGATGGAGGATGGAGTCCTTCCCAGCAGGCCTAACAACGGCTGCTGGAGTGGAGGATGCCGTCCCAGTTCCCCCCACCCCGACCCACTCAGAAAGACTAAGTACATAGGGGCACATGGAGTTGAAAAGCACATGGATTAATCCTGGAAAGCCCAGGAGGATGGAGGATGGAGTCCTTCCCGGCAGAACTAACAAAGGATGATGGAGGATGTATTCCCAGTTCCCCCGCCCCAACCGTCTCAGAAACACTAAGTACATAGGGGCACAAGGAGTTGAGAAGCACATGGATTAATCCTGGAAAGCCGAGGAGGATGGAGGATGGAATCCTTCCTGGCAGGCCTAACAAAGATTACTGGAGTAGAGGATGCCTTCCCAGTTCCCCCACCCCAACCCACTCAGAGCCCTAAGTGCATAGGGGCACATGGAGTTGAAAAGCAAAAGGATTAATCCTGGAAAGCCCAGGAGGATGGAGGATGGAGTCCTTCCAGCCAGGCCTAACAAAGGCTGCTGGAGTGGAGGATGCCTTCGCAGTTCCCCCACCCTGACCCACTCAGAAACGCTAGGTACATAGGGACACATGGAGTTGAAAAGCACATGGATTAATCCTGGAAATCCCAGGAGGATGGAGGATGGAGTCCTTCTCAGCAGGCCTAACAAAGGCTGCTGGCGTGGAGGATGCCGTCCCAGTTCCCCCCACCCCGACCCACTCAGAAAGACTAAGTACATAGGGGGACATGGAGTTGAAAAGCACATGGATTAATCCTCGAACGCCCAGGAGGATGGAGGATGGAATCCTTCCCGGCAGGCCTAACAAAGGCTGCGGGAGTGGAGGATGCCTTACCAGTTCCCCCCACCCCAAACCACTCAGGACCCTAAGTACATAGGGGCACATGGAGTTGAAAAGCACATGGATTAATCCTGGAAAGCCCAGGAGGATGGAGGATGGAGTCCTTCCCGGCAGGCCTAACAAAGGCTGCTGGTCTGGAGGATGCCTTCCCAGTTCCCCCCACCCCAACCCACTCAGAGCCCTAAGTACATAGGGGCACATGGTTTTGAAAAGCACAAGGATTATTCCTGGAAAGCCCAGGAGGATGGAGGATGGAGTCCTTCCTGGCAGGCCTAACAAAGGCTACTGGAGTGGAGGATGCCTTCCCAGTTCCCCCCACCCCAACCCACTCAGAACGCTAACTACATAGGGGCACATGGAGTTGAAATGCACATGGATTAATCCTGGAAAGCCCAGGAGGATGGAGGATGGAGTCCTTCCCGGCAGGCCTAACAAAGATTGATTGAGGATGCATTCCCAGTTCCGCCGCCCCAACCATCTCAGAAACCCTAAGTACATAGGGGCACATGGAGTTGAAATTCACATGGATTAATCCTGGAACGCCCAGGAGGATGGAGGATGGAATCCTTCCCGGCAGGCCTAACAAAGGATGAGGGAGGATGCATTCCCAGTTCCCCCGCCCCAACCCTCTCAGAAACACTAAGTACATAGGGGCACATGGAGTTGAAAAGCAGATGGATTAATCCTGGAAAGCCGAAAAGGATGGAGGATGGAATCCTTCCCGGAAGGCCTAACAAAGGCTGCTGGAGTGGAGGATGCCTTCCCAGTTCCCCCACCCTGACCCACTCAGAAACGCTAGGTACATAGGGACACATGGAGTTGAAAAGCACATGGATTAATCCGGGAAGGCCCAGGAAGATGCAGGATGGAGTCCGTCCCGGCAGGCCTAAAAAAGGCTGCTGGAGTGGAGGATGCCTTCCCGTTCCCCCCACCCCGACCCACTCAGAAACAGTAAGTTCATAGGGGCACATGGAGTTGAAAAGCACATGGATTAATCCTGGAAAGCCCAGGAGGATGGAGGATGGAGTCCTTCCCGGCCGGACTAACAAAGGATGATGGAGGATGTATTCCCAGTTCCCCCGCCCCAACCCTCTCAGAAACACTAATTACATAGGGGCACATGGAGTTGAAAAGCACATGCATTAATCCTGGAAAGCCGAGGAGGATGGAGGATGGAATCCTTCCCGGCAGGCCTAACAAAGGCTGCTGGAGTGGAGGATGCCTTCCCAGTTCCCCCTACCCCAAACTACTCAGGACCCTAAGTACATAGGGACACATGGAGTTGAAAAGCACAAAGATTAATCCTGGAAAGCACAGGAGGTTGGAGGATGGAGTCCTTCCCAGCAGATATAAGAAAGGATGCTGGAGGTTGCCTTCCCAGTTCCCCCACCCCAACCCACTCAGAAACACTAAAAACATACGGGCACATAGAGTTGAAAAGCACATGGATTAATCCTGGAAACCCAGGAGGATGGAGGATGGAATCCTTCCCGGCAGGCCTAACAAAGGCTGCTGGAGTGGAGGATGCCGTCCCAGTTCCCCCCACCCCGACTCATTCATAAAGACTAAGTACATAAGGGCATAGGGAGTTGAAAAGCACATGGATTAATCCTGGAAAGCCCAAGAGGATGGAGAATGGAGTCCTTCCCGGCAGGCCTAACAAAGGATGATGGAGAATGTATTCCCAGTTCGCCCACCCTGACCCACTCAGAAATGCTAGGTACATAGGGACACATGGAGTTGAAAAGCACATGGATTAATCCTGGAAGGCCCAGGAGGATGGAGGATGGAGTCCGTCCCGGCAGGCCTAAAAAAGGCTGCTGGAGTGGAGGATGCCTTCCTGTTCCCCCCACCCCGACCCACTGAGAAACAGTAAGTTCATAGGGGCACATGGAGTTGAAAAGCACATGGATCAATCCTGGAAAGCCCAGGAGGATGGAGGATGGAGTCCTTCCTGGCAGGCCTAACAAAGGATGATGGAGAATGTATTCCCAGTTCCCCCGCCCCAACCCTCTCAGAAACACTAAGTACATAGGGCCACAAGGAGTTGAGAAGCACATGGATTAATCCTGGAAAGCCCAGGAGGATGGAGGATGGAATCCTTCCTGGCAGGCCTAACAAAGGCTGCTGGAGTGGAGGATGCCTTCCCAGTTCCCCCATCCCAAACCACTCAGCACCCTAAGTACATAGGGAAACATGGAGTTGAAAAGCACAAGGATAAATCCTGGAAAGCCCGGGAGGATGGAGGATGGAGTCCTTCCCGGCAGATATAAGAAAGGATGATGGAGGTTGCCTTCCCAGTTCCCCACCCCAACCCACTCAGAGCCCTAAGTACATAGGGGCACATGGAGTTGAAAAGCACATGGATTAATCCTGGAAAGCCCAGGAGGATGGAGGATGGAGTCCTTCCCGGCAGGCCTAACAAAGGCTGCGGGAGTAGAGGATGCCTTCCCAGTTCCCCCACCCCAACCCACTAAGAGCCCTAAGTACATAGGGGCAGATGGAGTTGAAAAGAAAATAGATTAATCCTGGAAAGCGCAGGAGGATGGAGGATGGAATCCTTCCCGGCAGGCCTAACAAAGGATGATGGAGGATCCCTTCCCAGTTCCCCCGCCCTAACCCACTCAGAAACACTAAGTACATAGGGGCACGTGGAGTTGAAAAGCACATGGATTAATCCTGGAAAGCCCAGGAGGATGGAGGATGGAGTCCTTCCCGGCATGTCTAAGAAAGGATGCTGGAGGATGCCTTCCCCGTTCTCCCGCGCCAACCTACTCAGAAAGGCTAAGTACATAGGGGCACATGGAGTTGAAAAGCACATGGATTAATACTGGAAAGCCCAGGAGGATGGAGGATGGAGTCCTTCCAGGCAGGCCTAACAAAGGCTGCTGGAGTGGAGGATGCCTTCCCAGTTCCCCCACCCCAACCCACTCAGAGCCCTAAGTACATAGGGGCACATGGAGTTGAAAAGCACATGGATTAATCCTGGAAAGCCCAGGAGGATGCAGCATGGAGTCCTTCCAGGCAGGCCTAACAAAGGCTGCTGGAGTGGAGGATGCCTTCCAAGATCCCCCCCGCCCCAACCCACTCAGTAACAGTAAGAACATAGGGGCAAATGGAGTTGAAAAGCACAAGGATTGATCCTGGAAAGCCGAGGAGGATGGAGGATGGAATCCTTCCCGGCAGGCCTAACAAAGGCTGCTGGAGTGGAGGATGCCTTCCCAGTTCCCCCACCCTGACCCACTCAGAAATGGTAGGTACATAGGGACACATGGAGTTGAAAAGCACATGGATTAATCCTGGAGAGCCAAGGAAGATGGAGGATGGAGTCCTTCCCGGCAGGCCTAAAAAGGATGCTGGAGGATGGCTTGCACGTTCCCCCCGCCCCAACCCACTCAGAAATAGTAAGTACATAGGGGCACATGGAGTTGAAAGGCTCATGGATTTATCATGGAAAGATCAGGAGGATGGGGGATGGAGTCCTTCCTGGCAGGCCAAACAATGGCTGATGGAGTGGAGGATGCTGTCCCAGGTCCCCCCACCCTGACCCACTCAGAAACACTAGGTACATAGGGACACATGCAGTTGAAAAGGACATGGATTAATCCTGGAAAGCGCAGGAGGATGGAGGATGGAATCCTTCCCGGCAGGCCTAACAAAGGCTGCTGGAGTGGAGGATGCCTTCCCAGTTCCCCCCACCCCAACCCACTCAGAATGCTAACTACATAGGGGCACATGGAGTTGAAATGCACATGGATTAATCCTGGAAAGCCCAGGAGGATGGAGGATGGAGTCCTTCCTGGCAGGTCTAAGAAAGGATGTTGGAGGATGCCTTCCCCATTCTCCCGCCCCACCCTACTCCGAAACACTAAGTACATAGGGGCACATGGAGTTGAAAAGCACATGGATTAATCCTGGAAAGCCCAGGAGGATGGAGGATGGAGTCCTTCCCAGCAGGCCTGAGAAAGGCTGCTGGAGGATGCCTTCCCAGTTCCCCCGCCGCAACCCACTCAAAAACAGTAAGTACATAGGGGCACATGGAGTTGAAACGCTCATGGATTAATCCTGGAAAGCCGAAAAGGATGGAGGATGGAATCCTTCCCGGAAGGCCTAACAAAGGCTGCTGGCGTGGAGGATGCCTTCCCAGTTCCCCCACCCTGACCCACTCAGAAACGCTAGGTACATAGGGACACATGGAGTTGAAAAGCAGATGGATTAATACTGGAAAGCCCAAGAGGATGGAGAATGGAGTCCTTCCCTGCAGGCGTAAGAAAGGCTGCTGGAGTGGAGGATGCCTTCCAAGTTCCCCCCACCCCAACCGACTCAGAAAGACTAAGTACATAGGGGCACATGGAATTGAAAAGCACATGGATTAATCCTGGAAAGCCCAGGAGGATGGAGGATGGAGTCCTTCCCAGCAGGCCTAAAAAAGCCTGTTGGAGTGGAGGATGCCTAACAGTTCCCCCCACCCCGACCCACTCAGAAAGAGTAAATTCATAGGGGCACATGGAGTTGAAAAGCACATGGATTAATCCTGGAAAGCCCTGGAGGATGGAGTCCTTCCCGGCAGGCCTAACAAAGGATGATGGAGGATGTATTCCCAGTTCCCCCGCCCCAACCCTCTCAGAAACCCTAAGTACATAGGGGCACATGGAGTTGAAAAGCACATGGATTAATCCTGGAAAGCCGAGGAGGATGGAGGATGGAATCCTTCCTGGCAGGACTAACAAAGGCTGCTGGAGTGGAGGATGCCTTCCCAGTTCCCCCCACCCCAAACCGCTCAGGACCCTAAGTACATAGGGACACATGGAGTTGAAAAGCACATGGATTAATCCTGGAAAGCCCAGGAGGATGGAGTCCTTCCAGGCAGGCCTAAAAAAACCTGGTGGAGTGGAGGATGCCTTCCAGTTCCCCCCACCCCGACGCACTCAGAAAGACGAAGTACATAGGGGCACATGGAGTTGAAAAGCACAAGGATTAATCCTGGTAAGCCCAGGAGGATGGAGGATGGAGTCCTTCCCGGCAGGCCTAACAAAGGCTGCTGGAGTGGCGGATGCCTTCCCAGTTCCCCCCACCCGAACCCACTCAGAATGCTAACTACATAGGGGCACATGGTGTTGAAAAGCACAAGGATTAATCCTGGAAAGCCCAGGAGGATGGAGGATGGAGTCCTTCCTGGCAGGCCTAACAAAGGCTACTGGAGTAGAGGATGCCTTCCCAGTTCCCCCACCCCAACCCACTCAGAGCCCTAAGTACATAGGGGCACATGGAGTTGAAAAGCACGTCAATTAATCCTGGAAAGCCCAGGAGGATGGAGGATGGAGTCCTTCCCGGCAGGCCTAACAAAGATTGAAGGAGGATGCATTCCCAGTTCCGCCGCCCGAACCCTCTCAGAAACACTAAGTACATAGGGGCACGTGGAGTTGAAATTCACATGGATTAATCCTGTAAAGCCCAGGGGGATGGAGGATGGAGTCCTTCCTGGCAGGCCTGAGAAAGGCAGCTGGAGTAGAGGATACCTTCCCAGTTCCCACCACCACGAACCACTCAGAAACACTAAGTACATAGGGGCACATGGAATTGAAAAGCACATGGATTAATCCTGGACAGCCCAGGAGAATGGAGGATGGAGTCCTTCCCGGCAGGTCTAAGAAAGGATGCTGGAGGATACCTTCCCCGTTCTCCCGCCCCAACCTACTCCGAAACGCTAAGTACATAGGGGCACATGGAGTTGAAAAGCACATGGATTAATCCGGAACAGCCCAGGAGAATGGAGGATGGAGTCCTTCCTGGCAGTCCTGACAAAGGCTGGTGGAGGATGCCTTCCCGTTCCCCAGCCCCAACCCACTCAGAAAAACAAAGTACATAGGGGCACATGGAGTTGAAAAGCACATAGATTAATCCTGGAAAGCCCAAGAGGATGGAGAATGGAGTCCTTCCCTGCAGGCATAACAAAGGCTGCTGGAGTGGACGATGCCTTCCCAGTTCCCCCACCCCGACCCACACAGAAAGACTAAGTACATAGGGGCACATGGAGTTGAAAAGCACATGGATTAATACTGGAAAGCCCAGGAAGATGGAGGATGGAGTCCTTCCCGGCAGGCCTAAAAAACCGTGCTGGAGTGGACGATGCCTTCCCAGTTCCCCCACCCCAAACCACTCAGAAAGACGAAGTACACAGGGGCACATGGAGTTGAAAAGCACAAAGATTAATCCTGGAAAACCAAGGAGGATGGAGGATGGAGTCCTTCCTGGCAGTCCTGACAAAGGCTGGTGGAGGATGCCTTCCCGTTCCCCAGCCCCAACCCACTCAGAGAAACAAAGTACATAGGAGCACATGGAGTTGAAAAGCACGTGGATAAATGAATGGAAAGCTCAGGAGGATGGAGGATGGAGTCCTTCGCAGCAGGCCTAACAAAGGCTGCTGGCGTGGAGGATGCCCTCCCAGTTCCCCCCACCCCGACCCACTCAGAAAGACTAAGTACATAGGGGCACATAGAGTTGAAAAGCACATGGATTAATCCTGGAAAGCCCAAGAGGATGGAGAATGGAGTCCTTCCCTGCAGGCGTAACAAAGGCTGCTGGAGTGGAGGATGCCTTCCCAGTTCCCCCCACCCCGACCCACTCAGAAAGACTAAGTACATAGGGGCACATGGAGTTGAAAAGCAAAAGGATTAATCCTGGAAAGCCGAAGAGGATGGAGGATGGAATCCTTCCCGGCAGGCCTAACAAAGGCTGCTGGAGTGGAGGATGTCTTCCCAGTTCCCCCACCCTTACCCACTCAGAAACGCTAGGTACATAGGGACACACGGAGTTGAAAAGCACATGGTTTAATCCTGGAAACCCCAGGAGGATGGAGGATGGAGTCCTTCCCGGCAGGCCTAACAAAGGATGATGGAGGATGTATTCCCAGTTCCCCCCGCCCCAACCCTCTCAGAACCCTAAGTACATAGGGACACATGGAGTTGAGAAGCACAAGGATTAATCCTGGAAAGCCCAGCAGGATGGAGGATGGAATCCTTCCCGGCAGGCCTAACAAAGGCTGCTGGAGTGGAAGATGCCTTCCCAGTTCCCCCACCCTGACCCACTCAGAAATGGTAGGTACATAGGGACACATGGAGTTGAAAAGCACATGGATTAATCCTGGAAAGCCCAGGAGGATGTAGGATGGAGTCCTTCCCCGAAGGCCTAACAAAGGATGCTGGTGGATGCCTTCCCAGTTCGCCCCACCCCGACCCACTCAGAAACACAAAGTACATAGGGGCACATGGAGTTGAAAAGTACATGGATTAATCTTGTAAAGCTGAGGAGGATGGAGGATGGCGTCCTTACCGGAAGGCCTAAGTAAGGCTGCTGGTGTGGAGGATGCCTTCCCAGTTTCCCCCACCCCGACCCACTCAGAAAGACTAAGTACATAGGGGCACATGGAGTTGAAAAGCACGTCAATTCATCCTGGAAAGCCCAGGAGGATGGAGTCCTTCCCGGCAGGCCTGAGAAAGGCTGCTGGAGGATGCCTTCCCAGTTCCCCCCGCCCCAACCGACTCAGGAACACTAAGTACATAGGGGCACATTGAGCTGAAAAGCACATAGATTAATCCTGGAAAGCCGAGGAGGATAGAGGATGGAGTCCTTCCCGGCAGGCCTAACAAAGGGTGCTGGAGTGGAGGATGCCTTCGCGTTCCCCCGCCCCAACCCACTCAGAAAAACAAAGTACATAGGGGCACATGGAGTTGAAAAGCACGTGGATAAATGACTAGAAAGCCCAGGAGGATGGAGGATGGAGTCCTTCCCAGCAGGTCTAACAAAGGCTGCTGGAGTGGAGGATGCCTTCCCAGTTCCCCGCACCCCGACCCACTCAGAAAGACTAAGTACATAGGGGCACATGGAGTTGAAAAGCACATGGATTATTCCTGGAAAGCCCAGGAGGATGGAGGATGGAGTCCTTCCCGGCAGGTCTAAGAAAGGATGCTGGAGGATGCCTTCCCCGTTCTCCCGCCCCAACCTACTCAGAAAGGCTAAGTACATAGGGGCACATGGAGTTGAAAAGCGCATGGATTAATCCTGGAAAGCCCAGGAGGATGGAGTCCTTCCAGGCAGGCCTAACAATGACTGAGGGAGTGGAGGATACTGTCCCAGGTCCCCCATCCCTGACCCACTCAGAAACACTAGGTACATAGGGACACATGCAGTCGAAAATGACATGGATTAATCCTGGAAACCCCAGGAGGATGGAGGACGGAATCCTTCCCGGCAGGCCTAACAAAGGCTGCTGGAGTGGAGGATGCCTTCCCAGTTCCCCCCACCCCAACCCCCTCAGAACCTTAACTACATAGGGGCACATGGTGTTGAAAAGCACAAGGATTAATCCTGGAAAGCCCAGGAGGATGGTGGATGGAGTCCTTCCCGGCAGGCCTAACAAAGGCTGCTGGAGTGGAGGATGCCTTGCCAGTTCCCCCGCCCCAACCCTCTCAGAAACACTAAGTACATAGGGGCACATGGAGTTGAAAAGCACGTCGATTAATCCTGGAAAGCCCAGGAGGATGGAGGATGGAGTCCTTCCTGGCAGTCCTGACAAAGGCTGGTGGAGGATGCCTTCCCGTTCCCCAGCCCCGACCCACTCAGAAAGACTAAGTACATAGGGGCACATAGAGTTGAAAAGCACATGGATTAATCCTGGAAAACCCAAGAGGATGGAGGATGGAGTCCTTCCCAGCAGGCCTAACAAAGGCTGCTGGAGTGGAGGATGCCTTCCCAGTTCCCCCGCCCCAACCCTCTCAGAAACACTAAGTACATAGGGGCACATGGAGTTGAAAAGCACGTCGATTAATCCTGGAAAGCCCAGGAGGATGGAGGATGGAGTCCTTCCCGGCAGGCCTAACAAAGACTGATAGAGGATGCGTTCCCAGTTCCCCCGCCCCAACCCTCTCAGAAACACTAAGTACATAGGGGCACATGGAGTTGAAATTCACATGGATTAATCCTGGAAAGCCCAGGAGGATGGAGGATGGAATCCTTCCTGGCAGGCCTAACAAAGGATGAGGGAGGATGCATTCCCAGTTCCCCCACCCCAACCCTCTCAGAAACACGAAGTACATAGGGGCACATGGAGTTGAAAAGCACGTGGATAAATGACTGGAAAGCCCAGGAGGATGGAGGATGGAGTCCTTCCTGGCAGTCCTGACAAAGGCTGGTGGAGGATGCCTTCCCGTTCCCCAGCCCCAACCCACTCAGAAAGACTAAGTACATAGGGGCACATGGAGTTGAAAAGCACATGGATTAATCCTGGAAAGCCCAAGAGGATGGAGGATGGAGTCCTTCCCAGCAGGCCTAACAAAGGCTGCTGGAGTGGAGGATGCCTTCCCAGTTCCCCCCACCCCGACCCACTCAGAAAGACTAAGTACATAGGGGCACATGGAGTTGAAAAGCACATGGATAAATGACTGGAAAGCCCAGCAGGATGGAGGATGGAGTCCTTCCCGGCAGGCCTAACAAATGATGATGGAGGATGTATTCCCAGTTCCCCCTGCCCCAACCCTCTCAGAACCCTAAGTACATAGGGACACATGGAGTTGAAAAATACAAGGATTAATCCTGGAAAGCCCAGGAGGATGGAGGATGGAGTCCTTCCCGGCAGATATAAGAAAGGATGCTGGAGGTTGCCTTCCCAGTTCCCCCACCCCAACCCACTCAGAGCCCTAAGTACATAGGGGCACAGGGAGTTGAAAAGCACAAGGATTAATCCTGGAAAGCCCAGGAGGATGCAGGATGGAGTCCTTCCTGGCAGGGCTAACAAAGATTGATAGAGGATGCATTCCCAGTTCCCCCGCCCCAACCCTCTCAGAAACACTAAGTACATAGGGGCACATGGAGTTGAAATTCACATGGATTAATCCTGGAAAGCCCAGGAGGATGGAGGATGGAATCCTTCCTGGCAGGCCTAACAAAGGATGAGGGAGGATGCATTCCCAGTTCCCCCGCCCCAACCCTCTCAGAAACACGAAGTACATAGGGGCACATGGAGTTGAAAAGCACGTGGATAAATGACTGGCAAGCCCAGGAGGATGGAGGATGGAGTCCTTCCTGGCATTCCTGACAAAGGCTGGTGGAGGATGCCTTCCCGTTCCCCAGCCCCAACCCACTCAGAAAGACTCAGTATATAGGGGCACATGGAGTTGAAAAGCACATGGATAAATGACTGGAAAGCCCAAGAGGATGGAGGATGGAGTCCTTCCCTGCAGGCGTAACAAAGGCTGCTGGAGTGGAGGATGCCTTCCCAGTTCCCCCCACCCCGACCCACTCAGAAAGACTAAGTACATAGGGGCACATGGAGTTGAAAAGCAAAAGGATTAATCCTGGAAAGCCTAGGATGTTGCAGGATGGAGTCCTTCCCAGCAGGCCTAACAAAGGCTGCTGGAGTGGAGGATGCCTTCCCAGTTCCCCCCACCCCGTTCCACTCAGAAAGACTAAGTACATAGGGGCACATGGAGTTGAAAAGCACAAGGATTAATCCTGGAAAGCCGAAGAGGATGGAGGATGGAATCCTTCCCGGCAGGCCTAACAAAGCGTTTCTGAGTGGGTCAGGGTGGGGGAACTGGGAAGACATCCTCCACTCCAGCAGCCTTTGTTAGGCCTGCCGGGAAGGATTCCATCCTCCATCCTCTTCGGCTTTCCAGGATTAATCCTTGTGCTTTTCAACTCCATGTGCCCCTATGTACTTAGTCTTTCTGAGTGGGTCGGGGTGGGGGGAACTGGGAAGGCATCCTCCACTCCAGCAGCCTTTGTTAGGCCTGCTGGGAAGGACTCCATCCTCCATCCTGCTGGGCTTTCCAGTCATTTATCCATGTGCTTTTCAACTCCATGTGCCCCTATTTACTTGCAGGTACTTCCAGGTACTTGCAGATGAGACTGGAGGACAGCCTGCAGAGGAAGAATCACAGGGGAACCTGCATGAGAGTGAGCAAGAGGCTAAAGGTCAGTCAAACAGAGGCGATGAAACCCAGGCCTACAAGAAGAAGAAGAGAAGAGTGGTAGTAGTGGGAGACTCCTTGCTGCGTGGGATCGAGACCCAAGTATGTCGCGAAGCCCCGTGGACTCGCCAGGTATGTTGTCTCCCGGGAAGACAGATTAGAGACGTGACTGAAAGGTTGCCTGCACTCATAAAGCCCACTGACAGGTATCCCTTTCTTCTCATCCATGTGGGAACAAATGATACCGCCAAGCGGAGCTACGAAGAGATCACGTCAGACTTTGAAGCTTTGGGAAGGAAACTCAAGAACTTTGGGGCCCAGATAGTTTTCTCATCCATCCTTCCAGTAGTTAGAAGAGGGATAGAAAGGGAACGAAAAATACTCCGGGTGAATGACTGGCTACGAAGGTGGTGCCGACGAGAGAGATTTGGATTCTGGGACCACGGGCTATACTTCCTGGAAGATGGGCTGTTGGCTAGGGACGGGTTGCACCTCACAAAGGCTGGGAAGAATGTGTTTGGCCACAGCATGAAGAACTTCATCAGGAGGGCTTTAAACTGAATCCTACGGGGAAGGGAGATGTAATGTTGGGGGTAACAATGGACGTAGGCGCATGCACTGCAATGGAGAGAACAGCGCTGATAGCGCCCAATAATAGTCTTCAGACACATGTAGGAAGAAAGCCAGACTATGAAGCACATGGTCTTCGATGTCTATATACTAATGCCCAGAGTATGGGAAACAAACAGAACGAACTTGAACTCTTAATACAGGAGGGAAATTATGACTTGATAGGTATAACTGAGACTTGGTGGGATGACTCTCATGACTGGAATACAGCAGTTGAAGGATATAACTTGTTCAAAAAGAACAGGAGGAACAGAAAGGGAGGCGGGGTTGCACTGTATGTGAAAAATACATATATCTGCACAGAAATACAGGAGGAGGAGCTTGGTAGCCCCATCGAGAGCATCTGGGTTGAAATAAATGGAGCAAAGAATAAAAGGAACCTGGTGGTCGGAGTCTACTACCGGCCACCCAATCAAGGAGAAGCCAAGGATGAAACTTTTGAAAAGCAAATAGCCAATGTTTTAAGGAAGCATGATGTAGTAGTAATGGGGGACTTCAATTTCCCTGATATTTGTTGGGAGACAAATTCTGCAAAACATGGCCCCTCCAGGAAATTCCTGACTTGTGTGGCGGATAACTTCCTCCTACAGAAAGTAGAGGAAGGAACTAGAGGATCGGCTATCCTTGACTTGATCCTAACCAACAGAGATGACTTAGTGGATAAAGTAGCAGTTACAGGAACTCTGGGGGAAAGCGACCATGTTGTACTTGAGTTCTTGGTTCTAAGGGAAGCAAAAGCCGAGTGTACTCAAACGCGTACCCTGGATTTTAGGAAAGCTGATTTTAATAAACTCAGAACAATGATCAGTAAGGTCCCATGGCAAGCAATGCTAGCGAGAAAAGGAGTCCAAGATGGGTGGGAACTTTTAAAAAAGGAAATTCTCAAGGCACAATCACAAACAATTCCAACAAGAAGAAAAGGTGGAAGACAACAGAAGAAGCCAATGTGGCTTCACAAAAAGCTTAGGGATGACCTGAAAACAAAAAAGGACACATATAGGAAGTGGAAAGAAGGCCAAGTAACAAAGGAAGAGTACAGGCAGGTAGCACAGAATTGCAGGGATGGCGTCAGGAAGGCTAAAGCGGAGAACGAGGTGAGGTTAGCGAGGGATGCTAAAAACAACAAAAAGGCTTTCTTCAGCTACGTGCATAGTAAAAGGCAGAGGAAAGAAATGGTTGTTCAGCTATTAAATAAGGATGGCAAAATGATAACAGAGGACAAAGAAAAGGCAGAGGTGCTCAATTCCTACTTTGGCTCAGTCTTCTCCCAAAAGAGGGTCTATGACCCCCCTGGCAAAGGCGAAGTACAGGCTGAAGGGGCAGGATTGCAGCTTGAGATCGACAGGCATATGGTCAAGGAACACCACATTACTTTGAATGAGTTCAAATCTCCAGGGCCAGATGAACTGCATCCTAGAGTCATAAAGGAACTGGCAGAAGAGCTCTCAGAACCGCTGTCTATTCTCTTTGAGAAATCATGGAGGACCGGGGAAGTGCCAGATGACTGGAGGAGGGCTAACGTTGTCCCTATCTTCAAAAAGGGTAAAAAGGAGGAACCTGGGAACTACAGACCAGTCAGTCTGACATCAATCCCTGGGAAAATTCTGGAGCAGATCATAAAGCAATCCATCTGGAAGCACCTTGACAACAATGCAGTGATTACTCGAAGCCAACATGGATTTGTCAAAAACAAGTCCTGCCAGACAAATCTGATCTCATTTTTTGATCAAGTCACCTCCCTTGTAGACCTAACAAAGGCTGCTGGAGTGGAGGATGTCTTCCCAGTTCCCCCACCCTGACCCACTCAGAAACGCTAGGTACATAGGGACACATGGAGTTGAAAAGCACATGGATTAATCCTGGAAACCCCAGGAGGATGGAGGATGGAGTCCTTCCCGGCAGGCCTAACAAAGATTGATGGAGGATGCATTCCCAGTTCCCCCGCCCCAACCCTCTCAGAAACACTAAGTACATAAGGGCACATGGAGTTGAAATGCACACTGGTTAATCCTGGACAGCCCAGGAGAATGGAGGATGGAGTCCTTCCTGGCAGGTCTAAGAAAGGATGTTGGAGGATACCTTCCCCGTTCTCCCGCCCCACCCTACTCCGAAACACTAAGTACATAGGGGCACATGGAGTTGAAAAGCACATGGATTAATCCTGTACAGCCCAGGAGAATGGAGGATGGAGTCCTTCCTGGCAGTCCTGACAAAGGCTGGTGGAGGATGCCTTCCCGTTCCCCAGCCCCAACCCAATCAGAAACACTAAGTACATGGGGGAACATGGAGTTGAAAAACACATGGATTAATCCTGGAAAGCCCAGGAGGATGGAGGATGGAGTCCTTCCCAGCAGACCTGAGAAAGGCTGCTGGAGGATGCCTTCCCAGTTCCCCCGCCGCAACCCACTCAAAAACAGTAAGTACATAGGGGCACATGGAGTTGAAACGCTCATGGATTAATCCTGGAAAGCCGAAAAGGATGGAGGATGGAATCCTTCCCGGAAGGCCTAACAAAGGCTGCTGGCGTGGAGGATGCCTTCCCAGTTCCCCCACCCTCACCCACTCAGAAACGCTAGGTACATAGGGACACATGGAGTTGAAAAGCAGATGGATTAATACTGGAAAGCCCAAGAGGATGGAGAATGGAGTCCTTCCCTGCAGGCGTAAGAAAGGCTGCTGGAGTGGAGGATGCCTTCCAAGTTCCCCCCACCCCAACCGACTCAGAAAGACTAAGTACATAGGGGCACATGGAATTGAAAAGCACATGGATTAATCCTGGAAAGCCCAGGAGGATGGAGGATGGAGTCCTTCCCGGCAGGCCTAAAAAAGCCTGCTGGAGTGGAGGATGCCTAACAGTTCCCCCCACCCCGACCCACTCAGAAACAGTAAATTCATAGGGGCACATGGAGTTGAAAAGCACATGGATTAATCCTGGAAAGCCCAGGAGGAGGGAGTCCTTCCCGGCAGGCCTAACAAAGGATGATGGAGGATGTATTCCCAGTTCCCCCCCCCCAACCCTCTCAGAAACCCTAAGTACATAGGGGCACATGGAGTTGAAAAGCACAAGGATTAATCCTGGAAAGCCGAGGAGGATGGAGGATGGAATCCTTCCCGGCAGGACTAACAAAGGCTGCTGGAGTGGAGGATGCCTTCCCAGTTCCCCCCACCCCAAACCGCTCAGGACCCTAAGTACATAGGGACACATGGAGTTGAAAAGCACATGGATTAATCCTGGAAAGCCCAGGAGGATGGAGTCCTTCCAGGCAGGCCTAAAAAAACCTGGTGGAGTGGAGGATGCCTTCCAGTTCCCCCCACCCCGACGCACTCAGAAAGACGAAGTACATAGGGGCACATGGAGTTGAAAAGCACAAGGATTAATCCTGGTGAGCCCAGGAGGATGGAGGATGGAGGATGGAGTCCTTCCCGGCAGGCCTAACAAAGGCTGCTGGAGTGGCGGATGCCTTCCCAGTTCCCCCCACCCGAACCCACTGAGAATGCTAACTACATAGGGGCACATGGTGTTGAAAAGCACAAGGATTAATCCTGGAAAGCCCAGGAGGATGGAGGATGGAGTCCTTCCTGGCAGGCCTAACAAAGGCTACTGGAGTAGAGGATGCCTTCCCAGTTCCCCCCACCCCAACCCTCTCAGAACGCTATCTACATAGGGGCACATGGAGTTGAAATGCACATGGATTAATCCTGGAAAGCCCAGGAGGATGGAGGATGGAGTCCTTCCTGGCAGATATAAGAAAGGATGCTGGAGGTTGCCTTCCCAGTTCCCCCACCCCAACCCACTCAGAGCCCTAAGTACATAGGGGCACATGGAGTTGAAAAGCACGTCAATTAATCCTGGAAAGCCCAGGAGGATGGAGGATGGAGTCCTTCCCGGCAGGCCTAACAAAGATTGAAGGAGGATGCATTCCCAGTTCCGCCGCCCGAACCCTCTCAGAAACACTAAGTACATAGGGGCACGTGGAGTTGAAATTCACATGGATTAATCCTGTAAAGCCCAGGGGGATGGAGGATGGAGTCCTTCCTGGCAGGCCTGAGAAAGGCAGCTGGAGTAGAGGATACCTTCCCAGTTCCCACCACCACAAACCACTCAGAAATACTAAGTACATAGGGGCACATGGAATTGAAAAGCACATGGATTAAACCTGGACAGCCCAGGAGAATGGAGGATGGAGTCCTTCCCGGCAGGTCTAAGAAAGGATGCTGGAGGATACCTTCCCCGTTCTCCCGCCCCAACCTACTCCGAAACGCTAAGTACATAGGGGCACATGGAGTTGAAAAGCACATGGATTAATCCAGAACAGCCCAGGAGAATGGAGGATGGAGTCCTTCCTGGCAGTCCTGACAAAGGCTGGTGGAGGATGCCTTCCCGTTCCCCAGCCCCAACCCACTCAGAAAAACAAAGTACATAGGGGCACATGGAGTTGAAAAGCACATAGATTAATCCTGGAAAGCCCAAGAGGATGGAGAATGGAGTCCTTCCCTGCAGGCATAACAAAGGCTGCTGGAGTGGACAATGCCTTCCCAGTTCCCCCACCCCGACCCACTCAGAAAGCCTAAGTACATAGGGGCACATGGAGTTGAAAAGCACATGGATTAATCCTGGAAAGCCCAGGAGGATGGAGGATGGAGTCCTTCCCGGAAGGCCTAACAAAGGCTGCTGGAGTGGAGGATGCCTTCCCAGTTCCCCCACCCTGACCCACTCAGAAACGCTAGGTACATAGGGACACATGGAGTTGAAAAGCACATGTATTAATCCTGGAAATCCCAGGAGGATGGAAGATGGAGTCCTTCCCAGCAGGCCTAAAAAAGCCTGCTGGAGTGGAGGATGCCTTACAGTTCCCCCCACCCCGACCCACTCAGAAACAGTAAGTTCATAGGGGCACATGGAGTTGAAAAGCACATGGATTAATCCTGGAAAGCCCAGGAGGATGGAGGATGGAGTCCTTCCCGGCCGGACTAACAAAGGATGAGGGAGGATGTATTCCCAGTTCCCCCGCCCCAACCCTCTCAGAAACACTAAGTACATAGGGGCACATGGAGTTGAAAAGCACATGGATTAATCCTGGAAAGCCCAGGAGGATGGAGGATGGAGTCCTTCCTGGCAGGCCCAACAAAGATTGATGGAGGATGCATTCCCAGTTCCCCCGCCCCAACCCTCTCAGAAACACTAAGTACATAGGGGCACATGGAGTTGAAATGCACATGGATTAATCCTGTACAACCCAGGAGAATGGAGGATGGAGTCCTTCCTGGCAGTCCTGACAAAGGCTGGTGGAGGATGCCTTCCCGTTCCCCAGCCCCAACCCACTCAGAAAAACAAAGTACATAGGAGCACATGGAGTTGAAAAGCACGTGGATAAATGAATGGAAAGCTCAGGAGGATGGAGGATGGAGTCCTTCGCAGCAGGCCTAACAAAGGCTGCTGGCGTGGAGGATGCCGTCCCAGTTCCCCCCACCCCGACCCACTCAGAAAGACTAAGTACATAGGGGCACATAGAGTTGAAAAGCACATGGATTAATCCTGGAAAGCCCAAGAGGATGGAGAATGGAGTCCTTCCCTTCTGGCGTAACAAAGGCTGCTGGAGTGGAGGATGCCTTCCCAGTTCCCCCCACCCCAAACCACTCAGGACCCTAAGTACATAGGGACACATGGAGTTTAAAAGAACATGGATTAATCCTGGAAAGCCCAGGAGGATGGAGGATGGAGTCCTTCCCGGCAGATATAAGAAATGATGCTGGAGGTTGCCTTCCCAGTTCCACCACCCCAACCCACTCAGAGCCCTAAGTGCATAGGGGAACATGGACTTGAAAAGCACATTGATTAATCCTGGAAAGCCCAGGAGGATGGAGTCCTTCCAGGCAGGCCTAAAAAAGCCTGGTGGAGTGGAGGATGCCTTCCCGTTCCCCAGCCCCAACCCACTCAGAAAGACTAAGTACATAGGGGCACATGGAGTTGAAAAGCACATGGATTAATCCTGGAAAGCCCAAGAGGATGGAGGATGGAGTCCTTCCCAGCAGGCCTAACAAAGGCTGCTGGAGTGGAGGATGCCTTCCCAGTTCCCCCCACCCCGACCCACTCAGAAAGACTAAGTACATAGGGGCACATGGAGTTGAAAAGCACATGGATAAATGACTGGAAAGCCCAGCAGGATGGAGGATGGAGTCCGTCCCGGCAGGCCTAAAAAAGGCTGCTGGAGTGGAGGATGCCTTCCTGTTCCCCCCACCCCGACCCACTGAGAAACAGTAAGTTCATAGGGGCACATGGAGTTGAAAAGCACATGGATTAATCCTGGAAAGCCCAGGAGGATGGAGGATGGAGTCCTTCCTGGCAGGCCTAACAAAGGATGATGGAGAATGTATTCCCAGTTCCCCCGCCCCAACCCTCTCAGAAACACTAAGTACATAGGGCCACAAGGAGTTGAGAAGCACATGGATTAATCCTGGAAAGCCCAGGAGGATGGAGGATGGAATCCTTCCTGGCAGGCCTAACAAAGGCTGCTGGAGTGGAGGATGCCTTCCCAGTTCCCCCATCCCAAACCACTCAGCACCCTAAGTACATAGGGAAACATGGAGTTGAAAAGCACAAGGATAAATCCTGGAAAGCCCGGGAGGATGGAGGATGGAGTCCTTCCCGGCAGATATAAGAAAGGATGATGGAGGTTGCCTTCCCAGTTCCCCACCCCAACCCACTCAGAGCCCTAAGTACATAGGGGCACATGGAGTTGAAAAGCACATGGATTAATCCTGGAAAGCCCAGGAGGATGGAGGATGGAGTCCTTCCCGGCAGGCCTAACAAAGGCTGCGGGAGTAGAGGATGCCTTCCCAGTTCCCCCACCCCAACCCACTAAGAGCCCTAAGTACATAGGGGCAGATGGAGTTGAAAAGAAAATAGATTAATCCTGGAAAGCGCAGGAGGATGGAGGATGGAATCCTTCCCGGCAGGCCTAACAAAGGATGATGGAGGATCCCTTCCCAGTTCCCCCGCCCTAACCCACTCAGAAACACTAAGTACATAGGGGCACGTGGAGTTGAAAAGCACATGGATTAATCCTGGAAAGCCCAGGAGGATGGAGGATGGAGTCCTTCCCGGCATGTCTAAGAAAGGATGCTGGAGGATGCCTTCCCCGTTCTCCCGCGCCAACCTACTCAGAAAGGCTAAGTACATAGGGGCACATGGAGTTGAAAAGCACATGGATTAATACTGGAAAGCCCAGGAGGATGGAGGATGGAGTCCTTCCAGGCAGGCCTAACAAAGGCTGCTGGAGTGGAGGATGCCTTCCCAGTTCCCCCACCCCAACCCACTCAGAGCCCTAAGTACATAGGGGCACATGGAGTTGAAAAGCACATGGATTAATCCTGGAAAGCCCAGGAGGATGCAGCATGGAGTCCTTCCAGGCAGGCCTAACAAAGGCTGCTGGAGTGGAGGATGCCTTCCAAGATCCCCCCCGCCCCAACCCACTCAGTAACAGTAAGAACATAGGGGCAAATGGAGTTGAAAAGCACAAGGATTGATCCTGGAAAGCCGAGGAGGATGGAGGATGGAATCCTTCCCGGCAGGCCTAACAAAGGCTGCTGGAGTGGAGGATGCCTTCCCAGTTCCCCCACCCTGACCCACTCAGAAATGGTAGGTACATAGGGACACATGGAGTTGAAAAGCACATGGATTAATCCTGGAGAGCCAAGGAAGATGGAGGATGGAGTCCTTCCCGGCAGGCCTAAAAAGGATGCTGGAGGATGGCTTGCACGTTCCCCCCGCCCCAACCCACTCAGAAATAGTAAGTACATAGGGGCACATGGAGTTGAAAGGCTCATGGATTTATCATGGAAAGATCAGGAGGATGGGGGATGGAGTCCTTCCTGGCAGGCCAAACAATGGCTGATGGAGTGGAGGATGCTGTCCCAGGTCCCCCCACCCTGACCCACTCAGAAACACTAGGTACATAGGGACACATGCAGTTGAAAAGGACATGGATTAATCCTGGAAAGCGCAGGAGGATGGAGGATGGAATCCTTCCCGGCAGGCCTAACAAAGGCTGCTGGAGTGGAGGATGCCTTCCCAGTTCCCCCCACCCCAACCCACTCAGAATGCTAACTACATAGGGGCACATGGAGTTGAAATGCACATGGATTAATCCTGGAAAGCCCAGGAGGATGGAGGATGGAGTCCTTCCTGGCAGGTCTAAGAAAGGATGTTGGAGGATGCCTTCCCCATTCTCCCGCCCCACCCTACTCCGAAACACTAAGTACATAGGGGCACATGGAGTTGAAAAGCACATGGATTAATCCTGGAAAGCCCAGGAGGATGGAGGATGGAGTCCTTCCCAGCAGGCCTGAGAAAGGCTGCTGGAGGATGCCTTCCCAGTTCCCCCGCCGCAACCCACTCAAAAACAGTAAGTACATAGGGGCACATGGAGTTGAAACGCTCATGGATTAATCCTGGAAAGCCGAAAAGGATGGAGGATGGAATCCTTCCCGGAAGGCCTAACAAAGGCTGCTGGCGTGGAGGATGCCTTCCCAGTTCCCCCACCCTGACCCACTCAGAAACGCTAGGTACATAGGGACACATGGAGTTGAAAAGCAGATGGATTAATACTGGAAAGCCCAAGAGGATGGAGAATGGAGTCCTTCCCTGCAGGCGTAAGAAAGGCTGCTGGAGTGGAGGATGCCTTCCAAGTTCCCCCCACCCCAACCGACTCAGAAAGACTAAGTACATAGGGGCACATGGAATTGAAAAGCACATGGATTAATCCTGGAAAGCCCAGGAGGATGGAGGATGGAGTCCTTCCCAGCAGGCCTAAAAAAGCCTGTTGGAGTGGAGGATGCCTAACAGTTCCCCCCACCCCGACCCACTCAGAAAGAGTAAATTCATAGGGGCACATGGAGTTGAAAAGCACATGGATTAATCCTGGAAAGCCCTGGAGGATGGAGTCCTTCCCGGCAGGCCTAACAAAGGATGATGGAGGATGTATTCCCAGTTCCCCCGCCCCAACCCTCTCAGAAACCCTAAGTACATAGGGGCACATGGAGTTGAAAAGCACATGGATTAATCCTGGAAAGCCGAGGAGGATGGAGGATGGAATCCTTCCTGGCAGGACTAACAAAGGCTGCTGGAGTGGAGGATGCCTTCCCAGTTCCCCCCACCCCAAACCGCTCAGGACCCTAAGTACATAGGGACACATGGAGTTGAAAAGCACATGGATTAATCCTGGAAAGCCCAGGAGGATGGAGTCCTTCCAGGCAGGCCTAAAAAAACCTGGTGGAGTGGAGGATGCCTTCCAGTTCCCCCCACCCCGACGCACTCAGAAAGACGAAGTACATAGGGGCACATGGAGTTGAAAAGCACAAGGATTAATCCTGGTAAGCCCAGGAGGATGGAGGATGGAGTCCTTCCCGGCAGGCCTAACAAAGGCTGCTGGAGTGGCGGATGCCTTCCCAGTTCCCCCCACCCGAACCCACTCAGAATGCTAACTACATAGGGGCACATGGTGTTGAAAAGCACAAGGATTAATCCTGGAAAGCCCAGGAGGATGGAGGATGGAGTCCTTCCTGGCAGGCCTAACAAAGGCTACTGGAGTAGAGGATGCCTTCCCAGTTCCCCCACCCCAACCCACTCAGAGCCCTAAGTACATAGGGGCACATGGAGTTGAAAAGCACGTCAATTAATCCTGGAAAGCCCAGGAGGATGGAGGATGGAGTCCTTCCCGGCAGGCCTAACAAAGATTGAAGGAGGATGCATTCCCAGTTCCGCCGCCCGAACCCTCTCAGAAACACTAAGTACATAGGGGCACGTGGAGTTGAAATTCACATGGATTAATCCTGTAAAGCCCAGGGGGATGGAGGATGGAGTCCTTCCTGGCAGGCCTGAGAAAGGCAGCTGGAGTAGAGGATACCTTCCCAGTTCCCACCACCACGAACCACTCAGAAACACTAAGTACATAGGGGCACATGGAATTGAAAAGCACATGGATTAATCCTGGACAGCCCAGGAGAATGGAGGATGGAGTCCTTCCCGGCAGGTCTAAGAAAGGATGCTGGAGGATACCTTCCCCGTTCTCCCGCCCCAACCTACTCCGAAACGCTAAGTACATAGGGGCACATGGAGTTGAAAAGCACATGGATTAATCCGGAACAGCCCAGGAGAATGGAGGATGGAGTCCTTCCTGGCAGTCCTGACAAAGGCTGGTGGAGGATGCCTTCCCGTTCCCCAGCCCCAACCCACTCAGAAAAACAAAGTACATAGGGGCACATGGAGTTGAAAAGCACATAGATTAATCCTGGAAAGCCCAAGAGGATGGAGAATGGAGTCCTTCCCTGCAGGCATAACAAAGGCTGCTGGAGTGGACGATGCCTTCCCAGTTCCCCCACCCCGACCCACACAGAAAGACTAAGTACATAGGGGCACATGGAGTTGAAAAGCACATGGATTAATACTGGAAAGCCCAGGAAGATGGAGGATGGAGTCCTTCCCGGCAGGCCTAAAAAACCGTGCTGGAGTGGACGATGCCTTCCCAGTTCCCCCACCCCAAACCACTCAGAAAGACGAAGTACACAGGGGCACATGGAGTTGAAAAGCACAAAGATTAATCCTGGAAAACCAAGGAGGATGGAGGATGGAGTCCTTCCTGGCAGTCCTGACAAAGGCTGGTGGAGGATGCCTTCCCGTTCCCCAGCCCCAACCCACTCAGAGAAACAAAGTACATAGGAGCACATGGAGTTGAAAAGCACGTGGATAAATGAATGGAAAGCTCAGGAGGATGGAGGATGGAGTCCTTCGCAGCAGGCCTAACAAAGGCTGCTGGCGTGGAGGATGCCCTCCCAGTTCCCCCCACCCCGACCCACTCAGAAAGACTAAGTACATAGGGGCACATAGAGTTGAAAAGCACATGGATTAATCCTGGAAAGCCCAAGAGGATGGAGAATGGAGTCCTTCCCTGCAGGCGTAACAAAGGCTGCTGGAGTGGAGGATGCCTTCCCAGTTCCCCCCACCCCGACCCACTCAGAAAGACTAAGTACATAGGGGCACATGGAGTTGAAAAGCAAAAGGATTAATCCTGGAAAGCCGAAGAGGATGGAGGATGGAATCCTTCCCGGCAGGCCTAACAAAGGCTGCTGGAGTGGAGGATGTCTTCCCAGTTCCCCCACCCTTACCCACTCAGAAACGCTAGGTACATAGGGACACACGGAGTTGAAAAGCACATGGTTTAATCCTGGAAACCCCAGGAGGATGGAGGATGGAGTCCTTCCCGGCAGGCCTAACAAAGGATGATGGAGGATGTATTCCCAGTTCCCCCCGCCCCAACCCTCTCAGAACCCTAAGTACATAGGGACACATGGAGTTGAGAAGCACAAGGATTAATCCTGGAAAGCCCAGCAGGATGGAGGATGGAATCCTTCCCGGCAGGCCTAACAAAGGCTGCTGGAGTGGAAGATGCCTTCCCAGTTCCCCCACCCTGACCCACTCAGAAATGGTAGGTACATAGGGACACATGGAGTTGAAAAGCACATGGATTAATCCTGGAAAGCCCAGGAGGATGTAGGATGGAGTCCTTCCCCGAAGGCCTAACAAAGGATGCTGGTGGATGCCTTCCCAGTTCGCCCCACCCCGACCCACTCAGAAACACAAAGTACATAGGGGCACATGGAGTTGAAAAGTACATGGATTAATCTTGTAAAGCTGAGGAGGATGGAGGATGGCGTCCTTACCGGAAGGCCTAAGTAAGGCTGCTGGTGTGGAGGATGCCTTCCCAGTTTCCCCCACCCCGACCCACTCAGAAAGACTAAGTACATAGGGGCACATGGAGTTGAAAAGCACGTCAATTCATCCTGGAAAGCCCAGGAGGATGGAGTCCTTCCCGGCAGGCCTGAGAAAGGCTGCTGGAGGATGCCTTCCCAGTTCCCCCCGCCCCAACCGACTCAGGAACACTAAGTACATAGGGGCACATTGAGCTGAAAAGCACATAGATTAATCCTGGAAAGCCGAGGAGGATAGAGGATGGAGTCCTTCCCGGCAGGCCTAACAAAGGGTGCTGGAGTGGAGGATGCCTTCGCGTTCCCCCGCCCCAACCCACTCAGAAAAACAAAGTACATAGGGGCACATGGAGTTGAAAAGCACGTGGATAAATGACTAGAAAGCCCAGGAGGATGGAGGATGGAGTCCTTCCCAGCAGGTCTAACAAAGGCTGCTGGAGTGGAGGATGCCTTCCCAGTTCCCCGCACCCCGACCCACTCAGAAAGACTAAGTACATAGGGGCACATGGAGTTGAAAAGCACATGGATTATTCCTGGAAAGCCCAGGAGGATGGAGGATGGAGTCCTTCCCGGCAGGTCTAAGAAAGGATGCTGGAGGATGCCTTCCCCGTTCTCCCGCCCCAACCTACTCAGAAAGGCTAAGTACATAGGGGCACATGGAGTTGAAAAGCGCATGGATTAATCCTGGAAAGCCCAGGAGGATGGAGTCCTTCCAGGCAGGCCTAACAATGACTGAGGGAGTGGAGGATACTGTCCCAGGTCCCCCATCCCTGACCCACTCAGAAACACTAGGTACATAGGGACACATGCAGTCGAAAATGACATGGATTAATCCTGGAAACCCCAGGAGGATGGAGGACGGAATCCTTCCCGGCAGGCCTAACAAAGGCTGCTGGAGTGGAGGATGCCTTCCCAGTTCCCCCCACCCCAACCCCCTCAGAACCTTAACTACATAGGGGCACATGGTGTTGAAAAGCACAAGGATTAATCCTGGAAAGCCCAGGAGGATGGTGGATGGAGTCCTTCCCGGCAGGCCTAACAAAGGCTGCTGGAGTGGAGGATGCCTTGCCAGTTCCCCCGCCCCAACCCTCTCAGAAACACTAAGTACATAGGGGCACATGGAGTTGAAAAGCACGTCGATTAATCCTGGAAAGCCCAGGAGGATGGAGGATGGAGTCCTTCCTGGCAGTCCTGACAAAGGCTGGTGGAGGATGCCTTCCCGTTCCCCAGCCCCGACCCACTCAGAAAGACTAAGTACATAGGGGCACATAGAGTTGAAAAGCACATGGATTAATCCTGGAAAACCCAAGAGGATGGAGGATGGAGTCCTTCCCAGCAGGCCTAACAAAGGCTGCTGGAGTGGAGGATGCCTTCCCAGTTCCCCCGCCCCAACCCTCTCAGAAACACTAAGTACATAGGGGCACATGGAGTTGAAAAGCACGTCGATTAATCCTGGAAAGCCCAGGAGGATGGAGGATGGAGTCCTTCCCGGCAGGCCTAACAAAGACTGATAGAGGATGCGTTCCCAGTTCCCCCGCCCCAACCCTCTCAGAAACACTAAGTACATAGGGGCACATGGAGTTGAAATTCACATGGATTAATCCTGGAAAGCCCAGGAGGATGGAGGATGGAATCCTTCCTGGCAGGCCTAACAAAGGATGAGGGAGGATGCATTCCCAGTTCCCCCACCCCAACCCTCTCAGAAACACGAAGTACATAGGGGCACATGGAGTTGAAAAGCACGTGGATAAATGACTGGAAAGCCCAGGAGGATGGAGGATGGAGTCCTTCCTGGCAGTCCTGACAAAGGCTGGTGGAGGATGCCTTCCCGTTCCCCAGCCCCAACCCACTCAGAAAGACTAAGTACATAGGGGCACATGGAGTTGAAAAGCACATGGATTAATCCTGGAAAGCCCAAGAGGATGGAGGATGGAGTCCTTCCCAGCAGGCCTAACAAAGGCTGCTGGAGTGGAGGATGCCTTCCCAGTTCCCCCCACCCCGACCCACTCAGAAAGACTAAGTACATAGGGGCACATGGAGTTGAAAAGCACATGGATAAATGACTGGAAAGCCCAGCAGGATGGAGGATGGAGTCCTTCCCGGCAGGCCTAACAAATGATGATGGAGGATGTATTCCCAGTTCCCCCTGCCCCAACCCTCTCAGAACCCTAAGTACATAGGGACACATGGAGTTGAAAAATACAAGGATTAATCCTGGAAAGCCCAGGAGGATGGAGGATGGAGTCCTTCCCGGCAGATATAAGAAAGGATGCTGGAGGTTGCCTTCCCAGTTCCCCCACCCCAACCCACTCAGAGCCCTAAGTACATAGGGGCACAGGGAGTTGAAAAGCACAAGGATTAATCCTGGAAAGCCCAGGAGGATGCAGGATGGAGTCCTTCCTGGCAGGGCTAACAAAGATTGATAGAGGATGCATTCCCAGTTCCCCCGCCCCAACCCTCTCAGAAACACTAAGTACATAGGGGCACATGGAGTTGAAATTCACATGGATTAATCCTGGAAAGCCCAGGAGGATGGAGGATGGAATCCTTCCTGGCAGGCCTAACAAAGGATGAGGGAGGATGCATTCCCAGTTCCCCCGCCCCAACCCTCTCAGAAACACGAAGTACATAGGGGCACATGGAGTTGAAAAGCACGTGGATAAATGACTGGCAAGCCCAGGAGGATGGAGGATGGAGTCCTTCCTGGCATTCCTGACAAAGGCTGGTGGAGGATGCCTTCCCGTTCCCCAGCCCCAACCCACTCAGAAAGACTCAGTATATAGGGGCACATGGAGTTGAAAAGCACATGGATAAATGACTGGAAAGCCCAAGAGGATGGAGGATGGAGTCCTTCCCTGCAGGCGTAACAAAGGCTGCTGGAGTGGAGGATGCCTTCCCAGTTCCCCCCACCCCGACCCACTCAGAAAGACTAAGTACATAGGGGCACATGGAGTTGAAAAGCAAAAGGATTAATCCTGGAAAGCCTAGGATGTTGCAGGATGGAGTCCTTCCCAGCAGGCCTAACAAAGGCTGCTGGAGTGGAGGATGCCTTCCCAGTTCCCCCCACCCCGTTCCACTCAGAAAGACTAAGTACATAGGGGCACATGGAGTTGAAAAGCACAAGGATTAATCCTGGAAAGCCGAAGAGGATGGAGGATGGAATCCTTCCCGGCAGGCCTAACAAAGCGTTTCTGAGTGGGTCAGGGTGGGGGAACTGGGAAGACATCCTCCACTCCAGCAGCCTTTGTTAGGCCTGCCGGGAAGGATTCCATCCTCCATCCTCTTCGGCTTTCCAGGATTAATCCTTGTGCTTTTCAACTCCATGTGCCCCTATGTACTTAGTCTTTCTGAGTGGGTCGGGGTGGGGGGAACTGGGAAGGCATCCTCCACTCCAGCAGCCTTTGTTAGGCCTGCTGGGAAGGACTCCATCCTCCATCCTGCTGGGCTTTCCAGTCATTTATCCATGTGCTTTTCAACTCCATGTGCCCCTATTTACTTGCAGGTACTTCCAGGTACTTGCAGATGAGACTGGAGGACAGCCTGCAGAGGAAGAATCACAGGGGAACCTGCATGAGAGTGAGCAAGAGGCTAAAGGTCAGTCAAACAGAGGCGATGAAACCCAGGCCTACAAGAAGAAGAAGAGAAGAGTGGTAGTAGTGGGAGACTCCTTGCTGCGTGGGATCGAGACCCAAGTATGTCGCGAAGCCCCGTGGACTCGCCAGGTATGTTGTCTCCCGGGAAGACAGATTAGAGACGTGACTGAAAGGTTGCCTGCACTCATAAAGCCCACTGACAGGTATCCCTTTCTTCTCATCCATGTGGGAACAAATGATACCGCCAAGCGGAGCTACGAAGAGATCACGTCAGACTTTGAAGCTTTGGGAAGGAAACTCAAGAACTTTGGGGCCCAGATAGTTTTCTCATCCATCCTTCCAGTAGTTAGAAGAGGGATAGAAAGGGAACGAAAAATACTCCGGGTGAATGACTGGCTACGAAGGTGGTGCCGACGAGAGAGATTTGGATTCTGGGACCACGGGCTATACTTCCTGGAAGATGGGCTGTTGGCTAGGGACGGGTTGCACCTCACAAAGGCTGGGAAGAATGTGTTTGGCCACAGCATGAAGAACTTCATCAGGAGGGCTTTAAACTGAATCCTACGGGGAAGGGAGATGTAATGTTGGGGGTAACAATGGACGTAGGCGCATGCACTGCAATGGAGAGAACAGCGCTGATAGCGCCCAATAATAGTCTTCAGACACATGTAGGAAGAAAGCCAGACTATGAAGCACATGGTCTTCGATGTCTATATACTAATGCCCAGAGTATGGGAAACAAACAGAACGAACTTGAACTCTTAATACAGGAGGGAAATTATGACTTGATAGGTATAACTGAGACTTGGTGGGATGACTCTCATGACTGGAATACAGCAGTTGAAGGATATAACTTGTTCAAAAAGAACAGGAGGAACAGAAAGGGAGGCGGGGTTGCACTGTATGTGAAAAATACATATATCTGCACAGAAATACAGGAGGAGGAGCTTGGTAGCCCCATCGAGAGCATCTGGGTTGAAATAAATGGAGCAAAGAATAAAAGGAACCTGGTGGTCGGAGTCTACTACCGGCCACCCAATCAAGGAGAAGCCAAGGATGAAACTTTTGAAAAGCAAATAGCCAATGTTTTAAGGAAGCATGATGTAGTAGTAATGGGGGACTTCAATTTCCCTGATATTTGTTGGGAGACAAATTCTGCAAAACATGGCCCCTCCAGGAAATTCCTGACTTGTGTGGCGGATAACTTCCTCCTACAGAAAGTAGAGGAAGGAACTAGAGGATCGGCTATCCTTGACTTGATCCTAACCAACAGAGATGACTTAGTGGATAAAGTAGCAGTTACAGGAACTCTGGGGGAAAGCGACCATGTTGTACTTGAGTTCTTGGTTCTAAGGGAAGCAAAAGCCGAGTGTACTCAAACGCGTACCCTGGATTTTAGGAAAGCTGATTTTAATAAACTCAGAACAATGATCAGTAAGGTCCCATGGCAAGCAATGCTAGCGAGAAAAGGAGTCCAAGATGGGTGGGAACTTTTAAAAAAGGAAATTCTCAAGGCACAATCACAAACAATTCCAACAAGAAGAAAAGGTGGAAGACAACAGAAGAAGCCAATGTGGCTTCACAAAAAGCTTAGGGATGACCTGAAAACAAAAAAGGACACATATAGGAAGTGGAAAGAAGGCCAAGTAACAAAGGAAGAGTACAGGCAGGTAGCACAGAATTGCAGGGATGGCGTCAGGAAGGCTAAAGCGGAGAACGAGGTGAGGTTAGCGAGGGATGCTAAAAACAACAAAAAGGCTTTCTTCAGCTACGTGCATAGTAAAAGGCAGAGGAAAGAAATGGTTGTTCAGCTATTAAATAAGGATGGCAAAATGATAACAGAGGACAAAGAAAAGGCAGAGGTGCTCAATTCCTACTTTGGCTCAGTCTTCTCCCAAAAGAGGGTCTATGACCCCCTTGGCAAAGGCGAAGTACAGGCTGAAGGGGCAGGATTGCAGCTTGAGATCGACAGGCATATGGTCAAGGAACACCACATTACTTTGAATGAGTTCAAATCTCCAGGGCCAGATGAACTGCATCCTAGAGTCATAAAGGAACTGGCAGAAGAGCTCTCAGAACCGCTGTCTATTCTCTTTGAGAAATCATGGAGGACCGGGGAAGTGCCAGATGACTGGAGGAGGGCTAACGTTGTCCCTATCTTCAAAAAGGGTAAAAAGGAGGAACCTGGGAACTACAGACCAGTCAGTCTGACATCAATCCCTGGGAAAATTCTGGAGCAGATCATAAAGCAATCCATCTGGAAGCACCTTGACAACAATGCAGTGATTACTCGAAGCCAACATGGATTTGTCAAAAACAAGTCCTGCCAGACAAATCTGATCTCATTTTTTGATCAAGTCACCTCCCTTGTAGACCTAACAAAGGCTGCTGGAGTGGAGGATGTCTTCCCAGTTCCCCCACCCTGACCCACTCAGAAACGCTAGGTACATAGGGACACATGGAGTTGAAAAGCACATGGATTAATCCTGGAAACCCCAGGAGGATGGAGGATGGAGTCCTTCCCGGCAGGCCTAACAAAGGATGATAGAGGATGTATTCCCAGTTCCCCCCGCCCCAACCCTCTCAGAACCCAAAGTACATAGGGACACATGGAGTTGAGAAGCACAAGGATTAATCCTGGAAAGCCAAGGAGGATGGAGGATGGAGTCCTTCCCGGCAGATATAAGAAAGGATGCTGGAGGTTGCCTTCCCAGTTCCCCCACCCCAACCCACTCAGAGCCCTAAGTACATAGGGGCACATGGAGTTGAAAAGCACAAGGATTAATCCTGGAAAGCCCAGGAGGATGCAGGATGGAGTCCTTCCTGGCAGGCCTAACAAAGGATGCTGGAGGATTCCTTCCCCGTTCCCCCGCCCCAACCCACTCAGAAACACTAAATACATAGGGGCACATAGAGTTGAAAAGCACATGGATTAATCCTGGAAAGCCGAGGAGGATGGAGGATGGAATCCTTCCCGGCAGGCCTAACAAAGGCTGCTGGAGTGGAGGATGCCTTCCCAGTTCCCCCACCCTGACCCACTCAGAAATGGTAGGTACATAGGGACACATGGAGTTGAAAAGCACATGGATTAATCCTGGAAAGCCCAGGAGGATGGAGTCCTTCCTGGCAGGCCTACAAAAGCCTGCTCGAGTGGAGGATGCCTTCTAGTTGCCCCCACCCCGAACCACTCAGAAAAAATAAGTTCATAGGGGCACATGGAGTTGAAAAGAACAGGGATTAATCCTGGAGAGCCAAGGAAGATGGAGGATGGAGTCCTTCCTGGCAGTCCTAACAAAGGCTGCTGGTCTGGAGGATGCCTTCCCCGTTCCCCCCAACCCAACCCTCTCAGAGCCCTAAGTACATAGGGGCACATGGAATTGAAAAGCACACGGATTAATCCTGGAAAGCCCAGGAGGATGGAAGATGGAGTCCTTCCCGGCAGGCCTAACAAAGGATGATGGAGGATGCATTCCCAGTTCCCCCGCCCCACCCTCTAAGAAACACTAAGTACATAGGGGCACATGGATTTGAAATGCACATGGATTTGAAATGCACATGGATTAATCTTGGAATGCCCAGAAGGACGGAGTATGGAGTCCTTCCCGGCAGGCCTAAAAAGGATGCTGGAGGATACCTTCCCAGTTCCCCCCGCCCCAACCCACTCAGGAACTCTAAATGCATAGGGGCACATGGAGATGAAAAGCACAGATATTAATCCTGGAAAGCCCAGGAGGATGGAGGATGGAGTCCTTCCCGGCAGGCCTGAGAAAGCGTGCTGGAGAATGCCTTCCCAGTTCCCCCGCCGCAACCCACTCAAAAACACTAAGTGCATGGGGGCACATGGAGTTGAATAGCACGTCGATTAATCCTGGAAAGCCCTGGAGGATGGAAGATGGAGTCCTTCCCGGCAGGCCTGACAAAGGCTGCTGGAGGATGCCTTCCCAGTTCCCCCGCCCTAACCCACTCAGAAACACTATGTACATCGGGGCACATGGAGTTGAATAGCACGTCGATTAATCCTGGAATGCCCAAGAGGATGGAGGATGGAGTCTTTCCTGTCAGGACTGACAAAGGTTGCTGGAGTGGAGGATGCCTTCCCAGTTCCCCCCACCCCAACCCCCTCAGAACCTTAACTACATAGGGGCACATGGTGTTGAAAAGCACAAGGATTAATCCTGGAAAGCCCAGGAGGATGGTGGATGGAGTCCTTCCCGGCAGGCCTAACAAAGGCTGCTGGAGTGGAGGATGCCTTCCCAGTTCCCCCACCCCAACCCACTCAGAGCCCTAAGTACATAGCGGCACATGGAGTTGAAAAGCACGTCGATTAATCCTGGAAAGCCCAGGAGGATGGAGGATGGAGTCCTTCCCGGCAGGCCTAACAAAGATTGATAGAGGATGCATTCCCAGTTCCCCCGCCCCAACCCTCTCAGAAACACTAAGTACATAGGGGCACATGGAGTTGAAATTCACATGGATTAATCCTGGAAAGCCCAGGAGGATGGAGGATGGAATCCTTCCTGGCAGGTCTAACAAAGGATGAGGGAGGATGCCTTCCCGTTCCCCAGCCCCAACCCACTCAGAAAGACTCAGTATATAGGGGCACATGGAGTTGAAAAGCACATGGATAAATGACTGGAAAGCCCAAGAGGATGGAGGATGGAGTCCTTCCCTGCAGGTGTAACAAAGGCTGCTGGAGTGGAGGATGCCTTCCCAGTTCCCCCCACCCCGACCCACTCAGAAAGACTAAGTACATAGGGGCACATGGAGTTGAAAAGCAAAAGGATTAATCCTGGAAAGCCGAAGAGGATGGAGGATGGAATCCTTCCCCGCAGGCCTAACAAAGGCTGCTGGAGTGGAGGATGTCTTCCCAGTTCCCCCACCCTGACCCACTCAGAAACGCTAGGTACATAGGGACACATGGAGTTGAAAAGCACATGGATTAATCCTGGAAACCCCAGGAGGATGGAGGATGGAGTCCTTCCCGGCAGGCCTAACAAAGGATGATGGAGTGGGGGATGCCTTCCCAGTTCCCCCCACCCCGACCCACTCAGAAAGACTAAGTACATAGGGGCACATGGAGTTGAAAAGCAAAAGGATTAATCCTGGAAAGCCTAGGAGGATGCAGGATGGAGTCCTTCCCAGCAGGCCTAACAAAGGCTGCTGGAGTGGAGGATGCCTTCCCAGTTCCCCCCACCCCGACCCACTCAGAAACGCTAGGTACATAGGGACACATGGAGTTGAAAAGCACATGGATAAATGACTGGAAAGCCCAGCAGGATGGAGGATGGAGTCCTTCCCGGCAGGCCTAACAAAGGATGATGGAGGATGTATTCCCAGTTCCCCCCGCCCCAACCCTCTCAGAACCCTAAGTACATAGGGACACATGGAGTTGAAAAGTACAAGGATTAATCCTGGAAAGCCCAGGAGGATGGAGGATGGAGTCCTTCCCGGCAGATATAAGAAAGGATGCTGGAGGTTGCCTTCCCAGTTCCCCCACCCCAACCCACTCAGAGCCCTAAGTACATAGGGGCACATGGAGTTGAAAAGCACAAGGATTAATCCTAGAAAGCCCAGGAGGATGCAGGATGGAGTCCTTCCTGGCAGGCCTAACAAAGGATGCTGGAGGATTCCTTCCCCGTTCCCCCGCCCCAAACCACTCAGAAACGCTAGGTACATAGGGGCACATGGAGTTGAAAAGCACATGGATAAATGACTGGAAAGCCCAGCAGGATGGAGGATGGAGTCCTTCCCGGCAGGCCTAACAAAGGATGAGGGAGGATGCATTCCCAGTTCCCCCGCCCCAACCCTCTCAGAAACACGAAGTACATAGGGGCACATGGAGTTGAAAAGCACGTGGATAAATGACTGGAAAGCCCAGGAGGATGGAGGATGGAGTCCTTCCTGGCAGTCCTGACAAAGGCTGGTGGAGGATGCCTTCCCGTTCCCCAGCCCCAACCCACTCAGAAAGACTCAGTATATAGGGGCACATGGAGTTGAAAAGCACATGGATAAATGAATGGAAAGCCCAAGAGGATGGAGGATGGAGTCCTTCCCTGCAGGCGTAACAAAGGCTGCTGGAGTGGAGGATGCCTTCCCAGTTCCCCCCACCCCGACCCACTCAGAAAGACGAAGTACATAGGGGCACATGGAGTTGAAAAGCACAAGGATTAATCCTGGAAAGCCGAAGAGGATGGAGGATGGAATCCTTCCCGGCAGGCCTAACAAAGGCTGCTGGAGTGGAGGATGTCTTCCCAGTTCCCCCACCCTGACCCACTCAGAAACGCTAGGTACATAGGGACACATGGAGTTGAAAAGCACATGGATTAATCCTGGAAACCCCAGGAGGATGGAGGATGGAGTCCTTCCCGGCAGGCCTAACAAAGGATGATGGAGTGGAGGATGCCATCCCAGTTCCCCCCACCCCGACCCACTCAGAAAGACTAAGTACATAGGGGCACATGTAGTTGAAAAGCAAAAGGATTAATCCTGGAAAGCCTAGGAGGATGCAGGATGGAGTCCTTCCCAGGAGGCCTAACAAAGGCTGCTGGAGTGGAGGATGCCTTCCCAGTTCCCCCCACCCCGACCCACTCAGAAAGACTAAGTACATAGGGGCACATGGAGTTGAAAAGCACGTGGATAAATGACTGGCAAGCCCAGGAGGATGGAGGATGGAGTCCTTCCTGGCAGTCCTGACAAAGGCTGGTGGAGGATGCCTTCCCGTTCCCCAGCCCCAACCCACTCAGAAAGACTAAGTACATAGGGGCACATGGAGTTGAAAAGCACATGGATAAATGACTGGAAAGCCCAGCAGGATGGAGGATGGAGTCCTTCCCAGCAGGCCTAACAAAGGCTGCTGGAGTGGAGGATGCCGTCCCAGTTCCCCCCACCCCGACCCACTCAGAAAGACTAAGTACATAGGGGCACATAGAGTTGAAAAGCACATGGATTAATCCTGGAAAGCCCAAGAGGATGGAGAATGGAGTCCTTCCCTGCAGGCGTAACAAAGGCTGCTGGAGTGGAGGATGCCTTCCCAGTTCCCCCCACCCCGACCCACTCAGAAAGACTAAGTACATAGGGGCACATGGAGTTGAAAAGCACATGGATTAATCCTGGAAAGCCCAGGAGGATGGAGGATGGAGTCCTTCCTGGCAGGCCTAACAAAGGATGCTGGAGGATTCCTTCCCCGTTCCCCCGCCACAACCCACTCAGAAACACTAAATACATAGGGGCACATGGAGTTGAAAAGCACATGGATTAATCCTGGAAAGCCGAGGAGGATGGAGGATGGAATCCTTCCCGGCAGGCCTAACAAAGGCTGCTGGAGTGGAGGATGCCTTCCCAGTTTCCCCACCCTGACCCACTCAGAAATGGTAGGTACATAGGGACACAGGGAGTTGAAAAGCACATGGATTAATCCTGGAAAGCCCAGGAGGATGGAGTCCTTCCTGGCAGGCCTAACAAAGGCTGCTGGTCTGGAGGATGCCTTCCCCGTTCCCCCCAACCCAACCCTCTCAGAGCCCTAAGTACATAGGGGCACATGGAATTGAAAAGAACATGGATTAATCCTGGAAAGCCTAGGAGGATGGAAGATGGAGTCCTTCCCGGCAGGCCTAACAAAGGATGATGGAGGATGCATTCCCAGTTCCCCCGCCCCACCCTCTCAGAAACACTAAGTACATAGGGGCACATGGATTTGAAATGCACATGGATTTGAAATGCACATGGATTAATCTTGGAATGCCCAGAAGGACGGAGTATGGAGTCCTTCCCGGCAGGCCTAAAAAGGATGCTGGAGGATACCTTCCCAGTTCCCCCCGCCCCAACCCACTCAGGAACTCTAAATGCATAGGGGCACATGGAGATGAAAAGCGCAGATATTAATCCTGGAAAGCCCAGGAGGATGGAGGATGGAGTCCTTCCCGGGAGGCCTGAGAAAGCCTGCTGGAGAAGGCCTTCCCAGTTCCCCCGCCGCAACCCACTCAAAAACACTAAGTACATGGGGGCACATGGAGTTGAAGAGCACGTCGATTAATCCTGGAAAGCCCTGGAGGATGGAGGATGGAGTCTTTCCTGTCAGGACTGACAAAGGTTGCTGGAGTGGAGGATGCCTTCCCAGTTCCCCCCACCCCAACCCCCTCAGAACCTTAACTACATAGGGGCACATGGTGTTGAAAAGCACAAGGATTAATCCTGGAAAGCCCAGGAGGATGGTGGATGGAGTCCTTCCCGGCAGGCCTAACAAAGGCTGTTGGAGTGGAGGATGCCTTCCCAGTTCCCCCACCCCAACCCACTCAGAGCCCTAAGTACATAGCGGCACATGGAGTTGAAAAGCACGTCGATTAATCCTGGAAACCCCAGGAGGATGGAGGATGGAGTCCTTCCCGGCAGGCCTAACAAAGGATGATGGAGGATGTATTCCCAATTCCCCCCGCCCCAACCCTCTCAGAACCCTAAGTACATAGGGACACATGGAGTTGAGAAGCACAAGGATTAATCCTGGAAAGCCCAGCAGGATGGAGGATGGAATCCTTCCCGGCAGGCCTAACAAAGGCTGCTGGAGTGGAAGATGCCTTCCCAGTTCCCCCACCCTGACCCACTCAGAAATGGTAGGTACATAGGGACACATGGAGTTGAAAAGCACATGGATTAATCCTGGAAAGCCCAGGAGGATGTAGGATGGAGTCCTTCCCCGAAGGCCTAACAAAGGATGCTGGTGGATGCCTTCCCAGTTCGCCCCACCCCGACCCACTCAGAAACACAAAGTACATAGGGGCACATGGAGTTGAAAAGTACATGGATTAATCTTGTAAAGCTGAGGAGGATGGAGGATGGCGTCCTTACCGGAAGGCCTAAGTAAGGCTGCTGGTGTGGAGGATGCCTTCCCAGTTTCCCCCACCCCGACCCACTCAGAAAGACTAAGTACATAGGGGCACATGGAGTTGAAAAGCACGTCAATTCATCCTGGAAAGCCCAGGAGGATGGAGGATGGAGTCCTTCCCGGCAGGCCTGAGAAAGGCTGCTGGAGGATGCCTTCCCAGTTCCCCCCGCCCCAACCGACTCAGGAACACTAAGTACATAGGGGCACATGGAGCTGAAAAGCACATGGATTAATCCTGGAAAGCCAAGGAGGATAGAGGATGGAGTCCTTCCCGGCAGGCCTAACAAAGGGTGCTGGAGTGGAGGATGCCTTCGCGTTCCCCCGCCCCAACCCACTCAGAAAAACAAAGTACATAGGGGCACATGGAGTTGAAAAGCACGTGGATAAATGACTAGAAAGCCCAGGAGGATGGAGGATGGAGTCCTTCCCAGGAGGTCTAACAAAGGCTGCTGGAGTGGAGGATGCCTTCCCAGTTCCCCGCACCCCGACCCACTCAGAAAGACTAAGTACATAGGGGCACATGGAGTTGAAAAGCACATGGATTATTCCTGGAAAGCCCAGGAGGATGGAGGATGGAGTCCTTCCCGGCAGGTCTAAGAAAGGATGCTGGAGGATGCCTTCCCCGTTCTCCCGCCCCAACCTACTCAGAAAGGCTAAGTACATAGGGGCACATGGAGTTGAAAAGCGCATGGATTAATCCTGGAAAGCCCAGGAGGATGGAGTCCTTCCAGGCAGGCCTAACAATGACTGAGGGAGTGGAGGATACTGTCCCAGGTCCCCCATCCCTGACCCACTCAGAAACACTAGGTACATAGGGACACATGCAGTCGAAAATGACATGGATTAATCCTGGAAAGCGCAGGAGGATGGAGGACGGAATCCTTCCCGACAGGCCTAACAAAGGCTGCTGGAGTGGAGGATGCCTTCCCAGTTCCCCCCACCCCAACCCCCTCAGAACCTTAACTACATAGGGGCACATGGTGTTGAAAAGCACAAGGATTAATCCTGGAAAGCCCAGGAGGATGGTGGATGGAGTCCTTCCCGGCAGGCCTAACAAAGGCTGCTGGAGTGGAGGATGCCTTGCCAGTTCCCCCGCCCCAACCCTCTCAGAAACACTAAGTACATAGGGGCACATGGAGTTGAAAAGCACGTCGATTAATCCTGGAAAGCCCAGGAGGATGGAGGATGGAGTCCTTCCTGGCAGTCCTGACAAAGGCTGGTGGAGGATGCCTTCCCGTTCCCCAGCCCCAACCCACTCAGAAAGACTAAGTACATAGGGGCACATAGAGTTGAAAAGCACATGGATTAATCCTGGAAAACCCAAGAGGATGGAGGATGGAGTCCTTCCCAGCAGGCCTAACAAAGGCTGCTGGAGTGGAGGATGCCTTCCCAGTTCCCCCGCCCCAACCCTCTCAGAAACACTAAGTACATAGGGGCACATGGAGTTGAAAAGCACGTCGATTAATCCTGGAAAGCCCAGGAGGATGGAGGATGGAGTCCTTCCCGGCAGGCCTAACAAAGACTGATAGAGGATGCGTTCCCAGTTCCCCCGCCCCAACCCTCTCAGAAACACTAAGTACATAGGGGCACATGGAGTTGAAATTCACATGGATTAATCCTGGAAAGCCCAGGAGGATGGAGGATGGAATCCTTCCTGGCAGGCCTAACAAAGGATGAGGGAGGATGCATTCCCAGTTCCCCCGCCCCAACCCTCTCAGAAACACTAAGTACATAGGGGCACATGGAGTTGAAAAGCACGTGGATAAATGACTGGCAAGCCCAGGAGGATGGAGGATGGAGTCCTTCCTGGCAGTCCTGACAAAGGCTGGTGGAGGATGCCTTCCCGTTCCCCAGCCCCAACCCACTCAGAAAGACTAAGTACATAGGGGCACATGGAGTTGAAAAGCACATGGATTAATCCTGGAAAGCCCAAGAGGATGGAGGATGGAGTCCTTCCCAGCAGGCCTAACAAAGGCTGCTGGAGTGGAGGATGCCTTCCCAGTTCCCCCCACCCCGACCCACTCAGAAAGACTAAGTACATAGGGGCACATGGAGTTGAAAAGCACATGGATAAATGACTGGAAAGCCCAGCAGGATGGAGGATGGAGTCCTTCCCGGCAGGCCTAACAAAGGATGATGGAGGATGTATTCCCAGTTCCCCCCGCCCCAACCCTCTCAGAACCCTAAGTACATAGGGACACATGGAGTTGAAAAGTACAAGGATTAATCCTGGAAAGCCCAGGAGGATGGAGGATGGAGTCCTTCCCGGCAGATATAAGAAAGGATGCTGGAGGTTGCCTTCCCAGTTCCCCCACCCCAACCCACTCAGAGCCCTAAGTACATAGGGGCACAGGGAGTTGAAAAGCACAAGGATTAATCCTGGAAAGCCCAGGAGGATGCAGGATGGAGTCCTTCCTGGCAGGCCTAACAAAGATTGATAGAGGATGCATTCCCAGTTCCCCCGCCCCAACCCTCTCAGAAACACTAAGTACATAGGGGCACATGGAGTTGAAATTCACATGGATTAATCCTGGAAAGCCCAGGAGGATGGAGGATGGAATCCTTCCTGGCAGGCCTAACAAAGGATGAGGGAGGATGCATTCCCAGTTCCCCCGCCCCAACCCTCTCAGAAACACGAAGTACATAGGGGCACATGGAGTTGAAAAGCACGTGGATGAATGACTGGCAAGCCCAGAAGGATGGAGGATGGAGTCCTTCCTGGCATTCCTGACAAAGGCTGGTGGAGGATGCCTTCCCGTTCCCCAGCCCCAACCCACTCAGAAAGACTCAGTATATAGGGGCACATGGAGTTGAAAAGCACATGGATAAATGACTGGAAAGCCGAAGAGGATGGAGGATGGAATCCTTCCCGGCAGGCCTAACAAAGGCTGCTGGAGTGGAGGATGTCTTCCCAGTTCCCCACCCTGACCCACTCAGAAACGCTAGGTACATAGGGACACATGGAGTTGAAAAGCACATGGATTAATCCTGGAAACCCCAGGAGGATGGAGGATGGAGTCCTTCCCGGCAGGCCTAACAAAGGATGATGGAGTGGAGGATGCCTTCCCAGTTCCCCCCACCCCGACCCACTCAGAAAGTCTAAGTACATAGGGGCACATGGAGTTGAAAAGCACATGGATAAATGACTGGAAAGCCCAGCAGGATGGAGGATGGAGTCCTTCCCGGCAGGCCTAACAAAGGATGATGGAGGATGTATTCCCAGTTCCCCCCGCCCCAACCCTCTCAGAACCCTAAGTACATAGGGACACATGGAGTTGAAAAGTACAAGGATTAATCCTGGAAAGCCCAGGAGGATGGAGGATGGAGTCCTTCCCGGCAGATATAAGAAAGGATGCTGGAGGTTGCCTTCCCAGTTCCCCCACCCCAACCCACTCAGAGCCCTAAGTACATAGGGGCACATGGAGTTGAAAAGCACAAGGATTAATCCTGGAAAGCCCAGGAGGATGCAGGATGGAGTCCTTCCTGGCAGGCCTAACAAAGGATGCTGGAGGATTCCTTCCCCGTTCCCCCGCCCCAACCCACTCAGAAACGCTAGGTACATAGGGGCACATGGAGTTGAAAAGCACATAGATAAATGACTGGAAAGCCCAGCAGGATGGAGGATGGAGTCCTTCCCGGCAGGCCTAACAAAGGCTGCTGGAGTGGAGGATGCCGTCCCAGTTCCCCCCACCCCGACCCACTCAGAAAGACTAAGTACATAGGGGCATATGGAGTTGAAAAGCACAAGGATTAATCCTGGAAAGCCTAGGAGGATGCAGGATGGAGTCCTTCCTGGCAGGCCTAACAAAGATTGATAGAGGATGCATTCCCAGTTCCCCCGCCCCAACCCTCTCAGAAACACTAAGTACATAGGGGCACATGGAGTTGAAATTCACATGGATTAATCCTGGAAAGCCCAGGAGGATGGAGGATGGAATCCTTCCTGGCAGGCCTAACAAAGGATGAGGGAGGATGCATTCCCAGTTCCCCCGCCCCAACCCTCTCAGAAACACGAAGTACATAGGGGCACATGGAGTTGAAAAGCACGTGGATGAATGACTGGCAAGCCCAGGAGGATGGAGGATGGAGTCCTTCCTGGCATTCCTGACAAAGGCTGGTGGAGGATGCCTTCCCGTTCCCCAGCCCCAACCCACTCAGAAAGACTCAGTATATAGGGGCACATGGAGTTGAAAAGCACATGGATAAATGACTGGAAAGCCGAAGAGGATGGAGGATGGAATCCTTCCCGGCAGGCCTAACAAAGGCTGCTGGAGTGGAGGATGTCTTCCCAGTTCCCCACCCTGACCCACTCAGAAACGCTAGGTACATAGGGACACATGGAGTTGAAAAGCACATGGATTAATCCTGGAAACCCCAGGAGGATGGAGGATGGAGTCCTTCCCGGCAGGCCTAACAAAGGATGATGGAGTGGAGGATGCCTTCCCAGTTCCCCCCACCCCGACCCACTCAGAAAGTCTAAGTACATAGGGGCACATGGAGTTGAAAAGCACATGGATAAATGACTGGAAAGCCCAGCAGGATGGAGGATGGAGTCCTTCCCGGCAGGCCTAACAAAGGATGATGGAGGATGTATTCCCAGTTCCCCCCGCCCCAACCCTCTCAGAACCCTAAGTACATAGGGACACATGGAGTTGAAAAGTACAAGGATTAATCCTGGAAAGCCCAGGAGGATGGAGGATGGAGTCCTTCCCGGCAGATATAAGAAAGGATGCTGGAGGTTGCCTTCCCAGTTCCCCCACCCCAACCCACTCAGAGCCCTAAGTACATAGGGGCACATGGAGTTGAAAAGCACAAGGATTAATCCTGGAAAGCCCAGGAGGATGCAGGATGGAGTCCTTCCTGGCAGGCCTAACAAAGGATGCTGGAGGATTCCTTCCCCGTTCCCCCGCCCCAACCCACTCAGAAACGCTAGGTACATAGGGGCACATGGAGTTGAAAAGCACATAGATAAATGACTGGAAAGCCCAGCAGGATGGAGGATGGAGTCCTTCCCGGCAGGCCTAACAAAGGCTGCTGGAGTGGAGGATGCCGTCCCAGTTCCCCCCACCCCGACCCACTCAGAAAGACTAAGTACATAGGGGCATATGGAGTTGAAAAGCACAAGGATTAATCCTGGAAAGCCTAGGAGGATGCAGGATGGAGTCCTTCCGGGCAGGCCTAACAAATGCTGCTGGAGTGGAGGATGCCTTCCCAGTTCCCCCCACCCCGACCCACTCAGAAAAACTAAGTACATAGGGGCACATGGAGTTGAAAAGCACATGGACAAATGACTGGAAAGCCCAGCAGGATGGAGGATGGAGTCCTTCCCGGCAGGCCTAACAAAGATTGATAGAGGATGCATTCCCAGTTCCCCCGCCCCAACCCTCTCAGAAACACTAAGTACATAGGGGCACATGGAGTTGAAATTCACATGGATTAATCCTGGAAAGCCCAGGAGGATGGAGGATGGAATCCTTCCTGGCAGGCCTGACAAAGGATGAGGGAGGATGCATTCCCAGTTCCCCCGCCCCAACCCTCTCAGAAACACGAAGTACATAGGGGCACATGGAGTTGAAAAGCACGTGGATAAATGACTGGCAAGCCCAGGAGGATGGAGGATGGAGTCCTTCCTGGCAGTCCTGACAAAGGCTGGTGGAGGATGCCTTCCCGTTCCCCAGCCCCAACCCACTCAGAAAGACTCAGTATATAGGGGCACATGGAGTTGAAAAGCACATGGATAAATGACTGGAAAGCCCAAGAGGATGGAGGATGGAGTCCTTCCCTGCAGGCGTAACAAAGGCTGCTGGAGTGGAGGATGCCTTCCCAGTTCCCCCCACCCCGACCCACTCAGAAAGACTAAGTACATAGGGGCACATGGAGTTGAAAAGCAAAAGGATTAATCCTGGAAAGCCTAGGATGTTGCAGGATGGAGTCCTTCCCAGCAGGCCTAACAAAGGCTGCTGGAGTGGAGGATGCCTTCCCAGTTCCCCCCACCCCGTTCCACTCAGAAAGACTAAGTACATAGGGGCACATGGAGTTGAAAAGCACATGGATTAATCCTGGAAAGCCCAGGAGGATGGAGGATGGAGTCCTTCCCGGCCGGACTAACAAAGGATGATGGAGGATGTATTCCCAGTTCCCCCGCCCCAACCCTCTCAGAAACACTAAGTACATAGGGGCACATTGAGCTGAAAAGCACATGGATTAATCCTGGAAAGCCGAGGAGGATAGAGGATGGAGTCCTTCCCGGCAGGCCTAACAAAGGGTGCTGGAGTGGAGGATGCCTTCGCGTTCCCCCGCCCCAACCCACTCAGAAAAACAAAGTACATAGGGGCACATGGAGTTGAAAAGCACGTGGATAAATGACTAGAAAGCCCAGGAGGATGGAGGATGGAGTCCTTCCCAGCAGGTCTAACAAAGGCTGCTGGAGTGGAGGATGCCTTCCCAGTTCCCCGCACCCCGACCCACTCAGAAAGACTAAGTACATAGGGGCACATGGAGTTGAAAAGCACATGGATTATTCCTGGAAAGCCCAGGAGGATGGAGGATGGAGTCCTTCCCGGCAGGTCTAAGAAAGGATGCTGGAGGATGCCTTCCCCGTTCTCCCGACCCAACCTACTCAGAAAGGCTAAGTACATAGGGGCACATGGAGTTGAAAAGCGCATGGATTAATCCTGGAAAGCCCAGGAGGATGGAGTCCTTCCAGGCAGGCCTAACAATGACTGAGGGAGTGGAGGATACTGTCCCAGGTCCCCCATCCCTGACCCACTCAGAAACACTAGGTACATAGGGACACATGCAGTCGAAAATGACATGGATTAATCCTGGAAAGCGCAGGAGGATAGAGGACGGAATCCTTCCCGGCAGGCCTAACAAAGGCTGCTGGAGTGGAGGATGCCTTCCCAGTTCCCCCCACCCCAACCCCCTCAGAACCTTAACTACATAGGGGCACATGGTGTTGAAAAGCACAAGGATTAATCCTGGAAAGCCCAGGAGGATGGTGGATGGAGTCCTTCCCGGCAGGCCTAACAAAGGCTGCTGGAGTGGAGGATGCCTTGCCAGTTCCCCCGCCCCAACCCTCTCAGAAACACTAAGTACATAGGGGCACATGGAGTTGAAAAGCACGTCGATTAATCCTGGAAAGCCCAGGAGGATGGAGGATGGAGTCCTTCCTGGCAGTCCTGACAAAGGCTGGTGGAGGATGCCTTCCCGTTCCCCAGCCCCAACCCACTCAGAAAGACTAAGTACATAGGGGCACATAGAGTTGAAAAGCACATGGATTAATCCTGGAAAACCCAAGAGGATGGAGGATGGAGTCCTTCCCAGCAGGCCTAACAAAGGCTGCTGGAGTGGAGGATGCCTTCCCAGTTCCCCCGCCCCAACCCTCTCAGAAACACTAAGTACATAGGGGCACATGGAGTTGAAAAGCACGTCGATTAATCCTGGAAAGCCCAGGAGGATGGAGGATGGAGTCCTTCCCGGCAGGCCTAACAAAGACTGATAGAGGATGCGTTCCCAGTTCCCCCGCCCCAACCCTCTCAGAAACACTAAGTACATAGGGGCACATGGAGTTGAAATTCACATGGATTAATCCTGGAAAGCCCAGGAGGATGGAGGATGGAATCCTTCCTGGCAGGCCTAACAAAGGATGAGGGAGGATGCATTCCCAGTTCCCCCGCCCCAACCCTCTCAGAAACACTAAGTACATAGGGGCACATGGAGTTGAAAAGCACGTGGATAAATGACTGGCAAGCCCAGGAGGATGGAGGATGGAGTCCTTCCTGGCAGTCCTGACAAAGGCTGGTGGAGGATGCCTTCCCGTTCCCCAGCCCCAACCCACTCAGAAAGACTAAGTACATAGGGGCACATGGAGTTGAAAAGCACATGGATTAATCCTGGAAAGCCCAAGAGGATGGAGGATGGAGTCCTTCCCAGCAGGCCTAACAAAGGCTGCTGGAGTGGAGGATGCCTTCCCAGTTCCCCCCACCCCGACCCACTCAGAAAGACTAAGTACATAGGGGCACATGGAGTTGAAAAGCACATGGATAAATGACTGGAAAGCCCAGCAGGATGGAGGATGGAGTCCTTCCCGGCAGGCCTAACAAAGGATGATGGAGGATGTATTCCCAGTTCCCCCCGCCCCAACCCTCTCAGAACCCTAAGTACATAGGGACACATGGAGTTGAAAAGTACAAGGATTAATCCTGGAAAGCCCAGGAGGATGGAGGATGGAGTCCTTCCCGGCAGATATAAGAAAGGATGCTGGAGGTTGCCTTCCCAGTTCCCCCACCGCAACCCACTCAGAGCCCTAAGTACATAGGGGCACAGGGAGTTGAAAAGCACAAGGATTAATCCTGGAAAGCCCAGGAGGATGCAGGATGGAGTCCTTCCCGGCAGGCCTAACAAAGATTGATAGAGGATGCATTCCCAGTTCCCCCGCCCCAACCCTCTCAGAAACACTAAGTACATAGGGGCACATGGAGTTGAAATTCACATGGATTAATCCTGGAAAGCCGAGGAGGATGGAGGATGGAATCCTTCCCGGCAGGCCTAACAAAGGCTGCTGGAGTGGAGGATGCCTTCCCAGTTTCCCCACCCTGACCCACTCAGAAATGGTAGGTACATAGGGACACAGGGAGTTGAAAAGCACATGGATTAATCCTGGAAAGCCCAGGAGGATGGAGTCCTTCCTGGCAGGCCTAAAAAAGCCTGCTCGAGTGGAGGATACCTTCTAGTTGCCCCCACCCCGACCCGCTCAGAAAAAATAAGTTCATAGGGGCACATGGAGTTGAAAAGAACAGGGATTAATCCTGGAGAGCCAAGGAAGATGGAGGATGGAGTCCTTCCCGGCAGTCCTAACAAAGGCTGCTGGTCTGGAGGATGCCTTCCCCGTTCCCCCCAACCCAACCCTCTCAGAGCCCTAAGTACATAGGGGCACATGGAATTGAAAAGAACATGGATTAATCCTGGAAAGCCTAGGAGGATGGAAGATGGAGTCCTTCCCGGCAGGCCTAACAAAGGATGATGGAGGATGCATTCCCAGTTCCCCCGCCCCACCCTCTCAGAAACACTAAGTACATAGGGGCACATGGATTTGAAATGCACATGGATTTGAAATGCACATGGATTAATCTTGGAATGCCCAGAAGGACGGAGTATGGAGTCCTTCCCGGCAGGCCTAAAAAGGATGCTGGAGGATACCTTCCCAGTTCCCCCCGCCCCAACCCACTCAGGAACTCTAAATGCATAGGGGCACATGGAGATGAAAAGCGCAGATATTAATCCTGGAAAGCCCAGGAGGATGGAGGATGGAGTCCTTCCCGGGAGGCCTGAGAAAGCCTGCTGGAGAAGGCCTTCCCAGTTCCCCCGCCGCAACCCACTCAAAAACACTAAGTACATGGGGGCACATGGAGTTGAAGAGCACGTCGATTAATCCTGGAAAGCCCTGGAGGATGGAGGATGGAGTCTTTCCTGTCAGGACTGACAAAGGTTGCTGGAGTGGAGGATGCCTTCCCAGTTCCCCCCACCCCAACCCCCTCAGAACCTTAACTACATAGGGGCACATGGTGTTGAAAAGCACAAGGATTAATCCTGGAAAGCCCAGGAGGATGGTGGATGGAGTCCTTCCCGGCAGGCCTAACAAAGGCTGTTGGAGTGGAGGATGCCTTCCCAGTTCCCCCACCCCAACCCACTCAGAGCCCTAAGTACATAGCGGCACATGGAGTTGAAAAGCACGTCGATTAATCCTGGAAACCCCAGGAGGATGGAGGATGGAGTCCTTCCCGGCAGGCCTAACAAAGGATGATGGAGGATGTATTCCCAGTTCCCCCCGCCCCAACCCTCTCAGAACCCTAAGTACATAGGGACACATGGAGTTGAGAAGCACAAGGATTAATCCTGGAAAGCCCAGCAGGATGGAGGATGGAATCCTTCCCGGCAGGCCTAACAAAGGCTGCTGGAGTGGAAGATGCCTTCCCAGTTCCCCCACCCTGACCCACTCAGAAATGGTAGGTACATAGGGACACATGGAGTTGAAAAGCACATGGATTAATCCTGGAAAGCCCAGGAGGATGTAGGATGGAGTCCTTCCCCGAAGGCCTAACAAAGGATGCTGGTGGATGCCTTCCCAGTTCGCCCCACCCCGACCCACTCAGAAACACAAAGTACATAGGGGCACATGGAGTTGAAAAGTACATGGATTAATCTTGTAAAGCTGAGGAGGATGGAGGATGGCGTCCTTACCGGAAGGCCTAAGTAAGGCTGCTGGTGTGGAGGATGCCTTCCCAGTTTCCCCCACCCCGACCCACTCAGAAAGACTAAGTACATAGGGGCACATGGAGTTGAAAAGCACGTCAATTCATCCTGGAAAGCCCAGGAGGATGGAGGATGGAGTCCTTCCCGGCAGGCCTGAGAAAGGCTGCTGGAGGATGCCTTCCCAGTTCCCCCCGCCCCAACCGACTCAGGAACACTAAGTACATAGGGGCACATGGAGCTGAAAAGCACATGGATTAATCCTGGAAAGCCAAGGAGGATAGAGGATGGAGTCCTTCCCGGCAGGCCTAACAAAGGGTGCTGGAGTGGAGGATGCCTTCGCGTTCCCCCGCCCCAACCCACTCAGAAAAACAAAGTACATAGGGGCACATGGAGTTGAAAAGCACGTGGATAAATGACTAGAAAGCCCAGGAGGATGGAGGATGGAGTCCTTCCCAGGAGGTCTAACAAAGGCTGCTGGAGTGGAGGATGCCTTCCCAGTTCCCCGCACCCCGACCCACTCAGAAAGACTAAGTACATAGGGGCACATGGAGTTGAAAAGCACATGGATTATTCCTGGAAAGCCCAGGAGGATGGAGGATGGAGTCCTTCCCGGCAGGTCTAAGAAAGGATGCTGGAGGATGCCTTCCCCGTTCTCCCGCCCCAACCTACTCAGAAAGGCTAAGTACATAGGGGCACATGGAGTTGAAAAGCGCATGGATTAATCCTGGAAAGCCCAGGAGGATGGAGTCCTTCCAGGCAGGCCTAACAATGACTGAGGGAGTGGAGGATACTGTCCCAGGTCCCCCATCCCTGACCCACTCAGAAACACTAGGTACATAGGGACACATGCAGTCGAAAATGACATGGATTAATCCTGGAAAGCGCAGGAGGATGGAGGACGGAATCCTTCCCGACAGGCCTAACAAAGGCTGCTGGAGTGGAGGATGCCTTCCCAGTTCCCCCCACCCCAACCCCCTCAGAACCTTAACTACATAGGGGCACATGGTGTTGAAAAGCACAAGGATTAATCCTGGAAAGCCCAGGAGGATGGTGGATGGAGTCCTTCCCGGCAGGCCTAACAAAGGCTGCTGGAGTGGAGGATGCCTTGCCAGTTCCCCCGCCCCAACCCTCTCAGAAACACTAAGTACATAGGGGCACATGGAGTTGAAAAGCACGTCGATTAATCCTGGAAAGCCCAGGAGGATGGAGGATGGAGTCCTTCCTGGCAGTCCTGACAAAGGCTGGTGGAGGATGCCTTCCCGTTCCCCAGCCCCAACCCACTCAGAAAGACTAAGTACATAGGGGCACATAGAGTTGAAAAGCACATGGATTAATCCTGGAAAACCCAAGAGGATGGAGGATGGAGTCCTTCCCAGCAGGCCTAACAAAGGCTGCTGGAGTGGAGGATGCCTTCCCAGTTCCCCCGCCCCAACCCTCTCAGAAACACTAAGTACATAGGGGCACATGGAGTTGAAAAGCACGTCGATTAATCCTGGAAAGCCCAGGAGGATGGAGGATGGAGTCCTTCCCGGCAGGCCTAACAAAGACTGATAGAGGATGCGTTCCCAGTTCCCCCGCCCCAACCCTCTCAGAAACACTAAGTACATAGGGGCACATGGAGTTGAAATTCACATGGATTAATCCTGGAAAGCCCAGGAGGATGGAGGATGGAATCCTTCCTGGCAGGCCTAACAAAGGATGAGGGAGGATGCATTCCCAGTTCCCCCGCCCCAACCCTCTCAGAAACACTAAGTACATAGGGGCACATGGAGTTGAAAAGCACGTGGATAAATGACTGGCAAGCCCAGGAGGATGGAGGATGGAGTCCTTCCTGGCAGTCCTGACAAAGGCTGGTGGAGGATGCCTTCCCGTTCCCCAGCCCCAACCCACTCAGAAAGACTAAGTACATAGGGGCACATGGAGTTGAAAAGCACATGGATTAATCCTGGAAAGCCCAAGAGGATGGAGGATGGAGTCCTTCTCAGCAGGCCTAACAAAGGCTGCTGGAGTGGAGGATGCCTTCCCAGTTCCCCCCACCCCGACCCACTCAGAAAGACTAAGTACATAGGGGCACATGGAGTTGAAAAGCACATGGATTAATCCTGGAAAGCCCAAGAGGATGGAGGATGGAGTCCTTCCCAGCAGGCCTAACAAAGGCTGCTGGAGTGGAGGATGCCTTCCCAGTTCCCCCCACCCCGACCCACTCAGAAAGACTAAGTACATAGGGGCACATGGAGTTGAAAAGCACATGGATAAATGACTGGAAAGCCCAGCAGGATGGAGGATGGAGTCCTTCCCGGCAGGCCTAACAAAGGATGATGGAGGATGTATTCCCAGTTCCCCCCGCCCCAACCCTCTCAGAACCCTAAGTACATAGGGACACATGGAGTTGAAAAGTACAAGGATTAATCCTGGAAAGCCCAGGAGGATGGAGGATGGAGTCCTTCCCGGCAGATATAAGAAAGGATGCTGGAGGTTGCCTTCCCAGTTCCCCCACCGCAACCCACTCAGAGCCCTAAGTACATAGGGGCACAGGGAGTTGAAAAGCACAAGGATTAATCCTGGAAAGCCCAGGAGGATGCAGGATGGAGTCCTTCCCGGCAGGCCTAACAAAGATTGATAGAGGATGCATTCCCAGTTCCCCCGCCCCAACCCTCTCAGAAACACTAAGTACATAGGGGCACATGGAGTTGAAATTCACATGGATTAATCCTGGAAAGCCCAGGAGGATGGAGGATGGAATCCTTCCTGGCAGGCCTAACAAAGGATGAGGGAGGATGCATTCCCAGTTCCCCCGCCCCAACCCTCTCAGAACCCTAAGTACATAGGGACACATGGAGTTGAAAAGTACAAGGATTAATCCTGGAAAGCCCAGGAGGATGGAGGATGGAGTCCTTCCCGGCAGATATAAGAAAGGATGCTGGAGGTTGCCTTCCCAGTTCCCCCACCGCAACCCACTCAGAGCCCTAAGTACATAGGGGCACAGGGAGTTGAAAAGCACAAGGATTAATCCTGGAAAGCCCAGGAGGATGCAGGATGGAGTCCTTCCCGGCAGGCCTAACAAAGATTGATAGAGGATGCATTCCCAGTTCCCCCGCCCCAACCCTCTCAGAAACACTAAGTACATAGGGGCACATGGAGTTGAAATTCACATGGATTAATCCTGGAAAGCCCAGGAGGATGGAGGATGGAATCCTTCCTGGCAGGCCTAACAAAGGATGAGGGAGGATGCATTCCCAGTTCCCCCGCCCCAACCCTCTCAGAAACACTAAGTACATAGGGGCACATGGAGTTGAAAAGCACGTGGATAAATGACTGGCAAGCCCAGGAGGATGGAGGATGGAGTCCTTCCTGGCAGTCCTGACAAAGGCTGGTGGAGGATGCCTTCCCGTTCCCCAGCCCCAACCCACTCAGAAAGACTAAGTACATAGGGGCACATGGAGTTGAAAAGCACATGGATTAATCCTGGAAAGCCCAAGAGGATGGAGGATGGAGTCCTTCCCAGCAGGCCTAACAAAGGCTGCTGGAGTGGAGGATGCCTTCCCAGTTCCCCCCACCCCGACCCACTCAGAAAGACTAAGTACATAGGGGCACATGGAGTTGAAAAGCACATGGATAAATGACTGGAAAGCCCAGCAGGATGGAGGATGGAGTCCTTCCCGGCAGGCCTAACAAAGGATGATGGAGGATGTATTCCCAGTTCCCCCCGCCCCAACCCTCTCAGAACCCTAAGTACATAGGGACACATGGAGTTGAAAAGTACAAGGATTAATCCTGGAAAGCCCAGGAGGATGGAGGATGGAGTCCTTCCCGGCAGATATAAGAAAGGATGCTGGAGGTTGCCTTCCCAGTTCCCCCACCCCAACCCACTCAGAGCCCTAAGTACATAGGGGCACAGGGAGTTGAAAAGCACAAGGATTAATCCTGGAAAGCCCAGGAGGATGCAGGATGGAGTCCTTCCTGGCAGGCCTAACAAAGATTGATAGAGGATGCATTCCCAGTTCCCCCGCCCCAACCCTCTCAGAAACACTAAGTACATAGGGGCACATGGAGTTGAAATTCACATGGATTAATCCTGGAAAGCCCAGGAGGATGGAGGATGGAATCCTTCCTGGCAGGCCTAACAAAGGATGAGGGAGGATGCATTCCCAGTTCCCCCGCCCCAACCCTCTCAGAAACACGAAGTACATAGGGGCACATGGAGTTGAAAAGCACGTGGATAAATGACTGGCAAGCCCAGGAGGATGGAGGATGGAGTCCTTCCTGGCATTCCTGACAAAGGCTGGTGGAGGATGCCTTCCCGTTCCCCAGCCCCAACCCACTCAGAAAGACTCAGTATATAGGGGCACATGGAGTTGAAAAGCACATGGATAAATGACTGGAAAGCCCAAGAGGATGGAGGATGGAGTCCTTCCCAGCAGGCCTAACAAAGGCTGCTGGAGTGGAGGATGCCTTCCCAGTTCCCCCCACCCCGTTCCACTCAGAAAGACTAAGTACATAGGGGCACATGGAGTTGAAAAGCACATGGATTAATCCTGGAAAGCCCAGGAGGATGGAGGATGGAGTCCTTCCCGGCCGGACTAACAAAGGATGATGGAGGATGTATTCCCAGTTCCCCCGCCCCAACCCTCTCAGAAACACTAAGTACATAGGGGCACATGGAGTTGAAAAGCACATGGATTAATCCTGGAAAGCCCAGGAGGATGGAGGATGGAGTCCTTCCCGGCAGGCCCAACAAAGATTGATGGAGGATGCATTCCCAGTTCCCCCGCCCCAACCCTCTCAGAAACACGAAGTACATAGGGGCACATGGAGTTGAAATGCACATGGATTAATCCTGTACAACCCAGGAGAATGGAGGATGGAGTCCTTCCTGGCAGTCCTGACAAAGGCTGGTGGAGGATGCCTTCCCGTTCCCCAGCCCCAACCCACTCAGAGAAACAAAGTACATAGGAGCACATGGAGTTGAAAAGCACGTGGATAAATGAATGGAAAGCTCAGGAGGATGGAGGATGGAGTCCTTCGCAGCAGGCCTAACAAAGGCTGCTGGCGTGGAGGATGCCGTCCCAGTTCCCCCCACCCCGACCCACTCAGAAAGACTAAGTACATAGGGGCACATAGAGTTGAAAAGCACATGGATTAATCCTGGAAAGCCCAAGAGGATGGAGAATGGAGTCCTTCCCTTCTGGCGTAACAAAGGCTGCTGGAGTGGAGGATGCCTTCCCAGTTCCCCCCACCCCAAACCACTCAGGACCCTAAGTACATAGGGAAACATAGTTCCCCCCACCCCGACCCACTCAGAAAGACTAAGTACATAGGGGCACATGGAGTTGAAAAGCACAAGGATTAATCCTGGAAAGCCGAAGAGGATGGAGGATGGAATCCTTCCCGGCAGGCCTAACAAAGCGTTTCTGAGTGGGTCAGGGTGGGGGAACTGGGAAGACATCCTCCACTCCAGCAGCCTTTGTTAGGCCTGCCGGGAAGGATTCCATCCTCCATCCTCTTCGGCTTTCCAGGATTAATCCTTGTGCTTTTCAACTCCATATGCCCCTATGTACTTAGTCTTTCTGAGTGGGTCGGGGTGGGGGGAACTGGGAAGGCATCCTCCACTCCAGCAGCCTTTGTTAGGCCTGCTGGGAAGGACTCCATCCTCCATCCTGCTGGGCTTTCCAGTCATTTATCCATGTGCTTTTCAACTCCATGTGCCCCTATGTACTTGCAGGTACTTCCAGGTACTTGCAGATGAGACTGGAGGACAGCCTGCAGAGGAAGAATCACAGGGGAACCTGCATGAGAGTGAGCAAGAGGCTAAAGGTCAGTCAAACAGAGGCGATGAAACCCAGGCCTACAAGAAGAAGAAGAGAAGAGTGGTAGTAGTGGGAGACTCCTTGCTGCGTGGGATCGAGACCCAAGTATGTCGCGAAGCCCCGTGGACTCGCCAGGTATGTTTTCTCCCGGGAAGACAGATTAGAGACGTGACTGAAAGGTTGCCTGCACTCATAAAGCCCACTGACAGGTATCCCTTTCTTCTCATCCATGTGGGAACAAATGATACCGCCAAGCGGAGCTACGAAGAGATCACGTCAGACTTTGAAGCTTTGGGAAGGAAACTCAAGAACTTTGGGGCCCAGATAGTTTTCTCATCCATCCTTCCAGTAGTTAGAAGAGGGATAGAAAGGGAACGAAAAATACTCCGGGTGAATGACTGGCTACGAAGGTGGTGCCGACGAGAGAGATTTGGATTCTGGGACCACGGGCTATACTTCCTGGAAGATGGGCTGTTGGCTAGGGACGGGTTGCACCTCACAAAGGCTGGGAAGAATGTGTTTGGCCACAGCATGAAGAACTTCATCAGGAGGGCTTTAAACTGAATCCTATGGGGAAGGGAGATGTAATGTTGGGGGTAACAATGGACGTAGGCGCATGCACTGCAATGGAGAGAACAGCGCTGATAGCGCCCAATAATAGTCTTCAGACACATGTAGGAAGAAAGCCAGACTATGAAGCACATGGTCTTCGATGTCTATATACTAATGCCCAGAGTATGGGAAACAAACAGAACGAACTTGAACTCTTAATACAGGAGGGAAATTATGACTTGATAGGTATAACTGAGACTTGGTGGGATGACTCTCATGACTGGAATACAGCAGTTGAAGGATATAACTTGTTCAAAAAGAACAGGAGGAACAGAAAGGGAGGCGGGGTTGCACTGTATGTGAAAAATACATATATCTGCACAGAAATACAGGAGGAGGAGCTTGGTAGCCCCATCGAGAGCATCTGGGTTGAAATAAATGGAGCAAAGAATAAAAGGAACCTGGTGGTCGGAGTCTACTACCGGCCACCCAATCAAGGAGAAGCCAAGGATGAAACTTTTGAAAAGCAAATAGCCAATGTTTTAAGGAAGCATGATGTAGTAGTAATGGGGGACTTCAATTTCCCTGATATTTGTTGGGAGACAAATTCTGCAAAACATGGCCCCTCCAGGAAATTCCTGACTTGTGTGGCGGATAACTTCCTCCTACAGAAAGTAGAGGAAGGAACTAGAGGATCGGCTATCCTTGACTTGATCCTAACCAACAGAGATGACTTAGTGGATAAAGTAGCAGTTACAGGAACTCTGGGGGAAAGCGACCATGTTGTACTTGAGTTCTTGGTTCTAAGGGAAGCAAAAGCCGAGTGTACTCAAACGCGTACCCTGGATTTTAGGAAAGCTGATTTTAATAAACTCAGAACAATGATCAGTAAGGTCCCATGGCAAGCAATGCTAGCGAGAAAAGGAGTCCAAGATGGGTGGGAACTTTTAAAAAAGGAAATTCTCAAGGCACAATCACAAACAATTCCAACAAGAAGAAAAGGTGGAAGACAACAGAAGAAGCCAATGTGGCTTCACAAAAAGCTTAGGGATGACCTGAAAACAAAAAAGGACACATATAGGAAGTGGAAAGAAGGCCAAGTAACAAAGGAAGAGTACAGGCAGGTAGCACAGAATTGCAGGGATGGCGTCAGGAAGGCTAAAGCGGAGAACGAGGTGAGGTTAGCGAGGGATGCTAAAAACAACAAAAAGGCTTTCTTCAGCTACGTGCATAGTAAAAGGCAGAGGAAAGAAATGGTTGTTCAGCTATTAAATAAGGATGGCAAAATGATAACAGAGGACAAAGAAAAGGCAGAGGTGCTCAATTCCTACTTTGGCTCAGTCTTCTCCCAAAAGAGGGTCTATGACCCCCCTGGCAAAGGCGAAGTACAGGCTGAAGGGGCAGGATTGCAGCTTGAGATCGACAGGCATATGGTCAAGGAACACCACATTACTTTGAATGAGTTCAAATCTCCAGGGCCAGATGAACTGCATCCTAGAGTCATAAAGGAACTGGCAGAAGAGCTCTCAGAACCGCTGTCTATTCTCTTTGAGAAATCATGGAGGACCGGGGAAGTGCCAGATGACTGGAGGAGGGCTAACGTTGTCCCTATCTTCAAAAAGGGTAAAAAGGAGGAACCTGGGAACTACAGACCAGTCAGTCTGACATCAATCCCTGGGAAAATTCTGGAGCAGATCATAAAGCAATCCATCTGGAAGCACCTTGACAACAATGCAGTGATTACTCGAAGCCAACATGGATTTGTCAAAAACAAGTCCTGCCAGACAAATCTGATCTCATTTTTTGATCAAGTCACCTCCCTTGTAGACCTAACAAAGGCTGCTGGAGTGGAGGATGTCTTCCCAGTTCCCCCACCCTGACCCACTCAGAAACGCTAGGTACATAGGGACACATGGAGTTGAAAAGCACATGGATTAATCCTGGAAACCCCAGGAGGATGGAGGATGGAGTCCTTCCCGGCAGGCCTAACAAAGATTGATGGAGGATGCATTCCCAGTTCCCCCGCCCCAACCCTCTCAGAAACACTAAGTACATAAGGGCACATGGAGTTGAAATGCACACTGGTTAATCCTGGACAGCCCAGGAGAATGGAGGATGGAGTCCTTCCTGGCAGGTCTAAGAAAGGATGTTGGAGGATACCTTCCCCGTTCTCCCGCCCCACCCTACTCCGAAACACTAAGTACATAGGGGCACATGGAGTTGAAAAGCACATGGATTAATCCTGTACAGCCCAGGAGAATGGAGGATGGAGTCCTTCCTGGCAGTCCTGACAAAGGCTGGTGGAGGATGCCTTCCCGTTCCCCAGCCCCAACCCAATCAGAAACACTAAGTACATGGGGGAACATGGAGTTGAAAAACACATGGATTAATCCTGGAAAGCCCAGGAGGATGGAGGATGGAGTCCTTCCCAGCAGACCTGAGAAAGGCTGCTGGAGGATGCCTTCCCAGTTCCCCCGCCGCAACCCACTCAAAAACAGTAAGTACATAGGGGCACATGGAGTTGAAACGCTCATGGATTAATCCTGGAAAGCCGAAAAGGATGGAGGATGGAATCCTTCCCGGAAGGCCTAACAAAGGCTGCTGGCGTGGAGGATGCCTTCCCAGTTCCCCCACCCTCACCCACTCAGAAACGCTAGGTACATAGGGACACATGGAGTTGAAAAGCAGATGGATTAATACTGGAAAGCCCAAGAGGATGGAGAATGGAGTCCTTCCCTGCAGGCGTAAGAAAGGCTGCTGGAGTGGAGGATGCCTTCCAAGTTCCCCCCACCCCAACCGACTCAGAAAGACTAAGTACATAGGGGCACATGGAATTGAAAAGCACATGGATTAATCCTGGAAAGCCCAGGAGGATGGAGGATGGAGTCCTTCCCGGCAGGCCTAAAAAAGCCTGCTGGAGTGGAGGATGCCTAACAGTTCCCCCCACCCCGACCCACTCAGAAACAGTAAATTCATAGGGGCACATGGAGTTGAAAAGCACATGGATTAATCCTGGAAAGCCCAGGAGGAGGGAGTCCTTCCCGGCAGGCCTAACAAAGGATGATGGAGGATGTATTCCCAGTTCCCCCCCCCCAACCCTCTCAGAAACCCTAAGTACATAGGGGCACATGGAGTTGAAAAGCACAAGGATTAATCCTGGAAAGCCGAGGAGGATGGAGGATGGAATCCTTCCCGGCAGGACTAACAAAGGCTGCTGGAGTGGAGGATGCCTTCCCAGTTCCCCCCACCCCAAACCGCTCAGGACCCTAAGTACATAGGGACACATGGAGTTGAAAAGCACATGGATTAATCCTGGAAAGCCCAGGAGGATGGAGTCCTTCCAGGCAGGCCTAAAAAAACCTGGTGGAGTGGAGGATGCCTTCCAGTTCCCCCCACCCCGACGCACTCAGAAAGACGAAGTACATAGGGGCACATGGAGTTGAAAAGCACAAGGATTAATCCTGGTGAGCCCAGGAGGATGGAGGATGGAGGATGGAGTCCTTCCCGGCAGGCCTAACAAAGGCTGCTGGAGTGGCGGATGCCTTCCCAGTTCCCCCCACCCGAACCCACTGAGAATGCTAACTACATAGGGGCACATGGTGTTGAAAAGCACAAGGATTAATCCTGGAAAGCCCAGGAGGATGGAGGATGGAGTCCTTCCTGGCAGGCCTAACAAAGGCTACTGGAGTAGAGGATGCCTTCCCAGTTCCCCCCACCCCAACCCTCTCAGAACGCTATCTACATAGGGGCACATGGAGTTGAAATGCACATGGATTAATCCTGGAAAGCCCAGGAGGATGGAGGATGGAGTCCTTCCTGGCAGATATAAGAAAGGATGCTGGAGGTTGCCTTCCCAGTTCCCCCACCCCAACCCACTCAGAGCCCTAAGTACATAGGGGCACATGGAGTTGAAAAGCACGTCAATTAATCCTGGAAAGCCCAGGAGGATGGAGGATGGAGTCCTTCCCGGCAGGCCTAACAAAGATTGAAGGAGGATGCATTCCCAGTTCCGCCGCCCGAACCCTCTCAGAAACACTAAGTACATAGGGGCACGTGGAGTTGAAATTCACATGGATTAATCCTGTAAAGCCCAGGGGGATGGAGGATGGAGTCCTTCCTGGCAGGCCTGAGAAAGGCAGCTGGAGTAGAGGATACCTTCCCAGTTCCCACCACCACAAACCACTCAGAAATACTAAGTACATAGGGGCACATGGAATTGAAAAGCACATGGATTAAACCTGGACAGCCCAGGAGAATGGAGGATGGAGTCCTTCCCGGCAGGTCTAAGAAAGGATGCTGGAGGATACCTTCCCCGTTCTCCCGCCCCAACCTACTCCGAAACGCTAAGTACATAGGGGCACATGGAGTTGAAAAGCACATGGATTAATCCAGAACAGCCCAGGAGAATGGAGGATGGAGTCCTTCCTGGCAGTCCTGACAAAGGCTGGTGGAGGATGCCTTCCCGTTCCCCAGCCCCAACCCACTCAGAAAAACAAAGTACATAGGGGCACATGGAGTTGAAAAGCACATAGATTAATCCTGGAAAGCCCAAGAGGATGGAGAATGGAGTCCTTCCCTGCAGGCATAACAAAGGCTGCTGGAGTGGACAATGCCTTCCCAGTTCCCCCACCCCGACCCACTCAGAAAGCCTAAGTACATAGGGGCACATGGAGTTGAAAAGCACATGGATTAATCCTGGAAAGCCCAGGAGGATGGAGGATGGAGTCCTTCCCGGAAGGCCTAACAAAGGCTGCTGGAGTGGAGGATGCCTTCCCAGTTCCCCCACCCTGACCCACTCAGAAACGCTAGGTACATAGGGACACATGGAGTTGAAAAGCACATGTATTAATCCTGGAAATCCCAGGAGGATGGAAGATGGAGTCCTTCCCAGCAGGCCTAAAAAAGCCTGCTGGAGTGGAGGATGCCTTACAGTTCCCCCCACCCCGACCCACTCAGAAACAGTAAGTTCATAGGGGCACATGGAGTTGAAAAGCACATGGATTAATCCTGGAAAGCCCAGGAGGATGGAGGATGGAGTCCTTCCCGGCCGGACTAACAAAGGATGAGGGAGGATGTATTCCCAGTTCCCCCGCCCCAACCCTCTCAGAAACACTAAGTACATAGGGGCACATGGAGTTGAAAAGCACATGGATTAATCCTGGAAAGCCCAGGAGGATGGAGGATGGAGTCCTTCCTGGCAGGCCCAACAAAGATTGATGGAGGATGCATTCCCAGTTCCCCCGCCCCAACCCTCTCAGAAACACTAAGTACATAGGGGCACATGGAGTTGAAATGCACATGGATTAATCCTGTACAACCCAGGAGAATGGAGGATGGAGTCCTTCCTGGCAGTCCTGACAAAGGCTGGTGGAGGATGCCTTCCCGTTCCCCAGCCCCAACCCACTCAGAAAAACAAAGTACATAGGAGCACATGGAGTTGAAAAGCACGTGGATAAATGAATGGAAAGCTCAGGAGGATGGAGGATGGAGTCCTTCGCAGCAGGCCTAACAAAGGCTGCTGGCGTGGAGGATGCCGTCCCAGTTCCCCCCACCCCGACCCACTCAGAAAGACTAAGTACATAGGGGCACATAGAGTTGAAAAGCACATGGATTAATCCTGGAAAGCCCAAGAGGATGGAGAATGGAGTCCTTCCCTTCTGGCGTAACAAAGGCTGCTGGAGTGGAGGATGCCTTCCCAGTTCCCCCCACCCCAAACCACTCAGGACCCTAAGTACATAGGGACACATGGAGTTTAAAAGAACATGGATTAATCCTGGAAAGCCCAGGAGGATGGAGGATGGAGTCCTTCCCGGCAGATATAAGAAATGATGCTGGAGGTTGCCTTCCCAGTTCCACCACCCCAACCCACTCAGAGCCCTAAGTGCATAGGGGAACATGGACTTGAAAAGCACATTGATTAATCCTGGAAAGCCCAGGAGGATGGAGTCCTTCCAGGCAGGCCTAAAAAAGCCTGGTGGAGTGGAGGATGCCTTCCCGTTCCCCAGCCCCAACCCACTCAGAAAGACTAAGTACATAGGGGCACATGGAGTTGAAAAGCACATGGATTAATCCTGGAAAGCCCAAGAGGATGGAGGATGGAGTCCTTCCCAGCAGGCCTAACAAAGGCTGCTGGAGTGGAGGATGCCTTCCCAGTTCCCCCCACCCCGACCCACTCAGAAAGACTAAGTACATAGGGGCACATGGAGTTGAAAAGCACATGGATAAATGACTGGAAAGCCCAGCAGGATGGAGGATGGAGTCCTTCCCGGCAGGCCTAACAAAGGATGATGGAGGATGTATTCCCAGTTCCCCCCGCCCCAACCCTCTCAGAACCCTAAGTACATAGGGACACATGGAGTTGAAAAGTACAAGGATTAATCCTGGAAAGCCCAGGAGGATGGAGGATGGAGTCCTTCCCGGCAGATATAAGAAAGGATGCTGGAGGTTGCCTTCCCAGTTCCCCCACCCCAACCCACTCAGAGCCCTAAGTACATAGGGGCACAGGGAGTTGAAAAGCACAAGGATTAATCCTGGAAAGCCCAGGAGGATGCAGGATGGAGTCCTTCCTGGCGGGCCTAACAAAGATTGATAGAGGATGCATTCCCAGTTCCCCCGCCCCAACCCTCTCAGAAACACTAAGTACATAGGGGCACATGGAGTTGAAATTCACATGGATTAATCCTGGAAAGCCCAGGAGGATGGAGGATGGAATCCTTCCTGGCAGGCCTAACAAAGGATGAGGGAGGATGCATTCCCAGTTCCCCCGCCCCAACCCTCTCAGAAACACGAAGTACATAGGGGCACATGGAGTTGAAAAGCACGTGGATGAATGACTGGCAAGCCCAGGAGGATGGAGGATGGAGTCCTTCCTGGCATTCCTGACAAAGGCTGGTGGAGGATGCCTTCCCGTTCCCCAGCCCCAACCCACTCAGAAAGACTCAGTATATAGGGGCACATGGAGTTGAAAAGCACATGGATAAATGACTGGAAAGCCGAAGAGGATGGAGGATGGAATCCTTCCCGGCAGGCCTAACAAAGGCTGCTGGAGTGGAGGATGTCTTCCCAGTTCCCCACCCTGACCCACTCAGAAACGCTAGGTACATAGGGACACATGGAGTTGAAAAGCACATGGATTAATCCTGGAAACCCCAGGAGGATGGAGGATGGAGTCCTTCCCGGCAGGCCTAACAAAGGATGATGGAGTGGAGGATGCCTTCCCAGTTCCCCCCACCCCGACCCACTCAGAAAGTCTAAGTACATAGGGGCACATGGAGTTGAAAAGCACATGGATAAATGACTGGAAAGCCCAGCAGGATGGAGGATGGAGTCCTTCCCGGCAGGCCTAACAAAGGATGATGGAGGATGTATTCCCAGTTCCCCCCGCCCCAACCCTCTCAGAACCCTAAGTACATAGGGACACATGGAGTTGAAAAGTACAAGGATTAATCCTGGAAAGCCCAGGAGGATGGAGGATGGAGTCCTTCCCGGCAGATATAAGAAAGGATGCTGGAGGTTGCCTTCCCAGTTCCCCCACCCCAACCCACTCAGAGCCCTAAGTACATAGGGGCACATGGAGTTGAAAAGCACAAGGATTAATCCTGGAAAGCCCAGGAGGATGCAGGATGGAGTCCTTCCTGGCAGGCCTAACAAAGGATGCTGGAGGATTCCTTCCCCGTTCCCCCGCCCCAACCCACTCAGAAACGCTAGGTACATAGGGGCACATGGAGTTGAAAAGCACATAGATAAATGACTGGAAAGCCCAGCAGGATGGAGGATGGAGTCCTTCCCGGCAGGCCTAACAAAGGCTGCTGGAGTGGAGGATGCCGTCCCAGTTCCCCCCACCCCGACCCACTCAGAAAGACTAAGTACATAGGGGCATATGGAGTTGAAAAGCACAAGGATTAATCCTGGAAAGCCTAGGAGGATGCAGGATGGAGTCCTTCCTGGCAGGCCTAACAAAGATTGATAGAGGATGCATTCCCAGTTCCCCCGCCCCAACCCTCTCAGAAACACTAAGTACATAGGGGCACATGGAGTTGAAATTCACATGGATTAATCCTGGAAAGCCCAGGAGGATGGAGGATGGAATCCTTCCTGGCAGGCCTAACAAAGGATGAGGGAGGATGCATTCCCAGTTCCCCCGCCCCAACCCTCTCAGAAACACGAAGTACATAGGGGCACATGGAGTTGAAAAGCACGTGGATGAATGACTGGCAAGCCCAGGAGGATGGAGGATGGAGTCCTTCCTGGCATTCCTGACAAAGGCTGGTGGAGGATGCCTTCCCGTTCCCCAGCCCCAACCCACTCAGAAAGACTCAGTATATAGGGGCACATGGAGTTGAAAAGCACATGGATAAATGACTGGAAAGCCGAAGAGGATGGAGGATGGAATCCTTCCCGGCAGGCCTAACAAAGGCTGCTGGAGTGGAGGATGTCTTCCCAGTTCCCCACCCTGACCCACTCAGAAACGCTAGGTACATAGGGGCACATGGAGCTGAAAAGCACATGGATTAATCCTGGAAAGCCAAGGAGGATAGAGGATGGAGTCCTTCCCGGCAGGCCTAACAAAGGGTGCTGGAGTGGAGGATGCCTTCGCGTTCCCCCGCCCCAACCCACTCAGAAAAACAAAGTACATAGGGGCACATGGAGTTGAAAAGCACGTGGATAAATGACTAGAAAGCCCAGGAGGATGGAGGATGGAGTCCTTCCCAGGAGGTCTAACAAAGGCTGCTGGAGTGGAGGATGCCTTCCCAGTTCCCCGCACCCCGACCCACTCAGAAAGACTAAGTACATAGGGGCACATGGAGTTGAAAAGCACATGGATTATTCCTGGAAAGCCCAGGAGGATGGAGGATGGAGTCCTTCCCGGCAGGTCTAAGAAAGGATGCTGGAGGATGCCTTCCCCGTTCTCCCGCCCCAACCTACTCAGAAAGGCTAAGTACATAGGGGCACATGGAGTTGAAAAGCGCATGGATTAATCCTGGAAAGCCCAGGAGGATGGAGTCCTTCCAGGCAGGCCTAACAATGACTGAGGGAGTGGAGGATACTGTCCCAGGTCCCCCATCCCTGACCCACTCAGAAACACTAGGTACATAGGGACACATGCAGTCGAAAATGACATGGATTAATCCTGGAAAGCGCAGGAGGATGGAGGACGGAATCCTTCCCGACAGGCCTAACAAAGGCTGCTGGAGTGGAGGATGCCTTCCCAGTTCCCCCCACCCCAACCCCCTCAGAACCTTAACTACATAGGGGCACATGGTGTTGAAAAGCACAAGGATTAATCCTGGAAAGCCCAGGAGGATGGTGGATGGAGTCCTTCCCGGCAGGCCTAACAAAGGCTGCTGGAGTGGAGGATGCCTTGCCAGTTCCCCCGCCCCAACCCTCTCAGAAACACTAAGTACATAGGGGCACATGGAGTTGAAAAGCACGTCGATTAATCCTGGAAAGCCCAGGAGGATGGAGGATGGAGTCCTTCCTGGCAGTCCTGACAAAGGCTGGTGGAGGATGCCTTCCCGTTCCCCAGCCCCAACCCACTCAGAAAGACTAAGTACATAGGGGCACATAGAGTTGAAAAGCACATGGATTAATCCTGGAAAACCCAAGAGGATGGAGGATGGAGTCCTTCCCAGCAGGCCTAACAAAGGCTGCTGGAGTGGAGGATGCCTTCCCAGTTCCCCCGCCCCAACCCTCTCAGAAACACTAAGTACATAGGGGCACATGGAGTTGAAAAGCACGTCGATTAATCCTGGAAAGCCCAGGAGGATGGAGGATGGAGTCCTTCCCGGCAGGCCTAACAAAGACTGATAGAGGATGCGTTCCCAGTTCCCCCGCCCCAACCCTCTCAGAAACACTAAGTACATAGGGGCACATGGAGTTGAAATTCACATGGATTAATCCTGGAAAGCCCAGGAGGATGGAGGATGGAATCCTTCCTGGCAGGCCTAACAAAGGATGAGGGAGGATGCATTCCCAGTTCCCCCGCCCCAACCCTCTCAGAAACACTAAGTACATAGGGGCACATGGAGTTGAAAAGCACGTGGATAAATGACTGGCAAGCCCAGGAGGATGGAGGATGGAGTCCTTCCTGGCAGTCCTGACAAAGGCTGGTGGAGGATGCCTTCCCGTTCCCCAGCCCCAACCCACTCAGAAAGACTAAGTACATAGGGGCACATGGAGTTGAAAAGCACATGGATTAATCCTGGAAAGCCCAAGAGGATGGAGGATGGAGTCCTTCCCAGCAGGCCTAACAAAGGCTGCTGGAGTGGAGGATGCCTTCCCAGTTCCCCCCACCCCGACCCACTCAGAAAGACTAAGTACATAGGGGCACATGGAGTTGAAAAGCACATGGATAAATGACTGGAAAGCCCAGCAGGATGGAGGATGGAGTCCTTCCCGGCAGGCCTAACAAAGGATGATGGAGGATGTATTCCCAGTTCCCCCCGCCCCAACCCTCTCAGAACCCTAAGTACATAGGGACACATGGAGTTGAAAAGTACAAGGATTAATCCTGGAAAGCCCAGGAGGATGGAGGATGGAGTCCTTCCCGGCAGATATAAGAAAGGATGCTGGAGGTTGCCTTCCCAGTTCCCCCACCCCAACCCACTCAGAGCCCTAAGTACATAGGGGCACAGGGAGTTGAAAAGCACAAGGATTAATCCTGGAAAGCCCAGGAGGATGCAGGATGGAGTCCTTCCTGGCAGGCCTAACAAAGATTGATAGAGGATGCATTCCCAGTTCCCCCGCCCCAACCCTCTCAGAAACACTAAGTACATAGGGGCACATGGAGTTGAAATTCACATGGATTAATCCTGGAAAGCCCAGGAGGATGGAGGATGGAATCCTTCCTGGCAGGCCTAACAAAGGATGAGGGAGGATGCATTCCCAGTTCCCCCGCCCCAACCCTCTCAGAAACACGAAGTACATAGGGGCACATGGAGTTGAAAAGCACGTGGATGAATGACTGGCAAGCCCAGGAGGATGGAGGATGGAGTCCTTCCTGGCATTCCTGACAAAGGCTGGTGGAGGATGCCTTCCCGTTCCCCAGCCCCAACCCACTCAGAAAGACTCAGTATATAGGGGCACATGGAGTTGAAAAGCACATGGATAAATGACTGGAAAGCCGAAGAGGATGGAGGATGGAATCCTTCCCGGCAGGCCTAACAAAGGCTGCTGGAGTGGAGGATGTCTTCCCAGTTCCCCACCCTGACCCACTCAGAAACGCTAGGTACATAGGGACACATGGAGTTGAAAAGCACATGGATTAATCCTGGAAACCCCAGGAGGATGGAGGATGGAGTCCTTCCCGGCAGGCCTAACAAAGGATGATGGAGTGGAGGATGCCTTCCCAGTTCCCCCCACCCCGACCCACTCAGAAAGTCTAAGTACATAGGGGCACATGGAGTTGAAAAGCACATGGATAAATGACTGGAAAGCCCAGCAGGATGGAGGATGGAGTCCTTCCCGGCAGGCCTAACAAAGGATGATGGAGGATGTATTCCCAGTTCCCCCCGCCCCAACCCTCTCAGAACCCTAAGTACATAGGGACACATGGAGTTGAAAAGTACAAGGATTAATCCTGGAAAGCCCAGGAGGATGGAGGATGGAGTCCTTCCCGGCAGATATAAGAAAGGATGCTGGAGGTTGCCTTCCCAGTTCCCCCACCCCAACCCACTCAGAGCCCTAAGTACATAGGGGCACATGGAGTTGAAAAGCACAAGGATTAATCCTGGAAAGCCCAGGAGGATGCAGGATGGAGTCCTTCCTGGCAGGCCTAACAAAGGATGCTGGAGGATTCCTTCCCCGTTCCCCCGCCCCAACCCACTCAGAAACGCTAGGTACATAGGGGCACATGGAGTTGAAAAGCACATAGATAAATGACTGGAAAGCCCAGCAGGATGGAGGATGGAGTCCTTCCCGGCAGGCCTAACAAAGGCTGCTGGAGTGGAGGATGCCGTCCCAGTTCCCCCCACCCCGACCCACTCAGAAAGACTAAGTACATAGGGGCATATGGAGTTGAAAAGCACAAGGATTAATCCTGGAAAGCCTAGGAGGATGCAGGATGGAGTCCTTCCGGGCAGGCCTAACAAATGCTGCTGGAGTGGAGGATGCCTTCCCAGTTCCCCCCACCCCGACCCACTCAGAAAAACTAAGTACATAGGGGCACATGGAGTTGAAAAGCACATGGACAAATGACTGGAAAGCCCAGCAGGATGGAGGATGGAGTCCTTCCCGGCAGGCCTAACAAAGATTGATAGAGGATGCATTCCCAGTTCCCCCGCCCCAACCCTCTCAGAAACACTAAGTACATAGGGGCACATGGAGTTGAAATTCACATGGATTAATCCTGGAAAGCCCAGGAGGATGGAGGATGGAATCCTTCCTGGCAGGCCTGACAAAGGATGAGGGAGGATGCATTCCCAGTTCCCCCGCCCCAACCCTCTCAGAAACACGAAGTACATAGGGGCACATGGAGTTGAAAAGCACGTGGATAAATGACTGGCAAGCCCAGGAGGATGGAGGATGGAGTCCTTCCTGGCAGTCCTGACAAAGGCTGGTGGAGGATGCCTTCCCGTTCCCCAGCCCCAACCCACTCAGAAAGACTCAGTATATAGGGGCACATGGAGTTGAAAAGCACATGGATAAATGACTGGAAAGCCCAAGAGGATGGAGGATGGAGTCCTTCCCTGCAGGCGTAACAAAGGCTGCTGGAGTGGAGGATGCCTTCCCAGTTCCCCCCACCCCGACCCACTCAGAAAGACTAAGTACATAGGGGCACATGGAGTTGAAAAGCAAAAGGATTAATCCTGGAAAGCCTAGGATGTTGCAGGATGGAGTCCTTCCCAGCAGGCCTAACAAAGGCTGCTGGAGTGGAGGATGCCTTCCCAGTTCCCCCCACCCCGTTCCACTCAGAAAGACTAAGTACATAGGGGCACATGGAGTTGAAAAGCACATGGATTAATCCTGGAAAGCCCAGGAGGATGGAGGATGGAGTCCTTCCCGGCCGGACTAACAAAGGATGATGGAGGATGTATTCCCAGTTCCCCCGCCCCAACCCTCTCAGAAACACTAAGTACATAGGGGCACATTGAGCTGAAAAGCACATGGATTAATCCTGGAAAGCCGAGGAGGATAGAGGATGGAGTCCTTCCCGGCAGGCCTAACAAAGGGTGCTGGAGTGGAGGATGCCTTCGCGTTCCCCCGCCCCAACCCACTCAGAAAAACAAAGTACATAGGGGCACATGGAGTTGAAAAGCACGTGGATAAATGACTAGAAAGCCCAGGAGGATGGAGGATGGAGTCCTTCCCAGCAGGTCTAACAAAGGCTGCTGGAGTGGAGGATGCCTTCCCAGTTCCCCGCACCCCGACCCACTCAGAAAGACTAAGTACATAGGGGCACATGGAGTTGAAAAGCACATGGATTATTCCTGGAAAGCCCAGGAGGATGGAGGATGGAGTCCTTCCCGGCAGGTCTAAGAAAGGATGCTGGAGGATGCCTTCCCCGTTCTCCCGACCCAACCTACTCAGAAAGGCTAAGTACATAGGGGCACATGGAGTTGAAAAGCGCATGGATTAATCCTGGAAAGCCCAGGAGGATGGAGTCCTTCCAGGCAGGCCTAACAATGACTGAGGGAGTGGAGGATACTGTCCCAGGTCCCCCATCCCTGACCCACTCAGAAACACTAGGTACATAGGGACACATGCAGTCGAAAATGACATGGATTAATCCTGGAAAGCGCAGGAGGATAGAGGACGGAATCCTTCCCGGCAGGCCTAACAAAGGCTGCTGGAGTGGAGGATGCCTTCCCAGTTCCCCCCACCCCAACCCCCTCAGAACCTTAACTACATAGGGGCACATGGTGTTGAAAAGCACAAGGATTAATCCTGGAAAGCCCAGGAGGATGGTGGATGGAGTCCTTCCCGGCAGGCCTAACAAAGGCTGCTGGAGTGGAGGATGCCTTGCCAGTTCCCCCGCCCCAACCCTCTCAGAAACACTAAGTACATAGGGGCACATGGAGTTGAAAAGCACGTCGATTAATCCTGGAAAGCCCAGGAGGATGGAGGATGGAGTCCTTCCTGGCAGTCCTGACAAAGGCTGGTGGAGGATGCCTTCCCGTTCCCCAGCCCCAACCCACTCAGAAAGACTAAGTACATAGGGGCACATAGAGTTGAAAAGCACATGGATTAATCCTGGAAAACCCAAGAGGATGGAGGATGGAGTCCTTCCCAGCAGGCCTAACAAAGGCTGCTGGAGTGGAGGATGCCTTCCCAGTTCCCCCGCCCCAACCCTCTCAGAAACACTAAGTACATAGGGGCACATGGAGTTGAAAAGCACGTCGATTAATCCTGGAAAGCCCAGGAGGATGGAGGATGGAGTCCTTCCCGGCAGGCCTAACAAAGACTGATAGAGGATGCGTTCCCAGTTCCCCCGCCCCAACCCTCTCAGAAACACTAAGTACATAGGGGCACATGGAGTTGAAATTCACATGGATTAATCCTGGAAAGCCCAGGAGGATGGAGGATGGAATCCTTCCTGGCAGGCCTAACAAAGGATGAGGGAGGATGCATTCCCAGTTCCCCCGCCCCAACCCTCTCAGAAACACTAAGTACATAGGGGCACATGGAGTTGAAAAGCACGTGGATAAATGACTGGCAAGCCCAGGAGGATGGAGGATGGAGTCCTTCCTGGCAGTCCTGACAAAGGCTGGTGGAGGATGCCTTCCCGTTCCCCAGCCCCAACCCACTCAGAAAGACTAAGTACATAGGGGCACATGGAGTTGAAAAGCACATGGATTAATCCTGGAAAGCCCAAGAGGATGGAGGATGGAGTCCTTCCCAGCAGGCCTAACAAAGGCTGCTGGAGTGGAGGATGCCTTCCCAGTTCCCCCCACCCCGACCCACTCAGAAAGACTAAGTACATAGGGGCACATGGAGTTGAAAAGCACATGGATAAATGACTGGAAAGCCCAGCAGGATGGAGGATGGAGTCCTTCCCGGCAGGCCTAACAAAGGATGATGGAGGATGTATTCCCAGTTCCCCCCGCCCCAACCCTCTCAGAACCCTAAGTACATAGGGACACATGGAGTTGAAAAGTACAAGGATTAATCCTGGAAAGCCCAGGAGGATGGAGGATGGAGTCCTTCCCGGCAGATATAAGAAAGGATGCTGGAGGTTGCCTTCCCAGTTCCCCCACCGCAACCCACTCAGAGCCCTAAGTACATAGGGGCACAGGGAGTTGAAAAGCACAAGGATTAATCCTGGAAAGCCCAGGAGGATGCAGGATGGAGTCCTTCCCGGCAGGCCTAACAAAGATTGATAGAGGATGCATTCCCAGTTCCCCCGCCCCAACCCTCTCAGAAACACTAAGTACATAGGGGCACATGGAGTTGAAATTCACATGGATTAATCCTGGAAAGCCGAGGAGGATGGAGGATGGAATCCTTCCCGGCAGGCCTAACAAAGGCTGCTGGAGTGGAGGATGCCTTCCCAGTTTCCCCACCCTGACCCACTCAGAAATGGTAGGTACATAGGGACACAGGGAGTTGAAAAGCACATGGATTAATCCTGGAAAGCCCAGGAGGATGGAGTCCTTCCTGGCAGGCCTAAAAAAGCCTGCTCGAGTGGAGGATACCTTCTAGTTGCCCCCACCCCGACCCGCTCAGAAAAAATAAGTTCATAGGGGCACATGGAGTTGAAAAGAACAGGGATTAATCCTGGAGAGCCAAGGAAGATGGAGGATGGAGTCCTTCCCGGCAGTCCTAACAAAGGCTGCTGGTCTGGAGGATGCCTTCCCCGTTCCCCCCAACCCAACCCTCTCAGAGCCCTAAGTACATAGGGGCACATGGAATTGAAAAGAACATGGATTAATCCTGGAAAGCCTAGGAGGATGGAAGATGGAGTCCTTCCCGGCAGGCCTAACAAAGGATGATGGAGGATGCATTCCCAGTTCCCCCGCCCCACCCTCTCAGAAACACTAAGTACATAGGGGCACATGGATTTGAAATGCACATGGATTTGAAATGCACATGGATTAATCTTGGAATGCCCAGAAGGACGGAGTATGGAGTCCTTCCCGGCAGGCCTAAAAAGGATGCTGGAGGATACCTTCCCAGTTCCCCCCGCCCCAACCCACTCAGGAACTCTAAATGCATAGGGGCACATGGAGATGAAAAGCGCAGATATTAATCCTGGAAAGCCCAGGAGGATGGAGGATGGAGTCCTTCCCGGGAGGCCTGAGAAAGCCTGCTGGAGAAGGCCTTCCCAGTTCCCCCGCCGCAACCCACTCAAAAACACTAAGTACATGGGGGCACATGGAGTTGAAGAGCACGTCGATTAATCCTGGAAAGCCCTGGAGGATGGAGGATGGAGTCTTTCCTGTCAGGACTGACAAAGGTTGCTGGAGTGGAGGATGCCTTCCCAGTTCCCCCCACCCCAACCCCCTCAGAACCTTAACTACATAGGGGCACATGGTGTTGAAAAGCACAAGGATTAATCCTGGAAAGCCCAGGAGGATGGTGGATGGAGTCCTTCCCGGCAGGCCTAACAAAGGCTGTTGGAGTGGAGGATGCCTTCCCAGTTCCCCCACCCCAACCCACTCAGAGCCCTAAGTACATAGCGGCACATGGAGTTGAAAAGCACGTCGATTAATCCTGGAAACCCCAGGAGGATGGAGGATGGAGTCCTTCCCGGCAGGCCTAACAAAGGATGATGGAGGATGTATTCCCAGTTCCCCCCGCCCCAACCCTCTCAGAACCCTAAGTACATAGGGACACATGGAGTTGAGAAGCACAAGGATTAATCCTGGAAAGCCCAGCAGGATGGAGGATGGAATCCTTCCCGGCAGGCCTAACAAAGGCTGCTGGAGTGGAAGATGCCTTCCCAGTTCCCCCACCCTGACCCACTCAGAAATGGTAGGTACATAGGGACACATGGAGTTGAAAAGCACATGGATTAATCCTGGAAAGCCCAGGAGGATGTAGGATGGAGTCCTTCCCCGAAGGCCTAACAAAGGATGCTGGTGGATGCCTTCCCAGTTCGCCCCACCCCGACCCACTCAGAAACACAAAGTACATAGGGGCACATGGAGTTGAAAAGTACATGGATTAATCTTGTAAAGCTGAGGAGGATGGAGGATGGCGTCCTTACCGGAAGGCCTAAGTAAGGCTGCTGGTGTGGAGGATGCCTTCCCAGTTTCCCCCACCCCGACCCACTCAGAAAGACTAAGTACATAGGGGCACATGGAGTTGAAAAGCACGTCAATTCATCCTGGAAAGCCCAGGAGGATGGAGGATGGAGTCCTTCCCGGCAGGCCTGAGAAAGGCTGCTGGAGGATGCCTTCCCAGTTCCCCCCGCCCCAACCGACTCAGGAACACTAAGTACATAGGGGCACATGGAGCTGAAAAGCACATGGATTAATCCTGGAAAGCCAAGGAGGATAGAGGATGGAGTCCTTCCCGGCAGGCCTAACAAAGGGTGCTGGAGTGGAGGATGCCTTCGCGTTCCCCCGCCCCAACCCACTCAGAAAAACAAAGTACATAGGGGCACATGGAGTTGAAAAGCACGTGGATAAATGACTAGAAAGCCCAGGAGGATGGAGGATGGAGTCCTTCCCAGGAGGTCTAACAAAGGCTGCTGGAGTGGAGGATGCCTTCCCAGTTCCCCGCACCCCGACCCACTCAGAAAGACTAAGTACATAGGGGCACATGGAGTTGAAAAGCACATGGATTATTCCTGGAAAGCCCAGGAGGATGGAGGATGGAGTCCTTCCCGGCAGGTCTAAGAAAGGATGCTGGAGGATGCCTTCCCCGTTCTCCCGCCCCAACCTACTCAGAAAGGCTAAGTACATAGGGGCACATGGAGTTGAAAAGCGCATGGATTAATCCTGGAAAGCCCAGGAGGATGGAGTCCTTCCAGGCAGGCCTAACAATGACTGAGGGAGTGGAGGATACTGTCCCAGGTCCCCCATCCCTGACCCACTCAGAAACACTAGGTACATAGGGACACATGCAGTCGAAAATGACATGGATTAATCCTGGAAAGCGCAGGAGGATGGAGGACGGAATCCTTCCCGACAGGCCTAACAAAGGCTGCTGGAGTGGAGGATGCCTTCCCAGTTCCCCCCACCCCAACCCCCTCAGAACCTTAACTACATAGGGGCACATGGTGTTGAAAAGCACAAGGATTAATCCTGGAAAGCCCAGGAGGATGGTGGATGGAGTCCTTCCCGGCAGGCCTAACAAAGGCTGCTGGAGTGGAGGATGCCTTGCCAGTTCCCCCGCCCCAACCCTCTCAGAAACACTAAGTACATAGGGGCACATGGAGTTGAAAAGCACGTCGATTAATCCTGGAAAGCCCAGGAGGATGGAGGATGGAGTCCTTCCTGGCAGTCCTGACAAAGGCTGGTGGAGGATGCCTTCCCGTTCCCCAGCCCCAACCCACTCAGAAAGACTAAGTACATAGGGGCACATAGAGTTGAAAAGCACATGGATTAATCCTGGAAAACCCAAGAGGATGGAGGATGGAGTCCTTCCCAGCAGGCCTAACAAAGGCTGCTGGAGTGGAGGATGCCTTCCCAGTTCCCCCGCCCCAACCCTCTCAGAAACACTAAGTACATAGGGGCACATGGAGTTGAAAAGCACGTCGATTAATCCTGGAAAGCCCAGGAGGATGGAGGATGGAGTCCTTCCCGGCAGGCCTAACAAAGACTGATAGAGGATGCGTTCCCAGTTCCCCCGCCCCAACCCTCTCAGAAACACTAAGTACATAGGGGCACATGGAGTTGAAATTCACATGGATTAATCCTGGAAAGCCCAGGAGGATGGAGGATGGAATCCTTCCTGGCAGGCCTAACAAAGGATGAGGGAGGATGCATTCCCAGTTCCCCCGCCCCAACCCTCTCAGAAACACTAAGTACATAGGGGCACATGGAGTTGAAAAGCACGTGGATAAATGACTGGCAAGCCCAGGAGGATGGAGGATGGAGTCCTTCCTGGCAGTCCTGACAAAGGCTGGTGGAGGATGCCTTCCCGTTCCCCAGCCCCAACCCACTCAGAAAGACTAAGTACATAGGGGCACATGGAGTTGAAAAGCACATGGATTAATCCTGGAAAGCCCAAGAGGATGGAGGATGGAGTCCTTCTCAGCAGGCCTAACAAAGGCTGCTGGAGTGGAGGATGCCTTCCCAGTTCCCCCCACCCCGACCCACTCAGAAAGACTAAGTACATAGGGGCACATGGAGTTGAAAAGCACATGGATTAATCCTGGAAAGCCCAAGAGGATGGAGGATGGAGTCCTTCCCAGCAGGCCTAACAAAGGCTGCTGGAGTGGAGGATGCCTTCCCAGTTCCCCCCACCCCGACCCACTCAGAAAGACTAAGTACATAGGGGCACATGGAGTTGAAAAGCACATGGATAAATGACTGGAAAGCCCAGCAGGATGGAGGATGGAGTCCTTCCCGGCAGGCCTAACAAAGGATGATGGAGGATGTATTCCCAGTTCCCCCCGCCCCAACCCTCTCAGAACCCTAAGTACATAGGGACACATGGAGTTGAAAAGTACAAGGATTAATCCTGGAAAGCCCAGGAGGATGGAGGATGGAGTCCTTCCCGGCAGATATAAGAAAGGATGCTGGAGGTTGCCTTCCCAGTTCCCCCACCGCAACCCACTCAGAGCCCTAAGTACATAGGGGCACAGGGAGTTGAAAAGCACAAGGATTAATCCTGGAAAGCCCAGGAGGATGCAGGATGGAGTCCTTCCCGGCAGGCCTAACAAAGATTGATAGAGGATGCATTCCCAGTTCCCCCGCCCCAACCCTCTCAGAAACACTAAGTACATAGGGGCACATGGAGTTGAAATTCACATGGATTAATCCTGGAAAGCCCAGGAGGATGGAGGATGGAATCCTTCCTGGCAGGCCTAACAAAGGATGAGGGAGGATGCATTCCCAGTTCCCCCGCCCCAACCCTCTCAGAACCCTAAGTACATAGGGACACATGGAGTTGAAAAGTACAAGGATTAATCCTGGAAAGCCCAGGAGGATGGAGGATGGAGTCCTTCCCGGCAGATATAAGAAAGGATGCTGGAGGTTGCCTTCCCAGTTCCCCCACCGCAACCCACTCAGAGCCCTAAGTACATAGGGGCACAGGGAGTTGAAAAGCACAAGGATTAATCCTGGAAAGCCCAGGAGGATGCAGGATGGAGTCCTTCCCGGCAGGCCTAACAAAGATTGATAGAGGATGCATTCCCAGTTCCCCCGCCCCAACCCTCTCAGAAACACTAAGTACATAGGGGCACATGGAGTTGAAATTCACATGGATTAATCCTGGAAAGCCCAGGAGGATGGAGGATGGAATCCTTCCTGGCAGGCCTAACAAAGGATGAGGGAGGATGCATTCCCAGTTCCCCCGCCCCAACCCTCTCAGAAACACTAAGTACATAGGGGCACATGGAGTTGAAAAGCACGTGGATAAATGACTGGCAAGCCCAGGAGGATGGAGGATGGAGTCCTTCCTGGCAGTCCTGACAAAGGCTGGTGGAGGATGCCTTCCCGTTCCCCAGCCCCAACCCACTCAGAAAGACTAAGTACATAGGGGCACATGGAGTTGAAAAGCACATGGATTAATCCTGGAAAGCCCAAGAGGATGGAGGATGGAGTCCTTCCCAGCAGGCCTAACAAAGGCTGCTGGAGTGGAGGATGCCTTCCCAGTTCCCCCCACCCCGACCCACTCAGAAAGACTAAGTACATAGGGGCACATGGAGTTGAAAAGCACATGGATAAATGACTGGAAAGCCCAGCAGGATGGAGGATGGAGTCCTTCCCGGCAGGCCTAACAAAGGATGATGGAGGATGTATTCCCAGTTCCCCCCGCCCCAACCCTCTCAGAACCCTAAGTACATAGGGACACATGGAGTTGAAAAGTACAAGGATTAATCCTGGAAAGCCCAGGAGGATGGAGGATGGAGTCCTTCCCGGCAGATATAAGAAAGGATGCTGGAGGTTGCCTTCCCAGTTCCCCCACCCCAACCCACTCAGAGCCCTAAGTACATAGGGGCACAGGGAGTTGAAAAGCACAAGGATTAATCCTGGAAAGCCCAGGAGGATGCAGGATGGAGTCCTTCCTGGCAGGCCTAACAAAGATTGATAGAGGATGCATTCCCAGTTCCCCCGCCCCAACCCTCTCAGAAACACTAAGTACATAGGGGCACATGGAGTTGAAATTCACATGGATTAATCCTGGAAAGCCCAGGAGGATGGAGGATGGAATCCTTCCTGGCAGGCCTAACAAAGGATGAGGGAGGATGCATTCCCAGTTCCCCCGCCCCAACCCTCTCAGAAACACGAAGTACATAGGGGCACATGGAGTTGAAAAGCACGTGGATAAATGACTGGCAAGCCCAGGAGGATGGAGGATGGAGTCCTTCCTGGCATTCCTGACAAAGGCTGGTGGAGGATGCCTTCCCGTTCCCCAGCCCCAACCCACTCAGAAAGACTCAGTATATAGGGGCACATGGAGTTGAAAAGCACATGGATAAATGACTGGAAAGCCCAAGAGGATGGAGGATGGAGTCCTTCCCAGCAGGCCTAACAAAGGCTGCTGGAGTGGAGGATGCCTTCCCAGTTCCCCCCACCCCGTTCCACTCAGAAAGACTAAGTACATAGGGGCACATGGAGTTGAAAAGCACATGGATTAATCCTGGAAAGCCCAGGAGGATGGAGGATGGAGTCCTTCCCGGCCGGACTAACAAAGGATGATGGAGGATGTATTCCCAGTTCCCCCGCCCCAACCCTCTCAGAAACACTAAGTACATAGGGGCACATGGAGTTGAAAAGCACATGGATTAATCCTGGAAAGCCCAGGAGGATGGAGGATGGAGTCCTTCCCGGCAGGCCCAACAAAGATTGATGGAGGATGCATTCCCAGTTCCCCCGCCCCAACCCTCTCAGAAACACGAAGTACATAGGGGCACATGGAGTTGAAATGCACATGGATTAATCCTGTACAACCCAGGAGAATGGAGGATGGAGTCCTTCCTGGCAGTCCTGACAAAGGCTGGTGGAGGATGCCTTCCCGTTCCCCAGCCCCAACCCACTCAGAGAAACAAAGTACATAGGAGCACATGGAGTTGAAAAGCACGTGGATAAATGAATGGAAAGCTCAGGAGGATGGAGGATGGAGTCCTTCGCAGCAGGCCTAACAAAGGCTGCTGGCGTGGAGGATGCCGTCCCAGTTCCCCCCACCCCGACCCACTCAGAAAGACTAAGTACATAGGGGCACATAGAGTTGAAAAGCACATGGATTAATCCTGGAAAGCCCAAGAGGATGGAGAATGGAGTCCTTCCCTTCTGGCGTAACAAAGGCTGCTGGAGTGGAGGATGCCTTCCCAGTTCCCCCCACCCCAAACCACTCAGGACCCTAAGTACATAGGGAAACATAGTTCCCCCCACCCCGACCCACTCAGAAAGACTAAGTACATAGGGGCACATGGAGTTGAAAAGCACAAGGATTAATCCTGGAAAGCCGAAGAGGATGGAGGATGGAATCCTTCCCGGCAGGCCTAACAAAGCGTTTCTGAGTGGGTCAGGGTGGGGGAACTGGGAAGACATCCTCCACTCCAGCAGCCTTTGTTAGGCCTGCCGGGAAGGATTCCATCCTCCATCCTCTTCGGCTTTCCAGGATTAATCCTTGTGCTTTTCAACTCCATATGCCCCTATGTACTTAGTCTTTCTGAGTGGGTCGGGGTGGGGGGAACTGGGAAGGCATCCTCCACTCCAGCAGCCTTTGTTAGGCCTGCTGGGAAGGACTCCATCCTCCATCCTGCTGGGCTTTCCAGTCATTTATCCATGTGCTTTTCAACTCCATGTGCCCCTATGTACTTGCAGGTACTTCCAGGTACTTGCAGATGAGACTGGAGGACAGCCTGCAGAGGAAGAATCACAGGGGAACCTGCATGAGAGTGAGCAAGAGGCTAAAGGTCAGTCAAACAGAGGCGATGAAACCCAGGCCTACAAGAAGAAGAAGAGAAGAGTGGTAGTAGTGGGAGACTCCTTGCTGCGTGGGATCGAGACCCAAGTATGTCGCGAAGCCCCGTGGACTCGCCAGGTATGTTTTCTCCCGGGAAGACAGATTAGAGACGTGACTGAAAGGTTGCCTGCACTCATAAAGCCCACTGACAGGTATCCCTTTCTTCTCATCCATGTGGGAACAAATGATACCGCCAAGCGGAGCTACGAAGAGATCACGTCAGACTTTGAAGCTTTGGGAAGGAAACTCAAGAACTTTGGGGCCCAGATAGTTTTCTCATCCATCCTTCCAGTAGTTAGAAGAGGGATAGAAAGGGAACGAAAAATACTCCGGGTGAATGACTGGCTACGAAGGTGGTGCCGACGAGAGAGATTTGGATTCTGGGACCACGGGCTATACTTCCTGGAAGATGGGCTGTTGGCTAGGGACGGGTTGCACCTCACAAAGGCTGGGAAGAATGTGTTTGGCCACAGCATGAAGAACTTCATCAGGAGGGCTTTAAACTGAATCCTATGGGGAAGGGAGATGTAATGTTGGGGGTAACAATGGACGTAGGCGCATGCACTGCAATGGAGAGAACAGCGCTGATAGCGCCCAATAATAGTCTTCAGACACATGTAGGAAGAAAGCCAGACTATGAAGCACATGGTCTTCGATGTCTATATACTAATGCCCAGAGTATGGGAAACAAACAGAACGAACTTGAACTCTTAATACAGGAGGGAAATTATGACTTGATAGGTATAACTGAGACTTGGTGGGATGACTCTCATGACTGGAATACAGCAGTTGAAGGATATAACTTGTTCAAAAAGAACAGGAGGAACAGAAAGGGAGGCGGGGTTGCACTGTATGTGAAAAATACATATATCTGCACAGAAATACAGGAGGAGGAGCTTGGTAGCCCCATCGAGAGCATCTGGGTTGAAATAAATGGAGCAAAGAATAAAAGGAACCTGGTGGTCGGAGTCTACTACCGGCCACCCAATCAAGGAGAAGCCAAGGATGAAACTTTTGAAAAGCAAATAGCCAATGTTTTAAGGAAGCATGATGTAGTAGTAATGGGGGACTTCAATTTCCCTGATATTTGTTGGGAGACAAATTCTGCAAAACATGGCCCCTCCAGGAAATTCCTGACTTGTGTGGCGGATAACTTCCTCCTACAGAAAGTAGAGGAAGGAACTAGAGGATCGGCTATCCTTGACTTGATCCTAACCAACAGAGATGACTTAGTGGATAAAGTAGCAGTTACAGGAACTCTGGGGGAAAGCGACCATGTTGTACTTGAGTTCTTGGTTCTAAGGGAAGCAAAAGCCGAGTGTACTCAAACGCGTACCCTGGATTTTAGGAAAGCTGATTTTAATAAACTCAGAACAATGATCAGTAAGGTCCCATGGCAAGCAATGCTAGCGAGAAAAGGAGTCCAAGATGGGTGGGAACTTTTAAAAAAGGAAATTCTCAAGGCACAATCACAAACAATTCCAACAAGAAGAAAAGGTGGAAGACAACAGAAGAAGCCAATGTGGCTTCACAAAAAGCTTAGGGATGACCTGAAAACAAAAAAGGACACATATAGGAAGTGGAAAGAAGGCCAAGTAACAAAGGAAGAGTACAGGCAGGTAGCACAGAATTGCAGGGATGGCGTCAGGAAGGCTAAAGCGGAGAACGAGGTGAGGTTAGCGAGGGATGCTAAAAACAACAAAAAGGCTTTCTTCAGCTACGTGCATAGTAAAAGGCAGAGGAAAGAAATGGTTGTTCAGCTATTAAATAAGGATGGCAAAATGATAACAGAGGACAAAGAAAAGGCAGAGGTGCTCAATTCCTACTTTGGCTCAGTCTTCTCCCAAAAGAGGGTCTATGACCCCCCTGGCAAAGGCGAAGTACAGGCTGAAGGGGCAGGATTGCAGCTTGAGATCGACAGGCATATGGTCAAGGAACACCACATTACTTTGAATGAGTTCAAATCTCCAGGGCCAGATGAACTGCATCCTAGAGTCATAAAGGAACTGGCAGAAGAGCTCTCAGAACCGCTGTCTATTCTCTTTGAGAAATCATGGAGGACCGGGGAAGTGCCAGATGACTGGAGGAGGGCTAACGTTGTCCCTATCTTCAAAAAGGGTAAAAAGGAGGAACCTGGGAACTACAGACCAGTCAGTCTGACATCAATCCCTGGGAAAATTCTGGAGCAGATCATAAAGCAATCCATCTGGAAGCACCTTGACAACAATGCAGTGATTACTCGAAGCCAACATGGATTTGTCAAAAACAAGTCCTGCCAGACAAATCTGATCTCATTTTTTGATCAAGTCACCTCCCTTGTAGACCTAACAAAGGCTGCTGGAGTGGAGGATGTCTTCCCAGTTCCCCCACCCTGACCCACTCAGAAACGCTAGGTACATAGGGACACATGGAGTTGAAAAGCACATGGATTAATCCTGGAAACCCCAGGAGGATGGAGGATGGAGTCCTTCCCGGCAGGCCTAACAAAGATTGATGGAGGATGCATTCCCAGTTCCCCCGCCCCAACCCTCTCAGAAACACTAAGTACATAAGGGCACATGGAGTTGAAATGCACACTGGTTAATCCTGGACAGCCCAGGAGAATGGAGGATGGAGTCCTTCCTGGCAGGTCTAAGAAAGGATGTTGGAGGATACCTTCCCCGTTCTCCCGCCCCACCCTACTCCGAAACACTAAGTACATAGGGGCACATGGAGTTGAAAAGCACATGGATTAATCCTGTACAGCCCAGGAGAATGGAGGATGGAGTCCTTCCTGGCAGTCCTGACAAAGGCTGGTGGAGGATGCCTTCCCGTTCCCCAGCCCCAACCCAATCAGAAACACTAAGTACATGGGGGAACATGGAGTTGAAAAACACATGGATTAATCCTGGAAAGCCCAGGAGGATGGAGGATGGAGTCCTTCCCAGCAGACCTGAGAAAGGCTGCTGGAGGATGCCTTCCCAGTTCCCCCGCCGCAACCCACTCAAAAACAGTAAGTACATAGGGGCACATGGAGTTGAAACGCTCATGGATTAATCCTGGAAAGCCGAAAAGGATGGAGGATGGAATCCTTCCCGGAAGGCCTAACAAAGGCTGCTGGCGTGGAGGATGCCTTCCCAGTTCCCCCACCCTCACCCACTCAGAAACGCTAGGTACATAGGGACACATGGAGTTGAAAAGCAGATGGATTAATACTGGAAAGCCCAAGAGGATGGAGAATGGAGTCCTTCCCTGCAGGCGTAAGAAAGGCTGCTGGAGTGGAGGATGCCTTCCAAGTTCCCCCCACCCCAACCGACTCAGAAAGACTAAGTACATAGGGGCACATGGAATTGAAAAGCACATGGATTAATCCTGGAAAGCCCAGGAGGATGGAGGATGGAGTCCTTCCCGGCAGGCCTAAAAAAGCCTGCTGGAGTGGAGGATGCCTAACAGTTCCCCCCACCCCGACCCACTCAGAAACAGTAAATTCATAGGGGCACATGGAGTTGAAAAGCACATGGATTAATCCTGGAAAGCCCAGGAGGAGGGAGTCCTTCCCGGCAGGCCTAACAAAGGATGATGGAGGATGTATTCCCAGTTCCCCCCCCCCAACCCTCTCAGAAACCCTAAGTACATAGGGGCACATGGAGTTGAAAAGCACAAGGATTAATCCTGGAAAGCCGAGGAGGATGGAGGATGGAATCCTTCCCGGCAGGACTAACAAAGGCTGCTGGAGTGGAGGATGCCTTCCCAGTTCCCCCCACCCCAAACCGCTCAGGACCCTAAGTACATAGGGACACATGGAGTTGAAAAGCACATGGATTAATCCTGGAAAGCCCAGGAGGATGGAGTCCTTCCAGGCAGGCCTAAAAAAACCTGGTGGAGTGGAGGATGCCTTCCAGTTCCCCCCACCCCGACGCACTCAGAAAGACGAAGTACATAGGGGCACATGGAGTTGAAAAGCACAAGGATTAATCCTGGTGAGCCCAGGAGGATGGAGGATGGAGGATGGAGTCCTTCCCGGCAGGCCTAACAAAGGCTGCTGGAGTGGCGGATGCCTTCCCAGTTCCCCCCACCCGAACCCACTGAGAATGCTAACTACATAGGGGCACATGGTGTTGAAAAGCACAAGGATTAATCCTGGAAAGCCCAGGAGGATGGAGGATGGAGTCCTTCCTGGCAGGCCTAACAAAGGCTACTGGAGTAGAGGATGCCTTCCCAGTTCCCCCCACCCCAACCCTCTCAGAACGCTATCTACATAGGGGCACATGGAGTTGAAATGCACATGGATTAATCCTGGAAAGCCCAGGAGGATGGAGGATGGAGTCCTTCCTGGCAGATATAAGAAAGGATGCTGGAGGTTGCCTTCCCAGTTCCCCCACCCCAACCCACTCAGAGCCCTAAGTACATAGGGGCACATGGAGTTGAAAAGCACGTCAATTAATCCTGGAAAGCCCAGGAGGATGGAGGATGGAGTCCTTCCCGGCAGGCCTAACAAAGATTGAAGGAGGATGCATTCCCAGTTCCGCCGCCCGAACCCTCTCAGAAACACTAAGTACATAGGGGCACGTGGAGTTGAAATTCACATGGATTAATCCTGTAAAGCCCAGGGGGATGGAGGATGGAGTCCTTCCTGGCAGGCCTGAGAAAGGCAGCTGGAGTAGAGGATACCTTCCCAGTTCCCACCACCACAAACCACTCAGAAATACTAAGTACATAGGGGCACATGGAATTGAAAAGCACATGGATTAAACCTGGACAGCCCAGGAGAATGGAGGATGGAGTCCTTCCCGGCAGGTCTAAGAAAGGATGCTGGAGGATACCTTCCCCGTTCTCCCGCCCCAACCTACTCCGAAACGCTAAGTACATAGGGGCACATGGAGTTGAAAAGCACATGGATTAATCCAGAACAGCCCAGGAGAATGGAGGATGGAGTCCTTCCTGGCAGTCCTGACAAAGGCTGGTGGAGGATGCCTTCCCGTTCCCCAGCCCCAACCCACTCAGAAAAACAAAGTACATAGGGGCACATGGAGTTGAAAAGCACATAGATTAATCCTGGAAAGCCCAAGAGGATGGAGAATGGAGTCCTTCCCTGCAGGCATAACAAAGGCTGCTGGAGTGGACAATGCCTTCCCAGTTCCCCCACCCCGACCCACTCAGAAAGCCTAAGTACATAGGGGCACATGGAGTTGAAAAGCACATGGATTAATCCTGGAAAGCCCAGGAGGATGGAGGATGGAGTCCTTCCCGGAAGGCCTAACAAAGGCTGCTGGAGTGGAGGATGCCTTCCCAGTTCCCCCACCCTGACCCACTCAGAAACGCTAGGTACATAGGGACACATGGAGTTGAAAAGCACATGTATTAATCCTGGAAATCCCAGGAGGATGGAAGATGGAGTCCTTCCCAGCAGGCCTAAAAAAGCCTGCTGGAGTGGAGGATGCCTTACAGTTCCCCCCACCCCGACCCACTCAGAAACAGTAAGTTCATAGGGGCACATGGAGTTGAAAAGCACATGGATTAATCCTGGAAAGCCCAGGAGGATGGAGGATGGAGTCCTTCCCGGCCGGACTAACAAAGGATGAGGGAGGATGTATTCCCAGTTCCCCCGCCCCAACCCTCTCAGAAACACTAAGTACATAGGGGCACATGGAGTTGAAAAGCACATGGATTAATCCTGGAAAGCCCAGGAGGATGGAGGATGGAGTCCTTCCTGGCAGGCCCAACAAAGATTGATGGAGGATGCATTCCCAGTTCCCCCGCCCCAACCCTCTCAGAAACACTAAGTACATAGGGGCACATGGAGTTGAAATGCACATGGATTAATCCTGTACAACCCAGGAGAATGGAGGATGGAGTCCTTCCTGGCAGTCCTGACAAAGGCTGGTGGAGGATGCCTTCCCGTTCCCCAGCCCCAACCCACTCAGAAAAACAAAGTACATAGGAGCACATGGAGTTGAAAAGCACGTGGATAAATGAATGGAAAGCTCAGGAGGATGGAGGATGGAGTCCTTCGCAGCAGGCCTAACAAAGGCTGCTGGCGTGGAGGATGCCGTCCCAGTTCCCCCCACCCCGACCCACTCAGAAAGACTAAGTACATAGGGGCACATAGAGTTGAAAAGCACATGGATTAATCCTGGAAAGCCCAAGAGGATGGAGAATGGAGTCCTTCCCTTCTGGCGTAACAAAGGCTGCTGGAGTGGAGGATGCCTTCCCAGTTCCCCCCACCCCAAACCACTCAGGACCCTAAGTACATAGGGACACATGGAGTTTAAAAGAACATGGATTAATCCTGGAAAGCCCAGGAGGATGGAGGATGGAGTCCTTCCCGGCAGATATAAGAAATGATGCTGGAGGTTGCCTTCCCAGTTCCACCACCCCAACCCACTCAGAGCCCTAAGTGCATAGGGGAACATGGACTTGAAAAGCACATTGATTAATCCTGGAAAGCCCAGGAGGATGGAGTCCTTCCAGGCAGGCCTAAAAAAGCCTGGTGGAGTGGAGGATGCCTTCCCGTTCCCCAGCCCCAACCCACTCAGAAAGACTAAGTACATAGGGGCACATGGAGTTGAAAAGCACATGGATTAATCCTGGAAAGCCCAAGAGGATGGAGGATGGAGTCCTTCCCAGCAGGCCTAACAAAGGCTGCTGGAGTGGAGGATGCCTTCCCAGTTCCCCCCACCCCGACCCACTCAGAAAGACTAAGTACATAGGGGCACATGGAGTTGAAAAGCACATGGATAAATGACTGGAAAGCCCAGCAGGATGGAGGATGGAGTCCTTCCCGGCAGGCCTAACAAAGGATGATGGAGGATGTATTCCCAGTTCCCCCCGCCCCAACCCTCTCAGAACCCTAAGTACATAGGGACACATGGAGTTGAAAAGTACAAGGATTAATCCTGGAAAGCCCAGGAGGATGGAGGATGGAGTCCTTCCCGGCAGATATAAGAAAGGATGCTGGAGGTTGCCTTCCCAGTTCCCCCACCCCAACCCACTCAGAGCCCTAAGTACATAGGGGCACAGGGAGTTGAAAAGCACAAGGATTAATCCTGGAAAGCCCAGGAGGATGCAGGATGGAGTCCTTCCTGGCGGGCCTAACAAAGATTGATAGAGGATGCATTCCCAGTTCCCCCGCCCCAACCCTCTCAGAAACACTAAGTACATAGGGGCACATGGAGTTGAAATTCACATGGATTAATCCTGGAAAGCCCAGGAGGATGGAGGATGGAATCCTTCCTGGCAGGCCTAACAAAGGATGAGGGAGGATGCATTCCCAGTTCCCCCGCCCCAACCCTCTCAGAAACACGAAGTACATAGGGGCACATGGAGTTGAAAAGCACGTGGATGAATGACTGGCAAGCCCAGGAGGATGGAGGATGGAGTCCTTCCTGGCATTCCTGACAAAGGCTGGTGGAGGATGCCTTCCCGTTCCCCAGCCCCAACCCACTCAGAAAGACTCAGTATATAGGGGCACATGGAGTTGAAAAGCACATGGATAAATGACTGGAAAGCCGAAGAGGATGGAGGATGGAATCCTTCCCGGCAGGCCTAACAAAGGCTGCTGGAGTGGAGGATGTCTTCCCAGTTCCCCACCCTGACCCACTCAGAAACGCTAGGTACATAGGGACACATGGAGTTGAAAAGCACATGGATTAATCCTGGAAACCCCAGGAGGATGGAGGATGGAGTCCTTCCCGGCAGGCCTAACAAAGGATGATGGAGTGGAGGATGCCTTCCCAGTTCCCCCCACCCCGACCCACTCAGAAAGTCTAAGTACATAGGGGCACATGGAGTTGAAAAGCACATGGATAAATGACTGGAAAGCCCAGCAGGATGGAGGATGGAGTCCTTCCCGGCAGGCCTAACAAAGGATGATGGAGGATGTATTCCCAGTTCCCCCCGCCCCAACCCTCTCAGAACCCTAAGTACATAGGGACACATGGAGTTGAAAAGTACAAGGATTAATCCTGGAAAGCCCAGGAGGATGGAGGATGGAGTCCTTCCCGGCAGATATAAGAAAGGATGCTGGAGGTTGCCTTCCCAGTTCCCCCACCCCAACCCACTCAGAGCCCTAAGTACATAGGGGCACATGGAGTTGAAAAGCACAAGGATTAATCCTGGAAAGCCCAGGAGGATGCAGGATGGAGTCCTTCCTGGCAGGCCTAACAAAGGATGCTGGAGGATTCCTTCCCCGTTCCCCCGCCCCAACCCACTCAGAAACGCTAGGTACATAGGGGCACATGGAGTTGAAAAGCACATAGATAAATGACTGGAAAGCCCAGCAGGATGGAGGATGGAGTCCTTCCCGGCAGGCCTAACAAAGGCTGCTGGAGTGGAGGATGCCGTCCCAGTTCCCCCCACCCCGACCCACTCAGAAAGACTAAGTACATAGGGGCATATGGAGTTGAAAAGCACAAGGATTAATCCTGGAAAGCCTAGGAGGATGCAGGATGGAGTCCTTCCGGGCAGGCCTAACAAATGCTGCTGGAGTGGAGGATGCCTTCCCAGTTCCCCCCACCCCGACCCACTCAGAAAAACTAAGTACATAGGGGCACATGGAGTTGAAAAGCACATGGACAAATGACTGGAAAGCCCAGCAGGATGGAGGATGGAGTCCTTCCCGGCAGGCCTAACAAAGATTGATAGAGGATGCATTCCCAGTTCCCCCGCCCCAACCCTCTCAGAAACACTAAGTACATAGGGGCACATGGAGTTGAAATTCACATGGATTAATCCTGGAAAGCCCAGGAGGATGGAGGATGGAATCCTTCCTGGCAGGCCTGACAAAGGATGAGGGAGGATGCATTCCCAGTTCCCCCGCCCCAACCCTCTCAGAAACACGAAGTACATAGGGGCACATGGAGTTGAAAAGCACGTGGATAAATGACTGGCAAGCCCAGGAGGATGGAGGATGGAGTCCTTCCTGGCAGTCCTGACAAAGGCTGGTGGAGGATGCCTTCCCGTTCCCCAGCCCCAACCCACTCAGAAAGACTCAGTATATAGGGGCACATGGAGTTGAAAAGCACATGGATAAATGACTGGAAAGCCCAAGAGGATGGAGGATGGAGTCCTTCCCTGCAGGCGTAACAAAGGCTGCTGGAGTGGAGGATGCCTTCCCAGTTCCCCCCACCCCGACCCACTCAGAAAGACTAAGTACATAGGGGCACATGGAGTTGAAAAGCAAAAGGATTAATCCTGGAAAGCCTAGGATGTTGCAGGATGGAGTCCTTCCCAGCAGGCCTAACAAAGGCTGCTGGAGTGGAGGATGCCTTCCCAGTTCCCCCCACCCCGTTCCACTCAGAAAGACTAAGTACATAGGGGCACATGGAGTTGAAAAGCACATGGATTAATCCTGGAAAGCCCAGGAGGATGGAGGATGGAGTCCTTCCCGGCCGGACTAACAAAGGATGATGGAGGATGTATTCCCAGTTCCCCCGCCCCAACCCTCTCAGAAACACTAAGTACATAGGGGCACATTGAGCTGAAAAGCACATGGATTAATCCTGGAAAGCCGAGGAGGATAGAGGATGGAGTCCTTCCCGGCAGGCCTAACAAAGGGTGCTGGAGTGGAGGATGCCTTCGCGTTCCCCCGCCCCAACCCACTCAGAAAAACAAAGTACATAGGGGCACATGGAGTTGAAAAGCACGTGGATAAATGACTAGAAAGCCCAGGAGGATGGAGGATGGAGTCCTTCCCAGCAGGTCTAACAAAGGCTGCTGGAGTGGAGGATGCCTTCCCAGTTCCCCGCACCCCGACCCACTCAGAAAGACTAAGTACATAGGGGCACATGGAGTTGAAAAGCACATGGATTATTCCTGGAAAGCCCAGGAGGATGGAGGATGGAGTCCTTCCCGGCAGGTCTAAGAAAGGATGCTGGAGGATGCCTTCCCCGTTCTCCCGACCCAACCTACTCAGAAAGGCTAAGTACATAGGGGCACATGGAGTTGAAAAGCGCATGGATTAATCCTGGAAAGCCCAGGAGGATGGAGTCCTTCCAGGCAGGCCTAACAATGACTGAGGGAGTGGAGGATACTGTCCCAGGTCCCCCATCCCTGACCCACTCAGAAACACTAGGTACATAGGGACACATGCAGTCGAAAATGACATGGATTAATCCTGGAAAGCGCAGGAGGATAGAGGACGGAATCCTTCCCGGCAGGCCTAACAAAGGCTGCTGGAGTGGAGGATGCCTTCCCAGTTCCCCCCACCCCAACCCCCTCAGAACCTTAACTACATAGGGGCACATGGTGTTGAAAAGCACAAGGATTAATCCTGGAAAGCCCAGGAGGATGGTGGATGGAGTCCTTCCCGGCAGGCCTAACAAAGGCTGCTGGAGTGGAGGATGCCTTGCCAGTTCCCCCGCCCCAACCCTCTCAGAAACACTAAGTACATAGGGGCACATGGAGTTGAAAAGCACGTCGATTAATCCTGGAAAGCCCAGGAGGATGGAGGATGGAGTCCTTCCTGGCAGTCCTGACAAAGGCTGGTGGAGGATGCCTTCCCGTTCCCCAGCCCCAACCCACTCAGAAAGACTAAGTACATAGGGGCACATAGAGTTGAAAAGCACATGGATTAATCCTGGAAAACCCAAGAGGATGGAGGATGGAGTCCTTCCCAGCAGGCCTAACAAAGGCTGCTGGAGTGGAGGATGCCTTCCCAGTTCCCCCGCCCCAACCCTCTCAGAAACACTAAGTACATAGGGGCACATGGAGTTGAAAAGCACGTCGATTAATCCTGGAAAGCCCAGGAGGATGGAGGATGGAGTCCTTCCCGGCAGGCCTAACAAAGACTGATAGAGGATGCGTTCCCAGTTCCCCCGCCCCAACCCTCTCAGAAACACTAAGTACATAGGGGCACATGGAGTTGAAATTCACATGGATTAATCCTGGAAAGCCCAGGAGGATGGAGGATGGAATCCTTCCTGGCAGGCCTAACAAAGGATGAGGGAGGATGCATTCCCAGTTCCCCCGCCCCAACCCTCTCAGAAACACTAAGTACATAGGGGCACATGGAGTTGAAAAGCACGTGGATAAATGACTGGCAAGCCCAGGAGGATGGAGGATGGAGTCCTTCCTGGCAGTCCTGACAAAGGCTGGTGGAGGATGCCTTCCCGTTCCCCAGCCCCAACCCACTCAGAAAGACTAAGTACATAGGGGCACATGGAGTTGAAAAGCACATGGATTAATCCTGGAAAGCCCAAGAGGATGGAGGATGGAGTCCTTCCCAGCAGGCCTAACAAAGGCTGCTGGAGTGGAGGATGCCTTCCCAGTTCCCCCCACCCCGACCCACTCAGAAAGACTAAGTACATAGGGGCACATGGAGTTGAAAAGCACATGGATAAATGACTGGAAAGCCCAGCAGGATGGAGGATGGAGTCCTTCCCGGCAGGCCTAACAAAGGATGATGGAGGATGTATTCCCAGTTCCCCCCGCCCCAACCCTCTCAGAACCCTAAGTACATAGGGACACATGGAGTTGAAAAGTACAAGGATTAATCCTGGAAAGCCCAGGAGGATGGAGGATGGAGTCCTTCCCGGCAGATATAAGAAAGGATGCTGGAGGTTGCCTTCCCAGTTCCCCCACCGCAACCCACTCAGAGCCCTAAGTACATAGGGGCACAGGGAGTTGAAAAGCACAAGGATTAATCCTGGAAAGCCCAGGAGGATGCAGGATGGAGTCCTTCCCGGCAGGCCTAACAAAGATTGATAGAGGATGCATTCCCAGTTCCCCCGCCCCAACCCTCTCAGAAACACTAAGTACATAGGGGCACATGGAGTTGAAATTCACATGGATTAATCCTGGAAAGCCGAGGAGGATGGAGGATGGAATCCTTCCCGGCAGGCCTAACAAAGGCTGCTGGAGTGGAGGATGCCTTCCCAGTTTCCCCACCCTGACCCACTCAGAAATGGTAGGTACATAGGGACACAGGGAGTTGAAAAGCACATGGATTAATCCTGGAAAGCCCAGGAGGATGGAGTCCTTCCTGGCAGGCCTAAAAAAGCCTGCTCGAGTGGAGGATACCTTCTAGTTGCCCCCACCCCGACCCGCTCAGAAAAAATAAGTTCATAGGGGCACATGGAGTTGAAAAGAACAGGGATTAATCCTGGAGAGCCAAGGAAGATGGAGGATGGAGTCCTTCCCGGCAGTCCTAACAAAGGCTGCTGGTCTGGAGGATGCCTTCCCCGTTCCCCCCAACCCAACCCTCTCAGAGCCCTAAGTACATAGGGGCACATGGAATTGAAAAGAACATGGATTAATCCTGGAAAGCCTAGGAGGATGGAAGATGGAGTCCTTCCCGGCAGGCCTAACAAAGGATGATGGAGGATGCATTCCCAGTTCCCCCGCCCCACCCTCTCAGAAACACTAAGTACATAGGGGCACATGGATTTGAAATGCACATGGATTTGAAATGCACATGGATTAATCTTGGAATGCCCAGAAGGACGGAGTATGGAGTCCTTCCCGGCAGGCCTAAAAAGGATGCTGGAGGATACCTTCCCAGTTCCCCCCGCCCCAACCCACTCAGGAACTCTAAATGCATAGGGGCACATGGAGATGAAAAGCGCAGATATTAATCCTGGAAAGCCCAGGAGGATGGAGGATGGAGTCCTTCCCGGGAGGCCTGAGAAAGCCTGCTGGAGAAGGCCTTCCCAGTTCCCCCGCCGCAACCCACTCAAAAACACTAAGTACATGGGGGCACATGGAGTTGAAGAGCACGTCGATTAATCCTGGAAAGCCCTGGAGGATGGAGGATGGAGTCTTTCCTGTCAGGACTGACAAAGGTTGCTGGAGTGGAGGATGCCTTCCCAGTTCCCCCCACCCCAACCCCCTCAGAACCTTAACTACATAGGGGCACATGGTGTTGAAAAGCACAAGGATTAATCCTGGAAAGCCCAGGAGGATGGTGGATGGAGTCCTTCCCGGCAGGCCTAACAAAGGCTGTTGGAGTGGAGGATGCCTTCCCAGTTCCCCCACCCCAACCCACTCAGAGCCCTAAGTACATAGCGGCACATGGAGTTGAAAAGCACGTCGATTAATCCTGGAAACCCCAGGAGGATGGAGGATGGAGTCCTTCCCGGCAGGCCTAACAAAGGATGATGGAGGATGTATTCCCAGTTCCCCCCGCCCCAACCCTCTCAGAACCCTAAGTACATAGGGACACATGGAGTTGAGAAGCACAAGGATTAATCCTGGAAAGCCCAGCAGGATGGAGGATGGAATCCTTCCCGGCAGGCCTAACAAAGGCTGCTGGAGTGGAAGATGCCTTCCCAGTTCCCCCACCCTGACCCACTCAGAAATGGTAGGTACATAGGGACACATGGAGTTGAAAAGCACATGGATTAATCCTGGAAAGCCCAGGAGGATGTAGGATGGAGTCCTTCCCCGAAGGCCTAACAAAGGATGCTGGTGGATGCCTTCCCAGTTCGCCCCACCCCGACCCACTCAGAAACACAAAGTACATAGGGGCACATGGAGTTGAAAAGTACATGGATTAATCTTGTAAAGCTGAGGAGGATGGAGGATGGCGTCCTTACCGGAAGGCCTAAGTAAGGCTGCTGGTGTGGAGGATGCCTTCCCAGTTTCCCCCACCCCGACCCACTCAGAAAGACTAAGTACATAGGGGCACATGGAGTTGAAAAGCACGTCAATTCATCCTGGAAAGCCCAGGAGGATGGAGGATGGAGTCCTTCCCGGCAGGCCTGAGAAAGGCTGCTGGAGGATGCCTTCCCAGTTCCCCCCGCCCCAACCGACTCAGGAACACTAAGTACATAGGGGCACATGGAGCTGAAAAGCACATGGATTAATCCTGGAAAGCCAAGGAGGATAGAGGATGGAGTCCTTCCCGGCAGGCCTAACAAAGGGTGCTGGAGTGGAGGATGCCTTCGCGTTCCCCCGCCCCAACCCACTCAGAAAAACAAAGTACATAGGGGCACATGGAGTTGAAAAGCACGTGGATAAATGACTAGAAAGCCCAGGAGGATGGAGGATGGAGTCCTTCCCAGGAGGTCTAACAAAGGCTGCTGGAGTGGAGGATGCCTTCCCAGTTCCCCGCACCCCGACCCACTCAGAAAGACTAAGTACATAGGGGCACATGGAGTTGAAAAGCACATGGATTATTCCTGGAAAGCCCAGGAGGATGGAGGATGGAGTCCTTCCCGGCAGGTCTAAGAAAGGATGCTGGAGGATGCCTTCCCCGTTCTCCCGCCCCAACCTACTCAGAAAGGCTAAGTACATAGGGGCACATGGAGTTGAAAAGCGCATGGATTAATCCTGGAAAGCCCAGGAGGATGGAGTCCTTCCAGGCAGGCCTAACAATGACTGAGGGAGTGGAGGATACTGTCCCAGGTCCCCCATCCCTGACCCACTCAGAAACACTAGGTACATAGGGACACATGCAGTCGAAAATGACATGGATTAATCCTGGAAAGCGCAGGAGGATGGAGGACGGAATCCTTCCCGACAGGCCTAACAAAGGCTGCTGGAGTGGAGGATGCCTTCCCAGTTCCCCCCACCCCAACCCCCTCAGAACCTTAACTACATAGGGGCACATGGTGTTGAAAAGCACAAGGATTAATCCTGGAAAGCCCAGGAGGATGGTGGATGGAGTCCTTCCCGGCAGGCCTAACAAAGGCTGCTGGAGTGGAGGATGCCTTGCCAGTTCCCCCGCCCCAACCCTCTCAGAAACACTAAGTACATAGGGGCACATGGAGTTGAAAAGCACGTCGATTAATCCTGGAAAGCCCAGGAGGATGGAGGATGGAGTCCTTCCTGGCAGTCCTGACAAAGGCTGGTGGAGGATGCCTTCCCGTTCCCCAGCCCCAACCCACTCAGAAAGACTAAGTACATAGGGGCACATAGAGTTGAAAAGCACATGGATTAATCCTGGAAAACCCAAGAGGATGGAGGATGGAGTCCTTCCCAGCAGGCCTAACAAAGGCTGCTGGAGTGGAGGATGCCTTCCCAGTTCCCCCGCCCCAACCCTCTCAGAAACACTAAGTACATAGGGGCACATGGAGTTGAAAAGCACGTCGATTAATCCTGGAAAGCCCAGGAGGATGGAGGATGGAGTCCTTCCCGGCAGGCCTAACAAAGACTGATAGAGGATGCGTTCCCAGTTCCCCCGCCCCAACCCTCTCAGAAACACTAAGTACATAGGGGCACATGGAGTTGAAAAGCACGTGGATAAATGACTGGCAAGCCCAGGAGGATGGAGGATGGAGTCCTTCCTGGCAGTCCTGACAAAGGCTGGTGGAGGATGCCTTCCCGTTCCCCAGCCCCAACCCACTCAGAAAGACTAAGTACATAGGGGCACATGGAGTTGAAAAGCACATGGATTAATCCTGGAAAGCCCAAGAGGATGGAGGATGGAGTCCTTCCCAGCAGGCCTAACAAAGGCTGCTGGAGTGGAGGATGCCTTCCCAGTTCCCCCCACCCCGACCCACTCAGAAAGACTAAGTACATAGGGGCACATGGAGTTGAAAAGCACATGGATTAATCCTGGAAAGCCCAAGAGGATGGAGGATGGAGTCCTTCCCAGCAGGCCTAACAAAGGCTGCTGGAGTGGAGGATGCCTTCCCAGTTCCCCCCACCCCGACCCACTCAGAAAGACTAAGTACATAGGGGCACATGGAGTTGAAAAGCACATGGATAAATGACTGGAAAGCCCAGCAGGATGGAGGATGGAGTCCTTCCCGGCAGGCCTAACAAAGGATGATGGAGGATGTATTCCCAGTTCCCCCCGCCCCAACCCTCTCAGAACCCTAAGTACATAGGGACACATGGAGTTGAAAAGTACAAGGATTAATCCTGGAAAGCCCAGGAGGATGGAGGATGGAGTCCTTCCCGGCAGATATAAGAAAGGATGCTGGAGGTTGCCTTCCCAGTTCCCCCACCGCAACCCACTCAGAGCCCTAAGTACATAGGGGCACAGGGAGTTGAAAAGCACAAGGATTAATCCTGGAAAGCCCAGGAGGATGCAGGATGGAGTCCTTCCCGGCAGGCCTAACAAAGATTGATAGAGGATGCATTCCCAGTTCCCCCGCCCCAACCCTCTCAGAAACACTAAGTACATAGGGGCACATGGAGTTGAAATTCACATGGATTAATCCTGGAAAGCCCAGGAGGATGGAGGATGGAATCCTTCCTGGCAGGCCTAACAAAGGATGAGGGAGGATGCATTCCCAGTTCCCCCGCCCCAACCCTCTCAGAAACACTAAGTACATAGGGGCACATGGAGTTGAAAAGCACGTGGATAAATGACTGGCAAGCCCAGGAGGATGGAGGATGGAGTCCTTCCTGGCAGTCCTGACAAAGGCTGGTGGAGGATGCCTTCCCGTTCCCCAGCCCCAACCCACTCAGAAAGACTAAGTACATAGGGGCACATGGAGTTGAAAAGCACATGGATTAATCCTGGAAAGCCCAAGAGGATGGAGGATGGAGTCCTTCCCAGCAGGCCTAACAAAGGCTGCTGGAGTGGAGGATGCCTTCCCAGTTCCCCCCACCCCGACCCACTCAGAAAGACTAAGTACATAGGGGCACATGGAGTTGAAAAGCACATGGATAAATGACTGGAAAGCCCAGCAGGATGGAGGATGGAGTCCTTCCCGGCAGGCCTAACAAAGGATGATGGAGGATGTATTCCCAGTTCCCCCCGCCCCAACCCTCTCAGAACCCTAAGTACATAGGGACACATGGAGTTGAAAAGTACAAGGATTAATCCTGGAAAGCCCAGGAGGATGGAGGATGGAGTCCTTCCCGGCAGATATAAGAAAGGATGCTGGAGGTTGCCTTCCCAGTTCCCCCACCCCAACCCACTCAGAGCCCTAAGTACATAGGGGCACAGGGAGTTGAAAAGCACAAGGATTAATCCTGGAAAGCCCAGGAGGATGCAGGATGGAGTCCTTCCTGGCAGGCCTAACAAAGATTGATAGAGGATGCATTCCCAGTTCCCCCGCCCCAACCCTCTCAGAAACACTAAGTACATAGGGGCACATGGAGTTGAAATTCACATGGATTAATCCTGGAAAGCCCAGGAGGATGGAGGATGGAATCCTTCCTGGCAGGCCTAACAAAGGATGAGGGAGGATGCATTCCCAGTTCCCCCGCCCCAACCCTCTCAGAAACACGAAGTACATAGGGGCACATGGAGTTGAAAAGCACGTGGATAAATGACTGGCAAGCCCAGGAGGATGGAGGATGGAGTCCTTCCTGGCATTCCTGACAAAGGCTGGTGGAGGATGCCTTCCCGTTCCCCAGCCCCAACCCACTCAGAAAGACTCAGTATATAGGGGCACATGGAGTTGAAAAGCACATGGATAAATGACTGGAAAGCCCAAGAGGATGGAGGATGGAATCCTTCCCGGCAGGCCTAACAAAGGCTGCTGGAGTGGAGGATGTCTTCCCAGTTCCCCACCCTGACCCACTCAGAAACGCTAGGTACATAGGGACACATGGAGTTGAAAAGCACATGGATTAATCCTGGAAACCCCAGGAGGATGGAGGATGGAGTCCTTCCCGGCAGGCCTAACAAAGGATGATGGAGTGGAGGATGCCTTCCCAGTTCCCCCCACCCCGACCCACTCAGAAAGTCTAAGTACATAGGGGCACATGGAGTTGAAAAGCACATGGATAAATGACTGGAAAGCCCAGCAGGATGGAGGATGGAGTCCTTCCCGGCAGGCCTAACAAAGGATGATGGAGGATGTATTCCCAGTTCCCCCCGCCCCAACCCTCTCAGAACCCTAAGTACATAGGGACACATGGAGTTGAAAAGTACAAGGATTAATCCTGGAAAGCCCAGGAGGATGGAGGATGGAGTCCTTCCCGGCAGATATAAGAAAGGATGCTGGAGGTTGCCTTCCCAGTTCCCCCACCCCAACCCACTCAGAGCCCTAAGTACATAGGGGCACATGGAGTTGAAAAGCACAAGGATTAATCCTGGAAAGCCCAGGAGGATGCAGGATGGAGTCCTTCCAGGCAGGCCTAACAAAGGATGCTGGAGGATTCCTTCCCCGTTCCCCCGCCCCAACCCACTCAGAAACGCTAGGTACATAGGGGCACATGGAGTTGAAAAGCACATAGATAAATGACTGGAAAGCCCAGCAGGATGGAGGATGGAGTCCTTCCCGGCAGGCCTAACAAAGGCTGCTGGAGTGGAGGATGCCGTCCCAGTTCCCCCCACCCCGACCCACTCAGAAAGACTAAGTACATAGGGGCATATGGAGTTGAAAAGCACAAGGATTAATCCTGGAAAGCCTAGGAGGATGCAGGATGGAGTCCTTCCGGGCAGGCCTAACAAATGCTGCTGGAGTGGAGGATGCCTTCCCAGTTCCCCCCACCCCGACCCACTCAGAAAAACTAAGTACATAGGGGCACATGGAGTTGAAAAGCACATGGACAAATGACTGGAAAGCCCAGCAGGATGGAGGATGGAGTCCTTCCCGGCAGGCCTAACAAAGATTGATAGAGGATGCATTCCCAGTTCCCCCGCCCCAACCCTCTCAGAAACACTAAGTACATAGGGGGACATGGAGTTGAAATTCACATGGATTAATCCTGGAAAGCCCAGGAGGATGGAGGATGGAATCCTTCCTGGCAGGCCTAACAAAGGATGAGGGAGGATGCATTCCCAGTTCCCCCGCCCCAACCCTCTCAGAAACACGAAGTACATAGGGGCACATGGAGTTGAAAAGCACGTGGATAAATGACTGGCAAGCCCAGGAGGATGGAGGATGGAGTCCTTCCTGGCAGTCCTGACAAAGGCTGGTGGAGGATGCCTTCCCGTTCCCCAGCCCCAACCCACTCAGAAAGACTCAGTATATAGGGGCACATGGAGGTGAAAAGCACATGGATAAATGACTGGAAAGCCCAAGAGGATGGAGGATGGAGTCCTTCCCAGCAGGCCTAACAAAGGCTGCTGGAGTGGAGGATGCCTTCCCAGTTCCCCCCACCCCGTTCCACTCAGAAAGACTAAGTACATAGGGGCACATGGAGTTGAAAAGCACATGGATTAATCCTGGAAAGCCCAGGAGGATGGAGGATGGAGTCCTTCCCGGCCGGACTAACAAAGGATGATGGAGGATGTATTCCCAGTTCCCCCGCCCCAACCCTCTCAGAAACACTAAGTACATAGGGGCACATGGAGTTGAAAAGCACATGGATTAATCCTGGAAAGCCCAGGAGGATGGAGGATGGAGTCCTTCCCGGCAGGCCCAACAAAGATTGATGGAGGATGCATTCCCAGTTCCCCCGCCCCAACCCTCTCAGAAACACTAAGTACATAGGGGCACATGGAGTTGAAATGCACATGGATTAATCCTGTACAACCCAGGAGAATGGAGGATGGAGTCCTTCCTGGCAGTCCTGACAAAGGCTGGTGGAGGATGCCTTCCCGTTCCCCAGCCCCAACCCACTCAGAGAAACAAAGTACATAGGAGCACATGGAGTTGAAAAGCACGTGGATAAATGAATGGAAAGCTCAGGAGGATGGAGGATGGAGTCCTTCGCAGCAGGCCTAACAAAGGCTGCTGGCGTGGAGGATGCCGTCCCAGTTCCCCCCACCCCGACCCACTCAGAAAGACTAAGTACATAGGGGCACATAGAGTTGAAAAGCACATGGATTAATCCTGGAAAGCCCAAGAGGATGGAGAATGGAGTCCTTCCCTTCTGGCGTAACAAAGGCTGCTGGAGTGGAGGATGCCTTCCCAGTTCCCCCCACCCCAAACCACTCAGGACCCTAAGTACATAGGGAAACATAGTTCCCCCCACCCCGACCCACTCAGAAAGACTAAGTACATAGGGGCACATGGAGTTGAAAAGCACAAGGATTAATCCTGGAAAGCCGAAGAGGATGGAGGATGGAATCCTTCCCGGCAGGCCTAACAAAGCGTTTCTGAGTGGGTCAGGGTGGGGGAACTGGGAAGACATCCTCCACTCCAGCAGCCTTTGTTAGGCCTGCCGGGAAGGATTCCATCCTCCATCCTCTTCGGCTTTCCAGGATTAATCCTTGTGCTTTTCAACTCCATGTGCCCCTATGTACTTAGTCTTTCTGAGTGGGTCGGGGTGGGGGGAACTGGGAAGGCATCCTCCACTCCAGCAGCCTTTGTTAGGCCTGCCGGGAAGGATTCCATCCTCCATCCTCTTGGGCTTTCCAGGATTAATCCATGTGCTTTTCAACTCTATGTGCCCCTATGTACTTGCAGGTACTTCCAGGTACTTGCAGATGAGACTGGAGGACAGCCTGCAGAGGAAGAATCACAGGGGAACCTGCATGAGAGTGAGCAAGAGGCTAAAGGTCAGTCAAACAGAGGCGATGAAACCCAGGCCTACAAGAAGAAGAAGAGAAGAGTGGTAGTAGTGGGAGACTCCTTGCTGCGTGGGATCGAGACCCAAGTATGTCGCGAAGCCCCGTGGACTCGCCAGGTATGTTTTCTCCCGGGAAGACAGATTAGAGACGTGACTGAAAGGTTGCCTGCACTCATAAAGCCCACTGACAGGTATCCCTTTCTTCTCATCCATGTGGGAACAAATGATACCGCCAAGCGGAGCTACGAAGAGATTACGTCAGACTTTGAAGCTTTGGGAAGGAAACTCAAGAACTTTGGGGCCCAGATAGTTTTCTCATCCATCCTTCCAGTAGTTAGAAGAGGGATAGAAAGGGAACGAAAAATACTCCGGGTGAATGACTGGCTACGAAGGTGGTGCCGACGAGAGAGATTTGGATTCTGGGACCACGGGCTATACTTCCTGGAAGATGGGCTGTTGGCTAGGGACGGGTTGCACCTCACAAAGGCTGGGAAGAATGTGTTTGGCCACAGCATGAAGAACTTCATCAGGAGGGCTTTAAACTGAATCCTATGGGGAAGGGAGATGTAATGTTGGGGGTAACAATGGACGTAGGCGCATGCACTGCAATGGAGAGAACAGCGCTGATAGCGCCCAATAATAGTCTTCAGACACATGTAGGAAGAAAGCCAGACTATGAAGCACATGGTCTTCGATGTCTATATACTAATGCCCAGAGTATGGGAAACAAACAGAACGAACTTGAACTCTTAATACAGGAGGGAAATTATGACTTGATAGGTATAACTGAGACTTGGTGGGATGACTCTCATGACTGGAATACAGCAGTTGAAGGATATAACTTGTTCAAAAAGAACAGGAGGAACAGAAAGGGAGGCGGGGTTGCACTGTATGTGAAAAATACATATATCTGCACAGAAATACAGGAGGAGGAGCTTGGTAGCCCCATCGAGAGCATCTGGGTTGAAATAAATGGAGCAAAGAATAAAAGGAACCTGGTGGTCGGAGTCTACTACCGGCCACCCAATCAAGGAGAAGCCAAGGATGAAACTTTTGAAAAGCAAATAGCCAATGTTTTAAGGAAGCATGATGTAGTAGTAATGGGGGACTTCAATTTCCCTGATATTTGTTGGGAGACAAATTCTGCAAAACATGGCCCCTCCAGGAAATTCCTGACTTGTGTGGCGGATAACTTCCTCCTACAGAAAGTAGAGGAAGGAACTAGAGGATCGGCTATCCTTGACTTGATCCTAACCAACAGAGATGACTTAGTGGATAAAGTAGCAGTTACAGGAACTCTGGGGGAAAGCGACCATGTTGTACTTGAGTTCTTGGTTCTAAGGGAAGCAAAAGCCGAGTGTACTCAAACGCGTACCCTGGATTTTAGGAAAGCTGATTTTAATAAACTCAGAACAATGATCAGTAAGGTCCCATGGCAAGCAATGCTAGCGAGAAAAGGAGTCCAAGATGGGTGGGAACTTTTAAAAAAGGAAATTCTCAAGGCACAATCACAAACAATTCCAACAAGAAGAAAAGGTGGAAGACAACAGAAGAAGCCAATGTGGCTTCACAAAAAGCTTAGGGATGACCTGAAAACAAAAAAGGACACATATAGGAAGTGGAAAGAAGGCCAAGTAACAAAGGAAGAGTACAGGCAGGTAGCACAGAATTGCAGGGATGGCGTCAGGAAGGCTAAAGCGGAGAACGAGGTGAGGTTAGCGAGGGATGCTAAAAACAACAAAAAGGCTTTCTTCAGCTACGTGCATAGTAAAAGGCAGAGGAAAGAAATGGTTGTTCAGCTATTAAATAAGGATGGCAAAATGATAACAGAGGACAAAGAAAAGGCAGAGGTGCTCAATTCCTACTTTGGCTCAGTCTTCTCCCAAAAGAGGGTCTATGACCCCCCTGGCAAAGGCGAAGTACAGGCTGAAGGGGCAGGATTGCAGCTTGAGATCGACAGGCATATGGTCAAGGAACACCACATTACTTTGAATGAGTTCAAATCTCCAGGGCCAGATGAACTGCATCCTAGAGTCATAAAGGAACTGGCAGAAGAGCTCTCAGAACCGCTGTCTATTCTCTTTGAGAAATCATGGAGGACCGGGGAAGTGCCAGATGACTGGAGGAGGGCTAACGTTGTCCCTATCTTCAAAAAGGGTAAAAAGGAGGAACCTGGGAACTACAGACCAGTCAGTCTGACATCAATCCCTGGGAAAATTCTGGAGCAGATCATAAAGCAATCCATCTGGAAGCACCTTGACAACAATGCAGTGATTACTCGAAGCCAACATGGATTTGTCAAAAACAAGTCCTGCCAGACAAATCTGATCTCATTTTTTGATCAAGTCACCTCCCTTGTAGACCTAACAAAGGCTGCTGGAGTGGAGGATGTCTTCCCAGTTCCCCCACCCTGACCCACTCAGAAACGCTAGGTACATAGGGACACATGGAGTTGAAAAGCACATGGATTAATCCTGGAAACCCCAGGAGGATGGAGGATGGAGTCCTTCCCGGCAGGCCTAACAAAGATTGATGGAGGATGCATTCCCAGTTCCCCCGCCCCAACCCTCTCAGAAACACTAAGTACATAAGGGCACATGGAGTTGAAATGCACACTGGTTAATCCTGGACAGCCCAGGAGAATGGAGGATGGAGTCCTTCCTGGCAGGTCTAAGAAAGGATGTTGGAGGATACCTTCCCCGTTCTCCCGCCCCACCCTACTCCGAAACACTAAGTACATAGGGGCACATGGAGTTGAAAAGCACATGGATTAATCCTGTACAGCCCAGGAGAATGGAGGATGGAGTCCTTCCTGGCAGTCCTGACAAAGGCTGGTGGAGGATGCCTTCCCGTTCCCCAGCCCCAACCCAATCAGAAACACTAAGTACATGGGGGAACATGGAGTTGAAAAACACATGGATTAATCCTGGAAAGCCCAGGAGGATGGAGGATGGAGTCCTTCCCAGCAGACCTGAGAAAGGCTGCTGGAGGATGCCTTCCCAGTTCCCCCGCCGCAACCCACTCAAAAACAGTAAGTACATAGGGGCACATGGAGTTGAAACGCTCATGGATTAATCCTGGAAAGCCGAAAAGGATGGAGGATGGAATCCTTCCCGGAAGGCCTAACAAAGGCTGCTGGCGTGGAGGATGCCTTCCCAGTTCCCCCACCCTCACCCACTCAGAAACGCTAGGTACATAGGGACACATGGAGTTGAAAAGCAGATGGATTAATACTGGAAAGCCCAAGAGGATGGAGAATGGAGTCCTTCCCTGCAGGCGTAAGAAAGGCTGCTGGAGTGGAGGATGCCTTCCAAGTTCCCCCCACCCCAACCGACTCAGAAAGACTAAGTACATAGGGGCACATGGAATTGAAAAGCACATGGATTAATCCTGGAAAGCCCAGGAGGATGGAGGATGGAGTCCTTCCCGGCAGGCCTAAAAAAGCCTGCTGGAGTGGAGGATGCCTAACAGTTCCCCCCACCCCGACCCACTCAGAAACAGTAAATTCATAGGGGCACATGGAGTTGAAAAGCACATGGATTAATCCTGGAAAGCCCAGGAGGAGGGAGTCCTTCCCGGCAGGCCTAACAAAGGATGATGGAGGATGTATTCCCAGTTCCCCCCCCCCCAACCCTCTCAGAAACCCTAAGTACATAGGGGCACATGGAGTTGAAAAGCACAAGGATTAATCCTGGAAAGCCGAGGAGGATGGAGGATGGAATCCTTCCCGGCAGGACTAACAAAGGCTGCTGGAGTGGAGGATGCCTTCCCAGTTCCCCCCACCCCAAACCGCTCAGGACCCTAAGTACATAGGGACACATGGAGTTGAAAAGCACATGGATTAATCCTGGAAAGCCCAGGAGGATGGAGTCCTTCCAGGCAGGCCTAAAAAAACCTGGTGGAGTGGAGGATGCCTTCCAGTTCCCCCCACCCCGACGCACTCAGAAAGACGAAGTACATAGGGGCACATGGAGTTGAAAAGCACAAGGATTAATCCTGGTGAGCCCAGGAGGATGGAGGATGGAGGATGGAGTCCTTCCCGGCAGGCCTAACAAAGGCTGCTGGAGTGGCGGATGCCTTCCCAGTTCCCCCCACCCGAACCCACTGAGAATGCTAACTACATAGGGGCACATGGTGTTGAAAAGCACAAGGATTAATCCTGGAAAGCCCAGGAGGATGGAGGATGGAGTCCTTCCTGGCAGGCCTAACAAAGGCTACTGGAGTAGAGGATGCCTTCCCAGTTCCCCCCACCCCAACCCTCTCAGAACGCTATCTACATAGGGGCACATGGAGTTGAAATGCACATGGATTAATCCTGGAAAGCCCAGGAGGATGGAGGATGGAGTCCTTCCTGGCAGATATAAGAAAGGATGCTGGAGGTTGCCTTCCCAGTTCCCCCACCCCAACCCACTCAGAGCCCTAAGTACATAGGGGCACATGGAGTTGAAAAGCACGTCAATTAATCCTGGAAAGCCCAGGAGGATGGAGGATGGAGTCCTTCCCGGCAGGCCTAACAAAGATTGAAGGAGGATGCATTCCCAGTTCCGCCGCCCGAACCCTCTCAGAAACACTAAGTACATAGGGGCACGTGGAGTTGAAATTCACATGGATTAATCCTGTAAAGCCCAGGGGGATGGAGGATGGAGTCCTTCCTGGCAGGCCTGAGAAAGGCAGCTGGAGTAGAGGATACCTTCCCAGTTCCCACCACCACAAACCACTCAGAAATACTAAGTACATAGGGGCACATGGAATTGAAAAGCACATGGATTAAACCTGGACAGCCCAGGAGAATGGAGGATGGAGTCCTTCCCGGCAGGTCTAAGAAAGGATGCTGGAGGATACCTTCCCCGTTCTCCCGCCCCAACCTACTCCGAAACGCTAAGTACATAGGGGCACATGGAGTTGAAAAGCACATGGATTAATCCAGAACAGCCCAGGAGAATGGAGGATGGAGTCCTTCCTGGCAGTCCTGACAAAGGCTGGTGGAGGATGCCTTCCCGTTCCCCAGCCCCAACCCACTCAGAAAAACAAAGTACATAGGGGCACATGGAGTTGAAAAGCACATAGATTAATCCTGGAAAGCCCAAGAGGATGGAGAATGGAGTCCTTCCCTGCAGGCATAACAAAGGCTGCTGGAGTGGACAATGCCTTCCCAGTTCCCCCACCCCGACCCACTCAGAAAGCCTAAGTACATAGGGGCACATGGAGTTGAAAAGCACATGGATTAATCCTGGAAAGCCCAGGAGGATGGAGGATGGAGTCCTTCCCGGAAGGCCTAACAAAGGCTGCTGGAGTGGAGGATGCCTTCCCAGTTCCCCCACCCTGACCCACTCAGAAACGCTAGGTACATAGGGACACATGGAGTTGAAAAGCACATGTATTAATCCTGGAAATCCCAGGAGGATGGAAGATGGAGTCCTTCCCAGCAGGCCTAAAAAAGCCTGCTGGAGTGGAGGATGCCTTACAGTTCCCCCCACCCCGACCCACTCAGAAACAGTAAGTTCATAGGGGCACATGGAGTTGAAAAGCACATGGATTAATCCTGGAAAGCCCAGGAGGATGGAGGATGGAGTCCTTCCCGGCCGGACTAACAAAGGATGAGGGAGGATGTATTCCCAGTTCCCCCGCCCCAACCCTCTCAGAAACACTAAGTACATAGGGGCACATGGAGTTGAAAAGCACATGGATTAATCCTGGAAAGCCCAGGAGGATGGAGGATGGAGTCCTTCCTGGCAGGCCCAACAAAGATTGATGGAGGATGCATTCCCAGTTCCCCCGCCCCAACCCTCTCAGAAACACTAAGTACATAGGGGCACATGGAGTTGAAATGCACATGGATTAATCCTGTACAACCCAGGAGAATGGAGGATGGAGTCCTTCCTGGCAGTCCTGACAAAGGCTGGTGGAGGATGCCTTCCCGTTCCCCAGCCCCAACCCACTCAGAAAAACAAAGTACATAGGAGCACATGGAGTTGAAAAGCACGTGGATAAATGAATGGAAAGCTCAGGAGGATGGAGGATGGAGTCCTTCGCAGCAGGCCTAACAAAGGCTGCTGGCGTGGAGGATGCCGTCCCAGTTCCCCCCACCCCGACCCACTCAGAAAGACTAAGTACATAGGGGCACATAGAGTTGAAAAGCACATGGATTAATCCTGGAAAGCCCAAGAGGATGGAGAATGGAGTCCTTCCCTTCTGGCGTAACAAAGGCTGCTGGAGTGGAGGATGCCTTCCCAGTTCCCCCCACCCCAAACCACTCAGGACCCTAAGTACATAGGGACACATGGAGTTTAAAAGAACATGGATTAATCCTGGAAAGCCCAGGAGGATGGAGGATGGAGTCCTTCCCGGCAGATATAAGAAATGATGCTGGAGGTTGCCTTCCCAGTTCCACCACCCCAACCCACTCAGAGCCCTAAGTGCATAGGGGAACATGGACTTGAAAAGCACATTGATTAATCCTGGAAAGCCCAGGAGGATGGAGTCCTTCCAGGCAGGCCTAAAAAAGCCTGGTGGAGTGGAGGATGCCTTCCAGTTCCCCCCACCCCGATGCACTCAGAAAGACGAAGTACATAGGGGCACATGGAGTTGAAAAGCACAAGGATTAATCCTGGAAAGCCCAGGAGGATGGAGGATGGAGTCCTTCCCAGCAGGCCTAACAAAGGCTGCTGGAGTGGAGGATGCCTTCCAGGTTCCCCCCACCCCGACCCACTCAGAAAGACTAAGTACATAGGGGCACATGGAGTTGAAAAGCACATGGATAAATGACTGGAAAGCCCAGCAGGATGGAGGATGGAGTCCTTCCCGGCAGGCCTAACAAAGGATGATGGAGGATGTATTCCCAGTTCCCCCCGCCCCAACCCTCTCAGAACCCTAAGTACATAGGGACACATGGAGTTGAAAAGTACAAGGATTAATCCTGGAAAGCCCAGGAGGATGGAGGATGGAGTCCTTCCCGGCAGATATAAGAAAGGATGCTGGAGGTTGCCTTCCCAGTTCCCCCACCCCAACCCACTCAGAGCCCTAAGTACATAGGGGCACATGGAGTTGAAAAGCACAAGGATTAATCCTGGAAAGCCCAGGAGGATGCAGGATGGAGTCCTTCCTGGCAGGCCTAACAAAGGATGCTGGAGGATTCCTTCCCCGTTCCCCCGCCCCAACCCACTCAGAAACGCTAGGTACATAGGGGCACATGGAGTTGAAAAGCACATAGATAAATGACTGGAAAGCCAGGCAGGATGGAGGATGGAGTCCTTCCCGGCAGGCCTAACAAAGGCTGCTGGAGTGGAGGATGCCGTCCCAGTTCCCCCCACCCCGACCCACTCAGAAAAACTAAGTACATAGGGGCACATGGAGTTGAAAAGCACATGGACAAATGACTGGAAAGCCCAGCAGGATGGAGGATGGAGTCCTTCCCGGCAGGCCTAACAAAGATTGATAGAGGATGCATTCCCAGTTCCCCCGCCCCAACCCTCTCAGAAACACGAAGTACATAGGGGCACATGGAGTTGAAAAGCACGTGGATAAATGACTGGCAAGCCCAGGAGGATGGAGGATGGAGTCCTTCCTGGCAGTCCTGACAAAGGCTGGTGGAGGATGCCTTCCCGTTCCCCAGCCCCAACCCACTCAGAAAGACTCAGTATATAGGGGCACATGGAGTTGAAAAGCACATGGATAAATGACTGGAAAGCCCAAGAGGATGGAGGATGGAGTCCTTCCCTGCAGGCGTAACAAAGGCTGCTGGAGTGGAGGATGCCTTCCCAGTTCCCCCCACCCCGACCCACTCAGAAAGACTAAGTACATAGGGGCACATGGAGTTGAAAAGCAAAAGGATTAATCCTGGAAAGCCTAGGATGTTGCAGGATGGAGTCCTTCCCAGCAGGCCTAACAAAGGCTGCTGGAGTGGAGGATGCCTTCCCAGTTCCCCCCACCCCGTTCCACTCAGAAAGACTAAGTACATAGGGGCACATGGAGTTGAAAAGCACATGGATTAATCCTGGAAAGCCCAGGAGGATGGAGGATGGAGTCCTTCCCGGCCGGACTAACAAAGGATGATGGAGGATGTATTCCCAGTTCCCCCGCCCCAACCCTCTCAGAAACACTAAGTACATAGGGGCACATTGAGCTGAAAAGCACATGGATTAATCCTGGAAAGCCGAGGAGGATAGAGGATGGAGTCCTTCCCGGCAGGCCTAACAAAGGGTGCTGGAGTGGAGGATGCCTTCGCGTTCCCCCGCCCCAACCCACTCAGAAAAACAAAGTACATAGGGGCACATGGAGTTGAAAAGCACGTGGATAAATGACTAGAAAGCCCAGGAGGATGGAGGATGGAGTCCTTCCCAGCAGGTCTAACAAAGGCTGCTGGAGTGGAGGATGCCTTCCCAGTTCCCCGCACCCCGACCCACTCAGAAAGACTAAGTACATAGGGGCACATGGAGTTGAAAAGCACATGGATTATTCCTGGAAAGCCCAGGAGGATGGAGGATGGAGTCCTTCCCGGCAGGTCTAAGAAAGGATGCTGGAGGATGCCTTCCCCGTTCTCCCGCCCCAACCTACTCAGAAAGGCTAAGTACATAGGGGCACATGGAGTTGAAAAGCGCATGGATTAATCCTGGAAAGCCCAGGAGGATGGAGTCCTTCCAGGCAGGCCTAACAATGACTGAGGGAGTGGAGGATACTGTCCCAGGTCCCCCATCCCTGACCCACTCAGAAACACTAGGTACATAGGGACACATGCAGTCGAAAATGACATGGATTAATCCTGGAAAGCGCAGGAGGATGGAGGACGGAATCCTTCCCGGCAGGCCTAACAAAGGCTGCTGGAGTGGAGGATGCCTTCCCAGTTCCCCCCACCCCAACCCCCTCAGAACCTTAACTACATAGGGGCACATGGTGTTGAAAAGCACAAGGATTAATCCTGGAAAGCCCAGGAGGATGGTGGATGGAGTCCTTCCCGGCAGGCCTAACAAAGGCTGCTGGAGTGGAGGATGCCTTCCCAGTTCCCCCCACCCCAAACCACTCAGGACCCTAAGTACATAGGGAAACATAGTTCCCCCCACCCCGACCCACTCAGAAAGACTAAGTACATAGGGGCACATGGAGTTGAAAAGCACAAGGATTAATCCTGGAAAGCCGAAGAGGATGGAGGATGGAATCCTTCCCAGCAGGCCTAACAAAGCGTTTCTGAGTGGGTCAGGGTGGGGGAACTGGGAAGACATCCTCCACTCCAGCAGCCTTTGTTAGGCCTGCCGGGAAGGATTCCATCCTCCATCCTCTTCGGCTTTCCAGGATTAATCCTTGTGCTTTTCAACTCCATGTGCCCCTATGTACTTAGTCTTTCTGAGTGGGTCGGGGTGGGGGGAACTGGGAAGGCATCCTCCACTCCAGCAGCCTTTGTTAGGCCTGCTGGGAAGGACTCCATCCTCCATCCTGCTGGGCTTTCCAGTCATTTATCCATGTGCTTTTCAACTCCATGTGCCCCTATTTACTTGCAGGTACTTCCAGGTACTTGCAGATGAGACTGGAGGACAGCCTGCAGAGGAAGAATCACAGGGGAACCTGCATGAGAGTGAGCAAGAGGCTAAAGGTCAGTCAAACAGAGGCGATGAAACCCAGGCCTACAAGAAGAAGAAGAGAAGAGTGGTAGTAGTGGGAGACTCCTTGCTGCGTGGGATCGAGACCCAAGTATGTCGCGAAGCCCCGTGGACTCGCCAGGTATGTTGTCTCCCGGGAAGACAGATTAGAGACGTGACTGAAAGGTTGCCTGCACTCATAAAGCCCACTGACAGGTATCCCTTTCTTCTCATCCATGTGGGAACAAATGATACCGCCAAGCGGAGCTACGAAGAGATCACGTCAGACTTTGAAGCTTTGGGAAGGAAACTCAAGAACTTTGGGGCCCAGATAGTTTTCTCATCCATCCTTCCAGTAGTTAGAAGAGGGATAGAAAGGGAACGAAAAATACTCCGGGTGAATGACTGGCTACGAAGGTGGTGCCGACGAGAGAGATTTGGATTCTGGGACCACGGGCTATACTTCCTGGAAGATGGGCTGTTGGCTAGGGACGGGTTGCACCTCACAAAGGCTGGGAAGAATGTGTTTGGCCACAGCATGAAGAACTTCATCAGGAGGGCTTTAAACTGAATCCTACGGGGAAGGGAGATGTAATGTTGGGGGTAACAATGGACGTAGGCGCATGCACTGCAATGGAGAGAACAGCGCTGATAGCGCCCAATAATAGTCTTCAGACACATGTAGGAAGAAAGCCAGACTATGAAGCACATGGTCTTCGATGTCTATATACTAATGCCCAGAGTATGGGAAACAAACAGAACGAACTTGAACTCTTAATACAGGAGGGAAATTATGACTTGATAGGTATAACTGAGACTTGGTGGGATGACTCTCATGACTGGAATACAGCAGTTGAAGGATATAACTTGTTCAAAAAGAACAGGAGGAACAGAAAGGGAGGCGGGGTTGCACTGTATGTGAAAAATACATATATCTGCACAGAAATACAGGAGGAGGAGCTTGGTAGCCCCATCGAGAGCATCTGGGTTGAAATAAATGGAGCAAAGAATAAAAGGAACCTGGTGGTCGGAGTCTACTACCGGCCACCCAATCAAGGAGAAGCCAAGGATGAAACTTTTGAAAAGCAAATAGCCAATGTTTTAAGGAAGCATGATGTAGTAGTAATGGGGGACTTCAATTTCCCTGATATTTGTTGGGAGACAAATTCTGCAAAACATGGCCCCTCCAGGAAATTCCTGACTTGTGTGGCGGATAACTTCCTCCTACAGAAAGTAGAGGAAGGAACTAGAGGATCGGCTATCCTTGACTTGATCCTAACCAACAGAGATGACTTAGTGGATAAAGTAGCAGTTACAGGAACTCTGGGGGAAAGCGACCATGTTGTACTTGAGTTCTTGGTTCTAAGGGAAGCAAAAGCCGAGTGTACTCAAACGCGTACCCTGGATTTTAGGAAAGCTGATTTTAATAAACTCAGAACAATGATCAGTAAGGTCCCATGGCAAGCAATGCTAGCGAGAAAAGGAGTCCAAGATGGGTGGGAACTTTTAAAAAAGGAAATTCTCAAGGCACAATCACAAACAATTCCAACAAGAAGAAAAGGTGGAAGACAACAGAAGAAGCCAATGTGGCTTCACAAAAAGCTTAGGGATGACCTGAAAACAAAAAAGGACACATATAGGAAGTGGAAAGAAGGCCAAGTAACAAAGGAAGAGTACAGGCAGGTAGCACAGAATTGCAGGGATGGCGTCAGGAAGGCTAAAGCGGAGAACGAGGTGAGGTTAGCGAGGGATGCTAAAAACAACAAAAAGGCTTTCTTCAGCTACGTGCATAGTAAAAGGCAGAGGAAAGAAATGGTTGTTCAGCTATTAAATAAGGATGGCAAAATGATAACAGAGGACAAAGAAAAGGCAGAGGTGCTCAATTCCTACTTTGGCTCAGTCTTCTCCCAAAAGAGGGTCTATGACCCCCCTGGCAAAGGCGAAGTACAGGCTGAAGGGGCAGGATTGCAGCTTGAGATCGACAGGCATATGGTCAAGGAACACCACATTACTTTGAATGAGTTCAAATCTCCAGGGCCAGATGAACTGCATCCTAGAGTCATAAAGGAACTGGCAGAAGAGCTCTCAGAACCGCTGTCTATTCTCTTTGAGAAATCATGGAGGACCGGGGAAGTGCCAGATGACTGGAGGAGGGCTAACGTTGTCCCTATCTTCAAAAAGGGTAAAAAGGAGGAACCTGGGAACTACAGACCAGTCAGTCTGACATCAATCCCTGGGAAAATTCTGGAGCAGATCATAAAGCAATCCATCTGGAAGCACCTTGACAACAATGCAGTGATTACTCGAAGCCAACATGGATTTGTCAAAAACAAGTCCTGCCAGACAAATCTGATCTCATTTTTTGATCAAGTCACCTCCCTTGTAGACCTAACAAAGGCTGCTGGAGTGGAGGATGTCTTCCCAGTTCCCCCACCCTGACCCACTCAGAAACGCTAGGTACATAGGGACACATGGAGTTGAAAAGCACATGGATTAATCCTGGAAACCCCAGGAGGATGGAGGATGGAGTCCTTCCCGGCAGGCCTAACAAAGGATGATAGAGGATGTATTCCCAGTTCCCCCCGCCCCAACCCTCTCAGAACCCAAAGTACATAGGGACACATGGAGTTGAGAAGCACAAGGATTAATCCTGGAAAGCCCAGGAGGATGGAGGATGGAGTCCTTCCCGGCAGATATAAGAAAGGATGCTGGAGGTTGCCTTCCCAGTTCCCCCACCCCAACCCACTCAGAGCCCTAAGTACATAGGGGCACATGGAGTTGAAAAGCACAAGGATTAATCCTGGAAAGCCCAGGAGGATGCAGGATGGAGTCCTTCCTGGCAGGCCTAACAAAGGATGCTGGAGGATTCCTTCCCCGTTCCCCCGCCCCAACCCACTCAGAAACACTAAATACATAGGGGCACATAGAGTTGAAAAGCACATGGATTAATCCTGGAAAGCCGAGGAGGATGGAGGATGGAATCCTTCCCGGCAGCCCTAACAAAGGCTGCTGGAGTGGAGGATGCCTTCCCAGTTCCCCCACCCTGACCCACTCAGAAATGGTAGGTACATAGGGACACATGGAGTTGAAAAGCACATGGATTAATCCTGGAAAGCCCAGGAGGATGGAGTCCTTCCTGGCAGGCCTACAAAAGCCTGCTCGAGTGGAGGATGCCTTCTAGTTGCCCCCACCCCGAACCACTCAGAAAAAATAAGTTCATAGGGGCACATGGAGTTGAAAAGAACAGGGATTAATCCTGGAGAGCCAAGGAAGATGGAGGATGGAGTCCTTCCCGGCAGTCCTAACAAAGGCTGCTGGTCTGGAGGATGCCTTCCCCGTTCCCCCCAACCCAACCCTCTCAGAGCCCTAAGTACATAGGGGCACATGGAATTGAAAAGCACACGGATTAATCCTGGAAAGCCCAGGAGGATGGAAGATGGAGTCCTTCCCGGCAGGCCTAACAAAGGATGATGGAGGATGCATTCCCAGTTCCCCCGCCCCACCCTCTAAGAAACACTAAGTACATAGGGGCACATGGATTTGAAATGCACATGGATTTGAAATGCACATGGATTAATCTTGGAATGCCCAGAAGGATGGAGTATGGAGTCCTTCCCGGCAGGCCTAAAAAGGATGCTGGAGGATACCTTCCCAGTTCCCCCCGCCCCAACCCACTCAGGAACTCTAAATGCATAGGGGCACATGGAGATGAAAAGCACAGATATTAATCCTGGAAAGCCCAGGAGGATGGAGGATGGAGTCCTTCCCGGCAGGCCTGAGAAAGCCTGCTGGAGAATGCCTTCCCAGTTCCCCCGCCGCAACCCACTCAAAAACACTAAGTACATGGGGGCACATGGAGTTGAATAGCACGTCGATTAATCCTGGAAAGCCCTGGAGGATGGAAGATGGAGTCCTTCCCGGCAGGCCTGACAAAGGCTGCTGGAGGATGCCTTCCCAGTTCCCCCGCCCTAACCCACTCAGAAACACTATGTACATCGGGGCACATGGAGTTGAATAGCACGTCGATTAATCCTGGAATGCCCAAGAGGATGGAGGATGGAGTCTTTCCTGTCAGGACTGACAAAGGTTGCTGGAGTGGAGGATGCCTTCCCAGTTCCCCCCACCCCAACCCCCTCAGAACCTTAACTACATAGGGGCACATGGTGTTGAAAAGCACAAGGATTAATCCTGGAAAGCCCAGGAGGATGGTGGATGGAGTCCTTCCCGGCAGGCCTAACAAAGGCTGCTGGAGTGGAGGATGCCTTCCCAGTTCCCCCACCCCAACCCACTCAGAGCCCTAAGTACATAGCGGCACATGGAGTTGAAAAGCACGTCGATTAATCCTGGAAAGCCCAGGAGGATGGAGGATGGAGTCCTTCCCGGCAGGACTAACAAAGATTGATAGAGGATGCATTCCCAGTTCCCCCGCCCCAACCCTCTCAGAAACACTAAGTACATAGGGGCACATGGAGTTGAAATTCACATGGATTAATCCTGGAAAGCCCAGGAGGATGGAGGATGGAATCCTTCCTGGCAGGCCTAACAAAGGATGAGGGAGGATGCCTTCCCGTTCCCCAGCCCAAACCCACTCAGAAAGACTCAGTATATAGGGGCACATGGAGTTGAAAAGCACATGGATAAATGACTGGAAAGCCCAAGAGGATGGAGGATGGAGTCCTTCCCTGCAGGTGTAACAAAGGCTGCTGGAGTGGAGGATGCCTTCCCAGTTCCCCCCACCCCGACCCACTCAGAAAGACTAAGTACATAGGGGCACATGGAGTTGAAAAGCAAAAGGATTAATCCTGGAAAGCCTAGGATGTTGCAGGATGGAGTCCTTCCCAGCCGGCCTAACAAAGGCTGCTGGAGTGGAGGATCCCTTCCCAGTTCCCCCCACCCCGACCCACTCAGAAAGACTAAGTACATAGGGGCACATGGAGTTGAAAAGCACAAGGATTAATCCTGGAAAGCCGAAGAGGATGGAGGATGGAATCCTTCCCCGCAGGCCTAACAAAGGCTGCTGGAGTGGAGGATGTCTTCCCAGTTCCCCCACCCTGACCCACTCAGAAACGCTAGGTACATAGGGACACATGGAGTTGAACAGCGCATGGATTAATCCTGGAAACCCCAGGAGGATGGAGGATGGAGTCCTTCCCGGCAGGCCTAACAAAGGATGATGGAGTGGAGGATGCCTTCCCAGTTCCCCCCACCCCGACCCACTCAGAAAGACTAAGTACATAGGGGCACATGGAGTTGAACAGCGCATGGATTAATCCTGGAAACCCCAGGAGGATGGAGGATGGAGTCCTTCCCAGCAGGCCTAACAAAGGCTGCTGGAGTGGAGGATGCCTTCCCAGTTCCCCCCACCCCGACCCACTCAGAAACGCTAGGTACATAGGGACACATGGAGTTGAAAAGCACATGGATAAATGACTGGAAAGCCCAGCAGGATGGAGGATGGAGTCCTTCCCGGCAGGCCTAACAAAGGATGATGGAGGATGTATTCCCAGTTCCCCCCGCCCCAACCCTCTCAGAACCCTAAGTACATAGGGACACATGGAGTTGAAAAGTACAAGGATTAATCCTGGAAAGCCCAGGAGGATGGAGGATGGAGTCCTTCCCGGCAGATATAAGAAAGGATGCTGGAGGTTGCCTTCCCAGTTCCCCCACCCCAACCCACTCAGAGCCCTAAGTACATAGGGGCACATGGAGTTGAAAAGCACAAGGATTAATCCTGGAAAGCCCAGGAGGATGCAGGATGGAGTCCTTCCTGGCAGGCCTAACAAAGGATGCTGGAGGATTCCTTCCCCGTTCCCCCGCCCCAACCCACTCAGAAACGCTAGGTACATAGGGGCACATGGAGTTGAAAAGCACATGGATAAATGACTGGAAAGCCCAGCAGGATGGAGGATGGAGTCCTTCCCGGCAGGCCTAACAAAGGATGAGGGAGGATGCATTCCCAGTTCCCCCGCCCCAACCCTCTCAGAAACACGAAGTACATAGGGGCACATGGAGTTGAAAAGCACGTGGATAAATGACTGGAAAGCCCAGGAGGATGGAGGATGGAGTCCTTCCTGGCAGTCCTGACAAAGGCTGGTGGAGGATGCCTTCCCGTTCCCCAGCCCCAACCCACTCAGAAAGACTCAGTATATAGGGGCACATGGAGTTGAAAAGCACATGGATAAATGACTGGAAAGCCCAAGAGGATGGAGGATGGAGTCCTTCCCTGCAGGCGTAACAAAGGCTGCTGGAGTGGAGGATGCCTTCCCAGTTCCCCCCACCCCGACCCACTCAGAAAGACTAAGTACATAGGGGCACATGGAGTTGAAAAGCAAAAGGATTAATCCTGGAAAGCCTAGGATGTTGCAGGATGGAGTCCTTCCCAGCAGGCCTAACAAAGGCTGCTGGAGTGGAGGATGCCTTCCCAGTTCCCCCCACCCCGACCCACTCAGAAAGACGAAGTACATAGGGGCACATGGAGTTGAAAAGCACAAGGATTAATCCTGGAAAGCCGAAGAGGATGGAGGATGGAATCCTTCCCGGCAGGCCTAACAAAGGCTGCTGGAGTGGAGGATGTCTTCCCAGTTCCCCCACCCTGACCCACTCAGAAACGCTAGGTACATAGGGACACATGGAGTTGAAAAGCACATGGATTAATCCTGGAAACCACAGGAGGATGGAGGATGGAGTCCTTCCCGGCAGGCCTAACAAAGGATGATGGAGTGGAGGATGCCTTCCCAGTTCCCCCCACCCCGACCCACTCAGAAAGACTAAGTACATAGGGGCACATGGAGTTGAAAAGCAAAAGGATTAATCCTGGAAAGCCTAGGAGGATGCAGGATGGAGTCCTTCCCAGCAGGCCTAACAAAGGCTGCTGGAGTGGAGGATGCCTTCCCAGTTCCCCCGCCCCAACCCTCTCAGAAACTCTAAGTACATAGGGGCACATGGAGTTGAAATTCACATGGATTAATCCTGGAAAGCCCAGGAGGATGGAGGATGGAATCCTTCCTGGCAGGCCTAACAAAGGATGAGGGAGGATGCATTCCCAGTTCCCCCGCCCCAACCCTCTCAGAAACACGAAGTACATAGGGGACATGGAGTTGAAATTCACATGGATTAATCCTGGAAAGCCCAGGAGGATGGAGGATGGAATCCTTCCCGGCAGGCCTAACAAAGATTGATAGAGGATGCATTCCCAGTTCCCCCGCCCCAACCCTCTCAGAAACACTAAGTACATAGGGGCACATGGAGTTGAAATTCACATGGATTAATCCTGGAAAGCCCAGGAGGATGGAGGATGGAATCCTTCCTGGCAGGCCTAACAAAGGATGAGGGAGGATGCATTCCCAGTTCCCCCGCCCCAACCCTCTCAGAAACACGAAGTACATAGGGGCACATGGAGTTGAAAAGCACGTGGATAAATGACTGGAAAGCCCAGGAGGATGGAGGATGGAGTCCTTCCTGGCAGTCCTGACAAAGGCTGGTGGAGGATGCCTTCCCGTTCCCCAGCCCCAACCCACTCAGAAAGACTAAGTACATAGGGGCACATGGAGTTGAAAAGCACATGGATAAATGACTGGAAAGCCCAGCAGGATGGAGGATGGAGTCCTTCCCTGCAGGCGTAACAAAGGCTGCTGGAGTGGAGGAGGCCTTCCTAGTTCCCCCCACCCCGACCCACTCAGAGAGACGAAGTATATAGGGGCACATGGAGTTGAAAAGCAAAAGGATTAATCCTGGAAAGCCTAGGATGTTGCAGGATGGAGTCCTTCCCAGCAGGCCTAACAAAGGCTGCTGGAGTGGAGGATGCCTTCCCAGTTCCCCCCACCCCGACCCACTCAGAAAGACTAAGTACATAGGGGCACATGGAGTTGAAAAGCACAAGGATTAATCCTGGAAAGCCGAAGAGGATGGAGGATGGAATCCTTCCCGGCAGGCCTAACAAAGGCTGCTGGAGTGGAGGATGTCTTCCCAGTTCCCCCACCCTGACCCACTCAGAAACGCTAGGTACATAGGGACACATGGAGTTGAAAAGCACATGGATTAATCCTGGAAACCCCAGGAGGATGGAGGATGGAGTCCTTCCCGGCAGGCCTAACAAAGGATGATGGAGTGGAGGATGCCATCCCAGTTCCCCCCACCCCGACCCACTCAGAAAGACTAAGTACATAGGGGCACATGTAGTTGAAAAGCAAAAGGATTAATCCTGGAAAGCCTAGGAGGATGCAGGATGGAGTCCTTCCCAGGAGGCCTAACAAAGGCTGCTGGAGTGGAGGATGCCTTCCCAGTTCCCCCCACCCCGACCCACTCAGAAAGACTAAGTACATAGGGGCACATGGAGTTGAAAAGCACGTGGATAAATGACTGGAAAGCCCAGGAGGATGGAGGATGGAGTCCTTCCTGGCAGTCCTGACAAAGGCTGGTGGAGGATGCCTTCCCGTTCCCCAGCCCCAACCCACTCAGAAAGACTAAGTACATAGGGGCACATGGAGTTGAAAAGCACATGGATAAATGACTGGAAAGCCCAGCAGGATGGAGGATGGAGTCCTTCCCAGCAGGCCTAACAAAGGCTGCTGGAGTGGAGGATGCCGTCCCAGTTCCCCCCACCCCGACCCACTCAGAAAGACTAAGTACATAGGGGCACATAGAGTTGAAAAGCACATGGATTAATCCTGGAAAGCCCAAGAGGATGGAGAATGGAGTCCTTCCCTGCAGGCGTAACAAAGGCTGCTGGAGTGGAGGATGCCTTCCCAGTTCCCCCCACCCCGACCCACTCAGAAAGACTAAGTACATAGGGGCACATGGAGTTGAAAAGCAAAAGGATTAATCCTGGAAAGCCTAGGAGGATGCAGGATGGAGTCGTTCCCGGAAGGCCGAACAAAGGCTGCTGGAGTGGAGGATGCCTTCCCAGTTCCCCCCACCCCGACCCACTCAGAAAGACTAAGTACATAGGGGCACATGGAGTTGAAAAGCACATGGATTAATCCTGGAAAGCCGAGGAGGATGGAGGATGGAATCCTTCCCGGCAGGCCTAACAAAGGCTGCTGGAGTGGAGGATGCCTTCCCAGTTCCCCCACCCTGACCCACTCAGAAATGGTAGGTACATAGGGGCACATGGAGTTGAAAAGCACATGGATTAATCCTGGAAAGCCCAGGAGGATGGAGGATGGAATCCTTCCTGGCAGGCCTAACAAAGGATGAGGGAGGATGCATTCCCAGTTCCCCCGCCCCAACCCTCTCAGAAACACGAAGTACATAGGGGCACATGGAGTTGAAATTCACATGGATTAATCCTGGAAAGCCCAGGAGGATGGAGGATGGAATCCTTCCCGGCAGGCCTAACAAAGATTGATAGAGGATGCATTCCCAGTTCCCCCGCCCCAACCCTCTCAGAAACACTAAGTACATAGGGGCACATGGAGTTGAAATTCACATGGATTAATCCTGGAAAGCCCAGGAGGATGGAGGATGGAATCCTTCCTGGCAGGCCTAACAAAGGATGAGGGAGGATGCATTCCCAGTTCCCCCGCCCCAACCCTCTCAGAAACACGAAGTACATAGGGGCACATGGAGTTGAAAAGCACGTGGATAAATGACTGGAAAGCCCAGGAGGATGGAGGATGGAGTCCTTCCTGGCAGTCCTGACAAAGGCTGGTGGAGGATGCCTTCCCGTTCCCCAGCCCCAACCCACTCAGAAAGACTAAGTACATAGGGGCACATGGAGTTGAAAAGCACATGGATAAATGACTGGAAAGCCCAGCAGGATGGAGGATGGAGTCCTTCCCTGCAGGCGTAACAAAGGCTGCTGGAGTGGAGGAGGCCTTCCCAGTTCCCCCCACCCCGACCCACTCAGAGAGACGAAGTATATAGGGGCACATGGAGTTGAAAAGCAAAAGGATTAATCCTGGAAAGCCTAGGATGTTGCAGGATGGAGTCCTTCCCAGCAGGCCTAACAAAGGCTGCTAGAGTGGAGGATGCCTTCCCAGTTCCCCCCACCCCGACCCACTCAGAAAGACTAAGTACATAGGGGCACATGGAGTTGAAAAGCACAAGGATTAATCCTGGAAAGCCGAAGAGGATGGAGGATGGAATCCTTCCCGGCAGGCCTAACAAAGGCTGCTGGAGTGGAGGATGTCTTCCCAGTTCCCCCACCCTGACCCACTCAGAAACGCTAGGTACATAGGGACACATGGAGTTGAAAAGCACATGGATTAATCCTGGAAACCCCAGGAGGATGGAGGATGGAGTCCTTCCCGGCAGGCCTAACAAAGGATGATGGAGTGGAGGATGCCATCCCAGTTCCCCCCACCCCGACCCACTCAGAAAGACTAAGTACATAGGGGCACATGTAGTTGAAAAGCAAAAGGATTAATCCTGGAAAGCCTAGGAGGATGCAGGATGGAGTCCTTCCCAGGAGGCCTAACAAAGGCTGCGGGAGTGGAGGATGCCTTCCCAGTTCCCCCCACCCCGACCCACTCAGAAAGACTAAGTACATAGGGGCACATGGAGTTGAAAAGCACGTGGATAAATGACTGGAAAGCCCAGGAGGATGGAGGATGGAGTCCTTCCTGGCAGTCCTGACAAAGGCTGGTGGAGGATGCCTTCCCGTTCCCCAGCCCCAACCCACTCAGAAAGACTAAGTACATAGGGGCACATGGAGTTGAAAAGCACATGGATAAATGACTGGAAAGCCCAGCAGGATGGAGGATGGAGTCCTTCCCAGCAGGCCTAACAAAGGCTGCTGGAGTGGAGGATGCCGTCCCAGTTCCCCCCACCCCGACCCACTCAGAAAGACTAAGTACATAGGGGCACATAGAGTTGAAAAGCACATGGATTAATCCTGGAAAGCCCAAGAGGATGGAGAATGGAGTCCTTCCCTGCAGGCGTAACAAAGGCTGCTGGAGTGGAGGATGCCTTCCCAGTTCCCCCCACCCCGACCCACTCAGAAAGACTAAGTACATAGGGGCACATGGAGTTGAAAAGCAAAAGGATTAATCCTGGAAAGCCTAGGAGGATGCAGGATGGAGTCGTTCCCGGAAGGCCGAACAAAGGCTGCTGGAGTGGAGGATGCCTTCCCAGTTCCCCCCACCCCGACCCACTCAGAAAGACTAAGTACATAGGGGCACATGGAGTTGAAAAGCACATGGATTAATCCTGGAAAGCCGAGGAGGATGGAGGATGGAATCCTTCCTGGCAGGCCTAACAAAGGCTGCTGGAGTGGAGGATGCCTTCCCAGTTTCCCCACCCTGACCCACTCAGAAATGGTAGGTACATAGGGACACAGGGAGTTGAAAAGCACATGGATTAATCCTGGAAAGCCCAGGAGGATGGAGTCCTTCCTGGCAGGCCTAAAAAAGCCTGCTCGAGTGGAGGATACCTTCTAGTTGCCCCCACCCCGACCCGCTCAGAAAAAATAAGTTCATAGGGGCACATGGAGTTGAAAAGAACAGGGATTAATCCTGGAGAGCCAAGGAAGATGGAGGATGGAGTCCTTCCCGGCAGTCCTAACAAAGGCTGCTGGTCTGGAGGATGCCTTCCCCGTTCCCCCCAACCCAACCCTCTCAGAGCCCTAAGTACATAGGGGCACATGGAATTGAAAAGAACATGGATTAATCCTGGAAAGCCTAGGAGGATGGAAGATGGAGTCCTTCCCGGCAGGCCTAACAAAGGATGATGGAGGATGCATTCCCAGTTCCCCCGCCCCACCCTCTCAGAAACACTAAGTACATAGGGGCACATGGATTTGAAATGCACATGGATTTGAAATGCACATGGATTAATCTTGGAATGCCCAGAAGGACGGAGTATGGAGTCCTTCCCGGCAGGCCTAAAAAGGATGCTGGAGGATACCTTCCCAGTTCCCCCCGCCCCAACCCACTCAGGAACTCTAAATGCATAGGGGCACATGGAGATGAAAAGCGCAGATATTAATCCTGGAAAGCCCAGGAGGATGGAGGATGGAGTCCTTCCCGTGAGGCCTGAGAAAGCCTGCTGGAGAATGCCTTCCCAGTTCCCCCGCCGCAACCCACTCAAAAACACTAAGTACATGGGGGCACATGGAGTTGAAGAGCACGTCGATTAATCCTGGAAAGCCCTGGAGGATGGAGGATGGAGTCCTTCCCGGCAGGCCTGACAAAGGCTGCTGGAGGATGCCTTCCCAGTTCCCCCGCCCTAACCCACTCAGAAACACTAAGTACATCGGGGCACATGGAGTTGAATAGCACGTCGATTAATCCTGGAATGCCCAGGAGGATGGTGGATGGAGTCCTTCCCGGCAGGCCTAACAAAGGCTGTTGGAGTGGAGGATGCCTTCCCAGTTCCCCCACCCCAACCCACTCAGAGCCCTAAGTACATAGCGGCACATGGAGTTGAAAAGCACGTCGATTAATCCTGGAAAGCCCAGGAGGATGGAGGATGGAGTCCTTCCCGGCAGGCCTAACAAAGATTGATAGAGGATGCATTCCCAGTTCCCCCGCCCCAACCCTCTCAGAAACACTAAGTACATAGGGGCACATGGAGTTGAAATTCACATGGATTAATCCTGGAAAGCCCAGGAGGATGGAGGATGGAATCCTTCCTGGCAGGCCTAACAAAGGATGAGGGAGGATGCATTCCCAGTTCCCCCGCCCCAACCCTCTCAGAAACACTAAGTACATAGGGCCACATGGAGTTGAAAAGCATGTGGATAAATGACTGGAAAGTCCAGGAGGATGGAGGATGGAGTCCTTCCCAGCAGGCCTAACAAAGGCTGCTGGAGTGGAGGATGCCGTCCCAGTTCCCCCCACCCCGACCCACTCAGAAACGCTAGGTACATAGGGACACATGGAGTTGAAAAGCACATGGATTAATCCTGGAAACCCCAGGAGGATGGAGGATGGAGTCCTTCCCGGCAGGCCTAACAAAGGATGATGGAGGATGTATTCCCAGTTCCCCCCGCCCCAACCCTCTCAGAACCCTAAGTACATAGGGACACATGGAGTTGAGAAGCATAAGGATTAATCCTGGAAAGCCCAGGAGGATGGAGGATGGAGTCCTTCCCGGCAGATATAAGAAAGGATGCTGGAGGTTGCCTTCCCAGTTCCCCCACCCCAACCCACTCAGAGCCCTAAGTACATAGGGGCACATGGAGTTGAAAAGCACAAGGATTAATCCTGGAAAGCCCAGGAGGATGGAGTCCTTCCTGGCTGGCCTAAAAAAGCCGGCTCGAGTGGAGTATGCCTTCTAGTTGCCCCCACCCCGACCCACTCAGAAAAAATCAGTTCATAGGGGCACATGGAGTTGAAAAGAACAGGGATTAATCCTGGAGAGCCAAGGAAGATGGAGGATGGAGTCCTTCCCGGCAGTCCTAACAAAGGCTGCTGGTCTGGAGGATGCCTTCCCCGTTCCCCCCAACCCAACCCTCTCAGAGCCCTAAGTACATAGGGGCACATGGAATTGAAAAGCACATGGATTAATCCTGGAAAGCCCAGGAGGATGGAAGATGGAGTCCTTCCCGGCAGGCCTAACAAAGGATGATGGAGGATGCATTCCCAGTTCCCCCGCCCCACCCTCTCAGAAACACTAAGTACATAGGGGCACATGGATTTGAAATGCACATGGATTTGAAATGCACATGGATTAATCTTGGAATGCCCAGAAGGACGGAGTATGGAGTCCTTCCCGGCAGGCCTAAAAAGGATGCTGGAGGATACCTTCCCAGTTCCCCCCGCCCCAACCCACTCAGGAACTCTAAATGCATAGGGGCACATGGAGATGAAAAGCGCAGATATTAATCCTGGAAAGCCCAGGAGGATGGAGGATGGAGTCCTTCCCGGCAGGCCTGAGAAAGCCTGCTGGAGAAGGCCTTCCCAGTTCCCCCGCCGCAACCCACTCAAAAACACTAAGTACATGGGGGCACATGGAGTTGAAGAGCACGTCGATAAATGACTGGAAAGCCCAGGAGGATGGAGGATGGAGTCCTTCCTGGCAGTCCTGACAAAGGCTGGTGGAGGATGCCTTCCCGTTCCCCAGCCCCAACCCACTCAGAAAGACTAAGTACATAGGGGCACATGGAGTTGAAAAGCACATGGATTAATCCTGGAAAGCCCAAGAGGATGGAGGATGGAGTCCTTCCCAGCAGGCCTAACAAAGGCTGCTGGAGTGGAGGATGCCTTCCCAGTTCCCCCCACCCCGACCCACTCAGAAAGAATAAGTACATAGGGACACATGGAGTTGAAAAGCACATGGACAAATGACTGGAAAGCCCAGCAGGATGGAGGATGGAGTCCTTCCCGGCAGGCCTAACAAAGGATGATGGAGGATGTATTCCCAGTTCCCCCCGCCCCAACCCTCTCAGAACCCTAAGTACATAGGGACACATGGAGTTGAAAAGTACAAGGATTAATCCTGGAAAGCCCAGGAGGATGGAGGATGGAGTCCTTCCCGGCAGATATAAGAAAGGATGCTGGAGGTTGCCTTCCCAGTTCCCCCACCCCAACCCACTCAGAGCCCTAAGTACATAGGGGCACATGGAGTTGAAAAGCACAAGGATTAATCCTGGAAAGCCCAGGAGGATGGAGTCCTTCCTGGCTGGCCTAAAAAAGCCTGCTCGAGTGGAGGATGCCTTCTAGTTGCCCCCACCCCGACCCACTCAGAAAAAATAAGTTCATAGGGGCACATGGAGTTGAAAAGAACAGGGATTAATCCTGGAGAGCCAAGGAAGATGGAGGATGGAGTCCTTCCCGGCAGTCCTAACAAAGGCTGCTGGTCTGGAGGATGCCTTCCCCGTTCCCCCCAACCCAACCCTCTCAGAGCCCTAAGTACATAGGGGCACATGGAATTGAAAAGCACATGGATTAATCCTGGAAAGCCCAGGAGGATGGAAGATGGAATCCTTCCCGGCAGGCCTAACAAAGGATGATGGAGGATGCATTCCCAGTTCCCCCGCCCCACCCTCTCAGAAACACTAAGTACATAGGGGCACATGGATTTGAAATGCACATGGATTTGAAATGCACATGGATTAATCTTGGAATGCCCAGAAGGACGGAGTATGGAGTCCTTCCCGGCAGGCCTAAAAAGGATGCTGGAGGATACCTTCCCAGTTCCCCCCGCCCCAACCCACTCAGGAACTCTAAATGCATAGGGGCACATGGAGATGAAAAGCGCAGATATTAATCCTGGAAAGCCCAGGAGGATGGAGGATGGAGTCCTTCCCGGCAGGCCTGAGAAAGCCTGCTGGAGAATGCCTTCCCAGTTCCCCCGCCGCAAACCACTCAAAAACACTAAGTACATGGGGGCACATGGAGTTGAATAGCACGTCGATAAATGACTGGAAAGCCCAGGAGGATGGAGGATGGAGTCCTTCCTGGCAGTCCTGACAAAGGCTGGTGGAGGATGCCTTCCCGTTCCCCAGCCCCAACCCACTCAGAAAGACTAAGTACATAGGGGCACATGGAGTTGAAAAGCACATGGATTAATCCTGGAAAGCCCAAGAGGATGGAGGATGGAGTCCTTCCCAGCAGGCCTAACAAAGGCTGCTGGAGTGGAGGATGCCTTCCCAGTTCCCCCCACCCCGACCCACTCAGAAAGACTAAGTACATAGGGACACATGGAGTTGAAAAGCACATGGATAAATGACTGGAAAGCCCAGCAGGATGGAGGATGGAGTCCTTCCCGGCAGGCCTAACAAAGGATGATGGAGGATGTATTCCCAGTTCCCCCCGCCCCAACCCTCTCAGAGCCCTAAGTACATAGGGGCACATGGAGTTGAAAAGCACAAGGATTAATCCTGGAAAGCCCAGGAGGATGCAGGATGGAGTCCTTCCTGGCAGGCCTAACAAAGATTGATAGAGGATGCATTCCCAGTTCCCCCGCCCCAACCCTCTCAGAAACACTAAGTACATAGGGGGACATGGAGTTGAAATTCACATGGATTAATCCTGGAAAGCCCAGGAGGATGGAGGATGGAATCCTTCCTGGCAGGCCTAACAAAGGATGAGGGAGGATGCATTCCCAGTTCCCTCGCCCCAACCCTCTCAGAAACACGAAGTACATAGGGGCACATGGAGTTGAAAAGCACGTGGATAAATGACTGGCAAGCCCAGGAGGATGGAGGATGGAGTCCTTCCTGGCATTCCTGACAAAGGCTGGTGGAGGATGCCTTCCCGTTCCCCAGCCCCAACCCACGCAGAAAGACTCAGTATATAGGGGCACATGGAGTTGAAAAGCACATGGATAAATGACTGGAAAGCCCAAGAGGATGGAGGATGGAGTCCTTCCCTGCAGGCGTAACAAAGGCTGCTGGAGTGGAGGATGCCTTCCCAGTTCCCCCCACCCCGACCCACTCAGAAAGACTAAGTACATAGGGGCACATGGAGTTGAAAAGCACAAGGATTAATCCTGGAAAGCCTAGGATGTTGCAGGATGGAGTCCTTCCCAGCAGGCCTAACAAAGGCTGCTGGAGTGGAGGATCCCTTCCCAGTTCCCCCCACCCCGACCCACTCAGAAAGACTAAGTACATAGGGGCACATGGAGTTGAAAAGAACAGGGATTAATCCTGGAGAGCCAAGGAAGATGGAGGATGGAGTCCTTCCCAGCAGGCCTAACAAAGGCTGCTGGTCTGGAGGATGCCTTCCCCGTTCCCCCCAACCCAACCCTCTCAGAGCCCTAAGTACATAGGGGCACATGGACTTGAAAAGCACATGGATTAATCCTGGAAAGCCCAGGAGGATGGAAGATGGAGTCCTTCCCGGCAGGCCTAACAAAGGATGATGGAGGATGCATTCCCAGTTCCCCCGCCCCACCCTCTCAGAAACACTAAGTACATAGGGGCACATAGATTTGAAATGCACATGGATTTGAAATGCACATGGATTAATCTTGGAATGCCCAGAAGGACGGAGTATGGAGTCCTTCCCGGCAGGCCTAAAAAGGATGCTGGAGGATACCTTCCCAGTTCCCCCCGCCCCAACCCACTCAGGAACTCTAAATGCATAGGGGCACATGGAGATGAAAAGCGCAGATATTAATCCTGGAAAGCCCAGGAGGATGGAGGATGGAGTCCTTCCCGGCAGGCCTGAGAAAGCCTGCTGGAGAATGCCTTCCCAGTTCCCCCGCCGCAACCCACTCAAAAACACTAAGTACATGGGGGCACATGGAGTTGAATAGCACGTCGATTAATCCTGGAAAGCCCTGGAGGATGGAGGATGGAGTCCTTCCCGGCAGGCCTGACAAAGGCTGCTGGAGGATGCCTTCCCAGTTCCCCCGCCCTAACCCACTCAGAAACACTAAGTACATCGGGGCACATGGAGTTGAATAGCACGTCGATTAATCCTGGAATGCCCAAGAGGATGGAGGATGGAGTCTTTCCTGTCAGGACTGACAAAGGTTGCTGGAGTGGAGGATGCCTTCCCAGTTCCCCCCACCCCAACCCCCTCAGAACCTTAACTACATAGGGGCACATGGTGTTGAAAAGCACAAGGATTAATCCTGGAAAGCCCAGGAGGATGGTGGATGGAGTCCTTCCCGGCAGGCCTAACAAAGGCTGCTGGAGTGGAGGATGCCTTCCCAGTTCCCCCACCCCAACCCACTCAGAGCCCTAAGTACCTAGCGGCACATGGAGTTGAAAAGCACGTCGATTAATCCTGGAAAGCCCAGGAGGATGGAGGATGGAGTCCTTCCCGGCAGGCCTAACAAAGACTGATAGAGGATGCGTTCCCAGTTCCCCCGCCCCAACCCTCTCAGAAACACTAAGTACATAGGGGCACATGGAGTTGAAATTCACATGGATTAATCCTGGAAAGCCCAGGAGGATGGAGGATGGAATCCTTCCTGGCAGGCCTAACAAAGGATGAGGGAGGATGCATTCCCAGTTCCCCCGCCCCAACCCTCTCAGAAACACTAAGTACATAGGGGCACATGGAGTTGAAAAGCACGTGGATAAATGACTGGAAAGCCCAGGAGGATGGAGGATGGAGTCCTTCCTGGCAGTCCTGACAAAGGCTGGTGGAGGATGCCTTCCCGTTCCCCAGCCCCAACCCACTCAGAAAGACTAAGTACATAGGGGCACATGGAGTTGAAAAGCACATCGATTAATCCTGGAAAGCCCAAGAGGATGGAGGATGGAGTCCTTCCCAGCAGGCCTAACAAAGGCTGCTGGAGTGGAGGATGCCTTCCCAGTTCCCCCCACCCCGACCCACTCAGAAAGACTAAGTACATAGGGACACATGGAGTTGAAAAGCACATGGATAAATGACTGGAAAGCCCAGCAGGATGGAGGATGGAGTCCTTCCCGGCAGGCCTAACAAAGGATGATGGAGGATGTATTCCCAGTTCCCCCCGCCCCAACCCTCTCAGAACCCTAAGTACATAGGGACACATGGAGTTGAAAAGTACAAGGATTAATCCTGGAAAGCCCAGGAGGATGGAGGATGGAGTCCTTCCCGGCAGATATAAGAAAGGATGCTGGAGGTTGCCTTCCCAGTTCCCCCACCCCAACCCACTCAGAGCCCTAAGTACATAGGGGCACATGGAGTTGAAAAGCACAAGGATTAATCCTGGAAAGCCCAGGAGGATGCAGGATGGAGTCCTTCCTGGCAGGCCTAACAAAGATTGATAGAGGATGCATTCCCAGTTCCCCCGCCCCAACCCTCTCAGAAACACTAAGTACATAGGGGCACATGGAGTTGAAATTCACATGGATTAATCCTGGAAAGCCCAGGAGGATGGAGGATGGAATCCTTCCTGGCAGGCCTAACAAAGGATGAGGGAGGATGCATTCCCAGTTCCCCCGCCCCAACCCTCTCAGAAACACGAAGTACATAGGGGCACATGGAGTTGAAAAGCACGTGGATAAATGACTGGCAAGCCCAGGAGGATGGAGGATGGAGTCCTTCCTGGCATTCCTGACAAAGGCTGGTGGAGGATGCCTTCCCGTTCCCCAGCCCCAACCCACTCAGAAAGACTCAGTATATAGGGGCACATGGAGTTGAAAAGCACATGGATAAATGACTGGAAAGCCCAAGAGGATGGAGGATGGAGTCCTTCCCAGCAGGCGTAACAAAGGCTGCTGGAGTGGAGGATGCCTTCCCAGTTCCCCCCACCCCGACCCACTCAGAAAGACTAAGTACATAGGGGCACATGGAGTTGAAAAGCACAAGGATTAATCCTGGAAAGCCCAGGAGGATGGAGGATGGAGTCCTTCCCGGCAGGCCTAACAAAGGATGATGGAGTGGAGGATGCCTTCCCAGTTCCCCCCACCCCGACCCACTCAGAAAGACGAAGTACATAGGGGCACATGGAGTTGAAAAGCACATGGATAAATGACTGGAAAGCCCAGCAGGATGGAGGATGGAGTCCTTCCCAGCAGGCCTAACAAAGGATGAGGGAGGATGCATTCCCAGTTCCCCCGCCCCAACCCTCTCAGAAACACGAAGTACATAGGGGCACATGGAGTTGAAAAGCACGTGGATAAATGACTGGAAAGCCCAGGAGGATGGAGGATGGAGTCCTTCCTGGCAGTCCTGACAAAGGCTGGCGGAGGATGCCTTCCTGTTCCCCAGCCCCAACCCACTCAGAAAGACTCTGTATATAGGGGCACATGGAGTTGAAAAGCACATGGATAAATGACTGGAAAGCCCAAGAGGATGGAGGATGGAGTCCTTCCCTGCAGGCGTAACAAAGGCTGCTGGAGTGGAGGATGCCTTCCCAGTTCCCCCCACCCCGACCCACTCAGAAAGACTAAGTACATAGGGGCACATCGAGTTGAAAAGCAAAAGGATTAATCCTGGAAAGCCTAGGATGTTGCAGGATGGAGTCCTTCCCAGCAGGCCTAACAAAGGCTGCTGGAGTGAAGGATGCCTTCCCAGTTCCCCCCACCCCGACCCACTCAGAAAGACGAAGTACATAGGGGCACATGGAGTTGAAAAACACAAGGATTAATCCTGGAAAGCCGAAGAGGATGGAGGATGGAATCCATCCCGGCAGGCCTAACAAAGGCTGCTGGAGTGGAGGATGTCTTCCCAGTTCCCCCACCCTGACCCACTCAGAAACGCTAGGTACATAGGGACACATGGAGTTGAAAAGCACATGGATTAATCCTGGAAACCACAGGAAGATGGAGGATGGAGTCCTTCCCGGCAGGCCTAACAAAGGATGATGGAGTGGAGGATGCCTTCCCAGTTCCCCCCACCCCGACCCACTCAGAAAGACTAAGTACATAGGGGCACATGGAGTTGAAAAGCAAAAGGATTAATCCTGGAAAGCCTAGGAGGATGCAGGATGGAGTCCTTCCCAGCAGGCCTAACAAAGGCTGCTGGAGTGGAGGATGCCTTCCCAGTTCCCCCCACCCCGACCCACTCAGAAAGACTAAGTACATAGGGGCACATGGAGTTGAAAAGCACGTGGATAAATGATTGGAAAGCCCAGGAGGATGGAGGATGGAGTCCTTCCTGGCAGTCCTGACAAAGGCTGGTGGAGGATGCCTTCCCGTTCCCCAGCCCCAACCCACTCAGAAAGACTAAGTACATAGTGGCACATGGAGTTGAAAAGCACATGGATAAATGACTGGAAAGCCCAGCAGGATGGAGGATGGAGTTCTTCCCAGCAGGCCTAACAAAGGCTGCTGGAGTGGAGGATGCCTTCCCAGTTCCCCCCACCCCGACCCACTCAGAAAGACTAAGTACATAGGGGCACATGGAGTTGAAAAGCACAAGGATTAATCCTGGAAAGCCGAAGAGGATGGAGGATGGAATCCTTCCCGGCAGGCCTAACAAAGGATGAGGGAGGATGCCTTCCCAGTTCCCCCGCCCCAACCCACTCAGAAAGACTAAGTACATAGGGGCACATGGAGTTGAAAAGCACATGGATAAATGACTGGAAAGCCCAGCAGGATGGAGGATGGAGTCCTTCCCAGCAGGCCTAACAAAGGCTGCTGGAGTGGAGGATGCCGTCCCAGTTCCCCCCACCCCGACCCACTCAGAAAGACGAAGTACATAGGGGCACATAGAGTTGAAAAGCACATGGATTAATCCTGGAAAGCCCAAGAGGATGGAGAATGGAGTCCTTCTCTGCAGGAGTAACAAAGGCTGCTGGAGTAGAGGATGCCTTCCCAGTTCCCCCCACCCCGACCGACTCAGAAAGACTAAGTACATAGGGGCACATAGAGTTGAAAAGCACAAGGATTAATCCTGGAAAGCCGAAGAGGATGGAGGATGGAATCCTTCCCGGCAGGCCTAACAAAGTCTGCTGGAGTGGAGGATGTCTTCCCAGTTCCCCCACCCTAACCCACTCAGAAACGCTAGGTACATAGGGACACATGGAGTTGAAAAGCACATGGATTAATCCTGGAAACCCCAGGAGGATGGAGGAAGGAGTCCTTCCCGGCAGGCCTAACAAAGGATGATGGAGGATGTATTCCCAGTTCCCCCCGCCCCAACCCTCTCAGAACACTAAGTACATAGGGACACATGGAGTTGAAAAGCACAAGGATTAATCCTGGAAAGCCCAGGAGGCTGCAGGATGGAGTCCTTCCTGGCAGTCCTGACAAAGGCTGGTGGAGGATGCCTTCCCGTTCCCCAGCCCCAACCCACTCAGAAAGACTAAGTACATAGGGGCACATGGAGTTGAAAAGCACATGGATAAATGACTGGAAAGCCCAGCAGGATGGAGGATGGAGTCCTTCCCAGCAGGCCTAACAAAGGCTGCTGGAGTGGAGGATGCCTTCCCAGTTCCCCCCACCCCGACCCACTCAGAAAGACTAAGTACATAGGGGCACATGGAGTTGAAAAGCACAAGGATTAATCCTGGAAAGCCGAAGAGGATAGAGGATGGAATCCTTCCCGGCAGGCCTAACAAAGGCTGCTGGAGTGGAGGATGTCTTCCCAGTTCCCCCACCCTGACCCACTCAGAAACGCTAGGTACATAGGGACACATGGAGTTGAAAAGCACATGGATTAATCCTGGAAACCCCAGGAGGATGGAGGATGGAGTCCTTCCCGGCAGGCCTAACAAAGGATGATGGAGGATGTATTCCCAGTTCCCCCCGCCCCAACCCTCTCAGAACCCTAAGTACATAGGGACACATGGAGTTGAGAAGCACAAGGATTAATCCTGGAAAGCCCAGGAGGATGGAGGATGGAGTCCTTCCCGACAGATATAAGAAAGGATGCTGGAGGTTGCCTTCCCAGTTCCCCCACCCCAACCCACTCAGAGCCCTAAGTACATAGGGGCACATGGAGTTGAAAAGCACAAGGATTAATCCTGGAAAGCCCAGGAGGATGCAGGATGGAGTCCTTCCTGGCAGGCCTAACAAAGGATGCTGGAGGATTCCTTCCCCGTTCCCCCGCCCCAACCCACTCAGAAACACTAAATACATAGGGGCACATGGAGTTGAAAAGCACATGGATTAATCCTGGAAAGCCGAGGAGGATGGAGGATGGAATCCTTCCCGGCAGGCCTAACAAAGGCTGCTGGAGTGGAGGATGCCTTCCCAGTTCCCCCACCCTGACCCACTCAGAAATGGTAGGTACATAGGGACACATGGAGTTGAAAAGCACATGGATTAATCCTGGAAAGCCCAGGAGGATGGAGTCCTTCCTGGCAGGCCTACAAAAGCCTGCTCGAGTGGAGGATGCCTTCTAGTTGCCCCCACCCCGAACCACTCAGAAAAAATAAGTTCATAGGGGCACATGGAGTTGAAAAGAACAGGGATTAATCCTGGAGAGCCAAGGAAGATGGAGGATGGAGTCCTTCCTGGCAGTCCTAACAAAGGCTGCTGGTCTGGAGGATGCCTTCCCCGTTCCCCCCAACCCAACCCTCTCATAGCCCTAAGTACATAGGGGCACATGGAATTGAAAAGCACACGGATTAATCCTGGAAAGCCCAGGAGGATGGAAGATGGAGTCCTTCCCGGCAGGCCTAACAAAGGATGATGGAGGATGCATTCCCAGTTCCCCCGCCCCACCCTCTAAGAAACACTAAGTACATAGGGGCACATGGATTTGAAATGCACATGGATTTGAAATGCACATGGATTAATCTTGGAATGCCCAGAAGGATGGAGTATGGAGTCCTTCCCGGCAGGCCTAAAAAGGATGCTGGAGGATACCTTCCCAGTTCCCCCCGCCCCAACCCACTCAGGAACTCTAAATGCATAGGGGCACATGGAGATGAAAAGCGCAGATATTAATCCTGGAAAGCCCAGGAGGATGGAGGATGGAGTCCTTCCCGGCAGGCCTGAGAAAGCCTGCTGGAGAATGCCTTCCCAGTTCCCCCGCCGCAACCCACTCAAAAACACTAAGTACATGGGGGCACATGGAGTTGAATAGCACGTCGATTAATCCTGGAAAGCCCTGGAGGATGGAGGATGGAGTCCTTCCCGGCAGGCCTGACAAAGGCTGCTGGAGGATGCCTTCCCAGTTCCCCCGCCCTAACCCACTCAGAAACACTAAGTACATCGGGGCACATGGAGTTGAAAAGTACAAGGATTAATCCTGGAAAGCCCAGGAGGATGGAGGATGGAGTCCTTCCCGGCAGATATAAGAAAGGATGCTGGAGGTTGCCTTCCCAGTTCCCCCACCCCAACCCACTCAGAGCCCTAAGTACATAGGGGCACATGGAGTTGAAAAGCACAAGGATTAATCCTGGAAAGCCCAGCAGGATGGAGGATGGAATCCTTCCCGGCAGGCCTAACAAAGGCTGCTGGAGTGGAAGATGCCTTCCCAGTTCCCCCACCCTGACCCACTCAGAAATGGTAGGTACATAGGGACACATGGAGTTGAAAAGCACATGGATTAATCCTGGAAAGCCCAGGAGGATGTAGGATGGAGTCCTTCCCCGAAGGCCTAACAAAGGATGCTGGTGGATGCCTTCCCAGTTCGCCCCACCCCGACCCACTCAGAAACACAAAGTACATAGGGGCACATGGAGTTGAAAAGTACATGGATTAATCTTGTAAAGCTGAGGAGGATGGAGGATGGCGTCCTTACCGGAATGCCTAAGTAAGGCTGCTGGTGTGGAGGATGCCTTCCCAGTTTCCCCCACCCCGACCCACTCAGAAAGACTAAGTACATAGGGGCACATGGAGTTGAAAAGCACGTCAATTCATCCTGGAAAGCCCAGGAGGATGGAGGATGGAGTCCTTCCCGGCAGGCCTGAGAAAGGCTGCTGGAGGATGCCTTCCCAGTTCCCCCCGCCCCAACCGACTCAGGAACACTAAGTACATAGGGGCACATTGAGCTGAAAAGCACATGGATTAATCCTTGAAAGCCAAGGAGGATAGAGGATGGAGTCCTTCCCGGCAGGCCTAACAAAGGGTGCTGGAGTGGAGGATGCCTTCGCGTTCCCCCGCCCCAACCCACTCAGAAAAACAAAGTACATAGGGGCACATGGAGTTGAAAAGCACGTGGATAAATGACTAGAAAGCCCAGGAGGATGGAGGATGGAGTCCTTCCCAGGAGGTCTAACAAAGGCTGCTGGAGTGGAGGATGCCTTCCCAGTTCCCCGCACCCCGACCCACTCAGAAAGACTAAGTACATAGGGGCACATGGAGTTGAAAAGCACATGGATTATTCCTGGAAAGCCCAGGAGGATGGAGGATGGAGTCCTTCCCGGCAGGTCTAAGAAAGGATGCTGGAGGATGCCTTCCCCGTTCTCCCGCCCCAACCTACTCAGAAAGGCTAAGTACATAGGGGCACATGGAGTTGAAAAGCGCATGGATTAATCCTGGAAAGCCCAGGAGGATGGAGTCCTTCCAGGCAGGCCTAACAATGACTGAGGGAGTGGAGGATACTGTCCCAGGTCCCCCATCCCTGACCCACTCAGAAACACTAGGTACATAGGGACACATGCAGTCGAAAATGACATGGATTAATCCTGGAAAGCGCAGGAGGATGGAGGACGGAATCCTTCCCGGCAGGCCTAACAAAGGCTGCTGGAGTGGAGGATGCCTTCCCAGTTCCCCCCACCCCAACCCCCTCAGAACCTTAACTACATAGGGGCACATGGTGTTGAAAAGCACAAGGATTAATCCTGGAAAGCCCAGGAGGATGGTGGATGGAGTCCTTCCCGGCAGGCCTAACAAAGGCTGCTGGAGTGGAGGATGCCTTGCCAGTTCCCCCGCCCCAACCCTCTCAGAAACACTAAGTACATAGGGGCACATGGAGTTGAAAAGCACGTCGATTAATCCTGGAAAGCCCAGGAGGATGGAGGATGGAGTCCTTCCTGGCAGTCCTGACAAAGGCTGGTGGAGGATGCCTTCCCGTTCCCCAGCCCCAACCCACTCAGAAAGACTAAGTACATAGGGGCACATAGAGTTGAAAAGCACATGGATTAATCCTGGAAAGCCCAGGAGGATGGAGGATGGAATCCTTCCTGGCAGGCCTAACAAAGGATGAGGGAGGATGCATTCCCAGTTCCCCCGCCCCAACCCTCTCAGAAACACTAAGTACATAGGGGCACATGGAGTTGAAAAGCACGTGGATAAATGACTGGCAAGCCCAGGAGGATGGAGGATGGAGTCCTTCCTGGCAGTCCTGACAAAGGCTGGTGGAGGATGCCTTCCCGTTCCCCAGCCCCAACCCACTCAGAAAGACTAAGTACATAGGGGCACATGGAGTTGAAAAGCACATGGATTAATCCTGGAAAGCCCAAGAGGATGGAGGATGGAGTCCTTCCCAGCAGGCCTAACAAAGGCTGCTGGAGTGGAGGATGCCTTCCCAGTTCCCCCCACCCCGACCCACTCAGAAAGACTAAGTACATAGGGGCACATGGAGTTGAAAAGCACATGGATAAATGACTGGAAAGCCCAGCAGGATGGAGGATGGAGTCCTTCCCGGCAGGCCTAACAAAGGATGATGGAGGATGTATTCCCAGTTCCCCCCGCCCCAACCCTCTCAGAACCCTAAGTACATAGGGACACATGGAGTTGAAAAGTACAAGGATTAATCCTGGAAAGCCCAGGAGGATGGAGGATGGAGTCCTTCCCGGCAGATATAAGAAAGGATGCTGGAGGTTGCCTTCCCAGTTCCCCCACCCCAACCCACTCAGAGCCCTAAGTACATAGGGGCACAGGGAGTTGAAAAGCACAAGGATTAATCCTGGAAAGCCCAGGAGGATGCAGGATGGAGTCCTTCCTGGCAGGCCTAACAAAGATTGATAGAGGATGCATTCCCAGTTCCCCCGCCCCAACCCTCTCAGAAACACTAAGTACATAGGGGCACATGGAGTTGAAAAGCACGTGGATGAATGACTGGCAAGCCCAGGAGGATGGAGGATGGAGTCCTTCCTGGCATTCCTGACAAAGGCTGGTGGAGGATGCCTTCCCGTTCCCCAGCCCCAACCCACTCAGAAAGACTCAGTATATAGGGGCACATGGAGTTGAAAAGCACATGGATAAATGACTGGAAAGCCGAAGAGGATGGAGGATGGAATCCTTCCCGGCAGGCCTAACAAAGGCTGCTGGAGTGGAGGATGTCTTCCCAGTTCCCCACCCTGACCCACTCAGAAACGCTAGGTACATAGGGACACATGGAGTTGAAAAGCACATGGATTAATCCTGGAAACCCCAGGAGGATGGAGGATGGAGTCCTTCCCGGCAGGCCTAACAAAGGATGATGGAGTGGAGGATGCCTTCCCAGTTCCCCCCACCCCGACCCACTCAGAAAGTCTAAGTACATAGGGGCACATGGAGTTGAAAAGCACATGGATAAATGACTGGAAAGCCCAGCAGGATGGAGGATGGAGTCCTTCCCGGCAGGCCTAACAAAGGATGATGGAGGATGTATTCCCAGTTCCCCCCGCCCCAACCCTCTCAGAACCCTAAGTACATAGGGACACATGGAGTTGAAAAGTACAAGGATTAATCCTGGAAAGCCCAGGAGGATGGAGGATGGAGTCCTTCCCGGCAGATATAAGAAAGGATGCTGGAGGTTGCCTTCCCAGTTCCCCCACCCCAACCCACTCAGAGCCCTAAGTACATAGGGGCACATGGAGTTGAAAAGCACAAGGATTAATCCTGGAAAGCCCAGGAGGATGCAGGATGGAGTCCTTCCTGGCAGGCCTAACAAAGGATGCTGGAGGATTCCTTCCCCGTTCCCCCGCCCCAACCCACTCAGAAACGCTAGGTACATAGGGGCACATGGAGTTGAAAAGCACATAGATAAATGACTGGAAAGCCCAGCAGGATGGAGGATGGAGTCCTTCCCGGCAGGCCTAACAAAGGCTGCTGGAGTGGAGGATGCCGTCCCAGTTCCCCCCACCCCGACCCACTCAGAAAGACTAAGTACATAGGGGCATATGGAGTTGAAAAGCACAAGGATTAATCCTGGAAAGCCTAGGAGGATGCAGGATGGAGTCCTTCCGGGCAGGCCTAACAAATGCTGCTGGAGTGGAGGATGCCTTCCCAGTTCCCCCCACCCCGACCCACTCAGAAAAACTAAGTACATAGGGGCACATGGAGTTGAAAAGCACATGGACAAATGACTGGAAAGCCCAGCAGGATGGAGGATGGAGTCCTTCCCGGCAGGCCTAACAAAGATTGATAGAGGATGCATTCCCAGTTCCCCCGCCCCAACCCTCTCAGAAACACTAAGTACATAGGGGCACATGGAGTTGAAATTCACATGGATTAATCCTGGAAAGCCCAGGAGGATGGAGGATGGAATCCTTCCTGGCAGGCCTGACAAAGGATGAGGGAGGATGCATTCCCAGTTCCCCCGCCCCAACCCTCTCAGAAACACGAAGTACATAGGGGCACATGGAGTTGAAAAGCACGTGGATAAATGACTGGCAAGCCCAGGAGGATGGAGGATGGAGTCCTTCCTGGCAGTCCTGACAAAGGCTGGTGGAGGATGCCTTCCCGTTCCCCAGCCCCAACCCACTCAGAAAGACTCAGTATATAGGGGCACATGGAGTTGAAAAGCACATGGATAAATGACTGGAAAGCCCAAGAGGATGGAGGATGGAGTCCTTCCCTGCAGGCGTAACAAAGGCTGCTGGAGTGGAGGATGCCTTCCCAGTTCCCCCCACCCCGACCCACTCAGAAAGACTAAGTACATAGGGGCACATGGAGTTGAAAAGCAAAAGGATTAATCCTGGAAAGCCTAGGATGTTGCAGGATGGAGTCCTTCCCAGCAGGCCTAACAAAGGCTGCTGGAGTGGAGGATGCCTTCCCAGTTCCCCCCACCCCGTTCCACTCAGAAAGACTAAGTACATAGGGGCACATGGAGTTGAAAAGCACATGGATTAATCCTGGAAAGCCCAGGAGGATGGAGGATGGAGTCCTTCCCGGCCGGACTAACAAAGGATGATGGAGGATGTATTCCCAGTTCCCCCGCCCCAACCCTCTCAGAAACACTAAGTACATAGGGGCACATTGAGCTGAAAAGCACATGGATTAATCCTGGAAAGCCGAGGAGGATAGAGGATGGAGTCCTTCCCGGCAGGCCTAACAAAGGGTGCTGGAGTGGAGGATGCCTTCGCGTTCCCCCGCCCCAACCCACTCAGAAAAACAAAGTACATAGGGGCACATGGAGTTGAAAAACACGTGGATAAATGACTAGAAAGCCCAGGAGGATGGAGGATGGAGTCCTTCCCAGCAGGTCTAACAAAGGCTGCTGGAGTGGAGGATGCCTTCCCAGTTCCCCGCACCCCGACCCACTCAGAAAGACTAAGTACATAGGGGCACATGGAGTTGAAAAGCACATGGATTATTCCTGGAAAGCCCAGGAGGATGGAGGATGGAGTCCTTCCCGGCAGGTCTAAGAAAGGATGCTGGAGGATGCCTTCCCCGTTCTCCCGCCCCAACCTACTCAGAAAGGCTAAGTACATAGGGGCACATGGAGTTGAAAAGCGCATGGATTAATCCTGGAAAGCCCAGGAGGATGGAGTCCTTCCAGGCAGGCCTAACAATGACTGAGGGAGTGGAGGATACTGTCCCAGGTCCCCCATCCCTGACCCACTCAGAAACACTAGGTACATAGGGACACATGCAGTCGAAAATGACATGGATTAATCCTGGAAAGCGCAGGAGGATAGAGGACGGAATCCTTCCCGGCAGGCCTAACAAAGGCTGCTGGAGTGGAGGATGCCTTCCCAGTTCCCCCCACCCCAACCCCCTCAGAACCTTAACTACATAGGGGCACATGGTGTTGAAAAGCACAAGGATTAATCCTGGAAAGCCCAGGAGGATGGTGGATGGAGTCCTTCCCGGCAGGCCTAACAAAGGCTGCTGGAGTGGAGGATGCCTTGCCAGTTCCCCCGCCCCAACCCTCTCAGAAACACTAAGTACATAGGGGCACATGGAGTTGAAAAGCACGTCGATTAATCCTGGAAAGCCCAGGAGGATGGAGGATGGAGTCCTTCCTGGCAGTCCTGACAAAGGCTGGTGGAGGATGCCTTCCCGTTCCCCAGCCCCAACCCACTCAGAAAGACTAAGTACATAGGGGCACATAGAGTTGAAAAGCACATGGATTAATCCTGGAAAACCCAAGAGGATGGAGGATGGAGTCCTTCCCAGCAGGCCTAACAAAGGCTGCTGGAGTGGAGGATGCCTTCCCAGTTCCCCCGCCCCAACCCTCTCAGAAACACTAAGTACATAGGGGCACATGGAGTTGAAAAGCACGTCGATTAATCCTGGAAAGCCCAGGAGGATGGAGGATGGAGTCCTTCCCGGCAGGCCTAACAAAGACTGATAGAGGATGCGTTCCCAGTTCCCCCGCCCCAACCCTCTCAGAAACACTAAGTACATAGGGGCACATGGAGTTGAAATTCACATGGATTAATCCTGGAAAGCCCAGGAGGATGGAGGATGGAATCCTTCCTGGCAGGCCTAACAAAGGATGAGGGAGGATGCATTCCCAGTTCCCCCGCCCCAACCCTCTCAGAAACACTAAGTACATAGGGGCACATGGAGTTGAAAAGCACGTGGATAAATGACTGGCAAGCCCAGGAGGATGGAGGATGGAGTCCTTCCTGGCAGTCCTGACAAAGGCTGGTGGAGGATGCCTTCCCGTTCCCCAGCCCCAACCCACTCAGAAAGACTAAGTACATAGGGGCACATGGAGTTGAAAAGCACATGGATTAATCCTGGAAAGCCCAAGAGGATGGAGGATGGAGTCCTTCCCAGCAGGCCTAACAAAGGCTGCTGGAGTGGAGGATGCCTTCCCAGTTCCCCCCACCCCGACCCACTCAGAAAGACTAAGTACATAGGGGCACATGGAGTTGAAAAGCACATGGATAAATGACTGGAAAGCCCAGCAGGATGGAGGATGGAGTCCTTCCCGGCAGGCCTAACAAAGGATGATGGAGGATGTATTCCCAGTTCCCCCCGCCCCAACCCTCTCAGAACCCTAAGTACATAGGGACACATGGAGTTGAAAAGTACAAGGATTAATCCTGGAAAGCCCAGGAGGATGGAGGATGGAGTCCTTCCCGGCAGATATAAGAAAGGATGCTGGAGGTTGCCTTCCCAGTTCCCCCACCCCAACCCACTCAGAGCCCTAAGTACATAGGGGCACAGGGAGTTGAAAAGCACAAGGATTAATCCTGGAAAGCCCAGGAGGATGCAGGATGGAGTCCTTCCTGGCAGGCCTAACAAAGATTGATAGAGGATGCATTCCCAGTTCCCCCGCCCCAACCCTCTCAGAAACACTAAGTACATAGGGGCACATGGAGTTGAAATTCACATGGATTAATCCTGGAAAGCCCAGGAGGATGGAGGATGGAATCCTTCCTGGCAGGCCTAACAAAGGATGAGGGAGGATGCATTCCCAGTTCCCCCGCCCCAACCCTCTCAGAAACACGAAGTACATAGGGGCACATGGAGTTGAAAAGCACGTGGATAAATGACTGGCAAGCCCAGGAGGATGGAGGATGGAGTCCTTCCTGGCATTCCTGACAAAGGCTGGTGGAGGATGCCTTCCCCTTCCCCAGCCCCAACCCACTCAGAAAGACTCAGTATATAGGGGCACATGGAGTTGAAAAGCACATGGATAAATGACTGGAAAGCCGAAGAGGATGGAGGATGGAATCCTTCCCGGCAGGCCTAACAAAGGCTGCTGGAGTGGAGGATGTCTTCCCAGTTCCCCACCCTGACCCACTCAGAAACGCTAGGTACATAGGGACACATGGAGTTGAAAAGCACATGGATTAATCCTGGAAACCCCAGGAGGATGGAGGATGGAGTCCTTCCCGGCAGGCCTAACAAAGGATGATGGAGTGGAGGATGCCTTCCCAGTTCCCCCCACCCCGACCCACTCAGAAAGTCTAAGTACATAGGGGCACATGGAGTTGAAAAGCACATGGATAAATGACTGGAAAGCCCAGCAGGATGGAGGATGGAGTCCTTCCCGGCAGGCCTAACAAAGGATGATGGAGGATGTATTCCCAGTTCCCCCCGCCCCAACCCTCTCAGAACCCTAAGTACATAGGGACACATGGAGTTGAAAAGTACAAGGATTAATCCTGGAAAGCCCAGGAGGATGGAGGATGGAGTCCTTCCCGGCAGATATAAGAAAGGATGCTGGAGGTTGCCTTCCCAGTTCCCCCACCCCAACCCACTCAGAGCCCTAAGTACATAGGGGCACATGGAGTTGAAAAGCACAAGGATTAATCCTGGAAAGCCAAGGAGGATGCAGGATGGAGTCCTTCCTGGCAGGCCTAACAAAGGATGCTGGAGGATTCCTTCCCCGTTCCCCCGCCCCAACCCACTCAGAAACGCTAGGTACATAGGGGCACATGGAGTTGAAAAGCACATAGATAAATGACTGGAAAGCCCAGCAGGATGGAGGATGGAGTCCTTCCCGGCAGGCCTAACAAAGGCTGCTGGAGTGGAGGATGCCGTCCCAGTTCCCCCCACCCCGACCCACTCAGAAAGACTAAGTACATAGGGGCATATGGAGTTGAAAAGCACAAGGATTAATCCTGGAAAGCCTAGGAGGATGCAGGATGGAGTCCTTCCGGGCAGGCCTAACAAATGCTGCTGGAGTGGAGGATGCCTTCCCAGTTCCCCCCACCCCGACCCACTCAGAAAAACTAAGTACATAGGGGCACATGGAGTTGAAAAGCACATGGACAAATGACTGGAAAGCCCAGCAGGATGGAGGATGGAGTCCTTCCCGGCAGGCCTAACAAAGATTGATAGAGGATGCATTCCCAGTTCCCCCGCCCCAACCCTCTCAGAAACACTAAGTACATAGGGGGACATGGAGTTGAAATTCACATGGATTAATCCTGGAAAGCCCAGGAGGATGGAGGATGGAATCCTTCCTGGCAGGCCTAACAAAGGATGAGGGAGGATGCATTCCCAGTTCCCCCGCCCCAACCCTCTCAGAAACACGAAGTACATAGGGGCACATGGAGTTGAAAAGCACGTGGATAAATGACTGGCAAGCCCAGGAGGATGGAGGATGGAGTCCTTCCTGGCAGTCCTGACAAAGGCTGGTGGAGGATGCCTTCCCGTTCCCCAGCCCCAACCCACTCAGAAAGACTCAGTATATAGGGGCACATGGAGTTGAAAAGCACATGGATAAATGACTGGAAAGCCCAAGAGGATGGAGGATGGAGTCCTTCCCAGCAGGCCTAACAAAGGCTGCTGGAGTGGAGGATGCCTTCCCAGTTCCCCCCACCCCGTTCCACTCAGAAAGACTAAGTACATAGGGGCACATGGAGTTGAAAAGCACATGGATTAATCCTGGAAAGCCCAGGAGGATGGAGGATGGAGTCCTTCCCGGCCGGACTAACAAAGGATGATGGAGGATGTATTCCCAGTTCCCCCGCCCCAACCCTCTCAGAAACACTAAGTACATAGGGGCACATGGAGTTGAAAAGCACATGGATTAATCCTGGAAAGCCCAGGAGGATGGAGGATGGAGTCCTTCCCGGCAGGCCCAACAAAGATTGATGGAGGATGCATTCCCAGTTCCCCCGCCCCAACCCTCTCAGAAACACTAAGTACATAGGGGCACATGGAGTTGAAATGCACATGGATTAATCCTGTACAACCCAGGAGAATGGAGGATGGAGTCCTTCCTGGCAGTCCTGACAAAGGCTGGTGGAGGATGCCTTCCCGTTCCCCAGCCCCAACCCACTCAGAGAAACAAAGTACATAGGAGCACATGGAGTTGAAAAGCACGTGGATAAATGAATGGAAAGCTCAGGAGGATGGAGGATGGAGTCCTTCGCAGCAGGCCTAACAAAGGCTGCTGGCGTGGAGGATGCCGTCCCAGTTCCCCCCACCCCGACCCACTCAGAAAGACTAAGTACATAGGGGCACATAGAGTTGAAAAGCACATGGATTAATCCTGGAAAGCCCAAGAGGATGGAGAATGGAGTCCTTCCCTTCTGGCGTAACAAAGGCTGCTGGAGTGGAGGATGCCTTCCCAGTTCCCCCCACCCCAAACCACTCAGGACCCTAAGTACATAGGGAAACATAGTTCCCCCCACCCCGACCCACTCAGAAAGACTAAGTACATAGGGGCACATGGAGTTGAAAAGCACAAGGATTAATCCTGGAAAGCCGAAGAGGATGGAGGATGGAATCCTTCCCGGCAGGCCTAACAAAGCGTTTCTGAGTGGGTCAGGGTGGGGGAACTGGGAAGACATCCTCCACTCCAGCAGCCTTTGTTAGGCCTGCCGGGAAGGATTCCATCCTCCATCCTCTTCGGCTTTCCAGGATTAATCCTTGTGCTTTTCAACTCCATATGCCCCTATGTACTTAGTCTTTCTGAGTGGGTCGGGGTGGGGGGAACTGGGAAGGCATCCTCCACTCCAGCAGCCTTTGTTAGGCCTGCTGGGAAGGACTCCATCCTCCATCCTGCTGGGCTTTCCAGTCATTTATCCATGTGCTTTTCAACTCCATGTGCCCCTATGTACTTGCAGGTACTTCCAGGTACTTGCAGATGAGACTGGAGGACAGCCTGCAGAGGAAGAATCACAGGGGAACCTGCATGAGAGTGAGCAAGAGGCTAAAGGTCAGTCAAACAGAGGCGATGAAACCCAGGCCTACAAGAAGAAGAAGAGAAGAGTGGTAGTAGTGGGAGACTCCTTGCTGCGTGGGATCGAGACCCAAGTATGTCGCGAAGCCCCGTGGACTCGCCAGGTATGTTTTCTCCCGGGAAGACAGATTAGAGACGTGACTGAAAGGTTGCCTGCACTCATAAAGCCCACTGACAGGTATCCCTTTCTTCTCATCCATGTGGGAACAAATGATACCGCCAAGCGGAGCTACGAAGAGATCACGTCAGACTTTGAAGCTTTGGGAAGGAAACTCAAGAACTTTGGGGCCCAGATAGTTTTCTCATCCATCCTTCCAGTAGTTAGAAGAGGGATAGAAAGGGAACGAAAAATACTCCGGGTGAATGACTGGCTACGAAGGTGGTGCCGACGAGAGAGATTTGGATTCTGGGACCACGGGCTATACTTCCTGGAAGATGGGCTGTTGGCTAGGGACGGGTTGCACCTCACAAAGGCTGGGAAGAATGTGTTTGGCCACAGCATGAAGAACTTCATCAGGAGGGCTTTAAACTGAATCCTATGGGGAAGGGAGATGTAATGTTGGGGGTAACAATGGACGTAGGCGCATGCACTGCAATGGAGAGAACAGCGCTGATAGCGCCCAATAATAGTCTTCAGACACATGTAGGAAGAAAGCCAGACTATGAAGCACATGGTCTTCGATGTCTATATACTAATGCCCAGAGTATGGGAAACAAACAGAACGAACTTGAACTCTTAATACAGGAGGGAAATTATGACTTGATAGGTATAACTGAGACTTGGTGGGATGACTCTCATGACTGGAATACAGCAGTTGAAGGATATAACTTGTTCAAAAAGAACAGGAGGAACAGAAAGGGAGGCGGGGTTGCACTGTATGTGAAAAATACATATATCTGCACAGAAATACAGGAGGAGGAGCTTGGTAGCCCCATCGAGAGCATCTGGGTTGAAATAAATGGAGCAAAGAATAAAAGGAACCTGGTGGTCGGAGTCTACTACCGGCCACCCAATCAAGGAGAAGCCAAGGATGAAACTTTTGAAAAGCAAATAGCCAATGTTTTAAGGAAGCATGATGTAGTAGTAATGGGGGACTTCAATTTCCCTGATATTTGTTGGGAGACAAATTCTGCAAAACATGGCCCCTCCAGGAAATTCCTGACTTGTGTGGCGGATAACTTCCTCCTACAGAAAGTAGAGGAAGGAACTAGAGGATCGGCTATCCTTGACTTGATCCTAACCAACAGAGATGACTTAGTGGATAAAGTAGCAGTTACAGGAACTCTGGGGGAAAGCGACCATGTTGTACTTGAGTTCTTGGTTCTAAGGGAAGCAAAAGCCGAGTGTACTCAAACGCGTACCCTGGATTTTAGGAAAGCTGATTTTAATAAACTCAGAACAATGATCAGTAAGGTCCCATGGCAAGCAATGCTAGCGAGAAAAGGAGTCCAAGATGGGTGGGAACTTTTAAAAAAGGAAATTCTCAAGGCACAATCACAAACAATTCCAACAAGAAGAAAAGGTGGAAGACAACAGAAGAAGCCAATGTGGCTTCACAAAAAGCTTAGGGATGACCTGAAAACAAAAAAGGACACATATAGGAAGTGGAAAGAAGGCCAAGTAACAAAGGAAGAGTACAGGCAGGTAGCACAGAATTGCAGGGATGGCGTCAGGAAGGCTAAAGCGGAGAACGAGGTGAGGTTAGCGAGGGATGCTAAAAACAACAAAAAGGCTTTCTTCAGCTACGTGCATAGTAAAAGGCAGAGGAAAGAAATGGTTGTTCAGCTATTAAATAAGGATGGCAAAATGATAACAGAGGACAAAGAAAAGGCAGAGGTGCTCAATTCCTACTTTGGCTCAGTCTTCTCCCAAAAGAGGGTCTATGACCCCCCTGGCAAAGGCGAAGTACAGGCTGAAGGGGCAGGATTGCAGCTTGAGATCGACAGGCATATGGTCAAGGAACACCACATTACTTTGAATGAGTTCAAATCTCCAGGGCCAGATGAACTGCATCCTAGAGTCATAAAGGAACTGGCAGAAGAGCTCTCAGAACCGCTGTCTATTCTCTTTGAGAAATCATGGAGGACCGGGGAAGTGCCAGATGACTGGAGGAGGGCTAACGTTGTCCCTATCTTCAAAAAGGGTAAAAAGGAGGAACCTGGGAACTACAGACCAGTCAGTCTGACATCAATCCCTGGGAAAATTCTGGAGCAGATCATAAAGCAATCCATCTGGAAGCACCTTGACAACAATGCAGTGATTACTCGAAGCCAACATGGATTTGTCAAAAACAAGTCCTGCCAGACAAATCTGATCTCATTTTTTGATCAAGTCACCTCCCTTGTAGACCTAACAAAGGCTGCTGGAGTGGAGGATGTCTTCCCAGTTCCCCCACCCTGACCCACTCAGAAACGCTAGGTACATAGGGACACATGGAGTTGAAAAGCACATGGATTAATCCTGGAAACCCCAGGAGGATGGAGGATGGAGTCCTTCCCGGCAGGCCTAACAAAGGATGATAGAGGATGTATTCCCAGTTCCCCCCGCCCCAACCCTCTCAGAACCCAAAGTACATAGGGACACATGGAGTTGAGAAGCACAAGGATTAATCCTGGAAAGCCAAGGAGGATGGAGGATGGAGTCCTTCCCGGCAGATATAAGAAAGGATGCTGGAGGTTGCCTTCCCAGTTCCCCCACCCCAACCCACTCAGAGCCCTAAGTACATAGGGGCACATGGAGTTGAAAAGCACAAGGATTAATCCTGGAAAGCCCAGGAGGATGCAGGATGGAGTCCTTCCTGGCAGGCCTAACAAAGGATGCTGGAGGATTCCTTCCCCGTTCCCCCGCCCCAACCCACTCAGAAACACTAAATACATAGGGGCACATAGAGTTGAAAAGCACATGGATTAATCCTGGAAAGCCGAGGAGGATGGAGGATGGAATCCTTCCCGGCAGGCCTAACAAAGGCTGCTGGAGTGGAGGATGCCTTCCCAGTTCCCCCACCCTGACCCACTCAGAAATGGTAGGTACATAGGGACACATGGAGTTGAAAAGCACATGGATTAATCCTGGAAAGCCCAGGAGGATGGAGTCCTTCCTGGCAGGCCTACAAAAGCCTGCTCGAGTGGAGGATGCCTTCTAGTTGCCCCCACCCCGAACCACTCAGAAAAAATAAGTTCATAGGGGCACATGGAGTTGAAAAGAACAGGGATTAATCCTGGAGAGCCAAGGAAGATGGAGGATGGAGTCCTTCCTGGCAGTCCTAACAAAGGCTGCTGGTCTGGAGGATGCCTTCCCCGTTCCCCCCAACCCAACCCTCTCAGAGCCCTAAGTACATAGGGGCACATGGAATTGAAAAGCACACGGATTAATCCTGGAAAGCCCAGGAGGATGGAAGATGGAGTCCTTCCCGGCAGGCCTAACAAAGGATGATGGAGGATGCATTCCCAGTTCCCCCGCCCCACCCTCTAAGAAACACTAAGTACATAGGGGCACATGGATTTGAAATGCACATGGATTTGAAATGCACATGGATTAATCTTGGAATGCCCAGAAGGATGGAGTATGGAGTCCTTCCCGGCAGGCCTAAAAAGGATGCTGGAGGATACCTTCCCAGTTCCCCCCGCCCCAACCCACTCAGGAACTCTAAATGCATAGGGGCACATGGAGATGAAAAGCACAGATATTAATCCTGGAAAGCCCAGGAGGATGGAGGATGGAGTCCTTCCCGGCAGGCCTGAGAAAGCCTGCTGGAGAATGCCTTCCCAGTTCCCCCGCCGCAACCCACTCAAAAACACTAAGTGCATGGGGGCACATGGAGTTGAATAGCACGTCGATTAATCCTGGAAAGCCCTGGAGGATGGAAGATGGAGTCCTTCCCGGCAGGCCTGACAAAGGCTGCTGGAGGATGCCTTCCCAGTTCCCCCGCCCTAACCCACTCAGAAACACTATGTACATCGGGGCACATGGAGTTGAATAGCACGTCGATTAATCCTGGAATGCCCAAGAGGATGGAGGATGGAGTCTTTCCTGTCAGGACTGACAAAGGTTGCTGGAGTGGAGGATGCCTTCCCAGTTCCCCCCACCCCAACCCCCTCAGAACCTTAACTACATAGGGGCACATGGTGTTGAAAAGCACAAGGATTAATCCTGGAAAGCCCAGGAGGATGGTGGATGGAGTCCTTCCCGGCAGGCCTAACAAAGGCTGCTGGAGTGGAGGATGCCTTCCCAGTTCCCCCACCCCAACCCACTCAGAGCCCTAAGTACATAGCGGCACATGGAGTTGAAAAGCACGTCGATTAATCCTGGAAAGCCCAGGAGGATGGAGGATGGAGTCCTTCCCGGCAGGCCTAACAAAGATTGATAGAGGATGCATTCCCAGTTCCCCCGCCCCAACCCTCTCAGAAACACTAAGTACATAGGGGCACATGGAGTTGAAATTCACATGGATTAATCCTGGAAAGCCCAGGAGGATGGAGGATGGAATCCTTCCTGGCAGGTCTAACAAAGGATGAGGGAGGATGCCTTCCCGTTCCCCAGCCCCAACCCACTCAGAAAGACTCAGTATATAGGGGCACATGGAGTTGAAAAGCACATGGATAAATGACTGGAAAGCCCAAGAGGATGGAGGATGGAGTCCTTCCCTGCAGGTGTAACAAAGGCTGCTGGAGTGGAGGATGCCTTCCCAGTTCCCCCCACCCCGACCCACTCAGAAAGACTAAGTACATAGGGGCACATGGAGTTGAAAAGCAAAAGGATTAATCCTGGAAAGCCTAGGATGTTGCAGGATGGAGTCCTTCCCAGCCGGCCTAACAAAGGCTGCTGGAGTGGAGGATCCCTTCCCAGTTCCCCCCACCCCGACCCACTCAGAAAGACTAAGTACATAGGGGCACATGGAGTTGAAAAGCACAAGGATTAATCCTGGAAAGCCGAAGAGGATGGAGGATGGAATCCTTCCCCGCAGGCCTAACAAAGGCTGCTGGAGTGGAGGATGTCTTCCCAGTTCCCCCACCCTGACCCACTCAGAAACGCTAGGTACATAGGGACACATGGAGTTGAAAAGCACATGGATTAATCCTGGAAACCCCAGGAGGATGGAGGATGGAGTCCTTCCCGGCAGGCCTAACAAAGGATGATGGAGTGGGGGATGCCTTCCCAGTTCCCCCCACCCCGACCCACTCAGAAAGACTAAGTACATAGGGGCACATGGAGTTGAAAAGCAAAAGGATTAATCCTGGAAAGCCTAGGAGGATGCAGGATGGAGTCCTTCCCAGCAGGCCTAACAAAGGCTGCTGGAGTGGAGGATGCCTTCCCAGTTCCCCCCACCCCGACCCACTCAGAAACGCTAGGTACATAGGGACACATGGAGTTGAAAAGCACATGGATAAATGACTGGAAAGCCCAGCAGGATGGAGGATGGAGTCCTTCCCGGCAGGCCTAACAAAGGATGATGGAGGATGTATTCCCAGTTCCCCCCGCCCCAACCCTCTCAGAACCCTAAGTACATAGGGACACATGGAGTTGAAAAGTACAAGGATTAATCCTGGAAAGCCCGGGAGGATGGAGGATGGAGTCCTTCCCGGCAGATATAAGAAAGGATGCTGGAGGTTGCCTTCCCAGTTCCCCCACCCCAACCCACTCAGAGCCCTAAGTACATAGGGGCACATGGAGTTGAAAAGCACAAGGATTAATCCTAGAAAGCCCAGGAGGATGCAGGATGGAGTCCTTCCTGGCAGGCCTAACAAAGGATGCTGGAGGATTCCTTCCCCGTTCCCCCGCCCCAACCCACTCAGAAACGCTAGGTACATAGGGGCACATGGAGTTGAAAAGCACATGGATAAATGACTGGAAAGCCCAGCAGGATGGAGGATGGAGTCCTTCCCGGCAGGCCTAACAAAGGATGAGGGAGGATGCATTCCCAGTTCCCCCGCCCCAACCCTCTCAGAAACACGAAGTACATAGGGGCACATGGAGTTGAAAAGCACGTGGATAAATGACTGGAAAGCCCAGGAGGATGGAGGATGGAGTCCTTCCTGGCAGTCCTGACAAAGGCTGGTGGAGGATGCCTTCCCGTTCCCAAGCCCCAACCCACTCAGAAAGACTCAGTATATAGGGGCACATGGAGTTGAAAAGCACATGGATAAATGAATGGAAAGCCCAAGAGGATGGAGGATGGAGTCCTTCCCTGCAGGCGTAACAAAGGCTGCTGGAGTGGAGGATGTCTTCCCAGTTCCCCCACCCTGACCCACTCAGAAAGACGAAGTACATAGGGGCACATGGAGTTGAAAAGCACAAGGATTAATCCTGGAAAGCCGAAGAGGATGGAGGATGGAATCCTTCCCGGCAGGCCTAACAAAGGCTGCTGGAGTGGAGGATGTCTTCCCAGTTCCCCCACCCTGACCCACTCAGAAACGCTAGGTACATAGGGACACATGGAGTTGAAAAGCACATGGATTAATCCTGGAAACCCCAGGAGGATGGAGGATGGAGTCCTTCCCGGCAGGCCTAACAAAGGATGATGGAGTGGAGGATGCCATCCCAGTTCCCCCCACCCCGACCCACTCAGAAAGACTAAGTACATAGGGGCACATGTAGTTGAAAAGCAAAAGGATTAATCCTGGAAAGCCTAGGAGGATGCAGGATGGAGTCCTTCCCAGGAGGCCTAACAAAGGCTGCTGGAGTGGAGGATGCCTTCCCAGTTCCCCCCACCCCGACACACTCAGAAAGACTAAGTACATAGGGGCACATGGAGTTGAAAAGCACGTGGATAAATGACTGGCAAGCCCAGGAGGATGGAGGATGGAGTCCTTCCTGGCAGTCCTGACAAAGGCTGGTGGAGGATGCCTTCCCGTTCCCCAGCCCCAACCCACTCAGAAAGACTAAGTACATAGGGGCACATGGAGTTGAAAAGCACATGGATAAATGACTGGAAAGCCCAGCAGGATGGAGGATGGAGTCCTTCCCAGCAGGCCTAACAAAGGCTGCTGGAGTGGAGGATGCCGTCCCAGTTCCCCCCACCCCGACCCACTCAGAAAGACTAAGTACATAGGGGCACATAGAGTTGAAAAGCACATGGATTAATCCTGGAAAGCCCAAGAGGATGGAGAATGGAGTCCTTCCCTGCAGGCGTAACAAAGGCTGCTGGAGTGGAGGATGCCTTCCCAGTTCCCCCCACCCCGACCCACTCAGAAAGACTAAGTACATAGGGGCACATGGAGTTGAAAAGCACATGGATTAATCCTGGAAAGCCCAGGAGGATGGAGGATGGAGTCCTTCCTGGCAGGCCTAACAAAGGATGCTGGAGGATTCCTTCCCCGTTCCCCCGCCACAACCCACTCAGAAACACTAAATACATAGGGGCACATGGAGTTGAAAAGCACATGGATTAATCCTGGAAAGCCGAGGAGGATGGAGGATGGAATCCTTCCCGGCAGGCCTAACAAAGGCTGCTGGAGTGGAGGATGCCTTCCCAGTTCCCCCCACCCCAACCCCCTCAGAACCTTAACTACATAGGGGCACATGGTGTTGAAAAGCACAAGGATTAATCCTGGAAAGCCCAGGAGGATGGTGGATGGAGTCCTTCCCGGCAGGCCTAACAAAGGCTGTTGGAGTGGAGGATGCCTTCCCAGTTCCCCCACCCCAACCCACTCAGAGCCCTAAGTACATAGCGGCACATGGAGTTGAAAAGCACGTCGATTAATCCTGGAAACCCCAGGAGGATGGAGGATGGAGTCCTTCCCGGCAGGCCTAACAAAGGATGATGGAGGATGTATTCCCAGTTCCCCCCGCCCCAACCCTCTCAGAACCCTAAGTACATAGGGACACATGGAGTTGAGAAGCACAAGGATTAATCCTGGAAAGCCCAGCAGGATGGAGGATGGAATCCTTCCCGGTAGGCCTAACAAAGGCTGCTGGAGTGGAAGATGCCTTCCCAGTTCCCCCACCCTGACCCACTCAGAAATGGTAGGTACATAGGGACACATGGAGTTGAAAAGCACATGGATTAATCCTGGAAAGCCCAGGAGGATGTAGGATGGAGTCCTTCCCCGAAGGCCTAACAAAGGATGCTGGTGGATGCCTTCCCAGTTCGCCCCACGCCGACCCACTCAGAAACACAAAGTACATAGGGGCACATGGAGTTGAAAAGTACATGGATTAATCTTGTAAAGCTGAGGAGGATGGAGGATGGCGTCCTTACCGGAAGGCCTAAGTAAGGCTGCTGGTGTGGAGGATGCCTTCCCAGTTTCCCCCACCCCGACCCACTCAGAAAGACTAAGTACATAGGGGCACATGGAGTTGAAAAGCACGTCAATTCATCCTGGAAAGCCCAGGAGGATGGAGGATGGAGTCCTTCCCGGCAGGCCTGAGAAAGGCTGCTGGAGGATGCCTTCCCAGTTCCCCCCGCCCCAACCGACTCAGGAACACTAAGTACATAGGGGCACATTGAGCTGAAAAGCACATGGATTAATCCTGGAAAGCCAAGGAGGATAGAGGATGGAGTCCTTCCCGGCAGGCCTAACAAAGGGTGCTGGAGTGGAGGATGCCTTCGCGTTCCCCCGCCCCAACCCACTCAGAAAAACAAAGTACATAGGGGCACATGGAGTTGAAAAGCACGTGGATAAATGACTAGAAAGCCCAGGAGGATGGAGGATGGAGTCCTTCCCAGGAGGTCTAACAAAGGCTGCTGGAGTGGAGGATGCCTTCCCAGTTCCCCGCACCCCGACCCACTCAGAAAGACTAAGTACATAGGGGCACATGGAGTTGAAAAGCACATGGATTATTCCTGGAAAGCCCAGGAGGATGGAGGATGGAGTCCTTCCCGGCAGGTCTAAGAAAGGATGCTGGAGGATGCCTTCCCCGTTCTCCCGCCCCAACCTACTCAGAAAGGCTAAGTACATAGGGGCACATGGAGTTGAAAAGCGCATGGATTAATCCTGGAAAGCCCAGGAGGATGGAGTCCTTCCAGGCAGGCCTAACAATGACTGAGGGAGTGGAGGATACTGTCCCAGGTCCCCCATCCCTGACCCACTCAGAAACACTAGGTACATAGGGACACATGCAGTCGAAAATGACATGGATTAATCCTGGAAAGCGCAGGAGGATGGAGGACGGAATCCTTCCCGGCAGGCCTAACAAAGGCTGCTGGAGTGGAGGATGCCTTCCCAGTTCCCCCCACCCCAACCCCCTCAGAACCTTAACTACATAGGGGCACATGGTGTTGAAAAGCACAAGGATTAATCCTGGAAAGCCCAGGAGGATGGTGGATGGAGTCCTTCCCGGCAGGCCTAACAAAGGCTGCTGGAGTGGAGGATGCCTTGCCAGTTCCCCCGCCCCAACCCTCTCAGAAACACTAAGTACATAGGGGCACATGGAGTTGAAAAGCACGTCGATTAATCCTGGAAAGCCCAGGAGGATGGAGGATGGAGTCCTTCCTGGCAGTCCTGACAAAGGCTGGTGGAGGATGCCTTCCCGTTCCCCAGCCCCAACCCACTCAGAAAGACTAAGTACATAGGGGCACATAGAGTTGAAAAGCACATGGATTAATCCTGGAAAACCCAAGAGGATGGAGGATGGAGTCCTTCCCAGCAGGCCTAACAAAGGCTGCTGGAGTGGAGGATGCCTTCCCAGTTCCCCCGCCCCAACCCTCTCAGAAACACTAAGTACATAGGGGCACATGGAGTTGAAAAGCACGTCGATTAATCCTGGAAAGCCCAGGAGGATGGAGGATGGAGTCCTTCCCGGCAGGCCTAACAAAGACTGATAGAGGATGCGTTCCCAGTTCCCCCGCCCCAACCCTCTCAGAAACACTAAGTACATAGGGGCACATGGAGTTGAAATTCACATGGATTAATCCTGGAAAGCCCAGGAGGATGGAGGATGGAATCCTTCCTGGCAGGCCTAACAAAGGATGAGGGAGGATGCATTCCCAGTTCCCCCGCCCCAACCCTCTCAGAAACACTAAGTACATAGGGGCACATGGAGTTGAAAAGCACGTGGATAAATGACTGGCAAGCCCAGGAGGATGGAGGATGGAGTCCTTCCTGGCAGTCCTGACAAAGGCTGGTGGAGGATGCCTTCCCGTTCCCCAGCCCCAACCCACTCAGAAAGACTAAGTACATAGGGGCACATGGAGTTGAAAAGCACATGGATTAATCCTGGAAAGCCCAAGAGGATGGAGGATGGAGTCCTTCCCAGCAGGCCTAACAAAGGCTGCTGGAGTGGAGGATGCCTTCCCAGTTCCCCCCACCCCGACCCACTCAGAAAGACTAAGTACATAGGGGCACATGGAGTTGAAAAGCACATGGATAAATGACTGGAAAGCCCAGCAGGATGGAGGATGGAGTCCTTCCCGGCAGGCCTAACAAAGGATGATGGAGGATGTATTCCCAGTTCCCCCCGCCCCAACCCTCTCAGAACCCTAAGTACATAGGGACACATGGAGTTGAAAAGTACAAGGATTAATCCTGGAAAGCCCAGGAGGATGGAGGATGGAGTCCTTCCCGGCAGATATAAGAAAGGATGCTGGAGGTTGCCTTCCCAGTTCCCCCACCCCAACCCACTCAGAGCCCTAAGTACATAGGGGCACAGGGAGTTGAAAAGCACAAGGATTAATCCTGGAAAGCCCAGGAGGATGCAGGATGGAGTCCTTCCTGGCAGGCCTAACAAAGATTGATAGAGGATGCATTCCCAGTTCCCCCGCCCCAACCCTCTCAGAAACACTAAGTACATAGGGGCACATGGAGTTGAAATTCACATGGATTAATCCTGGAAAGCCCAGGAGGATGGAGGATGGAATCCTTCCTGGCAGGCCTAACAAAGGATGAGGGAGGATGCATTCCCAGTTCCCCCGCCCCAACCCTCTCAGAAACACGAAGTACATAGGGGCACATGGAGTTGAAAAGCACGTGGATGAATGACTGGCAAGCCCAGGAGGATGGAGGATGGAGTCCTTCCTGGCATTCCTGACAAAGGCTGGTGGAGGATGCCTTCCCGTTCCCCAGCCCCAACCCACTCAGAAAGACTCAGTATATAGGGGCACATGGAGTTGAAAAGCACATGGATAAATGACTGGAAAGCCGAAGAGGATGGAGGATGGAATCCTTCCCGGCAGGCCTAACAAAGGCTGCTGGAGTGGAGGATGTCTTCCCAGTTCCCCACCCTGACCCACTCAGAAACGCTAGGTACATAGGGACACATGGAGTTGAAAAGCACATGGATTAATCCTGGAAACCCCAGGAGGATGGAGGATGGAGTCCTTCCCGGCAGGCCTAACAAAGGATGATGGAGTGGAGGATGCCTTCCCAGTTCCCCCCACCCCGACCCACTCAGAAAGTCTAAGTACATAGGGGCACATGGAGTTGAAAAGCACATGGATAAATGACTGGAAAGCCCAGCAGGATGGAGGATGGAGTCCTTCCCGGCAGGCCTAACAAAGGATGATGGAGGATGTATTCCCAGTTCCCCCCGCCCCAACCCTCTCAGAACCCTAAGTACATAGGGACACATGGAGTTGAAAAGTACAAGGATTAATCCTGGAAAGCCCAGGAGGATGGAGGATGGAGTCCTTCCCGGCAGATATAAGAAAGGATGCTGGAGGTTGCCTTCCCAGTTCCCCCACCCCAACCCACTCAGAGCCCTAAGTACATAGGGGCACATGGAGTTGAAAAGCACAAGGATTAATCCTGGAAAGCCCAGGAGGATGCAGGATGGAGTCCTTCCTGGCAGGCCTAACAAAGGATGCTGGAGGATTCCTTCCCCGTTCCCCCGCCCCAACCCACTCAGAAACGCTAGGTACATAGGGGCACATGGAGTTGAAAAGCACATAGATAAATGACTGGAAAGCCCAGCAGGATGGAGGATGGAGTCCTTCCCGGCAGGCCTAACAAAGGCTGCTGGAGTGGAGGATGCCGTCCCAGTTCCCCCCACCCCGACCCACTCAGAAAGACTAAGTACATAGGGGCATATGGAGTTGAAAAGCACAAGGATTAATCCTGGAAAGCCTAGGAGGATGCAGGATGGAGTCCTTCCGGGCAGGCCTAACAAATGCTGCTAGAGTGGAGGATGCCTTCCCAGTTCCCCCCACCCCGACCCACTCAGAAAAACTAAGTACATAGGGGCACATGGAGTTGAAAAGCACATGGACAAATGACTGGAAAGCCCAGCAGGATGGAGGATGGAGTCCTTCCCGGCAGGCCTAACAAAGATTGATAGAGGATGCATTCCCAGTTCCCCCGCCCCAACCCTCTCAGAAACACTAAGTACATAGGGGCACATGGAGTTGAAATTCACATGGATTAATCCTGGAAAGCCCAGGAGGATGGAGGATGGAATCCTTCCTGGCAGGCCTGACAAAGGATGAGGGAGGATGCATTCCCAGTTCCCCCGCCCCAACCCTCTCAGAAACACGAAGTACATAGGGGCACATGGAGTTGAAAAGCACGTGGATAAATGACTGGCAAGCCCAGGAGGATGGAGGATGGAGTCCTTCCTGGCAGTCCTGACAAAGGCTGGTGGAGGATGCCTTCCCGTTCCCCAGCCCCAACCCACTCAGAAAGACTCAGTATATAGGGGCACATGGAGTTGAAAAGCACATGGATAAATGACTGGAAAGCCCAAGAGGATGGAGGATGGAGTCCTTCCCTGCAGGCGTAACAAAGGCTGCTGGAGTGGAGGATGCCTTCCCAGTTCCCCCCACCCCGACCCACTCAGAAAGACTAAGTACATAGGGGCACATGGAGTTGAAAAGCAAAAGGATTAATCCTGGAAAGCCTAGGATGTTGCAGGATGGAGTCCTTCCCAGCAGGCCTAACAAAGGCTGCTGGAGTGGAGGATGCCTTCCCAGTTCCCCCCACCCCGTTCCACTCAGAAAGACTAAGTACATAGGGGCACATGGAGTTGAAAAGCACATGGATTAATCCTGGAAAGCCCAGGAGGATGGAGGATGGAGTCCTTCCCGGCCGGACTAACAAAGGATGATGGAGGATGTATTCCCAGTTCCCCCGCCCCAACCCTCTCAGAAACACTAAGTACATAGGGGCACATTGAGCTGAAAAGCACATGGATTAATCCTGGAAAGCCGAGGAGGATAGAGGATGGAGTCCTTCCCGGCAGGCCTAACAAAGGGTGCTGGAGTGGAGGATGCCTTCGCGTTCCCCCGCCCCAACCCACTCAGAAAAACAAAGTACATAGGGGCACATGGAGTTGAAAAGCACGTGGATAAATGACTAGAAAGCCCAGGAGGATGGAGGATGGAGTCCTTCCCAGCAGGTCTAACAAAGGCTGCTGGAGTGGAGGATGCCTTCCCAGTTCCCCGCACCCCGACCCACTCAGAAAGACTAAGTACATAGGGGCACATGGAGTTGAAAAGCACATGGATTATTCCTGGAAAGCCCAGGAGGATGGAGGATGGAGTCCTTCCCGGCAGGTCTAAGAAAGGATGCTGGAGGATGCCTTCCCCGTTCTCCCGCCCCAACCTACTCAGAAAGGCTAAGTACATAGGGGCACATGGAGTTGAAAAGCGCATGGATTAATCCTGGAAAGCCCAGGAGGATGGAGTCCTTCCAGGCAGGCCTAACAATGACTGAGGGAGTGGAGGATACTGTCCCAGGTCCCCCATCCCTGACCCACTCAGAAACACTAGGTACATAGGGACACATGCAGTCGAAAATGACATGGATTAATCCTGGAAAGCGCAGGAGGATAGAGGACGGAATCCTTCCCGGCAGGCCTAACAAAGGCTGCTGGAGTGGAGGATGCCTTCCCAGTTCCCCCCACCCCAACCCCCTCAGAACCTTAACTACATAGGGGCACATGGTGTTGAAAAGCACAAGGATTAATCCTGGAAAGCCCAGGAGGATGGTGGATGGAGTCCTTCCCGGCAGGCCTAACAAAGGCTGCTGGAGTGGAGGATGCCTTGCCAGTTCCCCCGCCCCAACCCTCTCAGAAACACTAAGTACATAGGGGCACATGGAGTTGAAAAGCACGTCGATTAATCCTGGAAAGCCCAGGAGGATGGAGGATGGAGTCCTTCCTGGCAGTCCTGACAAAGGCTGGTGGAGGATGCCTTCCCGTTCCCCAGCCCCAACCCACTCAGAAAGACTAAGTACATAGGGGCACATAGAGTTGAAAAGCACATGGATTAATCCTGGAAAACCCAAGAGGATGGAGGATGGAGTCCTTCCCAGCAGGCCTAACAAAGGCTGCTGGAGTGGAGGATGCCTTCCCAGTTCCCCCGCCCCAACCCTCTCAGAAACACTAAGTACATAGGGGCACATGGAGTTGAAAAGCACGTCGATTAATCCTGGAAAGCCCAGGAGGATGGAGGATGGAGTCCTTCCCGGCAGGCCTAACAAAGACTGATAGAGGATGCGTTCCCAGTTCCCCCGCCCCAACCCTCTCAGAAACACTAAGTACATAGGGGCACATGGAGTTGAAATTCACATGGATTAATCCTGGAAAGCCCAGGAGGATGGAGGATGGAATCCTTCCTGGCAGGCCTAACAAAGGATGAGGGAGGATGCATTCCCAGTTCCCCCGCCCCAACCCTCTCAGAAACACTAAGTACATAGGGGCACATGGAGTTGAAAAGCACGTGGATAAATGACTGGCAAGCCCAGGAGGATGGAGGATGGAGTCCTTCCTGGCAGTCCTGACAAAGGCTGGTGGAGGATGCCTTCCCGTTCCCCAGCCCCAACCCACTCAGAAAGACTAAGTACATAGGGGCACATGGAGTTGAAAAGCACATGGATTAATCCTGGAAAGCCCAAGAGGATGGAGGATGGAGTCCTTCCCAGCAGGCCTAACAAAGGCTGCTGGAGTGGAGGATGCCTTCCCAGTTCCCCCCACCCCGACCCACTCAGAAAGACTAAGTACATAGGGGCACATGGAGTTGAAAAGCACATGGATAAATGACTGGAAAGCCCAGCAGGATGGAGGATGGAGTCCTTCCCGGCAGGCCTAACAAAGGATGATGGAGGATGTATTCCCAGTTCCCCCCGCCCCAACCCTCTCAGAACCCTAAGTACATAGGGACACATGGAGTTGAAAAGTACAAGGATTAATCCTGGAAAGCCCAGGAGGATGGAGGATGGAGTCCTTCCCGGCAGATATAAGAAAGGATGCTGGAGGTTGCCTTCCCAGTTCCCCCACCCCAACCCACTCAGAGCCCTAAGTACATAGGGGCACAGGGAGTTGAAAAGCACAAGGATTAATCCTGGAAAGCCCAGGAGGATGCAGGATGGAGTCCTTCCTGGCAGGCCTAACAAAGATTGATAGAGGATGCATTCCCAGTTCCCCCGCCCCAACCCTCTCAGAAACACTAAGTACATAGGGGCACATGGAGTTGAAATTCACATGGATTAATCCTGGAAAGCCCAGGAGGATGGAGGATGGAATCCTTCCTGGCAGGCCTAACAAAGGATGAGGGAGGATGCATTCCCAGTTCCCCCGCCCCAACCCTCTCAGAAACACGAAGTACATAGGGGCACATGGAGTTGAAAAGCACGTGGATAAATGACTGGCAAGCCCAGGAGGATGGAGGATGGAGTCCTTCCTGGCATTCCTGACAAAGGCTGGTGGAGGATGCCTTCCCGTTCCCCAGCCCCAACCCACTCAGAAAGACTCAGTATATAGGGGCACATGGAGTTGAAAAGCACATGGATAAATGACTGGAAAGCCGAAGAGGATGGAGGATGGAATCCTTCCCGGCAGGCCTAACAAAGGCTGCTGGAGTGGAGGATGTCTTCCCAGTTCCCCACCCTGACCCACTCAGAAACGCTAGGTACATAGGGACACATGGAGTTGAAAAGCACATGGATTAATCCTGGAAACCCCAGGAGGATGGAGGATGGAGTCCTTCCCGGCAGGCCTAACAAAGGATGATGGAGTGGAGGATGCCTTCCCAGTTCCCCCCACCCCGACCCACTCAGAAAGTCTAAGTACATAGGGGCACATGGAGTTGAAAAGCACATGGATAAATGACTGGAAAGCCCAGCAGGATGGAGGATGGAGTCCTTCCCGGCAGGCCTAACAAAGGATGATGGAGGATGTATTCCCAGTTCCCCCCGCCCCAACCCTCTCAGAACCCTAAGTACATAGGGACACATGGAGTTGAAAAGTACAAGGATTAATCCTGGAAAGCCCAGGAGGATGGAGGATGGAGTCCTTCCCGGCAGATATAAGAAAGGATGCTGGAGGTTGCCTTCCCAGTTCCCCCACCCCAACCCACTCAGAGCCCTAAGTACATAGGGGCACATGGAGTTGAAAAGCACAAGGATTAATCCTGGAAAGCCCAGGAGGATGCAGGATGGAGTCCTTCCTGGCAGGCCTAACAAAGGATGCTGGAGGATTCCTTCCCCGTTCCCCCGCCCCAACCCACTCAGAAACGCTAGGTACATAGGGGCACATGGAGTTGAAAAGCACATAGATAAATGACTGGAAAGCCCAGCAGGATGGAGGATGGAGTCCTTCCCGGCAGGCCTAACAAAGGCTGCTGGAGTGGAGGATGCCGTCCCAGTTCCCCCCACCCCGACCCACTCAGAAAGACTAAGTACATAGGGGCATATGGAGTTGAAAAGCACAAGGATTAATCCTGGAAAGCCTAGGAGGATGCAGGATGGAGTCCTTCCGGGCAGGCCTAACAAATGCTGCTGGAGTGGAGGATGCCTTCCCAGTTCCCCCCACCCCGACCCACTCAGAAAAACTAAGTACATAGGGGCACATGGAGTTGAAAAGCACATGGACAAATGACTGGAAAGCCCAGCAGGATGGAGGATGGAGTCCTTCCCGGCAGGCCTAACAAAGATTGATAGAGGATGCATTCCCAGTTCCCCCGCCCCAACCCTCTCAGAAACACTAAGTACATAGGGGGACATGGAGTTGAAATTCACATGGATTAATCCTGGAAAGCCCAGGAGGATGGAGGATGGAATCCTTCCTGGCAGGCCTAACAAAGGATGAGGGAGGATGCATTCCCAGTTCCCCCGCCCCAACCCTCTCAGAAACACGAAGTACATAGGGGCACATGGAGTTGAAAAGCACGTGGATAAATGACTGGCAAGCCCAGGAGGATGGAGGATGGAGTCCTTCCTGGCAGTCCTGACAAAGGCTGGTGGAGGATGCCTTCCCGTTCCCCAGCCCCAACCCACTCAGAAAGACTCAGTATATAGGGGCACATGGAGTTGAAAAGCACATGGATAAATGACTGGAAAGCCCAAGAGGATGGAGGATGGAGTCCTTCCCAGCAGGCCTAACAAAGGCTGCTGGAGTGGAGGATGCCTTCCCAGTTCCCCCCACCCCGTTCCACTCAGAAAGACTAAGTACATAGGGGCACATGGAGTTGAAAAGCACATGGATTAATCCTGGAAAGCCCAGGAGGATGGAGGATGGAGTCCTTCCCGGCCGGACTAACAAAGGATGATGGAGGATGTATTCCCAGTTCCCCCGCCCCAACCCTCTCAGAAACACTAAGTACATAGGGGCACATGGAGTTGAAAAGCACATGGATTAATCCTGGAAAGCCCAGGAGGATGGAGGATGGAGTCCTTCCCGGCAGGCCCAACAAAGATTGATGGAGGATGCATTCCCAGTTCCCCCGCCCCAACCCTCTCAGAAACACGAAGTACATAGGGGCACATGGAGTTGAAATGCACATGGATTAATCCTGTACAACCCAGGAGAATGGAGGATGGAGTCCTTCCTGGCAGTCCTGACAAAGGCTGGTGGAGGATGCCTTCCCGTTCCCCAGCCCCAACCCACTCAGAGAAACAAAGTACATAGGAGCACATGGAGTTGAAAAGCACGTGGATAAATGAATGGAAAGCTCAGGAGGATGGAGGATGGAGTCCTTCGCAGCAGGCCTAACAAAGGCTGCTGGCGTGGAGGATGCCGTCCCAGTTCCCCCCACCCCGACCCACTCAGAAAGACTAAGTACATAGGGGCACATAGAGTTGAAAAGCACATGGATTAATCCTGGAAAGCCCAAGAGGATGGAGAATGGAGTCCTTCCCTTCTGGCGTAACAAAGGCTGCTGGAGTGGAGGATGCCTTCCCAGTTCCCCCACCCCAAACCACTCAGGACCCTAAGTACATAGGGAAACATAGTTCCCCCCACCCCGACCCACTCAGAAAGACTAAGTACATAGGGGCACATGGAGTTGAAAAGCACAAGGATTAATCCTGGAAAGCCGAAGAGGATGGAGGATGGAATCCTTCCCGGCAGGCCTAACAAAGCGTTTCTGAGTGGGTCAGGGTGGGGGAACTGGGAAGACATCCTCCACTCCAGCAGCCTTTGTTAGGCCTGCCGGGAAGGATTCCATCCTCCATCCTCTTCGGCTTTCCAGGATTAATCCTTGTGCTTTTCAACTCCATATGCCCCTATGTACTTAGTCTTTCTGAGTGGGTCGGGGTGGGGGGAACTGGGAAGGCATCCTCCACTCCAGCAGCCTTTGTTAGGCCTGCTGGGAAGGACTCCATCCTCCATCCTGCTGGGCTTTCCAGTCATTTATCCATGTGCTTTTCAACTCCATGTGCCCCTATGTACTTGCAGGTACTTCCAGGTACTTGCAGATGAGACTGGAGGACAGCCTGCAGAGGAAGAATCACAGGGGAACCTGCATGAGAGTGAGCAAGAGGCTAAAGGTCAGTCAAACAGAGGCGATGAAACCCAGGCCTACAAGAAGAAGAAGAGAAGAGTGGTAGTAGTGGGAGACTCCTTGCTGCGTGGGATCGAGACCCAAGTATGTCGCGAAGCCCCGTGGACTCGCCAGGTATGTTTTCTCCCGGGAAGACAGATTAGAGACGTGACTGAAAGGTTGCCTGCACTCATAAAGCCCACTGACAGGTATCCCTTTCTTCTCATCCATGTGGGAACAAATGATACCGCCAAGCGGAGCTACGAAGAGATCACGTCAGACTTTGAAGCTTTGGGAAGGAAACTCAAGAACTTTGGGGCCCAGATAGTTTTCTCATCCATCCTTCCAGTAGTTAGAAGAGGGATAGAAAGGGAACGAAAAATACTCCGGGTGAATGACTGGCTACGAAGGTGGTGCCGACGAGAGAGATTTGGATTCTGGGACCACGGGCTATACTTCCTGGAAGATGGGCTGTTGGCTAGGGACGGGTTGCACCTCACAAAGGCTGGGAAGAATGTGTTTGGCCACAGCATGAAGAACTTCATCAGGAGGGCTTTAAACTGAATCCTATGGGGAAGGGAGATGTAATGTTGGGGGTAACAATGGACGTAGGCGCATGCACTGCAATGGAGAGAACAGCGCTGATAGCGCCCAATAATAGTCTTCAGACACATGTAGGAAGAAAGCCAGACTATGAAGCACATGGTCTTCGATGTCTATATACTAATGCCCAGAGTATGGGAAACAAACAGAACGAACTTGAACTCTTAATACAGGAGGGAAATTATGACTTGATAGGTATAACTGAGACTTGGTGGGATGACTCTCATGACTGGAATACAGCAGTTGAAGGATATAACTTGTTCAAAAAGAACAGGAGGAACAGAAAGGGAGGCGGGGTTGCACTGTATGTGAAAAATACATATATCTGCACAGAAATACAGGAGGAGGAGCTTGGTAGCCCCATCGAGAGCATCTGGGTTGAAATAAATGGAGCAAAGAATAAAAGGAACCTGGTGGTCGGAGTCTACTACCGGCCACCCAATCAAGGAGAAGCCAAGGATGAAACTTTTGAAAAGCAAATAGCCAATGTTTTAAGGAAGCATGATGTAGTAGTAATGGGGGACTTCAATTTCCCTGATATTTGTTGGGAGACAAATTCTGCAAAACATGGCCCCTCCAGGAAATTCCTGACTTGTGTGGCGGATAACTTCCTCCTACAGAAAGTAGAGGAAGGAACTAGAGGATCGGCTATCCTTGACTTGATCCTAACCAACAGAGATGACTTAGTGGATAAAGTAGCAGTTACAGGAACTCTGGGGGAAAGCGACCATGTTGTACTTGAGTTCTTGGTTCTAAGGGAAGCAAAAGCCGAGTGTACTCAAACGCGTACCCTGGATTTTAGGAAAGCTGATTTTAATAAACTCAGAACAATGATCAGTAAGGTCCCATGGCAAGCAATGCTAGCGAGAAAAGGAGTCCAAGATGGGTGGGAACTTTTAAAAAAGGAAATTCTCAAGGCACAATCACAAACAATTCCAACAAGAAGAAAAGGTGGAAGACAACAGAAGAAGCCAATGTGGCTTCACAAAAAGCTTAGGGATGACCTGAAAACAAAAAAGGACACATATAGGAAGTGGAAAGAAGGCCAAGTAACAAAGGAAGAGTACAGGCAGGTAGCACAGAATTGCAGGGATGGCGTCAGGAAGGCTAAAGCGGAGAACGAGGTGAGGTTAGCGAGGGATGCTAAAAACAACAAAAAGGCTTTCTTCAGCTACGTGCATAGTAAAAGGCAGAGGAAAGAAATGGTTGTTCAGCTATTAAATAAGGATGGCAAAATGATAACAGAGGACAAAGAAAAGGCAGAGGTGCTCAATTCCTACTTTGGCTCAGTCTTCTCCCAAAAGAGGGTCTATGACCCCCCTGGCAAAGGCGAAGTACAGGCTGAAGGGGCAGGATTGCAGCTTGAGATCGACAGGCATATGGTCAAGGAACACCACATTACTTTGAATGAGTTCAAATCTCCAGGGCCAGATGAACTGCATCCTAGAGTCATAAAGGAACTGGCAGAAGAGCTCTCAGAACCGCTGTCTATTCTCTTTGAGAAATCATGGAGGACCGGGGAAGTGCCAGATGACTGGAGGAGGGCTAACGTTGTCCCTATCTTCAAAAAGGGTAAAAAGGAGGAACCTGGGAACTACAGACCAGTCAGTCTGACATCAATCCCTGGGAAAATTCTGGAGCAGATCATAAAGCAATCCATCTGGAAGCACCTTGACAACAATGCAGTGATTACTCGAAGCCAACATGGATTTGTCAAAAACAAGTCCTGCCAGACAAATCTGATCTCATTTTTTGATCAAGTCACCTCCCTTGTAGACCTAACAAAGGCTGCTGGAGTGGAGGATGTCTTCCCAGTTCCCCCACCCTGACCCACTCAGAAACGCTAGGTACATAGGGACACATGGAGTTGAAAAGCACATGGATTAATCCTGGAAACCCCAGGAGGATGGAGGATGGAGTCCTTCCCGGCAGGCCTAACAAAGATTGATGGAGGATGCATTCCCAGTTCCCCCGCCCCAACCCTCTCAGAAACACTAAGTACATAAGGGCACATGGAGTTGAAATGCACACTGGTTAATCCTGGACAGCCCAGGAGAATGGAGGATGGAGTCCTTCCTGGCAGGTCTAAGAAAGGATGTTGGAGGATACCTTCCCCGTTCTCCCGCCCCACCCTACTCCGAAACACTAAGTACATAGGGGCACATGGAGTTGAAAAGCACATGGATTAATCCTGTACAGCCCAGGAGAATGGAGGATGGAGTCCTTCCTGGCAGTCCTGACAAAGGCTGGTGGAGGATGCCTTCCCGTTCCCCAGCCCCAACCCAATCAGAAACACTAAGTACATGGGGGAACATGGAGTTGAAAAACACATGGATTAATCCTGGAAAGCCCAGGAGGATGGAGGATGGAGTCCTTCCCAGCAGGCCTGAGAAAGGCTGCTGGAGGATGCCTTCCCAGTTCCCCCGCCGCAACCCACTCAAAAACAGTAAGTACATAGGGGCACATGGAGTTGAAACGCTCATGGATTAATCCTGGAAAGCCGAAAAGGATGGAGGATGGAATCCTTCCCGGAAGGCCTAACAAAGGCTGCTGGCGTGGAGGATGCCTTCCCAGTTCCCCCACCCTCACCCACTCAGAAACGCTAGGTACATAGGGACACATGGAGTTGAAAAGCAGATGGATTAATACTGGAAAGCCCAAGAGGATGGAGAATGGAGTCCTTCCCTGCAGGCGTAAGAAAGGCTGCTGGAGTGGAGGATGCCTTCCAAGTTCCCCCCACCCCAACCGACTCAGAAAGACTAAGTACATAGGGGCACATGGAATTGAAAAGCACATGGATTAATCCTGGAAAGCCCAGGAGGATGGAGGATGGAGTCCTTCCCGGCAGGCCTAAAAAAGCCTGCTGGAGTGGAGGATGCCTAACAGTTCCCCCCACCCCGACCCACTCAGAAACAGTAAATTCATAGGGGCACATGGAGTTGAAAAGCACATGGATTAATCCTGGAAAGCCCAGGAGGAGGGAGTCCTTCCCGGCAGGCCTAACAAAGGATGATGGAGGATGTATTCCCAGTTCCCCCCCCCCAACCCTCTCAGAAACCCTAAGTACATAGGGGCACATGGAGTTGAAAAGCACAAGGATTAATCCTGGAAAGCCGAGGAGGATGGAGGATGGAATCCTTCCCGGCAGGACTAACAAAGGCTGCTGGAGTGGAGGATGCCTTCCCAGTTCCCCCCACCCCAAACCGCTCAGGACCCTAAGTACATAGGGACACATGGAGTTGAAAAGCACATGGATTAATCCTGGAAAGCCCAGGAGGATGGAGTCCTTCCAGGCAGGCCTAAAAAAACCTGGTGGAGTGGAGGATGCCTTCCAGTTCCCCCCACCCCGACGCACTCAGAAAGACGAAGTACATAGGGGCACATGGAGTTGAAAAGCAAAAGGATTAATCCTGGTGAGCCCAGGAGGATGGAGGATGGAGGATGGAGTCCTTCCCGGCAGGCCTAACAAAGGCTGCTGGAGTGGCGGATGCCTTCCCAGTTCCCCCCACCCGAACCCACTGAGAATGCTAACTACATAGGGGCACATGGTGTTGAAAAGCACAAGGATTAATCCTGGAAAGCCCAGGAGGATGGAGGATGGAGTCCTTCCTGGCAGGCCTAACAAAGGCTACTGGAGTAGAGGATGCCTTCCCAGTTCCCCCCACCCCAACCCTCTCAGAACGCTATCTACATAGGGGCACATGGAGTTGAAATGCACATGGATTAATCCTGGAAAGCCCAGGAGGATGGAGGATGGAGTCCTTCCTGGCAGATATAAGAAAGGATGCTGGAGGTTGCCTTCCCAGTTCCCCCACCCCAACCCACTCAGAGCCCTAAGTACATAGGGGCACATGGAGTTGAAAAGCACGTCAATTAATCCTGGAAAGCCCAGGAGGATGGAGGATGGAGTCCTTCCCGGCAGGCCTAACAAAGATTGAAGGAGGATGCATTCCCAGTTCCGCCGCCCGAACCCTCTCAGAAACACTAAGTACATAGGGGCACGTGGAGTTGAAATTCACATGGATTAATCCTGTAAAGCCCAGGGGGATGGAGGATGGAGTCCTTCCTGGCAGGCCTGAGAAAGGCAGCTGGAGTAGAGGATACCTTCCCAGTTCCCACCACCACGAACCACTCAGAAATACTAAGTACATAGGGGCACATGGAATTGAAAAGCACATGGATTAAACCTGGACAGCCCAGGAGAATGGAGGATGGAGTCCTTCCCGGCAGGTCTAAGAAAGGATGCTGGAGGATACCTTCCCCGTTCTCCCGCCCCAACCTACTCCGAAACGCTAAGTACATAGGGGCACATGGAGTTGAAAAGCACATGGATTAATCCAGAACAGCCCAGGAGAATGGAGGATGGAGTCCTTCCTGGCAGTCCTGACAAAGGCTGGTGGAGGATGCCTTCCCGTTCCCCAGCCCCAACCCACTCAGAAAAACAAAGTACATAGGGGCACATGGAGTTGAAAAGCACATAGATTAATCCTGGAAAGCCCAAGAGGATGGAGAATGGAGTCCTTCCCTGCAGGCATAACAAAGGCTGCTGGAGTGGACAATGCCTTCCCAGTTCCCCCACCCCGACCCACTCAGAAAGCCTAAGTACATAGGGGCACATGGAGTTGAAAAGCACATGGATTAATCCTGGAAAGCCCAGGAGGATGGAGGATGGAGTCCTTCCCGGAAGGCCTAACAAAGGCTGCTGGAGTGGAGGATGCCTTCCCAGTTCCCCCACCCTGACCCACTCAGAAACGCTAGGTACATAGGGACACATGGAGTTGAAAAGCACATGTATTAATCCTGGAAATCCCAGGAGGATGGAAGATGGAGTCCTTCCCAGCAGGCCTAAAAAAGCCTGCTGGAGTGGAGGATGCCTTACAGTTCCCCCCACCCCGACCCACTCAGAAACAGTAAGTTCATAGGGGCACATGGAGTTGAAAAGCACATGGATTAATCCTGGAAAGCCCAGGAGGATGGAGGATTGAGTCCTTCCCGGCCGGACTAACAAAGGATGAGGGAGGATGTATTCCCAGTTCCCCCGCCCCAACCCTCTCAGAAACACTAAGTACATAGGGGCACATGGAGTTGAAAAGCACATGGATTAATCCTGGAAAGCCCAGGAGGATGGAGGATGGAGTCCTTCCTGGCAGGCCCAACAAAGATTGATGGAGGATGCATTCCCAGTTCCCCCGCCCCAACCCTCTCAGAAACACTAAGTACATAGGGGCACATGGAGTTGAAATGCACATGGATTAATCCTGTACAACCCAGGAGAATGGAGGATGGAGTCCTTCCTGGCAGTCCTGACAAAGGCTGGTGGAGGATGCCTTCCCGTTCCCCAGCCCCAACCCACTCAGAAAAACAAAGTACATAGGAGCACATGGAGTTGAAAAGCACGTGGATAAATGAATGGAAAGCTCAGGAGGATGGAGGATGGAGTCCTTCGCAGCAGGCCTAACAAAGGCTGCTGGCGTGGAGGATGCCGTCCCAGTTCCCCCCACCCCGACCCACTCAGAAAGACTAAGTACATAGGGGCACATAGAGTTGAAAAGCACATGGATTAATCCTGGAAAGCCCAAGAGGATGGAGAATGGAGTCCTTCCCTTCTGGCGTAACAAAGGCTGCTGGAGTGGAGGATGCCTTCCCAGTTCCCCCCACCCCAAACCACTCAGGACCCTAAGTACATAGGGACACATGGAGTTAAAAAGAACATGGATTAATCCTGGAAAGCCCAGGAGGATGGAGGATGGAGTCCTTCCCGGCAGATATAAGAAATGATGCTGGAGGTTGCCTTCCCAGTTCCACCACCCCAACCCACTCAGAGCCCTAAGTGCATAGGGGAACATGGACTTGAAAAGCACATTGATTAATCCTGGAAAGCCCAGGAGGATGGAGTCCTTCCAGGCAGGCCTAAAAAAGCCTGGTGGAGTGGAGGATGCCTTCCAGTTCCCCCCACCCCGATGCACTCAGAAAGACGAAGTACATAGGGGCACATGGAGTTGAAAAGCACAAGGATTAATCCTGGAAAGCCCAGGAGGATGGAGGATGGAGTCCTTCCCAGCAGGCCTAACAAAGGCTGCTGGAGTGGAGGATGCCTTCCAGGTTCCCCCCACCCCGACCCACTCAGAAAGACTAAGTACATAGGGGCACATGGAGTTGAAAAGCACATGGATAAATGACTGGAAAGCCCAGCAGGATGGAGGATGGAGTCCTTCCCGGCAGGCCTAACAAAGGATGATGGAGGATGTATTCCCAGTTCCCCCCGCCCCAACCCTCTCAGAACCCTAAGTACATAGGGACACATGGAGTTGAAAAGTACAAGGATTAATCCTGGAAAGCCCAGGAGGATGGAGGATGGAGTCCTTCCCGGCAGATATAAGAAAGGATGCTGGAGGTTGCCTTCCCAGTTCCCCCACCCCAACCCACTCAGAGCCCTAAGTACATAGGGGCACATGGAGTTGAAAAGCACAAGGATTAATCCTGGAAAGCCCAGGAGGATGCAGGATGGAGTCCTTCCTGGCAGGCCTAACAAAGGATGCTGGAGGATTCCTTCCCCGTTCCCCCGCCCCAACCCACTCAGAAACGCTAGGTACATAGGGGCACATGGAGTTGAAAAGCACATAGATAAATGACTGGAAAGCCAGGCAGGATGGAGGATGGAGTCCTTCCCGGCAGGCCTAACAAAGGCTGCTGGAGTGGAGGATGCCGTCCCAGTTCCCCCCACCCCGACCCACTCAGAAAGACTAAGTACATAGGGGCATATGGAGTTGAAAAGCACAAGGATTAATCCTGGAAAGCCTAGGAGGATGGAGGATGGAGTCCTTCCGGGCAGGCCTAACAAATGCTGCTGGAGTGGAGGATGCCTTCCCAGTTCCCCCCACCCCGACCCACTCAGAAAAACTAAGTACATAGGGGCACATGGAGTTGAAAAGCACATGGACAAATGACTGGAAAGCCCAGCAGGATGGAGGATGGAGTCCTTCCCGGCAGGCCTAACAAAGATTGATAGAGGATGCATTCCCAGTTCCCCCGCCCCAACCCTCTCAGAAACACTAAGTACATAGGGGGACATGGAGTTGAAATTCACATGGATTAATCCTGGAAAGCCCAGGAGGATGGAGGATGGAATCCTTCCTGGCAGGCCTAACAAAGGATGAGGGAGGATGCATTCCCAGTTCCCCCGCCCCAACCCTCTCAGAAACACGAAGTACATAGGGGCACATGGAGTTGAAAAGCACGTGGATAAATGACTGGCAAGCCCAGGAGGATGGAGGATGGAGTCCTTCCTGGCAGTCCTGACAAAGGCTGGTGGAGGATGCCTTCCCGTTCCCCAGCCCCAACCCACTCAGAAAGACTCAGTATATAGGGGCACATGGAGTTGAAAAGCACATGGATAAATGACTGGAAAGCCCAAGAGGATGGAGGATGGAGTCCTTCCCTGCAGGCGTAACAAAGGCTGCTGGAGTGGAGGATGCCTTCCCAGTTCCCCCCACCCCGACCCACTCAGAAAGACTAAGTACATAGGGGCACATGGAGTTGAAAAGCAAAAGGATTAATCCTGGAAAGCCTAGGATGTTGCAGGATGGAGTCCTTCCCAGCAGGCCTAACAAAGGCTGCTGGAGTGGAGGATGCCTTCCCAGTTCCCCCCACCCCGTTCCACTCAGAAAGACTAAGTACATAGGGGCACATGGAGTTGAAAAGCACATGGATTAATCCTGGAAAGCCCAGGAGGATGGAGGATGGAGTCCTTCCCGGCCGGACTAACAAAGGATGATGGAGGATGTATTCCCAGTTCCCCCGCCCCAACCCTCTCAGAAACACTAAGTACATAGGGGCACATTGAGCTGAAAAGCACATGGATTAATCCTGGAAAGCCGAGGAGGATAGAGGATGGAGTCCTTCCCGGCAGGCCTAACAAAGGGTGCTGGAGTGGAGGATGCCTTCGCGTTCCCCCGCCCCAACCCACTCAGAAAAACAAAGTACATAGGGGCACATGGAGTTGAAAACCACGTGGATAAATGACTAGAAAGCCCAGGAGGATGGAGGATGGAGTCCTTCCCAGCAGGTCTAACAAAGGCTGCTGGAGTGGAGGATGCCTTCCCAGTTCCCCGCACCCCGACCCACTCAGAAAGACTAAGTACATAGGGGCACATGGAGTTGAAAAGCGCATGGATTAATCCTGGAAAGCCCAGGAGGATGGAGTCCTTCCAGGCAGGCCTAACAATGACTGAGGGAGTGGAGGATACTGTCCCAGGTCCCCCATCCCTGACCCACTCAGAAACACTAGGTACATAGGGACACATGCAGTCGAAAATGACATGGATTAATCCTGGAAAGCGCAGGAGGATGGAGGACGGAATCCTTCCCGGCAGGCCTAACAAAGGCTGCTGGAGTGGAGGATGCCTTCCCAGTTCCCCCCACCCCAACCCCCTCAGAACCTTAACTACATAGGGGCACATGGTGTTGAAAAGCACAAGGATTAATCCTGGAAAGCCCAGGAGGATGGTGGATGGAGTCCTTCCCGGCAGGCCTAACAAAGGCTGCTGGAGTGGAGGATGCCTTGCCAGTTCCCCCGCCCCAACCCTCTCAGAAACACTAAGTACATAGGGGCACATGGAGTTGAAAAGCACGTCGATTAATCCTGGAAAGCCCAGGAGGATGGAGGATGGAGTCCTTCCTGGCAGTCCTGACAAAGGCTGGTGGAGGATGCCTTCCCGTTCCCCAGCCCCAACCCACTCAGAAAGACTAAGTACATAGGGGCACATAGAGTTGAAAAGCACATGGATTAATCCTGGAAAACCCAAGAGGATGGAGGATGGAGTCCTTCCCAGCAGGCCTAACAAAGGCTGCTGGAGTGGAGGATGCCTTCCCAGTTCCCCCGCCCCAACCCTCTCAGAAACACTAAGTACATAGGGGCACATGGAGTTGAAAAGCACGTCGATTAATCCTGGAAAGCCCAGGAGGATGGAGGATGGAGTCCTTCCCGGCAGGCCTAACAAAGACTGATAGAGGATGCGTTCCCAGTTCCCCCGCCCCAACCCTCTCAGAAACACTAAGTACATAGGGGCACATGGAGTTGAAAAGCACGTGGATAAATGACTGGCAAGCCCAGGAGGATGGAGGATGGAGTCCTTCCTGGCAGTCCTGACAAAGGCTGGTGGAGGATGCCTTCCCGTTCCCCAGCCCCAACCCACTCAGAAAGACTAAGTACATAGGGGCACATGGAGTTGAAAAGCACATGGATTAATCCTGGAAAGCCCAAGAGGATGGAGGATGGAGTCCTTCCCAGCAGGCCTAACAAAGGCTGCTGGAGTGGAGGATGCCTTCCCAGTTCCCCCCACCCCGACCCACTCAGAAAGACTAAGTACATAGGGGCACATGGAGTTGAAAAGCACATGGATAAATGACTGGAAAGCCCAGCAGGATGGAGGATGGAGTCCTTCCCGGCAGGCCTAACAAAGGATGATGGAGGATGTATTCCCAGTTCCCCCCGCCCCAACCCTCTCAGAACCCTAAGTACATAGGGACACATGGAGTTGAAAAGTACAAGGATTAATCCTGGAAAGCCCAGGAGGATGGAGGATGGAGTCCTTCCCGGCAGATATAAGAAAGGATGCTGGAGGTTGCCTTCCCAGTTCCCCCACCCCAACCCACTCAGAGCCCTAAGTACATAGGGGCACAGGGAGTTGAAAAGCACAAGGATTAATCCTGGAAAGCCCAGGAGGATGCAGGATGGAGTCCTTCCTGGCAGGCCTAACAAAGATTGATAGAGGATGCATTCCCAGTTCCCCCGCCCCAACCCTCTCAGAAACACTAAGTACATAGGGGCACATGGAGTTGAAATTCACATGGATTAATCCTGGAAAGCCCAGGAGGATGGAGGATGGAATCCTTCCTGGCAGGCCTAACAAAGGATGAGGGAGGATGCATTCCCAGTTCCCCCGCCCCAACCCTCTCAGAAACACGAAGTACATAGGGGCACATGGAGTTGAAAAGCACGTGGATAAATGACTGGCAAGCCCAGGAGGATGGAGGATGGAGTCCTTCCTGGCATTCCTGACAAAGGCTGGTGGAGGATGCCTTCCCGTTCCCCAGCCCCAACCCACTCAGAAAGACTCAGTATATAGGGGCACATGGAGTTGAAAAGCACATGGATAAATGACTGGAAAGCCGAAGAGGATGGAGGATGGAATCCTTCCCGGCAGGCCTAACAAAGGCTGCTGGAGTGGAGGATGTCTTCCCAGTTCCCCACCCTGACCCACTCAGAAACGCTAGGTACATAGGGACACATGGAGTTGAAAAGCACATAGATAAATGACTGGAAAGCCCAGCAGGATGGAGGATGGAGTCCTTCCCGGCAGGCCTAACAAAGGCTGCTGGAGTGGAGGATGCCGTCCCAGTTCCCCCCACCCCGACCCACTCAGAAAGACTAAGTACATAGGGGCATATGGAGTTGAAAAGCACAAGGATTAATCCTGGAAAGCCTAGGAGGATGCAGGATGGAGTCCTTCCGGGCAGGCCTAACAAATGCTGCTGGAGTGGAGGATGCCTTCCCAGTTCCCCCCACCCCGACCCACTCAGAAAAACTAAGTACATAGGGGCACATGGAGTTGAAAAGCACATGGACAAATGACTGGAAAGCCCAGCAGGATGGAGGATGGAGTCCTTCCCGGCAGGCCTAACAAAGATTGATAGAGGATGCATTCCCAGTTCCCCCGCCCCAACCCTCTCAGAAACACTAAGTACATAGGGGGACATGGAGTTGAAATTCACATGGATTAATCCTGGAAAGCCCAGGAGGATGGAGGATGGAATCCTTCCTGGCAGGCCTAACAAAGGATGAGGGAGGATGCATTCCCAGTTCCCCCGCCCCAACCCTCTCAGAAACACGAAGTACATAGGGGCACATGGAGTTGAAAAGCACGTGGATAAATGACTGGCAAGCCCAGGAGGATGGAGGATGGAGTCCTTCCTGGCAGTCCTGACAAAGGCTGGTGGAGGATGCCTTCCCGTTCCCCAGCCCCAACCCACTCAGAAAGACTCAGTATATAGGGGCACATGGAGTTGAAAAGCACATGGATAAATGACTGGAAAGCCCAAGAGGATGGAGGATGGAGTCCTTCCCTGCAGGCGTAACAAAGGCTGCTGGAGTGGAGGATGCCTTCCCAGTTCCCCCCACCCCGACCCACTCAGAAAGACTAAGTACATAGGGGCACATGGAGTTGAAAAGCAAAAGGATTAATCCTGGAAAGCCTAGGATGTTGCAGGATGGAGTCCTTCCCAGCAGGCCTAACAAAGGCTGCTGGAGTGGAGGATGCCTTCCCAGTTCCCCCCACCCCGTTCCACTCAGAAAGACTAAGTACATAGGGGCACATGGAGTTGAAAAGCACATGGATTAATCCTGGAAAGCCCAGGAGGATGGAGGATGGAGTCCTTCCCGGCCGGACTAACAAAGGATGATGGAGGATGTATTCCCAGTTCCCCCGCCCCAACCCTCTCAGAAACACTAAGTACATAGGGGCACATGGAGTTGAAAAGCACATGGATTAATCCTGGAAAGCCCAGGAGGATGGAGGATGGAGTCCTTCCCGGCAGGCCCAACAAAGATTGATGGAGGATGCATTCCCAGTTCCCCCGCCCCAACCCTCTCAGAAACACTAAGTACATAGGGGCACATGGAGTTGAAATGCACATGGATTAATCCTGTACAACCCAGGAGAATGGAGGATGGAGTCCTTCCTGGCAGTCCTGACAAAGGCTGGTGGAGGATGCCTTCCCGTTCCCCAGCCCCAACCCACTCAGAGAAACAAAGTACATAGGAGCACATGGAGTTGAAAAGCACGTGGATAAATGAATGGAAAGCTCAGGAGGATGGAGGATGGAGTCCTTCGCAGCAGGCCTAACAAAGGCTGCTGGCGTGGAGGATGCCTTCCCAGTTCCCCCCACCCCGACCCACTCAGAAAGACTAAGTACATAGGGGCACATAGAGTTGAAAAGCACATGGATTAATCCTGGAAAGCCCAAGAGGATGGAGAATGGAGTCCTTCCCTTCTGGCGTAACAAAGGCTGCTGGAGTGGAGGATGCCTTCCCAGTTCCCCCCACCCCAAACCACTCAGGACCCTAAGTACATAGGGAAACATAGTTCCCCCCACCCCGACCCACTCAGAAAGACTAAGTACATAGGGGCACATGGAGTTGAAAAGCACAAGGATTAATCCTGGAAAGCCGAAGAGGATGGAGGATGGAATCCTTCCCGGCAGGCCTAACAAAGCGTTTCTGAGTGGGTCAGGGTGGGGGAACTGGGAAGACATCCTCCACTCCAGCAGCCTTTGTTAGGCCTGCCGGGAAGGATTCCATCCTCCATCCTCTTCGGCTTTCCAGGATTAATCCTTGTGCTTTTCAACTCCATATGCCCCTATGTACTTAGTCTTTCTGAGTGGGTCGGGGTGGGGGGAACTGGGAAGGCATCCTCCACTCCAGCAGCCTTTGTTAGGCCTGCTGGGAAGGACTCCATCCTCCATCCTGCTGGGCTTTCCAGTCATTTATCCATGTGCTTTTCAACTCCATGTGCCCCTATGTACTTGCAGGTACTTCCAGGTACTTGCAGATGAGACTGGAGGACAGCCTGCAGAGGAAGAATCACAGGGGAACCTGCATGAGAGTGAGCAAGAGGCTAAAGGTCAGTCAAACAGAGGCGATGAAACCCAGGCCTACAAGAAGAAGAAGAGAAGAGTGGTAGTAGTGGGAGACTCCTTGCTGCGTGGGATCGAGACCCAAGTATGTCGCGAAGCCCCGTGGACTCGCCAGGTATGTTTTCTCCCGGGAAGACAGATTAGAGACGTGACTGAAAGGTTGCCTGCACTCATAAAGCCCACTGACAGGTATCCCTTTCTTCTCATCCATGTGGGAACAAATGATACCGCCAAGCGGAGCTACGAAGAGATCACGTCAGACTTTGAAGCTTTGGGAAGGAAACTCAAGAACTTTGGGGCCCAGATAGTTTTCTCATCCATCCTTCCAGTAGTTAGAAGAGGGATAGAAAGGGAACGAAAAATACTCCGGGTGAATGACTGGCTACGAAGGTGGTGCCGACGAGAGAGATTTGGATTCTGGGACCACGGGCTATACTTCCTGGAAGATGGGCTGTTGGCTAGGGACGGGTTGCACCTCACAAAGGCTGGGAAGAATGTGTTTGGCCACAGCATGAAGAACTTCATCAGGAGGGCTTTAAACTGAATCCTATGGGGAAGGGAGATGTAATGTTGGGGGTAACAATGGACGTAGGCGCATGCACTGCAATGGAGAGAACAGCGCTGATAGCGCCCAATAATAGTCTTCAGACACATGTAGGAAGAAAGCCAGACTATGAAGCACATGGTCTTCGATGTCTATATACTAATGCCCAGAGTATGGGAAACAAACAGAACGAACTTGAACTCTTAATACAGGAGGGAAATTATGACTTGATAGGTATAACTGAGACTTGGTGGGATGACTCTCATGACTGGAATACAGCAGTTGAAGGATATAACTTGTTCAAAAAGAACAGGAGGAACAGAAAGGGAGGCGGGGTTGCACTGTATGTGAAAAATACATATATCTGCACAGAAATACAGGAGGAGGAGCTTGGTAGCCCCATCGAGAGCATCTGGGTTGAAATAAATGGAGCAAAGAATAAAAGGAACCTGGTGGTCGGAGTCTACTACCGGCCACCCAATCAAGGAGAAGCCAAGGATGAAACTTTTGAAAAGCAAATAGCCAATGTTTTAAGGAAGCATGATGTAGTAGTAATGGGGGACTTCAATTTCCCTGATATTTGTTGGGAGACAAATTCTGCAAAACATGGCCCCTCCAGGAAATTCCTGACTTGTGTGGCGGATAACTTCCTCCTACAGAAAGTAGAGGAAGGAACTAGAGGATCGGCTATCCTTGACTTGATCCTAACCAACAGAGATGACTTAGTGGATAAAGTAGCAGTTACAGGAACTCTGGGGGAAAGCGACCATGTTGTACTTGAGTTCTTGGTTCTAAGGGAAGCAAAAGCCGAGTGTACTCAAACGCGTACCCTGGATTTTAGGAAAGCTGATTTTAATAAACTCAGAACAATGATCAGTAAGGTCCCATGGCAAGCAATGCTAGCGAGAAAAGGAGTCCAAGATGGGTGGGAACTTTTAAAAAAGGAAATTCTCAAGGCACAATCACAAACAATTCCAACAAGAAGAAAAGGTGGAAGACAACAGAAGAAGCCAATGTGGCTTCACAAAAAGCTTAGGGATGACCTGAAAACAAAAAAGGACACATATAGGAAGTGGAAAGAAGGCCAAGTAACAAAGGAAGAGTACAGGCAGGTAGCACAGAATTGCAGGGATGGCGTCAGGAAGGCTAAAGCGGAGAACGAGGTGAGGTTAGCGAGGGATGCTAAAAACAACAAAAAGGCTTTCTTCAGCTACGTGCATAGTAAAAGGCAGAGGAAAGAAATGGTTGTTCAGCTATTAAATAAGGATGGCAAAATGATAACAGAGGACAAAGAAAAGGCAGAGGTGCTCAATTCCTACTTTGGCTCAGTCTTCTCCCAAAAGAGGGTCTATGACCCCCCTGGCAAAGGCGAAGTACAGGCTGAAGGGGCAGGATTGCAGCTTGAGATCGACAGGCATATGGTCAAGGAACACCACATTACTTTGAATGAGTTCAAATCTCCAGGGCCAGATGAACTGCATCCTAGAGTCATAAAGGAACTGGCAGAAGAGCTCTCAGAACCGCTGTCTATTCTCTTTGAGAAATCATGGAGGACCGGGGAAGTGCCAGATGACTGGAGGAGGGCTAACGTTGTCCCTATCTTCAAAAAGGGTAAAAAGGAGGAACCTGGGAACTACAGACCAGTCAGTCTGACATCAATCCCTGGGAAAATTCTGGAGCAGATCATAAAGCAATCCATCTGGAAGCACCTTGACAACAATGCAGTGATTACTCGAAGCCAACATGGATTTGTCAAAAACAAGTCCTGCCAGACAAATCTGATCTCATTTTTTGATCAAGTCACCTCCCTTGTAGACCTAACAAAGGCTGCTGGAGTGGAGGATGTCTTCCCAGTTCCCCCACCCTGACCCACTCAGAAACGCTAGGTACATAGGGACACATGGAGTTGAAAAGCACATGGATTAATCCTGGAAACCCCAGGAGGATGGAGGATGGAGTCCTTCCCGGCAGGCCTAACAAAGGATGATAGAGGATGTATTCCCAGTTCCCCCCGCCCCAACCCTCTCAGAACCCAAAGTACATAGGGACACATGGAGTTGAGAAGCACAAGGATTAATCCTGGAAAGCCCAGGAGGATGGAGGATGGAGTCCTTCCCGGCAGATATAAGAAAGGATGCTGGAGGTTGCCTTCCCAGTTCCCCCACCCCAACCCACTCAGAGCCCTAAGTACATAGGGGCACATGGAGTTGAAAAGCACAAGGATTAATCCTGGAAAGCCCAGGAGGATGCAGGATGGAGTCCTTCCTGGCAGGCCTAACAAAGGATGCTGGAGGATTCCTTCCCCGTTCCCCCGCCCCAACCCACTCAGAAACACTAAATACATAGGGGCACATAGAGTTGAAAAGCACATGGATTAATCCTGGAAAGCCGAGGAGGATGGAGGATGGAATCCTTCCCGGCAGGCCTAACAAAGGCTGCTGGAGTGGAGGATGCCTTCCCAGTTCCCCCACCCTGACCCACTCAGAAATGGTAGGTACATAGGGACACATGGAGTTGAAAAGCACATGGATTAATCCTGGAAAGCCCAGGAGGATGGAGTCCTTCCTGGCAGGCCTACAAAAGCCTGCTCGAGTGGAGGATGCCTTCTAGTTGCCCCCACCCCGAACCACTCAGAAAAAATAAGTTCATAGGGGCACATGGAGTTGAAAAGAACAGGGATTAATCCTGGAGAGCCAAGGAAGATGGAGGATGGAGTCCTTCCTGGCAGTCCTAACAAAGGCTGCTGGTCTGGAGGATGCCTTCCCCGTTCCCCCCAACCCAACCCTCTCAGAGCCCTAAGTACATAGGGGCACATGGAATTGAAAAGCACACGGATTAATCCTGGAAAGCCCAGGAGGATGGAAGATGGAGTCCTTCCCGGCAGGCCTAACAAAGGATGATGGAGGATGCATTCCCAGTTCCCCCGCCCCACCCTCTCAGAAACACTAAGTACATAGGGGCACATGGATTTGAAATGCACATGGATTTGAAATGCACATGGATTAATCTTGGAATGCCCAGAAGGATGGAGTATGGAGTCCTTCCCGGCAGGCCTAAAAAGGATGCTGGAGGATACCTTCCCAGTTCCCCCCGCCCCAACCCACTCAGGAACTCTAAATGCATAGGGGCACATGGAGATGAAAAGCACAGATATTAATCCTGGAAAGCCCAGGAGGATGGAGGATGGAGTCCTTCCCGGCAGGCCTGAGAAAGCCTGCTGGAGAATGCCTTCCCAGTTCCCCCGCCGCAACCCACTCAAAAACACTAAGTACATGGGGGCACATGGAGTTGAATAGCACGTCGATTAATCCTGGAAAGCCCTGGAGGATGGAAGATGGAGTCCTTCCCGGCAGGCCTGACAAAGGCTGCTGGAGGATGCCTTCCCAGTTCCCCCGCCCTAACCCACTCAGAAACACTATGTACATCGGGGCACATGGTGTTGAAAAGCACAAGGATTAATCCTGGAAAGCCCAGGAGGATGGTGGATGGAGTCCTTCCCGGCAGGCCTAACAAAGGCTGCTGGAGTGGAGGATGCCTTCCCAGTTCCCCCACCCCAACCCACTCAGAGCCCTAAGTACATAGCGGCACATGGAGTTGAAAAGCACGTCGATTAATCCTGGAAAGCCCAGGAGGATGGAGGATGGAGTCCTTCCCGGCAGGCCTAACAAAGATTGATAGAGGATGCATTCCCAGTTCCCCCGCCCCAACCCTCTCAGAAACACTAAGTACATAGGGGCACATGGAGTTGAAATTCACATGGATTAATCCTGGAAAGCCCAGGAGGATGGAGGATGGAATCCTTCCTGGCAGGCCTAACAAAGGATGAGGGAGGATGCCTTCCCGTTCCCCAGCCCCAACCCACTCAGAAAGACTCAGTATATAGGGGCACATGGAGTTGAAAAGCACATGGATAAATGACTGGAAAGCCCAAGAGGATGGAGGATGGAGTCCTTCCCTGCAGGTGTAACAAAGGCTGCTGGAGTGGAGGATGCCTTCCCAGTTCCCCCCACCCCGACCCACTCAGAAAGACTAAGTACATAGGGGCACATGGAGTTGAAAAGCAAAAGGATTAATCCTGGAAAGCCTAGGATGTTGCAGGATGGAGTCCTTCCCAGCCGGCCTAACAAAGGCTGATGGAGTGGAGGATCCCTTCCCAGTTCCCCCCACCCCGACCCACTCAGAAAGACTAAGTACATAGGGGCACATGGAGTTGAAAAGCACAAGGATAAATGACTGGAAAGCCCAGCAGGATGGAGGATGGAGTCCTTCCTGGCAGTCCAGACAAAGGCTGGTGGAGGATGCCTTCCCGTTCCCCAGCCCCAACCCACTCAGAAAGACTCAGTATATAGGGGCACATGGAGTTGAAAAGCACATGGATAAATGACTGGAAAGCCCAAGAGGATGGAGGATGGAGTCCTTCCCTGCAGGCGTAACAAAGGCTGCTGGAGTGGAGGATGCCTTCCCAGTTCCCCCCACCCCGACCCACTCAGAAAGACGAAGTACATAGGGGCACATGGAGTTGAAAAGCACAAGGATTAATCCTGGAAAGCCGAAGAGGATGGAGGATGGAATCCTTCCCGGCAGGCCTAACAAAGGCTGCTGGAGTGGAGGATGTCTTCCCAGTTCCCCCACCCTGACCCACTCAGAAACGCTAGGTACATAGGGACACATGGAGTTGAAAAGCACATGGATTAATCCTGGAAACCACAGGAGGATGGAGGATGGAGTCCTTCCCGGCAGGCCTAACAAAGGATGATGGAGTGGAGGATGCCTTCCCAGTTCCCCCCACCCCGACCCACTCAGAAAGACTAAGTACATAGGGGCACATGGAGTTGAAAAGCAAAAGGATTAATCCTGGAAAGCCTAGGAGGATGCAGGATGGAGTCCTTCCCAGCAGGCCTAACAAAGGCTGCTGGAGTGGAGGATGCCTTCCCAGTTCCCCCCACCCCGACCCACTCAGAAAGACTAAGTACATAGGGGCACATGGAGTTGAAAAGCACGTGGATAAATGATTGGAAAGCCCAGGAGGATGGAGGATGGAGTCCTTCCTGGCAGTCCTGACAAAGGCTGGTGGAGGATGCCTTCCCGTTCCCCAGCCCCAACCCACTCAGAAAGACTAAGTACATAGGGGCACATGGAGTTGAAAAGCACATGGATAAATGACTGGAAAGCCCAGCAGGATGGAGGATGGAGTCCTTCCCAGCAGGCCTAACAAAGGCTGCTGGAGTGGAGGATGCCTTCCCAGTTCCCCCCACCCCGACCCACTCAGAAAGACTAAGTACATAGGGGCACATGGAGTTGAAAAGCACAAGGATTAATCCTGGAAAGCCGAAGAGGATGGAGGATGGAATCCTTCCCGGCAGGCCTAACAAAGGCTGCTGGAGTGGAGGATGTCTTCCCAGTTCCCCCACCCTGACCCACTCAGAAACGCTAGGTACATAGGGACACATGGAGTTGAAAAGCACATGGATTAATCCTGGAAACCCCAGGAGGATGGAGGATGGAGTCCTTCCCGGCAGGCCTAACAAAGGATGATGGAGGATGTATTCCCAGTTCCCCCCGCCCCAACCCTCTCAGAACCCTAAGTACATAGGGACACATGGAGTTGAGAAGCACAAGGATTAATCCTGGAAAGCCCAGGAGGATGGAGGATGGAGTCCTTCCCGGCAGATATAAGAAAGGATGCTGGAGGTTGCCTTCCCAGTTCCCCCACCCCAACCCACTCAGAGCCCTAAGTACATAGGGGCACATGGAGTTGAAAAGCACAAGGATTAATCCTGGAAAGCCCAAGAGGATGGAGAATGGAGTCCTTCCTGGCAGGCCAAACAATGGCGGATGGAGTGGAGGATGCTGTCACAGGTCCTCCCACCCTGACCCACTCAGAAACACTAGGTACATAGGAACACATGCAGTTGAAAAGGACATGGATTAATCCTGGAAAGCGCAGGAGGATGGAGGACGGAATCCTTCCTGTCAGGACTGACAAAGGTTGCTGGAGTGGAGGATGCCTTCCCAGTTCCCCCCACCCCAACCCCCTCAGAACCTTAACTACATAGGGGCACATGGTGTTGAAAAGCACAAGGATTAATCCTGGAAAGCCCAGGAGGATGGTGGATGGAGTCCTTCCCGGCAGGCCTAACAAAGGCTGCTGGAGTGGAGGATGCCTTCCCAGTTCCCCCACCCCAACCCACTCAGAGCCCTAAGTACATAGGGGCACATGGAGTTGAAAAGCACAAGGATTAATCCTGGAAAGCCCAAGAGGATGGAGAATGGAGTCCTTCCTGGCAGGCCAAACAATGGCGGATGGAGTGGAGGATGCTGTCACAGGTCCTCCCACCCTGACCCACTCAGAAACACTAGGTACATAGGAACACATGCAGTTGAAAAGGACATGGATTAATCCTGGAAAGCGCAGGAGGATGGAGGACGGAATCCTTCCTGTCAGGACTGACAAAGGTTGCTGGAGTGGAGGATGCCTTCCCAGTTCCCCCCACCCCAACCCCCTCAGAACCTTAACTACATAGGGGCACATGGTGTTGAAAAGCACAAGGATTAATCCTGGAAAGCCCAGGAGGATGGAGGATGGAGTCCTTCCCGGCAGGCCTAACAAAGACTGATAGAGGATGCATTCCCAGTTCCCCCGCCCCAACCCTCTCAGAAACACTAAGTACATAGGGGCACATGGAGTTGAAATTCACATGGATTAATCCTGGAAAGCCCAGGAGGATGGAGGATGGAGTCCTTCCCGGCAGGCCTAACAAAGACTGATAGAGGATGCATTCCCAGTTCCCCCGCCCCAACCCTCTCAGAAACACTAAGTACATAGGGGCACATGGAGTTGAAAAGCACGTGGATAAATGACTGGAAAGCCCAGGAGGATGGAGGATGGAGTCCTTCCTGGCAGTCCTGACAAAGGCTGGTGGAGGATGCCTTCCCGTTCCCCAGCCCCAACCCACTCGGAAAGACTAAGTACATAGGGGCACATGGAGTTGAAAAGCACATGGATTAATCCTGGAAAGCCCAAGAGGATGGAGGATGGAGTCCTTCCCAGCAGGCCTAACAAAGGCTGCTGGAGTGGAGGATGCCTTCCCAGTTCCCCCCACCCCGACCCACTCAGAAAGACTAAGAACATAGGGTCACATGGAGTTGAAAGGCACAAGGATTAATCCTGGAAAGCCTAGGAGGATGCAGGATGGAGTCCTTCCCGGCAGGCCTAACAAAGGCTGCTGGAGTGGAGGATGACTTCCCAGTTCCCCCCACCCCGACCCACTCAGAAAGACTAAGTACATAGGGGCACATGGAGTTGAAAAGCACATGGATAAATGACTGGAAAGCCCAGCAGGATGGAGGATGGAGTCCTTCCCGGCAGGCCTAACAAAGGATGATGGAGGATGTATTCCCAGTTCCCCCCGCCCCAACCCTCTCAGAACCCTAAGTACATAGGGACACATGGAGTTGAAAAGTACAAGGATTAATCCTGGAAAGCCCAGGAGGATGGAGGATGGAGTCCTTCCCGGCAGATATAAGAAAGGATGCTGGAGGTTGTCTTCCCCGTTCCCCCGCCCCAACCCACTCAGAAACGCTAGGTACATAGGGGCACATAGAGTTGAAAAGCACATGGATAAATGACTGGAAAGCCCAGCAGGATGGAGGATGGAGTCCTTCCCGGCAGGCCTAACAAAGGCTGCTGGAGTGGAGGATGCCGTCCCAGTTCCCCCCACCCCGACCCTCTCAGAAAGACTAAGTACATAGGGGCACATGGAGTTGAAAAGCACAAGGATTAATCCTGGAAAGCCTAGGAGGATGCAGGATGGAGTCCTTCCGGGCAGGCCTAACAAACGCTGCTGGAGTGGAGGATGCCTTCCCAGTTCCCCCCACCCCGACCCACTAAGAAAAACTAAGTACATAGGGGCACATGGAGTTGAAAAGCACATGGACAAATGACTGGAAAGCCCAGCAGGATGGAGGATGGAGTCCTTCCCAGCAGGCCTAACAAAGGCTGCTGGAGTGGAGGATGTCTTCCCAGTTCCCCCACCCTGACCCACTCAGAAACGCTAGGTACATAGGGACACATGGAGTTGAAAAGCACATGGATTAATCCTGGAAACCACAGGAGGATGGAGGATGGAGTCCTTCCCGGCAGGCCTAACAAAGGATGATGGAGTGGAGGATGCCTTCCCAGTTCCCCCCACCCCGACCCACTCAGAAAGACTAAGTACATAGGGGCACATGGAGTTGAAAAGCACGTGGATAAATGATTGGAAAGCCCAGGAGGATGGAGGATGGAGTCCTTCCTGGCAGTCCTGACAAAGGCTGGTGGAGGATGCCTTCCCGTTCCCCAGCCCCAACCCACTCAGAAAGACTAAGTACATAGGGGCACATGGAGTTGAAAAGCACATGGATAAATGACTGGAAAGCCCAGCAGGATGGAGGATGGAGTCCTTCCCAGCAGGCCTAACAAAGGCTGCTGGAGTGGAGGATGCCTTCCCAGTTCCCCCCACCCCGACCCACTCAGAAAGACTAAGTACATAGGGGCACATGGAGTTGAAAAGCACAAGGATTAATCCTGGAAAGCCGAAGAGGATGGAGGATGGAATCCTTCCCGGCAGGCCTAACAAAGGATGAGGGAGGATGCATTCCCAGTTCCCCCACCCCAACCCACTCAGAAAGACTAAGTACATAGGGGCACATGGAGTTGAAATTCACATGGATTAATCCTGGAAAGCCCAGGAGGATGGAGGATGGAATCCTTCCTGGCAGGCCTAACAAAGGATGAGGGAGGATGCATTCCCAGTTCCCCCACCCCAACCCACTCAGAAAGACTAAGTACATAGGGGCACATGGAGTTGAAAAGCACATGGATAAATGACTGGAAAGCCCAGCAGGATGGAGGATGGAGTCCTTCCCAGCAGGCCTAACAAAGGCTGCTGGAGTGGAGGATGCCGTCCCAGTTCCCCCCACCCCGACCCACTCAGAAAGACGAAGTACATAGGGGCACATAGAGTTGAAAAGCACATGGATTAATCCTGGAAAGCCCAAGAGGATGGAGAATGGAGTCCTTCCCTGCAGGAGTAACAAAGGCTGCTGGAATAGAGGATGCCTTCCCAGTTCCCCCCACCCCGACCCACTCAGAAAGACTAAGTACATAGGGGCACATAGAGTTGAAAAGGACAAGGATTAATCCTGGAAAGCCGAAGAGGATGGAGGATGGAATCCTTCCCGGCAGGCCTAACAAAGGCTGCTGGAGTGGAGGATGTCTTCCCAGTTCCCCCACCCTGACCCACTCAGAAACGCTAGGTACATAGGGACACATGGAGTTGAAAAGCACATGGATTAATCCTGGAAACCCCAGGAGGATGGAGGAAGGAGTCCTTCCCGGCAGGCCTAACAAAGGATGATGGAGGATGTATTCCCAGTTCCCCCCGCCCCAACCCTCTCAGAACACTAAGTACATAGGGACACATGGAGTTGAAAAGCACAAGGATTAATCCTGGAAAGCCCAGGAGGATGGAGGATGGAGTCCTTCCCGGCAGGCCTAACAAAGGATGATGGAGGATGCCTTCCCAGTTCCCCCACCCCAACCCACTCAGAGCCCTAAGTACATAGGGGCACATGGAGTTGAAAAGCACATGGATTAATCCTGGAAAGCCGAGGAGGATGGAATCCTTCCCGGCAGGCCTAACAAAGGCTGCTGGAGTGGAGGATGCCTTCCCAGATCCCCCCACCCCGACCCACTCAGAAAGACTAAGTACATAGGGGCACATGGAGTTGAAAAGCACGTGGATAAATGATTGGAAAGCCCAGGAGGATGGAGGATGGAGTCCTTCCTGGAAGTCCTGACAAAGGCTGGTGGAGGATGCCTTCCCAGTTCCCCCCGCCCCAACCCTCTCAGAACCCTAAGTACATAGGGACACATGGAGTTGAAAAGTACAAGGATTAATCCTGGAAAGCCCAGGAGGATGGAGGATGGAGTCCTTCCCGGCAGATATAAGAAAGGATGCTGGAGGTTGCCTTCCCAGTTCCCCCACCCCAACCCACTCAGAGCCCTAAGTACATAGGGGCACATGGAGTTGAAAAGCACAAGGATTAATCCTGGAAAGCCTAGGATGTTGCAGGATGGAGTCCTTCCCAGCAGGCCTAACAAAGGCTGCTGGAGTGAAGGATGCCTTCCCAGTTCCCCCCACCCCGACCCACTCAGAAAGACGAAGTACATAGGGGCACATGGAGTTGAAAAGCACAAGGATTAATCCTGGAAAGCCGAAGAGGATGGAGGATGGAATCCTTCCCGGCAGGCCTAACAAAGGCTGCTGGAGTGGAGGATGTCTTCCCAGTTCCCCCACCCTGACCCACTCAGAAACGCTAGGTACATAGGGACACATGGAGTTGAAAAGCACATGGATTAATCCTGGAAACCACAGGAGGATGGAGGATGGAGTCCTTCCCGGCAGGCCTAACAAAGGATGATGGAGTGGAGGATGCCTTCCCAGTTCCCCCCACCCCGACCCACTCAGAAAGACTAAGTACATAGGGGCACATGGAGTTGAAAAGCAAAAGGATTAATCCTGGAAAGCCTAGGAGGATGCAGGATGGAGTCCTTCCCAGCAGGCCTAACAAAGGCTGCTGGAGTGGAGGATGCCTTCCCAGTTCCCCCCACCCCGACCCACTCAGAAAGACTAAGTACATAGGGGCACATGGAGTTGAAAAGCACGTGGATAAATGATTGGAAAGCCCAGGAGGATGGAGGATGGAGTCCTTCCTGGCAGTCCTGACAAAGGCTGGTGGAGGATGCCTTCCCGTTCCCCAGCCCCAACCCACTCAGAAAGACTAAGTACATAGGGGCACATGGAGTTGAAAAGCACATGGATAAATGACTGGAAAGCCCAGCAGGATGGAAGATGGAGTCCTTCCCAGCAGGCCTAACAAAGGCTGCTGGAGTGGAGGATGCCTTCCCAGTTCCCCCCACCCCGACCCACTCAGAAAGACTAAGTACATAGGGGCACATGGAGTTGAAAAGCACAAGGATTAATCCTGGAAAGCCGAAGAGGATGGAGGATGGAATCCTTCCCGGCAGGCCTAACAAAGGATGAGGGAGGATGCCTTCCCAGTTCCCCCGCCCCAACCCTCTCAGAAACACTAAGTACATAGGGGCACATGGAGTTGAAATTCACATGGATTAATCCTGGAAAGCCCAGGAGGATGGAGGATGGAATCCTTCCTGGCAGGCCTAACAAAGGATGAGGGAGGATGCATTCCCAGTTCCCCCGCCCCAACCCACTCAGAAAGACTAAGTACATAGGGGCACATGGAGTTGAAAAGCACATGGATAAATGACTGGAAAGCCCAGCAGGATGGAGGATGGAGTCCTTCCCAGCAGGCCTAACAAAGGCTGCTGGAGTGGAGGATGCCGTCCCAGTTCCCCCCACCCCGACCCACTCAGAAAGACGAAGTACATAGGGGCACATAGAGTTGAAAAGCACATGGATTAATCCTGGAAAGCCCAAGAGGATGGAGAATGGAGTCCTTCCCTGCAGGAGTAACAAAGGCTGCTGGAGTAGAGGATGCCTTCCCAGTTCCCCCCACCCCGACCGACTCAGAAAGACTAAGTACATAGGGGCACATAGAGTTGAAAAGCACAAGGATTAATCCTGGAAAGCCGAAGAGGATAGAGGATGGAATCCTTCCCGGCAGGCCTAACAAAGGCTGCTGGAGTGGAGGATGTCTTCCCAGTTCCCCCACCCTGACCCACTCAGAAACGCTAGGTACATAGGGACACATGGAGTTGAAAAGCACATGGATTAATCCTGGAAACCCCAGGAGGATGGAGGAAGGAGTCCTTCCCGGCAGGCCTAACAAAGGATGATGGAGGATGTATTCCCAGTTCCCCCCGCCCCAACCCTCTCAGAACACTAAGTACATAGGGACACATGGAGTTGAAAAGCACAAGGATTAATCCTGGAAAGCCCAGGAGGATGGAGGATGGAGTCCTTCCCGGCAGATATAAGAAAGGATGCTGGAGGTTGCCTTCCCAGTTCCCCCACCCCAACCCACTCAGAGCCCTAAGTACATAGGGGCACATGGAGTTGAAAAGCACAAGGATTAATCCTGGAAAGCCCAGGAGGCTGCAGGATGGAGTCCTTCCTGGCAGGCCTAACAAAGGATGCTGGAGGATTCCTTCCCCGTTCCCCCGCCCCAACCCACTCAGAAACACTAAATACATAGGGGCACATGGAGTTGAAAAGCACATGGATTAATCCTGGAAAGCCGAGGAGGATGGAATCCTTCCCGGCAGGCCTAACAAAGGCTGCTGGAGTGGAGGATGCCTTCCCAGTTCCCCCACTCTGACCCACTTAGAAATGGTAGGTACATAGGGACACATGGAGTTGAAAAGCACATGGATTAATCCTGGAAAGCCCAGGAGGATGGAGTCCTTCCTGGCAGGCCTAAAAAAGCCTGCTCGAGTGGAGAATGCCTTCTAGTTGCCCCCACCCGGACCCACTCAGAAAAAATAAGTTCATAGGGGCACATGGAGTTGAAAAGAACAGGGATTAATCCTGGAGACCCAAGGAAGATGGAGGATGGAGTCCTTCCCGGCAGTCCTAACAAAGGCTGCTGGTCTGGAGGATGCCTTCCCCGTTCCCCCCAACCCAACCCACTCAGAGCCCTAAGTACATAGGGGCACATGGAATTGAAAAGCACATGGATTAATCCTGGAAAGCCCAGGAGGATGGAAGATGGAGTCCTTCCCGGCAGGCCTAACAAAGGATGATGGAGGATGCATTCCCAGTTCCCCCGCCCCACCCTCTCAGAAACACTAAGTACATAGGGGCACATGGAGTTGAAATGCACATGGATTAATGTTGGAATGCCCAGGAGGATGGAGTATGGAGTCCTTCCCATTAGGCCTAAAAAGGATGCTGGAGGATACCTTCCCAGTTCCCCCCGCCCCAACCCACTCAGGAACTCTAAATGCATAGGGGCACATGGAGATGAAAAGCACAGATATTAATCCTGGAAAGCCCAGGGGGATGGAGGATGGAGTCCTTCCCGGCAGGCCTGACAAAGGCTGCTGGAGGATGCCTTCCCAGTTCCCCCGCCCTAACCCACTCAGAAACACTAAGTACATCGGGGCACATGGAGTTGAATAGCACGTCGATTAATCCTGGAATGCCCAAGAGGATGGAGGATGGAGTCTTTCCTGTCAGGACTGACAAAGGTTGCTGGAGTGAAGGATGCCTTCCCACTTCCCCCCACCCCGACCCACTCAGAAACACTAAGTACACAGGGGCACATGGAGTTGAAAAGCACATGGATTAATCCTGGAAAGCCCAGGAGGATGGAGGACGGAGTCCTTCCCGGCAGGTCTAAGAAAGGATGCTGGAGGATGCCTTCCCCATTCTCCCGCGCCAACCTACTCAGAAAGGCTAAGTACATAGGGGCACATGGAGTTGAAAAGCACATGGATTAATCCTGGAAAGCCCAAGAGGATGGAGAATGGAGTCCTTCCTGGCAGGCCAAACAATGGCGGATGGAGTGGAGGATGCTGTCACAGGTCCTCCCACCCTGACCCACTCAGAAACACTAGGTACGTAGGAACACATGCAGTTGAAAAGGACATGGATTAATCCTGGAAAGCGCAGGAGGAGGGAGGATGGAATCCTTCCCGGCAGGCCTAATAAAGGCTGCTGGAGTGGAGGATGCCTTCGCGTTCCCCTGCCCCAACCCACTCAGAAAAACAAAGAACATAGGGGCACATGGAGTTGAAAAGTACATAGATTAATCCTGGAAAGCCCAGGAGGATGGAGGATGGAGTCCTTCCAGGCAGGTCTAACAATGGCTGAGGGAGTGGAGGATACTGTCCCAGGTCCCCCATCCCTGACCCACTCAGAAACACTAGGTACATAGGGACACATGCAGTTGAAAAGGACATGGATTAATCCTGGAAAGCGCAGGAGGATGGAGGACGGAATCCTTCCTGTCAGGACTGACAAAGGTTGCTGGAGTGGAGGATGCCTTCCCAGTTCCCCCCACCCCAACCCACTCAGAGCCCTAAGTACCTAGCGGCACATGGAGTTGAAAAGCAAAAGGATTAATCCTGGAAAGCCTAGGATGTTGCAGGATGGAGTCCTTCCCAGCCGGCCTAACAAAGGCTGCTGGAGTGGAGGATCCCTTCCCAGTTCCCCCCACCCCGACCCACTCAGAAAGACTAAGTACATAGGGGCACATGGAGTTGAAAAGCACAAGGATTAATCCTGGAAAGCCGAAGAGGATGGAGGATGGAATCCTTCCCGGCAGGCCTAACAAAGGCTGCTGGAGTGGAGGATGTCTTCCCAGTTCCCCCACCCTGACCCACTCAGAAACGCTAGGTACATAGGGACACATGGAGTTGAAAAGCACATGGATTAATCCTGGAAACCCCAGGAGGATGGAGGATGGAGTCCTTCCCGGCAGGCCTAACAAAGGATGATGGAGTGGAGGATGCCTTCCCAGTTCCCCCCACCCCGACCCACTCAGAAAGACTAAGTACATACGGGCACATGGAGTTGAAAAGCAAAAGGATTAATCCTGGAAAGCCTAGGAGGATGCAGGATGGAGTCCTTCCCAGCAGGCCTAACAAAGGCTGCTGGAGTGGAGGATGCCTTCCCAGTTCCCCCCACCCCGACCCACTCAGAAAGACTAAGTACATAGGGGCACATGGAGTTGAAAAGCACGTGGATAAATGATTGGAAAGCCCAGGAGGATGGAGGATGGAGTCCTTCCTGGCAGTCCTGACAAAGGCTGGTGGAGGATGCCTTCCCAGTTCCCCCCGCCCCAACCCTCTCAGAACCCTAAGTACATAGGGACACATGGAGTTGAAAAGTACAAGGATTAATCCTGGAAAGCCCAGGAGGATGGAGGATGGAGTCCTTCCCGGCAGATATAAGAAAGGATGCTGGAGGTTGCCTTCCCAGTTCCCCCACCCCAACCCACTCAGAGCCCTAAGTACATAGGGGCACATGGAGTTGAAAAGCACGTGGATAAATGATTGGAAAGCCCAGGAGGCTGCAGGATGGAGTCCTTCCTGGCAGGCCTAACAAAGGATGCTGGAGGATTCCTTCCCCGTTCCCCCGCCCCAACCCACTCAGAAACGCTATGTACATAGGGGCACATTGAGTTGAAAAGCACATGGATAAATGACTGGAAAGCCCAGCAGGATGGAGGATGGAGTCCTTCCCAGCAGGCCTAACAAAGGATGAGGGAGGATGCATTCCCAGTTCCCCCGCCCCAACCCTCTCAGAAACACGAAGTACATAGGGGCACATGGAGTTGAAAAGCACGTGGATAAATGACTGGAAAGCCCAGGAGGATGGAGGATGGAGTCCTTCCTGGCAGTCCTGACAAAGGCTGGTGGAGGATGCCTTCCCGTTCCCCAGCCCCAACCCACTCAGAAAGACTCTGTATATAGGGGCACATGGAGTTGAAAAGCACATGGATAAATGACTGGAAAGCCCAAGAGGATGGAGGATGGAGTCCTTCCCTGCAGGCGTAACAAAGGCTGCTGGAGTGGAGGATGCCTTCCCAGTTCCCCCCACCCCGACCCACTCAGAAAGACTAAGTACATAGGGGCACATGGAGTTGAAAAGCAAAAGGATTAATCCTGGAAAGCCTAGGATGTTGCAGGATGGAGTCCTTCCCAGCAGGCCTAACAAAGGCTGCTGGAGTGAAGGATGCCTTCCCAGTTCCCCCCACCCCGACCCACTCAGAAAGACGAAGTACATAGGGGCACATGGAGTTGAAAAGCACAAGGATTAATCCTGGAAAGCCGAAGAGGATGGAGGATGGAATCCTTCCCGGCAGGCCTAACAAAGGCTGCAGGAGTGGAGGATGTCTTCCCAGTTCCCCCACCCTGACCCACTCAGAAACGCTAGGTACATAGGGACACATGGAGTTGAAAAGCACATGGATTAATCCTGGAAACCACAGGAGGATGGAGGATGGAGTCCTTCCCGGCAGGCCTAACAAAGGATGATGGAGTGGAGGATGCCTTCCCAGTTCCCCCCACCCCGACCCACTCAGAAAGACTAAGTACATAGGGGCACATGGAGTTGAAAAGCAAAAGGATTAATCCTGGAAAGCCTAGGAGGATGCAGGATGGAGTCCTTCCCAGCAGGCCTAACAAAGGCTGCTGGAGTGGAGGATGCCTTCCCAGTTCCCCCCACCCCGACCCACTCAGAAAGACTAAGTACATAGGGGCACATGGAGTTGAAAAGCACGTGGATAAATGATTGGAAAGCCCAGGAGGATGGAGGATGGAGTCCTTCCTGGCAGTCCTGACAAAGGCTGGTGGAGGATGCCTTCCCGTTCCCCAGCCCCAACCCACTCAGAAAGACTAAGTACATAGGGGCACATGGAGTTGAAAAGCACATGGATAAATGACTGGAAAGCCCAGCAGGATGGAGGATGGAGTTCTTCCCAGCAGGCCTAACAAAGGCTGCTGGAGTGGAGGATGCCTTCCCAGTTCCCCCCACCCCGACCCACTCAGAAAGACTAAGTACATAGGGGCACATGGAGTTGAAAAGCACAAGGATTAATCCTGGAAAGCCGAAGAGGATGGAGGATGGAATCCTTCCCGGCAGGCCTAACAAAGGCTGCTGGAGTGGAGGATGCCTTCCCAGTTCCCCCGCCCCAACCCACTCAGAAAGACTAAGTACATAGGGGCACATGGAGTTGAAAAGCACATGGATAAATGACTGGAAAGCCCAGCAGGATGGAGGATGGAGTCCTTCCCAGCAGGCCTAACAAAGGCTGCTGGAGTGGAGGATGCCGTCCCAGTTCCCCCCACCCCGACCCACTCAGAAAAACGAAGTACATAGGGGCACATAGAGTTGAAAAGCACATGGATTAATCCTGGAAAGCCCAAGAGGATGGAGAATGGAGTCCTTCCCTGCAGGAGTAACAAAGGCTGCTGGAGTAGAGGATGCCTTCCCAGTTCCCCCCACCCCGACCGACTCAGAAAAACGAAGTACATAGGGGCACATAGAGTTGAAAAGCACAAGGATTAATCCTGGAAAGCCGAAGAGGATGGAGGATGGAATCCTTCCCGGCAGGCCTAACAAAGGCTGCTGGAGTGGAGGATGTCTTCCCAGTTCCCCCACCCTAACCCACTCAGAAACGCTAGGTACATAGGGACACATGGAGTTGAAAAGCACATGGATTAATCCTGGAAACCCCAGGAGGATGGAGGAAGGAGTCCTTCCCGGCAGGCCTAACAAAGGATGATGGAGGATGTATTCCCAGTTCCCCCCGCCCCAACCCTCTCAGAACACTAAGTACATAGGGACACATGGAGTTGAAAAGCACAAGGATTAATCCTGGAAAGCCCAGGAGGATGGAGGATGGAGTCCTTCCCGGCAGATATAAGAAAGGATGCTGGAGGTTGCCTTCCCAGTTCCCCCACCCCAACCCACTCAGAGCCCTAAGTACATAGGGGCACATGGAGTTGAAAAGCACAAGGATTAATCCTGGAAAGCCCAGGAGGATGCAGGATGGAGTCCTTCCTGGCAGGCCTAACAAAGGATGCTGGAGGATTCCTTCCCCGTTCCCCCGCCCCAACCCACTCAGAAACACTAAATACATAGGGGCACATGGAGTTGAAAAGCACATGGATTAATCCTGGAAAGCCGAGGAGGATGGAGTCCTTCCTGGCAGGCCTAACAAAGGATGCTGGAGGATTCCTTCCCCGTTCCCCCGCCCCACCCTCTCAGAAACACTAAGTACATAGGGGCACATGGATTTGAAATGCACATGGATTTGAAATGCAAATGGATTAATCTTGGAATGCCCAGAAGGACGGAGTATGGAGTCCTTCCCGGCAGGCCTAAAAAGGATGCTGGAGGATACCTTCCCAGTTCCCCCCGCCCCAACCCACTCAGGAACTCTAAATGCATAGGGGCACATGGAGATGAAAAGCGCAGATATTAATCCTGGAAAGCCTAGGAGGATGCAGGATGGAGTCCTTCCCAGCAGGCCTAACAAAGGCTGCTGGAGTGGAGGATGCCTTCCCAGTTCCCCCCACCCCGACCCACTCAGAAAGACTAAGTACACAGGGGCACATGGAGTTGAAAAGCACGTGGATAAATGATTGGAAAGCCCAGGAGGATGGAGGATGGAGTCCTTCCTGGCAGTCCTGACAAAGGCTGGTGGAGGATGCCTTCCCGTTCCCCAGCCCCAACCCACTCAGAAAGACTAAGTACATAGGGGCACATGGAGTTGAAAAGCACATGGATAAATGACTGGAAAGCCCAGCAGGATGGAGGATGGAGTCCTTCCCAGCAGGCCTAACAAAGGCTGCTGGAGTGGAGGATGCCTTCCCAGTTCCCCCCACCCCGACCCACTCAGAAAGACTAAGTACATAGGGGCACATGGAGTTGAAAAGCACAAGGATTAATCCTGGAAAGCCGAAGAGGATGGAGGATGGAATCCTTCCCGGCAGGCCTAACAAAGGCTGCTGGAGTGGAGGATGTCTTCCCAGTTCCCCCACCCTAACCCACTCAGAAACGCTAGGTACATAGGGACACATGGAGTTGAAAAGCACATGGATTAATCCTGGAAACCCCAGGAGGATGGAGGAAGGAGTCCTTCCCGGCAGGCCTAACAAAGGATGATGGAGGATGTATTCCCAGTTCCCCCCGCCCCAACCCTCTCAGAACACTAAGTACATAGGGACACATGGAGTTGAAAAGCACAAGGATTAATCCTGGAAAGCCCAGGAGGATGGAGGATGGAGTCCTTCCCGGCAGATATAAGAAAGGATGCTGGAGGTTGCCTTCCCAGTTCCCCCACCCCAACCCACTCAGAGCCCTAAGTACATAGGGGCACATGGAGTTGAAAAGCACAAGGATTAATCCTGGAAAGCCCAGGAGGCTGCAGGATGGAGTCCTTCCTGGCAGGCCTAACAAAGGATGCTGGAGGATTCCTTCCCCGTTCCCCCGCCCCAACCCACTCAGAAACACTAAATACATAGGGGCACATGGAGTTGAAAAGCACATGGATTAATCCTGGAAAGCCGAGGAGGATGGAGTCCTTCCTGGCAGGCCTAACAAAGGATGCTGGAGGATTCCTTCCCCGTTCCCCCGCCCCACCCTCTCAGAAACACTAAGTACATAGGGGCACATGGAGTTGAAAAGCACAAGGATTAATCCTGGAAAGCCGAAGAGGATAGAGGATGGAATCCTTCCCGGCAGGCCTAACAAAGGCTGCTGGAGTGGAGGATTCCTTCCCCGTTCCCCCGCCCCACCCTCTCAGAAACACTAAGTACATAGGGGCACATGGATTTGAAATGCACATGGATTTGAAATGCAAATGGATTAATCTTGGAATGCCCAGAAGGACGGAGTATGGAGTCCTTCCCGGCAGGCCTAAAAAGGATGCTGGAGGATACCTTCCCAGTTCCCCCCGCCCCAACCCACTCAGGAACTCTAAATGCATAGGGGCACATGGAGATGAAAAGCGCAGATATTAATCCTGGAAAGCCTAGGAGGATGCAGGATGGAGTCCTTCCCAGCAGGCCTAACAAAGGCTGCTGGAGTGGAGGATGCCTTCCCAGTTCCCCCCACCCCGACCCACTCAGAAAGACTAAGTACACAGGGGCACATGGAGTTGAAAAGCACGTGGATAAATGATTGGAAAGCCCAGGAGGATGGAGGATGGAGTCCTTCCTGGCAGTCCTGACAAAGGCTGGTGGAGGATGCCTTCCCGTTCCCCAGCCCCAACCCACTCAGAAAGACTAAGTACATAGGGGCACATGGAGTTGAAAAGCACATGGATAAATGACTGGAAAGCCCAGCAGGATGGAGGATGGAGTCCTTCCCAGCAGGCCTAACAAAGGCTGCTGGAGTGGAGGATGCCTTCCCAGTTCCCCCCACCCCGACCCACTCAGAAAGACTAAGTACATAGGGGCACATGGAGTTGAAACGCACAAGGATTAATCCTGGAAAGCCGAAGAGGATGGAGGATGGAATCCTTCCCGGCAGGCCTAACAAAGGCTGCTGGAGTGGAGGATGTCTTCCCAGTTCCCCCACCCTAACCCACTCAGAAACGCTAGGTACATAGGGACACATGGAGTTGAAAAGCACATGGATTAATCCTGGAAATCCCAGGAGGATGGAGGAAGGAGTCCTTCCCGGCAGGCCTAACAAAGGATGATGGAGGATGTATTCCCAGTTCCCCCCGCCCCAACCCTCTCAGAACACTAAGTACATAGGGACACATGGAGTTGAAAAGCACAAGGATTAATCCTGGAAAGCCCAGGAGGATGGAGGATGGAGTCCTTCCCGGCAGATATAAGAAAGGATGCTGGAGGTTGCCTTCCCAGTTCCCCCACCCCAACCCACTCAGAGCCCTAAGTACATAGGGGCACATGGAGTTGAAAAGCACAAGGATTAATCCTGGAAAGCCCAGGAGGATGCAGGATGGAGTCCTTCCTGGCAGGCCTAACAAAGGATGCTGGAGGATTCCTTCCCCGTTCCCCCGCCCCAACCCACTCAGAAACACTAAATACATAGGGGCACATGGAGTTGAAAAGCACATGGATTAATCCTGGAAAGCCGAGGAGGATGGAGTCCTTCCTGGCAGGCCTAACAAAGGATGCTGGAGGATTCCTTCCCCGTTCCCCCGCCCCACCCTCTCAGAAACACTAAGTACATAGGGGCACATGGATTTGAAATGCACATGGATTTGAAATGCAAATGGATTAATCTTGGAATGCCCAGAAGGACGGAGTATGGAGTCCTTCCCGGCAGGCCTAAAAAGGATGCTGGAGGATACCTTCCCAGTTCCCCCCGCCCCAACCCACTCAGGAACTCTAAATGCATAGGGGCACATGGAGATGAAAAGCGCAGATATTAATCCTGGAAAGCCTAGGAGGATGCAGGATGGAGTCCTTCCCAGCAGGCCTAACAAAGGCTGCTGGAGTGGAGGATGCCTTCCCAGTTCCCCCCACCCCGACCCACTCAGAAAGACTAAGTACACAGGGGCACATGGAGTTGAAAAGCACGTGGATAAATGATTGGAAAGCCCAGGAGGATGGAGGATGGAGTCCTTCCTGGCAGTCCTGACAAAGGCTGGTGGAGGATGCCTTCCCGTTCCCCAGCCCCAACCCACTCAGAAAGACTAAGTACATAGGGGCACATGGAGTTGAAAAGCACATGGATAAATGACTGGAAAGCCCAGCAGGATGGAGGATGGAGTCCTTCCCAGCAGGCCTAACAAAGGCTGCTGGAGTGGAGGATGCCTTCCCAGTTCCCCCCACCCCGACCCACTCAGAAAGACTAAGTACATAGGGGCACATGGAGTTGAAAAGCACAAGGATTAATCCTGGAAAGCCGAAGAGGATAGAGGATGGAATCCTTCCCGGCAGGCCTAACAAAGGCTGCTGGAGTGGAGGATGTCTTCCCAGTTCCCCCACCCTGACCCACTCAGAAACGCTAGGTACATAGGGACACATGGAGTTGAAAAGCACATGGATTAATCCTGGAAACCCCAGGAGGATGGAGGATGGAGTCCTTCCCGGCAGGCCTAACAAAGGATGATGGAGGATGTATTCCCAGTTCCCCCCGCCCCAACCCTCTCAGAACCCTAAGTACATAGGGACACATGGAGTTGAGAAGCACAAGGATTAATCCTGGAAAGCCCAGGAGGATGGAGGATGGAGTCCTTCCCGACAGATATAAGAAAGGATGCTGGAGGTTGCCTTCCCAGTTCCCCCACCCCAACCCACTCAGAGCCCTAAGTACATAGGGGCACATGGAGTTGAAAAGCACAAGGATTAATCCTGGAAAGCCCAGGAGGATGCAGGATGGAGTCCTTCCTGGCAGGCCTAACAAAGGATGCTGGAGGATTCCTTCCCCGTTCCCCCGCCCCAACCCACTCAGAAACACTAAATACATAGGGGCACATGGAGTTGAAAAGCACATGGATTAATCCTGGAAAGCCGAGGAGGATGGAGGATGGAATCCTTCCCGGCAGGCCTAACAAAGGCTGCTGGAGTGGAGGATGCCTTCCCAGTTCCCCCACCCTGACCCACTCAGAAATGGTAGGTACATAGGGACACATGGAGTTGAAAAGCACATGGATTAATCCTGGAAAGCCCAGGAGGATGGAGTCCTTCCTGGCAGGCCTACAAAAGCCTGCTCGAGTGGAGGATGCCTTCTAGTTGCCCCCACCCCGAACCACTCAGAAAAAATAAGTTCATAGGGGCACATGGAGTTGAAAAGAACAGGGATTAATCCTGGAGAGCCAAGGAAGATGGAGGATGGAGTCCTTCCTGGCAGTCCTAACAAAGGCTGCTGGTCTGGAGGATGCCTTCCCCGTTCCCCCCAACCCAACCCTCTCAGAGCCCTAAGTACATAGGGGCACATGGAATTGAAAAGCACACGGATTAATCCTGGAAAGCCCAGGAGGATGGAAGATGGAGTCCTTCCCGGCAGGCCTAACAAAGGATGATGGAGGATGCATTCCCAGTTCCCCCGCCCCACCCTCTCAGAAACACTAAGTACATAGGGGCACATGGATTTGAAATGCACATGGATTTGAAATGCACATGGATTAATCTTGGAATGCCCAGAAGGACGGAGTGTGGAGTCCTTCCCGGCAGGCCTAAAAAGGATGCTGGAGGATACCTTCCCAGTTCCCCCCGCCCCAACCCACTCAGGAACTCTAAATGCATAGGGGCACATGGAGATGAAAAGCACAGATATTAATCCTGGAAAGCCCAGGAGGATGGAGGATGGAGTCCTTCCCGGCAGGCCTGAGAAAGCCTGCTGGAGAATGCCTTCCCAGTTCCCCCGCCGCAACCCACTCAAAAACACTAAGTACATGGGGGCACATGGAGTTGAATAGCACGTCGATTAATCCTGGAAAGCCCTGGAGGATGGAAGATGGAGTCCTTCCCGGCAGGCCTGACAAAGGCTGCTGGAGGATGCCTTCCCAGTTCCCCCGCCCTAACCCACTCAGAAACACTATGTACATCGGGGCACATGGAGTTGAATAGCACGTCGATTAATCCTGGAATGCCCAAGAGGATGGAGGATGGAGTCTTTCCTGTCAGGACTGACAAAGGTTGCTGGAGTGGAGGATGCCGTCCCAGTTCCCCCCACCCCATCCCCCTCAGAACCTTAAATACATAGGGGCACATGGTGTTGAAAAGCACAAGGATTAATCCTGGAAAGCCCAGGAGGATGGTGGATGGAGTCCTTCCCGGCAGGCCTAACAAAGGCTGCTGGAGTGGAGGATGCCTTCCCAGTTCCCCCACCCCAACCCACTCAGAGCCCTAAGTACATAGCGGCACATGGAGTTGAAAAGCACGTCGATTAATCCTGGAAAGCCCAGGAGGATGGAGGATGGAGTCCTTCCCGGCAGGCCTAACAAAGATTGATAGAGGATGCATTCCCAGTTCCCCCGCCCCAACCCTCTCAGAAACACTAAGTACATAGGGGCACATGGAGTTGAAATTCACATGGATTAATCCTGGAAAGCCCAGGAGGATGGAGGATGGAATCCTTCCTGGCAGGCCTAACAAAGGATGAGGGAGGATGCCTTCCCGTTCCCCAGCCCCAACCCACTCAGAAAGACTCAGTATATAGGGGCACATGGAGTTGAAAAGCACATGGATAAATGACTGGAAAGCCCAAGAGGATGGAGGATGGAGTCCTTCCCTGCAGGCGTAACAAAGGCTGCTGGAGTGGAGGATCCCTTCCCAGTTCCCCCCACCCCGACCCACTCAGAAAGACTAAGTACATAGGGGCACATGGAGTTGAAAAGCACAAGGATTAATCCTGGAAAGCCGAAGAGGATGGAGGATGGAATCCTTCCCGGCAGGCCTAACAAAGGCTGCTGGAGTGGAGGATGTCTTCCCAGTTCCCCCACCCTGACCCACTCAGAAACGCTAGGTACATTGGGACACATGGAGTTGAAAAGCACATGGATTAATCCTGGAAACCCCAGGAGGATGGAGGATGGAGTCCTTCCCGACAGATATAAGAAAGGATGCTGGAGGTTGCCTTCCCAGTTCCCCCACCCCAACCCACTCAGAGCCCTAAGTACATAGGGGCACATGGAGTTGAAAAGCACAAGGATTAATCCTGGAAAGCCCAGGAGGATGCAGGATGGAGTCCTTCCTGGCAGGCCTAACAAAGGATGCTGGAGGATTCCTTCCCCGTTCCCCCGCCCCAACCCACTCAGAAACACTAAATACATAGGGGCACATGGAGTTGAAAAGCACATGGATTAATCCTGGAAAGCCGAGGAGGATGGAGGATGGAATCCTTCCCGGCAGGCCTAACAAAGGCTGCTGGAGTGGAGGATGCCTTCCCAGTTCCCCCACCCTGACCCACTCAGAAATGGTAGGTACATAGGGACACATGGAGTTGAAAAGCACATGGATTAATCCTGGAAAGCCCAGGAGGATGGAGTCCTTCCTGGCAGGCCTACAAAAGCCTGCTCGAGTGGAGGATGCCTTCTAGTTGCCCCCACCCCGAACCACTCAGAAAAAATAAGTTCATAGGGGCACATGGAGTTGAAAAGAACAGGGATTAATCCTGGAGAGCCAAGGAAGATGGAGGATGGAGTCCTTCCTGGCAGTCCTAACAAAGGCTGCTGGTCTGGAGGATGCCTTCCCCGTTCCCCCCAACCCAACCCTCTCAGAGCCCTAAGTACATAGGGGCACATGGAATTGAAAAGCACACGGATTAATCCTGGAAAGCCCAGGAGGATGGAAGATGGAGTCCTTCCCGGCAGGCCTAACAAAGGATGATGGAGGATGCATTCCCAGTTCCCCCGCCCCACCCTCTCAGAAACACTAAGTACATAGGGGCACATGGATTTGAAATGCACATGGATTTGAAATGCACATGGATTAATCTTGGAATGCCCAGAAGGACGGAGTGTGGAGTCCTTCCCGGCAGGCCTAAAAAGGATGCTGGAGGATACCTTCCCAGTTCCCCCCGCCCCAACCCACTCAGGAACTCTAAATGCATAGGGGCACATGGAGATGAAAAGCACAGATATTAATCCTGGAAAGCCCAGGAGGATGGAGGATGGAGTCCTTCCCGGCAGGCCTGAGAAAGCCTGCTGGAGAATGCCTTCCCAGTTCCCCCGCCGCAACCCACTCAAAAACACTAAGTACATGGGGGCACATGGAGTTGAATAGCACGTCGATTAATCCTGGAAAGCCCTGGAGGATGGAAGATGGAGTCCTTCCCGGCAGGCCTGACAAAGGCTGCTGGAGGATGCCTTCCCAGTTCCCCCGCCCTAACCCACTCAGAAACACTATGTACATCGGGGCACATGGAGTTGAATAGCACGTCGATTAATCCTGGAATGCCCAAGAGGATGGAGGATGGAGTCTTTCCTGTCAGGACTGACAAAGGTTGCTGGAGTGGAGGATGCCGTCCCAGTTCCCCCCACCCCATCCCCCTCAGAACCTTAAATACATAGGGGCACATGGTGTTGAAAAGCACAAGGATTAATCCTGGAAAGCCCAGGAGGATGGTGGATGGAGTCCTTCCCGGCAGGCCTAACAAAGGCTGCTGGAGTGGAGGATGCCTTCCCAGTTCCCCCACCCCAACCCACTCAGAGCCCTAAGTACATAGCGGCACATGGAGTTGAAAAGCACGTCGATTAATCCTGGAAAGCCCAGGAGGATGGAGGATGGAGTCCTTCCAGGCAGGCCTAACAAAGATTGATAGAGGATGCATTCCCAGTTCCCCCGCCCCAACCCTCTCAGAAACACTAAGTACATAGGGGCACATGGAGTTGAAATTCACATGGATTAATCCTGGAAAGCCCAGGAGGATGGAGGATGGAATCCTTCCTGGCAGGCCTAACAAAGGATGAGGGAGGATGCCTTCCCGTTCCCCAGCCCCAACCCACTCAGAAAGACTCAGTATATAGGGGCACATGGAGTTGAAAAGCACATGGATAAATGACTGGAAAGCCCAAGAGGATGGAGGATGGAGTCCTTCCCTGCAGGCGTAACAAAGGCTGCTGGAGTGGAGGATCCCTTCCCAGTTCCCCCCACCCCGACCCACTCAGAAAGACTAAGTACATAGGGGCACATGGAGTTGAAAAGCACAAGGATTAATCCTGGAAAGCCGAAGAGGATGGAGGATGGAATCCTTCCCGGCAGGCCTAACAAAGGCTGCTGGAGTGGAGGATGTCTTCCCAGTTCCCCCACCCTGACCCACTCAGAAACGCTAGGTACATTGGGACACATGGAGTTGAAAAGCACATGGATTAATCCTGGAAACCCCAGGAGGATGGAGGATGGAGTCCTTCCCGGCAGGCCTAACAAAGGATGATGGAGTGGAGGATGCCTTCCCAGTTCCCCCCACCCCGACCCACTCAGAAAGACTAAGTACATAGGGGCACATGGAGTTGAAAAGCAAAAGGATTAATCCTGGAAAGCCTAGGAGGATGCAGGATGGAGTCCTTCCCAGCAGGCCTAACAAAGGCTGCTGGAGTGGAGGATGCCTTCCCAGTTCCCCCCACCCCGACCCACTCAGAAAGACTAAGTACATAGGGGCACATGGAGTTGAAAAGCACGTGGATAAATGATTGGAAAGCCCAGGAGGATGGAGGATGGAGTCCTTCCTGGCAGTCCTGACAAAGGCTGGTGGAGGATGCCTTCCCAGTTCCCCCCGCCCCAACCCTCTCAGAACCCTAAGTACATAGGGACACATGGAGTTGAAAAGTACAAGGATTAATCCTGGAAAGCCCAGGAGGATGGAGGATGGAGTCCTTCCCGGCAGATATAAGAAAGGATGCTGGAGGTTGCCTTCCCAGTTCCCCCACCCCAACCCACTCAGAGCCCTAAGTACATAGGGGCACATGGAGTTGAAAAGCACAAGGATTAATCCTGGAAAGCCCAGGAGGATGCAGGATGGAGTCCTTCCTGGCAGGCCTAACAAAGGATGCTGGAGGATTCCTTCCCCGTTCCCCCGCCCCAACCCACTCAGAAACGCTATGTACATAGGGGCACATTGAGTTGAAAAGCACATGGATAAATGACTGGAAAGCCCAGCAGGATGGAGGATGGAGTCCTTCCCAGCAGGCCTAACAAAGGATGAGGGAGGATGCATTCCCAGTTCCCCCGCCCCAACCCTCTCAGAAACACGAAGTACATAGGGGCACATGGAGTTGAAAAGCACGTGGATAAATGACTGGAAAGCCCAGGAGGATGGAGGATGGAGTCCTTCCTGGCAGTCCTGACAAAGGCTGGTGGAGGATGCCTTCCCGTTCCCCAGCCCCAACCCACTCAGAAAGACTCTGTATATAGGGGCACATGGAGTTGAAAAGCACATGGATAAATGACTGGAAAGCCCAAGAGGATGGAGGATGGAGTCCTTCCCTGCAGGCGTAACAAAGGCTGCTGGAGTGGAGGATGCCTTCCCAGTTCCCCCCACCCCGACCCACTCAGAAAGACTAAGTACATAGGGGCACATGGAGTTGAAAAGCAAAAGGATTAATCCTGGAAAGCCTAGGATGTTGCAGGATGGAGTCCTTCCCAGCAGGCCTAACAAAGGCTGCTGGAGTGAAGGATGCCTTCCCAGTTCCCCCCACCCCGACCCACTCAGAAAGACGAAGTACATAGGGGCACATGGAGTTGAAAAGCACAAGGATTAATCCTGGAAAGCCGAAGAGGATGGAGGATGGAATCCTTCCCAGCAGGCCTAACAAAGGCTGCTGGAGTGGAGGATGTCTTCCCAGTTCCCCCACCCTGACCCACTCAGAAACGCTAGGTACATAGGGACACATGGAGTTGAAAAGCACATGGATTAATCCTGGAAACCACAGGAGGATGGAGGATGGAGTCCTTCCCGGCAGGCCTAACAAAGGATGATGGAGTGGAGGATGCCTTCCCAGTTCCCCCCACCCCGACCCACTCAGAAAGACTAAGTACATAGGGGCACATGGAGTTGAAAAGCACGTGGATAAATGATTGGAAAGCCCAGGAGGATGGAGGATGGAGTCCTTCCTGGCAGTCCTGACAAAGGCTGGTGGAGGATGCCTTCCCGTTCCCCAGCCCCAACCCACTCAGAAAGACTAAGTACATAGGGGCACATGGAGTTGAAAAGCACATGGATAAATGACTGGAAAGCCCAGCAGGATGGAGGATGGAGTCCTTCCCAGCAGGCCTAACAAAGGCTGCTGGAGTGGAGGATGCCTTCCCAGTTCCCCCCACCCCGACCCACTCAGAAAGACTAAGTACATAGGGGCACATGGAGTTGAAAAGCACAAGGATTAATCCTGGAAAGCCGAAGAGGATGGAGGATGGAATCCTTCCCGGCAGGCCTAACAAAGGATGAGGGAGGATGCCTTCCCAGTTCCCCCGCCCCAACCCTCTCAGAAACACTAAGTACATAGGGGCACATGGAGTTGAAATTCACATGGATTAATCCTGGAAAGCCCAGGAGGATGGAGGATGGAATCCTTCCTGGCAGGCCTAACAAAGGATGAGGGAGGATGCATTCCCAGTTCCCCCGCCCCAACCCACTCAGAAAGACTAAGTACATAGGGGCACATGGAGTTGAAAAGCACATGGATAAATGACTGGAAAGCCCAGCAGGATGGAGGATGGAGTCCTTCCCAGCAGGCCTAACAAAGGCTGCTGGAGTGGAGGATGCCGTCCCAGTTCCCCCCACCCCGACCCACTCAGAAAGACGAAGTACATAGGGGCACATAGAGTTGAAAAGCACATGGATTAATCCTGGAAAGCCCAAGAGGATGGAGAATGGAGTCCTTCCCTGCAGGAGTAACAAAGGCTGCTGGAGTAGAGGATGCCTTCCCAGTTCCCCCCACCCCGACCCACTCAGAAAGACTAAGTACATAGGGGCACATAGAGTTGAAAAGGACAAGGATTAATCCTGGAAAGCCGAAGAGGATGGAGGATGGAATCCTTCCCGGCAGGCCTAACAAAGGCTGCTGGAGTGGAGGATGTCTTCCCAGTTCCCCCACCCTGACCCACTCAGAAACGCTAGGTACATAGGGACACATGGAGTTGAAAAGCACATGGATTAATCCTGGAAACCCCAGGAGGATGGAGGAAGGAGTCCTTCCCGGCAGGCCTAACAAAGGATGATGGAGGATGTATTCCCAGTTCCCCCCGCCCCAACCCTCTCAGAACACTAAGTACATAGGGACACATGGAGTTGAAAAGCACAAGGATTAATCCTGGAAAGCCCAGGAGGATGGAGGATGGAGTCCTTCCCGGCAGGCCTAACAAAGGATGATGGAGGATGCCTTCCCAGTTCCCCCACCCCAACCCACTCAGAGCCCTAAGTACATAGGGGCACATGGAGTTGAAAAGCACAAGGATTAATCCTGGAAAGCCCAGGAGGCTGCAGGATGGAGTCCTTCCTGGCAGGCCTAACAAAGGATGCTGGAGGATTCCTTCCCCGTTCCCCCGCCCCAACCCACTCAGAAACACTAAATACATAGGGGCACATGGAGTTGAAAAGCACATGGATTAATCCTGGAAAGCCGAGGAGGATGGAATCCTTCCCGGCAGGCCTAACAAAGGCTGCTGGAGTGGAGGATGCCTTCCCAGATCCCCCCACCCCGACCCACTCAGAAAGACTAAGTACATAGGGGCACATGGAGTTGAAAAGCACGTGGATAAATGATTGGAAAGCCCAGGAGGATGGAGGATGGAGTCCTTCCTGGAAGTCCTGACAAAGGCTGGTGGAGGATGCCTTCCCAGTTCCCCCCGCCCCAACCCTCTCAGAACCCTAAGTACATAGGGACACATGGAGTTGAAAAGTACAAGGATTAATCCTGGAAAGCCCAGGAGGATGGAGGATGGAGTCCTTCCCGGCAGATATAAGAAAGGATGCTGGAGGTTGCCTTCCCAGTTCCCCCACCCCAACCCACTCAGAGCCCTAAGTACATAGGGGCACATGGAGTTGAAAAGCACAAGGATTAATCCTGGAAAGCCTAGGATGTTGCAGGATGGAGTCCTTCCCAGCAGGCCTAACAAAGGCTGCTGGAGTGAAGGATGCCTTCCCAGTTCCCCCCACCCCGACCCACTCAGAAAGACGAAGTACATAGGGGCACATGGAGTTGAAAAGCACAAGGATTAATCCTGGAAAGCCGAAGAGGATGGAGGATGGAATCCTTCCCGGCAGGCCTAACAAAGGCTGCTGGAGTGGAGGATGTCTTCCCAGTTCCCCCACCCTGACCCACTCAGAAACGCTAGGTACATAGGGACACATGGAGTTGAAAAGCACATGGATTAATCCTGGAAACCACAGGAGGATGGAGGATGGAGTCCTTCCCGGCAGGCCTAACAAAGGCTGCTGGAGTGGAGGATGCCTTCCCAGTTCCCCCCACCCCGACCCACTCAGAAAGACTAAGTACATAGGGGCACATGGAGTTGAAAAGCACGTGGATAAATGATTGGAAAGCCCAGGAGGATGGAGGATGGAGTCCTTCCTGGCAGTCCTGACAAAGGCTGGTGGAGGATGCCTTCCCGTTCCCCAGCCCCAACCCACTCAGAAAGACTAAGTACATAGGGGCACATGGAGTTGAAAAGCACATGGATAAATGACTGGAAAGCCCAGCAGGATGGAAGATGGAGTCCTTCCCAGCAGGCCTAACAAAGGCTGCTGGAGTGGAGGATGCCTTCCCAGTTCCCCCCACCCCGACCCACTCAGAAAGACTAAGTACATAGGGGCACATGGAGTTGAAAAGCACAAGGATTAATCCTGGAAAGCCGAAGAGGATGGAGGATGGAATCCTTCCCGGCAGGCCTAACAAAGGATGAGGGAGGATGCCTTCCCAGTTCCCCCGCCCCAACCCTCTCAGAAACACTAAGTACATAGGGGCACATGGAGTTGAAATTCACATGGATTAATCCTGGAAAGCCCAGGAGGATGGAGGATGGAATCCTTCCTGGCAGGCCTAACAAAGGATGAGGGAGGATGCATTCCCAGTTCCCCCGCCCCAACCCACTCAGAAAGACTAAGTACATAGGGGCACATGGAGTTGAAAAGCACATGGATAAATGACTGGAAAGCCCAGCAGGATGGAGGATGGAGTCCTTCCCAGCAGGCCTAACAAAGGCTGCTGGAGTGGAGGATGCCGTCCCAGTTCCCCCCACCCCGACCCACTCAGAAAGACGAAGTACATAGGGGCACATAGAGTTGAAAAGCACATGGATTAATCCTGGAAAGCCCAAGAGGATGGAGAATGGAGTCCTTCCCTGCAGGAGTAACAAAGGCTGCTGGAGTAGAGGATGCCTTCCCAGTTCCCCCCACCCCGACCGACTCAGAAAGACTAAGTACATAGGGGCACATAGAGTTGAAAAGCACAAGGATTAATCCTGGAAAGCCGAAGAGGATAGAGGATGGAATCCTTCCCGGCAGGCCTAACAAAGGCTGCTGGAGTGGAGGATGTCTTCCCAGTTCCCCCACCCTGACCCACTCAGAAACGCTAGGTACATAGGGACACATGGAGTTGAAAAGCACATGGATTAATCCTGGAAACCCCAGGAGGATGGAGGAAGGAGTCCTTCCCGGCAGGCCTAACAAAGGATGATGGAGGATGTATTCCCAGTTCCCCCCGCCCCAACCCTCTCAGAACACTAAGTACATAGGGACACATGGAGTTGAAAAGCACAAGGATTAATCCTGGAAAGCCCAGGAGGATGGAGGATGGAGTCCTTCCCGGCAGATATAAGAAAGGATGCTGGAGGTTGCCTTCCCAGTTCCCCCACCCCAACCCACTCAGAGCCCTAAGTACATAGGGGCACATGGAGTTGAAAAGCACAAGGATTAATCCTGGAAAGCCCAGGAGGCTGCAGGATGGAGTCCTTCCTGGCAGGCCTAACAAAGGATGCTGGAGGATTCCTTCCCCGTTCCCCCGCCCCAACCCACTCAGAAACACTAAATACATAGGGGCACATGGAGTTGAAAAGCACATGGATTAATCCTGGAAAGCCGAGGAGGATGGAATCCTTCCCGGCAGGCCTAACAAAGGCTGCTGGAGTGGAGGATGCCTTCCCAGTTCCCCCACTCTGACCCACTTAGAAATGGTAGGTACATAGGGACACATGGAGTTGAAAAGCACATGGATTAATCCTGGAAAGCCCAGGAGGATGGAGTCCTTCCTGGCAGGCCTAAAAAAGCCTGCTCGAGTGGAGAATGCCTTCTAGTTGCCCCCACCCGGACCCACTCAGAAAAAATAAGTTCATAGGGGCACATGGAGTTGAAAAGAACAGGGATTAATCCTGGAGACCCAAGGAAGATGGAGGATGGAGTCCTTCCCGGCAGTCCTAACAAAGGCTGCTGGTCTGGAGGATGCCTTCCCCGTTCCCCCCAACCCAACCCACTCAGAGCCCTAAGTACATAGGGGCACATGGAATTGAAAAGCACATGGATTAATCCTGTAAAGCCCAGGAGGATGGAAGATGGAGTCCTTCCCGGCAGGCCTAACAAAGGATGATGGAGGATGCATTCCCAGTTCCCCCGCCCCACCCTCTCAGAAACACTAAGTACATAGGGGCACATGGAGTTGAAATGCACATGGATTAATGTTGGAATGCCCAGGAGGATGGAGTATGGAGTCCTTCCCATTAGGCCTAAAAAGGATGCTGGAGGATACCTTCCCAGTTCCCCCCGCCCCAACCCACTCAGGAACTCTAAATGCATAGGGGCACATGGAGATGAAAAGCACAGATATTAATCCTGGAAAGCCCAGGGGGATGGAGGATGGAGTCCTTCCCGGCAGGCCTGACAAAGGCTGCTGGAGGATGCCTTCCCAGTTCCCCCGCCCTAACCCACTCAGAAACACTAAGTACATCGGGGCACATGGAGTTGAATAGCACGTCGATTAATCCTGGAATGCCCAAGAGGATGGAGGATGGAGTCTTTCCTGTCAGGACTGACAAAGGTTGCTGGAGTGAAGGATGCCTTCCCACTTCCCCCCACCCCGACCCACTCAGAAACACTAAGTACACAGGGGCACATGGAGTTGAAAAGCACATGGATTAATCCTGGAAAGCCCAGGAGGATGGAGGACGGAGTCCTTCCCGGCAGGTCTAAGAAAGGATGCTGGAGGATGCCTTCCCCATTCTCCCGCGCCAACCTACTCAGAAAGGCTAAGTACATAGGGGCACATGGAGTTGAAAAGCACATGGATTAATCCTGGAAAGCCCAAGAGGATGGAGAATGGAGTCCTTCCTGGCAGGCCAAACAATGGCGGATGGAGTGGAGGATGCTGTCACAGGTCCTCCCACCCTGACCCACTCAGAAACACTAGGTACGTAGGAACACATGCAGTTGAAAAGGACATGGATTAATCCTGGAAAGCGCAGGAGGAGGGAGGATGGAATCCTTCCCGGCAGGCCTAATAAAGGCTGCTGGAGTGGAGGATGCCTTCGCGTTCCCCTGCCCCAACCCACTCAGAAAAACAAAGAACATAGGGGCACATGGAGTTGAAAAGTACATAGATTAATCCTGGAAAGCCCAGGAGGATGGAGGATGGAGTCCTTCAAGGCAGGTCTAACAATGGCTGAGGGAGTGGAGGATACTGTCCCAGGTCCCCCATCCCTGACCCACTCAGAAACACTAGGTACATAGGGACACATGCAGTTGAAAAGGACATGGATTAATCCTGGAAAGCGCAGGAGGATGGAGGACGGAATCCTTCCTGTCAGGACTGACAAAGGTTGCTGGAGTGGAGGATGCCTTCCCAGTTCCCCCCACCCCAACCCACTCAGAGCCCTAAGTACCTAGCGGCACATGGAGTTGAAAAGCACGTCGATTAATCCTGGAAAGCCCAGGAGGATGGAGGAAGGAGTCCTTCCCGGCAGGCCTAACAAAGGATGATGGAGGATGTATTCCCAGCTCCCCCCGCCCCAACCCTCTCAGAACACTAAGTACATAGGGGCACATGGAGTTGAAATTCACATGGATTAATCCTGGAAAGCCCAGGAGGATGGAGGATGGAATCCTTCCTGGCAGGCCTAACAAAGGATGAGGGAGGATGCATTCCCAGTTCCCCCGCCCCAACCCTCTCAGAAACACGAAGTACATAGGGGCACATGGAGTTGAAAAGCACGTGGATAAATGACTGGAAAGCCCAGGAGGATGGAGGATGGAGTCCTTCCTGGCAGTCCTGACAAAGGCTGGTGGAGGATGCCTTCCCGTTCCCCAGCCCCAACCCACTCAGAAAGACTAAGTACATAGGGGCACATGGAGTTGAAAAGCACATGGATTAATCCTGGAAAGCCCAAGAGGATGGAGGATGGAGTCCTTCCCAGCAGGCCTAACAAAGGCTGCTGGAGTGGAGGATGCCTTCCCAGTTCCCCCCACCCCGACCCACTCAGAAAGACTAAGAACATAGGGTCACATGGAGTTGAAAAGCACAAGGATTAATCCTGGAAAGCCTAGGAGGATGCAGGATGGAGTCCTTCCCGGCAGGCCTAACAAAGGCTGCTGGAGTGGAGGATGCCTTCCCAGTTCCCCCCACCCCGACCCACTCAGAAAGACTAAGTACATAGGGGCACATGGAGTTGAAAAGCACGTGGATAAATGACTGGAAAGCCCAGCAGGATGGAGGATGGAGTCCTTCCTGGAAGGCCTAACAAAGGATGATGGAGTGGAGGATGCCGTCCCAGTTCCCCCCACCCCGACCCACTCAGAAAGACGAAGTACATAGGGGCACATAGAGTTGAAAAGCACATGGATTAATCCTGGAAAGCCCAAGAGGATGGAGAATGGAGTCCTTCCCTGCAGGCGTAACAAAGCCTGCTGGAGTGGAGGATGCCTTCCCAGTTCCCCCCACCCCGACCGACTCAGAAAGACTAAGTACATAGGGGCACATGGAGTTGAAAAGCACAAGGATTAATCCTGGAAAGCCGAAGAGGATGGAGGATGGAATCCTTCCCGGCAGGCCTAACACAGGCTGCTGGAGTGGAGGATGCCTTCCCAGTTCCCCCCACCCCGACCCACTCAGAAACGCTAGGTACATAGGGACACATGGAGTTGAAAAGCACAAGGATTAATCCTGGAAAGCCCAGGAGGATGCAGGATGGAGTCCTTCCTGGCAGGCCTAACAAAGGATGCTGGAGGATTCCTTCCCCGTTCCCCCGCCCCAACCCACTCAGAAACACTAAATACATAGGGGCACATGGAGTTGAAAAGCACATGGATTAATCCTGGAAAGCCGAGGAGGATGGAGGATGGAATCCTTCCCGGCAGGCCTAACAAAGGATGATGGAGGATTCCTTCCCCGTTCCCCCACCCCGACCGACTCAGAAAGACTAAGTACATAGGGACACATGGAGTTGAAAAGCACATGGATTAATCCTGGAAAGCCCAGGAGGATGGAGTCCTTCCTGGCAGGCCTACAAAAGCCTGCTCGAGTGGAAGATGCCTTCTCGTTGCCCCCACCCCGAACCACTCAGAAAAAATAAGTTCATAGGGGCACATGGAGTTGAAAAGAACAGGGATTAATCCTGGAGAGCCAAGGAAGATGGAGGATGGAGTCCTTCCTGGCAGTCCTAACAAAGGCTGCTGGTCTGGAGGATGCCTTCCCCGTTCCCCCCAACCCAACCCTCTCAGAGCCCTAAGTACATAGGGGCACATGGAATTGAAAAGCACACGGATTAATCCTGGAAAGCCCAGGAGGATGGAAGATGGAGTCCTTCCCGGCAGGCCTAACAAAGGATGATGGAGGATGCATTCCCAGTTCCCCCGCCCCACCCTCTCAGAAACACTAAGTACATAGGGGCACATGGATTTGAAATGCACATGGATTTGAAATGCACATGGATTAATCTTGGAATGCCCAGAAGGACGGAGTATGGAGTCCTTCCCGGCAGGCCTAAAAAGGATGCTGGAGGATACCTTCCCAGTTCCCCCCGCCCCAACCCACTCAGGAACTCTAAATGCATAGGGGCACATGGAGATGAAAAGCACAGATATTAATCCTGGAAAGCCCAGGAGGATGGAGGATGGAGTCCTTCCCGGCAGGCCTGAGAAAGCCTGCTGGAGAATGCCTTCCCAGTTCCCCCGCCGCAACCCACTCAAAAACACTAAGTACATGGGGGCACATGGAGTTGAATAGCACGTCGATTAATCCTGGAAAGCCCTGGAGGATGGAAGATGGAGTCCTTCCCGGCAGGCCTGACAAAGGCTGCTGGAGGATGCCTTCCCAGTTCCCCCGCCCTAACCCACTCAGAAACACTATGTACATCGGGGCACATGGAGTTGAATAGCACGTCGATTAATCCTGGAATGCCCAAGAGGATGGAGGATGGAGTCTTTCCTGTCAGGACTGACAAAGGTTGCTGGAGTGGAGGATGCCGTCCCAGTTCCCCCCACCCCAACCCCCTCAGAACCTTAAATACATAGGGGCACATGGTGTTGAAAAGCACAAGGATTAATCCTGGAAAGCCCAGGAGGATGGTGGATGGAGTCCTTCCCGGCAGGCCTAACAAAGGCTGCTGGAGTGGAGGATGCCTTCCCAGTTCCCCCACCCCAACCCACTCAGAGCCCTAAGTACATAGCGGCACATGGAGTTGAAAAGCACGTCGATTAATCCTGGAAAGCCCAGGAGGATGGAGGATGGAGTCCTTCCAGGCAGGCCTAACAAAGATTGATAGAGGATGCATTCCCAGTTCCCCCGCCCCAACCCTCTCAGAAACACGAAGTACATAGGGGCACATGGAGTTGAAATTCACATGGATTAATCCTGGAAAGCCCAGGAGGATGGAGGATGGAATCCTTCCTGGCAGGCCTAACAAAGGATGAGGGAGGATGCCTTCCCGTTCCCCAGCCCCAACCCACTCAGAAAGACTCAGTATATAGGGGCACATGGAGTTGAAAAGCACATGGATAAATGACTGGAAAGCCCAAGAGGATGGAGGATGGAGTCCTTCCCTGCAGGCGTAACAAAGGCTGCTGGAGTGGAGGATGCCTTCCCAGTTCCCCCCACCCCGACCCACTCAGAAAGACTAAGTACATAGGGGCACATGGAGTTGAAAAGTACAAGGATTAATCCTGGAAAGCCTAGGATGTTGCAGGATGGAGTCCTTCCCAGCCGGCCTAACAAAGGCTGCTGGAGTGGAGGATGCCTTCCCAGTTCCCCCCACCCCGACCCACTCAGAAAGACTAAGTACATAGGGGCACATGGAGTTGAAAAGCACAAGGATTAATCCTGGAAAGCCCAGGAGGATGGAGGATGGAATCCTTCCTGGCAGGCCTAACAAAGGATGAGGGAGGATGCATTCCCAGTTCCCCCGCCCCAACCCTCTCAGAAACACTAAGTACATAGGGGCACATGGAGTTGAAAAGCACGTGGATAAATGACTGGAAAGCCCAGGAGGATGGAGGATGGAGTCCTTCCTGGCAGTCCTGACAAAGGCTGGTGGAGGATGCCTTCCCGTTCCCCAGCCCCAACCCACTCAGAAAGACTAAGTACATAGGGGCACATGGAGTTGAAAAGCACATCGATTAATCCTGGAAAGCCCAAGAGGATGGAGGATGGAGTCCTTCCCAGCAGGCCTAACAAAGGCTGCTGGAGTGGAGGATGCCTTCCCAGTTCCCCCCACCCCGACCCACTCAGAAAGACTAAGTACATAGGGACACATGGAGTTGAAAAGCACATGGATAAATGACTGGAAAGCCCAGCAGGATGGAGGATGGAGTCCTTCCCGGCAGGCCTAACAAAGGATGATGGAGGATGTATTCCCAGTTCCCCCCGCCCCAACCCTCTCAGAACCCTAAGTACATAGGGACACATGGAGTTGAAAAGTACAAGGATTAATCCTGGAAAGCCCAGGAGGATGGAGGATGGAGTCCTTCCCGGCAGATATAAGAAAGGATGCTGGAGGTTGCCTTCCCAGTTCCCCCACCCCAACCCACTCAGAAACACTAAGTACATAGGGGCACATGGAGTTGAAATTCACATGGATTAATCCTGGAAAGCCCAGGAGGATGGAGGATGGAATCCTGCCTGGCAGGCCTAACAAAGGATGAGGGAGGATGCATTCCCAGTTCCCCCGCCCCAACCCTCTCAGAAACACGAAGTACATAGGGGCACATGGAGTTGAAAAGCACGTGGATAAATGACTGGCAAGCCCAGGAGGATGGAGGATGGAGTCCTTCCTGGCATTCCTGACAAAGGCTGGTGGAGGATGCCTTCCCGTTCCCCAGCCCCAACCCACTCAGAAAGACTCAGTATATAGGGGCACATGGAGTTGAAAAGCACATGGATAAATGACTGGAAAGCCCAAGAGGATGGAGGATGGAGTCCTTCCCTGCAGGCGTAACAAAGGCTGCTGGAGTGGAGGATGCCTTCCCAGTTCCCCCCACCCCGACCCACTCAGAAAGACTAAGTACATAGGGGCACATGGAGTTGAAAAGCAAAAGGATTAATCCTGGAAAGCCTAGGATGTTGCAGGATGGAGTCCTTCCCAGCAGGCCTAACAAAGGCTGCTGGAGTGGAGGATGTCTTCCCAGTTCCCCCACCCTGACCCACTCAGAAACGCTAGGTACATAGGGACACATGGAGTTGAAAAGCACATGGATTAATCCTGGAAACCCCAGGAGGATGGAGGATGGAGTCCTTCCTGGCAGGCCTAACAAAGGATGATGGAGTGGAGGATGCCTTCCCAGTTCCCCCCACCCCGACCCACTCAGAAAGACTAAGTACATAGGGGCACATGGAGTTGAAAAGCAAAAGGATTAATCCTGGAAAGCCTAGGAGGATGCAGGATGGAGTCCTTCCCAGCAGGCCTAACAAAGGCTGCTGGAGTGGAGGATGCCTTCCCAGTTCCCCCCACCCCGACCCACTCAGAAAGACTAAGTACATAGGGGCACATAGAGTTGAAAAGCACATGGATAAATGACTGGAAAGCCCAGCAGGATGGAGGATGGAGTCCTTCCCGGCAGGCCTAACAAAGGATGATGGAGGATGTATTCCCAGTTCCCCCCGCCCCAACCCTCTCAGAACCCTAAGTACATAGGGACACATGGAGTTGAAAAGTACAAGGATTAATCCTGGAAAGCCCAGGAGGATGGAGGATGGAGTCCTTCCCAGCAGATATAAGAAAGAATGCTGGAGGTTGCCTTCCCAGTTCCCCCACCCCAACCCACTCAGAGCCCTAAGTACATGGGGGAACATGGAGTTGAAAAGCAAAAGGATTAATCCTGGAAAGCCCAGGAGGATGCAGGATGGAGTCCTTCCTGGCAGGCCTAACAAAGGATGCTGGAGGATTCCTTCCCCGTTCCCCCGCCCCAACCCACTCAGAAACGCTAGGTACATAGGGGCACATGGAGTTGAAAAGCACATGGATAAATGACTGGAAAGCCCAGCAGGATGGAGGATGGAGTCCTTCCCGGCAGGCCTAACAAAGGCTGCTGGAGTGGAGGATGCCGTCCCAGTTCCCCCCACCCCGACCCACTCAGAAAGACTAAGTACATAGGGGCATATGGAGTTGAAAAGCACAAGGATTAATCCTGGAAAGCCTAGGAGGATGCAGGATGGAGTCCTTCCGGGCAGGCCTAACAAAGGCTGCTGGAGTGGAGGATGCCTTCCCAGTTCCCCCCACCCCGACCCACTCAGAAAGACTAAGTACATAGGGGCACATGGAGTTGAAAAGCACGTGGATAAATGACTGGAAAGCCCAGGAGGATGGAGGATGTAGTCCTTCCTGGCAGTCCTGACAAAGGCTGGTGGAGGATGCCTTCCCGTTCCCCAGCCCCAACCCACTCAGAAAGACTCAGTATATAGGGGCAAATGGAGTTGAAAAGCACATGGATAAATGACTGGAAAGCCCAAGAGTATGGAGGATGGAGTCCTTCCCTGCAGGCGTAACAAAGGCTGCTGGAGTGGAGGATGCCTTCCCAGTTCCCCCCACCCCGACCCACTCAGAAAGACTAAGTACATAGGGGCACATGGAGTTGAAAAGCAAAAGGATTAATCCTGGAAAGCCTAGGATGTTGCAGGATGGAGTCCTTCCCAGCATGCCTAACAAAGGCTGCTGGAGTGGAGGATGCCTTCCCAGTTCCCCCCACCCCGACCCACTCAGAAAGACTAAGTACATAGGGGCACATGGAGTTGAAAAGCACAAGGATTAATCCTGGAAAGCCGAAGAGGATGGAATCCTTCCCGGCAGGCCTAACAAAGGCTGCTGGAGTGGAGGATGTCTTCCCAGTTCCCCCACCCTGACCCACTCAGAAACGCTAGGTACATAGGGACACATGGAGTTGAAAAGCACATGGATTAATCCTGGAAACCCCAGGAGGATGGAGGATGGAGTCCTTCCCGGCAGGCCTAACAAAGGATGATGGAGTGGAGGATGCCTTCCCAGTTCCCCCCACCCCGACCCACTCAGAAAGACTAAGTACATAGGGGCACATGGAGTTGAAAAGCACAAGGATTAATCCTGGAAAGCCGAAGAGGATAGAGGATGGAATCCTTCCCGGCAGGCCTAACAAAGGCTGCTGGAGTGGAGGATGTCTTCCCAGTTCCCCCACCCTGACCCACTCAGAAACGCTAGGTACATAGGGACACATGGAGTTGAAAAGCACATGGATTAATCCTGGAAACCCCAGGAGGATGGAGGATGGAGTCCTTCCCGGCAGGCCTAACAAAGGATGATGGAGGATGTATTCCCAGTTCCCCCCGCCCCAACCCTCTCAGAACCCTAAGTACATAGGGACACATGGAGTTGAGAAGCACAAGGATTAATCCTGGAAAGCCCAGGAGGATGGAGGATGGAGTCCTTCCCGACAGATATAAGAAAGGATGCTGGAGGTTGCCTTCCCAGTTCCCCCACCCCAACCCACTCAGAGCCCTAAGTACATAGGGGCACATGGAGTTGAAAAGCACAAGGATTAATCCTGGAAAGCCCAGGAGGATGCAGGATGGAGTCCTTCCTGGCAGGCCTAACAAAGGATGCTGGAGGATTCCTTCCCCGTTCCCCCGCCCCAACCCACTCAGAAACACTAAATACATAGGGGCACATGGAGTTGAAAAGCACATGGATTAATCCTGGAAAGCCGAGGAGGATGGAGGATGGAATCCTTCCCGGCAGGCCTAACAAAGGCTGCTGGAGTGGAGGATGCCTTCCCAGTTCCCCCACCCTGACCCACTCAGAAATGGTAGGTACATAGGGACACATGGAGTTGAAAAGCACATGGATTAATCCTGGAAAGCCCAGGAGGATGGAGTCCTTCCTGGCAGGCCTACAAAAGCCTGCTCGAGTGGAGGATGCCTTCTAGTTGCCCCCACCCCGAACCACTCAGAAAAAATAAGTTCATAGGGGCACATGGAGTTGAAAAGAACAGGGATTAATCCTGGAGAGCCAAGGAAGATGGAGGATGGAGTCCTTCCTGGCAGTCCTAACAAAGGCTGCTGGTCTGGAGGATGCCTTCCCCGTTCCCCCCAACCCAACCCTCTCAGAGCCCTAAGTACATAGGGGCACATGGAATTGAAAAGCACACGGATTAATCCTGGAAAGCCCAGGAGGATGGAAGATGGAGTCCTTCCCGGCAGGCCTAACAAAGGATGATGGAGGATGCATTCCCAGTTCCCCCGCCCCACCCTCTCAGAAACACTAAGTACATAGGGGCACATGGATTTGAAATGCACATGGATTTGAAATGCACATGGATTAATCTTGGAATGCCCAGAAGGACGGAGTGTGGAGTCCTTCCCGGCAGGCCTAAAAAGGATGCTGGAGGATACCTTCCCAGTTCCCCCCGCCCCAACCCACTCAGGAACTCTAAATGCATAGGGGCACATGGAGATGAAAAGCACAGATATTAATCCTGGAAAGCCCAGGAGGATGGAGGATGGAGTCCTTCCCGGCAGGCCTGAGAAAGCCTGCTGGAGAATGCCTTCCCAGTTCCCCCGCCGCAACCCACTCAAAAACACTAAGTACATGGGGGCACATGGAGTTGAATAGCACGTCGATTAATCCTGGAAAGCCCTGGAGGATGGAAGATGGAGTCCTTCCCGGCAGGCCTGACAAAGGCTGCTGGAGGATGCCTTCCCAGTTCCCCCGCCCTAACCCACTCAGAAACACTATGTACATCGGGGCACATGGAGTTGAATAGCACGTCGATTAATCCTGGAATGCCCAAGAGGATGGAGGATGGAGTCTTTCCTGTCAGGACTGACAAAGGTTGCTGGAGTGGAGGATGCCGTCCCAGTTCCCCCCACCCCATCCCCCTCAGAACCTTAAATACATAGGGGCACATGGTGTTGAAAAGCACAAGGATTAATCCTGGAAAGCCCAGGAGGATGGTGGATGGAGTCCTTCCCGGCAGGCCTAACAAAGGCTGCTGGAGTGGAGGATGCCTTCCCAGTTCCCCCACCCCAACCCACTCAGAGCCCTAAGTACATAGCGGCACATGGAGTTGAAAAGCACGTCGATTAATCCTGGAAAGCCCAGGAGGATGGAGGATGGAGTCCTTCCAGGCAGGCCTAACAAAGATTGATAGAGGATGCATTCCCAGTTCCCCCGCCCCAACCCTCTCAGAAACACTAAGTACATAGGGGCACATGGAGTTGAAATTCACATGGATTAATCCTGGAAAGCCCAGGAGGATGGAGGATGGAATCCTTCCTGGCAGGCCTAACAAAGGATGAGGGAGGATGCCTTCCCGTTCCCCAGCCCCAACCCACTCAGAAAGACTCAGTATATAGGGGCACATGGAGTTGAAAAGCACATGGATAAATGACTGGAAAGCCCAAGAGGATGGAGGATGGAGTCCTTCCCTGCAGGCGTAACAAAGGCTGCTGGAGTGGAGGATCCCTTCCCAGTTCCCCCCACCCCGACCCACTCAGAAAGACTAAGTACATAGGGGCACATGGAGTTGAAAAGCACAAGGATTAATCCTGGAAAGCCGAAGAGGATGGAGGATGGAATCCTTCCCGGCAGGCCTAACAAAGGCTGCTGGAGTGGAGGATGTCTTCCCAGTTCCCCCACCCTGACCCACTCAGAAACGCTAGGTACATTGGGACACATGGAGTTGAAAAGCACATGGATTAATCCTGGAAACCCCAGGAGGATGGAGGATGGAGTCCTTCCCGGCAGGCCTAACAAAGGATGATGGAGTGGAGGATGCCTTCCCAGTTCCCCCCACCCCGACCCACTCAGAAAGACTAAGTACATAGGGGCACATGGAGTTGAAAAGCAAAAGGATTAATCCTGGAAAGCCTAGGAGGATGCAGGATGGAGTCCTTCCCAGCAGGCCTAACAAAGGCTGCTGGAGTGGAGGATGCCTTCCCAGTTCCCCCCACCCCGACCCACTCAGAAAGACTAAGTACATAGGGGCACATGGAGTTGAAAAGCACGTGGATAAATGATTGGAAAGCCCAGGAGGATGGAGGATGGAGTCCTTCCTGGCAGTCCTGACAAAGGCTGGTGGAGGATGCCTTCCCAGTTCCCCCCGCCCCAACCCTCTCAGAACCCTAAGTACATAGGGACACATGGAGTTGAAAAGTACAAGGATTAATCCTGGAAAGCCCAGGAGGATGGAGGATGGAGTCCTTCCCGGCAGATATAAGAAAGGATGCTGGAGGTTGCCTTCCCAGTTCCCCCACCCCAACCCACTCAGAGCCCTAAGTACATAGGGGCACATGGAGTTGAAAAGCACAAGGATTAATCCTGGAAAGCCCAGGAGGATGCAGGATGGAGTCCTTCCTGGCAGGCCTAACAAAGGATGCTGGAGGATTCCTTCCCCGTTCCCCCGCCCCAACCCACTCAGAAACGCTATGTACATAGGGGCACATTGAGTTGAAGAGCACATGGATAAATGACTGGAAAGCCCAGCAGGATGGAGGATGGAGTCCTTCCCAGCAGGCCTAACAAAGGATGAGGGAGGATGCATTCCCAGTTCCCCCGCCCCAACCCTCTCAGAAACACGAAGTACATAGGGGCACATGGAGTTGAAAAGCACGTGGATAAATGACTGGAAAGCCCAGGAGGATGGAGGATGGAGTCCTTCCTGGCAGTCCTGACAAAGGCTGGTGGAGGATGCCTTCCCGTTCCCCAGCCCCAACCCACTCAGAAAGACTCTGTATATAGGGGCACATGGAGTTGAAAAGCACATGGATAAATGACTGGAAAGCCCAAGAGGATGGAGGATGGAGTCCTTCCCTGCAGGCGTAACAAAGGCTGCTGGAGTGGAGGATGCCTTCCCAGTTCCCCCCACCCCGACCCACTCAGAAAGACTAAGTACATAGGGGCACATGGAGTTGAAAAGCAAAAGGATTAATCCTGGAAAGCCTAGGATGTTGCAGGATGGAGTCCTTCCCAGCAGGCCTAACAAAGGCTGCTGGAGTGAAGGATGCCTTCCCAGTTCCCCCCACCCCGACCCACTCAGAAAGACGAAGTACATAGGGGCACATGGAGTTGAAAAGCACAAGGATTAATCCTGGAAAGCCGAAGAGGATGGAGGATGGAATCCTTCCCAGCAGGCCTAACAAAGGCTGCTGGAGTGGAGGATGTCTTCCCAGTTCCCCCACCCTGACCCACTCAGAAACGCTAGGTACATAGGGACACATGGAGTTGAAAAGCACATGGATTAATCCTGGAAACCACAGGAGGATGGAGGATGGAGTCCTTCCCGGCAGGCCTAACAAAGGATGATGGAGTGGAGGATGCCTTCCCAGTTCCCCCCACCCCGACCCACTCAGAAAGACTAAGTACATAGGGGCACATGGAGTTGAAAAGCACGTGGATAAATGATTGGAAAGCCCAGGAGGATGGAGGATGGAGTCCTTCCTGGCAGTCCTGACAAAGGCTGGTGGAGGATGCCTTCCCGTTCCCCAGCCCCAACCCACTCAGAAAGACTAAGTACATAGGGGCACATGGAGTTGAAAAGCACATGGATAAATGACTGGAAAGCCCAGCAGGATGGAGGATGGAGTCCTTCCCAGCAGGCCTAACAAAGGCTGCTGGAGTGGAGGATGCCTTCCCAGTTCCCCCCACCCCGACCCACTCAGAAAGACTAAGTACATAGGGGCACATGGAGTTGAAAAGCACAAGGATTAATCCTGGAAAGCCGAAGAGGATGGAGGATGGAATCCTTCCCGGCAGGCCTAACAAAGGATGAGGGAGGATGCCTTCCCAGTTCCCCCGCCCCAACCCTCTCAGAAACACTAAGTACATAGGGGCACATGGAGTTGAAATTCACATGGATTAATCCTGGAAAGCCCAGGAGGATGGAGGATGGAATCCTTCCTGGCAGGCCTAACAAAGGATGAGGGAGGATGCATTCCCAGTTCCCCCGCCCCAACCCACTCAGAAAGACTAAGTACATAGGGGCACATGGAGTTGAAAAGCACATGGATAAATGACTGGAAAGCCCAGCAGGATGGAGGATGGAGTCCTTCCCAGCAGGCCTAACAAAGGCTGCTGGAGTGGAGGATGCCGTCCCAGTTCCCCCCACCCCGACCCACTCAGAAAGACGAAGTACATAGGGGCACATAGAGTTGAAAAGCACATGGATTAATCCTGGAAAGCCCAAGAGGATGGAGAATGGAGTCCTTCCCTGCAGGAGTAACAAAGGCTGCTGGAGTAGAGGATGCCTTCCCAGTTCCCCCCACCCCGACCCACTCAGAAAGACTAAGTACATAGGGGCACATAGAGTTGAAAAGGACAAGGATTAATCCTGGAAAGCCGAAGAGGATGGAGGATGGAATCCTTCCCGGCAGGCCTAACAAAGGCTGCTGGAGTGGAGGATGTCTTCCCAGTTCCCCCACCCTGACCCACTCAGAAACGCTAGGTACATAGGGACACATGGAGTTGAAAAGCACATGGATTAATCCTGGAAACCCCAGGAGGATGGAGGAAGGAGTCCTTCCCGGCAGGCCTAACAAAGGATGATGGAGGATGCCTTCCCAGTTCCCCCACCCCAACCCACTCAGAGCCCTAAGTACATAGGGGCACATGGAGTTGAAAAGCACAAGGATTAATCCTGGAAAGCCCAGGAGGCTGCAGGATGGAGTCCTTCCTGGCAGGCCTAACAAAGGATGCTGGAGGATTCCTTCCCCGTTCCCCCGCCCCAACCAACTCAGAAACACTAAATACATAGGGGCACATGGAGTTGAAAAGCACATGGATTAATCCTGGAAAGCCGAGGAGGATGGAATCCTTCCCGGCAGGCCTAACAAAGGCTGCTGGAGTGGAGGATGCCTTCCCAGTTCCCCCCACCCCGACCCACTCAGAAAGACTAAGTACATAGGGGCACATGGAGTTGAAAAGCACGTGGATAAATGATTGGAAAGCCCAGGAGGATGGAGGATGGAGTCCTTCCTGGAAGTCCTGACAAAGGCTGGTGGAGGATGCCTTCCCAGTTCCCCCCGCCCCAACCCTCTCAGAACCCTAAGTACATAGGGACACATGGAGTTGAAAAGTACAAGGATTAATCCTGGAAAGCCCAGGAGGATGGAGGATGGAGTCCTTCCCGGCAGATATAAGAAAGGATGCTGGAGGTTGCCTTCCCAGTTCCCCCACCCCAACCCACTCAGAGCCCTAAGTACATAGGGGCACATGGAGTTGAAAAGCACAAGGATTAATCCTGGAAAGCCTAGGATGTTGCAGGATGGAGTCCTTCCCAGCAGGCCTAACAAAGGCTGCTGGAGTGAAGGATGCCTTCCCAGTTCCCCCCACCCCGACCCACTCAGAAAGACGAAGTACATAGGGGCACATGGAGTTGAAAAGCACAAGGATTAATCCTGGAAAGCCGAAGAGGATGGAGGATGGAATCCTTCCCGGCAGGCCTAACAAAGGCTGCTGGAGTGGAGGATGTCTTCCCAGTTCCCCCACCCTGACCCACTCAGAAACGCTAGGTACATAGGGACACATGGAGTTGAAAAGCACATGGATTAATCCTGGAAACCACAGGAGGATGGAGGATGGAGTCCTTCCCGGCAGGCCTAACAAAGGATGATGGAGTGGAGGATGCCTTCCCAGTTCCCCCCACCCCGACCCACTCAGAAAGACTAAGTACATAGGGGCACATGGAGTTGAAAAGCAAAAGGATTAATCCTGGAAAGCCTAGGAGGATGCAGGATGGAGTCCTTCCCAGCAGGCCTAACAAAGGCTGCTGGAGTGGAGGATGCCTTCCCAGTTCCCCCCACCCCGACCCACTCAGAAAGACTAAGTACATAGGGGCACATGGAGTTGAAAAGCACGTGGATAAATGATTGGAAAGCCCAGGAGGATGGAGGATGGAGTCCTTCCTGGCAGTCCTGACAAAGGCTGGTGGAGGATGCCTTCCCGTTCCCCAGCCCCAACCCACTCAGAAAGACTAAGTACATAGGGGCACATGGAGTTGAAAAGCACATGGATAAATGACTGGAAAGCCCAGCAGGATGGAAGATGGAGTCCTTCCCAGCAGGCCTAACAAAGGCTGCTGGAGTGGAGGATGCCTTCCCAGTTCCCCCCACCCCGACCCACTCAGAAAGACTAAGTACATAGGGGCACATGGAGTTGAAAAGCACAAGGATTAATCCTGGAAAGCCGAAGAGGATGGAGGATGGAATCCTTCCCGGCAGGCCTAACAAAGGATGAGGGAGGATGCCTTCCCAGTTCCCCCGCCCCAACCCTCTCAGAAACACTAAGTACATAGGGGCACATGGAGTTGAAATTCACATGGATTAATCCTGGAAAGCCCAGGAGGATGGAGGATGGAATCCTTCCTGGCAGGCCTAACAAAGGATGAGGGAGGATGCATTCCCAGTTCCCCCGCCCCAACCCACTCAGAAAGACTAAGTACATAGGGGCACATGGAGTTGAAAAGCACATGGATAAATGACTGGAAAGCCCAGCAGGATGGAGGATGGAGTCCTTCCCAGCAGGCCTAACAAAGGCTGCTGGAGTGGAGGATGCCGTCCCAGTTCCCCCCACCCCGACCCACTCAGAAAGACGAAGTACATAGGGGCACATAGAGTTGAAAAGCACATGGATTAATCCTGGAAAGCCCAAGAAGAAGGAGAATGGAGTCCTTCCCTGCAGGAGTAACAAAGGCTGCTGGAGTAGAGGATGCCTTCCCAGTTCCCCCCACCCCGACCGACTCAGAAAGACTAAGTACATAGGGGCACATAGAGTTGAAAAGCACAAGGATTAATCCTGGAAAGCCGAAGAGGATAGAGGATGGAATCCTTCCCGGCAGGCCTAACAAAGGCTGCTGGAGTGGAGGATGTCTTCCCAGTTCCCCCACCCTGACCCACTCAGAAACGCTAGGTACATAGGGACACATGGAGTTGAAAAGCACATGGATTAATCCTGGAAACCCCAGGAGGATGGAGGAAGGAGTCCTTCCCGGCAGGCCTAACAAAGGATGATGGAGGATGTATTCCCAGTTCCCCCCGCCCCAACCCTCTCAGAACACTAAGTACATAGGGACACATGGAGTTGAAAAGCACAAGGATTAATCCTGGAAAGCCCAGGAGGATGGAGGATGGAGTCCTTCCCGGCAGATATAAGAAAGGATGCTGGAGGTTGCCTTCCCAGTTCCCCCACCCCAACCCACTCAGAGCCCTAAGTACATAGGGGCACATGGAGTTGAAAAGCACAAGGATTAATCCTGGAAAGCCCAGGAGGCTGCAGGATGGAGTCCTTCCTGGCAGGCCTAACAAAGGATGCTGGAGGATTCCTTCCCCGTTCCCCCGCCCCACCCTCTCAGAAACACTAAGTACATAGGGGCACATGGATTTGAAATGCACATGGATTTGAAATGCAAATGGATTAATCTTGGAATGCCCAGAAGGACGGAGTATGGAGTCCTTCCCGGCAGGCCTAAAAAGGATGCTGGAGGATACCTTCCCAGTTCCCCCCGCCCCAACCCACTCAGGAACTCTAAATGCATAGGGGCACATGGAGATGAAAAGCGCAGATATTAATCCTGGAAAGCCTAGGAGGATGCAGGATGGAGTCCTTCCCAGCAGGCCTAACAAAGGCTGCTGGAGTGGAGGATGCCTTCCCAGTTCCCCCCACCCCGACCCACTCAGAAAGACTAAGTACACAGGGGCACATGGAGTTGAAAAGCACGTGGATAAATGATTGGAAAGCCCAGGAGGATGGAGGATGGAGTCCTTCCTGGCAGTCCTGACAAAGGCTGGTGGAGGATGCCTTCCCGTTCCCCAGCCCCAACCCACTCAGAAAGACTAAGTACATAGGGGCACATGGAGTTGAAAAGCACATGGATAAATGACTGGAAAGCCCAGCAGGATGGAGGATGGAGTCCTTCCCAGCAGGCCTAACAAAGGCTGCTGGAGTGGAGGATGCCTTCCCAGTTCCCCCCACCCCGACCCACTCAGAAAGACTAAGTACATAGGGGCACATGGAGTTGAAAAGCACAAGGATTAATCCTGGAAAGCCGAAGAGGATAGAGGATGGAATCCTTCCCGGCAGGCCTAACAAAGGCTGCTGGAGTGGAGGATGTCTTCCCAGTTCCCCCACCCTGACCCACTCAGAAACGCTAGGTACATAGGGACACATGGAGTTGAAAAGCACATGGATTAATCCTGGAAACCCCAGGAGGATGGAGGATGGAGTCCTTCCCGGCAGGCCTAACAAAGGATGATGGAGGATGTATTCCCAGTTCCCCCCGCCCCAACCCTCTCAGAACCCTAAGTACATAGGGACACATGGAGTTGAGAAGCACAAGGATTAATCCTGGAAAGCCCAGGAGGATGGAGGATGGAGTCCTTCCCGACAGATATAAGAAAGGATGCTGGAGGTTGCCTTCCCAGTTCCCCCACCCCAACCCACTCAGAGCCCTAAGTACATAGGGGCACATGGAGTTGAAAAGCACAAGGATTAATCCTGGAAAGCCCAGGAGGATGCAGGATGGAGTCCTTCCTGGCAGGCCTAACAAAGGATGCTGGAGGATTCCTTCCCCGTTCCCCCGCCCCAACCCACTCAGAAACACTAAATACATAGGGGCACATGGAGTTGAAAAGCACATGGATTAATCCTGGAAAGCCGAGGAGGATGGAGGATGGAATCCTTCCCGGCAGGCCTAACAAAGGCTGCTGGAGTGGAGGATGCCTTCCCAGTTCCCCCACCCTGACCCACTCAGAAATGGTAGGTACATAGGGACACATGGAGTTGAAAAGCACATGGATTAATCCTGGAAAGCCCAGGAGGATGGAGTCCTTCCTGGCAGGCCTACAAAAGCCTGCTCGAGTGGAGGATGCCTTCTAGTTGCCCCCACCCCGAACCACTCAGAAAAAATAAGTTCATAGGGGCACATGGAGTTGAAAAGAACAGGGATTAATCCTGGAGAGCCAAGGAAGATGGAGGATGGAGTCCTTCCTGGCAGTCCTAACAAAGGCTGCTGGTCTGGAGGATGCCTTCCCCGTTCCCCCCAACCCAACCCTCTCAGAGCCCTAAGTACATAGGGGCACATGGAATTGAAAAGCACACGGATTAATCCTGGAAAGCCCAGGAGGATGGAAGATGGAGTCCTTCCCGGCAGGCCTAACAAAGGATGATGGAGGATGCATTCCCAGTTCCCCCGCCCCACCCTCTCAGAAACACTAAGTACATAGGGGCACATGGATTTGAAATGCACATGGATTTGAAATGCACATGGATTAATCTTGGAATGCCCAGAAGGACGGAGTATGGAGTCCTTCCCGGCAGGCCTAAAAAGGATGCTGGAGGATACCTTCCCAGTTCCCCCCGCCCCAACCCACTCAGGAACTCTAAATGCATAGGGGCACATGGAGATGAAAAGCGCAGATATTAATCCTGGAAAGCCCAGGAGGATGGAGGATGGAGTCCTTCCCGGCAGGCCTGAGAAAGCCTGCTGGAGAATGCCTTCCCAGTTCCCCCGCCGCAACCCACTCAAAAACACTAAGTACATGGGGGCACATGGAGTTGAAGAGCACGTCGATTAATCCTGGAAAGCCCTGGAGGATGGAGGATGGAGTCCTTCCCGGCAGGCCTGACAAAGGCTGCTGGAGGATGCCTTCCCAGTTCCCCCGCCCTAACCCACTCAGAAACACTAAGTACATCGGGGCACATGGAGTTGAATAGCACGTCGATTAATCCTGGAATGCCCAAGAGGATGGAGGATGGAGTCTTTCCTGTCAGGACTGACAAAGGTTGCTGGAGTGGAGGATGCCTTCCCAGTTCCCCCCACCCCAACCCCCTCAGAACCTTAACTACATAGGGGCACATGGTGTTGAAAAGCACAAGGATTAATCCTGGAAAGCCCAGGAGGATGGAGGATGGAGTCCTTCCCGGCAGGCCTAACAAAGGCTGCTGGAGTGGAGGATGCCTTCCCAGTTCCCCCACCCCAACCCACTCAGAGCCCTAAGTACATAGCGGCACATGGAGTTGAAAAGCACGTCGATTAATCCTGGAAAGCCCAGGAGGATGGAGGATGGAGTCCTTCCTGGCAGTCCTGACAAAGGCTGGTGGAGGATGCCTTCCCGTTCCCCAGCCCCAACCCACTCAGAAAGACTAAGTACATAGGGGCACATGGAGTTGAAAAGCACATGGATAAATGACTGGAAAGCCCAGCAGGATGGAGGATGGAGTCCTTCCCAGCAGGCCTAACAAAGGCTGCTGGAGTGGAGGATGCCGTCCCAGTTCCCCCCACCCCAACCCACTCAGAAAGACGAAGTACATAGGGGCACATAGAGTTGAAAAGCACATGGATTAATCCTGGAAAGCCCAAGAGGATGGAGAATGGAGTCCTTCCCTGCAGGCGTAACAAAGGCTGCTGGAGTGGAGGATGCCTTCCCAGTTCCCCCCACCCCGACCGACTCAGAAAGACGAAGTACATAGGGGCACATGGAGTTGAAAAGCACAAGGATTAATCCTGGAAAGCCGAAGAGGATGGAGGATGGAATCCTTCCCGGCAGGCCTAACAAAGGCTGCTGGAGTGGAGGATGTCTTCCCAGTTCCCCCACCCTGACCCACTCAGAAACGCTAGGTACATAGGGACACATGGAGTTGAAAAGCACATGGATTAATCCTGGAAAGCCCAGGAGGATGGAGGATGGAGTCCTTCCCGGCAGGCCTGAGAAAGCCTGCTGGAGAATGCCTTCCCAGTTCCCCCGCCGCAACCCACTCAAAAACACTAAGTACATGGGGGCACATGGAGTTGAATAGCACGTCGATTAATCCTGGAAAGCCATGGAGGATGGAGGATGGAGTCCTTCCCGGCAGGCCTGACAAAGGCTGCTGGAGGATGCCTTCCCAGTTCCCCCGCCCTAACCCACTCAGAAACACTAAGTACATCTGGGCACATGGAGTTGAATAGCACGTCGATTAATCCTGGAATGCCCAAGATGTTGGAGGATGGAGTCTTTCCTGTCAGGACTGACAAAGGTTGCTGGAGTGGAGGATGCCTTCCCAGTTCCCCCCACCCCAACCCCCTCAGAACCTTAACTACATAGGGGCACATGGTGTTGAAAAGCACAAGGATTAATCCTGCAAAGCCCAGGAGGATGGTGGATGGAGTCCTTCCCGGCAGGCCTAACAAAGGCTGCTGGAGTGGAGGATGCCTTCCCAGTTCCCCCACCCCAACCCACTCAGAGCCCTAAGTACATAGCGGCACATGGAGTTGAAAAGCACGTCGATTAATCCTGGAAAGCCCAGGAGGATGGAGGATGGAGTCCTTCCCGGCAGGCCTAACAAAGATTGATAGAGGATGCATTCCCAGTTCCCCCGCCCCAACCCTCTCAGAAACACTAAGTACATAGGGGCACATGGAGTTGAAATTCACATGGATTAATCCTGGAAAGCCCAGGAGGATGGAGGATGGAATCCTTCCTGGCAGGCCTAACAAAGGATGAGGGAGGATGCATTCCCAGTTCCCCCGCCCCAACCCTCTCAGAAACACGAAGTACATAGGGGCACATGGAGTTGAAAAGCACGTGGATAAATGACTGGCAAGCCCAGGAGGATGGAGGATGGAGTCCTTCCTGGCAGTCCTGACAAAGGCTGGTGGAGGATGCCTTCCCGTTCCCCAGCCCCAACCCACTCAGAAAGACTAAGTACATAGGGGCACATGGAGTTGAAAAGCACATGGATAAATGACTGGAAAGCCCAGCAGGATGGAGGATGGAGTCCTTCCCAGGAGGCCTAACAAAGGCTGCTGGAGTGGAGGATGCCGTCCCAGTTCCCCCCACCCCGACCCACTCAGAAAGACGAAGTACATAGGGGCACATAGAGTTGAAAAGCACATGGATTAATCCTGAAAAGCCCAAGAGGATGGAGAATGGAGTCCTTCCCTGCAGGCGTAACAAAGGCTGCTGGAGTGGAGGATGCCTTCCCAGTTCCCCCCACCCCGACCGACTCAGAAAGACTAAGTACATAGGGGCACATGGAGTTGAAAAGCACAAGGATTAATCCTGGAAAGCCGAAGAGGATGGAGGATGGAGTCCTTCCCAGCAGGCCTAACAAAGGCTGCTGGAGTGGAGGATGCCTTCCCCGTTCCCCCCACCCCGACCCACTCAGAAAGACTAAGTACATAGGGGCACATGGACTTGAAAAGCACAAGGATTAATCCTGGAAAGCCGAAGAGGATGGAGGATGGAATCCTTCCCGGCAGGCCTAACAAAGGCTGCTGGAGTGGAGGATGTCTTCCCAGTTCCCCCACCCTGACCCACTCAGAAACGCTAGGTACATAGGGACACATGGAGTTGAAAAGCACATGGATTAATCCTGGAAACCCCAGGAGGATGGAGGATGGAGTCCTTCCCGGCAGGCCTAACAAAGGATGATGGAGGATGTATTCCCAGTTCCCCCCGCCCCAACCCTCTCAGAACCCTAAGTACATAGGGACACATGGAGTTGAGAAGCACAAGGATTAATCCTGGAAAGCCCAGGAGGATGGAGGATGGAGTCCTTCCCGGCAGATATAAGAAAGGGTGCTGGAGGTTGCCTTCCCAGTTCCCCCACCCCAACCCACTCAGAGCCCTAAGTACATAGGGGCACATGGAGTTGAAAAGCACAAGGATTAATCCTGGAAAGCCCAGGAGGATGCAGGATGGAGTCCTTCCTGGCAGGCCTAACGAAGGATGCTGGAGGATTCCTTCCCCGTTCCCCCGCCCCAACCCACTCAGAAACACTAAATACATAGGGGCACATGGAGTTGAAAAGCACATGGATTAATCCTGGAAAGCCGAGGAGGATGGAGGATGGAATCCTTCCCGGCAGGCCTAACAAAGGCTGCTGGAGTGGAGGATGCCTTCCCAGTTCCCCCACCCTGACCCACTCAGAAATGGTAGGTACATAGGGACACATGGAGTTTAAAAGCACATGGATTAATCCTGGAAAGCCCAGGAGGATGGAAGATGGAGTCCTTCCCGGCAGGCCTAACAAAGGATGATGGAGGATGCATTCCCAGTTCCCCCGCCCCACCCTCTCAGAAACACTAAGTACATAGGGACACATGGATTTGAAATGCACATGGATTTGAAATGCACATGGATTAATCTTGGAATGCCCAGAAGGATGGAGTATGGAGTCCTTCCCGGAAGGCCTAAAAAGGATGCTGGAGGATACCTTCCCAGTTCCCCCCGCCCCAACCCACTCAGGAACTCTAAATGCATAGGGGCACATGGAGATGAAAACCGCAGATATTAATCCTGGAAAGCCCAGGAGGATGGAGGATGGAGTCCTTCCCGGCAGGCCTGAGAAAGCCTGCTGGAGAATGCATTCCCAGTTCCCCCGCCCCAACCCTCTCAGAAACACTAAGTACATAGGGGCACATGGAGTTGAAATTCACATGGATTAATCCTGGAAAGCCCAGGAGGATGGAGGATGCAATCCTTCCTGTCAGGCCTAAGAAAGGATGAGGGAGGATGCATTCCCAGTTCCCCCGCCCCAACCCTCTCAGAAAGACTAAGTACATAGGGTCACATGGAGTTGAAAAGCACAAGGATTAATCCTGGAAAGCCTAGGAGGATGCAGGATGGAGTCGTTCCCGGAAGGCCTAACAAAGGCTGCTGGAGTGGAGGATGCCTTCCCAGTTCCCCCCACCCCGACCCACTCAGAAAGACTAAGTACATAGGGGCACATGGAGTTGAAAAGCACATGGATAAATGACTGGAAAGCCCAGCAGGATGGAGGATGGAGTCCTTCCCAGCAGGCCTAACAAAGGATGATGGAGGATGTATTCCCAGTTCCCCCCGCCCCAACCCTCTCAGAACCCTAAGTACATAGGGACACATGGAGTTGAAAAGTACAAGGATTAATCCTGGAAAGCCCAGGAGGATGGAGGATGGAGTCCTTCCCGGCAGATATAAGAAAGGATGCTGGAGGTTGCCTTCCCAGTTCCCCCACCCCAACCCACTCAGAGCCCTAAGTACATAGGGGCACATGGAGTTGAAAAGCACAAGGATTAATCCTGGAAAGCCCAGGAGGATGCAGGATGGAGTCCTTCCTGGCAGGCCTAACAAAGGATGCTGGAGGATTCCTTCCCCGTTCCCCCGCCCCAACCCACTTAGAAACGCTAGGTACATAGGGGCACATGGAGCTGAAAAGCACATGGATAAATGACTGGAAAGCCCAGCAGGATGGAGGATGGAGTCCTTCCCGGCAGGCCTAACAAAGGCTGCTGGAGTGGAGGATGCCGTCCCAGTTCCCCCCACCCCGACCCACTCAGAAAGACTAAGTACATAGGGGCACATGGAGTTGAAAAGCACAAGGATTAATCCTGGAAAGCCTAGGAGGATGCAGGATGGAGTCCTTCCGGGCAGGCCTAACAAACGCTGCTGGAGTGGAGGATGCCGTCCCAGTTCCCCCCACCCCGACCCACTCAGAAAAACTAAGTACATAGGGGCACATGGAGTTGAAAAGCACATGGACAAATGACTGGAAAGCCCAGCAGGATGGAGGATGGAGTCCTTCCCGGCAGGCCTAACAAAGATTGATAGAGGATGCATTCCCAGTTCCCCCGCCCCAACCCTCTCAGAAACACTAAGTACATAGGGGCACATGGAGTTGAAATTCACATGGATTAATCCTGGAAAGCCCAGGAGGATGGAGGATGGAATCCTTCCTGGCAGGCCTAACAAAGGATCAGGGAGGATGCATTCCCAGTTCCCCCACCCCAACCCTCTCAGAAACACGAAGTACATAGGGGCACATGGAGTTGAAAAGCACGTCGATTAATCCTGGAAAGCCCAGGAGGATGGAGGATGGAGTCCTTCCTGGCAGTCCTGACAAAGGCTGGTGGAGGATGCATTCCCGTTCCCCAGCCCCAACGCACTCAGAAAGACTCAGTATATAGGGGCACATGGAGTTGAAAAGCACATGGATAAATGACTGGAAAGCCCAAGAGGATGGAGGATGGAGTCCTTCCCTGCAGGCGTGACAAAGGCTGCTGGAGTGGAGGATGCCTTCCCAGTTCCCCCCAACCCGACCCACTCAGAAAGACTAAGTACATGGGGGCACATGGAGTTGAAAAGCAAAAGGATTAATCCTGGAAAGCCTAGGATGTTGCAAGATGGAGTCCTTCCCAGCAGGCCTAACAAAGGCTGCTGGAGTGGAGGATGCCTTCCCAGTTCCCCCCACCCCGACCCACTCAGAAAGACTAAGTACATAGGGGCACATGGAGTTGAAAAGCACAAGGATTAATCCTGGAAAGCCGAAGAGGATGGAGGATGGAATCCTTCCCGGCAGGCCTAACAAAGGCTGCTGGAGTGGAGGATGTCTTCCCAGTTCCCCCACCCTGACCCACTCAGAAACGCTAGGTACATAGGGACACATGGAGTTGAAAAGCACATGGATTAATCCTGGAAACCCCAGGAGGATGGAGGATGGAGTCCTTCCCGGCAGGCCTAACAAAGGATGATGGAGTGGAGGATGCCTTCCCAGTTCCCCCCCACCCACCCATTCAGAAAGACTAAGTACATAGGGGCACATGGAGTTGAAAAGCAAAAGGATTAATCCTGGAAAGCCTAGGAGGATGCAGGATGGAGTCCTTCCCAGCAGGCCTAACAAAGGCTGCTGGAGTGGAGGATGCCTTCCCAGTTCCCCCCACCCCGACCCACTCAGAAAGACTAAGTACATAGGGGCACATGGAGTTGAAAAGCACGTGGATATATGACTGGAAAGCCCAGCAGGATGGAGGATGGAGTCCTTCCTGGCAGTCCTGACAAAGGCTGGTGGAGGATGCCTTCCCGTTCCCCAGCCCCAACCCACTCAGAAAGACTAAGTACATAGGGGCACATGGAGTTGAAAAGCACATGGATAAATGACTGGAAAGCCCAGCAGGATGGAGGATGGAGTCCTTCCCAGCAGGCCTAACAAAGGCTGCTGGAGTGGAGGATGCCGTCCCAGTTCCCCCCACCCCGACCCACTCAGAAAGTCTAAGTACATAGGGGCACATGGAGTTGAAAAGCACATGGATTAATCCTGGAAAGCCGAGGAGGATGGAGGATGGAATCCTTCCTGGCAGGCCTAACAAAGGCTGCTGGAGTGGAGGATGCCTTCCCAGTTCCCCCACCCTGACCCACTCAGAAATGGTAGGTACATAGGGACACATGGAGTTGAAAAGCACATGGATTAATCCTGGAAAGCCCAGGAGGATGGAAGATGGAGTCCTTCCCGGCAGGCCTAACAAAGGATGATGGAGGATGCATTCCCAGTTCCCCCGCCCCACCCTCTCAGAAACACTAAGTACATAGGGACACATGGATTTGAAATGCACATGGATTTGAAATGCACATGGATTAATCTTGGAATGCCCAGAAGGACGGAGTATGGAGTCCTTCCCGGAAGGCCTAAAAAGGATGCTGGAGGATACCTTCCCAGTTCCCCCCGCCCCAACCCACTCAGGAACTCTAAATGCATAGGGGCACATGGAGATGAAAAGCGCAGATATTAATCCTGGAAAGCCCAGGAGGATGGAGGATGGAGTCCTTCCCGGCAGGCCTGAGAAAGCCTGCTGGAGAATGCATTCCCAGTTCCCCCGCCCCAACCCTCTCAGAAACACTAAGTACATAGGGGCACATGGAGTTGAAAAGCACATGGATTAATCCTGGAAAGCCCAAGAGGATGGAGAATGGAGTCCTTCCCTGCAGGCGTAACAAAGGCTGCTGGAGTGGAGGATGCCTTCCCAGTTCCCCCCACCCCGACCCACTCAGAAAGACTAAGTACATAGGGGCACATGGAGTAGAAAAGCAAAAGGATTAATCCTGGAAAGCCTAGGAGGATGCAGGATGGAGTCCTTCCCAGCAGGCCTAACAAAGGCTGCTGGAGTGGAGGATGTCTTCCCAGTTCCCCCACCCTGACCCACTCAGAAACGCTAGGTACATAGGGACACATGGAGTTGAAAAGCACATGGATTAATCCTGGAAGCCCCAGGAGGATGGAGGATGGAGTCCTTCCCGGCAGGCCTAACAAAGTATGATGAAGGATGTATTCCCAGTTCCCCCCGCCCCAACCCTCTCAGAACCCAAAGTACATAGGGACACATAGAGTTGAGAAGCACAAGGATTAATCCTGGAAAGCCCAGCAGGATGGAGGATGGAATCCTTCCCGGCAGGCCTAACAAAGGCTGCTGGAGTGGAAGATGCCTTCCCAGTTCCCCCACCCTGACCCACTCAGAAATGGTAGGTACATAGGGACACATGGAGTTGAAAAGCACATGGATTAATCCTGGAAAGCCCAGGAGGATGTAGGATGGAGTCCTTCCCCGAAGGCCTAACAAAGGATGCTGGTGGATGCCTTCCCAGTTCGCCCCACCCCGACCCACTCAGAAACACAAAGTACATAGGGGCACATGGAGTTGAAAAGTACATGGATTAATCTTGTAAAGCTGAGGAGGATGGAGGATGGCGTCCTTACCGGAAGGCCTGACAAAGGCTGCTGGAGGATGCCTTCCCAGTTCCCCCGCCCTAACCCACTCAGAAACACTAAGTACATCGGGGCACATGGAGTTGAATAGCACGTCGATTAATCCTGGAATGCCCAAGAGGATGGAGGATGGAGTCTTTCCTGTCAGGACTGACAAAGGTTGCTGGAGTGGAGGATGCCTTCCCAGTTCCCCCCACTCCAACCCCCTCAGAACCTTAACTACATAGGGGCACATGGTGTTGAAAAGCACAAGGATTAATCCTGGAAAGCCCAGGAGGATGGTGGATGGAGTCCTTCCCGGCAGGCCTAACAAAGGCTGCTGGAGTGGAGGATGCCTTCCCAGTTCCCCCACCCCAACCCACTCAGAGCCCTAAGTACATAGCGGCACATGGAGTTGAAAAGCACGTCGATTAATCCTGGAAAGCCCAGGAGGATGGAGGATGGAGTCCTTCCCGGCAGGCCTAACAAAGATTGATAGAGGATGCATTCCCAGTTCCCCCGCCCCAACCCTCTCAGAAACACTAAGTACATAGGGGCACATGGAGTTGAAATTCACATGGATTAATCCTGGAAAGCCCAGGAGGATGGAGGATGGAATCCTTCCTGGCAGGCCTAACAAAGGATGAGGGAGGATGCATTCCCAGTTCCCCCGCCCCAACCCACTCAGAAAGACTAAGTACATAGGGGCACATGGAGTTGAAAAGCACATGGATAAATGACTGGAAAGCCCAGCAGGATGGAGGATGGAGTCCTTCCCAGCAGGCCTAACAAAGGCTGCTGGAGTGGAGGATGCCGTCCCAGTTCCCCCCACCCCGACCCACTCAGAAAGACGAAGTACATAGGGGCACATAGAGTTGAAAAGCACATGGATTAATCCTGGAAAGCCCAAGAGGATGGAGAATGGAGTCCTTCCCTGCAGGCGTAACAAAGGCTGCTGGAGTGGAGGATGCCTTCCCAGTTCCCCCCACCCCGACCGACTCAGAAAGACTAAGTACATAGGGGCACATAGAGTTGAAAAGCACAAGGATTAATCCTGGAAAGCCGAAGAGGATGGAAGATGGAATCCTTCCCGGCAGGCCTAACAAAGGCTGCTGGAGTGGAGGATGTCTTCCCAGTTCCCCCACCCTGGCCCACTCAGAAACGCTAGGTACATAGGGACACATGGAGTTGAAAAGCACATGGATTAATCCTGGAAACCCCAGGAGGATGGAGGAAGGAGTCCTTCCTGGCAGGCCTAACAAAGGATGATGGAGGATGTATTCCCAGTTCCCCCCGCCCCAACCCTCTCAGAACACTAAGTACATAGGGACACATGGAGTTGAAAAGCACAAGGATTAATCCTGGAAAGCCCAGGAGGATGGAGGATGGAGTCCTTCCCGGCAGATATAAGAAAGGATGCTGGAGGTTGCCTTCCCAGTTCCCCCACCCCAACCCACTCAGAGCCCTAAGTACATAGGGGCACATGGAGTTGGAAAGCACAAGGATTAATCCTGGAAAGCCCAGGAGGCTGCAGGATGGAGTCCTTCCTGGCAGGCCTAACAAAGGATGCTGGAGGATTCCTTCCCCGTTCCCCTGCCCCAACCCACTCAGAAACACTAAATACATAGGGGCACATGGAGTTGAAAAGCACATGGATTAATCCTGGAAAGCCGAGGAGGATGGAATCCTTCCCGGCAGGCCTAACAAAGGCTGCTGGAGTGGAGGATGCCTTCCCAGTTCCCCCACTCTGACCCACTTAGAAATGGTAGGTACATAGGGACACATGGAGTTGAAAAGCACATGGATTAATCCTGGAAAGCCCAGGAGGATGGAGTCCTTCCTGGCAGGCCTAAAAAAGCCTGCTCGAGTGGAGGATGCCTTCTAGTTGCCCCCACCCGGACCCACTCAGAAAAAATAAGTTCATAGGGGCACATGGAGTTGAAGAGAACAGGCATTAATCCTGGAGAGCCAAGGAAGATGGAGGATGGAGTCCTTCCCGGCAGTCCTAACAAAGGCTGCTGGTCTGGAGGATGCCTTCCCCGTTCCCCCCAACCCAACCCACTCAGAGCCCTAAGTACATAGGGGCACATGGAATTGAAAAGCACATGGATTAATCCTGGAAAGCCCAGGAGGATGGAAGATGGAGTCCTTCCCGGCAGGCCTAACAAAGGATGATGGAGGATGCATTCCCAGTTCCCCCGCCCCACCCTCTCAGAAACACTAAGTACATAGGGGCACATGGAGTTGAAATGCACATGGATTAATGTTGGAATGCCCAGAAGGATGGAGTATGGAGTCCTTCCCATTAGGCCTAAAAAGGATGCTGGAGGATACCTTCCCAGTTCCCCCCGCCCCAACCCACTCAGGAACTCTAAATGCATAGGGGCACATGGAGATGAAAAGCACAGATATTAATCCTGGAAAGCCCACGGGGATGGAAGATGGAGTCCTTCCCGGCAGGCCTGACAAAGGCTGCTGGAGGATGCCTTCCCAGTTCCCCCGCCCTAACCCACTCAGAAACACTAAGTACATCGGGGCACATGGAGTTGAATAGCACGTCGATTAATCCTGGAATGCCCAAAAGGATGGAGGATGGAGTCTTTCCTGTCAGGACTGACAAAGGTTGCTGGAGTGAAGGATGCCTTCCCACTTCCCCCCACCCCGACCCACTCAGAAACACTAAGTACACAGGGGCACATGGAGTTGAAAAGCACATGGATTAATCCTGGAAAGCCCAGGAGGATGGAGGATGGAGTCCTTCCCGGCAGGTCTGAGAAAGGATGCTGGAGGATTCCTTCCCCATTCTCAAGCGCCAACCTACTCAGAAAGGCTAAGTACATAGGGGCACATGGAGTTGAAAAGCACATGGATTAATCCTGGAAAGCCCAAGAGGATGGAGAATGGAGTCCTTCCTGGCAGGCCAAACAATGGCGGATGGAGTGGAGGATGCTGTCACAGGTCCTCCCACCCTGACCCACTCAGAAACACTAGGTACATAGGAACACATGCAGTTGAAAAGGACATGGATTAATCCTGGAAAGCGCAGGAGGAGGGAGGATGGAATCCTTTCCGGCAGGCCTAATAAAGGCTGCTGGAGTGGAGGATGCCTTCGCGTTCCCCTGCCCCAACCCACTCAGAAAAACAAAGAACATAGGGGCACATGGAGTTGAAAAGTACATAGATTAATCCTGGAAAGCCCAGGAGGATGGAGGATGGAGTCCTTCCAGGCAGGTCTAACAATGGCTGAGGGAGTGGAGGATGCCTTCCCAGTTCCCCCCACCCCGACCCACTCAGAAAAACTAAGTACATAGGGGCACATGGAGTTGAAAAGCACATGGACAAATGACTGGAAAGCCCAGCAGGATGGAGGATGGAGTCCTTCCCGGCAGGCCTAACAAAGATTGATAGAGGATGCATTCCCAGTTCCCCCGCCCCAACCCTCTCAGAAACACTAAGTACATAGGGGCACATGGAGTTGAAATTCACATGGATTAATCCTGGAAAGCCCAGGAGGATGGAGGATGGAATCCTTCCTGGCAGGCCTAACAAAGGATCAGGGAGGATGCATTCCCAGTTCCCCCACCCCAACCCTCTCAGAAACACGAAGTACATAGGGGCACATGGAGTTGAAAAGCACGTCGATTAATCCTGGAAAGCCCAGGAGGATGGAGGATGGAGTCCTTCCTGGCAGTCCTGACAAAGGCTGGTGGAGGATGCCTTCCCGTTCCCCAGCCCCAACGCACTCAGAAAGACTCAGTATATAGGGGCACATGGAGTTGAAAAGCACATGGATAAATGACTGGAAAGCCCAAGAGGATGGAGGATGGAGTCCTTCCCTGCAGGCGTGACAAAGGCTGCTGGAGTGGAGGATGCCTTCCCAGTTCCCCCCAACCCGACCCACTCAGAAAGACTAAGTACATGGGGGCACATGGAGTTGAAAAGCAAAAGGATTAATCCTGGAAAGCCTAGGATGTTGCAGGATGGAGTCCGTCCCAGCAGGCCTAACAAAGGCTGCTGGAGTGGAGGATGCCTTCCCAGTTCCCCCCACCCCGACCCACTCAGAAAGACTAAGTACATAGGGGCACATGGAGTTGAAAAGCACATGGATTAATCCTGGAAACCCCAGGAGGATGGAGGATGGAGTCCTTCCCGGCAGGCCTAACAAAGGATGATGGAGTGGAGGATGCCTTCCCAGTTCCCCCCTGTTGCACAAAATGCTAGTTTCGCCCCCTGGAGGCTAGTCCAATTTGCCCCAAAGAGGAGAGTCAACTTCAGGCTGGGTCCAACTGGATTTTATTGTTTGCAAACAGTTCGACAAAGGAGCTCACGCTCAAAGCAGAGTCGACCCTGGGCAACCTCCGCGCTACAGTTTTATCACTTAGCTTGCATTCCTCAGCCAGCGTGTCACTTTTGATTGGTTGCCAGCGGTTTGCTTGGCAACCTTATCTTAGGGTTACTGTCTGCTCATTCCAGGCATGCGCAGCTCTTACAGTACTATGTGCTGCTTAAGACACATACAATGGCTTTTAGGTTACATTTTTACTACAATTCCCCCCTCAAAAGGCTTTTCTCAAATTTATACTCTCTTTGGTCCAGCGGTGGACTACGCACTTAAAGGCGCAAACTATTATTGCCGTGGCATTGACGGTTTTCTCTAAACAGCAAGTGAGGCCTGGGACGCCTTTGTTCTAGCTACTAGAATGCTGACAACAAAAACACTTTTTTTTTGAACTTTTGGAACTCAGTATTGTTCCGTTCATCAGGAACCCTTGAGACGAGAGCACCCTCTTTCTGTAGAGCTACTTGAGTCCTTTCAGGGGTTCATTATTCCAACGGTGACCTTCAGGTGGGTCAGCTTCCGGTGTGACCCTCTCTGGTGCAGGTGATGCTTTTATTCAGTGTGATGAATCCACTTCTTTTCTTTGGCGACTTTCATAGCAATGGAAGTGGTAAGTAGGATCTGAAACAGACCCTTCTGCGTCTTGGTAGGTGGTTCATCTTTCTAGGACTGGATTAGCACCCAATCGCTGGGATTGAGATTATGCACTGGAGCATCTAAAGGCCAGGATTGGTGCGGTGTCGCAAACCTGTGAAAACAAAACAGACTGCAAAGCAGTAACATAACCTTGAATCTTAAAACTTTTAGTTTTAAATTCACATTTAAGCTATCAGCCATAGGTAATATTCGAGGTGGGCACTTATGGAACGTTTAAAAGGTGTCAATTTAATACTTCCCTTGGGGGCGCACCATACTCGAGTCAAGGTGATTGGCAAGGCCTGTGGCCTTTCAACTTAATCTTTTAACAAATTTTAATGAGCATTGTCTTTAAGGTGCGGTTCATCTTCTCAACGTGACTTGTGGATTGAGGTTTCCAAGGGGGGTGTAGCTTCTAGTTAGTTTGTTATGCCTGGGCCACTACTTGCGTCACTTGTCCAACAAAATGGGGCCCCTGATTTGATTCACCCTCTTTAGGTAACAAGAGCTTAGGGATTACTTTTTAACAGGATCTTGGCTACTGTCTGAGCGGTGCAGTCAATTGCTTTTATCATTACTAGCAGGTACCGATAGCCATGAGTCTGGGGCAACTCTGAAAAGTCAATTTGAAATCTCTGAAAAGGATAGTAAGCGCATGGGCGACTTCTCATTTGAGCTGGGGGCTCAAACATCTTTGAATCATTTTTGAGGCACAAAAGGGCAGTCAGCCACTGCTCTCAGGTCTTGGTCTAACCTGAAGGAGGTGCTATTTGCCTCGGGCGCACCTAAAATTGGGGTGTTAAAGGGGGACGATCCCTTTATTAGCTAACCATAATTTTTGAACTTTTCAATGAGCGGCTTCAAGCCTGCACAGGTGGCTTTTTTCAGAGGATACTGCCTCACGCACACAGGGCTCTCCCTTTTTAAAGAAGATTTTAACTGGTGTCATGCATTTGCTCGGGCAGGGGTTCTGTCTGCCCACACACATGGATCAACATTCTCTAAAATCTCAGTCTCTTTGGCCTCTGACACAGTCTTGATTGCTTGAAAGGCCATTTGATAATTTGAGCCCTGCATTGCTGGCAGCTGTACTACAATCTGATTATCACTGAAGAAGATTTTAGCTTGCAGTTTTGTTAACAAGTCCCGCCCCAAGAGGGCAACCAGGTATGCAGATGAAACTACAAAGGCATGTTCCAGTATGTTATTTCCAGTCTTCGTGAGGAGGGGCTTACACAGGGATCATAGAAAATGTGGCTCCAGTATCTACTAGGGCTTTACAGTCCTCGCCACCAACCCTTACTTTTACCTTGGGATTCTCCCGAGCATTTGTTCGTAGGGTGGTGGCCCTTCAGCTAGACTCCCCCCCACTGGAGGACCCTGCCAGCATTTGGCAGCCTTCAGGGTGAGTCTCTTTTCTTTTTTCTTTCAGCTCTGGACAATCTTTCTTTTAATGTCTCTTCTCTCGGCAATACGCACATTTATTGAGCCTCGGTCGGCCCTTTCCTTTTCTGCCCCCCCCCCCAATCTGGTCGCTTCTCTGCTCTCAAGCTGCTGTTTATATCTCCGCCCATGGTGGCTGCCAGCATTGCCTTTTCCTTTTTCCAGGAATGGCACTTTTTTATGTGCTCTCATGTGCACCATAGCTCTAAAAACTTTATGATCTGGGGTCTGATAAGGCTAAAGCAGGCGGTGATATTAAGGCTTGCTTCAATTTAAGAAAAGCCTTTTTTTATTTTAATTGTCCACTTCTAGTGGGTAATACTTTTGTTAAAGCTTCATATGGGGGCTTCACCCCTTTTTATGGCTACTATAGCCTCCCTCTTGTAACAGGCACACTTATCTTTTGGCTTGCCTGTTCTGCAAATCATGTTTTAAATTCTCTGTGCCATGCACCAGTTTTAACTCTTTGTTTTCTCTGCAAGTTAGGCTGTTTGCCATTGCTTCGACAGAGACTTGCTTGCTTAGATCTTACTGATTTCAACGACACAAATTTGGAATAAGCTTTCTTTCTTTTTTTTTTAAGCCTTTTTGTCTGCTACTTTCTTCTGCCTTCTTTTATACCTTTTACATATCATTAAAATCTAACACCATGACTGGAAAACATTTGTTTTGTATAGTAGGGCATGGTGGAGCAGATCTAACCATTATACTGCTCCTCTGACTGCATGGTCAGGGCCCATCAAAATCAAGGGAAGGGCGTTCTCATATGTGGAAAGAGTTCCAAGCCACCATTTTTGCATCGGCAACTCCACACTGCATGAGTTTTGGCAGAGTGTCAGGTTTGCCTCTGAGCAAATGGAACGTCAGAACAGTTCAGATTTTGAGAAAGAGCTGGAACACATGGGGCAGGAACTTTCTTAGGCTTCAGAAACACAGCTGGGCTTAGAAGTATCACGGGAGAGTGGGGGACTCTCTCTCTCTCACCTCTTAAGTTAAGAGAATTTGCTACCCCCTTTTTAAAGGGAAACTAACTTTCGTAGTTTCTCTTTGAACTTTTTGAAGGCTGTTTCCTTTGTAGTCTATGAATCTCTAGAAATTTGTGTCTGTATGCTTCATTAGGGTAAATGAAATCAAAGCCTTGGAAATCATAGAATCATAGAATAGTAGGGTTGGAAGGGGCTTACAAGGCCATCGAGTCCAACCCCTTGCTTACTGCAGGAATCCAAATCAGAGCATCCCTGACAGATGGCTGTCCAGCCTCGTCTTGAATGCCTCCAGGGTGGGAGAGCCCACCACCTCCCCAGGTAATTGGTTCCATTGTCGTATTGCTCTAACAGTTAGGACGTTTCTCCTGATGTTCAGCCGGAATCCAGCTTCCTGTCACTTGAGCCCATTATTCCGTGTCCTGCACTCTGGGATTATTGAGAAGAGATCCTGGCCTTCCTCTCTGGGACAACCTTTTAAGTACTTGAAGAGTGCTATCAGATCTCCTCTCAGTCTTCTCTTTTCAAGGCTAAATATACCCAGTTCTTTCAGTCAAATGCAGCTTTTTATCTGAGTGTTGAAATCACAAATCAAACTGTACACTGAGCTGATCACAAACAAACACACAATCTACAACAACGGGAGTTTAAGGCTATGACAAGCCTCACAGTACTTTTTACGGCAAGTCTTTAACTGGCCAAAGTTCCAGTCCATGTGCAGAGTGCCTCTAACAAAGAAGGCTTTGGGCCATAAAGAAGGGATGCGTTTTAACAAAAGCTCTGTGTCTCTTCATCAGTTCGAATGGGGAAGGTGTAACCTTACACCTCTTCTAGATTCCTCCACAGGTAAGAACAGAGCAGTGCTGCTCAGCTTTCCAGCTGTGATGCTTTTTTTTTTTGCAAATCTCACTCTTTTGTCAGGTCGTCACAGACACTTTCCAGCCTCTCTGCTTGCTAAGGCTAAACCAGCCACAGGGCGAAGGGGGGTTAGGCAAGTCCCCCTTGGCTCTGCTCTGAGCAGGCTGACAGAGATAAGCTCACACAGACCCTGATATTTTAAGAACTTGCTCTGTCTTTGTTTCTTGATTTTGCCACAGTCTTTAAGTCGTCAAACAAATCTCTTTCTTCAGAAGTTGCAACTTTTTCAACTGCTTTTGTTTCTTCTAACAAACTTGGATACGGTGGCAGACAAACTGTCTCTGGAGGGCCCCCTCCCTCCCCCAACAACCTCTCCTCCCAACCTAACAGGCCGAATCAGACCGGGGGGAGCTCAGGGCACCTTGGGCAGGGTCTCCCAGTCTTCAAGCTCCTTCCGTGGGGCTTGAATCGGGGGGAACAGGGGCTTTGGGCTTCACCTCGGAGCGTACCATCATGACTTTACAATATTGAACTTTATATTCAACCTTTTCTCACCTTCAGTGGATTTTGGTTGGCACTCATCCAAATGCTGATAACCTCACCTTCCCTGAGGCAAATTTATCTCTTACTACTTGATTCAGACACCACCCGGGGTCTCTTGCCCCTGTGGTCCTTTGCCAGTAACACATTTACACATTTACACTTCTGTAACTAAGGGGGATTCTTTCCGCACCAATTCAACCACCCATCAATATAGGCGAATTGATCCCATTGCCCATTATTCACCACATTTTTATATACAGCATTTACAAGATTTACACCAAAGGATCCTATGTCTGGCCAACTAATTCCAAATGCTGGCCAGTCCAATTGACAGTGTAACCAGCTTGCCTTTTGACATCTTAGTACACGGAGTCTGACAAACCTCAGACGCTTGACTTTGCTAAAGTTCTTTAGCATGCATCCCAAGGGAGTGGCAGAGCTTTCTAAACGGGAGCTACCCGCCTCCATTGTGCCTACCTCTATTTGAAACCATACACGGAGCCTGACAAACCTCCGACACTGACACGGAGTCTGACAAACCTCAGACGTTTACACAGAGTCTGACAAACCTCAGACGCTCCGAAGGCAACTCAAACAGAAAGACAGAAGGGAAATCAAGTACTTACTCTGCCCAACACCCTAGTGCCGTCTCTTCAGACCCATTCAGCCTGGTTGACTCAATCAATGGAGTCCACGCCTTCAACCTCCTGGGTGTCCCGACCCCCGTTCTCTGGTGCCGTGGCAGACCTCAAAGGCGGTCCGGCGCGCCCCACAGGCACCTTTGCCGGTTCTGTCGTTTGACCCCAGGGTGGTCCAAGGGACTCCTGAATGCTCGCCAGTTTGTAGCACAAAATGCTAGTTTCGCCCCCTGGAGGCTAGTCCAATTTGCCCCAAAGAGGAGAGTCCACTTCAGGCTGGGTCCAACTGGATTTTATTGTTTGCAAACAGTTCGACAAAGGAGCTCACGCTCAAAGCAGAGTCGACCCTGGGCAACCTCCGCGCCACAGTTTTATCACTTAGCTTGCATTCCTCAGCCAGCGTGTTACTTTTGATTGGTTGCCAGCGGTTTGCTTAGCAACCTTATCTTAGGGAAACTGTCTGCTCATTCCAGGCATGCGCAGCTCTTACAGTACTACGTGCTGCTTAAGACACATACAATGGCTTTTAGGTTACATTTTTACTACACCCCCACCCACCCATTCAGAAAGACTAAGTACATAGGGGCACATGGAGTTGAAAAGCAAAAGGATTAATCCTGGAAAGCCTAGGAGGATGCAGGATGGAGTCCTTCCCAGCAGGCCTAACAAAGGCTGCTGGAGTGGAGGATGCCTTCCCAGTTCCCCCCACCCCGACCCACTCAGAAAGACTAAGTACATAGGGGCACATGGAGTTGAAAAGCACGTGGATAAATGATTGGAAAGCCCAGGAGGATGGAGGATGGAGTCCTTCCTGGCAGTCCTGACAAAGGCTGGTGGAGGATGCCTTCCCGTTCCCCAGCCCCAACCCACTCAGAAAGACTAAGTACATAGTGGCACATGGAGTTGAAAAGCACATGGATAAATGACTGGAAAGCCCAGCAGGATGGAGGATGGAGTTCTTCCCAGCAGGCCTAACAAAGGCTGCTGGAGTGGAGGATGCCTTCCCAGTTCCCCCCACCCCGACCCACTCAGAAAGACTAAGTACATAGGGGCACATGGAGTTGAAAAGCACAAGGATTAATCCTGGAAAGCCGAAGAGGATGGAGGATGGAATCCTTCCCGGCAGGCCTAACAAACGATGAGGGAGGATGCCTTCCCAGTTCCCCCGCCCCAACCCACTCAGAAAGACTAAGTACATAGGGGCACATGGAGTTGAAAAGCACGTGGATAAATGATTGGAAAGCCCAGGAGGATGGAGGATGGAGTCCTTCCTGGCGGTCCTGACAAAGGCTGGTGGAGGATGCCTTCCCGTTCCCCAGCCCCAACCCACTCAGAAAGACTAAGTACATAGTGGCACATGGAGTTGAAAAGCACATGGATAAATGACTGGAAAGCCCAGCAGGATGGAGGATGGAGTCCTTCCCAGCAGGCCTAACAAAGGCTGCTGGAGTGGAGGATGCCGTCCCAGTTCCCCCCACCCCGACCCACTCAGAAAGACGAAGTACATAGGGGCACATAGAGTTGAAAAGCACATGGATTAATCCTGGAAAGCCCAAGAGGATGGAGAATGGAATCCTTCCCTGCAGGAGTAACAAAGGCTGCTGGAGTAGAGGATGCCTTCCCAGTTCCCCCCACCCCGACCGACTCAGAAAGACTAAGTACATAGGGGCACATAGAGTTGAAAAGCACAAGGATTAATCCTGGAAAGCCGAAGAGGATGGAGGATGGAATGCTTCCCGGCAGGCCTAACAAAGGCTGCTGGAGTGGAGGATGTCTTCCCAGTTCCCCCACCCTAACCCACTCAGAAACGCTAGGTACATAGGGACACATGGAGTTGAAAAGCACATGGATTAATCCTGGAAACCCCAGGAGGATGGAGGAAGGAATCCTTCCCGGCAGGCCTAACAAAGGCTGCTGGAGTGGAGGATGTCTTCCCAGTTCCCCCCGCCCCAACCCTCTCAGAACACTAAGTACATAGGGACACATGGAGTTGAAAAGCACAAGGATTAATCCTGGAAAGCCCAGGAGGATGGAGGATGGAGTCCTTCCCGGCAGATATAAGAAAGGATGCTGGAGGTTGCCTTCCCAGTTCCCCCACCCCAACCCACTCAGAGCCCTAAGTACATAGGGGCACATGGAGTTGAAAAGCACAAGGATTAATCCTGGAAAGCCCAGGAGGCTGCAGGATGGAGTCCTTCCTGGCAGGCCTAACAAAGGATGCTGGAGGATTCCTTCCCCGTTCCCCCGCCCCAACCCACTCAGAAACACTAAATACATAGGGGCACATGGAGTTGAAAAGCACATGGATTAATCCTGGAAAGCCGAGGAGGATGGAGTCCTTCCTGGCAGGCCTAACAAAGGATGCTGGAGGATTCCTTCCCCGTTCCCCCGCCCCACCCTCTCAGAAACACTAAGTACATAGGGGCACATGGATTTGAAATGCACATGGATTTGAAATGCAAATGGATTAATCTTGGAATGCCCAGAAGGACGGAGTATGGAGTCCTTCCCGGCAGGCCTAAAAAGGATGCTGGAGGATACCTTCCCAGTTCCCCCCGCCCCAACCCACTCAGGAACTCTAAATGCATAGGGGCACATGGAGATGAAAAGCGCAGATATTAATCCTGGAAAGCCTAGGAGGATGCAGGATGGAGTCCTTCCCAGCAGGCCTAACAAAGGCTGCTGGAGTGGAGGATGCCTTCCCAGTTCCCCCCACCCCGACCCACTCAGAAAGACTAAGTACACAGGGGCACATGGAGTTGAAAAGCACGTGGATAAATGATTGGAAAGCCCAGGAGGATGGAGGATGGAGTCCTTCCTGGCAGTCCTGACAAAGGCTGGTGGAGGATGCCTTCCCGTTCCCCAGCCCCAACCCACTCAGAAAGACTAAGTACATAGGGGCACATGGAGTTGAAAAGCACATGGATAAATGACTGGAAAGCCCAGCAGGATGGAGGATGGAGTCCTTCCCAGCAGGCCTAACAAAGGCTGCTGGAGTGGAGGATGCCTTCCCAGTTCCCCCCACCCCGACCCACTCAGAAAGACTAAGTACATAGGGGCACATGGAGTTGAAAAGCACAAGGATTAATCCTGGAAAGCCGAAGAGGATAGAGGATGGAATCCTTCCCGGCAGGCCTAACAAAGGCTGCTGGAGTGGAGGATGTCTTCCCAGTTCCCCCACCCTGACCCACTCAGAAACGCTAGGTACATAGGGACACATGGAGTTGAAAAGCACATGGATTAATCCTGGAAACCCCAGGAGGATGGAGGATGGAGTCCTTCCCGGCAGGCCTAACAAAGGATGATGGAGGATGTATTCCCAGTTCCCCCCGCCCCAACCCTCTCAGAACCCTAAGTACATAGGGACACATGGAGTTGAGAAGCACAAGGATTAATCCTGGAAAGCCCAGGAGGATGGAGGATGGAGTCCTTCCCGACAGATATAAGAAAGGATGCTGGAGGTTGCCTTCCCAGTTCCCCCACCCCAACCCACTCAGAGCCCTAAGTACATAGGGGCACATGGAGTTGAAAAGCACAAGGATTAATCCTGGAAAGCCCAGGAGGATGCAGGATGGAGTCCTTCCTGGCAGGCCTAACAAAGGATGCTGGAGGATTCCTTCCCCGTTCCCCCGCCCCAACCCACTCAGAAACACTAAATACATAGGGGCACATGGAGTTGAAAAGCACATGGATTAATCCTGGAAAGCCGAGGAGGATGGAGGATGGAATCCTTCCCGGCAGGCCTAACAAAGGCTGCTGGAGTGGAGGATGCCTTCCCAGTTCCCCCACCCTGACCCACTCAGAAATGGTAGGTACATAGGGACACATGGAGTTGAAAAGCACATGGATTAATCCTGGAAAGCCCAGGAGGATGGAGTCCTTCCTGGCAGGCCTACAAAAGCCTGCTCGAGTGGAGGATGCCTTCTAGTTGCCCCCACCCCGAACCACTCAGAAAAAATAAGTTCATAGGGGCACATGGAGTTGAAAAGAACAGGGATTAATCCTGGAGAGCCAAGGAAGATGGAGGATGGAGTCCTTCCTGGCAGTCCTAACAAAGGCTGCTGGTCTGGAGGATGCCTTCCCCGTTCCCCCCAACCCAACCCTCTCAGAGCCCTAAGTACATAGGGGCACATGGAATTGAAAAGCACACGGATTAATCCTGGAAAGCCCAGGAGGATGGAAGATGGAGTCCTTCCCGGCAGGCCTAACAAAGGATGATGGAGGATGCATTCCCAGTTCCCCCGCCCCACCCTCTAAGAAACACTAAGTACATAGGGGCACATGGATTTGAAATGCACATGGATTTGAAATGCACATGGATTAATCTTGGAATGCCCAGAAGGACGGAGTATGGAGTCCTTCCCAGCAGGCCTAAAAAGGATGCTGGAGGATACCTTCCCAGTTCCCCCCGCCCCAACCCACTCAGGAACTCTAAATGCATAGGGGCACATGGAGATGAAAAGCGCAGATATTAATCCTGGAAAGCCCAGGAGGATGGAGGATGGAGTCCTTCCCGGCAGGCCTGAGAAAGCCTGCTGGAGAATGCCTTCCCAGTTCCCCCGCCGCAACCCACTCAAAAACACTAAGTACATGGGGGCACATGGAGTTGAATAGCACGTCGATTAATCCTGGAAAGCCCTGGAGGATGGAGGATGGAGTCCTTCCCGGCAGGCCTGACAAAGGCTGCTGGAGGATGCCTTCCCAGTTCCCCCGCCCTAACCCACTCAGAAACACTAAGTACATCGGGGCACATGGCGTTGAATAGCACGTCGATTAATCCTGGAATGCCCAAGAGGATGGAGGATGGAGTCTTTCCTGTCAGGACTGACAAAGGTTGCTGGAGTGGAGGATGCCTTCCCAGTTCCCCCCACCCCAACCCCCTCAGAACCTTAACTACATAGGGGCACATGGTGTTGAAAAGCACAAGGATTAATCCTGGAAAGCCCAGGAGGATGGTGGATGGAGTCCTTCCCGGCAGGCCTAACAAAGGCTGCTGGAGTGGAGGATGCCTTCCCAGTTCCCCCACCCCAACCCACTCAGAGCCCTAAGTACCTAGCGGCACATGGAGTTGAAAAGCACGTCGATTAATCCTGGAAAGCCCAGGAGGATGGAGGATGGAGTCCTTCCCGGCAGGCCTAACAAAGACTGATAGAGGATGCGTTCCCAGTTCCCCCGCCCCAACCCTCTCAGAAACACTAAGTACATAGGGGCACATGGAGTTGAAATTCACATGGATTAATCCTGGAAAGCCCAGGAGGATGGAGGATGGAATCCTTCCTGGCAGGCCTAACAAAGGATGAGGGAGGATGCATTCCCAGTTCCCCCGCCCCAACCCTCTCAGAAACACTAAGTACATAGGGGCACATGGAGTTGAAAAGCACGTGGATAAATGACTGGAAAGCCCAGGAGGATGGAGGATGGAGTCCTTCCTGGCAGTCCTGACAAAGGCTGGTGGAGGATGCCTTCCCGTTCCCCAGCCCCAACCCACTCAGAAAGACTAAGTACATAGGGGCACATGGAGTTGAAAAGCACATCGATTAATCCTGGAAAGCCCAAGAGGATGGAGGATGGAGTCCTTCCCAGCAGGCCTAACAAAGGCTGCTGGAGTGGAGGATGCCTTCCCAGTTCCCCCCACCCCGACCCACTCAGAAAGACTAAGTACATAGGGACACATGGAGTTGAAAAGCACATGGATAAATGACTGGAAAGCCCAGCAGGATGGAGGATGGAGTCCTTCCCGGCAGGCCTAACAAAGGATGATGGAGGATGTATTCCCAGTTCCCCCCGCCCCAACCCTCTCAGAACCCTAAGTACATAGGGACACATGGAGTTGAAAAGTACAAGGATTAATCCTGGAAAGCCCAGGAGGATGGAGGATGGAGTCCTTCCCGGCAGATATAAGAAAGGATGCTGGAGGTTGCCTTCCCAGTTCCCCCACCCCAACCCACTCAGAGCCCTAAGTACATAGGGGCACATGGAGTTGAAAAGCACAAGGATTAATCCTGGAAAGCCCAGGAGGATGCAGGATGGAGTCCTTCCTGGCAGGCCTAACAAAGATTGATAGAGGATGCATTCCCAGTTCCCCCGCCCCAACCCTCTCAGAAACACTAAGTACATAGGGGCACATGGAGTTGAAATTCACATGGATTAATCCTGGAAAGCCCAGGAGGATTGAGGATGGAATCCTGCCTGGCAGGCCTAACAAAGGATGAGGGAGGATGCATTCCCAGTTCCCCCGCCCCAACCCTCTCAGAAACACGAAGTACATAGGGGCACATGGAGTTGAAAAGCACGTGGATAAATGACTGGCAAGCCCAGGAGGATGGAGGATGGAGTCCTTCCTGGCATTCCTGACAAAGGCTGGTGGAGGATGCCTTCCCGTTCCCCAGCCCCAACCCACTCAGAAAGACTCAGTATATAGGGGCACATGGAGTTGAAAAGCACATGGATAAATGACTGGAAAGCCCAAGAGGATGGAGGATGGAGTCCTTCCCTGCAGGCGTAACAAAGGCTGCTGGAGTGGAGGATGCCTTCCCAGTTCCCCCCACCCCGACCCACTCAGAAAGACTAAGTACATAGGGGCACATGGAGTTGAAAAGCAAAAGGATTAATCCTGGAAAGCCTAGGATGTTGCAGGATGGAGTCCTTCCCAGCAGGCCTGACAAAGGCTGCTGGAGTGGAGGATGTCTTCCCAGTTCCCCCACCCTGACCCACTCAGAAACGCTAGGTACATAGGGACACATGGAGTTGAAAAGCACATGGATTAATCCTGGAAACCCCAGGAGGATGGAGGATGGAGTCCTTCCCGGCAGGCCTAACAAAGGATGATGGAGTGGAGGATGCCTTCCCAGTTCCCCCCACCCCGACCCACTCAGAAAGACTAAGTACATAGGGGCACATGGAGTTGAAAAGCAAAAGGATTAATCCTGGAAAGCCTAGGAGGATGCAGGATGGAGTCCTTCCCAGCAGGCCTAACAAAGGCTGCTGGAGTGGAGGATGCCTTCCCAGTTCCCCCCACCCCGACCCACTCAGAAAGACTAAGTACATAGGGGCACATAGAGTTGAAAAGCACATGGATAAATGACTGGAAAGCCCAGCAGGATGGAGGATGGAGTCCTTCCCGGCAGGCCTAACAAAGGATGATGGAGGATGTATTCCCAGTTCCCCCCGCCCCAACCCTCTCAGAACCCTAAGTACATAGGGACACATGGAGTTGAAAAGTACAAGGATTAATCCTGGAAAGCCCAGGAGGATGGAGGATGGAGTCCTTCCCAGCAGATATAAGAAAGAATGCTGGAGGTTGCCTTCCCAGTTCCCCCACCCCAACCCACTCAGAGCCCTAAGTACATGGGGGAACATGGAGTTGAAAAGCAAAAGGATTAATCCTGGAAAGCCCAGGAGGATGCAGGATGGAGTCCTTCCTGGCAGGCCTAACAAAGGATGCTGGAGGATTCCTTCCCCGTTCCCCCGCCCCAACCCACTCAGAAACGCTAGGTACATAGGGGCACATGGAGTTGAAAAGCACATGGATAAATGACTGGAAAGCCCAGCAGGATGGAGGATGGAGTCCTTCCCGGCAGGCCTAACAAAGGCTGCTGGAGTGGAGGATGCCGTCCCAGTTCCCCCCACCCCGACCCACTCAGAAAGACTAAGTACATAGGGGCATATGGAGTTGAAAAGCACAAGGATTAATCCTGGAAAGCCTAGGAGGATGCAGGATGGAGTCCTTCCGGGCAGGCCTAACAAAGGCTGCTGGAGTGGAGGATGCCTTCCCAGTTCCCCCCACCCCGACCCACTCAGAAAGACTAAGTACATAGGGGCACATGGAGTTGAAAAGCACGTGGATAAATGACTGGAAAGCCCAGGAGGATGGAGGATGGAGTCCTTCCTGGCAGTCCTGACAAAGGCTGGTGGAGGATGCCTTCCCGTTCCCCAGCCCCAACCCACTCAGAAAGACTCAGTATATAGGGGCAAATGGAGTTGAAAAGCACATGGATAAATGACTGGAAAGCCCAAGAGTATGGAGGATGGAGTCCTTCCCTGCAGGCGTAACAAAGGCTGCTGGAGTGGAGGATGCCTTCCCAGTTCCCCCCACCCCGACCCACTCAGAAAGACTAAGTACATAGGGGCACATGGAGTTGAAAAGCAAAAGGATTAATCCTGGAAAGCCTAGGATGTTGCAGGATGGAGTCCTTCCCAGCATGCCTAACAAAGGCTGCTGGAGTGGAGGATGCCTTCCCAGTTCCCCCCACCCCGACCCACTCAGAAAGACTAAGTACATAGGGGCACATGGAGTTGAAAAGCACAAGGATTAATCCTGGAAAGCCGAAGAGGATGGAATCCTTCCCGGCAGGCCTAACAAAGGCTGCTGGAGTGGAGGATGTCTTCCCAGTTCCCCCACCCTGACCCACTCAGAAACGCTAGGTACATAGGGACACATGGAGTTGAAAAGCACATGGATTAATCCTGGAAACCCCAGGAGGATGGAGGATGGAGTCCTTCCCGGCAGGCCTAACAAAGGATGATGGAGTGGAGGATGCCTTTCCAGTTCCCCCCACCCCGACCCACTCAGAAAGACTAAGTACATAGGGGCACATGGAGTTGAAAAGCAAAAGGATTAATCCTGGAAAGCCTAGGAGGATGCAGGATGGAGTCCTTCCCAGCAGGCCTAACAAAGGCTGCTGGAGTGGAGGATGCCTTCCCAGTTCCCCCCACCCCGACCCACTCAGAAAGACTAAGTACACAGGGGCACATGGAGTTGAAAAGCACGTGGATAAATGATTGGAAAGCCCAGGAGGATGGAGGATGGAGTCCTTCCTGGCAGTCCTGACAAAGGCTGGTGGAGGATGCCTTCCCGTTCCCCAGCCCCAACCCACTCAGAAAGACTAAGTACATAGGGGCACATGGAGTTGAAAAGCACATGGATAAATGACTGGAAAGCCCAGCAGGATGGAGGATGGAGTCCTTCCCAGCAGGCCTAACAAAGGCTGCTGGAGTGGAGGATGCCTTCCCAGTTCCCCCCACCCCGACCCACTCAGAAAGACTAAGTACATAGGGGCACATGGAGTTGAAAAGCACAAGGATTAATCCTGGAAAGCCGAAGAGGATAGAGGATGGAATCCTTCCCGGCAGGCCTAACAAAGGCTGCTGGAGTGGAGGATGTCTTCCCAGTTCCCCCACCCTGACCCACTCAGAAACGCTAGGTACATAGGGACACATGGAGTTGAAAAGCACATGGATTAATCCTGGAAACCCCAGGAGGATGGAGGATGGAGTCCTTCCCGGCAGGCCTAACAAAGGATGATGGAGGATGTATTCCCAGTTCCCCCCGCCCCAACCCTCTCAGAACCCTAAGTACATAGGGACACATGGAGTTGAGAAGCACAAGGATTAATCCTGGAAAGCCCAGGAGGATGGAGGATGGAGTCCTTCCCGGCAGGCCTAACAAAGGATGATGGAGGATGTATTCCCAGTTCCCCCCGCCCCAACCCTCTCAGAACCCTAAGTACATAGGGGCACATGGAGTTGAAAAGCACAAGGATTAATCCTGGAAAGCCCAGGAGGATGCAGGATGGAGTCCTTCCTGGCAGGCCTAACAAAGGATGCTGGAGGATTCCTTCCCCGTTCCCCCGCCCCAACCCACTCAGAAACACTAAATACATAGGGGCACATGGAGTTGAAAAGCACATGGATTAATCCTGGAAAGCCGAGGAGGATGGAGGATGGAATCCTTCCCGGCAGGCCTAACAAAGGCTGCTGGAGTGGAGGATGCCTTCCCAGTTCCCCCACCCTGACCCACTCAGAAATGGTAGGTACATAGGGACACATGGAGTTGAAAAGCACATGGATTAATCCTGGAAAGCCAGGAGGATGGAGTCCTTCCTGGCAGGCCTACAAAAGCCTGCTCGAGTGGAGGATGCCTTCTAGTTGCCCCCACCCCGAACCACTCAGAAAAAATAAGTTCATAGGGGCACATGGAGTTGAAAAGAACAGGGATTAATCCTGGAGAGCCAAGGAAGATGGAGGATGGAGTCCTTCCTGGCAGTCCTAACAAAGGCTGCTGGTCTGGAGGATGCCTTCCCCGTTCCCCCCAACCCAACCCTCTCAGAGCCCTAAGTACATAGGGGCACATGGAATTGAAAAGCACACGGATTAATCCTGGAAAGCCCAGGAGGATGGAAGATGGAGTCCTTCCCGGCAGGCCTAACAAAGGATGATGGAGGATGCATTCCAGTTCCCCCGCCCCACCCTCTAAGAAACACTAAGTACATAGGGGCACATGGATTTGAAATGCACATGGATTTGAAATGCACATGGATTAATCTTGGAATGCCCAGAAGGACGGAGTATGGAGTCCTTCCCGGCAGGCCTAAAAAGGATGCTGGAGGATACCTTCCCAGTTCCCCCGCCCTAACCCACTCAGAAACACTATGTACATTGGGGCACATGGAGTTGAATAGCACGTCGATTAATCCTGGAATGCCCAAGAGGATGGAGGATGGAGTCTTTCCTGTCAGGACTGACAAAGGTTGCTGGAGTGGAGGATGCCGTCCCAGTTCCCCCCACCCCAACCCCCTCAGAACCTTAAATACATAGGGGCACATGGTGTTGAAAAGCACAAGGATTAATCCTGGAAAGCCCAGGAGGATGGTGGATGGAGTCCTTCCCGGCAGGCCTAACAAAGGCTGCTGGAGTGGAGGATGCCTTCCCAGTTCCCCCACCCCAACCCACTCAGAGCCCTAAGTACATAGCGGCACATGGAGTTGAAAAGCACGTCGATTAATCCTGGAAAGCCCAGGAGGATGGCGGATGGAGTCCTTCCAGGCAAGCCTAACAAAGATTGATAGAGGATGCATTCCCAGTTCCCCCGCCCCAACCCTCTCAGAAACACGAAGTACATAGGGGCACATGGAGTTGAAATTCACATGGATTAATCCTGGAAAGCCCAGGAGGATGGAGGATGGAATCCTTCCTGGCAGGCCTAACAAAGGATGAGGGAGGATGCCTTCCCGTTCCCCAGCCCCAACCCACTCAGAAAGACTCAGTATATAGGGGCACATGGAGTTGAAAAGCACATGGATAAATGACTGGAAAGCCCAAGAGGATGGAGGATGGAGTCCTTCCCTGCAGGCGTAACAAAGGCTGCTGGAGTGGAGGATGCCTTCCCAGTTCCCCCCACCCCGACCCACTCAGAAAGACTAAGTACATAGGGGCACATGGAGTTGAAAAGCAAAAGGATTAATCCTGGAAAGCCTAGGATGTTGCAGGATGGAGTCCTTCCCAGCCGGCCTAACAAAGGCTGCTGGAGTGGAGGATCCCTTCCCAGTTCCCCCCACCCCGACCCACTCAGAAAGACTAAGTACATAGGGGCACATGGAGTTGAAAAGCACAAGGATTAATCCTGGAAAGCCGAAGAGGATGGAGGATGGAATCCTTCCCGGCAGGCCTAACAAAGGCTGCTGGAGTGGAGGATGTCTTCCCAGTTCCCCCACCCTGACCCACTCAGAAACGCTAGGTACATAGGGACACATGGAGTTGAAAAGCACATGGATTAATCCTGGAAACCCCAGGAGGATGGAGGATGGAGTCCTTCCCGGCAGGCCTAACAAAGGATGATGGAGTGGAGGATGCCTTCCCAGTTCCCCCCACCCCGACCCACTCAGAAAGACTAAGTACATAGGGGCACATGGAGTTGAAAAGCAAAAGGATTAATCCTGGAAAGCCTAGGAGGATGCAGGATGGAGTCCTTCCCAGCAGGCCTAACAAAGGCTGCTGGAGTGGAGGATGCCTTCCCAGTTCCCCCCACCCCGACCCACTCAGAAAGACTAAGTACATAGGGGCACATGGAGTTGAAAAGCACGTGGATAAATGATTGGAAAGCCCAGGAGGATGGAGGATGGAGTCCTTCCTGGCAGTCCTGACAAAGGCTGGTGGAGGATGCCTTCCCAGTTCCCCCCGCCCCAACCCTCTCAGAACCCTAAGTACATAGGGACACATGGAGTTGAAAAGTACAAGGATTAATCCTGGAAAGCCCAGGAGGATGGAGGATGGAGTCCTTCCCGGCAGATATAAGAAAGGATGCTGGAGGTTGCCTTCCCAGTTCCCCCACCCCAACCCACTCAGAGCCCTAAGTACATAGGGGCACATGGAGTTGAAAAGCACAAGGATTAATCCTGGAAAGCCCAGGAGGATGCAGGATGGAGTCCTTCCTGGCAGGCCTAACAAAGGATGCTGGAGGATTCCTTCCCAGTTCCCCCCGCCCCAACCCTCTCAGAACCCTAAGTACATAGGGACACATGGAGTTGAAAAGTACAAGGATTAATCCTGGAAAGCCCAGGAGGATGGAGGATGGAGTCCTTCCCGGCAGATATAAGAAAGGATGCTGGAGGTTGCCTTCCCAGTTCCCCCACCCCAACCCACTCAGAGCCCTAAGTACATAGGGGCACATGGAGTTGAAAAGCACAAGGATTAATCCTGGAAAGCCCAGGAGGATGCAGGATGGAGTCCTTCCCAGCAGGCCTAACAAAGGCTGCTGGAGTGGAGGATGCCTTCCCAGTTCCCCCCACCCCGACCCACTCAGAAAGACTAAGTACATAGGGGCACATGGAGTTGAAAAGCACGTGGATAAATGATTGGAAAGCCCAGGAGGATGGAGGATGGAGTCCTTCCTGGCAGTCCTGACAAAGGCTGGTGGAGGATGCCTTCCCGTTCCCCAGCCCCAACCCACTCAGAAAGACTAAGTACATAGGGGCACATGGAGTTGAAAAGCACATGGATAAATGACTGGAAAGCCCAGCAGGATGGAGGATGGAGTTCTTCCCAGCAGGCCTAACAAAGGCTGCTGGAGTGGAGGATGCCGTCCCAGTTCCCCCCACCCCGACCCACTCAGAAAGACTAAGTACATAGGGGCACATGGAGTTGAAAAGCACAAGGATTAATCCTGGAAAGCCGAAGAGGATGGAGGATGGAATCCTTCCCGGCAGGCCTAACAAAGGATGAGGGAGGATGCCTTCCCAGTTCCCCCGCCCCAACCCACTCAGAAAGACTAAGTACATAGGGGCACATGGAGTTGAAAAGCACATGGATAAATGACTGGAAAGCCCAGCAGGATGGAGGATGGAGTCCTTCCCAGCAGGCCTAACAAAGGCTGCTGGAGTGGAGGATGCCGTCCCAGTTCCCCCCACCCCGACCCACTCAGAAAGACGAAGTACATAGGGGCACATAGAGTTGAAAAGCACATGGATTAATCCTGGAAAGCCCAAGAGGATGGAGAATGGAGTCCTTCCCTGCAGGAGTAACAAAGGCTGCTGGAGTAGAGGATGCCTTCCCAGTTCCCCCCACCCCGACCGACTCAGAAAGACTAAGTACATAGGGGCACATAGAGTTGAAAAGCACAAGGATTAATCCTGGAAAGCCGAAGAGGATGGAGGATGGAATCCTTCCCGGCAGGCCTAACAAAGGCTGCTGGAGTGGAGGATGTCTTCCCAGTTCCCCCACCCTAACCCACTCAGAAACGCTAGGTACATAGGGACACATGGAGTTGAAAAGCACATGGATTAATCCTGGAAACCCCAGGAGGATGGAGGAAGGAGTCCTTCCCGGCAGGCCTAACAAAGGATGATGGAGGATGTATTCCCAGTTCCCCCCGCCCCAACCCTCTCAGAACACTAAGTACATAGGGACACATGGAGTTGAAAAGCACAAGGATTAATCCTGGAAAGCCCAGGAGGATGGAGGATGGAGTCCTTCCCGGCAGATATAAGAAAGGATGCTGGAGGTTGCCTTCCCAGTTCCCCCACCCCAACCCACTCAGAGCCCTAAGTACATAGGGGCACATGGAGTTGAAAAGCACAAGGATTAATCCTGGAAAGCCCAGGAGGCTGCAGGATGGAGTCCTTCCTGGCAGGCCTAACAAAGGATGCTGGAGGATTCCTTCCCCGTTCCCCCGCCCCAACCCACTCAGAAACACTAAATACATAGGGGCACATGGAGTTGAAAAGCACATGGATTAATCCTGGAAAGCCGAGGAGGATGGAGTCCTTCCTGGCAGGCCTAACAAAGGATGCTGGAGGATTCCTTCCCCGTTCCCCCGCCCCACCCTCTCAGAAACACTAAGTACATAGGGGCACATGGATTTGAAATGCACATGGATTTGAAATGCAAATGGATTAATCTTGGAATGCCCAGAAGGACGGAGTATGGAGTCCTTCCCGGCAGGCCTAAAAAGGATGCTGGAGGATACCTTCCCAGTTCCCCCCGCCCCAACCCACTCAGGAACTCTAAATGCATAGGGGCACATGGAGATGAAAAGCGCAGATATTAATCCTGGAAAGCCTAGGAGGATGCAGGATGGAGTCCTTCCCAGCAGGCCTAACAAAGGCTGCTGGAGTGGAGGATGCCTTCCCAGTTCCCCCCACCCCGACCCACTCAGAAAGACTAAGTACACAGGGGCACATGGAGTTGAAAAGCACGTGGATAAATGATTGGAAAGCCCAGGAGGATGGAGGATGGAGTCCTTCCTGGCAGTCCTGACAAAGGCTGGTGGAGGATGCCTTCCCGTTCCCCAGCCCCAACCCACTCAGAAAGACTAAGTACATAGGGGCACATGGAGTTGAAAAGCACATGGATAAATGACTGGAAAGCCCAGCAGGATGGAGGATGGAGTCCTTCCCAGCAGGCCTAACAAAGGCTGCTGGAGTGGAGGATGCCTTCCCAGTTCCCCCCACCCCGACCCACTCAGAAAGACTAAGTACATAGGGGCACATGGAGTTGAAAAGCACAAGGATTAATCCTGGAAAGCCGAAGAGGATAGAGGATGGAATCCTTCCCGGCAGGCCTAACAAAGGCTGCTGGAGTGGAGGATGTCTTCCCAGTTCCCCCACCCTGACCCACTCAGAAACGCTAGGTACATAGGGACACATGGAGTTGAAAAGCACATGGATTAATCCTGGAAACCCCAGGAGGATGGAGGATGGAGTCCTTCCCGGCAGATATAAGAAAGGATGCTGGAGGTTGCCTTCCCAGTTCCCCCACCCCAACCCACTCAGAGCCCTAAGTACATAGGGGCACATGGAGTTGAAAAGCACAAGGATTAATCCTGGAAAGCCCAGGAGGATGCAGGATGGAGTCCTTCCCAGCAGGCCTAACAAAGGCTGCTGGAGTGGAGGATGCCTTCCCAGTTCCCCCCACCCCGACCCACTCAGAAAGACTAAGTACATAGGGGCACATGGAGTTGAAAAGCACGTGGATAAATGATTGGAAAGCCCAGGAGGATGGAGGATGGAGTCCTTCCTGGCAGTCCTGACAAAGGCTGGTGGAGGATGCCTTCCCGTTCCCCAGCCCCAACCCACTCAGAAAGACTAAGTACATAGGGGCACATGGAGTTGAAAAGCACATGGATAAATGACTGGAAAGCCCAGCAGGATGGAGGATGGAGTTCTTCCCAGCAGGCCTAACAAAGGCTGCTGGAGTGGAGGATGCCGTCCCAGTTCCCCCCACCCCGACCCACTCAGAAAGACTAAGTACATAGGGGCACATGGAGTTGAAAAGCACAAGGATTAATCCTGGAAAGCCGAAGAGGATGGAGGATGGAATCCTTCCCGGCAGGCCTAACAAAGGATGAGGGAGGATGCCTTCCCAGTTCCCCCGCCCCAACCCACTCAGAAAGACTAAGTACATAGGGGCACATGGAGTTGAAAAGCACATGGATAAATGACTGGAAAGCCCAGCAGGATGGAGGATGGAGTCCTTCCCAGCAGGCCTAACAAAGGCTGCTGGAGTGGAGGATGCCGTCCCAGTTCCCCCCACCCCGACCCACTCAGAAAGACGAAGTACATAGGGGCACATAGAGTTGAAAAGCACATGGATTAATCCTGGAAAGCCCAAGAGGATGGAGAATGGAGTCCTTCCCTGCAGGAGTAACAAAGGCTGCTGGAGTAGAGGATGCCTTCCCAGTTCCCCCCACCCCGACCGACTCAGAAAGACTAAGTACATAGGGGCACATAGAGTTGAAAAGCACAAGGATTAATCCTGGAAAGCCGAAGAGGATGGAGGATGGAATCCTTCCCGGCAGGCCTAACAAAGGCTGCTGGAGTGGAGGATGTCTTCCCAGTTCCCCCACCCTAACCCACTCAGAAACGCTAGGTACATAGGGACACATGGAGTTGAAAAGCACATGGATTAATCCTGGAAACCCCAGGAGGATGGAGGAAGGAGTCCTTCCCGGCAGGCCTAACAAAGGATGATGGAGGATGTATTCCCAGTTCCCCCCGCCCCAACCCTCTCAGAACACTAAGTACATAGGGACACATGGAGTTGAAAAGCACAAGGATTAATCCTGGAAAGCCCAGGAGGATGGAGGATGGAGTCCTTCCCGGCAGATATAAGAAAGGATGCTGGAGGTTGCCTTCCCAGTTCCCCCACCCCAACCCACTCAGAGCCCTAAGTACATAGGGGCACATGGAGTTGAAAAGCACAAGGATTAATCCTGGAAAGCCCAGGAGGCTGCAGGATGGAGTCCTTCCTGGCAGGCCTAACAAAGGATGCTGGAGGATTCCTTCCCCGTTCCCCCGCCCCAACCCACTCAGAAACACTAAATACATAGGGGCACATGGAGTTGAAAAGCACATGGATTAATCCTGGAAAGCCGAGGAGGATGGAGTCCTTCCTGGCAGGCCTAACAAAGGATGCTGGAGGATTCCTTCCCCGTTCCCCCGCCCCACCCTCTCAGAAACACTAAGTACATAGGGGCACATGGATTTGAAATGCACATGGATTTGAAATGCAAATGGATTAATCTTGGAATGCCCAGAAGGACGGAGTATGGAGTCCTTCCCGGCAGGCCTAAAAAGGATGCTGGAGGATACCTTCCCAGTTCCCCCCGCCCCAACCCACTCAGGAACTCTAAATGCATAGGGGCACATGGAGATGAAAAGCGCAGATATTAATCCTGGAAAGCCTAGGAGGATGCAGGATGGAGTCCTTCCCAGCAGGCCTAACAAAGGCTGCTGGAGTGGAGGATGCCTTCCCAGTTCCCCCCACCCCGACCCACTCAGAAAGACTAAGTACACAGGGGCACATGGAGTTGAAAAGCACGTGGATAAATGATTGGAAAGCCCAGGAGGATGGAGGATGGAGTCCTTCCTGGCAGTCCTGACAAAGGCTGGTGGAGGATGCCTTCCCGTTCCCCAGCCCCAACCCACTCAGAAAGACTAAGTACATAGGGGCACATGGAGTTGAAAAGCACATGGATAAATGACTGGAAAGCCCAGCAGGATGGAGGATGGAGTCCTTCCCAGCAGGCCTAACAAAGGCTGCTGGAGTGGAGGATGCCTTCCCAGTTCCCCCCACCCCGACCCACTCAGAAAGACGAAGTACATAGGGGCACATGGAGTTGAAAAGCACAAGGATTAATCCTGGAAAGCCGAAGAGGATAGAGGATGGAATCCTTCCCGGCAGGCCTAACAAAGGCTGCTGGAGTGGAGGATGTCTTCCCAGTTCCCCCACCCTGACCCACTCAGAAACGCTAGGTACATAGGGACACATGGAGTTGAAAAGCACATGGATTAATCCTGGAAACCCCAGGAGGATGGAGGATGGAGTCCTTCCCGGCAGGCCTAACAAAGGATGATGGAGGATGTATTCCCAGTTCCCCCCGCCCCAACCCTCTCAGAACCCTAAGTACATAGGGACACATGGAGTTGAGAAGCACAAGGATTAATCCTGGAAAGCCCAGGAGGATGGAGGATGGAGTCCTTCCCGACAGATATAAGAAAGGATGCTGGAGGTTGCCTTCCCAGTTCCCCCACCCCAACCCACTCAGAGCCCTAAGTACATAGGGGCACATGGAGTTGAAAAGCACAAGGATTAATCCTGGAAAGCCCAGGAGGATGCAGGATGGAGTCCTTCCTGGCAGGCCTAACAAAGGATGCTGGAGGATTCCTTCCCCGTTCCCCCGCCCCAACCCACTCAGAAACACTAAATACATAGGGGCACATGGAGTTGAAAAGCACATGGATTAATCCTGGAAAGCCGAGGAGGATGGAGGATGGAATCCTTCCCGGCAGGCCTAACAAAGGCTGCTGGAGTGGAGGATGCCTTCCCAGTTCCCCCACCCTGACCCACTCAGAAATGGTAGGTACATAGGGACACATGGAGTTGAAAAGCACATGGATTAATCCTGGAAAGCCCAGGAGGATGGAGTCCTTCCTGGCAGGCCTACAAAAGCCTGCTCGAGTGGAGGATGCCTTCTAGTTGCCCCCACCCCGAACCACTCAGAAAAAATAAGTTCATAGGGGCACATGGAGTTGAAAAGAACAGGGATTAATCCTGGAGAGCCAAGGAAGATGGAGGATGGAGTCCTTCCTGGCAGTCCTAACAAAGGCTGCTGGTCTGGAGGATGCCTTCCCCGTTCCCCCCAACCCAACCCTCTCAGAGCCCTAAGTACATAGGGGCACATGGAATTGAAAAGCACACGGATTAATCCTGGAAAGCCCAGGAGGATGGAAGATGGAGTCCTTCCCGGCAGGCCTAACAAAGGATGATGGAGGATGCATTCCAGTTCCCCCGCCCCACCCTCTAAGAAACACTAAGTACATAGGGGCACATGGATTTGAAATGCACATGGATTTGAAATGCACATGGATTAATCTTGGAATGCCCAGAAGGACGGAGTATGGAGTCCTTCCCGGCAGGCCTAAAAAGGATGCTGGAGGATACCTTCCCAGTTCCCCCCGCCCCAACCCACTCAGGAACTCTAAATGCATAGGGGCACATGGAGATGAAAAGCACAGATATTAATCCTGGAAAGCCCAGGAGGATGGAGGATGGAGTCCTTCCCGGCAGGCCTGAGAAAGCCTGCTGGAGAATGCCTTCCCAGTTCCCCCGCCGCAACCCACTCAAAAACACTAAGTACATGGGGGCACATGGAGTTGAATAGCACGTCGATTAATCCTGGAAAGCCCTGGAGGATGGAAGATGGAGTCCTTCCCGGCAGGCCTGACAAAGGCTGCTGGAGGATGCCTTCCCAGTTCCCCCGCCCTAACCCACTCAGAAACACTATGTACATCGGGGCACATGGAGTTGAATAGCACGTCGATTAATCCTGGAATGCCCAAGAGGATGGAGGATGGAGTCTTTCCTGTCAGGACTGACAAAGGTTGCTGGAGTGGAGGATGCCGTCCCAGTTCCCCCCACCCCAACCCCCTCAGAACCTTAAATACATAGGGGCACATGGTGTTGAAAAGCACAAGGATTAATCCTGGAAAGCCCAGGAGGATGGTGGATGGAGTCCTTCCCGGCAGGCCTAACAAAGGCTGCTGGAGTGGAGGATGCCTTCCCAGTTCCCCCACCCCAACCCACTCAGAGCCCTAAGTACATAGCGGCACATGGAGTTGAAAAGCACGTCGATTAATCCTGGAAAGCCCAGGAGGATGGCGGATGGAGTCCTTCCAGGCAAGCCTAACAAAGATTGATAGAGGATGCATTCCCAGTTCCCCCGCCCCAACCCTCTCAGAAACACGAAGTACATAGGGGCACATGGAGTTGAAATTCACATGGATTAATCCTGGAAAGCCCAGGAGGATGGAGGATGGAATCCTTCCTGGCAGGCCTAACAAAGGATGAGGGAGGATGCCTTCCCGTTCCCCAGCCCCAACCCACTCAGAAAGACTCAGTATATAGGGGCACATGGAGTTGAAAAGCACATGGATAAATGACTGGAAAGCCCAAGAGGATGGAGGATGGAGTCCTTCCCTGCAGGCGTAACAAAGGCTGCTGGAGTGGAGGATGCCTTCCCAGTTCCCCCCACCCCGACCCACTCAGAAAGACTAAGTACATAGGGGCACATGGAGTTGAAAAGCAAAAGGATTAATCCTGGAAAGCCTAGGATGTTGCAGGATGGAGTCCTTCCCAGCCGGCCTAACAAAGGCTGCTGGAGTGGAGGATCCCTTCCCAGTTCCCCCCACCCCGACCCACTCAGAAAGACTAAGTACATAGGGGCACATGGAGTTGAAAAGCACAAGGATTAATCCTGGAAAGCCGAAGAGGATGGAGGATGGAATCCTTCCCGGCAGGCCTAACAAAGGCTGCTGGAGTGGAGGATGTCTTCCCAGTTCCCCCACCCTGACCCACTCAGAAACGCTAGGTACATAGGGACACATGGAGTTGAAAAGCACATGGATTAATCCTGGAAACCCCAGGAGGATGGAGGATGGAGTCCTTCCCGGCAGGCCTAACAAAGGATGATGGAGTGGAGGATGCCTTCCCAGTTCCCCCCACCCCGACCCACTCAGAAAGACTAAGTACATAGGGGCACATGGAGTTGAAAAGCAAAAGGATTAATCCTGGAAAGCCTAGGAGGATGCAGGATGGAGTCCTTCCCAGCAGGCCTAACAAAGGCTGCTGGAGTGGAGGATGCCTTCCCAGTTCCCCCCACCCCGACCCACTCAGAAAGACTAAGTACATAGGGGCACATGGAGTTGAAAAGCACGTGGATAAATGATTGGAAAGCCCAGGAGGATGGAGGATGGAGTCCTTCCTGGCAGTCCTGACAAAGGCTGGTGGAGGATGCCTTCCCAGTTCCCCCCGCCCCAACCCTCTCAGAACCCTAAGTACATAGGGACACATGGAGTTGAAAAGTACAAGGATTAATCCTGGAAAGCCCAGGAGGATGGAGGATGGAGTCCTTCCCGGCAGATATAAGAAAGGATGCTGGAGGTTGCCTTCCCAGTTCCCCCACCCCAACCCACTCAGAGCCCTAAGTACATAGGGGCACATGGAGTTGAAAAGCACAAGGATTAATCCTGGAAAGCCCAGGAGGATGCAGGATGGAGTCCTTCCTGGCAGGCCTAACAAAGGATGCTGGAGGATTCCTTCCCAGTTCCCCCCGCCCCAACCCTCTCAGAACCCTAAGTACATAGGGACACATGGAGTTGAAAAGTACAAGGATTAATCCTGGAAAGCCCAGGAGGATGGAGGATGGAGTCCTTCCCGGCAGATATAAGAAAGGATGCTGGAGGTTGCCTTCCCAGTTCCCCCACCCCAACCCACTCAGAGCCCTAAGTACATAGGGGCACATGGAGTTGAAAAGCACAAGGATTAATCCTGGAAAGCCCAGGAGGATGCAGGATGGAGTCCTTCCCAGCAGGCCTAACAAAGGCTGCTGGAGTGGAGGATGCCTTCCCAGTTCCCCCCACCCCGACCCACTCAGAAAGACTAAGTACATAGGGGCACATGGAGTTGAAAAGCACGTGGATAAATGATTGGAAAGCCCAGGAGGATGGAGGATGGAGTCCTTCCTGGCAGTCCTGACAAAGGCTGGTGGAGGATGCCTTCCCGTTCCCCAGCCCCAACCCACTCAGAAAGACTAAGTACATAGGGGCACATGGAGTTGAAAAGCACATGGATAAATGACTGGAAAGCCCAGCAGGATGGAGGATGGAGTTCTTCCCAGCAGGCCTAACAAAGGCTGCTGGAGTGGAGGATGCCGTCCCAGTTCCCCCCACCCCGACCCACTCAGAAAGACTAAGTACATAGGGGCACATGGAGTTGAAAAGCACAAGGATTAATCCTGGAAAGCCGAAGAGGATGGAGGATGGAATCCTTCCCGGCAGGCCTAACAAAGGATGAGGGAGGATGCCTTCCCAGTTCCCCCGCCCCAACCCACTCAGAAAGACTAAGTACATAGGGGCACATGGAGTTGAAAAGCACATGGATAAATGACTGGAAAGCCCAGCAGGATGGAGGATGGAGTCCTTCCCAGCAGGCCTAACAAAGGCTGCTGGAGTGGAGGATGCCGTCCCAGTTCCCCCCACCCCGACCCACTCAGAAAGACGAAGTACATAGGGGCACATAGAGTTGAAAAGCACATGGATTAATCCTGGAAAGCCCAAGAGGATGGAGAATGGAGTCCTTCCCTGCAGGAGTAACAAAGGCTGCTGGAGTAGAGGATGCCTTCCCAGTTCCCCCCACCCCGACCGACTCAGAAAGACTAAGTACATAGGGGCACATAGAGTTGAAAAGCACAAGGATTAATCCTGGAAAGCCGAAGAGGATGGAGGATGGAATCCTTCCCGGCAGGCCTAACAAAGGCTGCTGGAGTGGAGGATGTCTTCCCAGTTCCCCCACCCTAACCCACTCAGAAACGCTAGGTACATAGGGACACATGGAGTTGAAAAGCACATGGATTAATCCTGGAAACCCCAGGAGGATGGAGGAAGGAGTCCTTCCCGGCAGGCCTAACAAAGGATGATGGAGGATGTATTCCCAGTTCCCCCCGCCCCAACCCTCTCAGAACACTAAGTACATAGGGACACATGGAGTTGAAAAGCACAAGGATTAATCCTGGAAAGCCCAGGAGGATGGAGGATGGAGTCCTTCCCGGCAGATATAAGAAAGGATGCTGGAGGTTGCCTTCCCAGTTCCCCCACCCCAACCCACTCAGAGCCCTAAGTACATAGGGGCACATGGAGTTGAAAAGCACAAGGACTAATCCTGGAAAGCCCAGGAGGCTGCAGGATGGAGTCCTTCCTGGCAGGCCTAACAAAGGATGCTGGAGGATTCCTTCCCCGTTCCCCCGCCCCAACCCACTCAGAAACACTAAATACATAGGGGCACATGGAGTTGAAAAGCACATGGATTAATCCTGGAAAGCCGAGGAGGATGGAGTCCTTCCTGGCAGGCCTAACAAAGGATGCTGGAGGATTCCTTCCCCGTTCCCCCGCCCCACCCTCTCAGAAACACTAAGTACATAGGGGCACATGGATTTGAAATGCACATGGATTTGAAATGCAAATGGATTAATCTTGGAATGCCCAGAAGGACGGAGTATGGAGTCCTTCCCGGCAGGCCTAAAAAGGATGCTGGAGGATACCTTCCCAGTTCCCCCCGCCCCAACCCACTCAGGAACTCTAAATGCATAGGGGCACATGGAGATGAAAAGCGCAGATATTAATCCTGGAAAGCCTAGGAGGATGCAGGATGGAGTCCTTCCCAGCAGGCCTAACAAAGGCTGCTGGAGTGGAGGATGCCTTCCCAGTTCCCCCCACCCCGACCCACTCAGAAAGACTAAGTACACAGGGGCACATGGAGTTGAAAAGCACGTGGATAAATGATTGGAAAGCCCAGGAGGATGGAGGATGGAGTCCTTCCTGGCAGTCCTGACAAAGGCTGGTGGAGGATGCCTTCCCGTTCCCCAGCCCCAACCCACTCAGAAAGACTAAGTACATAGGGGCACATGGAGTTGAAAAGCACATGGATAAATGACTGGAAAGCCCAGCAGGATGGAGGATGGAGTCCTTCCCAGCAGGCCTAACAAAGGCTGCTGGAGTGGAGGATGCCTTCCCAGTTCCCCCCACCCCGACCCACTCAGAAAGACGAAGTACATAGGGGCACATGGAGTTGAAAAGCACAAGGATTAATCCTGGAAAGCCGAAGAGGATAGAGGATGGAATCCTTCCCGGCAGGCCTAACAAAGGCTGCTGGAGTGGAGGATGTCTTCCCAGTTCCCCCACCCTGACCCACTCAGAAACGCTAGGTACATAGGGACACATGGAGTTGAAAAGCACATGGATTAATCCTGGAAACCCCAGGAGGATGGAGGATGGAGTCCTTCCCGGCAGATATAAGAAAGGATGCTGGAGGTTGCCTTCCCAGTTCCCCCACCCCAACCCACTCAGAGCCCTAAGTACATAGGGGCACATGGAGTTGAAAAGCACAAGGATTAATCCTGGAAAGCCCAGGAGGATGCAGGATGGAGTCCTTCCCAGCAGGCCTAACAAAGGCTGCTGGAGTGGAGGATGCCTTCCCAGTTCCCCCCACCCCGACCCACTCAGAAAGACTAAGTACATAGGGGCACATGGAGTTGAAAAGCACGTGGATAAATGATTGGAAAGCCCAGGAGGATGGAGGATGGAGTCCTTCCTGGCAGTCCTGACAAAGGCTGGTGGAGGATGCCTTCCCGTTCCCCAGCCCCAACCCACTCAGAAAGACTAAGTACATAGGGGCACATGGAGTTGAAAAGCACATGGATAAATGACTGGAAAGCCCAGCAGGATGGAGGATGGAGTTCTTCCCAGCAGGCCTAACAAAGGCTGCTGGAGTGGAGGATGCCGTCCCAGTTCCCCCCACCCCGACCCACTCAGAAAGACTAAGTACATAGGGGCACATGGAGTTGAAAAGCACAAGGATTAATCCTGGAAAGCCGAAGAGGATGGAGGATGGAATCCTTCCCGGCAGGCCTAACAAAGGATGAGGGAGGATGCCTTCCCAGTTCCCCCGCCCCAACCCACTCAGAAAGACTAAGTACATAGGGGCACATGGAGTTGAAAAGCACATGGATAAATGACTGGAAAGCCCAGCAGGATGGAGGATGGAGTCCTTCCCAGCAGGCCTAACAAAGGCTGCTGGAGTGGAGGATGCCGTCCCAGTTCCCCCCACCCCGACCCACTCAGAAAGACGAAGTACATAGGGGCACATAGAGTTGAAAAGCACATGGATTAATCCTGGAAAGCCCAAGAGGATGGAGAATGGAGTCCTTCCCTGCAGGAGTAACAAAGGCTGCTGGAGTAGAGGATGCCTTCCCAGTTCCCCCCACCCCGACCGACTCAGAAAGACTAAGTACATAGGGGCACATAGAGTTGAAAAGCACAAGGATTAATCCTGGAAAGCCGAAGAGGATGGAGGATGGAATCCTTCCCGGCAGGCCTAACAAAGGCTGCTGGAGTGGAGGATGTCTTCCCAGTTCCCCCACCCTAACCCACTCAGAAACGCTAGGTACATAGGGACACATGGAGTTGAAAAGCACATGGATTAATCCTGGAAACCCCAGGAGGATGGAGGAAGGAGTCCTTCCCGGCAGGCCTAACAAAGGATGATGGAGGATGTATTCCCAGTTCCCCCCGCCCCAACCCTCTCAGAACACTAAGTACATAGGGACACATGGAGTTGAAAAGCACAAGGATTAATCCTGGAAAGCCCAGGAGGATGGAGGATGGAGTCCTTCCCGGCAGATATAAGAAAGGATGCTGGAGGTTGCCTTCCCAGTTCCCCCACCCCAACCCACTCAGAGCCCTAAGTACATAGGGGCACATGGAGTTGAAAAGCACAAGGATTAATCCTGGAAAGCCCAGGAGGCTGCAGGATGGAGTCCTTCCTGGCAGGCCTAACAAAGGATGCTGGAGGATTCCTTCCCCGTTCCCCCGCCCCAACCCACTCAGAAACACTAAATACATAGGGGCACATGGAGTTGAAAAGCACATGGATTAATCCTGGAAAGCCGAGGAGGATGGAGTCCTTCCTGGCAGGCCTAACAAAGGATGCTGGAGGATTCCTTCCCCGTTCCCCCGCCCCACCCTCTCAGAAACACTAAGTACATAGGGGCACATGGATTTGAAATGCACATGGATTTGAAATGCAAATGGATTAATCTTGGAATGCCCAGAAGGACGGAGTATGGAGTCCTTCCCGGCAGGCCTAAAAAGGATGCTGGAGGATACCTTCCCAGTTCCCCCCGCCCCAACCCACTCAGGAACTCTAAATGCATAGGGGCACATGGAGATGAAAAGCGCAGATATTAATCCTGGAAAGCCTAGGAGGATGCAGGATGGAGTCCTTCCCAGCAGGCCTAACAAAGGCTGCTGGAGTGGAGGATGCCTTCCCAGTTCCCCCCACCCCGACCCACTCAGAAAGACTAAGTACACAGGGGCACATGGAGTTGAAAAGCACGTGGATAAATGATTGGAAAGCCCAGGAGGATGGAGGATGGAGTCCTTCCTGGCAGTCCTGACAAAGGCTGGTGGAGGATGCCTTCCCGTTCCCCAGCCCCAACCCACTCAGAAAGACTAAGTACATAGGGGCACATGGAGTTGAAAAGCACATGGATAAATGACTGGAAAGCCCAGCAGGATGGAGGATGGAGTCCTTCCCAGCAGGCCTAACAAAGGCTGCTGGAGTGGAGGATGCCTTCCCAGTTCCCCCCACCCCGACCCACTCAGAAAGACGAAGTACATAGGGGCACATGGAGTTGAAAAGCACAAGGATTAATCCTGGAAAGCCGAAGAGGATAGAGGATGGAATCCTTCCCGGCAGGCCTAACAAAGGCTGCTGGAGTGGAGGATGTCTTCCCAGTTCCCCCACCCTGACCCACTCAGAAACGCTAGGTACATAGGGACACATGGAGTTGAAAAGCACATGGATTAATCCTGGAAACCCCAGGAGGATGGAGGATGGAGTCCTTCCCGGCAGGCCTAACAAAGGATGATGGAGGATGTATTCCCAGTTCCCCCCGCCCCAACCCTCTCAGAACCCTAAGTACATAGGGACACATGGAGTTGAGAAGCACAAGGATTAATCCTGGAAAGCCCAGGAGGATGGAGGATGGAGTCCTTCCCGACAGATATAAGAAAGGATGCTGGAGGTTGCCTTCCCAGTTCCCCCACCCCAACCCACTCAGAGCCCTAAGTACATAGGGGCACATGGAGTTGAAAAGCACAAGGATTAATCCTGGAAAGCCCAGGAGGATGCAGGATGGAGTCCTTCCTGGCAGGCCTAACAAAGGATGCTGGAGGATTCCTTCCCCGTTCCCCCGCCCCAACCCACTCAGAAACACTAAATACATAGGGGCACATGGAGTTGAAAAGCACATGGATTAATCCTGGAAAGCCGAGGAGGATGGAGGATGGAATCCTTCCCGGCAGGCCTAACAAAGGCTGCTGGAGTGGAGGATGCCTTCCCAGTTCCCCCACCCTGACCCACTCAGAAATGGTAGGTACATAGGGACACATGGAGTTGAAAAGCACATGGATTAATCCTGGAAAGCCCAGGAGGATGGAGTCCTTCCTGGCAGGCCTACAAAAGCCTGCTCGAGTGGAGGATGCCTTCTAGTTGCCCCCACCCCGAACCACTCAGAAAAAATAAGTTCATAGGGGCACATGGAGTTGAAAAGAACAGGGATTAATCCTGGAGAGCCAAGGAAGATGGAGGATGGAGTCCTTCCTGGCAGTCCTAACAAAGGCTGCTGGTCTGGAGGATGCCTTCCCCGTTCCCCCCAACCCAACCCTCTCAGAGCCCTAAGTACATAGGGGCACATGGAATTGAAAAGCACACGGATTAATCCTGGAAAGCCCAGGAGGATGGAAGATGGAGTCCTTCCCGGCAGGCCTAACAAAGGATGATGGAGGATGCATTCCCAGTTCCCCCGCCCCACCCTCTAAGAAACACTAAGTACATAGGGGCACATGGATTTGAAATGCACATGGATTTGAAATGCACATGGATTAATCTTGGAATGCCCAGAAGGACGGAGTATGGAGTCCTTCCCAGCAGGCCTAAAAAGGATGCTGGAGGATACCTTCCCAGTTCCCCCCGCCCCAACCCACTCAGGAACTCTAAATGCATAGGGGCACATGGAGATGAAAAGCGCAGATATTAATCCTGGAAAGCCCAGGAGGATGGAGGATGGAGTCCTTCCCGGCAGGCCTGAGAAAGCCTGCTGGAGAATGCCTTCCCAGTTCCCCCGCCGCAACCCACTCAAAAACACTAAGTACATGGGGGCACATGGAGTTGAATAGCACGTCGATTAATCCTGGAAAGCCCTGGAGGATGGAGGATGGAGTCCTTCCCGGCAGGCCTGACAAAGGCTGCTGGAGGATGCCTTCCCAGTTCCCCCGCCCTAACCCACTCAGAAACACTAAGTACATCGGGGCACATGGAGTTGAATAGCACGTCGATTAATCCTGGAATGCCCAAGAGGATGGAGGATGGAGTCTTTCCTGTCAGGACTGACAAAGGTTGCTGGAGTGGAGGATGCCTTCCCAGTTCCCCCCACCCCAACCCCCTCAGAACCTTAACTACATAGGGGCACATGGTGTTGAAAAGCACAAGGATTAATCCTGGAAAGCCCAGGAGGATGGTGGATGGAGTCCTTCCCGGCAGGCCTAACAAAGGCTGCTGGAGTGGAGGATGCCTTCCCAGTTCCCCCACCCCAACCCACTCAGAGCCCTAAGTACCTAGCGGCACATGGAGTTGAAAAGCACGTCGATTAATCCTGGAAAGCCCAGGAGGATGGAGGATGGAGTCCTTCCCGGCAGGCCTAACAAAGACTGATAGAGGATGCGTTCCCAGTTCCCCCGCCCCAACCCTCTCAGAAACACTAAGTACATAGGGGCACATGGAGTTGAAATTCACATGGATTAATCCTGGAAAGCCCAGGAGGATGGAGGATGGAATCCTTCCTGGCAGGCCTAACAAAGGATGAGGGAGGATGCATTCCCAGTTCCCCCGCCCCAACCCTCTCAGAAACACTAAGTACATAGGGGCACATGGAGTTGAAAAGCACGTGGATAAATGACTGGAAAGCCCAGGAGGATGGAGGATGGAGTCCTTCCTGGCAGTCCTGACAAAGGCTGGTGGAGGATGCCTTCCCGTTCCCCAGCCCCAACCCACTCAGAAAGACTAAGTACATAGGGGCACATGGAGTTGAAAAGCACATCGATTAATCCTGGAAAGCCCAAGAGGATGGAGGATGGAGTCCTTCCCAGCAGGCCTAACAAAGGCTGCTGGAGTGGAGGATGCCTTCCCAGTTCCCCCCACCCCGACCCACTCAGAAAGACTAAGTACATAGGGACACATGGAGTTGAAAAGCACATGGATAAATGACTGGAAAGCCCAGCAGGATGGAGGATGGAGTCCTTCCCGGCAGGCCTAACAAAGGATGATGGAGGATGTATTCCCAGTTCCCCCCGCCCCAACCCTCTCAGAACCCTAAGTACATAGGGACACATGGAGTTGAAAAGTACAAGGATTAATCCTGGAAAGCCCAGGAGGATGGAGGATGGAGTCCTTCCCGGCAGATATAAGAAAGGATGCTGGAGGTTGCCTTCCCAGTTCCCCCACCCCAACCCACTCAGAGCCCTAAGTACATAGGGGCACATGGAGTTGAAAAGCACAAGGATTAATCCTGGAAAGCCCAGGAGGATGCAGGATGGAGTCCTTCCTGGCAGGCCTAACAAAGATTGATAGAGGATGCATTCCCAGTTCCCCCGCCCCAACCCTCTCAGAAACACTAAGTACATAGGGGCACATGGAGTTGAAATTCACATGGATTAATCCTGGAAAGCCCAGGAGGATTGAGGATGGAATCCTGCCTGGCAGGCCTAACAAAGGATGAGGGAGGATGCATTCCCAGTTCCCCCGCCCCAACCCTCTCAGAAACACGAAGTACATAGGGGCACATGGAGTTGAAAAGCACGTGGATAAATGACTGGCAAGCCCAGGAGGATGGAGGATGGAGTCCTTCCTGGCATTCCTGACAAAGGCTGGTGGAGGATGCCTTCCCGTTCCCCAGCCCCAACCCACTCAGAAAGACTCAGTATATAGGGGCACATGGAGTTGAAAAGCACATGGATAAATGACTGGAAAGCCCAAGAGGATGGAGGATGGAGTCCTTCCCTGCAGGCGTAACAAAGGCTGCTGGAGTGGAGGATGCCTTCCCAGTTCCCCCCACCCCGACCCACTCAGAAAGACTAAGTACATAGGGGCACATGGAGTTGAAAAGCAAAAGGATTAATCCTGGAAAGCCTAGGATGTTGCAGGATGGAGTCCTTCCCAGCAGGCCTAACAAAGGCTGCTGGAGTGGAGGATGTCTTCCCAGTTCCCCCACCCTGACCCACTCAGAAACGCTAGGTACATAGGGACACATGGAGTTGAAAAGCACATGGATTAATCCTGGAAACCCCAGGAGGATGGAGGATGGAGTCCTTCCTGGCAGGCCTAACAAAGGATGATGGAGTGGAGGATGCCTTCCCAGTTCCCCCCACCCCGACCCACTCAGAAAGACTAAGTACATAGGGGCACATGGAGTTGAAAAGCAAAAGGATTAATCCTGGAAAGCCTAGGAGGATGCAGGATGGAGTCCTTCCCAGCAGGCCTAACAAAGGCTGCTGGAGTGGAGGATGCCTTCCCAGTTCCCCCCACCCCGACCCACTCAGAAAGACTAAGTACATAGGGGCACATAGAGTTGAAAAGCACATGGATAAATGACTGGAAAGCCCAGCAGGATGGAGGATGGAGTCCTTCCCGGCAGGCCTAACAAAGGATGATGGAGGATGTATTCCCAGTTCCCCCCGCCCCAACCCTCTCAGAACCCTAAGTACATAGGGACACATGGAGTTGAAAAGTACAAGGATTAATCCTGGAAAGCCCAGGAGGATGGAGGATGGAGTCCTTCCCAGCAGATATAAGAAAGAATGCTGGAGGTTGCCTTCCCAGTTCCCCCACCCCAACCCACTCAGAGCCCTAAGTACATGGGGGAACATGGAGTTGAAAAGCAAAAGGATTAATCCTGGAAAGCCCAGGAGGATGCAGGATGGAGTCCTTCCTGGCAGGCCTAACAAAGGATGCTGGAGGATTCCTTCCCCGTTCCCCCGCCCCAACCCACTCAGAAACGCTAGGTACATAGGGGCACATGGAGTTGAAAAGCACATGGATAAATGACTGGAAAGCCCAGCAGGATGGAGGATGGAGTCCTTCCCGGCAGGCCTAACAAAGGCTGCTGGAGTGGAGGATGCCGTCCCAGTTCCCCCCACCCCGACCCACTCAGAAAGACTAAGTACATAGGGGCATATGGAGTTGAAAAGCACAAGGATTAATCCTGGAAAGCCTAGGAGGATGCAGGATGGAGTCCTTCCGGGCAGGCCTAACAAAGGCTGCTGGAGTGGAGGATGCCTTCCCAGTTCCCCCCACCCCGACCCACTCAGAAAGACTAAGTACATAGGGGCACATGGAGTTGAAAAGCACGTGGATAAATGACTGGAAAGCCCAGGAGGATGGAGGATGGAGTCCTTCCTGGCAGTCCTGACAAAGGCTGGTGGAGGATGCCTTCCCGTTCCCCAGCCCCAACCCACTCAGAAAGACTCAGTATATAGGGGCAAATGGAGTTGAAAAGCACATGGATAAATGACTGGAAAGCCCAAGAGTATGGAGGATGGAGTCCTTCCCTGCAGGCGTAACAAAGGCTGCTGGAGTGGAGGATGCCTTCCCAGTTCCCCCCACCCCGACCCACTCAGAAAGACTAAGTACATAGGGGCACATGGAGTTGAAAAGCAAAAGGATTAATCCTGGAAAGCCTAGGATGTTGCAGGATGGAGTCCTTCCCAGCATGCCTAACAAAGGCTGCTGGAGTGGAGGATGCCTTCCCAGTTCCCCCCACCCCGACCCACTCAGAAAGACTAAGTACATAGGGGCACATGGAGTTGAAAAGCACAAGGATTAATCCTGGAAAGCCGAAGAGGATGGAATCCTTCCCGGCAGGCCTAACAAAGGCTGCTGGAGTGGAGGATGTCTTCCCAGTTCCCCCACCCTGACCCACTCAGAAACGCTAGGTACATAGGGACACATGGAGTTGAAAAGCACATGGATTAATCCTGGAAACCCCAGGAGGATGGAGGATGGAGTCCTTCCCGGCAGGCCTAACAAAGGATGATGGAGTGGAGGATGCCTTCCCAGTTCCCCCCACCCCGACCCACTCAGAAAGACTAAGTACATAGGGGCACATGGAGTTGAAAAGCACAAGGATTAATCCTGGAAAGCCGAAGAGGATAGAGGATGGAATCCTTCCCGGCAGGCCTAACAAAGGCTGCTGGAGTGGAGGATGTCTTCCCAGTTCCCCCACCCTGACCCACTCAGAAACGCTAGGTACATAGGGACACATGGAGTTGAAAAGCACATGGATTAATCCTGGAAACCCCAGGAGGATGGAGGATGGAGTCCTTCCCGGCAGGCCTAACAAAGGATGATGGAGGATGTATTCCCAGTTCCCCCCGCCCCAACCCTCTCAGAACCCTAAGTACATAGGGACACATGGAGTTGAGAAGCACAAGGATTAATCCTGGAAAGCCCAGGAGGATGGAGGATGGAGTCCTTCCCGACAGATATAAGAAAGGATGCTGGAGGTTGCCTTCCCAGTTCCCCCACCCCAACCCACTCAGAGCCCTAAGTACATAGGGGCACATGGAGTTGAAAAGCACAAGGATTAATCCTGGAAAGCCCAGGAGGATGCAGGATGGAGTCCTTCCTGGCAGGCCTAACAAAGGATGCTGGAGGATTCCTTCCCCGTTCCCCCGCCCCAACCCACTCAGAAACACTAAATACATAGGGGCACATGGAGTTGAAAAGCACATGGATTAATCCTGGAAAGCCGAGGAGGATGGAGGATGGAATCCTTCCCGGCAGGCCTAACAAAGGCTGCTGGAGTGGAGGATGCCTTCCCAGTTCCCCCACCCTGACCCACTCAGAAATGGTAGGTACATAGGGACACATGGAGTTGAAAAGCACATGGATTAATCCTGGAAAGCCCAGGAGGATGGAGTCCTTCCTGGCAGGCCTACAAAAGCCTGCTCGAGTGGAGGATGCCTTCTAGTTGCCCCCACCCCGAACCACTCAGAAAAAATAAGTTCATAGGGGCACATGGAGTTGAAAAGAACAGGGATTAATCCTGGAGAGCCAAGGAAGATGGAGGATGGAGTCCTTCCTGGCAGTCCTAACAAAGGCTGCTGGTCTGGAGGATGCCTTCCCCGTTCCCCCCAACCCAACCCTCTCAGAGCCCTAAGTACATAGGGGCACATGGAATTGAAAAGCACACGGATTAATCCTGGAAAGCCCAGGAGGATGGAAGATGGAGTCCTTCCCGGCAGGCCTAACAAAGGATGATGGAGGATGCATTCCCAGTTCCCCCGCCCCACCCTCTCAGAAACACTAAGTACATAGGGGCACATGGATTTGAAATGCACATGGATTTGAAATGCACATGGATTAATCTTGGAATGCCCAGAAGGACGGAGTGTGGAGTCCTTCCCGGCAGGCCTAAAAAGGATGCTGGAGGATACCTTCCCAGTTCCCCCCGCCCCAACCCACTCAGGAACTCTAAATGCATAGGGGCACATGGAGATGAAAAGCACAGATATTAATCCTGGAAAGCCCAGGAGGATGGAGGATGGAGTCCTTCCCGGCAGGCCTGAGAAAGCCTGCTGGAGAATGCCTTCCCAGTTCCCCCGCCGCAACCCACTCAAAAACACTAAGTACATGGGGGCACATGGAGTTGAATAGCACGTCGATTAATCCTGGAAAGCCCTGGAGGATGGAAGATGGAGTCCTTCCCGGCAGGCCTGACAAAGGCTGCTGGAGGATGCCTTCCCAGTTCCCCCGCCCTAACCCACTCAGAAACACTATGTACATCGGGGCACATGGAGTTGAATAGCACGTCGATTAATCCTGGAATGCCCAAGAGGATGGAGGATGGAGTCTTTCCTGTCAGGACTGACAAAGGTTGCTGGAGTGGAGGATGCCGTCCCAGTTCCCCCCACCCCATCCCCCTCAGAACCTTAAATACATAGGGGCACATGGTGTTGAAAAGCACAAGGATTAATCCTGGAAAGCCCAGGAGGATGGTGGATGGAGTCCTTCCCGGCAGGCCTAACAAAGGCTGCTGGAGTGGAGGATGCCTTCCCAGTTCCCCCACCCCAACCCACTCAGAGCCCTAAGTACATAGCGGCACATGGAGTTGAAAAGCACGTCGATTAATCCTGGAAAGCCCAGGAGGATGGAGGATGGAGTCCTTCCAGGCAGGCCTAACAAAGATTGATAGAGGATGCATTCCCAGTTCCCCCGCCCCAACCCTCTCAGAAACACTAAGTACATAGGGGCACATGGAGTTGAAATTCACATGGATTAATCCTGGAAAGCCCAGGAGGATGGAGGATGGAATCCTTCCTGGCAGGCCTAACAAAGGATGAGGGAGGATGCCTTCCCGTTCCCCAGCCCCAACCCACTCAGAAAGACTCAGTATATAGGGGCACATGGAGTTGAAAAGCACATGGATAAATGACTGGAAAGCCCAAGAGGATGGAGGATGGAGTCCTTCCCTGCAGGCGTAACAAAGGCTGCTGGAGTGGAGGATCCCTTCCCAGTTCCCCCCACCCCGACCCACTCAGAAAGACTAAGTACATAGGGGCACATGGAGTTGAAAAGCACAAGGATTAATCCTGGAAAGCCGAAGAGGATGGAGGATGGAATCCTTCCCGGCAGGCCTAACAAAGGCTGCTGGAGTGGAGGATGTCTTCCCAGTTCCCCCACCCTGACCCACTCAGAAACGCTAGGTACATTGGGACACATGGAGTTGAAAAGCACATGGATTAATCCTGGAAACCCCAGGAGGATGGAGGATGGAGTCCTTCCCGGCAGGCCTAACAAAGGATGATGGAGTGGAGGATGCCTTCCCAGTTCCCCCCACCCCGACCCACTCAGAAAGACTAAGTACATAGGGGCACATGGAGTTGAAAAGCAAAAGGATTAATCCTGGAAAGCCTAGGAGGATGCAGGATGGAGTCCTTCCCAGCAGGCCTAACAAAGGCTGCTGGAGTGGAGGATGCCTTCCCAGTTCCCCCCACCCCGACCCACTCAGAAAGACTAAGTACATAGGGGCACATGGAGTTGAAAAGCACGTGGATAAATGATTGGAAAGCCCAGGAGGATGGAGGATGGAGTCCTTCCTGGCAGTCCTGACAAAGGCTGGTGGAGGATGCCTTCCCAGTTCCCCCCGCCCCAACCCTCTCAGAACCCTAAGTACATAGGGACACATGGAGTTGAAAAGTACAAGGATTAATCCTGGAAAGCCCAGGAGGATGGAGGATGGAGTCCTTCCCGGCAGATATAAGAAAGGATGCTGGAGGTTGCCTTCCCAGTTCCCCCACCCCAACCCACTCAGAGCCCTAAGTACATAGGGGCACATGGAGTTGAAAAGCACAAGGATTAATCCTGGAAAGCCCAGGAGGATGCAGGATGGAGTCCTTCCTGGCAGGCCTAACAAAGGATGCTGGAGGATTCCTTCCCCGTTCCCCCGCCCCAACCCACTCAGAAACGCTATGTACATAGGGGCACATTGAGTTGAAGAGCACATGGATAAATGACTGGAAAGCCCAGCAGGATGGAGGATGGAGTCCTTCCCAGCAGGCCTAACAAAGGATGAGGGAGGATGCATTCCCAGTTCCCCCGCCCCAACCCTCTCAGAAACACGAAGTACATAGGGGCACATGGAGTTGAAAAGCACGTGGATAAATGACTGGAAAGCCCAGGAGGATGGAGGATGGAGTCCTTCCTGGCAGTCCTGACAAAGGCTGGTGGAGGATGCCTTCCCGTTCCCCAGCCCCAACCCACTCAGAAAGACTCTGTATATAGGGGCACATGGAGTTGAAAAGCACATGGATAAATGACTGGAAAGCCCAAGAGGATGGAGGATGGAGTCCTTCCCTGCAGGCGTAACAAAGGCTGCTGGAGTGGAGGATGCCTTCCCAGTTCCCCCCACCCCGACCCACTCAGAAAGACTAAGTACATAGGGGCACATGGAGTTGAAAAGCAAAAGGATTAATCCTGGAAAGCCTAGGATGTTGCAGGATGGAGTCCTTCCCAGCAGGCCTAACAAAGGCTGCTGGAGTGAAGGATGCCTTCCCAGTTCCCCCCACCCCGACCCACTCAGAAAGACGAAGTACATAGGGGCACATGGAGTTGAAAAGCACAAGGATTAATCCTGGAAAGCCGAAGAGGATGGAGGATGGAATCCTTCCCAGCAGGCCTAACAAAGGCTGCTGGAGTGGAGGATGTCTTCCCAGTTCCCCCACCCTGACCCACTCAGAAACGCTAGGTACATAGGGACACATGGAGTTGAAAAGCACATGGATTAATCCTGGAAACCACAGGAGGATGGAGGATGGAGTCCTTCCCGGCAGGCCTAACAAAGGATGATGGAGTGGAGGATGCCTTCCCAGTTCCCCCCACCCCGACCCACTCAGAAAGACTAAGTACATAGGGGCACATGGAGTTGAAAAGCACGTGGATAAATGATTGGAAAGCCCAGGAGGATGGAGGATGGAGTCCTTCCTGGCAGTCCTGACAAAGGCTGGTGGAGGATGCCTTCCCGTTCCCCAGCCCCAACCCACTCAGAAAGACTAAGTACATAGGGGCACATGGAGTTGAAAAGCACATGGATAAATGACTGGAAAGCCCAGCAGGATGGAGGATGGAGTCCTTCCCAGCAGGCCTAACAAAGGCTGCTGGAGTGGAGGATGCCTTCCCAGTTCCCCCCACCCCGACCCACTCAGAAAGACTAAGTACATAGGGGCACATGGAGTTGAAAAGCACAAGGATTAATCCTGGAAAGCCGAAGAGGATGGAGGATGGAATCCTTCCCGGCAGGCCTAACAAAGGATGAGGGAGGATGCCTTCCCAGTTCCCCCGCCCCAACCCTCTCAGAAACACTAAGTACATAGGGGCACATGGAGTTGAAATTCACATGGATTAATCCTGGAAAGCCCAGGAGGATGGAGGATGGAATCCTTCCTGGCAGGCCTAACAAAGGATGAGGGAGGATGCATTCCCAGTTCCCCCGCCCCAACCCACTCAGAAAGACTAAGTACATAGGGGCACATGGAGTTGAAAAGCACATGGATAAATGACTGGAAAGCCCAGCAGGATGGAGGATGGAGTCCTTCCCAGCAGGCCTAACAAAGGCTGCTGGAGTGGAGGATGCCGTCCCAGTTCCCCCCACCCCGACCCACTCAGAAAGACGAAGTACATAGGGGCACATAGAGTTGAAAAGCACATGGATTAATCCTGGAAAGCCCAAGAGGATGGAGAATGGAGTCCTTCCCTGCAGGAGTAACAAAGGCTGCTGGAGTAGAGGATGCCTTCCCAGTTCCCCCCACCCCGACCCACTCAGAAAGACTAAGTACATAGGGGCACATAGAGTTGAAAAGGACAAGGATTAATCCTGGAAAGCCGAAGAGGATGGAGGATGGAATCCTTCCCGGCAGGCCTAACAAAGGCTGCTGGAGTGGAGGATGTCTTCCCAGTTCCCCCACCCTGACCCACTCAGAAACGCTAGGTACATAGGGACACATGGAGTTGAAAAGCACATGGATTAATCCTGGAAACCCCAGGAGGATGGAGGAAGGAGTCCTTCCCGGCAGGCCTAACAAAGGATGATGGAGGATGCCTTCCCAGTTCCCCCACCCCAACCCACTCAGAGCCCTAAGTACATAGGGGCACATGGAGTTGAAAAGCACAAGGATTAATCCTGGAAAGCCCAGGAGGCTGCAGGATGGAGTCCTTCCTGGCAGGCCTAACAAAGGATGCTGGAGGATTCCTTCCCCGTTCCCCCGCCCCAACCAACTCAGAAACACTAAATACATAGGGGCACATGGAGTTGAAAAGCACATGGATTAATCCTGGAAAGCCGAGGAGGATGGAATCCTTCCCGGCAGGCCTAACAAAGGCTGCTGGAGTGGAGGATGCCTTCCCAGTTCCCCCCACCCCGACCCACTCAGAAAGACTAAGTACATAGGGGCACATGGAGTTGAAAAGCACGTGGATAAATGATTGGAAAGCCCAGGAGGATGGAGGATGGAGTCCTTCCTGGAAGTCCTGACAAAGGCTGGTGGAGGATGCCTTCCCAGTTCCCCCCGCCCCAACCCTCTCAGAACCCTAAGTACATAGGGACACATGGAGTTGAAAAGTACAAGGATTAATCCTGGAAAGCCCAGGAGGATGGAGGATGGAGTCCTTCCCGGCAGATATAAGAAAGGATGCTGGAGGTTGCCTTCCCAGTTCCCCCACCCCAACCCACTCAGAGCCCTAAGTACATAGGGGCACATGGAGTTGAAAAGCACAAGGATTAATCCTGGAAAGCCTAGGATGTTGCAGGATGGAGTCCTTCCCAGCAGGCCTAACAAAGGCTGCTGGAGTGAAGGATGCCTTCCCAGTTCCCCCCACCCCGACCCACTCAGAAAGACGAAGTACATAGGGGCACATGGAGTTGAAAAGCACAAGGATTAATCCTGGAAAGCCGAAGAGGATGGAGGATGGAATCCTTCCCGGCAGGCCTAACAAAGGCTGCTGGAGTGGAGGATGTCTTCCCAGTTCCCCCACCCTGACCCACTCAGAAACGCTAGGTACATAGGGACACATGGAGTTGAAAAGCACATGGATTAATCCTGGAAACCACAGGAGGATGGAGGATGGAGTCCTTCCCGGCAGGCCTAACAAAGGATGATGGAGTGGAGGATGCCTTCCCAGTTCCCCCCACCCCGACCCACTCAGAAAGACTAAGTACATAGGGGCACATGGAGTTGAAAAGCAAAAGGATTAATCCTGGAAAGCCTAGGAGGATGCAGGATGGAGTCCTTCCCAGCAGGCCTAACAAAGGCTGCTGGAGTGGAGGATGCCTTCCCAGTTCCCCCCACCCCGACCCACTCAGAAAGACTAAGTACATAGGGGCACATGGAGTTGAAAAGCACGTGGATAAATGATTGGAAAGCCCAGGAGGATGGAGGATGGAGTCCTTCCTGGCAGTCCTGACAAAGGCTGGTGGAGGATGCCTTCCCGTTCCCCAGCCCCAACCCACTCAGAAAGACTAAGTACATAGGGGCACATGGAGTTGAAAAGCACATGGATAAATGACTGGAAAGCCCAGCAGGATGGAAGATGGAGTCCTTCCCAGCAGGCCTAACAAAGGCTGCTGGAGTGGAGGATGCCTTCCCAGTTCCCCCCACCCCGACCCACTCAGAAAGACTAAGTACATAGGGGCACATGGAGTTGAAAAGCACAAGGATTAATCCTGGAAAGCCGAAGAGGATGGAGGATGGAATCCTTCCCGGCAGGCCTAACAAAGGATGAGGGAGGATGCCTTCCCAGTTCCCCCGCCCCAACCCTCTCAGAAACACTAAGTACATAGGGGCACATGGAGTTGAAATTCACATGGATTAATCCTGGAAAGCCCAGGAGGATGGAGGATGGAATCCTTCCTGGCAGGCCTAACAAAGGATGAGGGAGGATGCATTCCCAGTTCCCCCGCCCCAACCCACTCAGAAAGACTAAGTACATAGGGGCACATGGAGTTGAAAAGCACATGGATAAATGACTGGAAAGCCCAGCAGGATGGAGGATGGAGTCCTTCCCAGCAGGCCTAACAAAGGCTGCTGGAGTGGAGGATGCCGTCCCAGTTCCCCCCACCCCGACCCACTCAGAAAGACGAAGTACATAGGGGCACATAGAGTTGAAAAGCACATGGATTAATCCTGGAAAGCCCAAGAAGAAGGAGAATGGAGTCCTTCCCTGCAGGAGTAACAAAGGCTGCTGGAGTAGAGGATGCCTTCCCAGTTCCCCCCACCCCGACCGACTCAGAAAGACTAAGTACATAGGGGCACATAGAGTTGAAAAGCACAAGGATTAATCCTGGAAAGCCGAAGAGGATAGAGGATGGAATCCTTCCCGGCAGGCCTAACAAAGGCTGCTGGAGTGGAGGATGTCTTCCCAGTTCCCCCACCCTGACCCACTCAGAAACGCTAGGTACATAGGGACACATGGAGTTGAAAAGCACATGGATTAATCCTGGAAACCCCAGGAGGATGGAGGAAGGAGTCCTTCCCGGCAGGCCTAACAAAGGATGATGGAGGATGTATTCCCAGTTCCCCCCGCCCCAACCCTCTCAGAACACTAAGTACATAGGGACACATGGAGTTGAAAAGCACAAGGATTAATCCTGGAAAGCCCAGGAGGATGGAGGATGGAGTCCTTCCCGGCAGATATAAGAAAGGATGCTGGAGGTTGCCTTCCCAGTTCCCCCACCCCAACCCACTCAGAGCCCTAAGTACATAGGGGCACATGGAGTTGAAAAGCACAAGGATTAATCCTGGAAAGCCCAGGAGGCTGCAGGATGGAGTCCTTCCTGGCAGGCCTAACAAAGGATGCTGGAGGATTCCTTCCCCGTTCCCCCGCCCCACCCTCTCAGAAACACTAAGTACATAGGGGCACATGGATTTGAAATGCACATGGATTTGAAATGCAAATGGATTAATCTTGGAATGCCCAGAAGGACGGAGTATGGAGTCCTTCCCGGCAGGCCTAAAAAGGATGCTGGAGGATACCTTCCCAGTTCCCCCCGCCCCAACCCACTCAGGAACTCTAAATGCATAGGGGCACATGGAGATGAAAAGCGCAGATATTAATCCTGGAAAGCCTAGGAGGATGCAGGATGGAGTCCTTCCCAGCAGGCCTAACAAAGGCTGCTGGAGTGGAGGATGCCTTCCCAGTTCCCCCCACCCCGACCCACTCAGAAAGACTAAGTACACAGGGGCACATGGAGTTGAAAAGCACGTGGATAAATGATTGGAAAGCCCAGGAGGATGGAGGATGGAGTCCTTCCTGGCAGTCCTGACAAAGGCTGGTGGAGGATGCCTTCCCGTTCCCCAGCCCCAACCCACTCAGAAAGACTAAGTACATAGGGGCACATGGAGTTGAAAAGCACATGGATAAATGACTGGAAAGCCCAGCAGGATGGAGGATGGAGTCCTTCCCAGCAGGCCTAACAAAGGCTGCTGGAGTGGAGGATGCCTTCCCAGTTCCCCCCACCCCGACCCACTCAGAAAGACTAAGTACATAGGGGCACATGGAGTTGAAAAGCACAAGGATTAATCCTGGAAAGCCGAAGAGGATAGAGGATGGAATCCTTCCCGGCAGGCCTAACAAAGGCTGCTGGAGTGGAGGATGTCTTCCCAGTTCCCCCACCCTGACCCACTCAGAAACGCTAGGTACATAGGGACACATGGAGTTGAAAAGCACATGGATTAATCCTGGAAACCCCAGGAGGATGGAGGATGGAGTCCTTCCCGGCAGGCCTAACAAAGGATGATGGAGGATGTATTCCCAGTTCCCCCCGCCCCAACCCTCTCAGAACCCTAAGTACATAGGGACACATGGAGTTGAGAAGCACAAGGATTAATCCTGGAAAGCCCAGGAGGATGGAGGATGGAGTCCTTCCCGACAGATATAAGAAAGGATGCTGGAGGTTGCCTTCCCAGTTCCCCCACCCCAACCCACTCAGAGCCCTAAGTACATAGGGGCACATGGAGTTGAAAAGCACAAGGATTAATCCTGGAAAGCCCAGGAGGATGCAGGATGGAGTCCTTCCTGGCAGGCCTAACAAAGGATGCTGGAGGATTCCTTCCCCGTTCCCCCGCCCCAACCCACTCAGAAACACTAAATACATAGGGGCACATGGAGTTGAAAAGCACATGGATTAATCCTGGAAAGCCGAGGAGGATGGAGGATGGAATCCTTCCCGGCAGGCCTAACAAAGGCTGCTGGAGTGGAGGATGCCTTCCCAGTTCCCCCACCCTGACCCACTCAGAAATGGTAGGTACATAGGGACACATGGAGTTGAAAAGCACATGGATTAATCCTGGAAAGCCCAGGAGGATGGAGTCCTTCCTGGCAGGCCTACAAAAGCCTGCTCGAGTGGAGGATGCCTTCTAGTTGCCCCCACCCCGAACCACTCAGAAAAAATAAGTTCATAGGGGCACATGGAGTTGAAAAGAACAGGGATTAATCCTGGAGAGCCAAGGAAGATGGAGGATGGAGTCCTTCCTGGCAGTCCTAACAAAGGCTGCTGGTCTGGAGGATGCCTTCCCCGTTCCCCCCAACCCAACCCTCTCAGAGCCCTAAGTACATAGGGGCACATGGAATTGAAAAGCACACGGATTAATCCTGGAAAGCCCAGGAGGATGGAAGATGGAGTCCTTCCCGGCAGGCCTAACAAAGGATGATGGAGGATGCATTCCCAGTTCCCCCGCCCCACCCTCTCAGAAACACTAAGTACATAGGGGCACATGGATTTGAAATGCACATGGATTTGAAATGCACATGGATTAATCTTGGAATGCCCAGAAGGACGGAGTATGGAGTCCTTCCCGGCAGGCCTAAAAAGGATGCTGGAGGATACCTTCCCAGTTCCCCCCGCCCCAACCCACTCAGGAACTCTAAATGCATAGGGGCACATGGAGATGAAAAGCGCAGATATTAATCCTGGAAAGCCCAGGAGGATGGAGGATGGAGTCCTTCCCGGCAGGCCTGAGAAAGCCTGCTGGAGAATGCCTTCCCAGTTCCCCCGCCGCAACCCACTCAAAAACACTAAGTACATGGGGGCACATGGAGTTGAAGAGCACGTCGATTAATCCTGGAAAGCCCTGGAGGATGGAGGATGGAGTCCTTCCCGGCAGGCCTGACAAAGGCTGCTGGAGGATGCCTTCCCAGTTCCCCCGCCCTAACCCACTCAGAAACACTAAGTACATCGGGGCACATGGAGTTGAATAGCACGTCGATTAATCCTGGAATGCCCAAGAGGATGGAGGATGGAGTCTTTCCTGTCAGGACTGACAAAGGTTGCTGGAGTGGAGGATGCCTTCCCAGTTCCCCCCACCCCAACCCCCTCAGAACCTTAACTACATAGGGGCACATGGTGTTGAAAAGCACAAGGATTAATCCTGGAAAGCCCAGGAGGATGGAGGATGGAGTCCTTCCCGGCAGGCCTAACAAAGGCTGCTGGAGTGGAGGATGCCTTCCCAGTTCCCCCACCCCAACCCACTCAGAGCCCTAAGTACATAGCGGCACATGGAGTTGAAAAGCACGTCGATTAATCCTGGAAAGCCCAGGAGGATGGAGGATGGAGTCCTTCCTGGCAGTCCTGACAAAGGCTGGTGGAGGATGCCTTCCCGTTCCCCAGCCCCAACCCACTCAGAAAGACTAAGTACATAGGGGCACATGGAGTTGAAAAGCACATGGATAAATGACTGGAAAGCCCAGCAGGATGGAGGATGGAGTCCTTCCCAGCAGGCCTAACAAAGGCTGCTGGAGTGGAGGATGCCGTCCCAGTTCCCCCCACCCCAACCCACTCAGAAAGACGAAGTACATAGGGGCACATAGAGTTGAAAAGCACATGGATTAATCCTGGAAAGCCCAAGAGGATGGAGAATGGAGTCCTTCCCTGCAGGCGTAACAAAGGCTGCTGGAGTGGAGGATGCCTTCCCAGTTCCCCCCACCCCGACCGACTCAGAAAGACGAAGTACATAGGGGCACATGGAGTTGAAAAGCACAAGGATTAATCCTGGAAAGCCGAAGAGGATGGAGGATGGAATCCTTCCCGGCAGGCCTAACAAAGGCTGCTGGAGTGGAGGATGTCTTCCCAGTTCCCCCACCCTGACCCACTCAGAAACGCTAGGTACATAGGGACACATGGAGTTGAAAAGCACATGGATTAATCCTGGAAAGCCCAGGAGGATGGAGGATGGAGTCCTTCCCGGCAGGCCTGAGAAAGCCTGCTGGAGAATGCCTTCCCAGTTCCCCCGCCGCAACCCACTCAAAAACACTAAGTACATGGGGGCACATGGAGTTGAATAGCACGTCGATTAATCCTGGAAAGCCATGGAGGATGGAGGATGGAGTCCTTCCCGGCAGGCCTGACAAAGGCTGCTGGAGGATGCCTTCCCAGTTCCCCCGCCCTAACCCACTCAGAAACACTAAGTACATCTGGGCACATGGAGTTGAATAGCACGTCGATTAATCCTGGAATGCCCAAGATGTTGGAGGATGGAGTCTTTCCTGTCAGGACTGACAAAGGTTGCTGGAGTGGAGGATGCCTTCCCAGTTCCCCCCACCCCAACCCCCTCAGAACCTTAACTACATAGGGGCACATGGTGTTGAAAAGCACAAGGATTAATCCTGCAAAGCCCAGGAGGATGGTGGATGGAGTCCTTCCCGGCAGGCCTAACAAAGGCTGCTGGAGTGGAGGATGCCTTCCCAGTTCCCCCACCCCAACCCACTCAGAGCCCTAAGTACATAGCGGCACATGGAGTTGAAAAGCACGTCGATTAATCCTGGAAAGCCCAGGAGGATGGAGGATGGAGTCCTTCCCGGCAGGCCTAACAAAGATTGATAGAGGATGCATTCCCAGTTCCCCCGCCCCAACCCTCTCAGAAACACTAAGTACATAGGGGCACATGGAGTTGAAATTCACATGGATTAATCCTGGAAAGCCCAGGAGGATGGAGGATGGAATCCTTCCTGGCAGGCCTAACAAAGGATGAGGGAGGATGCATTCCCAGTTCCCCCGCCCCAACCCTCTCAGAAACACGAAGTACATAGGGGCACATGGAGTTGAAAAGCACGTGGATAAATGACTGGCAAGCCCAGGAGGATGGAGGATGGAGTCCTTCCTGGCAGTCCTGACAAAGGCTGGTGGAGGATGCCTTCCCGTTCCCCAGCCCCAACCCACTCAGAAAGACTAAGTACATAGGGGCACATGGAGTTGAAAAGCACATGGATAAATGACTGGAAAGCCCAGCAGGATGGAGGATGGAGTCCTTCCCAGGAGGCCTAACAAAGGCTGCTGGAGTGGAGGATGCCGTCCCAGTTCCCCCCACCCCGACCCACTCAGAAAGACGAAGTACATAGGGGCACATAGAGTTGAAAAGCACATGGATTAATCCTGAAAAGCCCAAGAGGATGGAGAATGGAGTCCTTCCCTGCAGGCGTAACAAAGGCTGCTGGAGTGGAGGATGCCTTCCCAGTTCCCCCCACCCCGACCGACTCAGAAAGACTAAGTACATAGGGGCACATGGAGTTGAAAAGCACAAGGATTAATCCTGGAAAGCCGAAGAGGATGGAGGATGGAGTCCTTCCCAGCAGGCCTAACAAAGGCTGCTGGAGTGGAGGATGCCTTCCCCGTTCCCCCCACCCCGACCCACTCAGAAAGACTAAGTACATAGGGGCACATGGACTTGAAAAGCACAAGGATTAATCCTGGAAAGCCGAAGAGGATGGAGGATGGAATCCTTCCCGGCAGGCCTAACAAAGGCTGCTGGAGTGGAGGATGTCTTCCCAGTTCCCCCACCCTGACCCACTCAGAAACGCTAGGTACATAGGGACACATGGAGTTGAAAAGCACATGGATTAATCCTGGAAACCCCAGGAGGATGGAGGATGGAGTCCTTCCCGGCAGGCCTAACAAAGGATGATGGAGGATGTATTCCCAGTTCCCCCCGCCCCAACCCTCTCAGAACCCTAAGTACATAGGGACACATGGAGTTGAGAAGCACAAGGATTAATCCTGGAAAGCCCAGGAGGATGGAGGATGGAGTCCTTCCCGGCAGATATAAGAAAGGGTGCTGGAGGTTGCCTTCCCAGTTCCCCCACCCCAACCCACTCAGAGCCCTAAGTACATAGGGGCACATGGAGTTGAAAAGCACAAGGATTAATCCTGGAAAGCCCAGGAGGATGCAGGATGGAGTCCTTCCTGGCAGGCCTAACGAAGGATGCTGGAGGATTCCTTCCCCGTTCCCCCGCCCCAACCCACTCAGAAACACTAAATACATAGGGGCACATGGAGTTGAAAAGCACATGGATTAATCCTGGAAAGCCGAGGAGGATGGAGGATGGAATCCTTCCCGGCAGGCCTAACAAAGGCTGCTGGAGTGGAGGATGCCTTCCCAGTTCCCCCACCCTGACCCACTCAGAAATGGTAGGTACATAGGGACACATGGAGTTTAAAAGCACATGGATTAATCCTGGAAAGCCCAGGAGGATGGAAGATGGAGTCCTTCCCGGCAGGCCTAACAAAGGATGATGGAGGATGCATTCCCAGTTCCCCCGCCCCACCCTCTCAGAAACACTAAGTACATAGGGACACATGGATTTGAAATGCACATGGATTTGAAATGCACATGGATTAATCTTGGAATGCCCAGAAGGATGGAGTATGGAGTCCTTCCCGGAAGGCCTAAAAAGGATGCTGGAGGATACCTTCCCAGTTCCCCCCGCCCCAACCCACTCAGGAACTCTAAATGCATAGGGGCACATGGAGATGAAAACCGCAGATATTAATCCTGGAAAGCCCAGGAGGATGGAGGATGGAGTCCTTCCCGGCAGGCCTGAGAAAGCCTGCTGGAGAATGCATTCCCAGTTCCCCCGCCCCAACCCTCTCAGAAACACTAAGTACATAGGGGCACATGGAGTTGAAATTCACATGGATTAATCCTGGAAAGCCCAGGAGGATGGAGGATGCAATCCTTCCTGTCAGGCCTAAGAAAGGATGAGGGAGGATGCATTCCCAGTTCCCCCGCCCCAACCCTCTCAGAAAGACTAAGTACATAGGGTCACATGGAGTTGAAAAGCACAAGGATTAATCCTGGAAAGCCTAGGAGGATGCAGGATGGAGTCGTTCCCGGAAGGCCTAACAAAGGCTGCTGGAGTGGAGGATGCCTTCCCAGTTCCCCCCACCCCGACCCACTCAGAAAGACTAAGTACATAGGGGCACATGGAGTTGAAAAGCACATGGATAAATGACTGGAAAGCCCAGCAGGATGGAGGATGGAGTCCTTCCCAGCAGGCCTAACAAAGGATGATGGAGGATGTATTCCCAGTTCCCCCCGCCCCAACCCTCTCAGAACCCTAAGTACATAGGGACACATGGAGTTGAAAAGTACAAGGATTAATCCTGGAAAGCCCAGGAGGATGGAGGATGGAGTCCTTCCCGGCAGATATAAGAAAGGATGCTGGAGGTTGCCTTCCCAGTTCCCCCACCCCAACCCACTCAGAGCCCTAAGTACATAGGGGCACATGGAGTTGAAAAGCACAAGGATTAATCCTGGAAAGCCCAGGAGGATGCAGGATGGAGTCCTTCCTGGCAGGCCTAACAAAGGATGCTGGAGGATTCCTTCCCCGTTCCCCCGCCCCAACCCACTTAGAAACGCTAGGTACATAGGGGCACATGGAGCTGAAAAGCACATGGATAAATGACTGGAAAGCCCAGCAGGATGGAGGATGGAGTCCTTCCCGGCAGGCCTAACAAAGGCTGCTGGAGTGGAGGATGCCGTCCCAGTTCCCCCCACCCCGACCCACTCAGAAAGACTAAGTACATAGGGGCACATGGAGTTGAAAAGCACAAGGATTAATCCTGGAAAGCCTAGGAGGATGCAGGATGGAGTCCTTCCGGGCAGGCCTAACAAACGCTGCTGGAGTGGAGGATGCCGTCCCAGTTCCCCCCACCCCGACCCACTCAGAAAAACTAAGTACATAGGGGCACATGGAGTTGAAAAGCACATGGACAAATGACTGGAAAGCCCAGCAGGATGGAGGATGGAGTCCTTCCCGGCAGGCCTAACAAAGATTGATAGAGGATGCATTCCCAGTTCCCCCGCCCCAACCCTCTCAGAAACACTAAGTACATAGGGGCACATGGAGTTGAAATTCACATGGATTAATCCTGGAAAGCCCAGGAGGATGGAGGATGGAATCCTTCCTGGCAGGCCTAACAAAGGATCAGGGAGGATGCATTCCCAGTTCCCCCACCCCAACCCTCTCAGAAACACGAAGTACATAGGGGCACATGGAGTTGAAAAGCACGTCGATTAATCCTGGAAAGCCCAGGAGGATGGAGGATGGAGTCCTTCCTGGCAGTCCTGACAAAGGCTGGTGGAGGATGCATTCCCGTTCCCCAGCCCCAACGCACTCAGAAAGACTCAGTATATAGGGGCACATGGAGTTGAAAAGCACATGGATAAATGACTGGAAAGCCCAAGAGGATGGAGGATGGAGTCCTTCCCTGCAGGCGTGACAAAGGCTGCTGGAGTGGAGGATGCCTTCCCAGTTCCCCCCAACCCGACCCACTCAGAAAGACTAAGTACATGGGGGCACATGGAGTTGAAAAGCAAAAGGATTAATCCTGGAAAGCCTAGGATGTTGCAAGATGGAGTCCTTCCCAGCAGGCCTAACAAAGGCTGCTGGAGTGGAGGATGCCTTCCCAGTTCCCCCCACCCCGACCCACTCAGAAAGACTAAGTACATAGGGGCACATGGAGTTGAAAAGCACAAGGATTAATCCTGGAAAGCCGAAGAGGATGGAGGATGGAATCCTTCCCGGCAGGCCTAACAAAGGCTGCTGGAGTGGAGGATGTCTTCCCAGTTCCCCCACCCTGACCCACTCAGAAACGCTAGGTACATAGGGACACATGGAGTTGAAAAGCACATGGATTAATCCTGGAAACCCCAGGAGGATGGAGGATGGAGTCCTTCCCGGCAGGCCTAACAAAGGATGATGGAGTGGAGGATGCCTTCCCAGTTCCCCCCCACCCACCCATTCAGAAAGACTAAGTACATAGGGGCACATGGAGTTGAAAAGCAAAAGGATTAATCCTGGAAAGCCTAGGAGGATGCAGGATGGAGTCCTTCCCAGCAGGCCTAACAAAGGCTGCTGGAGTGGAGGATGCCTTCCCAGTTCCCCCCACCCCGACCCACTCAGAAAGACTAAGTACATAGGGGCACATGGAGTTGAAAAGCACGTGGATATATGACTGGAAAGCCCAGCAGGATGGAGGATGGAGTCCTTCCTGGCAGTCCTGACAAAGGCTGGTGGAGGATGCCTTCCCGTTCCCCAGCCCCAACCCACTCAGAAAGACTAAGTACATAGGGGCACATGGAGTTGAAAAGCACATGGATAAATGACTGGAAAGCCCAGCAGGATGGAGGATGGAGTCCTTCCCAGCAGGCCTAACAAAGGCTGCTGGAGTGGAGGATGCCGTCCCAGTTCCCCCCACCCCGACCCACTCAGAAAGTCTAAGTACATAGGGGCACATGGAGTTGAAAAGCACATGGATTAATCCTGGAAAGCCGAGGAGGATGGAGGATGGAATCCTTCCTGGCAGGCCTAACAAAGGCTGCTGGAGTGGAGGATGCCTTCCCAGTTCCCCCACCCTGACCCACTCAGAAATGGTAGGTACATAGGGACACATGGAGTTGAAAAGCACATGGATTAATCCTGGAAAGCCCAGGAGGATGGAAGATGGAGTCCTTCCCGGCAGGCCTAACAAAGGATGATGGAGGATGCATTCCCAGTTCCCCCGCCCCACCCTCTCAGAAACACTAAGTACATAGGGACACATGGATTTGAAATGCACATGGATTTGAAATGCACATGGATTAATCTTGGAATGCCCAGAAGGACGGAGTATGGAGTCCTTCCCGGAAGGCCTAAAAAGGATGCTGGAGGATACCTTCCCAGTTCCCCCCGCCCCAACCCACTCAGGAACTCTAAATGCATAGGGGCACATGGAGATGAAAAGCGCAGATATTAATCCTGGAAAGCCCAGGAGGATGGAGGATGGAGTCCTTCCCGGCAGGCCTGAGAAAGCCTGCTGGAGAATGCATTCCCAGTTCCCCCGCCCCAACCCTCTCAGAAACACTAAGTACATAGGGGCACATGGAGTTGAAAAGCACATGGATTAATCCTGGAAAGCCCAAGAGGATGGAGAATGGAGTCCTTCCCTGCAGGCGTAACAAAGGCTGCTGGAGTGGAGGATGCCTTCCCAGTTCCCCCCACCCCGACCCACTCAGAAAGACTAAGTACATAGGGGCACATGGAGTAGAAAAGCAAAAGGATTAATCCTGGAAAGCCTAGGAGGATGCAGGATGGAGTCCTTCCCAGCAGGCCTAACAAAGGCTGCTGGAGTGGAGGATGTCTTCCCAGTTCCCCCACCCTGACCCACTCAGAAACGCTAGGTACATAGGGACACATGGAGTTGAAAAGCACATGGATTAATCCTGGAAGCCCCAGGAGGATGGAGGATGGAGTCCTTCCCGGCAGGCCTAACAAAGTATGATGAAGGATGTATTCCCAGTTCCCCCCGCCCCAACCCTCTCAGAACCCAAAGTACATAGGGACACATAGAGTTGAGAAGCACAAGGATTAATCCTGGAAAGCCCAGCAGGATGGAGGATGGAATCCTTCCCGGCAGGCCTAACAAAGGCTGCTGGAGTGGAAGATGCCTTCCCAGTTCCCCCACCCTGACCCACTCAGAAATGGTAGGTACATAGGGACACATGGAGTTGAAAAGCACATGGATTAATCCTGGAAAGCCCAGGAGGATGTAGGATGGAGTCCTTCCCCGAAGGCCTAACAAAGGATGCTGGTGGATGCCTTCCCAGTTCGCCCCACCCCGACCCACTCAGAAACACAAAGTACATAGGGGCACATGGAGTTGAAAAGTACATGGATTAATCTTGTAAAGCTGAGGAGGATGGAGGATGGCGTCCTTACCGGAAGGCCTGACAAAGGCTGCTGGAGGATGCCTTCCCAGTTCCCCCGCCCTAACCCACTCAGAAACACTAAGTACATCGGGGCACATGGAGTTGAATAGCACGTCGATTAATCCTGGAATGCCCAAGAGGATGGAGGATGGAGTCTTTCCTGTCAGGACTGACAAAGGTTGCTGGAGTGGAGGATGCCTTCCCAGTTCCCCCCACTCCAACCCCCTCAGAACCTTAACTACATAGGGGCACATGGTGTTGAAAAGCACAAGGATTAATCCTGGAAAGCCCAGGAGGATGGTGGATGGAGTCCTTCCCGGCAGGCCTAACAAAGGCTGCTGGAGTGGAGGATGCCTTCCCAGTTCCCCCACCCCAACCCACTCAGAGCCCTAAGTACATAGCGGCACATGGAGTTGAAAAGCACGTCGATTAATCCTGGAAAGCCCAGGAGGATGGAGGATGGAGTCCTTCCCGGCAGGCCTAACAAAGATTGATAGAGGATGCATTCCCAGTTCCCCCGCCCCAACCCTCTCAGAAACACTAAGTACATAGGGGCACATGGAGTTGAAATTCACATGGATTAATCCTGGAAAGCCCAGGAGGATGGAGGATGGAATCCTTCCTGGCAGGCCTAACAAAGGATGAGGGAGGATGCATTCCCAGTTCCCCCGCCCCAACCCACTCAGAAAGACTAAGTACATAGGGGCACATGGAGTTGAAAAGCACATGGATAAATGACTGGAAAGCCCAGCAGGATGGAGGATGGAGTCCTTCCCAGCAGGCCTAACAAAGGCTGCTGGAGTGGAGGATGCCGTCCCAGTTCCCCCCACCCCGACCCACTCAGAAAGACGAAGTACATAGGGGCACATAGAGTTGAAAAGCACATGGATTAATCCTGGAAAGCCCAAGAGGATGGAGAATGGAGTCCTTCCCTGCAGGCGTAACAAAGGCTGCTGGAGTGGAGGATGCCTTCCCAGTTCCCCCCACCCCGACCGACTCAGAAAGACTAAGTACATAGGGGCACATAGAGTTGAAAAGCACAAGGATTAATCCTGGAAAGCCGAAGAGGATGGAAGATGGAATCCTTCCCGGCAGGCCTAACAAAGGCTGCTGGAGTGGAGGATGTCTTCCCAGTTCCCCCACCCTGGCCCACTCAGAAACGCTAGGTACATAGGGACACATGGAGTTGAAAAGCACATGGATTAATCCTGGAAACCCCAGGAGGATGGAGGAAGGAGTCCTTCCTGGCAGGCCTAACAAAGGATGATGGAGGATGTATTCCCAGTTCCCCCCGCCCCAACCCTCTCAGAACACTAAGTACATAGGGACACATGGAGTTGAAAAGCACAAGGATTAATCCTGGAAAGCCCAGGAGGATGGAGGATGGAGTCCTTCCCGGCAGATATAAGAAAGGATGCTGGAGGTTGCCTTCCCAGTTCCCCCACCCCAACCCACTCAGAGCCCTAAGTACATAGGGGCACATGGAGTTGGAAAGCACAAGGATTAATCCTGGAAAGCCCAGGAGGCTGCAGGATGGAGTCCTTCCTGGCAGGCCTAACAAAGGATGCTGGAGGATTCCTTCCCCGTTCCCCTGCCCCAACCCACTCAGAAACACTAAATACATAGGGGCACATGGAGTTGAAAAGCACATGGATTAATCCTGGAAAGCCGAGGAGGATGGAATCCTTCCCGGCAGGCCTAACAAAGGCTGCTGGAGTGGAGGATGCCTTCCCAGTTCCCCCACTCTGACCCACTTAGAAATGGTAGGTACATAGGGACACATGGAGTTGAAAAGCACATGGATTAATCCTGGAAAGCCCAGGAGGATGGAGTCCTTCCTGGCAGGCCTAAAAAAGCCTGCTCGAGTGGAGGATGCCTTCTAGTTGCCCCCACCCGGACCCACTCAGAAAAAATAAGTTCATAGGGGCACATGGAGTTGAAGAGAACAGGCATTAATCCTGGAGAGCCAAGGAAGATGGAGGATGGAGTCCTTCCCGGCAGTCCTAACAAAGGCTGCTGGTCTGGAGGATGCCTTCCCCGTTCCCCCCAACCCAACCCACTCAGAGCCCTAAGTACATAGGGGCACATGGAATTGAAAAGCACATGGATTAATCCTGGAAAGCCCAGGAGGATGGAAGATGGAGTCCTTCCCGGCAGGCCTAACAAAGGATGATGGAGGATGCATTCCCAGTTCCCCCGCCCCACCCTCTCAGAAACACTAAGTACATAGGGGCACATGGAGTTGAAATGCACATGGATTAATGTTGGAATGCCCAGAAGGATGGAGTATGGAGTCCTTCCCATTAGGCCTAAAAAGGATGCTGGAGGATACCTTCCCAGTTCCCCCCGCCCCAACCCACTCAGGAACTCTAAATGCATAGGGGCACATGGAGATGAAAAGCACAGATATTAATCCTGGAAAGCCCACGGGGATGGAAGATGGAGTCCTTCCCGGCAGGCCTGACAAAGGCTGCTGGAGGATGCCTTCCCAGTTCCCCCGCCCTAACCCACTCAGAAACACTAAGTACATCGGGGCACATGGAGTTGAATAGCACGTCGATTAATCCTGGAATGCCCAAAAGGATGGAGGATGGAGTCTTTCCTGTCAGGACTGACAAAGGTTGCTGGAGTGAAGGATGCCTTCCCACTTCCCCCCACCCCGACCCACTCAGAAACACTAAGTACACAGGGGCACATGGAGTTGAAAAGCACATGGATTAATCCTGGAAAGCCCAGGAGGATGGAGGATGGAGTCCTTCCCGGCAGGTCTGAGAAAGGATGCTGGAGGATTCCTTCCCCATTCTCAAGCGCCAACCTACTCAGAAAGGCTAAGTACATAGGGGCACATGGATTTGAAATGCACATGGATTTGAAATGCACATGGATTAATCTTGGAATGCCCAGAAGGACGGAGTATGGAGTCCTTCCCGGCAGGCCTAAAAAGGATGCTGGAGGATACCTTCCCAGTTCCCCCCGCCCCAACCCACTCAGGAACTCTAAATGCATAGGGGCACATGGAGATGAAAAGCGCAGATATTAATCCTGGAAAGCCCAGGAGGATGGAGGATGGAGTCCTTCCCGGCAGGCCTGAGAAAGCCTGCTGGAGAATGCCTTCCCAGTTCCCCCGCCGCAACCCACTCAAAAACACTAAGTACATGGGGGCACATGGAGTTGAAGAGCACGTCGATTAATCCTGGAAAGCCCTGGAGGATGGAGGATGGAGTCCTTCCCGGCAGGCCTGACAAAGGCTGCTGGAGGATGCCTTCCCAGTTCCCCCGCCCTAACCCACTCAGAAACACTAAGTACATCGGGGCACATGGAGTTGAATAGCACGTCGATTAATCCTGGAATGCCCAAGAGGATGGAGGATGGAGTCTTTCCTGTCAGGACTGACAAAGGTTGCTGGAGTGGAGGATGCCTTCCCAGTTCCCCCCACCCCAACCCCCTCAGAACCTTAACTACATAGGGGCACATGGTGTTGAAAAGCACAAGGATTAATCCTGGAAAGCCCAGGAGGATGGAGGATGGAGTCCTTCCCGGCAGGCCTAACAAAGGCTGCTGGAGTGGAGGATGCCTTCCCAGTTCCCCCACCCCAACCCACTCAGAGCCCTAAGTACATAGCGGCACATGGAGTTGAAAAGCACGTCGATTAATCCTGGAAAGCCCAGGAGGATGGAGGATGGAGTCCTTCCTGGCAGTCCTGACAAAGGCTGGTGGAGGATGCCTTCCCGTTCCCCAGCCCCAACCCACTCAGAAAGACTAAGTACATAGGGGCACATGGAGTTGAAAAGCACATGGATAAATGACTGGAAAGCCCAGCAGGATGGAGGATGGAGTCCTTCCCAGCAGGCCTAACAAAGGCTGCTGGAGTGGAGGATGCCGTCCCAGTTCCCCCCACCCCAACCCACTCAGAAAGACGAAGTACATAGGGGCACATAGAGTTGAAAAGCACATGGATTAATCCTGGAAAGCCCAAGAGGATGGAGAATGGAGTCCTTCCCTGCAGGCGTAACAAAGGCTGCTGGAGTGGAGGATGCCTTCCCAGTTCCCCCCACCCCGACCGACTCAGAAAGACGAAGTACATAGGGGCACATGGAGTTGAAAAGCACAAGGATTAATCCTGGAAAGCCGAAGAGGATGGAGGATGGAATCCTTCCCGGCAGGCCTAACAAAGGCTGCTGGAGTGGAGGATGTCTTCCCAGTTCCCCCACCCTGACCCACTCAGAAACGCTAGGTACATAGGGACACATGGAGTTGAAAAGCACATGGATTAATCCTGGAAAGCCCAGGAGGATGGAGGATGGAGTCCTTCCCGGCAGGCCTGAGAAAGCCTGCTGGAGAATGCCTTCCCAGTTCCCCCGCCGCAACCCACTCAAAAACACTAAGTACATGGGGGCACATGGAGTTGAATAGCACGTCGATTAATCCTGGAAAGCCATGGAGGATGGAGGATGGAGTCCTTCCCGGCAGGCCTGACAAAGGCTGCTGGAGGATGCCTTCCCAGTTCCCCCGCCCTAACCCACTCAGAAACACTAAGTACATCTGGGCACATGGAGTTGAATAGCACGTCGATTAATCCTGGAATGCCCAAGATGTTGGAGGATGGAGTCTTTCCTGTCAGGACTGACAAAGGTTGCTGGAGTGGAGGATGCCTTCCCAGTTCCCCCCACCCCAACCCCCTCAGAACCTTAACTACATAGGGGCACATGGTGTTGAAAAGCACAAGGATTAATCCTGCAAAGCCCAGGAGGATGGTGGATGGAGTCCTTCCCGGCAGGCCTAACAAAGGCTGCTGGAGTGGAGGATGCCTTCCCAGTTCCCCCACCCCAACCCACTCAGAGCCCTAAGTACATAGCGGCACATGGAGTTGAAAAGCACGTCGATTAATCCTGGAAAGCCCAGGAGGATGGAGGATGGAGTCCTTCCCGGCAGGCCTAACAAAGATTGATAGAGGATGCATTCCCAGTTCCCCCGCCCCAACCCTCTCAGAAACACTAAGTACATAGGGGCACATGGAGTTGAAATTCACATGGATTAATCCTGGAAAGCCCAGGAGGATGGAGGATGGAATCCTTCCTGGCAGGCCTAACAAAGGATGAGGGAGGATGCATTCCCAGTTCCCCCGCCCCAACCCTCTCAGAAACACGAAGTACATAGGGGCACATGGAGTTGAAAAGCACGTGGATAAATGACTGGCAAGCCCAGGAGGATGGAGGATGGAGTCCTTCCTGGCAGTCCTGACAAAGGCTGGTGGAGGATGCCTTCCCGTTCCCCAGCCCCAACCCACTCAGAAAGACTAAGTACATAGGGGCACATGGAGTTGAAAAGCACATGGATAAATGACTGGAAAGCCCAGCAGGATGGAGGATGGAGTCCTTCCCAGGAGGCCTAACAAAGGCTGCTGGAGTGGAGGATGCCGTCCCAGTTCCCCCCACCCCGACCCACTCAGAAAGACGAAGTACATAGGGGCACATAGAGTTGAAAAGCACATGGATTAATCCTGAAAAGCCCAAGAGGATGGAGAATGGAGTCCTTCCCTGCAGGCGTAACAAAGGCTGCTGGAGTGGAGGATGCCTTCCCAGTTCCCCCCACCCCGACCGACTCAGAAAGACTAAGTACATAGGGGCACATGGAGTTGAAAAGCACAAGGATTAATCCTGGAAAGCCGAAGAGGATGGAGGATGGAGTCCTTCCCAGCAGGCCTAACAAAGGCTGCTGGAGTGGAGGATGCCTTCCCCGTTCCCCCCACCCCGACCCACTCAGAAAGACTAAGTACATAGGGGCACATGGACTTGAAAAGCACAAGGATTAATCCTGGAAAGCCGAAGAGGATGGAGGATGGAATCCTTCCCGGCAGGCCTAACAAAGGCTGCTGGAGTGGAGGATGTCTTCCCAGTTCCCCCACCCTGACCCACTCAGAAACGCTAGGTACATAGGGACACATGGAGTTGAAAAGCACATGGATTAATCCTGGAAACCCCAGGAGGATGGAGGATGGAGTCCTTCCCGGCAGGCCTAACAAAGGATGATGGAGGATGTATTCCCAGTTCCCCCCGCCCCAACCCTCTCAGAACCCTAAGTACATAGGGACACATGGAGTTGAGAAGCACAAGGATTAATCCTGGAAAGCCCAGGAGGATGGAGGATGGAGTCCTTCCCGGCAGATATAAGAAAGGGTGCTGGAGGTTGCCTTCCCAGTTCCCCCACCCCAACCCACTCAGAGCCCTAAGTACATAGGGGCACATGGAGTTGAAAAGCACAAGGATTAATCCTGGAAAGCCCAGGAGGATGCAGGATGGAGTCCTTCCTGGCAGGCCTAACGAAGGATGCTGGAGGATTCCTTCCCCGTTCCCCCGCCCCAACCCACTCAGAAACACTAAATACATAGGGGCACATGGAGTTGAAAAGCACATGGATTAATCCTGGAAAGCCGAGGAGGATGGAGGATGGAATCCTTCCCGGCAGGCCTAACAAAGGCTGCTGGAGTGGAGGATGCCTTCCCAGTTCCCCCACCCTGACCCACTCAGAAATGGTAGGTACATAGGGACACATGGAGTTTAAAAGCACATGGATTAATCCTGGAAAGCCCAGGAGGATGGAAGATGGAGTCCTTCCCGGCAGGCCTAACAAAGGATGATGGAGGATGCATTCCCAGTTCCCCCGCCCCACCCTCTCAGAAACACTAAGTACATAGGGACACATGGATTTGAAATGCACATGGATTTGAAATGCACATGGATTAATCTTGGAATGCCCAGAAGGATGGAGTATGGAGTCCTTCCCGGAAGGCCTAAAAAGGATGCTGGAGGATACCTTCCCAGTTCCCCCCGCCCCAACCCACTCAGGAACTCTAAATGCATAGGGGCACATGGAGATGAAAACCGCAGATATTAATCCTGGAAAGCCCAGGAGGATGGAGGATGGAGTCCTTCCCGGCAGGCCTGAGAAAGCCTGCTGGAGAATGCATTCCCAGTTCCCCCGCCCCAACCCTCTCAGAAACACTAAGTACATAGGGGCACATGGAGTTGAAATTCACATGGATTAATCCTGGAAAGCCCAGGAGGATGGAGGATGCAATCCTTCCTGTCAGGCCTAAGAAAGGATGAGGGAGGATGCATTCCCAGTTCCCCCGCCCCAACCCTCTCAGAAAGACTAAGTACATAGGGTCACATGGAGTTGAAAAGCACAAGGATTAATCCTGGAAAGCCTAGGAGGATGCAGGATGGAGTCGTTCCCGGAAGGCCTAACAAAGGCTGCTGGAGTGGAGGATGCCTTCCCAGTTCCCCCCACCCCGACCCACTCAGAAAGACTAAGTACATAGGGGCACATGGAGTTGAAAAGCACATGGATAAATGACTGGAAAGCCCAGCAGGATGGAGGATGGAGTCCTTCCCAGCAGGCCTAACAAAGGATGATGGAGGATGTATTCCCAGTTCCCCCCGCCCCAACCCTCTCAGAACCCTAAGTACATAGGGACACATGGAGTTGAAAAGTACAAGGATTAATCCTGGAAAGCCCAGGAGGATGGAGGATGGAGTCCTTCCCGGCAGATATAAGAAAGGATGCTGGAGGTTGCCTTCCCAGTTCCCCCACCCCAACCCACTCAGAGCCCTAAGTACATAGGGGCACATGGAGTTGAAAAGCACAAGGATTAATCCTGGAAAGCCCAGGAGGATGCAGGATGGAGTCCTTCCTGGCAGGCCTAACAAAGGATGCTGGAGGATTCCTTCCCCGTTCCCCCGCCCCAACCCACTTAGAAACGCTAGGTACATAGGGGCACATGGAGCTGAAAAGCACATGGATAAATGACTGGAAAGCCCAGCAGGATGGAGGATGGAGTCCTTCCCGGCAGGCCTAACAAAGGCTGCTGGAGTGGAGGATGCCGTCCCAGTTCCCCCCACCCCGACCCACTCAGAAAGACTAAGTACATAGGGGCACATGGAGTTGAAAAGCACAAGGATTAATCCTGGAAAGCCTAGGAGGATGCAGGATGGAGTCCTTCCGGGCAGGCCTAACAAACGCTGCTGGAGTGGAGGATGCCGTCCCAGTTCCCCCCACCCCGACCCACTCAGAAAAACTAAGTACATAGGGGCACATGGAGTTGAAAAGCACATGGACAAATGACTGGAAAGCCCAGCAGGATGGAGGATGGAGTCCTTCCCGGCAGGCCTAACAAAGATTGATAGAGGATGCATTCCCAGTTCCCCCGCCCCAACCCTCTCAGAAACACTAAGTACATAGGGGCACATGGAGTTGAAATTCACATGGATTAATCCTGGAAAGCCCAGGAGGATGGAGGATGGAATCCTTCCTGGCAGGCCTAACAAAGGATCAGGGAGGATGCATTCCCAGTTCCCCCACCCCAACCCTCTCAGAAACACGAAGTACATAGGGGCACATGGAGTTGAAAAGCACGTCGATTAATCCTGGAAAGCCCAGGAGGATGGAGGATGGAGTCCTTCCTGGCAGTCCTGACAAAGGCTGGTGGAGGATGCATTCCCGTTCCCCAGCCCCAACGCACTCAGAAAGACTCAGTATATAGGGGCACATGGAGTTGAAAAGCACATGGATAAATGACTGGAAAGCCCAAGAGGATGGAGGATGGAGTCCTTCCCTGCAGGCGTGACAAAGGCTGCTGGAGTGGAGGATGCCTTCCCAGTTCCCCCCAACCCGACCCACTCAGAAAGACTAAGTACATGGGGGCACATGGAGTTGAAAAGCAAAAGGATTAATCCTGGAAAGCCTAGGATGTTGCAAGATGGAGTCCTTCCCAGCAGGCCTAACAAAGGCTGCTGGAGTGGAGGATGCCTTCCCAGTTCCCCCCACCCCGACCCACTCAGAAAGACTAAGTACATAGGGGCACATGGAGTTGAAAAGCACAAGGATTAATCCTGGAAAGCCGAAGAGGATGGAGGATGGAATCCTTCCCGGCAGGCCTAACAAAGGCTGCTGGAGTGGAGGATGTCTTCCCAGTTCCCCCACCCTGACCCACTCAGAAACGCTAGGTACATAGGGACACATGGAGTTGAAAAGCACATGGATTAATCCTGGAAACCCCAGGAGGATGGAGGATGGAGTCCTTCCCGGCAGGCCTAACAAAGGATGATGGAGTGGAGGATGCCTTCCCAGTTCCCCCCCACCCACCCATTCAGAAAGACTAAGTACATAGGGGCACATGGAGTTGAAAAGCAAAAGGATTAATCCTGGAAAGCCTAGGAGGATGCAGGATGGAGTCCTTCCCAGCAGGCCTAACAAAGGCTGCTGGAGTGGAGGATGCCTTCCCAGTTCCCCCCACCCCGACCCACTCAGAAAGACTAAGTACATAGGGGCACATGGAGTTGAAAAGCACGTGGATATATGACTGGAAAGCCCAGCAGGATGGAGGATGGAGTCCTTCCTGGCAGTCCTGACAAAGGCTGGTGGAGGATGCCTTCCCGTTCCCCAGCCCCAACCCACTCAGAAAGACTAAGTACATAGGGGCACATGGAGTTGAAAAGCACATGGATAAATGACTGGAAAGCCCAGCAGGATGGAGGATGGAGTCCTTCCCAGCAGGCCTAACAAAGGCTGCTGGAGTGGAGGATGCCGTCCCAGTTCCCCCCACCCCGACCCACTCAGAAAGTCTAAGTACATAGGGGCACATGGAGTTGAAAAGCACATGGATTAATCCTGGAAAGCCGAGGAGGATGGAGGATGGAATCCTTCCTGGCAGGCCTAACAAAGGCTGCTGGAGTGGAGGATGCCTTCCCAGTTCCCCCACCCTGACCCACTCAGAAATGGTAGGTACATAGGGACACATGGAGTTGAAAAGCACATGGATTAATCCTGGAAAGCCCAGGAGGATGGAAGATGGAGTCCTTCCCGGCAGGCCTAACAAAGGATGATGGAGGATGCATTCCCAGTTCCCCCGCCCCACCCTCTCAGAAACACTAAGTACATAGGGACACATGGATTTGAAATGCACATGGATTTGAAATGCACATGGATTAATCTTGGAATGCCCAGAAGGACGGAGTATGGAGTCCTTCCCGGAAGGCCTAAAAAGGATGCTGGAGGATACCTTCCCAGTTCCCCCCGCCCCAACCCACTCAGGAACTCTAAATGCATAGGGGCACATGGAGATGAAAAGCGCAGATATTAATCCTGGAAAGCCCAGGAGGATGGAGGATGGAGTCCTTCCCGGCAGGCCTGAGAAAGCCTGCTGGAGAATGCATTCCCAGTTCCCCCGCCCCAACCCTCTCAGAAACACTAAGTACATAGGGGCACATGGAGTTGAAAAGCACATGGATTAATCCTGGAAAGCCCAAGAGGATGGAGAATGGAGTCCTTCCCTGCAGGCGTAACAAAGGCTGCTGGAGTGGAGGATGCCTTCCCAGTTCCCCCCACCCCGACCCACTCAGAAAGACTAAGTACATAGGGGCACATGGAGTAGAAAAGCAAAAGGATTAATCCTGGAAAGCCTAGGAGGATGCAGGATGGAGTCCTTCCCAGCAGGCCTAACAAAGGCTGCTGGAGTGGAGGATGTCTTCCCAGTTCCCCCACCCTGACCCACTCAGAAACGCTAGGTACATAGGGACACATGGAGTTGAAAAGCACATGGATTAATCCTGGAAGCCCCAGGAGGATGGAGGATGGAGTCCTTCCCGGCAGGCCTAACAAAGTATGATGAAGGATGTATTCCCAGTTCCCCCCGCCCCAACCCTCTCAGAACCCAAAGTACATAGGGACACATAGAGTTGAGAAGCACAAGGATTAATCCTGGAAAGCCCAGCAGGATGGAGGATGGAATCCTTCCCGGCAGGCCTAACAAAGGCTGCTGGAGTGGAAGATGCCTTCCCAGTTCCCCCACCCTGACCCACTCAGAAATGGTAGGTACATAGGGACACATGGAGTTGAAAAGCACATGGATTAATCCTGGAAAGCCCAGGAGGATGTAGGATGGAGTCCTTCCCCGAAGGCCTAACAAAGGATGCTGGTGGATGCCTTCCCAGTTCGCCCCACCCCGACCCACTCAGAAACACAAAGTACATAGGGGCACATGGAGTTGAAAAGTACATGGATTAATCTTGTAAAGCTGAGGAGGATGGAGGATGGCGTCCTTACCGGAAGGCCTGACAAAGGCTGCTGGAGGATGCCTTCCCAGTTCCCCCGCCCTAACCCACTCAGAAACACTAAGTACATCGGGGCACATGGAGTTGAATAGCACGTCGATTAATCCTGGAATGCCCAAGAGGATGGAGGATGGAGTCTTTCCTGTCAGGACTGACAAAGGTTGCTGGAGTGGAGGATGCCTTCCCAGTTCCCCCCACTCCAACCCCCTCAGAACCTTAACTACATAGGGGCACATGGTGTTGAAAAGCACAAGGATTAATCCTGGAAAGCCCAGGAGGATGGTGGATGGAGTCCTTCCCGGCAGGCCTAACAAAGGCTGCTGGAGTGGAGGATGCCTTCCCAGTTCCCCCACCCCAACCCACTCAGAGCCCTAAGTACATAGCGGCACATGGAGTTGAAAAGCACGTCGATTAATCCTGGAAAGCCCAGGAGGATGGAGGATGGAGTCCTTCCCGGCAGGCCTAACAAAGATTGATAGAGGATGCATTCCCAGTTCCCCCGCCCCAACCCTCTCAGAAACACTAAGTACATAGGGGCACATGGAGTTGAAATTCACATGGATTAATCCTGGAAAGCCCAGGAGGATGGAGGATGGAATCCTTCCTGGCAGGCCTAACAAAGGATGAGGGAGGATGCATTCCCAGTTCCCCCGCCCCAACCCACTCAGAAAGACTAAGTACATAGGGGCACATGGAGTTGAAAAGCACATGGATAAATGACTGGAAAGCCCAGCAGGATGGAGGATGGAGTCCTTCCCAGCAGGCCTAACAAAGGCTGCTGGAGTGGAGGATGCCGTCCCAGTTCCCCCCACCCCGACCCACTCAGAAAGACGAAGTACATAGGGGCACATAGAGTTGAAAAGCACATGGATTAATCCTGGAAAGCCCAAGAGGATGGAGAATGGAGTCCTTCCCTGCAGGCGTAACAAAGGCTGCTGGAGTGGAGGATGCCTTCCCAGTTCCCCCCACCCCGACCGACTCAGAAAGACTAAGTACATAGGGGCACATAGAGTTGAAAAGCACAAGGATTAATCCTGGAAAGCCGAAGAGGATGGAAGATGGAATCCTTCCCGGCAGGCCTAACAAAGGCTGCTGGAGTGGAGGATGTCTTCCCAGTTCCCCCACCCTGGCCCACTCAGAAACGCTAGGTACATAGGGACACATGGAGTTGAAAAGCACATGGATTAATCCTGGAAACCCCAGGAGGATGGAGGAAGGAGTCCTTCCTGGCAGGCCTAACAAAGGATGATGGAGGATGTATTCCCAGTTCCCCCCGCCCCAACCCTCTCAGAACACTAAGTACATAGGGACACATGGAGTTGAAAAGCACAAGGATTAATCCTGGAAAGCCCAGGAGGATGGAGGATGGAGTCCTTCCCGGCAGATATAAGAAAGGATGCTGGAGGTTGCCTTCCCAGTTCCCCCACCCCAACCCACTCAGAGCCCTAAGTACATAGGGGCACATGGAGTTGGAAAGCACAAGGATTAATCCTGGAAAGCCCAGGAGGCTGCAGGATGGAGTCCTTCCTGGCAGGCCTAACAAAGGATGCTGGAGGATTCCTTCCCCGTTCCCCTGCCCCAACCCACTCAGAAACACTAAATACATAGGGGCACATGGAGTTGAAAAGCACATGGATTAATCCTGGAAAGCCGAGGAGGATGGAATCCTTCCCGGCAGGCCTAACAAAGGCTGCTGGAGTGGAGGATGCCTTCCCAGTTCCCCCACTCTGACCCACTTAGAAATGGTAGGTACATAGGGACACATGGAGTTGAAAAGCACATGGATTAATCCTGGAAAGCCCAGGAGGATGGAGTCCTTCCTGGCAGGCCTAAAAAAGCCTGCTCGAGTGGAGGATGCCTTCTAGTTGCCCCCACCCGGACCCACTCAGAAAAAATAAGTTCATAGGGGCACATGGAGTTGAAGAGAACAGGCATTAATCCTGGAGAGCCAAGGAAGATGGAGGATGGAGTCCTTCCCGGCAGTCCTAACAAAGGCTGCTGGTCTGGAGGATGCCTTCCCCGTTCCCCCCAACCCAACCCACTCAGAGCCCTAAGTACATAGGGGCACATGGAATTGAAAAGCACATGGATTAATCCTGGAAAGCCCAGGAGGATGGAAGATGGAGTCCTTCCCGGCAGGCCTAACAAAGGATGATGGAGGATGCATTCCCAGTTCCCCCGCCCCACCCTCTCAGAAACACTAAGTACATAGGGGCACATGGAGTTGAAATGCACATGGATTAATGTTGGAATGCCCAGAAGGATGGAGTATGGAGTCCTTCCCATTAGGCCTAAAAAGGATGCTGGAGGATACCTTCCCAGTTCCCCCCGCCCCAACCCACTCAGGAACTCTAAATGCATAGGGGCACATGGAGATGAAAAGCACAGATATTAATCCTGGAAAGCCCACGGGGATGGAAGATGGAGTCCTTCCCGGCAGGCCTGACAAAGGCTGCTGGAGGATGCCTTCCCAGTTCCCCCGCCCTAACCCACTCAGAAACACTAAGTACATCGGGGCACATGGAGTTGAATAGCACGTCGATTAATCCTGGAATGCCCAAAAGGATGGAGGATGGAGTCTTTCCTGTCAGGACTGACAAAGGTTGCTGGAGTGAAGGATGCCTTCCCACTTCCCCCCACCCCGACCCACTCAGAAACACTAAGTACACAGGGGCACATGGAGTTGAAAAGCACATGGATTAATCCTGGAAAGCCCAGGAGGATGGAGGATGGAGTCCTTCCCGGCAGGTCTGAGAAAGGATGCTGGAGGATTCCTTCCCCATTCTCAAGCGCCAACCTACTCAGAAAGGCTAAGTACATAGGGGCACATGGAGTTGAAAAGCACATGGATTAATCCTGGAAAGCCCAAGAGGATGGAGAATGGAGTCCTTCCTGGCAGGCCAAACAATGGCGGATGGAGTGGAGGATGCTGTCACAGGTCCTCCCACCCTGACCCACTCAGAAACACTAGGTACATAGGAACACATGCAGTTGAAAAGGACATGGATTAATCCTGGAAAGCGCAGGAGGAGGGAGGATGGAATCCTTTCCGGCAGGCCTAATAAAGGCTGCTGGAGTGGAGGATGCCTTCGCGTTCCCCTGCCCCAACCCACTCAGAAAAACAAAGAACATAGGGGCACATGGAGTTGAAAAGTACATAGATTAATCCTGGAAAGCCCAGGAGGATGGAGGATGGAGTCCTTCCAGGCAGGTCTAACAATGGCTGAGGGAGTGGAGGATGCCTTCCCAGTTCCCCCCACCCCGACCCACTCAGAAAAACTAAGTACATAGGGGCACATGGAGTTGAAAAGCACATGGACAAATGACTGGAAAGCCCAGCAGGATGGAGGATGGAGTCCTTCCCGGCAGGCCTAACAAAGATTGATAGAGGATGCATTCCCAGTTCCCCCGCCCCAACCCTCTCAGAAACACTAAGTACATAGGGGCACATGGAGTTGAAATTCACATGGATTAATCCTGGAAAGCCCAGGAGGATGGAGGATGGAATCCTTCCTGGCAGGCCTAACAAAGGATCAGGGAGGATGCATTCCCAGTTCCCCCACCCCAACCCTCTCAGAAACACGAAGTACATAGGGGCACATGGAGTTGAAAAGCACGTCGATTAATCCTGGAAAGCCCAGGAGGATGGAGGATGGAGTCCTTCCTGGCAGTCCTGACAAAGGCTGGTGGAGGATGCCTTCCCGTTCCCCAGCCCCAACGCACTCAGAAAGACTCAGTATATAGGGGCACATGGAGTTGAAAAGCACATGGATAAATGACTGGAAAGCCCAAGAGGATGGAGGATGGAGTCCTTCCCTGCAGGCGTGACAAAGGCTGCTGGAGTGGAGGATGCCTTCCCAGTTCCCCCCAACCCGACCCACTCAGAAAGACTAAGTACATGGGGGCACATGGAGTTGAAAAGCAAAAGGATTAATCCTGGAAAGCCTAGGATGTTGCAGGATGGAGTCCGTCCCAGCAGGCCTAACAAAGGCTGCTGGAGTGGAGGATGCCTTCCCAGTTCCCCCCACCCCGACCCACTCAGAAAGACTAAGTACATAGGGGCACATGGAGTTGAAAAGCACATGGATTAATCCTGGAAACCCCAGGAGGATGGAGGATGGAGTCCTTCCCGGCAGGCCTAACAAAGGATGATGGAGTGGAGGATGCCTTCCCAGTTCCCCCCTGTTGCACAAAATGCTAGTTTCGCCCCCTGGAGGCTAGTCCAATTTGCCCCAAAGAGGAGAGTCAACTTCAGGCTGGGTCCAACTGGATTTTATTGTTTGCAAACAGTTCGACAAAGGAGCTCACGCTCAAAGCAGAGTCGACCCTGGGCAACCTCCGCGCTACAGTTTTATCACTTAGCTTGCATTCCTCAGCCAGCGTGTCACTTTTGATTGGTTGCCAGCGGTTTGCTTGGCAACCTTATCTTAGGGTTACTGTCTGCTCATTCCAGGCATGCGCAGCTCTTACAGTACTATGTGCTGCTTAAGACACATACAATGGCTTTTAGGTTACATTTTTACTACAATTCCCCCCTCAAAAGGCTTTTCTCAAATTTATACTCTCTTTGGTCCAGCGGTGGACTACGCACTTAAAGGCGCAAACTATTATTGCCGTGGCATTGACGGTTTTCTCTAAACAGCAAGTGAGGCCTGGGACGCCTTTGTTCTAGCTACTAGAATGCTGACAACAAAAACACTTTTTTTTTGAACTTTTGGAACTCAGTATTGTTCCGTTCATCAGGAACCCTTGAGACGAGAGCACCCTCTTTCTGTAGAGCTACTTGAGTCCTTTCAGGGGTTCATTATTCCAACGGTGACCTTCAGGTGGGTCAGCTTCCGGTGTGACCCTCTCTGGTGCAGGTGATGCTTTTATTCAGTGTGATGAATCCACTTCTTTTCTTTGGCGACTTTCATAGCAATGGAAGTGGTAAGTAGGATCTGAAACAGACCCTTCTGCGTCTTGGTAGGTGGTTCATCTTTCTAGGACTGGATTAGCACCCAATCGCTGGGATTGAGATTATGCACTGGAGCATCTAAAGGCCAGGATTGGTGCGGTGTCGCAAACCTGTGAAAACAAAACAGACTGCAAAGCAGTAACATAACCTTGAATCTTAAAACTTTTAGTTTTAAATTCACATTTAAGCTATCAGCCATAGGTAATATTCGAGGTGGGCACTTATGGAACGTTTAAAAGGTGTCAATTTAATACTTCCCTTGGGGGCGCACCATACTCGAGTCAAGGTGATTGGCAAGGCCTGTGGCCTTTCAACTTAATCTTTTAACAAATTTTAATGAGCATTGTCTTTAAGGTGCGGTTCATCTTCTCAACGTGACTTGTGGATTGAGGTTTCCAAGGGGGGTGTAGCTTCTAGTTAGTTTGTTATGCCTGGGCCACTACTTGCGTCACTTGTCCAACAAAATGGGGCCCCTGATTTGATTCACCCTCTTTAGGTAACAAGAGCTTAGGGATTACTTTTTAACAGGATCTTGGCTACTGTCTGAGCGGTGCAGTCAATTGCTTTTATCATTACTAGCAGGTACCGATAGCCATGAGTCTGGGGCAACTCTGAAAAGTCAATTTGAAATCTCTGAAAAGGATAGTAAGCGCATGGGCGACTTCTCATTTGAGCTGGGGGCTCAAACATCTTTGAATCATTTTTGAGGCACAAAAGGGCAGTCAGCCACTGCTCTCAGGTCTTGGTCTAACCTGAAGGAGGTGCTATTTGCCTCGGGCGCACCTAAAATTGGGGTGTTAAAGGGGGACGATCCCTTTATTAGCTAACCATAATTTTTGAACTTTTCAATGAGCGGCTTCAAGCCTGCACAGGTGGCTTTTTTCAGAGGATACTGCCTCACGCACACAGGGCTCTCCCTTTTTAAAGAAGATTTTAACTGGTGTCATGCATTTGCTCGGGCAGGGGTTCTGTCTGCCCACACACATGGATCAACATTCTCTAAAATCTCAGTCTCTTTGGCCTCTGACACAGTCTTGATTGCTTGAAAGGCCATTTGATAATTTGAGCCCTGCATTGCTGGCAGCTGTACTACAATCTGATTATCACTGAAGAAGATTTTAGCTTGCAGTTTTGTTAACAAGTCCCGCCCCAAGAGGGCAACCAGGTATGCAGATGAAACTACAAAGGCATGTTCCAGTATGTTATTTCCAGTCTTCGTGAGGAGGGGCTTACACAGGGATCATAGAAAATGTGGCTCCAGTATCTACTAGGGCTTTACAGTCCTCGCCACCAACCCTTACTTTTACCTTGGGATTCTCCCGAGCATTTGTTCGTAGGGTGGTGGCCCTTCAGCTAGACTCCCCCCCACTGGAGGACCCTGCCAGCATTTGGCAGCCTTCAGGGTGAGTCTCTTTTCTTTTTTCTTTCAGCTCTGGACAATCTTTCTTTTAATGTCTCTTCTCTCGGCAATACGCACATTTATTGAGCCTCGGTCGGCCCTTTCCTTTTCTGCCCCCCCCCCCAATCTGGTCGCTTCTCTGCTCTCAAGCTGCTGTTTATATCTCCGCCCATGGTGGCTGCCAGCATTGCCTTTTCCTTTTTCCAGGAATGGCACTTTTTTATGTGCTCTCATGTGCACCATAGCTCTAAAAACTTTATGATCTGGGGTCTGATAAGGCTAAAGCAGGCGGTGATATTAAGGCTTGCTTCAATTTAAGAAAAGCCTTTTTTTATTTTAATTGTCCACTTCTAGTGGGTAATACTTTTGTTAAAGCTTCATATGGGGGCTTCACCCCTTTTTATGGCTACTATAGCCTCCCTCTTGTAACAGGCACACTTATCTTTTGGCTTGCCTGTTCTGCAAATCATGTTTTAAATTCTCTGTGCCATGCACCAGTTTTAACTCTTTGTTTTCTCTGCAAGTTAGGCTGTTTGCCATTGCTTCGACAGAGACTTGCTTGCTTAGATCTTACTGATTTCAACGACACAAATTTGGAATAAGCTTTCTTTCTTTTTTTTTTAAGCCTTTTTGTCTGCTACTTTCTTCTGCCTTCTTTTATACCTTTTACATATCATTAAAATCTAACACCATGACTGGAAAACATTTGTTTTGTATAGTAGGGCATGGTGGAGCAGATCTAACCATTATACTGCTCCTCTGACTGCATGGTCAGGGCCCATCAAAATCAAGGGAAGGGCGTTCTCATATGTGGAAAGAGTTCCAAGCCACCATTTTTGCATCGGCAACTCCACACTGCATGAGTTTTGGCAGAGTGTCAGGTTTGCCTCTGAGCAAATGGAACGTCAGAACAGTTCAGATTTTGAGAAAGAGCTGGAACACATGGGGCAGGAACTTTCTTAGGCTTCAGAAACACAGCTGGGCTTAGAAGTATCACGGGAGAGTGGGGGACTCTCTCTCTCTCACCTCTTAAGTTAAGAGAATTTGCTACCCCCTTTTTAAAGGGAAACTAACTTTCGTAGTTTCTCTTTGAACTTTTTGAAGGCTGTTTCCTTTGTAGTCTATGAATCTCTAGAAATTTGTGTCTGTATGCTTCATTAGGGTAAATGAAATCAAAGCCTTGGAAATCATAGAATCATAGAATAGTAGGGTTGGAAGGGGCTTACAAGGCCATCGAGTCCAACCCCTTGCTTACTGCAGGAATCCAAATCAGAGCATCCCTGACAGATGGCTGTCCAGCCTCGTCTTGAATGCCTCCAGGGTGGGAGAGCCCACCACCTCCCCAGGTAATTGGTTCCATTGTCGTATTGCTCTAACAGTTAGGACGTTTCTCCTGATGTTCAGCCGGAATCCAGCTTCCTGTCACTTGAGCCCATTATTCCGTGTCCTGCACTCTGGGATTATTGAGAAGAGATCCTGGCCTTCCTCTCTGGGACAACCTTTTAAGTACTTGAAGAGTGCTATCAGATCTCCTCTCAGTCTTCTCTTTTCAAGGCTAAATATACCCAGTTCTTTCAGTCAAATGCAGCTTTTTATCTGAGTGTTGAAATCACAAATCAAACTGTACACTGAGCTGATCACAAACAAACACACAATCTACAACAACGGGAGTTTAAGGCTATGACAAGCCTCACAGTACTTTTTACGGCAAGTCTTTAACTGGCCAAAGTTCCAGTCCATGTGCAGAGTGCCTCTAACAAAGAAGGCTTTGGGCCATAAAGAAGGGATGCGTTTTAACAAAAGCTCTGTGTCTCTTCATCAGTTCGAATGGGGAAGGTGTAACCTTACACCTCTTCTAGATTCCTCCACAGGTAAGAACAGAGCAGTGCTGCTCAGCTTTCCAGCTGTGATGCTTTTTTTTTTTGCAAATCTCACTCTTTTGTCAGGTCCTGACAGACACCTTCCAGCTTCTCTGCTTGCTAAGGCTAAACCAGCCACGGCGAAGGGGGGTTAGGCAAGTCCCCCTTGGCTCTGCTCTGAGCAGGCTGACAGAGATAAGCTCACACAGACCCTGATATTTTAAGAACTTGCTCTGTCTTTGTTTCTTGATTTTGCCACAGTCTTTAAGTCGTCAAACAAATCTCTTTCTTCAGAAGTTGCAACTTTTTCAACTGCTTTTGTTTCTTCTAACAAACTTGGATACGGTGGCAGACAAACTGTCTCTGGAGGGCCCCCTCCCTCCCCCAACAACCTCTCCTCCCAACCTAACAGGCCGAATCAGACCGGGGGGAGCTCAGGGCACCTTGGGCAGGGTCTCCCAGTCTTTAAGCTCCTTCCGTGGGGCTTGAATCGGGGGGAACAGGGGCTTTGGGCTTCACCTCGGAGCGTACCATCATGACTTTACAATATTGAACTTTATATTCAACCTTTTCTCACCTTCAGTGGATTTTGGTTGGCACTCATCCAAATGCTGATAACCTCACCTTCCCTGAGGCAAATTTATCTCTTACTACTTGATTCAGACACCACCCGGGGTCTCTTGCCCCTGTGGTCCTTTGCCAGTAACACATTTACACATTTACACTTCTGTAACTAAGGGGGATTCTTTCCGCACCAATTCAACCACCCATCAATATAGGCGAATTGATCCCATTGCCCATTATTCACCACATTTTTATATACAGCATTTACAAGATTTACACCAAAGGATCCTATGTCTGGCCAACTAATTCCAAATGCTGGCCAGTCCAATTGACAGTGTAACCAGCTTGCCTTTTGACATCTTAGTACACGGAGTCTGACAAACCTCAGACGCTTGACTTTGCTAAAGTTCTTTAGCATGCATCCCAAGGGAGTGGCAGAGCTTTCTAAACGGGAGCTACCCGCCCCCATTGTGCCTACCTCTATTTGAAACCATACACGGAGCCTGACAAACCTCCGACACTGACACGGAGTCTGACAAACCTCAGACGTTTACACAGAGTCTGACAAACCTCAGACGCTCCGAAGGCAACTCAAACAGAAAGACAGAAGGGAAATCAAGTACTTACTCTGCCCAACACCCTAGTGCCGTCTCTTCAGACCCATTCAGCCTGGTTGACTCAATCAATGGAGTCCACGCCTTTAACCTCCTGGGTGTCCCGACCCCCGTTCTCTGGTGCCGTGGCAGACCTCAAAGGCGGTCCGGCGCGCCCCACAGGCACCTTTGCCGGTTCTGTCGTTTGACCCCAGGGTGGTCCAAGGGACTCCTGAATGCTCGCCAGTTTGTAGCACAAAATGCTAGTTTCGCCCCCTGGAGGCTAGTCCAATTTGCCCCAAAGAGGAGAGTCCACTTCAGGCTGGGTCCAACTGGATTTTATTGTTTGCAAACAGTTCGACAAAGGAGCTCACGCTCAAAGCAGAGTCGACCCTGGGCAACCTCCGCGCCACAGTTTTATCACTTAGCTTGCATTCCTCAGCCAGCGTGTTACTTTTGATTGGTTGCCAGCGGTTTGCTTAGCAACCTTATCTTAGGGAAACTGTCTGCTCATTCCAGGCATGCGCAGCTCTTACAGTACTACGTGCTGCTTAAGACACATACAATGGCTTTTAGGTTACATTTTTACTACACCCCCACCCACCCATTCAGAAAGACTAAGTACATAGGGGCACATGGAGTTGAAAAGCAAAAGGATTAATCCTGGAAAGCCTAGGAGGATGCAGGATGGAGTCCTTCCCAGCAGGCCTAACAAAGGCTGCTGGAGTGGAGGATGCCTTCCCAGTTCCCCCCACCCCGACCCACTCAGAAAGACTAAGTACATAGGGGCACATGGAGTTGAAAAGCACGTGGATATATGACTGGAAAGCCCAGCAGGATGGAGGATGGAGTCCTTCCTGGCAGTCCTGACAAAGGCTGGTGGAGGATGCCTTCCCGTTCCCCAGCCCCAACCCACTCAGAAAGACTAAGTACATAGGGGCACATGGAGTTGAAAAGCACATGGATAAATGACTGGAAAGCCCAGCAGGATGGAGGATGGAGTCCTTCCCAGCAGGCCTAACAAAGGCTGCTAGAGTGGAGGATGCCGTCCCAGTTCCCCCCACCCCGACCCACTCAGAAAGACTAAGTACATAGGGGCACATAGAGTTGAAAAGCACATGGATTAATCCTGGAAAGCCCAAGAGGATGGAGAATGGAGTCCTTCCCTGCAGGCGTAACAAAGGCTGCTGGAGTGGAGGATGCCTTCCCAGTTCCCCCCACCCCGACCCACTCAGAAAGACTAAGTACATAGGGGCACATGGAGTAGAAAAGCAAAAGGATTAATCCTGGAAAGCCTAGGAGGATGCAGGATGGAGTCCTTCCCAGCAGGCCTAACAAAGGCTGCTGGAGTGGAGGATGCCTTCCCAGTTCCCCCCACCCCGACCCACTCAGAAAGACTAAGTACATAGGGGCACATGGAGTTGAAAAGCACAAGGATTAATCCTGGAAAGCCCAAGAGGATGGAGAATGGAGTCCTTCCCTGCAGGCGTAACAAAGGCTGCTGGAGTGGAGGATGCCTTCCCAGTTCCCCCCACCCCGACCCACTCAGAAAGACTAAGTACATAGGGGCACATGGAGTAGAAAAGCAAAAGGATTAATCCTGGAAAGCCTAGGAGGATGCAGGATGGAGTCCTTCCCAGCAGGCCTAACAAAGGCTGCTGGAGTGGAGGATGCCTTCCCAGTTCCCCCCACCCCGACCCACTCAGAAAGACTAAGTACATAGGGGCACATGGAGTTGAAAAGCACAAGGATTAATCCTGGAAAGCCGAAGAGGATGGAGGATGGAATCCTTCCCGGCAGGCCTAACAAAGGCTGCTGGAGTGGAGGATGTCTTCTCAGTTCCCCCACCCTGACCCACTCAGAAACGCTAGGTACATAGGGACACATGGAGTTGAAAAGCACATGGATTAATCCTGGAAGCCCCAGGAGGATGGAGGATGGAGTCCTTCCCGGCAGGCCTAACAAAGTATGATGAAGGATGTATTCCCAGTTCCCCCCGCCCCAACCCTCTCAGAACCCTAAGTACATAGGGACACATAGATTTGAGAAGCACAAGGATTAATCCTGGAAAGCCCAGCAGGATGGAGGATGGAATCCTTCCCGGCAGGCCTAACAAAGGCTGCTGGAGTGGAAGATGCCTTCCCAGTTCCCCCACCCTGACCCACTCAGAAATGGTAGGTACATAGGGACACATGGAGTTGAAAAGCACATGGATTAATCCTGGAAAGCCCAGGAGGATGTAGGATGGAGTCCTTCCCCGAAGGCCTAACAAAGGATGCTGGTGGATGCCTTCCCAGTTCGCCCCACCCCGACCCACTCAGAAACACAAAGTACATAGGGGCACATGGAGTTGAAAAGTACATGGATTAATCTTGTAAAGCTGAGGAGGATGGAGGATGGCGTCCTTACCGGAAGGCCTGACAAAGGCTGCTGGAGGATGCCTTCCCAGTTCCCCCACCCTAACCCACTCAGAAACACTAAGTACATCGGGGCACATGGAGTTGAATAGCACGTCGATTAATCCTGGAATGCCCAAGAGGATGGAGGATGGAGTCTTTCCTGTCAGGACTGACAAAGGTTGCTGGAGTGGAGGATGCCTTCCCAGTTCCCCCCACCCCAACCCCCTCAGAACCTTAACTACATAGGGGCACATGGTGTTGAAAAGCACAAGGATTAATCCTGGAAAGCCCAGGAGGATGGTGGATGGAGTCCTTCCCGGCAGGCCTAACAAAGGCTGCTGGAGTGGAGGATGCCTTCCCAGTTCCCCCACCCCAACCCACTCAGAGCCCTAAGTACATAGCGGCACATGGACTTGAAAAGCACGTCGATTAATCCTGGAAAGCCCAGGAGGATGGAGGATGGAGTCCTTCCCGGCAGGCCTAACAAAGATTGATAGAGGATGCATTCCCAGTTCCCCCGCCCCAACCCTCTCAGAAACACTAAGTACATAGGGGCACATGGAGTTGAAATTCACATGGATTAATCCTGGAAAGCCCAGGAGGATGGAGGATGGAGTCCCTCCCAGCAGGCCTAACAAAGGCTGCTGGAGTGGAGGATGCCGTCCCAGTTCCCCCCACCCCGACCCACTCAGAAAGACGAAGTACATAGGGGCACATAGAGTTGAAAAGCACATGGATTAATCCTGGAAAGCCCAAGAGGATGGAGAATGGAGTCCTTCCCTGCAGGCGTAACAAAGGCTGCTGGAGTGGAGGATGTCTTCCCAGTTCCCCCACCCTGACCCACTCAGAAACGCTAGGTACATAGGGACACATGGAGTTGAAAAGCACATGGATTAATCCTGGAAACCCCAGGAGGATGGAGGAAGGAGTCCTTCCCGGCAGGCCTAACAAAGGATGATGGAGGATGTATTCCCAGTTCCCCCCGCCCCAACCCTCTCAGAACACTAAGTACATAGGGACACATGGAGTTGAAAAGCACAAGGATTAATCCTGGAAAGCCCAGGAGGATGGAGGATGGAGTCCTTCCCGGCAGATATAAGAAAGGATGCTGGAGGTTGCCTTCCCAGTTCCCCCACCCCAACCGACTCAGAGCCCTAAGTACATAGGGGCACATGGAGTTGGAAAGCACAAGGATTAATCCTGGAAAGCCCAGGAGGCTGCAGGATGGAGTCCTTCCTGGCAGGCCTAACAAAGGATGCTGGAGGATTCCTTCCCCGTTCCCCCGCCCCAACCCACTCAGAAACACTAAATACATAGGGGCACATGGAGTTGAAAAGCACATGGATTAATCCTGGAAAGCCGAGGAGGATGGAATCCTTCCCGGCAGGCCTAACAAAGGCTGCTGGAGTGGAGGATGCCTTCCCAGTTCCCCCACTCTGACCCACTTAGAAATGGTAGGTACATAGGGACACATGGAGTTGAAAAGCACATGGATTAATCCTGGAAGGCCCAGGAGGATGGAGTCCTTCATGGCAGGCCTAAAAAAGCCTGCTCGAGTGGAGGATGCCTTCTAGTTGCCCCCACCCGGACCCACTCAGAAAAAATAAGTTCATAGGGGCACATGGAGTTGAAAAGAACAGGGATTAATCCTGGAGAGCCAAGGAAGATGGAGGATGGAGTCCTTCCCGGCAGTCCTAACAAAGGCTGCTGGTCTGGAGGATGCCTTCCCCGTTCCCCCCAACCCAACCCACTCAGAGCCCTAAGTACATAGGGACACATGGAGTTGAAAAGCACATGGATTAATCCTGGAAAGCCCAGGAGGATGGAAGATGGAGTCCTTCCCGGCAGGCCTAACAAAGGATGATGGAGGATGCATTCCCAGTTCCCCCGCCCCACCCTCTCAGAAACACTAAGTACATAGGGGCACATGGAGTTGAAATGCACATGGATTAATGTTGGAATGCCCAGAAGGATGGAGTATGGAGTCCTTCCCATTAGGCCTAAAAAGGATGCTGGAGGATACCTTCCCAGTTCCCCCCGCCCCAACCCACTCAGGAACTCTAAATGCATAGGGGCACATGGAGATGAAAAGCACAGATATTAATCCTGGAAAGCCCAGGGGGATGGAAGATGGAGTCCTTCCCGGCAGGCCTGACAAAGGCTGCTGGAGGATGCCTTCCCAGTTCCCCCGCCCTAACCCACTCAGAAACACTAAGTACATCGGGGCACATGGAGTTGAATAGCACGTCGATTAATCCTGGAATGCCCAAGAGGATGGAGGATGGAGTCTTTCCTGTCAGGACTGACAAAGGTTGCTGGAGTGAAGGATGCCTTCCCACTTCCCCCCACCCCGACCCACTCAGAAACACTAAGTACACAGGGGCACATGGAGTTGAAAAGCACATGGATTAATCCTGGAAAGCCCAGGAGGATGGAGGATGGAGTCCTTCCCGGCAGGTCTGAGAAAGGATGCTGGAGGATGCCTTCCCCATTCTCAAGCGCCAACCTACTCAGAAAGGCTAAGTACATAGGGGCACATGGAGTTGAAAAGCACATGGATTAATCCTGGAAAGCCCAAGAGGATGGAGAATGGAGTCCTTCCTGGCAGGCCAAACAATGGCGGATGGAGTGGAGGATGCTGTCACAGGTCCTCCCACCCTGACCCACTCAGAAACACTAGGTACATAGGAACACATGCAGTTGAAAAGGACATGGATTAATCCTGGAAAGCGCAGGAGGAGGGAGGATGGAATCCTTCCCGGCAGGCCTAATAAAGGCTGCTGGAGTGGAGGATGCCTTCGCGTTCCCCTGCCCCAACCCACTCAGAAAAACAAAGAACATAGGGGCACATGGAGTTGAAAAGTACATAGATTAATCCTGGAAAGCCCAGGAGGATGGAGGATGGAGTCCTTCCAGGCAGGTCTAACAATGGCTGAGGGAGTGGAGGATACTGTCCCAGGTCCCCCATCCCTGACCCACTCAGAAACACTAGGTACATAGGGACACATGCAGTTGAAAAGGACATGGATTAATCCTGGAAAGCGCAGGAGGATGGAGGACGGAACCCTTCCTGTCAGGACTGACAAAGGTTGCTGGAGTGGAGGATGCCTTCCCAGTTCCCCCCACCCCAACCCCCTCAGAACCTTAACTACATAGGGGCACATGGTGTTGAAAAGCACAAGGATTAATCCTGGAAAGCCCAGGAGGATGGTGGATGGAGTCCTTCCCGGCAGGCCTAACAAAGGCTGCTGGAGTGGAGGATGCCTTCCCAGTTCCCCCACCCCAACCCACTCAGAACCTTAACTACATAGGGGCACATGGAGTTGAAAAGCACGTCGATTAATCCTGGAAAGCCCAGGAGGATGGAGGAAGGAGTCCTTCCCGGCAGGCCTAACAAAGGATGATGGAGGATGTATTCCCAGTTCCCCCCGCCCCAACCCTCTCAGAACACTAAGTACATAGGGGCACATGGAGTTGAAATTCACATGGATTAATCCTGGAAAGCCCAGGAGGATGGAGGATGGAATCCTTCCTGTCAGGCCTAACAAAGGATGAGGGAGGATGCAATCCCAGTTCCCCCGCCCCAACCCTCTCAGAAACACTAAGTACATAGGGGCACATGGAGTTGAAAAGCACGTGGATAAATGACTGGAAAGCCCAGGAGGATGGAGGATGGAGTCCTTCCTGGCAGTCCTGACAAAGGCTGGTGGAGGATGCCTTCCCGTTCCCCAGCCCCAACCCACTCAGAAAGACTAAGTACATAGGGGCACATGGAGTTGAAAAGCACATGGATTAATCCTGGAAAGCCCAAGAGGATGGAGGATGGAGTCCTTCCCAGCAGGCCTAACAAAGGCTGCTGGAGTGGAGGATGCCTTCCCAGTTCCCCCCACCCCGACCCACTCAGAAAGACTAAGAACATAGGGTCACATGGAGTTGAAAAGCACAAGGATTAATCCTGGAAAGCCTAGGAGGATGCAGGATGGAGTCCTTCCCGGCAGGCCTAACAAAGGCTGCTGGAGTAGAGGATGCCTTCCCAGTTCCCCCCACCCCGACCCACTCAGAAAGACTAAGTACATAGGGGCACATGGAGTTGAAAAGCACGTGGATAAATGACTGGAAAGCCCAGCAGGATGGAGGATGGAGTCCTTCCTGGAAGGCCTAACAAAGGATGATGGAGTGGAGGATGCCGTCCCAGTTCCCCCCACCCCGACCCACTCAGAAAGACGAAGTACATAGGGGCACATAGAGTTGAAAAGCACATGGATTAATCCTGGAAAGCCCAAGAGGATGGAGAATGGAGTCCTTCCCTGCAGGCGTAACAAAGCCTGCTGGAGTGGAGGATGCCTTCCCAGTTCCCCCCACCCCGACCGACTCAGAAAGACTAAGTACATAGGGGCACATGGAGTTGAAAAGCACAAGGATTAATCCTGGAAAGCCGAAGAGGATGGAGGATGGAGTCCTTCCCGGCAGGCCTAACAAAGGATGATGGAGGATGTATTCCCAGTTCCCCCCGCCCCAACCCTCTCAGAACCCTAAGTACATAGGGACACATGGAGTTGAGAAGCACAAGGATTAATCCTGGAAAGCCCAGGAGGATGGAGGATGGAGTCCTTCCCGGCAGATATAAGAAAGGATGCTGGAGGTTGCCTTCCCAGTTCCCCCACCCCAACCCACTCAGAGCCCTAAGTACATAGGGGCACATGGAGTTGAAAAGCACAAGGATTAATCCTGGAAAGCCCAGGAGGATGGAGTCCTTCCTGGCTGGCCTAAAAAAGCCTGCTCGAGTGGAGGATGCCTTCTAGTTGCCCCCACCCCGACCCACTCAGAAAAAATAAGTTCATAGGGGCACATGGAGTTGAAAAGAACAGGGATTAATCCTGGAGAGCCAAGGAAGATGGAGGATGGAGTCCTTCCCGGCAGTCCTAACAAAGGCTGCTGGTCTGGAGGATGCCTTCCCCGTTCCCCCCAACCCAACCCTCTCAGAGCCCTAAGTACATAGGGGCACATGGAATTGAAAAGCACATGGATTAATCCTGGAAAGCCCAGGAGGATGGAAGATGGAGTCCTTCCCGGCAGGCCTAACAAAGGATGATGGAGGATGCATTCCCAGTTCCCCCGCCCCACCCTCTCAGAAACACTAAGTACATAGGGGCACATGGATTTGAAATGCACATGGATTTGAAATGCACATGGATTAATCTTGGAATGCCCAGAAGGACGGAGTATGGAGTCCTTCCCGGAAGGCCTAAAAAGGATGCTGGAGGATACCTTCCCAGTTCCCCCCGCCCCAACCCACTCAGGAACTCTAAATGCATAGGGGCACATGGAGATGAAAAGCGCAGATATTAATCCTGGAAAGCCCAGGAGGATGGAGGATGGAGTCCTTCCCGGAAGGCCTGAGAAAGCCTGCTGGAGAATGCCTTCCCAGTTCCCCCGCCGCAACCCACTCAAAAACACTAAGTACATGGGGGCACATGGAGTTGAATAGCACGTCGATTAATCCTGGAAAGCCCAGGAGGATGGAGGATGGAGTCCTTCCCGGCAGGCCTGACAAAGGCTGCTGGAGGATGCCTTCCCAGTTCCCCCGCCCTAACCCACTCAGAAACACTAAGTCCATCGGGGCACATGGAGTTGAATAGCACGTCGATTAATCCTGGAATGCCCAAGAGGATGGAGGATGGAGTCTTTCCTGTCAGGACTGACAAAGGTTGCTGGAGTGGAGGATGCCTTCCCAGTTCCCCCCACCCCAACCCCCTCAGAACCTTAACTACATAGGGGCACATGGTGTTGAAAAGCACAAGGATTAATCCTGGAAAGCCCAGGAGGATGGTGGATGGAGTCCTTCCCGGCAGGCCTAACAAAGGCTGCTGGAGTGGAGGATGCCTTCCCAGTTCCCCCAACCCCAACCCCCTCAGAACCTTAACTACATAGGGGCACATGGTGTTGAAAAGCACAAGGATTAATCCTGGAAAGCCCAGGAGGATGGTGGATGGAGTCCTTCCCGGCAGGCCTAACAAAGGCTGCTGGAGTGGAGGATGCCTTCCCAGTTCCCCCACACCAACCCACTCAGAGCCCTAAGTACATAGCGGCACATGGAGTTGAAAAGCACGTCGATTAATCCTGGACAGCCCAGGAGGATGGAGGATGGAGTCCTTCCCGGCATGCCTAACAAAGACTGATAGAGGATGCATTCCCAGTTCCCCCGCCCCAACCCTCTCAGAAACACTAAGTACATAGGGGCACATGGAGTTGAAATTCACATGGATTAATCCTGGAAAACCCAGGAGGATGGAGGATGGAGTCCTTCCCGGCAGGCCTAACAAAGGCTGCTGGAGTGGAGGATGTCTTCCCAGTTCCCCCACCCTGACCCACTCAGAAACGCTAGGTACATAGGGACACATGGAGTTGAAAAACACATGGATTAATCCTGGAAACCCCAGGAGGATGGAGGATGGAGTCCTTCCCGGCAGGCCTAACAAAGGATGATGGAGGATGTATTCCCAGTTCCCCCCGCCCCAACCCTCTCAGAACCCTAAGTACATAGGGACACATGGAGTTGAGAAGCACAAGGATTAATCCTGGAAAGCCCAGGAGGATGGAGGATGGAGTCCTTCCCGGCAGATATAAGAAAGGGTGCTGGAGGTTGCCTTCCCAGTTCCCCCACCCCAACCCACTTAGAGCTCTAAGTACATAGGGGCACATGGAGTTGAAAAGCACAAGGATTAATCCTGGAAAGCCCAGGAGGATGGTGGATGGAGTCCTTCCCGGCAGGCCTAACAAAGGCTGCTGGAGTGGAGGATGCCTTCCCAGTTCCCCCACCCCAACCCACTCAGAGCCCTAAGTACATAGCGGCACATGGAGTTGAAAAGCACGTCGATTAATCCTGGAAAGCCCAGGAGGATGGAGGATGGAGTCCTTCCTGGCAGTCCTGACAAAGGCTGGTGGAGGATGCCTTCCCGTTCCCCAGCCCCAACCCACTCAGAAAGACTAAGTACATAGGGGCACATGGAGTTGAAAAGCACATGGATAAATGACTGGAAAGCCCAGCAGGATGGAGGATGGAGTCCTTCCCAGCAGGCCTAACAAAGGCTGCTGGAGTGGAGGATGCCGTCCCAGTTCCCCCCACCCCGACCCACTCAGAAAGACGAAGTACATAGGGGCACATGGAGTTGAAAAGCACAAGGATTAATCCTGGAAAGTCGAAGAGGATGGAGGATGGAATCCTTCCCGGCAGGCCTAACAAAGGCTGCTGGAGTGGAGGATGTCTTCCCAGTTCCCCCACCATGACCCACTCAGAAACGCTAGGTACATAGTGACACATGGAGTTGAAAAGCACATGGATTAATCCTGGAAACCCCAGGAGGATGGAGGAAGGAGTCCTTCCCGGCAGGCCTAACAAAGGATGATGGAGGATGTATTCCCAGTTCCCCCCGCCCCAACCCTCTCAGAACCCTAAGTACATAGGGACACATGGAGTTGAAAAGCACAAGGATTAATCCTGGAAAGCCCAGGAGGATGGAGGATGGAGTCCTTCCCGGCAGATATAAGAAAGGATGCTGGAGGTTGCCTTCCCAGTTCCCCCACCCCACCCTCTCAGAAACACTAAGTACATAGGGGCACATGGATTTGAAATGCACATGGATTTGAAATGCACATGGATTAATCTTGGAATGCCCAGAAGGACGGAGTATGGAGTCCTTCCCGGCAGGCCTAAAAAGGATGCTGGAGGATACCTTCCCAGTTCCCCCCGCCCCAACCCACTCAGGAACTCTAAATGCATAGGGGCACATGGAGATGAAAAGCGCAGATATTAATCCTGGAAAGCCCAGGAGGATGGAGGATGGAGTCCTTCCCGGCAGGCCTGAGAAAGCCTGCTGGAGAATGCCTTCCCAGTTCCCCCGCCGCAACCCACTCAAAAACACTAAGTACATCGGGGCACATGGAGTTGAATAGCACGTCGATTAATCCTGGAAAGCCCTGGAGGATGGAGGATGGAGTCCTTCCCGGCAGGCCTGACAAAGGCTGCTGGAGGATGCCTTCCCAGTTCCCCCGCCCTAACCCACTCAGAAACATTAAGTACATCGGGGCACATGGAGTTGAATAGGACGTCGATGAATCCTGGAATGCCCAAGAGGTTGGAGGATGGAGTCTTTCCTGTCAGGACTGACAAAGGTTGCTGGAGTGGAGGATGCCTTCCCAGTTCCCCCCACCCCAACCCCCTCAGAACCTTAACTACATAGGGGCACATGGTGTTGAAAAGCACAAGGATTAATCCTGGAAAGCCCAGGAGGATGGTGGATGGAGTCCTTCCCGGCAGGCCTAACAAAGGCTGCTGGAGTGCAGGATGCCTTCCCAGTTCCCCCACCCCAACCCACTCAGAGCCCTAAGTACATAGCGGCACATGGACTTGAAAAGCACGTCGATTAATCCTGGAAAGCCCAGGAGGATGGAGGATGGAGTCCTTCCCGGCAGGCCTAACAAAGATTGATAGAGGATGCATTCCCAGTTCCCCCGCCCCAACCCTCTCAGAAACACTAAGTACATAGGGGCACATGGAGTTGAAATTCACATGGATTAATCCTGGAAAGCCCAGGAGGATGGAGGATGGAATCCTTCCTGGCAGGCCTAACAAAGGATGAGGGAGGATGCATTCCCAGTTCCCCCGCCCAAACCCTCTCAGAAACACGAAGTACATAGGGGCACATGGAGTTGAAAAGCACGTGGATAAATGACTGGAAAGCCCAGGAGGATGGAGGATGGAGTCCTTCCTGGCAGTCCTGACAAAGGCTGGTGGAGGATGCCTTCCCGTTCCCCAGCCCCAACCCACTCAGAAAGACTAAGTACATAGGGGCACATGGAGTTGAAAAGCACATGGATAAATGACTGGAAAGCCCAGCAGGATGGAGGATGGAGTCCTTCCCAGGAGGCCTAACAAAGGCTGCTGGAGTGGAGGATGCCGTCCCAGTTCCCCCCACCCCGACCCACTCAGAAAGACGAAGTACATAGGGGCACATAGAGTTGAAAAGCACATGGATTAATCCTGAAAAGCCCAAGAGGATGGAGAATGGAGTCCTTCCCTGCAGGCGTAACAAAGGCTGCTGGAGTGGAGGATGCCTTCCCAGTTCCCCCCACCCCGACCCACTCAGAAAGACTAAGTACATAGGGGCACATGGAGTTGAAAAGCACAAGGATTAATCCTGGAAAGCCGAAGAGGATGGAGGATGGAATCCTTCCCGGCAGGCCTAACAAAGGCTGCTGGAGTGGAGGATGCCTTCCCAGTTCCCCCACCCTGACCCACTCAGAAACGCTAGGTACATAGGGACACATGGAGTTGAAAAGCACATGTATTAATCCTGGAAAGCCCAGGAGGATGGAGGATGGAGTCCTTCCCGGCAGGCCTAACAAAGGATGATGGAGGATGCATTCCCAGTTCCCCCGCCCCACCCTCTCAGAAACACTAAGTACATAGGGGCACATGGATTTGAAATGCACATGGATTTGAAATGCACATGGATTAATCTTGGAATGCCCAGAAGGACGGAGTATGGAGTCCTTCCCGGAAGGCCTAAAAAGGATGCTGGAGGATACCTTCCCAGTTCCCCCCGCCCCAACCCACTCAGGAACTCTAAATGCATAGGGGCACATGGAGATGAAAAGCGCAGATATTAATCCTGGAAAGCCCAGGAGGATGGAGGATGGAGTCCTTCCCGGCAGGCCTGAGAAAGCCTGCTGGACAATGCCTTCCCAGTTCCCCCGCCGCAACCCACTCAAAAACACTAAGTACATGGGGGCACATGGAGTTGAATAGCACGTCGATTAATCCTGGAAAGCCCTGGAGGATGGAGGATGGAGTCCTTCCCGGCAGGCCTGACAAAGGCTGCTGGAGGATGCCTTCCCAGTTCCCCCGCCCTAACCCACTCAGAAACACTAAGTACATCGGGGCACATGGAGTTGAATAGCACGTCGATTAATCCTGGAATGCCCAAGAGGACGGAGGATGGAGTCTTTCCTGTCAGGGCTGACAAAGGTTGCTGGAGTGGAGGATGCCTTCCCAGTTCCCCCCACCCCAACCCCCTCAGAACCTTAACTACATAGGGGCACATGGTGTTGAAAAGCACAAGGATTAATCCTGGAAAGCCCAGGAGGATGGTGGATGGAGTCCTTCCCGGCAGGCCTAACAAAGGCTGCTGGAGTGGAGGATGCCTTCCCAGTTCCCCCACCCCAACCCACTCAGAGCCCTAAGTACATAGCGGCACATGGAGTTGAAAAGCACGTCGATTAATCCTGGAAAGCCCAGGAGGATGGAGGATGGAGTCCTTCCCGGAAGGCCTAAAAAGGATGCTGGAGGATACCTTCCCAGTTCCCCCCGCCCCAACCCACTCAGGAACTCTAAATGCATAGGGGCACATGGAGATGAAAAGCGCAGATATTAATCCTGGAAAGCCCAGGAGGATGGAGGATGGAGTCCTTCCCGGCAGGCCTGATAAAGCCTGCTGGAGAATGCCTTCCCAGTTCCCCCGCCGCAACCCACTCAAAAACACTAAGTACATGGGGGCACATGGAGTTGAATAGCACGTCGATTAATCCTGGAATGCCCAAGAGGATGGAGGATGGAGTCTTTCCTGTCAGGACTGACAAAGGTTGCTGGAGTGGAGGATGCCTTCCCAGTTCCCCCCACCCCAACCCCCTCAGAACCTTAACTACATAGGGGCACATGGTGTTGAAAAGCACAAGGATTAATCCTGGAAAGCCCAGGAGGATGGTGGATGGAGTCCTTCCCGGCAGGCCTAACAAAGGCTGCTGGAGTGGAGGATGCCTTCCCAGTTCCCCCACCCCAACCCACTCAGAGCCCTAAGTACATAGCGGCACATGGAGTTGAAAAGCACGTCGATTAATCCTGGAAAGCCCAGGAGGATGGAGGATGGAGTCCTTCCCGGCATGCCTAACAAAGACTGATAGAGGATGCATTCCCAGTTCCCCCGCCCCAACCCTCTCAGAAACACTAAGTACATAGGGGCACATGGAGTTGAAATTCACATGGATTAATCCTGGAAAACCCAGGAGGATGGAGGATGGAGTCCTTCCCGGCATGCCTAACAAAGACTGATAGAGGATGCATTCCCAGTTCCCCCGCGCCAACCCTCTCAGAAACACTAAGTACATAGGGGCACATGGAGTTGAAATTCACATGGATTAATCCTGGAAAGCCCAGGAGGATGGAGGATGGAGTCCTTCCTGGCAGTCCTGACAAAGGCTGGTGGAGGATGCCTTCCCGTTCCCCAGCCCCAACCCACTCAGAAAGACTAAGTACATAGGGGCACATGGAGTTGAAAAGCACATGGATAAATGACTGGAAAGCCCAGCAGGATGGAGGATGGAGTCCTTCCCAGCAGGCGTAACAAAGGCTGATGGAGTGGAGGATGCCTTCCCAGTTCCCCCCACCCCGACCCACTCAGAAAGACGAAGTACATAGGGGCACATGGAGTTGAAAAGCACAAGGATTAATCCTGGAAAGCCGAAGAGGATGGAGGATGGAATCCTTCCCGGCAGGCCTAACAAAGGCTGCTGGAGTGGAGGATGTCTTCCCAGTTCCCCCAACCTGACCCACTCAGAAACGCTAGGTACATAGGGACACATGGAGTTGAAAAGCACATGGATTAATCCTGGAAAGCCTAGGAGGATGGAGGATGGAGTCCTTCCCAGCAGGCCTAACAAAGGCTGCTGGAGTGGAGGATGCCTTCCCAGTTCCCCCCACCCCGACCCACTCAGAAAGACTAAGTACATAGGGGCACATGGAGTTGAAAAGCACAAGGATTAATCCTGGAAAACCGAAGAGGATCGAGGATGGAATCCTTCCCGGCAGGCCTAACAAAGGCTGCTGGAGTGGAGGATGTCTTCCCAGTTCCCCCACCCTGACCCACTCAGAAACGCTAGGTACATAGGGACACATGGAGTTGAAAAGCACGTCGATTAATCCTGGAAAGCCCAGGAGGATGGAGGATGGAGTCCTTCCCGGCAGGCCTAAAAAGGATGCTGGAGGATACCTTCCCAGTTCCCCCCGCCCCAACCCACTCAGGAACTCTAAATGCATAGGGGCACATGGAGATGAAAAGCGCAGATATTAATCCTGGAAAGCCCAGGAGGATGGAGGATGGAGTCCTTCCCGGCAGGCCTGAGAAAGCCTGCTGGACAATGCCTTCCCAGTTCCCCCGCCGCAACCCACTCAAAAACACTAAGTACATGGGGGCACATGGAGTTGAATAGCACGTCGATTAATCCTGGAATGCCCAAGAGGATGGAGGATGGAGTCTTTCCTGTCAGGACTGACAAAGGTTGCTGGAGTGGAGGATGCCTTCCCAGTTCCCCCCACCCCAACCCCCTCAGAACCTTAACTACATAGGGGCACATGGTGTTGAAAAGCACGTCGATTAATCCTGGACAGCCCAGGAGGATGGAGGATGGAGTCCTTCCCGGCATGCCTAACAAAGACTGATAGAGGATGCATTCCCAGTTCCCCCGCCCCAACCCTCTCAGAAACACTAAGTACATAGGGGCACATGGAGTTGAAATTCACATGGATTAATCCTGGAAAACCCAGGAGGATGGAGGATGGAGTCCTTCCCGGCAGGCCTAACAAAGGCTGCTGGAGTGGAGGATGTCTTCCCAGTTCCCCCACCCTGACCCACTCAGAAACGCTAGGTACATAGGGACACATGGAGTTGAAAAACACATGGATTAATCCTGGAAGCCCCAGGAGGATGGAGGATGGAGTCCTTCCCGGCAGGCCTAACAAAGGATGATGGAGGATGTATTCCCAGTTCCCCCCGCCCCAACCCTCTCAGAACCCTAAGTACATAGGGACACATGGAGTTGAGAAGCACAAGGATTAATCCTGGAAAGCCCAGGAGGATGGAGGATGGAGTCCTTCCCGGCAGATATAAGAAAGGGTGCTGGAGGTTGCCTTCCCAGTTCCCCCACCCCAACCCACTCAGAGCTCTAAGTACATAGGGGCACATGGAGTTGAAAAGCACAAGGATTAATCCTGGAAAGCCCAGGAGGATGGTGGATGGAGTCCTTCCCGGCAGGCCTAACAAAGGCTGCTGGAGTGGAGGATGCCTTCCCAGTTCCCCCACCCCAACCCACTCAGAGCCCTAAGTACATAGCGGCACATGGAGTTGAAAAGCACCTCGATTAATCCTGGAAAGCCCAGGAGGATGGAGGATGGAGTCCTTCCTGGCAGTCCTGACAAAGGCTGGTGGAGGATGCCTTACCGTTCCCCAGCCCCAACCCACTCAGAAAGACTAAGTACATAGGGGCACATGGAGTTGAAAAGCACATGGATAAATGACTGGAAAGCCCAGCAGGATGGAGGATGGAGTCCTTCCCAGCAGGCCTAACAAAGGCTGCTGGAGTGGAGGATGCCGTCCCAGTTCCCACCACCCCGACCCACTCAGAAAGACGAAGTACATAGGGGCACATAGAGTTGAAAAGCACATGGATTAATCCTGGAAAGCCCAAGAGGATGGAGAATGGAGTCCTTCCCTGCAGGCGTAACAAAGGCTGCTGGAGTGGAGGATGCCTTCCCAGTTCCCCCCACCCCGACCGACTCAGAAAGACTAAGTACATAGGGGCACATGGAGTTGAAAAGCACAAGGATTAATCCTGGAAAGTCGAAGAGGATGGAGGATGGAATCCTTCCCGGCAGGCCTAACAAAGGCTGCTGGAGTGGAGGATGTCTTCCCAGTTCCCCCACCCTGACCCACTCAGAAACGCTAGGTACATAGGGACACATGGAGTTGAAAAGCACATGGATTAATCCTGGAAACCCCAGGAGGATGGAGGAAGGAGTCCTTCCCGGCAGGCCTAACAAAGGATGATGGAGGATGTATTCCCAGTTCCCCCCGCCCCAACCCTCTCAGAACCCTAAGTACATAGGGACACATGGAGTTGAAAAGCACAAGGATTAATCCTGGAAAGCCCAGGAGGATGGAGGATGGAGTCCTTCCCGGCAGATATAAGAAAGGATGCTGGAGGTTGCCTTCCCAGTTCCCCCACCCCACCCTCTCAGAAACACTAAGTACATAGGGGCACATGGATTTGAAATGCACATGGATTTGAAATGCACATGGATTAATCTTGGAATGCCCAGAAGGACGGAGTATGGAGTCCTTCCCGGCAGGCCTAAAAAGGATGCTGGAGGATACCTTCCCAGTTCCCCCCGCCCCAACCCACTCAGGAACTCTAAATGCATAGGGGCACATGGAGATGAAAAGCGCAGATATTAATCCTGGAAAGCCCAGGAGGATGGAGGATGGAGTCCTTCCCGGCAGGCCTGAGAAAGGATGATGGAGGATGCCTTCCCAGTTCCCCCGCCCTAACCCACTCAGAAACACTAAGTACATCGGGGCACATGGAGTTGAATAGGACGTCGATTAATCCTGGAATGCCCAAGAGGTTGGAGGATGGAGTCTTTCCTGTCAGGACTGACAAAGGTTGCTGGAGTGGAGGATGCCTTCCCAGTTCCCCCCACCCCAACCCCCTCAGAACCTTAACTACATAGGGGCAGATGGTGTTGAAAAGCACAAGGATTAATCCTGGAAAGCCCAGGAGGATGGTGGATGGAGTCCTTCCCGGCAGGCCTAACAAAGGCTGCTGGAGTGCAGGATGCCTTCCCAGTTCCCCCAACCCAACCCACTCAGAGCCCTAAGTACATAGCGGCACATGGAGTTGAAAAGCACGTCGATTAATCCTGGAAAGCCCAGGAGGATGGAGGATGGAGTCCTTCCCGGCAGGCCTAACAAAGATTGATAGAGGATGCATTCCCAGTTCCCCCGCCCCAACCCTCTCAGAAACACTAAGTACATAGGGGCACATGGAGTTGAAATTCACATGGATTAATCCTGGAAAGCCCAGGAGGATGGAGGATGGAATCCTTCCTGGCAGGCCTAACAAAGGATGAGGGAGGATGCATTCCCAGTTCCCCCGCCCCAACCCTCTCAGAAACACGAAGTACATAGGGGCACATGGAGTTGAAAAGCACGTGGATAAATGACTGGAAAGCCCAGGAGGATGGAGGATGGAGTCCTTCCTGGCAGTCCTGACAAAGGCTGGTGGAGGATGCCTTCCCGTTCCCCAGCCCCGACCCACTCAGAAACACAAAGTACATAGGGGCACATGGAGTTGAAAAGTACATGGATTAATCTTGTAAAGCTGAGGAGGATGGAGGATGGCGTCCTTACCGGAAGGCCTAAGTAAGGCTGCTGGTGTGGAGGATGCCTTCCCAGTTTCCCCCACCCCGACCCACTCAGAAAGACTAAGTACATAGGGGCACATGGAGTTGAAAAGCACGTCAATTCATCCTGGAAAGCCCAGGAGGATGGAGGATGGAGTCCTTCCCGGCAGGCCTGAGAAAGGCTGCTGGAGGATGCCTTCCCAGTTCCCCCCGCCACAACCGACTCAGGAATACTAAGTACATAGGGGCACATTGAGCTGAAAAGCACATGGATTAATCCTGGAAAGCCGAGGAGGATAGAGGATGGAGTCCTTCCCGGCAGGCCTAACAAAGGGTGCTGGAGTGGAGGATGCCTTCGCGTTCCCCCGCCCCAACCCACTCAGAAAAACAAAGTACATAGGGGCACATGGAGTTGAAAAGCACGTGGATAAATGACTAGAAAGCCCAGGAGGATGGAGGATGGAGTACTTCCCAGCAGGTCTAACAAAGGCTGCTGGAGTGGAGGATGCCTTCCCAGTTCCCCGCACCCCGAGCCACTCAGAAAGACTAAGTACATAGGGGCACATGGAGTTGAAAAGCACATGGATTATTCCTGGAAAGCCCAGGAGGATGGAGGATGGAGTCCTTCCCGGCAGGTCTAAGAAAGGATGCTGGAGGATGCCTTCCCCGTTCTCCCGCCCCAACCTGCTCAGAAAGGCTAAGTACATAGGGGCACATGGAGTTGAAAAGCGCATGGATTAATCCTGGAAAGCCCAGGAGGATGGAGGATGGAGTCCTTCCAGGCAGGCCTAACAATGGCTGAGGGAGTGGAGGATACTGTCCCAGGTCCCCCATCCCTGACCCACTCAGAAACACTAGGTAGATAGGGACACATGCAGTTGAAAAGGACATGGATTAATCCTGGAAAGCGCAGGAGGATGGAGGACGGAATCCTTCCCGGCAGGCCTAACAAAGGCTGCTGGAGTGGATGATGCCTTCCCAGTTCCCCCCACCCCAACCCCCTCAGAATCTTAACTACATAGGGGCACATGGTGTTGAAAAGCACAAGGATTAATCCTGGAAAGCCCAGGAGGATGGTGGATGGAGTCCTTCCCGGCAGGCCTAACAAAGGCTGCTGGAGTGGAGGATGCCTTCCCAGTTCCCCCACCCCAACCCACTCAGAGCCCTAAGTACCTAGCGGCACATGGAGTTGAAAAGCACGTCGATTAATCCTGGAAAGCCCAGGAGGATGGAGGATGGAGTCCTTCCCGGCAGGCCTAACAAAGACTGATAGAGGATGCATTCCCAGTTCCCCCGCGCCAACCCTCTCAGAAACACTAAGTACATAGGGGCACATGGAGTTGAAATTCACATAGATTAATGCTGGAAAGCCCAAGAGGATGGAGGATGGAGTCCTTCCCGGCAGGCCTAACAAAGGATGATGGAGGATGCATTCCCAGTTCCCCCGCCCCACCCTCTCAGAAACACTAAGTACATAGGGGCACATGGATTTGAAATGCACATGGATTTGAAATGCACATGGATTAATCTTGGAATGCCCAGAAGGACAGAGTATGGAGTCCTTCCCGGAAGGCCTAAAAAGGATGCTGGAGGATACCTTCCCAGTTCCCCCCGCCCCAACCCACTCAGGAACTCTAAATGCATAGGGGAACATGGAGATGAAAAGCGCAGATATTAATCCTGGAAAGCCCAGGAGGATGGAGGATGGAGTCCTTCCCGGCAGGCCTGAGAAAGCCTGCTGGACAATGCCTTCCCAGTTCCCCCGCCGCAACCCACTCAAAAACACTAAGTACATGGGGGCACATGGAGTTGAATAGCACGTCGATTAATCCTGGAAAGCCCTGGAGGATGGAGGATGGAGTCCTTCCCGGCAGGCCTGACAAAGGCTGCTGGAGGATGCCTTCCCAGTTCCCCCGCCCTAACCCACTCAGAAACACTAAGTACATCGGGGCACATGGAGTTGAATAGCACGTCGATTAATCCTGGAATGCCCAAGAGGACGGAGGATGGAGTCTTTCCTGTCAGGGCTGACAAAGGTTGCTGGAGTGGAGGATGCCTTCCCAGTTCCCCCCACCCCAACCCACTCAGAGCCCTAAGTACATAGCGGCACATGGAGTTGAAAAGCACGTCGATTAATCCTGGAAAGCCCAGGAGGATGGAGGATGGAGTCCTTCCCGGAAGGCCTAAAAAGGATGCTGGAGGATACCTTCCCAGTTCCCCCCGCCCCAACCCACTCAGGAACTCTAAATGCATAGGGGCACATGGAGATGAAAAGCGCAGATATTAATCCTGGAAAGCCCAGGAGGATGGAGGATGGAGTCCTTCCCGGCAGGCCTGATAAAGCCTGCTGGAGAATGCCTTCCCAGTTCCCCCGCCGCAACCCACTCAAAAACACTAAGTACATGGGGGCACATGGAGTTGAATAGCACGTCGATTAATCCTGGAATGCCCAAGAGGATGGAGGATGGAGTCTTTCCTGTCAGGACTGACAAAGGTTGCTGGAGTGGAGGATGCCTTCCCAGTTCCCCCCACCCCAACCCCCTCAGAACCTTAACTACATAGGGGCACATGGTGTTGAAAAGCACAAGGATTAATCCTGGAAAGCCCAGGAGGATGGTGGATGGAGTCCTTCCCGGCAGGCCTAACAAAGGCTGCTGGAGTGGAGGATGCCTTCCCAGTTCCCCCACCCCAACCCACTCAGAGCCCTAAGTACATAGCGGCACATGGAGTTGAAAAGCACGTCGATTAATCCTGGAAAGCCCAGGAGGATGGAGGATGGAGTCCTTCCCGGCATGCCTAACAAAGACTGATAGAGGATGCATTCCCAGTTCCCCCGCCCCAACCCTCTCAGAAACACTAAGTACATAGGGGCACATGGAGTTGAAATTCACATGGATTAATCCTGGAAAACCCAGGAGGATGGAGGATGGAGTCCTTCCCGGCAGGCCTAACAAAGGCTGCTGGAGTGGAGGATGTCTTCCCAGTTCCCTCACCCTGACCCACTCAGAAACGCTAGGTACATAGGGACACATGGATTTGAAAAGCACATGGATTAATCCTGGAAGCCCCAGGAGGATGGAGGATGGAGTCCTTCCCGGCAGGCCTAACAAAGTATGATGAAGGATGTATTCCCAGTTCCCCCCGCCCCAACCCTCTCAGAACCCTAAGTACATAGGGACACATAGAGTTGAGAAGCACAAGGATTAATCCTGGAAAGCCCAGCAGGATGGAGGATGGAATCCTTCCCGGCAGGCCTAACAAAGGCTGCTGGAGTGGAAGATGCCTTCCCAGTTCCCCCACCCTGACCCACTCAGAAATGGTAGGTACATAGGGACACATGGAGTTGAAAAGCACATGGATTAATCCTGGAAAGCCCAGGAGGATGTAGGATGGAGTCCTTCCCCGAAGGCCTAACAAAGGATGCTGGTGGATGCCTTCCCAGTTCGCCCCACCCCGACCCACTCAGAAACACAAAGTACATAGGGGCACATGGAGTTGAAAAGTACATGGATTAATCTTGTAAAGCTGAGGAGGATGGAGGATGGCGTCCTTACCGGAAGGCCTAAGTAAGGCTGCTGGTGTGGAGGATGCCTTCCCAGTTTCCCCCACCCCGACCCACTCAGAAAGACTAAGTACATAGGGGCACATGGAGTTGAAAAGTACGTCAATTCATCCTGGAAAGCCCAGGAGGATGGAGGATGGAGTCCTTCCCGGCAGGCCTGAGAAAGGCTGCTGGAGGATGCCTTCCCAGTTCCCCCCGCCACAACCGACTCAGGAACACTAAGTACATAGGGGCACATTGAGCTGAAAAGCACATGGATTAATCCTGGAAAGCCGAGGAGGATAGAGGATGGAGTCCTTCCCGGCAGGCCTAACAAAGGGTGCTGGAGTGGAGGATGCCTTCGCGTTCCCCCGCCCCAACCCACTCAGAAAAACAAAGTACATAGGGGCACATGGAGTTGAAAAGCACGTGGATAAATGACTAGAAAGCCCAGGAGGATGGAGGATGGAGTACTTCCCAGCAGGTCTAACAAAGGCTGCTGGAGTGGAGGATGCCTTCCCAGTTCCCCGCACCCCGAGCCACTCAGAAAGACTAAGTACATAGGGGCACATGGAGTTGAAAAGCACATGGATTATTCCTGGAAAGCCCAGGAGGATGGAGGATGGAGTCCTTCCCGGCAGGCCTGAGAAAGCCTGCTGGACAATGCCTTCCCAGTTCCCCCGCCGCAACCCACTCAAAAACACTAAGTACATGGGGGCACATGGAGTTGAATAGCACGTCGATTAATCCTGGAAAGCCCTGGAGGATGGAGGATGGAGTCCTTCCCGGCAGGCCTGACAAAGGCTGCTGGAGGATGCCTTCCCAGTTCCCCCGCCCTAACCCACTCAGAAACACTAAGTACATCGGGGCACATGGAGTTGAATAGCACGTCGATTAATCCTGGAATGCCCAAGAGGACGGAGGATGGAGTCTTTCCTGTCAGGGCTGACAAAGGTTGCTGGAGTGGAGGATGCCTTCCCAGTTCCCCCCACCCCAACCCCCTCAGAACCTTAACTACATAGGGGCACATGGTGTTGAAAAGCACAAGGATTAATCCTGGAAAGCCCAGGAGGATGGTGGATGGAGTCCTTCCCGGCAGGCCTAACAAAGGCTGCTGGAGTGGAGGATGCCTTCCCAGTTCCCCCACCCCAACCCACTCAGAGCCCTAAGTACATAGCGGCCCATGGAGTTGAAAAGCACGTCGATTAATCCTGGAAAGCCCAGGAGGATGGAGGATGGAGTCCTTCCCGGCAGGCCTAACAAAGACTGATAGAGGATGCATTCCCAGTTCCCCCGCGCCAACCCTCTCAGAAACACTAAGTACATAGGGGCACATGGAGTTGAAATTCACATGGATTAATCCTGGAAAGCCCAGGAGGATGGAGGATGGAGTCCTTCCTGGCAGTCCTGACAAAGGCTGGTGGAGGATGCCTTCCCGTTCCCCAGCCCCAACCCACTCAGAAAGACTAAGTACATAGGGGCACATGGAGTTGAAAAGCACATGGATAAATGACTGGAAAGCCCAGCAGGATGGAGGATGGAGTCCTTCCCAGCAGGCGTAACAAAGGCTGCTGGAGTGGAGGATGCCTTCCCAGTTCCCCCCACCCCGACCCACTCAGAAAGATGAAGTACATAGGGGCACATGGAGTTGAAAAGCACAAGGATTAATCCTGGAAAGCCGAAGAGGATGGAGGATGGAATCCTTCCCGGCAGGCCTAACAAAGGCTGCTGGAGTGGAGGATGTCTTCCCAGTTCCCCCAACCTGACCCACTCAGAAACGCTAGGTACATAGGGACACATGGAGTTGAAAAGCACATGGATAAATGACTGGAAAGCCCAGCAGGATGGAGGATGGAGTCCTTCCCAGGAGGCCTAACAAAGGCTGCTGGAGTGGAGGATGCCGTCCCAGTTCCCCCCACCCCGACCCACTCAGAAAGACGAAGTACATAGGGGCACATGGAGTTGAAAAGCACAAGGATTAATCCTGGAAAACCGAAGAGGATGGAGGATGGAATCCTTCCCGGCAGGCCTAACAAAGGCTGCTGGAGGATGCATTCCCAGTTCCCCCGCCCCACCCTCTCAGAAACACTAAGTACATAGGGGCACATGGATTTGAAATGCACATGGATTTGAAATGCACATGGATTAATCCTGGACAGCCCAGGAGGATGGAGGATGGAGTCCTTCCCGGCAGGCCTGAGAAAGCCTGCTGGACAATGCCTTCCCAGTTCCCCCGCCGCAACCCACTCAAAAACACTAAGTACATGGGGGCACATGGAGTTGAATAGGACGTCGATTAATCCTGGAAAGCCCTGGAGGATGGAGGATGGAGTCCTTCCCGGCAGGCCTGACAAAGGCTGCTGGAGGATGCCTTCCCAGTTCCCCCGCCCTAACCCACTCAGAAACACTAAGTACATCGGGGCACATGGAGTTGAATAGCACGTCGATTAATCCTGGAATGCCCAAGAGGATGGAGGATGGAGTCTTTCCTGTCAGGACTGACAAAGGTTGCTGGAGTGGAGGATGCCTTCCCAGTTCCCCCCACCCCAACCCCCTCAGAACCTTAACTACATAGGGGCACATGGTGTTGAAAAGCACAAGGATTAATCCTGGAAAGCCCAGGAGGATGGTGGATGGAGTCCTTCCCGGCAGGCCTAACAAAGGCTGCTGGAGTGGAGGATGCCTTCCCAGTTCCCCCACCCCAACCCACTCAGAGCCCTAAGTACATAGCGGCACATGGAGTTGAAAAGCACGTTGATTAATCCTGGAAAGCCCAGGAGGATGGAGGATGGAGTCCTTCCCGGCAGGCCTAACAAAGATTGATAGAGGATGCATTCCCAGTTCCCCCGCCCCAACCCTCTCAGAAACACTAAGTACATAGGGGCACATGGAGTTGAAATTCACATGGATTAATCCTGGAAAGCCCAGGAGGATGGAGGATGGAATCCTTCCTGGCAGGCCTAACAAAGGAGGAGGGAGGATGCATTCCCAGTTCCCCCGCCCCAACCCTCTCAGAAACACGAATTACATAGGGGCACATGGAGTTGAAAAGCACGTGGATAAATGACTGGAAAGCCCAGGAGGATGGAGGATGGAGTCCTTCCCAGCAGGCCTAACAAAGGCTGCTGGAGTGGAGGATGCCTTCCCAGTTCCCCCCACCCCGACCCACTCAGAAAGACTAAGAACATAGGGTCACATGGAGTTGAAAAGCACAAGGATTAATCCTGGAAAGCCTAGGAGGATGCAGGATGGAGTCCTTCCCGGCCGGCCTAACAAAGGCTGCTGGAGTGGAGGATGCCTTCCCAGTTCCCCCCACCCCGACCCACTCAGAAAGACTAAGTACATAGGGGCACATGGAGTTGAAAAGCACATGGATAAATGACTGGAAAGCCCAGCAGGATGGAGGATGGAGTCCTTCCCGGCAGGCCTAACAAAGGATGATGGAGGATGTATTCCCAGTTCCCCCCGCCCCAACCCTCTCAGAGCCCTAAATACATAGGGGCACATGGAGTTGAAAAGCACATGGATTAATCCTGGAAAGCCGAGGAGGATGGAGGATGGAATCCTTCCCGGCAGGCCTAACAAAGGCTGCTGGAGTGGAGGATGCCTTCCCAGTTCCCCCACCCTGACCCACTCAGAAATGGTAGGTACATAGGGACAGATGGAGTTGAAAAGCACATGGATTAATCCTGGAAAGCCCAGGAGGATGGAGTCCTTCCTGGCAGGCCTAAAAAAGCCTGCTCGAGTGGAGGATGCCTTCTAGTTGCCCCCACCCCAACCCACTCAGAAAAAATAAGTTCATAGGGGCACATGGAGTTGAAAAGAACAGGGATTAATCCTGGAGAGCCAAGGAAGATGGAGGATGGAGTCCTTCCCGGCAGTCCTAACAAAGGCTGCTGGTCTGGAGGATGCCTTCCCCGTTCCCCCCAACCGAACCCTCTCAGAGCCCTAAGTACATAGGGGCACATGGAATTGAAAAGCACATGGATTAATCCTGGAAAGCCCAGGAGGATGGAAGATGGAGTCCTTCCCGGCAGGCCTAACAAAGGATGATGGAGGATGCATTCCCAGTTCCCCCGCCCCACCCTCTCAGAAACACTAAGTACATAGGGGCACATGGATTTGAAATGCACATGGATTAATCCTGGAAAGCCCAGGAGGATGGAGGATGGAGTCCTTCCCGGCAGATATAAGAAAGGATGCTGGAGGTTGTCTTCCCAGTTCCCCCACCCCAACCCACTCAGAGCCCTAAGTACATAGGGGCACATGGAGTTGAAAAGCACAAGGATTAATCCTGGAAAGCCCAGGAGGATGCAGGATGGAGTCCTTCCTGGCAGGCCTAACAAAGGATGCTGGAGGATTCCTTCCCCGTTCCCCCGCCCCAACCCACTCAGAAACGCTAGGTACATAGGGGCACATGGAGTTGAAAAGCACATGGATAAATGACTGGAAAGCCCAGCAGGATGGAGGATGGAGTCCTTCCCGGCAGGCCTAACAAAGGCTGCTGGAGTGGAGGATGCCGTCCCAGTTCCCCCCACCCCGACCCACTCAGAAAGACTAAGTACATAGGGGCACATGGAGTTGAAAAGCACAAGGATTAATCCTGGAAAGCCTAGGAGGATGCAGGATGGAGTCCTTCCGGGCAGGCCTAACAAACGCTGCTGGAGTGGAGGATGCCTTCCCAGTTCCCCCCACCCCGACCCACTAAGAAAAACTAAGTACATAGGGGCACATGGAGTTGAAAAGCACATGGACAAATGACTGGAAACCCCAGCAGGATGGAGGATGGAGTCCTTCCCGGCAGGCCTAACAAAGATTGATAGAGGATGCATTCCCAGTTCCCCCGCCCCAACCCTCTCAGAAACTCTAAGTACATAGGGGCACATGGAGTTGAAATTCACATGGATTAATCCTGGAAAGCCCAGGAGGATGGAGGATGGAATCCTTCCTGGCAGGCCTAACAAAGGATGAGGGAGGATGCATTCCCAGTTCCCCCGCCCCAACCCTCTCAGAAACACGAAGTACATAGGGGCACACGGAGTTGAAAAGCACGTGGATAAATGACTGGAAAGCCCAGGAGGATGGAGGATGGAGTCCTTCCTGGCAGTCCTGACAAAGGCTGGTGGAGGATGCCTTCCCGTTCCCCAGCCCCAAACTACTCAGAAAGACTCAGTATATAGGGGCACATGGAGTTGAAAAGCACATGGATAAATGACTGGAAAGCCCAAGAGGATGGAGGATGGAGTTCTTCCCTGCAGGCGTAACAAAGGCTGCTGGAGTGGAGGATGCCTTCCCAGTTCCCCCCACCCCGACCCATTCAGAAAGACGAAGTACATAGGGGCACATGGAGTTGAAAAGCAAAAGGATTAATCCTGGAAAGCCTAGGATGTTGCAGGATGGAGTCCTTCCCAGCAGGCCTAACAAAGGCTGCTGGAGTGGAGGATGCCTTCCCAGTTCCCCCCACCCCGACCCACTCAGAAAGACTAAGAACATAGGGTCACATGGAGTTGAAAAGCACAAGGATTAATCCTGGAAAGCCTAGGAGGATGCAGGATGGAGTCCTTCCCGGCCGGCCTAACAAAGGCTGCTGGAGTGGAGGATGCCTTCCCAGTTCCCCCCACCCCGACCCACTCAGAAAGACTAAGTGCATAGGGGCACATGGAGTTGAAAAGCACATGGATAAATGACTGGAAAGCCCAGCAGGATGGAGGATGGAGTCCTTCCCGGCAGGCCTAACAAAGGATGATGGAGGATGTATTCCCAGTTCCCCCCGCCCCAACCCTCTCAGAGCCCTAAATACATAGGGGCACATGGAGTTGAAAAGCACATGGATTAATCCTGGAAAGCCGAGGAGGATGGAGGATGGAATCCTTCCCGGGAGGCCTAACAAAGGCTGCTGGAGTGGAGGATGCCTTCCCAGTTCCCCCACCCTGACCCACTCAGAAATGGTAGGTACATAGGGACAGATGGAGTTGAAAAGCACATGGATTAATCCTGGAAAGCCCAGGAGGATGGAGTCCTTCCTGGCAGGCCTAAAAAAGCCTGCTCGAGTGGAGGATGCCTTCTAGTTGCCCCCACCCCACCCCACTCAGAAAAAATAAGTTCATAGGGGCACATGGAGTTGAAAAGAACAGGGATTAATCCTGGAGAGCCAAGGAAGATGGAGGATGGAGTCCTTCCCGGCAGTCCTAACAAAGGCTGCTGGTCTGGAGGATGCCTTCCCCGTTCCCCCCAACCGAACCCTCTCAGAGCCCTAAGTACATAGGGGCACATGGAATTGAAAAGCACATGGATTAATCCTGGAAAGCCCAGGAGGATGGAAGATGGAGTCCTTCCCGGCAGGCCTAACAAAGGATGATGGAGGATGCATTCCCAGTTCCCCCGCCCCACCCTCTCAGAAACACTAAGTACATAGGGGCACATGGATTTGAAATGCACATGGATTAATCCTGGAAAGCCCAGGAGGATGGAGGATGGAGTCCTTCCCGGCAGATATAAGAAAGGATGCTGGAGGTTGTCTTCCCAGTTCCCCCACCCCAACCCACTCAGAGCCCTAAGTACATAGGGGCACATGGAGTTGAAAAGCACAAGGATTAATCCTGGAAAGCCCAGGAGGATGCAGGATGGAGTCCTTCCTGGCAGGCCTAACAAAGGATGCTGGAGGATTCCTTCCCCGTTCCCCCGCCCCAACCCACTCAGAAACGCTAGGTACATAGGGGCACATGGAGTTGAAAAGCACATGGATAAATGACTGGAAAGCCCAGCAGGATGGAGGATGGAGTCCTTCCCGGCAGGCCTAACAAAGGCTGCTGGAGTGGAGGATGCCGTCCCAGTTCCCCCCACCCCGACCCACTCAGAAAGACTAAGTACATAGGGGCACATGGAGTTGAAAAGCACAAGGATTAATCCTGGAAAGCCTAGGAGGATGCAGGATGGAGTCCTTCCGGGCAGGCCTAACAAACGCTGCTGGAGTGGAGGATGCCTTCCCAGTTCCCCCCACCCCGACCCACTAAGAAAAACTAAGTACATAGGGGCACATGGAGTTGAAAAGCACATGGACAAATGACTGGAAACCCCAGCAGGATGGAGGATGGAGTCCTTCCCGGCAGGCCTAACAAAGATTGATAGAGGATGCATTCCCAGTTCCCCCGCCCCAACCCTCTCAGAAATTCTAAGTACATAGGGGCACATGGAGTTGAAATTCACATGGATTAATCCTGGAAAGCCCAGGAGGATGGAGGATGGAATCCTTCCTGGCAGGCCTAACAAAGGATGAGGGAGGATGCATTCCCAGTTCCCCCGCCCCAACCCTCTCAGAAACACGAAGTACATAGGGGCACACGGAGTTGAAAAGCACGTGGATAAATGACTGGAAAGCCCAGGAGGATGGAGGATGGAGTCCTTCCTGGCAGTCCTGACAAAGGCTGGTGGAGGATGCCTTCCCGTTCCCCAGCCCCAAACTACTCAGAAAGACTCAGTATATAGGGGCACATGGAGTTGAAAAGCACATGGATAAATGACTGGAAAGCCCAAGAGGATGGAGGATGGAGTTCTTCCCTGCAGGCGTAACAAAGGCTGCTGGAGTGGAGGATGCCTTCCCAGTTCCCCCCACCCCGACCCATTCAGAAAGACGAAGTACATAGGGGCACATGGAGTTGAAAAGCAAAAGGATTAATCCTGGAAAGCCTAGGATGTTGCAGGATGGAGTCCTTCCCAGCAGGCCTAACAAAGGCTGCTGGAGTGGAGGATGCCTTCCCAGTTCCCCCCACCCCGACCCACTCAGAAAGACTAAGTACATAGGGGCACATGGAGTTGAAAAGCACAAGGATTAATCCTGGAAAGCCGAAGAGGATGGAGGATGGAATCCTTCCCGGCAGGCCTAACAAAGGCTGCTGGAGTGGAGGATGTCTTCCCAGTTCCCCCACCCTGACCCACTCAGAAACGCTAGGTACATAGGGACACATGGAGTTGAAAAGCACATGGATTAATCCTGGAAACCCCAGGAGGATGGAGGATGGAGTCCTTCCCGGCAGGCCTAACAAAGGATGATGGAGTGGAGGATGCCTTCCCAGTTCCCCCCACCCCGACCCACTCAGAAAGACTAAGTACATAGGGGCACATGGAGTTGAAAAGCACGTGGATAAATGACTGGAAAGCCCAGGAGGATGGAGGATGGAGTCCTTCCTGGCAGTCCTGACAAAGGCTGGTGGAGGATGCCTTCCCGTTCCCCAGCCCCAACCCACTCAGAAAGACTAAGTACATAGGGGCACATGGAGTTGAAAAGCACAAGGATTAATCCTGGAAAGCCGAAGAGGATGGAGGATGGAATCCTTCCCGGCAGGCCTAACAAAGGCTGCTGGAGTGGAGGATGTCTTCCCAGTTCCCCCACCCTGACCCACTCAGAAACGCTAGGTATATAGGGACACATGGAGTTGAAAAGCACATGGATAAATGACTGGAAAGCCCAGCAGGATGGAGGATGGAGTCCTTCCTGGCAGTCCTGACAAAGGCTGGTGGAGGATGCATTCCCGTTCCCCAGCCCCAACCCACTCAGAAAGACTAAGTACATAGGGGCACATGGAGTTGAAAAGCACATGGATAAATGACTGGAAAGCCCAGCAGGATGGAGGATGGAGTCCTTCCCGGCAGGCCTAACAAAGGCTGCTGGAGTGGAGGATGCCGTCCCAGTTCCCCCCACCCCGACCCACTCAGAAAGACTAAGTACATAGGGGCACATGGAGTTGAAAAGCACAAGGATTAATCCTGGAAAGCCTAGGAGGATGCAGGATGGAGTCCTTCCGGGCAGGCCTAACAAACGCTGCTGGAGTGGAGGATGCCTTCCCAGTTCCCCCCACCCCGACCCACTAAGAAAAACTAAGTACATAGGGGCACATGGAGTTGAAAAGCACATGGACAAATGACTGGAAAGCCCAGCAGGATGGAGGATGGAGTCCTTCCCGGCAGGCCTAACAAAGATTGATAGAGGATGCATTCCCAGTTCCCCCGCCCCAACCCTCTCAGAAACTCTAAGTACATAGGGGCACATGGAGTTGAAATTCACATGGATTAATCCTGGAAAGCCCAGGAGGATGGAGGATGGAATCCTTCCTGGCAGGCCTAACAAAGGATGAGGGAGGATGCATTCCCAGTTCCCCCGCCCCAACCCTCTCAGAAACACGAAGTACATAGGGGCACATGGAGTTGAAAAGCACGTGAATAAATGACTGGAAAGCCCAGGAGGATGGAGGATGGAGTCCTTCCTGGCAGTCCTGACAAAGGCTGGTGGAGGATGCCTTCCCGTTCCCCAGCCCCAACCCACTCAGAAAGACTCAGTATATAGGGGCACATGGAGTTGAAAAGCACATGGATAAATGACTGGAAAGCCCAAGAGGATGGAGGATGGAGTCCTTCCCTGCAGGCGTAACAAAGGCTGCTGGAGTGGAGGATGCCTTCCCAGTTACCCCCACCCCGACCCATTCAGAAAGACTAAGTACATAGGGGCACATGGAGTTGAAAAGCAAAAGGATTAATCCTGGAAAGCCTAGGATGTTGCAGGATGGAGTCCTTCCCAGCAGGCCTAACAAAGGCTGCGGGAGTGGAGGATGCCTTCCCAGTTCCCCCCACCCCGACCCACTCAGAAACACTAAGCACATAGGGGCACATGGAGTTGAAAAGCACAAGGATTAATCCTGGAAAGCCGAAGAGGATGGAGGATGGAATCCTTCCCGGCAGGCCTAACAAAGGCTGCTGGAGTGGAGGATGTCTTCCCAGTTCCCCCACCCTGACCCACTCAGAAACGCTAGGTACATAGGGACACATGGAGTTGAAAAGCACATGGATTAATCCTGGAAACCCCAGGAGGATGGAGGATGGAGTCCTTCCCGGCAGGCCTAACAAAGGATGATGGAGTGGAGGATGCCTTCCCAGTTCCCCCCACCCCGACCCACTCAGAAAGACTAAGCACATAGGGGCACATGGAGTTGAAAAGCACAAGGATTAATCCTGGAAAGCCGAAGAGGATGGAGGATGGAATCCTTCCCGGCAGGCCTAACAAATGCTGCTGGAGTGGAGGATGTCTTCCCAGTTCCCCCACCCTGACCCACTCAGAAACGCTAGGTACATAGGGACACATGGAGTTGAAAAGCACATGGATTAATCCTGGAAACCCCAGGAGGATGGAGGATGGAGTCCTTCCCGGCAGGCCTAACAAAGGATGGTGGAGTGGAGGATGCCTTCCCAGTTCCCCCCACCCCGACCCACTCAGAAAGACTAAGTACATAGGGGCACATGGAGTTGAAAAGCAAAAGGATTAATCCTGGAAAGCCTAGGAGGATGCAGGATGGAGTCCTTCCCAGCAGGCCTAACAAAGGCTGCTGGAGTGGAGGATGCCTTCCCAGTTCCCCCCACCCCGACCCACTCAGAAAGACTAAGTACATAGGGGCACATGGAGTTGAAAAGCACGTGGATAAATGACTGGAAAGCCCAGGAGGATGGAGGATGGAGTCCTTCCTGCCAGTCCTGACAAAGGCTGGTGGAGGATGCCTTCCCGTTCCCCAGCCCCAACCCACTCAGAAAGACTAAGTACATAGGGGCACATGGAGTTGAAAAGCACAAGGATTAATCCTGGAAAGCCGAAGAGGATGGAGGATGGAATCCTTCCCGGCAGGCCTAACAAAGGCTGCTGGAGTGGAGGATGTCTTCCCAGTTCCCCCACCCTGACCCACTCAGAAACGCTAGGTACATAGGGACACATGGAGTTGAAAAGCACATGGATAAATGACTGGAAAGCCCAGCAGGATGGAGGATGGAGTCCTTCCCAGCAGGCCTAACAAAGGCTGCTGGCGTGGAGGATGCCGTCCCAGTTCCTCCCACCCCGACTCACTCAGAAAGACGAAGTACATAGGGGCACATAGAGTTGAAAAGCACATGGATTAATCCTGGAAAGCCCAAGAGGATGGAGAATGGAGTCCTTCCCTGCAGGCGTAACAAAGGCTGCTGGAGTGGAGGATGCCTTCCCAGTTCCCCCCACCCCGACCCACTCAGAAAGACTAAGTACATAGGGGCACATGGAGTTGAAAAGCAAAAGGATTAATCCTGGAAAGCCTAGGAGGATGCAGGATGGAGTCGTTCCCGGAAGGCCGAACAAAGGCTGCTGGAGTGGAGGATGCCTTCCCAGTTCCCCCCACCCCGACCCACTCAGAAAGACTAAGTACATAGGGGCACATGGAGTTGAAAAGCACATGGATTAATCCTGGAAAGCCCAGCAGGATGGAGGATGGAGTCCTTCCTGGCAGGCCTAACAAAGGATGCTGGAGGATTCCTTCCCCGTTCCCCCGCCCCAACCCACTCAGAAACACTAAATACATAGGGGCACATGGAGTTGAAAAGCACATGGATTAATCCTGGAAAGCCGAGGAGGATGGAGGATGGAATCCTTCCCGGCAGGCCTAACAAAGGCTGCTGGAGTGGAGGATGCCTTCCCAGTTCCCCCACCCTGACCCACTCAGAAACACTAGGTAGATAGGGACACATGCAGTTGAAAAGGACATGGATTAATCCTGGAAAGCGCAGGAGGATGGAGGACGGAATCCTTCCCGGCAGGCCTAACAAAGGCTGCTGGAGTGGAGGATGCCTTCCCAGTTCCCCCCACCCCAACCCCCTCAGAACCTTAACTACATAGGGGCACATGGTGTTGAAAAGCACAAGGATTAATCCTGGAAAGCCCAGGAGGATGGTGGATGGAGTCCTTCCCGGCAGGCCTAACAAAGGCTGCTGGAGTGGAGGATGCCTTCCCAGTTCCCCCACCCCAACCCACTCAGAGCCCTAAGTACCTAGCGGCACATGGAGTTGAAAAGCACGTCGATTAATCCTGGAAAGCCCAGGAGGATGGAGGATGGAGTCCTTCCCGGCAGGCCTAACAAAGACTGATAGAGGATGCATTCCCAGTTCCCCCGCGCCAACCCTCTCAGAAACACTAAGTACATAGGGGCACATGGAGTTGAAATTCACATGGATTAATCCTGGAAAGCCCAGGAGGATGGAGGATGGAGTCCTTCCTGGCAGTCCTGACAAAGGCTGGTGGAGGATGCCTTCCCGTTCCCCAGCCCCAACCCACTCAGAAAGACTAAGTACATAGGGGCACATGGAGTTGAAAAGCACATGGATAAATGACTGGAAAGCCCAGCAGGATGGAGGATGGAGTCCTTCCCAGCAGGCGTAACAAAGGCTGCTGGAGTGGAGGATGCCTTCCCAGTTCCCCCCACCCCGACCCACTCAGAAAGATGAAGTACATAGGGGCACATGGAGTTGAAAAGCACAAGGATTAATCCTGGAAAGCCGAAGAGGATGGAGGATGGAATCCTTCCCGGCAGGCCTAACAAAGGCTGCTGGAGTGGAGGATGTCTTCCCAGTTCCCCCAACCTGACCCACTCAGAAACGCTAGGTACATAGGGACACATGGAGTTGAAAAGCACATGGATTAATCCTGGAAAGCCTAGGAGGATGGAGGATGGAGTCCTTCCCAGCAGGCCTAACAAAGGCTGCTGGAGTGGAGGATGCCTTCCCAGTTCCCCCCACCCCGACCCACTCAGAAAGACTAAGTACATAGGGGCACATGGAGTTGAAAAGCACAAGGATTAATCCTGGAAAACCGAAGAGGATCGAGGATGGAATCCTTCCCGGCAGGCCTAACAAAGGCTGCTGGAGTGGAGGATGCCTTCCCAGTTCCCCCACCCTGACCCACTCAGAAAGACTAAGTACATAGGGGCACATGGAGTTGAAAAGCACATGGATAAATGACTGGAAAGCCCAGCAGGATGGAGGATGGAGTCCTTCCCGGCAGGCCTAACAAAGGATGATGGAGGATGTATTCCCAGTTCCCCCCGCCCCAACCCTCTCAGAGCCCTAAATACATAGGGGCACATGGAGTTGAAAAGCACATGGATTAATCCTGGAAAGCCGAGGAGGATGGAGGATGGAATCCTTCCCGGCAGGCCTAACAAAGGCTGCTGGAGTGGAGGATGCCTTCCCAGTTCCCCCACCCTGACCCACTCAGAAATGGTAGGTAGATAGGGACACATGGAGTTGAAAAGCACATGGATTAATCCTGGAAAGCCCAGGAGGATGGAGTCCTTCCTGGCAGGCCTAAAAAAGCCTGCTCGAGTGGAGGATGCCTTCTAGTTGCCCCCACCCGAACCCACTCAGAAAAAATAAGTTCATAGGGGCACATGGAGTTGAAAAGAACAGGGATTAATCCTGCAGAGCCAAGGAAGATGGAGGATGGAGTCCTTCCCGGCAGTCCTAACAAAGGCTGCTGGTCTGGAGGATGCCTTCCCCGTTCCCCCCAACCGAACCCTCTCAGAGCCCTAAGTACATAGGGGCACATGGAATTGAAAAGCACATGGATTAATCCTGGAAAGCCCAGGAGGATGGAAGATGGAGTCCTTCCCGGCAGGCCTAACAAAGGATGATGGAGGATGCATTCCCAGTTCCCCCGCCCCACCCTCTCAGAAACACTAAGTACATAGGGGCACATGGATTTGAAATGCACATGGATTAATCCTGGAAAGCCCAGGAGGATGGAGGATGGAGTCCTTCCCGGCAGATATAAGAAAGGATGCTGGAGGTTGTCTTCCCAGTTCCCCCACCCCAACCCACTCAGAGCCCTAAGTACATAGGGGCACATGGAGTTGAAAAGCACAAGGATTAATCCTGGAAAGCCCAGGAGGATGCAGGATGGAGTCCTTCCTGGCAGGCCTAACAAAGGATGCTGGAGGATTCCTTCCCCGTTCCCCCGCCCCAACCCACTCAGAAACGCTAGGTACATAGGGGCACATGGAGTTGAAAAGCACATGGATAAATGACTGGAAAGCCCAGCAGGATGGAGGATGGAGTCCTTCCCGGCAGGCCTAACAAAGGCTGCTGGAGTGGAGGATGCCGTCCCAGTTCCCCCCACCCCGACCCACTCAGAAAGACTAAGTACATAGGGGCACATGGAGTTGAAAAGCACAAGGATTAATCCTGGAAAGCCTAGGAGGATGCAGGATGGAGTCCTTCCGGGCAGGCCTAACAAACGCTGCTGGAGTGGAGGATGCCTTCCCAGTTCCCCCCACCCCGACCCACTAAGAAAAACTAAGTACATAGGGGCACATGGAGTTGAAAAGCACATGGACAAATGACTGGAAACCCCAGCAGGATGGAGGATGGAGTCCTTCCCGGCAGGCCTAACAAAGATTGATAGAGGATGCATTCCCAGTTCCCCCGCCCCAACCCTCTCAGAAACTCTAAGTACATAGGGGCACATGGAGTTGAAATTCACATGGATTAATCCTGGAAAGCCCAGGAGGATGGAGGATGGAATCCTTCCTGGCAGGCCTAACAAAGGATGAGGGAGGATGCATTCCCAGTTCCCCCGCCCCAACCCTCTCAGAAACACGAAGTACATAGGGGCACACGGAGTTGAAAAGCACATGGATAAATGACTGGAAAGCCCAGGAGGATGGAGGATGGAGTCCTTCCTGGCAGTCCTGACAAAGGCTGGTGGAGGATGCCTTCCCGTTCCCCAGCCCCAAACTACTCAGAAAGACTCAGTATATAGGGGCACATGGAGTTGAAAAGCACATGGATAAATGACTGGAAAGCCCAAGAGGATGGAGGATGGAGTTCTTCCCTGCAGGCGTAACAAAGGCTGCTGGAGTGGAGGATGCCTTCCCAGTTCCCCCCACCCCGACCCATTCAGAAAGACGAAGTACATAGGGGCACATGGAGTTGAAAAGCAAAAGGATTAATCCTGGAAAGCCTAGGATGTTGCAGGATGGAGTCCTTCCCAGCAGGCCTAACAAAGGCTGCTGGAGTGGAGGATGCCTTCCCAGTTCCCCCCACCCCGACCCACTCAGAAAGACTAAGTACATAGGGGCACATGGAGTTGAAAAGCACAAGGATTAATCCTGGAAAGCCGAAGAGGATGGAGGATGGAATCCTTCCCGGCAGGCCTAACAAAGGCTGCTGGAGTGGAGGATGTCTTCCCAGTTCCCCCACCCTGACCCACTCAGAAACGCTAGGTACATAGGGACACATGGAGTTGAAAAGCACATGGATTAATCCTGGAAACCCCAGGAGGATGGAGGATGGAGTCCTTCCCGGCAGGCCTAACAAAGGATGATGGAGTGGAGGATGCCTTCCCAGTTCCCCCCACCCCGACCCACTCAGAAAGACTAAGTACATAGGGGCACATGGAGTTGAAAAGCAAAAGGATTAATCCTGGAAAGCCTAGGAGGATGCAGGATGGAGTCCTTCCCAGCAGGCCTAACAAAGGCTGCTGGAGTGGAGGATGCCTTCCCAGTTCCCCCCACCCCGACCCACTCAGAAAGACTAAGTACATAGGGGCACATGGAGTTGAAAAGCACGTGGATAAATGACTGGAAAGCCCAGGAGGATGGAGGATGGAGTCCTTCCTGGCAGTCCTGACAAAGGCTGGTGGAGGATGCCTTCCCGTTCCCCAGCCCCAACCCACTCAGAAAGACTAAGTACATAGAGGCACATGGAGTTGAAAAGCACAAGGATTAATCCTGGAAAGCCGAAGAGGATGGAGGATGGAATCCTTCCTGGCAGGCCTAACAAAGGCTGCTGGAGTGGAGGATGTCTTCCCAGTTCCCCCACCCTGACCCACTCAGAAACGCTAGGTACATAGGGACACATGGAGTTGAAAAGCACATGGATAAATGACTGGAAACCCCAGGAGGATGGAGGATGGAGTCCTTCCTGGCAGTCCTGACAAAGGCTGGTGGAGGATGCCTTCCCGTTCCCCAGCCCCAACCCACTCAGAAAGACTAAGTACATAGGGGCACATGGAGTTGAAAAGCACATGGATAAATGACTGGAAAGCCCAGCAGGATGGAGGATGGAGTCCTTCCCGGCAGGCCTAACAAAGGCTGCTGGAGTGGAGGATGCCGTCCCAGTTCCCCCCACCCCGACCCACTCAGAAAGACTAAGTACATAGGGGCACATGGAGTTGAAAAGCACAAGGATTAATCCTGGAAAGCCTAGGAGGATGCAGGATGGAGTCCTTCCGGGCAGGCCTAACAAACGCTGCTGGAGTGGAGGATGCCTTCCCAGTTCCCCCCACCCCGACCCACTAAGAAAAACTAAGTACATAGGGGCACATGGAGTTGAAAAGCACATGGACAAATGACTGGAAAGCCCAGCAGGATGGAGGATGGAGTCCTTCCCGGCAGGCCTAACAAAGATTGATAGAGGATGCATTCCCAGTTCCCCCGCCCCAACCCTCTCAGAAACTCTAAGTACATAGGGGCACATGGAGTTGAAATTCACATGGATTAATCCTGGAAAGCCCAGGAGGATGGAGGATGGAATCCTTCCTGGCAGGCCTAACAAAGGATGAGGGAGGATGCATTCCCAGTTCCCCCGCCCCAACCCTCTCAGAAACACGAAGTACATAGGGGCACATGGAGTTGAAAAGCACGTGAATAAATGACTGGAAAGCCCAGGAGGATGGAGGATGGAGTCCTTCCTGGCAGTCCTGACAAAGGCTGGTGGAGGATGCCTTCCCGTTCCCCAGCCCCAACCCACTCAGAAAGACTCAGTATATAGGGGCACATGGAGTTGAAAAGCACATGGATAAATGACTGGAAAGCCCAAGAGGATGGAGGATGGAGTCCTTCCCTGCAGGCGTAACAAAGGCTGCTGGAGTGGAGGATGCCTTCCCAGTTACCCCCACCCCGACCCATTCAGAAAGACTAAGTACATAGGGGCACATGGAGTTGAAAAGCAAAAGGATTAATCCTGGAAAGCCTAGGATGTTGCAGGATGGAGTCCTTCCCAGCAGGCCTAACAAAGGCTGCGGGAGTGGAGGATGCCTTCCCAGTTCCCCCCACCCCGACCCACTCAGAAAGACTAAGTACATAGGGGCACATGGAGTTGAAAAGCACAAGGATTAATCCTGGAAAGCCGAAGAGGATGGAGGATGGAATCCTTCCCGGCAGGCCTAACAAAGGCTGCTGGAGTGGAGGATGTCTTCCCAGTTCCCCCACCCTGACCCACTCAGAAACGCTAGGTACATAGGGACACATGGAGTTGAAAAGCACATGGATTAATCCTGGAAACCCCAGGAGGATGGAGGATGGAGTCCTTCCCGGCAGGCCTAACAAAGGATGATGGAGTGGAGGATGCCTTCCCAGTTCCCCCCACCCCGACCCACTCAGAAAGACTAAGTACATAGGGGCACATGGAGTTGAAAAGCAAAAGGATTAATCCTGGAAAGCCTAGGAGGATGCAGGATGGAGTCCTTCCCAGCAGGCCTAACAAAGGCTGCTGGAGTGGAGGATGCCTTCCCAGTTCCCCCCACCCCGACCCACTCAGAAAGACTAAGTACATAGGGGCACATGGAGTTGAAAAGCACGTGGATAAATGACTGGAAAGCCCAGGAGGATGGAGGATGGAGTCCTTCCTGGCAGTCCTGACAAAGGCTGGTGGAGGATGCCTTCCCGTTCCCCAGCCCCAACCCACTCAGAAAGACTAAGTACATAGGGGCACATGGAGTTGAAAAGCACAAGGATTAATCCTGGAAAGCCGAAGAGGATGGAGGATGGAATCCTTCCTGGCAGGCCTAACAAAGGCTGCTGGAGTGGAGGATGTCTTCCCAGTTCCCCCACCCTGACCCACTCAGAAACGCTAGGTACATAGGGACACATGGAGTTGAAAAGCACATGGATAAATGACTGGAAAGCCCAGCAGGATGGAGGATGGAGTCCTTCCCAGCAGGCCTAACAAAGGCTGCTGGCGTGGAGGATGCCGTCCCAGTTCCCCCCACCCCGACTCACTCAGAAAGACGAAGTACATAGGGGCACATAGAGTTGAAAAGCACATGGATTAATCCTGGAAAGCCCAAGAGGATGGAGAATGGAGTCCTTCCCTGCAGGCGTAACAAAGGCTGCTGGAGTGGAGGATGCCTTCCCAGTTCCCCCCACCCCGACCCACTCAGAAAGACTAAGTACATAGGGGCACATGGAGTTGAAAAGCAAAAGGATTAATCCTGGAAAGCCTAGGAGGATGCAGGATGGAGTCGTTCCCGGAAGGCCGAACAAAGGCTGCTGGAGTGGAGGATTCCTTCCCCGTTCCCCCGCCCCAACCCACTCAGAAACACTAAATACATAGGGGCACATGGAGTTGAAAAGCACATGGATTAATCCTGGAAAGCCGAGGAGGATGGAGGATGGAATCCTTCCCGGCAGGCCTAACAAAGGCTGCTGGAGTGGAGGATGCCTTCCCAGTTCCCCCACCCTGACCCACTCAGAAATGGTAGGTACATAGGGACACAGGGAGTTGAAAAGCACATGGATTAATCCTGGAAAGCCCAGGAGGATGGAGTCCTTCCTGGCAGGCCTAAAAAAGCCTGCTCGAGTGGAGGATGCCTTCTAGTTGCCCCCACCCCGACCCACTCAGAAAAAATAAGTTCATAGGGGCACATGGACTTGAAAAGAACAGGGATTAATCCTGGAGAGCCAAGGAAGATGGAGGATGGAGTCCTTCCCGGCAGTCCTAACAAAGGCTGCTGGTCTGGAGGATGCCTTCCCCGTTCCCCCCAACCGAACCCTCTCAGAGCCCTAAGTACATAGGGGCACATGGAATTGAAAAGCACATGGATTAATCCTGGAAAGCCTAGGAGGATGGAAGATGGAGTCCTTCCCGGCAGGCCTAACAAAGGATGATGGAGGATGCATTCCCAGTTCCCCCGCCCCACCCTCTCAGAAACACTAAGTACATAGGGGCACATGGATTTGAAATGCACATGGATTTGAAATGCACATGGATTAATCTTGGAATGCCCAGAAGGACGGAGTATGGAGTCCTTCCCGGCAGGCCTAAAAAGGATGCTGGAGGATACCTTCCCAGTTCCCCCCGCCCCAACCCACTCAGGAACTCTAAATGCATAGGGGCACATGGAGATGAAAAGCACAGATATTAATCCTGGAAAGCCCAGGAGGATGGAGGATGGAGTCCTTCCCGGCAGGCCTGAGAAAGCCTGCTGGAGAATGCCTTCCCAGTTCCCCTGCCGCAACCCACTCAAAAACACTAAGTACATGGGGGCACATGGAGTTGAATAGCACGTCGATTAATCCTGGAAAGCCCTGGAGGATGGAGGATGGAGTCCTTCCCGGCAGGCCTGACAAAGGCTGCTGGAGGATGCCTTCCCAGTTCCCCCGCCCTAACCCACTCAGAAACACTAAGTACATCGGGGCACATGGAGTTGAATAGCACGTCGATTAATCCTGGAATGCCCAAGAGGATGGAGGATGGAGTCTTTCCTGTCAGGACTGACAAAGGTTGCTGGAGTGGAGGATGCCTTCCCAGTTCCCCCCACCCCAACCCCCTCAGAACCTTAACTACATAGGGGCACATGGTGTTGAAAAGCACAAGGATTAATCCTGGAAAGCCCAGGAGGATGGTGGATGGAGTCCTTCCCGGCAGGCCTAACAAAGGCTGCTGGAGTGGAGGATGCCTTCCCAGTTCCCCCACCCCAACCCACTCAGAGCCCTAAGTACATAGCGGCACATGGAGTTGAAAAGCACCTCGATTAATCCTGGAAAGCCCAGGAGGATGGAGGATGGAGTCCTTCCCGGCAGGCCTAACAAAGATTGATAGAGGATGCATTCCCAGTTCCCCCGCCCCAACCCTCTCAGAAACACTAAGTACATAGCGGCACATGGAGTTGAAAAGCACATGGATAAATGACTGGAAAGCCCAGCAGGATGGAGGATGGAGTCCTTCCCAGCAGGCCTAACAAAGGCTGCTGGAGTGGAGGATGCCGTCCCAGTTCCCCCCACCCCGACCCACTCAGAAAGACGAAGTACATAGGGGCACATACAGTTGAAAAGCACATGGATTAATCCTGGAAAGCCCAAGAGGATGGAGAATGGAGTCCTTCCCTGCAGGCGTAACAAAGGCTGCTGGAGTGGAGGATGCCTTCCCAGTTCCCCCCACCCCGACCGACTCAGAAAGACTAAGCACATAGTGGCACATGGAGTTGAAAAGCACAAGGATTAATCCTGGAAAGCCGAAGAGGATGGAGGATGGAATCCTTCCCGGCAGGCCTAACAAAGGCTGCTGGAGTGGAGGATGTCTTCCCAGTTCCCCCACCCTGACCCACTCAGAAACGCTAGGTACATAGGGACACATGGAGTTGAAAAGCACATGGATTAATCCTGGAAACCCCAGGAGGATGGAGGAAGGAGTCCTTCCCGGCAGGCCTAACAAAGGATGATGGAGGATGTATTCCCAGTTCCCCCCGCCCCAACCCTCTCAGAACCCTAAGTACATAGGGGCACATGGAGTTGAAAAGCACAAGGATTAATCCTGGAAAGCCCAGGAGGATGCAGGATGGAGTCCTTCCTGGCAGATATAAGAAAGGATGCTGGAGGTTGCCTTCCCCGTTCCCCCGCCCCAACCCACTCAGAAACACTAAATACATAGGGGCACATGGAGTTGAAAAGCACATGGATTAATCCTGGAAAGCCGAGGAGGATGGGGTCCTTCCTGGCAGGCCTAAAAAAGCCTGCTCGAGTGGAGGATGCCTTCTCGTTGCCCCCACCCCGACCCACTCAGAAAAAATAAGTTCATAGGGGCACATGGAGTTGAAAAGAACAGGGATTAATCCTGGAGAGCCAAGGAAGATGGAGGATGGAGTCCTTCCCGGCAGTCCTAACAAAGGCTGCTGGTCTGGAGGATGCCTTCCCTGTTCCCCCCAACCCAACCCACTCAGAGCCCTAAGTACATAGGGGCACATGGAATTGAAAAGCACATGGATTAATCCTGGAAAGCCCAGGAGGATGGAAGATGGAGTCCTTCCCGGCAGGCCTAACAAAGGATGATGGAGGATGCATTCCCAGTTCCCCCGCCCCACCCTCTCAGAAACACTAAGTACATAGGGGCACATGGAGTTGAAATGCACATGGATTAATGTTGGAATGCCCAGAACGATGGAGTATGGAGTCCTTCCCGGCAGGCCTAAAAAGGATGCTGGAGGATACCTTCCCAGTTCCCCCCGCCCCAACCCACTCAGGAACTCTAAATGCATAGGGGCACATGGTGATGAAATGCACAGATATTAATCCTGGAACGCCCAGGGGGATGGAGGATGGAGTCCTTCCCGGCAGGCCTGACAAAGGCTGCTGGAGGATGCCTTCCCAGTTCCCCCGCCCTAACCCACTCAGAAACACTAAGTACATCGGGGCACATGGAGTTGAATAGCACGTCGATTAATCCTGGAATGCCCAAGAGGATGGAGGATGGAGTCTTTCCTGTCAGGACTGGCAAAGGTTGCTGGAGTGAAGGATGCCTTCCCACTTCCCCCCACCCCGACCCACTCAGAAACACTAAGTACACAGGGGCACATGGAGTTGAAAAGCACATGGATTAATCCTGGAAAGCCCAGGAGGATGGAGGATGGAGTCCTTCCCGGCAGGTCTAAGAAAGGATGCTGGAGGATGCCTTCCCCATTCTCCCGCGCCAACCTACTCAGAAAGGCTAAGTACATAGGGGCACATGGAGTTGAAAAGCACATGGATTAATCCTGGAAAGCCCAAGAGGATGGAGAATGGAGTCCTTCCTGGCAGGCCAAACAATGGCGGATGGAGTGGAGGATGCTGTCTCAGGTCCCCCCACCCTGACCCACTCAGAAATACTAGGTACATAGGAACACATGCAGTTGAAAAGGACATGGATTAATCCTGGAAAGCGCAGGAGGAGGGAGGATGGAATCCTTCCCGGCAGGCCTAACAAAGGCTGCTGGAGTGGAGGATGCCTTCGCGTTCCCCTGCCCCAACCCACTCAGAAAAACAAAGAACATAGGGGCACATGGAGTTGAAAAGTACATAGATTAATCCTGGAAAGCCCAGGAGGATGTAGGATGGAATCCTTTCCGGCAAGCCTAACAAAGGCTGCTGGAGGATGCCTTCGAAGTTCCCCCTGCCCCAACCCTCTCAGAAACAATCAGTAAATAGTGGTACATGGAGTTGAAAAGCACATGGATTAATCCTGGAAATCCCAGGATGATGGAGGATGGAGTCCTTCCCCGCAGGCCTGAGAAAGGCTGCTGGAGGATACCTTCCCCGTTCCCCCCGCCCCAACCGACGCAGGAACACTAAATACATAGGGGCACATGGAGATGAAAAGCATAGATATTAATCCTGGAAAGCCCAGGGGGATGGAGGATGGAGTCCTTCCCGGCAGGCCTGAGAAAGGCTGCTGGAGGATGCCTTCTCAGTTCCCCCACCGCAACCCACTCAAAAACACTAAGTACATGGGGGACATGGAGTTGAATAGGACGTCGATTAATCCTGGGAAGCCCTGGAGGATGGAGTCCTTCCCGGCAGGCCTGACAAAGGCTGCTGGAGGATGCCTTCCCAGTTCCCCCGCCCTAACCCACTCAGAAACACTAAGTCCATCGGGGCACATGGAGTTGAATAGCACGTCGATTAATCCTGGAAAGCCCAAGAGGATGGAGGATGGAGTCCTTCCCGTCAGGACTGACAAAGGCTGCTGGAGTGGAGGATGCCTTCCCAGTTCCCCCGCCCTAACCCACTCAGAAACACTAAGTCCATCGGGGCACATAAAGTTGAAAAGCACATGGATTAATCCTGGAAAGCCCAGGAGGATGGAGGATGGAGTCCTTCCCTGCAGGCCTAAAAAGGATGCTGGAGGATGGCTTGCCCGTTCCCCCCGCCCCATCCCATTCAGAAACAGTAAGTACATAGGGGCACATGGAGTTGAAAAGCTCATGGATTAATCCTGGAAAGCCCAGGAGGATGGAGGATGGAGTCAACAATGCAGTGATTACTCGAAGCCAACATGGATTTGTCAAAAACAAGTCCTGCCAGACAAATCTGATCTCATTTTTTGATCAAGTCACCTCCCTTGTAGACCGTGGGAATGCTGTAGACATCATATACCTCGACTTCAGCAAAGCTTTCGACAAAGTGCCCCATGATATCCTGATGAGCAAACTAGCTCGAAGTGGGCTAGATGAAACAACGATCATGTGGATCCACAGTTGGCTACAGAATCGGACCCAAAGAGTGCTTATCAATGGGACCTTCTCAAGCTGGGGAGAGGTAACGAGTGGGGTACCGCAGGGCTCAGTCCTGGGCCCAGTGCTCTTCAATATTTTTATTAATGACTTGGAGGAGGAGGTGCAGGGAATGCTGATCAAATTTGCAGATGACACAAAATTGGGAGGGATAGCTAATACTTTGGAAGACAGAAACAAAATTCAAAGTGATCTTGATAGACTGGAGTGCTGGGCAGAAAACAACAGAATGGCATTTAATAGGGACAAATGCCAAGTTCTGCACCTAGGAAAAAGAAACCAAATGCACAGTTACAAGATGGGGGATACGTGGCTCAACCACACTACGAGCGAGAAGGATCTTGGAATTGTCGTCGATCACAAGCTGAATATGAGCCAACAATGTGATGTGGCTGCAAAAAAGGCAAATGCTATTTTGGGCTGCATTCATAGAAGCATCGCTTCCAAATCCCGGGAAGTACTAGTTCCCCTCTACTCAGCACTGGTTAGGCCTCATCTGGAGTACTGTGTCCAGTTCTGGGCACCACACTTTAAGAAGGATGCAGACAAGCTGGAGAGGGTTCAAAGGAGGGCAACAAAGATGATCAGGGGACTGGAAACAAAGCCCTATGAAGAGAGACTGAAAGAACTGGGCATGTTTAGCCTTGAGAAGAGAAGACTGAGGGGAGATATGATAGCGCTCTTCAAGTACTTGAAAGGTTGTCACAGAGAAGAAGGCCAGGATCTCTTCTCGATCATCCCAGAGTGCAGGACACGGAATAATGGGCTCAAGTTACAGGAAGCCAGATTCCGACTGAACATCAGGAAAAACTTCCTGAGTGTCAGAGCAATACGGCAATGGAACCAATTACCTGGGGAGGTGGTGGGCTCTCCCACACTGGAGGCCTTCAAGACGAGGCTGGACAGCCATTTGTCAGGGATGCTCTGACTTGGATTCCTGCATTGAGCAGGGGGTTGGACTCGATGGCCTTGTAGGCCCCTTCCAACCCTACTATTCTATGATTCTATTCTATGATTCTATGATTCTATGAGTCCTTCCCGGCAGGCCTAAGAAAGGATGCTGGAGGATGCCTTCCCCGCTCTCCCGCCCCAACCTACTCAGAAAGGCTAAGTACATAGGGGCACATGGAGTTGAATAGCACGTCGATTAATCCTGGAAAGCCCAAGAGGATGGAGGATGGAGTCCTTCCCGTCAGGACTGACAAAGGCTGCTGGAGTGGAGGATGCCTTCCCACTTCCCCCCACCCTTACCCACTCAGAAACACTAGGTATATAGGGACACATGCAGTTGAAAAGGACATGGATTAATCCTGGAAAGCGCAGGAGGATGGAGGATGGAATCCTTCCCGGCAGGCCTAACAAAGGCTGCTGGAGTGGCGGATGCTTTCCCAGTTCCCCCCACCCCAACCCACTCAGAACCCTAACTACATAGGGGCACATGGAGTTGAAAAGCACAAGGATTAATCCTGGAAAGCCGTGGAGGATGGAGGATGGAGTCCTTACCAGCAGGCCTAAGAAAGGCTGCTGGAGTGGAGGATGCCTTCCCAGTTCCCACCACCTCAACTCACTCACAAACAGTAAGTTGATAGGGGCACATGGAGTTGAAAAGCACATGGATTAATCCTGGAAAGCCCAGGAGGTTGGAGGATGGAGTCCTTCCCTGCAGGACCAACAAAGGATGCTGGAGGATGCATTCCCAGTTCCCCCGCCCCAGCCCTCTCAGAAACACTAAATACATAGGGGACATGGAGATGAAAAGCAAATGGATTAATCCTGGAAAGCCCAGGAGTATGGAGGATGGAGTCCTTCCCGGGAAGCCTAACAAAGGCTGCTGGAGGATGCCTTCCCTGTTCTCCCTGCTCCTCCAACCCACCCAAAAATCACTAAGCATAGAGGCACATTCAGGTAAAGTAATCATATGAAATAACATTCCTTCACTGTAATAAAGTTTTAACTGCTGTGCGGTAGAATGGGGATACACAGAAATACACGGACACTCTTTCTGCAGCAGCGGCGCCTCTGGTCTCTAGTCTGGACTGGAGCAACTGAGGCTGCTGGCCACTCACACACTGCCATCCTATGTGTGAAGGCGGGATAAATGTTTGATGAGTTCCCTCCCCTCAATGATGTTATCTTGGGGGGGGGGGTGAGTGGGTGGCCTGGAGGGACCTCACCTGAACCTGACCTCACCTGAACCTGACCTCACCTTCACAAACAATAAAAAAAAGATGAGGTGACGTGCAGTTTGTGACTCATCCTCAAGCAAGCTACGTGCACTTCGTGACCCCGTCCCTCCCAGTGAAAGAAAGTCGCATCATTGCAGGAAACTGCATATTTATTAAACAGTTTCGTAAAATCCCTTTCGACATCTTTCGTCCCCATTTGCAAAGTTTCCTTCGTAAATTCTTTTGTAAAATTTTCAGCGGAGAAAAAAAAAAAGTTCCACGTGATCTCCGGTCCGCGTAGACTGGGGCGCCCCATTCCGGGGAGGGTTCTGCGGACCGGATGTGTCTGAATTCGATCCCATTTGACTTTCGGATGGATTTCTCTGACATCCCTAATCCTAGAGAGGTGTGCCTGCTGCTGCTGGGCCTGCTGCTGCCCCCCCCCCCCCCCACCACCAGGCCTTCTCTGTAGACTTCTGCCTGGCAGACCGCCACTCCCTGCAGGACCAGGCCCCCAGGTACTGAGCCAGCTGTGCTGCTCCACCTGCCCCTCCCTGGAGGAGCTACATAAGCTGGCTGGCTGAGATAGCCTAGGAGAGCCAGGGCCTGCAGGAGAGGCCACCATCACCACTGGGGAAGAGGCATGCCTGCTGCTGCTACCACCACCAGGCCTTCCCTGTAGACTTCCGCCTGGCAGAATGCCAGTCCCTGCAGGACCAGGCCTGGCATTATTTTTAAGGGGATTTTTAATTGTTTTTTTTTTGTTGTTTTGTTTTCTGAGGGATTTTGTTGTGTTTTTAGGGGGTGGGTAGCCTGCCTGATAGGCGGGAGTGAGGGGGCATGTGTCCACCTGATGGAGGCAGTGGGGGGAGTGTTGGGGGCCAGAACATACTGAGGCTGGGCGGCAGGTGCTGGCGGAGCGCTAGGGGCAGGCCATGACAGGTAAGGGGAACAAGGGAGAGATGTGTAATATCTGTCCCCTGCTCCGGGCCTGTCCAGAGCCAAAGGATGGCTGGGGGAGGCATAACCCCATCTTCTGGCCTTCGTTTGCTGCTCTGCAATGCCAGGTCTGTTACCCAGAAAACCTCCCTCATCCATGACATGATCCTGGATGAGGGTGCAGACCTGGCATGTATTACGGAGACCTGGCTGGCCGAGGCTGCTGCTCCAACCCTTGCAGCCATGTGTCCAGCTGGATTTTCGTATGCACAGCAGCCGAGGGCTGGGGATCAGGGAGGGGGAGTGGCTGTTATCTACCGAGAGTCCTTGGTCTTCACCAGACCCCCTCTCTGGGAGACCAAGGTTGCTGAGTGCATGTACTGGAGGTTGGGCCCAAAAGGCAGTCTGGGGATTCTGCTCGTGTACCGTCCACCCCGCTGCACAACTGACTCCCTGGCTGAGGTGCTGGAGGTGGTCTCTGATGTGCATGTACAGTCACCTAACTTATTGGTGTTGGGGGACTTCAACGTACATTCGGAGGCCATCCTCACAGGAGCACCTCGGGACTTCATGGAGACCATGGCCTCCTGGGAGCTGCACCATATTCTAACTGGGCCCACCCATGTAGCCGGTCATGCACTAGACCTTGTGTTTGTTTCTGGAGAAGCGGGGAGTGATCTGGAAGTCAGGGGTATATCCACCACCCCCTTGTGGTCAGATCACTATCTGGTGACGTTGGACTTCTCGGTTCCACAACCCCTCCGCAGGGGTGGAGGACCCATTAAAATGGTCCGCCCCAGGCGTCTTATGGATCGAAATGGATTCCTGAACGCGCTTGAGGATTCTCTGGGGCACGCCAACGGCCACTCGGTTGAGGCCCTGGTGGGTGGCTGGAATGCCGCAATCACTGGGGCATTAGATCAGGTGGCTCTGAAATGCCCTCTCCCCATGAACAGGGCTAGGACTGCACCATGGTTCAATCTGCAGTTACGAGCTCTGAAACAGGAGGTGAGAGGGCTAGAGCGCCGGTGGCGGACGTCTCGCTCCAAAGACGATCAGACACAGGCTAGAGCTGTATTTTCAGCCTATCACGTGGCGGTGATAGCAAAAAAGGAATATTATGCTGCCTCCATCGCGTCTGCAGAGTGCTGTCCCAGGAGGCTGTTCCAAGTGGTCCAGAGCCTGGTCGGTCCTGTGGCTCCAGAACCACTGGAGCATTCTAAGGCCTCCTGTGAGGCCTTGGCAAGGCACTTCGCAGATAAAATTGACCAGATTAGGTGTGTTACTCTGCATGCTGTGGATACAGTTAGTGAGCAAGAGGCAGCCTGTGGCAAACCGGTTTTGTGGGATAGGTTCCAGCTTCTTTCTCCTGATGAAGTGGACAAGGTGCTTTCAGCTGTAAGGCTGACCACCTGCTTACTTGATCCTTGCCCATCGTGGCTCATTATGGGCTGCAGAGAGAGACTGGTTGAGGGGATCAGGGCGGTGGTGAATGCCTCCCTTGAGGAGGGAGTGATGCCACCAGCCCTCAAGGAGGCAGTGATAAGACCGCTCTTAAAGAAGCTCTCCTTGGATCCTCAAGTTCTGAACAACTTTCGCCCAGTCTCAAATCTGCCATTTTTGGGCAAGGTGATTGAGCGGGTGGTGGCGGTGCAGTTGAAGGCACACTTGGAAGAAACTGATTATCTAGACCCATTTCAGTCGGGCTTCAGGCTTGGGCATGAGACAGAAACAGCCTTGGTAGATGATATGAGGAGGGCTCTGGATAGGGGTGAATGCTCCTTCCTTGTTCTCCTCAACCTCTCAGTGGCTTTTGATACCATTGACCAAGGTATCCTCCTGGACAGCCTGGAGGGGTTGGGCTTTGGAGACACCGTATTGCGGTGGTTCCGGTCCTTCCTCTCCGGCAGGTACCAGAGGGTAGCACTGGGAGAGGAGGTTTCGGACCCATGGCCACTCACTTGTGGGGTGCCACAGGGTTCCATCCTCTCCCCGATGCTATTTAACATCTATGTGAAGCCGCTGGGGGCTATCATCAGGAGGTTTGGGGTGCAGTGTCATCAATATGCGGATGACACGCAGCTCTACCTCTCGTTCAAATCTTCACCAAGGTTGGCCGTAGAATCCCTGTCCAAATGTCTGGAGACGGTGAGTGGCTGGATGGGGAGGAATAAGCTGAACCCTGACAAGACAGAGATACTTTTGGTGGGAGACAAGAGGAGGCTAGGGGATGTTGACCTGGTTTTGAATGGGGTACGGCTACCCTTGAAAGACCAGGTCTGCATCCTGGGGGTCATTTTGGACTCCCAGCTGTCCATGGAGGATCAGGTGTCAGCTGTGAGCCGGACAGCGCTGTATCAACTCCATCTGATACGGCGGCTGCGCCCCTTCCTTCCCATCTGCTCCCATCGGTAGTACATGCCCTGGTCTCCTCTCGTGTAGACTACTGTAATGCGCTCTACATGGGGTTACCCTTGAAGAGGGTTCGGAAGCTGCAGCTGGTACAGAACGCGGCGGCTCGCCTGAGTAAAGGCAGCCGCCGGCGAGATCACATCACTCCAGCGCTGAAGGAGTTGCACTGGTTACCAGTTGTTTTCCGGGCCAAATTCAAGGTGTTGGTTTTGACCTTTAAAACCCTATATGGTTCCTGCCCAGCCTATCTTAAGGAGCGCCTCCAGCAGCACCAGCCAGGCCGCTTAACAAGATCAGCCTCGGATGGCCTTCTCTCTGTCCCATCAGCCAGGACAGCTAGACTGGTGGGGACGAGGGAGAGGGCCTTTTCAGTGGTGGCCCCCACTCTGTGGAACTCCCTCCCTAGGGAACTCCGTCATGCCCCCTCTTTAATGAGCTTCCGTCGTGCATTAAAAACGTGGTTGTTCAGGCAGGCATTTGGGGTGGGTTAGGGTATTTTAGAAAATGTTTTTATTGGTTTTTATTGTATGTTGTACATCACCCAGAGTGGCTGGGTGACCAGCCAGATGGGCGATTAATAACTTTAATAATAAATAAAAAATAGACAGTGAAGTCAAGTGGGCCTTAGGAAGTATTACTAACAACAAAGCGGGCGGAGATGACAGTCTTCCAGCTGAGCTATTTAAGATCCTAAAAGATGATGCTGTTAAAGTGCTGCACTCAATATGCCAACAAATTTGGAACACTCAACAGTGGCCACAAGACTGGAAAAGGTCAGTTTACATTCCCATTCCAAAGAAGGGCAACGCCAAAGAGTGTTCAAACTACCATACAATTGCACTCATTTCACATGCCAGCAAGGTGATGCTCAAAATCCTACAAGCTAGGCTTCAGCAGTATGCGAACGGAGAACTACTGGAAGTACAAGCTGGGTTTCGAAGAGGCAGAGAAACTAGAGATCAAGTCACCAACATTCGCTGGATCATGGAGAAAGCAAGAGAATTCCAGAAAAATGTCTCTTTCTGCTTCATTGACTACACTAAGGCCTTTGATTGTGTGGATCACAACAAACTGTGGCCAATTCTTAAAGAGATGGGAGTACCAGACCACCTTACCTGTCTCCTGAGAAACCTGTACGAGGGTCAAGAAGCAACAGTAAGAACCGGACATGGAACAACCGATTGGTTCAAAATTGGGAAAGGAGTACGACAAAGCTGCATATTGTCGCCCTGCTTATTCAACTTATATGCAGAGTACATCATGAGAAACGCCAGGTTGGATGAATCACAGGTTGGAATTAAGATTGCTGGGAGAATTATCAACAAGCTCAGATACGCAGACGATACCACCCTAGTGGCAGAAAGCAAAGAGGATCTAAAGAGCCTCTTGTTGAGGGTGAAAGAGAGTGCAAAAGCTGGTTTGAAACTCAACATTAACAAAACGAAGATCATGGCATCTGGCCCCATCACTTCCTGGCATATAGAAGGGGAAGAAATGGAAGCAGTGACCGTGACTGTAGCCATGAAATTAAAAGTCGCTTGCTCCTTGGGAGGAAAGCTATGGCAAACCTAGACAGCATAGTAAGAAGCACAGACATCACCTTGCCAACAAAGGTTCGTATAATCAAAGCTATGGTTTTCCCAGTAGTAATGTATGGCTGTGAGAGCTGGACTAGAAGGAAGGCTGAGCGCCGAAGAATCAATGCTTTCGAACTGTGGTTCTGGAGAAGACTCTTACGAGTCCCCTGGACTGCAAGGAGGTCACATCAGTCGATCCTAAAGGAAATCAACCCTGACTGCTCATTGGAAGGACAGAGGCTGAAGCTCAAATATTTTGGCCACCTAATGTGAAGAGAAAACTCTCTGGAAAAGACCCTGATGCTGGGAAAGATTGAAGGCAAAAGGAGAAGGGGATGGCAGAGGATGAGATGGCTGGATCCTATCACCAATGCAATGAATATGAACTTGAGCACACTCTGGGAGAGAGCGCAGGACAGGAAGGCCTGGCGTGCTATGGTCCATGGGGTTGTTGCACAAAATGCTAGTGTCGCCCCCTGGAGGCTAGTCCAATTTGCCCCAAAGAGGAGAGTCAACTTCAGGCTAGGTCCAACTCGATTTTATTGTTTGCAAACAGTTTGACAGAGGAGCTCACACTCAAAAGCAGAGTCGACCCTGGGCAACCCCTGCACTACAGTTTTATCACTCAGCCAGCATTCCTCAGCCAGCATGTTACTTTTGATTGGTTGCCAGCAGTTTGCCTAGCAACCTTATCTTAGGGTTACTGCTCACTCATTCCAGTCATGCGCAGCTCTCACAATGCTACGCCTGCTTAAGGCACATACAATGGCATCAGGTTACATTTTTTTACCACAATTCCCCCCTCAAGATGCTTTCTTCTTATAACACTTAATCTATTTCAGCCATCGCTAATCTCTGGTAATGTACAAACATTTCCCTGCTGACTACAGATTCTACCGTGCGCCTAACTAGGGTATAATGCAGGGTAGTATGCAAGGTAATAAACACAAAATTAGCATAACTAAGCAGAATATCATAAATCCAGTCTTTAACCAGCGAAAGTTTGGCAGCCACGAAGTCAGCCAGTCAGTATTCCACCCGTTCCAGGTTTGCACTGGGACGTGAGTTACTTTTTTATTTTGGTTGCGATATCTCTTAAGGATATCGCCATTGCTGTCAATCTGTAAACAACAGTCTGTCCAATTGAACTTTTGACAAAGGCCCCCCTCTGCTTCCAACACGTAATCAAGTCCCATCCGATTTTGGGTGACAGCATTGCGGAGTTGGGTTAGCTGTGTGGCCGCTAAATCTATGGCCCTTGCAGTCTCGTTTGCAAAGATTTCCACTACTGCCTGAAGCCGGATTATGCGGTTAGTGAGGTATGTGGGTTCTCTCCCCACCACGTTGGGTTCCCATAATACCTTATCCTTTCTGCCAGCCACTTGTCATTTCCCCATCTTTGTGTAGCAGACAAGTCTTTCATGCTCAGGGATCTTTTATCTACTCCGTACAGTCGGTGCAGCACTGAGGCCCTTTGAGGCAACAGCATGAATGGGGGCCTTAATATCCTGGGATAGCACACACCAGTCCTGTTGGCAGGCAACTGGGTATATGCCTGAGTCCCACAGATCCAATAATGGCCAGTCAAAGCAGGCCAAGACTTGTCTGCTAGGCCATATTTTTGGGGATCCAAATACTGATTATAATATCCCAAGTATAGGGTTGAATCTCCACGTGAGCTGAGAGTTCCATTCATATAGCAAGCTCTAGTATTTTGATCTTTTGTCTGGTTTCGAATGCAATAGAACAAGGATTGTGCGCTACTATGAGGGATTGACCACAACACACATTTGTGGCCACCTATCACCCTTGAAACCTCGGGTCGAAGGGTGATAAAGTCTGTGTATCCTGCACAAAAAGTTCTCTTCGAGGTGTGATTGTTGTGCCATGCACCTCCCTTTACTATATAATTCCTGCAGCTACTATTCCCTAGCAAGTGTGTATGTGTGTCAGACCTGTTTTGCATGAAGCACCATTCTCCTAATTGGGGCTGCACTTCCCATGATGGAGTTTGACTTAAGATAAAATCGTCTTCCCAAGTAACATTGGTTTGCTTATGTATTCTATAATCAGTGTGTACTAATTCAGTCAGGTTCAGAGGATGAGGGATCCATGTGCCTACTTTTCCCTCATTCTCGGCCTGTATGCAAACCCAGCAGTTTGAGAGGTTCAAGTATCTGGCTACAGCTTCGGCTAGAAACAGCATGCTGTTTTCTCCTGCAGCTAGGTTCAGCTTTAAGATCATCATTAACAGACACGGCTGCTGCATACTTAATCTTTGGTCCTCGTCTTATATAATTTTAATTTCAGTTCTGTAATGGGATGACTATGCCAGTTGTCTTTATCCCGCTGCTTGCAGGCTTCTTCTTCTGAGAGGAGGTCAGCTTCTGGAGTGACCACGCCCTGGGAGCTGTTGTCCTCACTTTGGTTGTACCTCTTTATTCTGGAACAATGAGTCCACCTGTCATTGCCGCTGAGCTTGACAGCCATATGGGTTACCAGCAACACCTGGTATGGCCCCTCCCACTTCTCGGTTAGGGGGCCCTTTTTCCACTTTTGGAGCAGCACCTGGTCCCCCGGCTGGAAGTTATGGATCGGGGCATCCAACAGTAGGCTCTGGAATGGTGCAGCAAACCTGTGAAGGGATGACAAAACAGACTGCAAGGCAATAACATGTTCCTTAATTTCAGTTTTTCCTAAATCGACAGTGACTTGTTCCCTCCACCCTGCTGGCAGAACCCTGGGAGGCACCCCAAACATTAATTCAAAAGGAGACAATTTATCCCTCTACGTGGAATGCTACGAATGCGAGTTAAAGCCAGTGGGAGCGCCTGGGGCCACTTTTAAGTGGGTCTCAATGCTAATTTTTGTTATCATTGCCTTTGACGTCCTATTCATGCGCTCCACCTGACCTGAACTCTGAGGTCTCCATGGAGGTATGGAGCCTCCATTCAATGCCTAAAGCTTTGGACACTTCTTGCACTATCTTTCCCCCAAAGTGGCTCCCCTGATCTGATTCAATAGACTCAGGCAACAGGAACTGGGGTATCAGTTCCTGGAGCAGGAAGTGTGCCACTGTTGATGCTGTAGCTGTCCTTGTAGGGTAGGCCTCTACCCAGCCCGTTAGTTGGTCCACCAGTACCAATAAATATTGGTGTCGGCCTGACCTTGGAAGTTCTGCAAAGTCAATCTGCTAGGCCTGTCCAGGGTAGTACGCCCACTGTCGTCCTCCCATTGGCGGTGGCGCTCGGGCCCCTTTTGGATTTACCTTCTGGCAGGTGGGTCATCTTGCTGCGACTCGTTGGGCTTCTACATACAGTCCTGGTGCTACAACCTGCCAAACTAGTAAGTCTCCCATTGCAGTGCCTCCCACGTGGGTCTTCGCATGAAGTTGTTTTACTACTTCTTCTGTCAGCCATCGGGGTAGCATGACTTTTCCTCCTGGGACTACCCACCACCCTTGGGGGGGTTTTGTGGCCTTATTTTCTTCAGCAGCTTTGTCATCAGCCTGGGTATACTGTGCTTTGTAATCTTCCAGGCGAAGGGGTATCTCATGGGCTGAGCTTTGAAACGCTGCTTCTCCTCCCATCTGCGCTGCTTCATTGGCTGCCATGTTGGCCTTCGCGTTTCCCCTTCTCTGGCGCTCGTCTGCGGCTTTGCTGTGCGCTTTTACGTGCACCACGGCTACCTCCTTTGGCAGTTGAAGAGCTTCTAGTAGTGCCACAATTTGCAGCCCATTTGCAATCTTCTGTCCAGAGGCTGTGATGAACCCACATTCTTTCCACAGTAGTCCATGGGCATGCAAAGGCATAGCGTGAGTCTGTAAAGATGTTCGCTCTTTAAAGATGTTCGCTCTTTTATCCTTCCCCAATTCTAGCGCGCGTGTCAAGGCAGTGAGCTCTGCTGCTTGCGCTGACCAACTTGCAGGGAATTTCTCTTTCCACATAGTCTCAGTCAGCGTTACCACGGCGCATCCTGTATGTCGTGTGCCATGGGTTCCATTGCTTGAGCCATCTACAAAGAACTGTTCTGGATTTTCAAGTGGGTCATCTGCCAAGTGGGGTCGAATCAATACTGTTTGAGTTAACACTTCTAGACAATCATGACATGGGGGTCCTGGTTCTGGCAGAAGGGTGGCTGGATTTAGGGCAGTGGTGTGCTTGTAGGTGAGGCCTGGATTGGATAACAAAAAGATCTCATATCTAGATTGTCTGGAAGGGTTTAAGAACTTTCTTCCCTCTGCTCCGAGGATTTGGGGCACTCCATGTGGGGTGCGTACCTCCATGTTGGCTCCCATGACAATCTTCTGAGCTTCCTCTACAAGGGTGACGGTGGCCGCAACAGCTCTCAGGCATGCTGGCCACCCTTTTGCTACAGGGTCCAGGACCCTGGAGTAGTAGCCCACAGGCCTCCATGTCAGGCCCACTGGTTGAGTTAAGACTCCTGAGGCAACTCCCTTGTTCTCATGCACGTACAGTCTATAGGGCTTGTGCCCATTTGGAATCATGAGTGCTGGAGGCTGTGAGAGGGCAGTTTTCAATAGTTCAAATGCATGCTGGTTTTCTTTGGTCCATTTCCAACTTGCGAGGCCCTCTTTGGTAAGAGACTCATATAGGGGCTTAGCCTTTCCCCCATAATCAGGGATCCACATTCTGCAAAACCCCGTCAGACCCAGAAAGGCTTGTAGCTCCTTTGGGCTTTTAGGAGCAGGCATATTTTGTATAGCTTGTATTCGATCTTTGCTCAGGGCTCTTGTTCCCATTTCAGTCTCATAGCCTAAGAAGGTGACCTTTGGCTGGCATATTTGAGACTTTTCTCATGATACTTTATACCCCCTTTCTCCCAAGGTGTTCAGCAAGGACTCTGTTGCCCGCCTCTTCCCCGTTTGCATGCTAGGGCTCGCTATCAACAGGTCATCAACATATTGCAACAGCGCCACCTCCTGGTGCTTTTCTCTCCACTGCTCCAAATCCTTTTGCAATGCCAATCCAAAAATGTTGGGGGATGAAACGAGCCCTTGGGGCAACACAGCCCATAACAATTGAGTTCTGTGATAAGTATCTGGGTCTTCCCATTCAAATGCAAATATCTTCTGGCTGTCTTTGTGCAGTGGGATAGAGAAGAAAGCATCTTTTAAATCTAGGATGGAAAACACCCTTGCATTCGCTGGGACTTGGGTCAAAATGGTGTCGGGGTTCGGAACCAGGGGTGAGCCACTAAAACTTTCTTGTTTATGGCTCGCAGGTCTTGCACCAGCCTGAAGGAGGTGCTATTTGCCTTGGGCAACCCCAAAAATTGTAGTGGTAAAGCGGGATGAGCGCTCTACTAGCCAGCCATACTTCTTAAACTTTTCAACAAGCGGTTTTAAGCCTGCAAGAGTAGCTCTCTTCAAAGGATACTGTTTCACGCACACAGGCAGCTCTCCCTCCTTTAGGGGAATTTTGATTGGTGTTACATACTTTGCCCGGGCTGGGGTTCCGTCTGCCCATACACACGGGTCAACATTCTCTAAGAGCTCAATCCCCTTGGCCTTTGACACAGTTTCAGTTGCCTGGAGGGCCATCTGGTAATTTGAGCTCTGGTTTACAGGTAGCTGTACTACAACCTGATCCTCACAAAAGAAAATCTCAGCTTGCAGCTTCGTCAGCAAGTCCTGCCCCAGAAGGGCAACCGGACATGTGGGCGAAACCACAAAGGCATGTTCTAGTCTGTTGTCTCCAATCTTTGTGAGGAGGGGCTCACATACAGGCCATCTAGCCTTTCTTCCTTCAGTTCCCTCTATCGTCACGTGCCGTCCACTTTCTTTAGCAAGGGGAGGTTTTGCGGGGATCATGGAAAAGGTGGCTCCAGTATCTACCAGAGCCTCATAGTCTCTGCCACCGACCCTTATCTTTACCATGGGATCTTCCCAAGCACTTACTTGTAGGGTGGTGGCCTTAGATCCCGGTCCCCTTCAGCTACATTCCTCAGAGGAGTCTGCTCTCAATTGGCGTCCCTCCCCCTGGCTCTTCTCCTTCTGCCTTTTCAGCGGGCAGTCTTTGTTCCAGTGTCCCTTCTCTTGGCAATACGCACACGTCAAACCTAGGGTGGCTCTTTCCCTTCTTCTGCCCCCCCTCTGGTCTCTGCTGAGGCTCTACGCATCCTGCGCTGCCACTCAAGGCGGCTGCTAGCATCGCCAACTGCTTTTCCCTGCGTTTTGTCTCCCGTTTTTCTGCTACTTGCTCTCGGTTGCCATACACTTTATATGCAATCTACCAGCTCGGAGAGTGGCTTGCCCACGGCTCCTTCAGCTTTCTGTAGTTTCTTTCATATATCTGGAGCTGCCTGCCCTATGAACATCGTATTTACCATGTGCTGGTTTTCTGGGGCCTCAGGAACTAGGTCACTAAACTTCCTAAATGCATCAAACAACCATCCTAGGAACAGAGAGGGATTTTCATGCTTCTCTTGGTGGACTTCATACAGTTTGGAAAAGTTAGTCACATGTGGCACAGCCTTCCCCAATGCCTCCACTATTATTCCCAAATACTCCTGACTCCACTCTCGGTCTCTGGGGTCGTTGGGACACCACTCGGGGCCTACTTGGGGGCATAATTCACGGGGGTCCCTAGTAGTTCCCGCTACTTGCTCTTTGGCGATCCTATCAGCTGTGCCTTGCACTAGGCATCTTTCCTCGGACGTTAGCAGGGTTTGCAACATCAACTGCACGTCTACCCATGTGGGTCAATGCGTCTGCCCCACAGATCGAAATAAACGTTGCATCTTATCAGGATCATCCCTAAAGGAAGGATTTTGATTTTTCCAATTGAACAAATCAGCAGTGCTGAAGGGTACATATACAAATGCAGTCTGCCCTTGCCCCGTCATCACCTCTCACATTGGGCACTGGTATTGGAGGTGCAGATTTCGGGTGGCCCTAGGCTCAGCCAGAGGAGAAAAATGTATTGCTAACTGGGGTGGATCCCACAGGGGTCTTGGTGAGTCAGGTTGGGCCACTTGTCTTGGGACTTGGTCAGAGGAGGAGTCAGCAGGGCATGAGAGAGTTGCGTTGTATTCTTCATTATAGGGCGGTGGCTGAGAGACTCTGCGGTGTGGACCCGGTTGGCCGGGGTTGGGAGGTTGTGGCTGCCATTGGGGTGCTGTCTACTGGAGGCTGAGGTGGGACTGCGCGACCACAGTCCTGCCCCCTCAAGCCTTGTGCCAAGTCTATCTCATCTTCTCCCTCTAAGATTGGCCTTCCCTTCCCCCCTTTCTCTCTCCGAGGGTCTGCAGCCAGCATTGGTTTACACATCTCTCCTTTACATTGTTTCACCCAGGAGGGGTTGCTCAAAGCACAACTCAACCACGAGTCTATGTAGGAATACTGATCCCAGTGCCCATCATTTACAACAATAACGTGCACTTTTCTAATTGTGGCCTCATTAAAGGAGCCAATATCTGGCTAGTTGACTCCAAATGACAGCCATTCCAATTGACAGAATGTAACCAGCTTGCCTTTCGACATCTTAGTGCCATAATTATCTTTGAATTTACTAAAGTTCTTTAGCATGCATCCCAAGGGAGTGGCAGAGCTTTGTAAATTGGAGCTACCCGCCTCCACTGTGCCTGCCTCTGTTCAAAACCATACACGGAGCCTGACAAACCTCAGATGCTCCGAAGGCAACTCAAAAAGAAGACACAAGGGAAATCAAATACTTACTCCGCCCAGCACCCTGGCGCCATCCCTTCGGACCCGTTCAGCCTGGTTGACTCAGTCAATGGAGTCCACACCTTTAATCTCCCGGGTGTCCCGGCCCCTGTTCTCCGGTGCCGTGGCAGACCTCAAAGGCGGTCTGGCGCGCCCACGGGCACCTTCGCCGGTCGTGTCGTTTGACCCTGGGGTGGTCCGAGGGGACTCCTGACCGCTCGCCAGATTGTTGCACAAAATGCTAGTGTCGCCCCCTGGAGGCTAGTCCAATTTGCCCCGAAGAGGAGAGTCAACTTCAGGCCGGGTCCAACTCGATTTTATTGTTTGCAAACAGTTCGACAGAGGAGCTCACGCTCAAAAGCAGAGTCACCCTGGGCAACGCCCGCGCTACAGTTTTATCACTCAGCTTGCATTCCTCAGCCAGCGTGTTACTTTTGATTGGTTGCCAGCGGTTTGCCTGGCTACCTTATCTTAGGGTTACCGTCCGCTCATTCCAGGCATGTGCAGCTTTTACAATGCTGCGGCTGCTTAAGACACATACAATGGCATTAGGTTACATCTTTTTACCACAGGGTCACGAAGAGTCGGACACGACTTAACGACTGAACAACAACAACAAAGGGGGGTTGGACAAATTCCTGGAGAAGGCTATCCATGGCTACTAGTCCTGATGGCTATGTGCTACCTCCAGTACCAGAGGCAGTGAGCCTATGTGCACCAGTTGCTGGGGAACATGGGTGGGAGGGTGCTGTTGTGCCGATGTCCTGCTGGTGGGATTCCCATTAGGGCATCTGGTGGGCCACTGTGTGAAGAGAATGCTGGACTAGATGGACCCTGGGTCTGATCCAGCAGGGCTCTTCTGAAGTTCTTATGCTCAGTCCGGTATCATTCGGAGAGACAGCAAACTTCAGAAGGAACTCATATTGTCAGCACCGACTGCTGGCAGCTTTCGGAGATTTCAGCCCAGGAATAGTCTTTCCCAGACCAACCAGTTGCCGGGCATTGAACCTGCAAGCTTCTGCATGTGAAGCAAGAGCTTGACCACCAAGCTACGGTCCTTTCCCTAAAAACAAGGTCAGCTTCTAGTCCTCATGATTCTGCATAACGAGATGATTTAAACAGGAACACTGGAAGCTGCTTTCTACCAGTTCAGACAATCACTAGCAACTGGCAACAGCTCTCCAAGGTTTCAGACAGGTTCACCCGCCCTCCAAATCTGGTGATGTCTGGGATTGAACCAGGGATCTTCTATTTACAAAACAAGAGCTGTGCCACCGAGCTATTGGTCTTCCCCTAAAATTAAGGTGACATTCTAGTCCTCATAGTTCTGGTTTAAACAGGAAGCCATCCAACACGGAGTCAGAACATTGGTCCATTCAGCTCAGTATTATCTATCCTATTACACTGACTGGCAGTGGCTCTCTTCTAGGGTTTAAATGGAAATAGTCACAAATTAATTGTTTGCAAAAGAACCGACCAGGTCTGAATGGGACTCAGGGCTCTGTGGCAGAAACCTGTTTTGAAATCCCACGGAAAGATGTGAATTCGTAATAAAAGGTTGTCTCTGAGCATGTGGTCCATGGGGTCACGAAGAATCGGACACGACTGAACAATAACAATGTGCAGAGCGCCCCCTCAGCACATCTTTTTAAAAAGACTTTCACATTTCCTCCCGTAAAGAAATACGAAAAAAAAATCTGTTCAAGCCCCCTCCCCTCAATCCCACCATGTAGCTCAAGGGCACTAAAACCCCCATGAAGCCTTGCGCCGAGTCGCTTCAATCCCGCATACGCGCGGCACTATCTTCCTTGTCTGCGGCCCCGCGCTTTCCTAACCTTCCTAGTATGCCCTTTGGGCCTTCCGCCGGAAAAGACTATCTCTTCCATCACGCTTTTCGCTCCTCGACCGGAAGTGAGGCAGCTGCGTGCGTCATCACGCGCTCCTCATGAAAAACCGTCAGTCGCGTCGCCTCGACTGCCTTCTCTTTCCCTGCGTCGCTGCCGGAAATCCCGTAGCTCTCTGCCAATGACGCGCGCGCTGGCTAGTGGGAGTGAGGGGCGGGCGGAGAGGAAACCATTTCGCGCGCCCCTTGCGCACGCGCGGTAGCCGGCTTCGTCCGGAGCGGCGGTTGGTGGCGAAAAGGGCAGAACGAAGGGGGAGGAGGCTGCCCGCGCGCTACGGCCCGCTGCCTGTCGCCCGGGCCCTCTTGTGTGAGGCGGCGGCCAGGCTTGAAGGGGCGAGAGCGGTGGAGGAAGGACGCGAGGAAGGAGCGGTGTGGACGTCCGCCACCCCCCCTCACCCCTTTACCGGAGGGACCCCCCCCCACCGGAGGAGGAGGAAGAACGCCGGAGGGGCAGCCGAGCGGGCCCAGCCCCAGGCCTTCGAGCTGCCCCGCCGCCGCCATGAACAGCGTTGGGAGCGCCGACGAGATCGGGTGAGGGAGGCCCGAATGTGAGGGAAGGAACGGACGGCTGGGTCACGCGGGGGGGAGGGGCGAGCTGCCAGGGGGGACACGTGGGTCGCCTTTATGTCCTCCCCCCACGTGAGGGACGCTCCCTCCCTCCGCCGCCACGCGATCCCTTTCCTCAGGGTCTCAGGAGGTGGTGGGTGTCCTCTGGCTCGGTGTAAAGCCGAGCGGGGAGGGGTGGGCAGGGGTCACCCCAAAGGCGCTCCAGCTGAAAGGACCCCTATTGCTCTCCCTCCGTACTTCAGGGTGAAATGGGCCAATAGATCCTGTTCAGTACCAAGCAAGTCGGGGTGGGGGTCTTGGAGTTGGCAGGGAAGGGGTTACATGGGGAGGGCTTGAGAGAATCTCCAATGAAAGGTTCCCCACCGATTCGTTCTTTTATTTCTCCCCTTCAGGGAGGGAGAAGGTATGGAGGTACCAAGGCCCCCCAGCCACACACGTGGAGAACCTCCAGTGAAAGACAAACACCCCATCCCTTTTCTTTTTTTCACTGTCTGCACCATGGGGGCAAGATGAGCGAATGCATTCTACTTGGTAGAGAGCAGGTCCCCATAGTGTGTGTGGGGAGGCTGAAAAGAACCTCTAGTGAAAGACCCCTGCGATTTCCCCAAATGCGGGGAAACTCGACTGCATAATTTGTGGTTTCTGGTCAGAGAGAGAGGAGGAGTTTGGAAAGGGCAGAGGAGGGGGCATGTGGAGACACCCCACCCCCCCAGTCAGTAAAGGATCTCTCTTTCACCCTTGTTCTTTCTCTCCCTCTGCCCTGTAGGGCAAGATGTGCCAGTGGGTCCTAGTCAGTGGAAGGCAATGCTCTCTGTTCAGAGAGAGGGGGCGAGATGGGGGCCTGGAGAAAGCAGGTTGGGGGCTCACAGGTGGGGCTGAGAGCCTCCAAAGAAAGACACCCCCTTTCCTTCTGCTCACCCCCTTTTTCTGTACACTACAGGGTGAGATGGGTCAACATTCCCTTTTGGTGTAAATCCAAAGGGAAGGCCTCGTTCAGCAGGAGGGCCAAGGGGCTAGATGGAGAAGGGTGGCTTGGAAACAAGGGAGAATTCTCATTACGGATGGAGAATCAGACTTGGAATAATGAATAAAGGCCTTCCGTGTGTGTATGTGTGTGTATTTAAATGAGGTTATGGGGGTTACGCTTGGTGGAGATCTGTGGGGGGTTTAAACAGTGCAGGAAGAAAAGGAGCATGTGGTGATTTTGGGAGGAGGCTGGTAATGTGGGTGAAGACGTGCAGGGCATAAATAGCCCTGCTGGATCAGGCTAGAGGTTCATTTATCCCAGTGTCTTGCTTTCCACAGCAGCCAACCAGCTGTCCCAATGGGAAGCTCCTCAGTGGGGCGTGAAGCCAACAGCTATCTCTTGCGGCTTGCCCCCAACAACTGGTGTTCAGTGCCATCCTACTCCCTCTGAACACGGAGCATGGGCTCTCTAAAGGGAGCTGTTGGTCCAGAGCTGCTAATTTGCAGGTCAGCGTTTGGTGCACAGGCCCCTGTGTCAAGGAGATCCCTGTAGCTGGGGCGGAACACTTTGTATGGGTCATTTTACTAGTTAGGGGACATATTGGGAGAGGGTGATTATCTTGGGGCATGCGTGGGGAAGGCAATTGTCTTAGGGGTCTGAGGGCAGGCAGCAATGCTCTTTCCCGGGTAATTGGGCTTTGGGGATGAACCCATGCTGGAACAGGCCTGGTGGTATCAAGGGGTTCCTTCAGCTCATGCAGTTTTGTGATTGGGGTGTTCGATTTGTCCTGAGCCTGGCGCAAGCTCCACCCCTTCCTCACAGGTGGGAAGCTGACATCCACAGGGACATCTGCTTATGTCCACCTTTGTGGCAAAGGGCTTTTGGGGAAACACTTTCCTGTGGCTCTTTAAGTTACTCCTTTGTGTGTTAGGGGGTTGGTCGCCCTATTGTGAAGTGATAGTGCAGAGTCCAGTCCCAGTCCAGTCCCGCTCCTGAATCCGTCAGCGGCCTAGACCATTTGTATGTAGCGATGCGTAGAATTCCTCTGCCGTGGGTTCCGAGGCCTCCTCCTGCTTGCCTGCTTGTGGGTGCTGGATTTCCAACACTGTGGTACAAATGTTAAAGACTCGAGAGCAGCTGGAAGCCTTGCACCTGCCTATTGCAGCTGAGGCCCAAGGTGATCCTTTGCAATTGGGCATCTGCAGCATTCCCGTGTCATCCTTGCTTTGCAAAGAGCTCCAGTTATCTGAAGTTCTTCTGCACACTTTGAGAAGCAGGGCGGGGGGGAGGCATATGTTGCTTAACCATGCCCTCCTGGTCCCTTTCATATCACTGGTGGCCCCGCATGATCCTCCGTATTGGGACTTTTGCTGCTGAAACAGTGTTACATGCTCTCTTGCTGTTGAAGAAGGAGGAACACCTGTGCAGGGCAGAACAGTGGTGACTCATCAATGCTCCCCACACTGTATGAGCTTGCCCCACTTGCACTACCAAAGGCATGGTTTGCATTCAGCCTCTGGGGCTGAGACAGCTCATACAAGAGCGGTAGAGGCTTAAAACAAGATTCTCTTTTGTATCTCCTTTTGACTTCTCTGCTTGTCCTGCCACATAGAGATAAGACCTCCTGGGGTGTCTGATGAGCTTTTATGTTTCTTGTTCCTGGGCAGATTTCCACAGATCAATTTCTACCCTGGGAATGGCTGAATTTGAAAAACGTGGGGGGGGGGTTTACATTTGTAAAACCTTCCAAGGGATTTCATGCTTTTAATAACCTCAAAATAGCTCTCTAGTTGAGTTTCTTTGTATATGTTTTTCTTACTCACCATGCTCCAAATGTTGAGCAGGATGTCTGAAGTGTGTAGGGAAAGAGCTGGAGGAATATTTTAAAACCCTCACTTTGCTCTCTAAGCTGCTGTTGGCATGGAAATAGACATAGATACCCTGGAACTGAAACCGGACTATGCTATAATACAAAATATGCTTTAAAAAACCAACCCACCATGGAATTTTTTAATGTTTAGATTATACTTCTGTATGTTGTCCTATGTTTAAGTTTAAGATCAAGCAGCTACCTTATGATTTGATCATAATATTTTTTGTGCTGTCAGGCCCATTCCTAGAGTGGCACATGGAAACCAAGCAAGCACGATGTCAAAGTGTGACAGTACGCCAGTGTTGCAAGTAGACAACCTGAATGGGGGATGTTGAACTGTAGCTAAAATAATAACTTATTCTCTGAGTTCTGCTCAGCAGGAAGGTTTCCACTCTGCAGGTTTGGATACTTTGCCTTTGGAGTCTTTATTTACTATTCTTAAATCAAGCCTCCTCAAAGTCCACCTTTTCCATGAACCTTAAACCCCTCATTTGTTTTCATCCACATCTGAAATGAGGCCTGAGTACATGTAACTTCATTTATTTATATTTGTCCTTTGTAGCTTTTTCTTCCCATGTTGTCTCTAAGCAATTGACATTTACATTTAAAGCTCCTTCGGATAGGGACCTGTCTTCTGTCACTCTTATGTATTTATTTATTTATTGCATTTATACCCCGCCTTTCTCCCTCTCGCAAGGAACTCAAGGCGGCTTACATTATCCTCCTCCTCACCGTTGTATCCTCACAACAACAACCCTGTGAGGTGGGTTGGGCTGAGAGTCTGTGACTGGCCCAAAGTCACCCAGTGAGCTTCCATGGCCAAGTGGGGACTAGAACCCGGATCTCCCGGCTCCCAGTCCGTCACTGTCACCACTACACTACACTGGCTCTCATGTAAAGCTTCATTTACATTGGAGGTGGTGCTATAATGTTCATTTTGGAAATTAATATCCTGCCTTTCTATGGTCAAAGCTGCACTCAAGGAGGCACAAATAAATTGCTTCTCTCTATCTGATTCATTTCAGTTGAATTTAAGTTCTATAAATGGGGCCACGGGCAAATAAAATCTTAACTAGTTTAACCTACACTTGTCAGTGGTCACACATGACCAGCCCAAATCCTTTCTCTTCAACTAAGCAAAAAGAAAGTTGGATTTTTTTTAAGGCCAAAAATAGGTGTAGGGGTGGGTGTGTGGACAAATAACCTCTGCACCCCATTGCAAGAGCAACTGGATTCACTCTAGTTTTTAAATCCATTAGATCCCCAGAAGTGCTCTTTCTCTTGCAGCATAACCAGTACTAGATCCTGCTGCTGACTGTCAGCAAAACTAGTTGTGAAGGTGCAGGACTGATTCTCAATCCAAGTGGCCGGACTTGTAGTTGAACTTGGGATAACTTAGTTTGTCTTGATCATCATACACATGCTTCAAAATACAGAATACTTCTGGCCACTGTGCTGTTAATTCTGGATGTTTTCAAGACTTCTACAAAATTGAGTGGTAAATAGGATTTTTCACTGGTTGCATTTGGATGATCGCATTATGCGCTTCTTGCTCACAGGACCAACCCTTTTGTGTGAGCTGGCAAAGAAACCAGGAAGTATTCCACTAACTATAGTTTCCTGTTTTGTCCAAACCAGGAAACTGTGGTTAAAAGCCAGGATGTTAAACCAACTTCAAGCCATGGGTTAATATACTGACTTAGTTCCTTGATTTAGATGAATTGGGAAACTTCTGTTAATGGAAGACTTCCTGGTGGTTTGCCAACTTGCGCAAGAGGTACGAAAGGGCTGCGTACGTGGGCAAAAGGTTCGGTCACATCTTGGCTTATTAATTGTGATATCATCCAAGCTCTCGGGAAGTGTGGCTACCATTTGTCCATTTTTTAAAAATTAAATGAGCTTTGTAAGCTTATTCGTAGCTTGCTTGGGGTTTGTGGTTTTATATGAAGCTGTTTTCTCCTGTCAAGGGCTCCTTGGAGGCCTCTCTCAGTCTAATCCAGTAGCCAAGTCCAGACACAGACAACTGGATTCCTTTCAAAGCTTTATTCTACTTTTACAACTTAACAACTTTACAGGTAGTAACTAGATCTGAGCAGCAGAGTACCTATGCCCTAAGTTGGAACAGTTGGTCCCCGTTTGAAAGGGATTTACTGGCAGACCCCTGAACTTAAGGATTAGGGAGAGTCCCTCCCCTTTTCCCTTGGAGCCTCTGGGCGCAGCCCTTGTTTGCGCGCCAACCTGGCACTTTGCCTCCTTTCCATGCCCTCCATCTGGCGCTGCTCTCTGCATCTGCGTCGCGCATCTACTAAGTCTGCTATCTCTGTTCGGTCACTCTCTGGACTGCTTTCAAGTCTAGGAATGCTGGTGGGAGGAATCTCCGCCAGCTGTGGGCCCTGGGAAAGCGGAGCGCGCTCCTCTCCCAGGAGCAACTGCTCTTCCTCAGAATCAGAACTACTCTGGGATTCTATGGGTTCAGTGTCCACCCTGACATCTCCTGTGGTGAAGCAGAGGATAGTGCAAACAGAGCAGACAAAACAGGAAATCATGGTTGGTGATATGAGAATGAGCCTCCAGGCAGCTTCTGGCTGCCTCCTCGCCCGAGGCTTCTTCAACGTTGGTCCTTGTGGCATCAGACTATGGCTTCGTGTTGCTAAGATCCAGCCCAGAATGTTCAAATAAACCGAAAGATTGGGAAAACATTTGGATGGGTGCTTAGTAAGTAAAATTACTATACAGCAAATACTTTAAACAAATTAATGAAAATAGTGCAGGACATATAACCCAAGAGAGTGTTCAGCCAGATCCTGTGCATGTTTATTCAGAAGCAAGTTCTACTGAATTCCAATAAGTATGCATAGGATCTTAGCGTATTGCATGTGGAGAAAGTTTTCCATGGCCATGTAAACCATTTACTCAAAATAATCCAAGGGAATTCAGTGATGTTGCCATGGAGCGCATAATATGGCTCACTTTTGTTTGCTTTGCTGCTCTGTTCCTTGCTGTTTTCAGCGTGTTACTTAAACAATTTCATTTTTATTTTTTTAGCATTAAGGAAAATACTGCTCAAAACAATGCATCAATTTTATGCTATGTGGCAGGTGAGCTGCAGATAAAGCTGGTAGATGCTAGAGGCCACACATTGGAGGATGTTTTCTTGAGGAGTTTGGTACAAGATAGTTTGCTTCTCTCATGGACCCTGTTTATTTTTTTCGTCCCCTACTCAGGCTGCCATGCTGGTTAATTTTGCGTTTGCTCGGTGTTCCAGAATCCATCCATCACAAAGCCAAAGGTCCAAACAGTCTTAGCTTGTGGTGATCGATAGAGCTGTGTATAAATAGCAGCACTTTATTTCCATCCTGCTGCTCCGCTTGACCTTGGAAAACCCTGCCTTTTTTTCTGAATATTTGTCAAGGTGGAATCCAAAGGAGGATTGAAATAATAATTTAGAAATAATTTAGAATGAAGCTGGGAGACTGAAATGGCTACAGAGAAGAGAAAATCCCTGCAGTCAAACCTGCTGCATGATGTGTTAGATATGTTTGCCTCAGCAATTGAATACCACTAATAACACTTTTTAGCAGGTCTGTGCAACGTTAACAACCTTGTCTGTGTTTGGTGCTGCTTACAGTCCCCAGCTTTCTCTTCTAAAGATTTCAGGCTCCTTCTCATTGCAGAGAGATGCTTGTTTTAGGAAATGTTGTGTTTCATAATAATTTTAGTGGAGTTTCAAGGAGGGATGTGTTCATTGGCTACCTTGAGCCCCTTAAATAAGAGGGAAAGATGGGTAGAAATATAATATACTGGAGGAAATGCCAGAGGATCAGAGGCAGGGCAAACCATGTTCATAATTCTTCCTCTCTTGTAATGTCCACTGCTCTTAGCCAATAAACCACTTGCATGGCCTTGTGCAAATCACAATCTCTCGGCCTCAGTTTATCTACAGTGGGAATATTAACGCTCTGTCAAAAGGATTCCTGCTGAAATTAATCTAACCCTATTACAAGAGTGGGAATTTGGTGGCCCTCTAGATGTTGTTGGACTCCCCTCAGCCCCAGCCAGCAGGGCCAGGGATGATAGGAATTGTAACCCAGCATCATCTGGAGGCTGCAAGTTCCCCACCCCTGCCCTACACCGTATGTGTACCTGTGTTGCTCCAGCCGTGGGCATTGAACTCTTAGGTGAGAAGTGCCAAGATAGTGATACATCAGACTCAAAGGTTTGCTTACAAGGAGACTTGATTGAGTAACTCCCAGCACACAGGCGTACCCAATGGTTGGATCAGACAGCTTCTCCGAACCCCGAGCCATTGGGTACAATGGGTCTTATACTCTACAGGTTAGCTAGCAATCAGCAGTGTTTCAGCAGCACGCGCCCCTAGTGCTCATTCCCCGCATAGGCTAGCAGTATTTGGTTCTCAGCTCGGCTATCTGTAAACAGACTTTGCTTCCCAGGCACATCAGAGATAAAGACTCTCCTCATTCGCAAGGAATGCACCAAGAAGGCTGTTATCGGCCTTCTGACTCATCTGCACATGCTCAGAGGCTTACTAGCATGGGAATTGCACCAGTAATGAACTTAAGCAAGCATTATGGATCTCTAGGCCCCTCTAACTCTACAAATGACTTGGCTACACTCCTGGGGCCAATACAATACCATATCAATAGACTGTATTTTGGCACATGTGCTTTTCCATATGCAGGTTATGTTACTCATATGCTTCTGAGATGCATGAATGAGTTTCAGCCCTCTAACTTGGTCCTTGGTGTGTTGCGCAAGTTGTCTTCCCCCTCTGCTTTTTCATCAGGCTGCCTCGTGAGTGTTATTTGGGTCTGTGCAGTTGGGACAGTGCCTGGGTCTGCTTTGAGCCAGGTTTGTGATAAGATGTGCATAAGAGTGCCAGAGTCCTGCTTTGGTGATGATGGTAGCAACGTCTCTTAATATTAACGCGCCCAGACCACGCTCCACTTTAAGAACGCTCCATGCTTTCTGTACAGCACTGATGGGCACTGCACATGATTAAAGAGCTGAAACACTGAGGGCGGTGTTCATGTGGCTTGCACCAAAAACTGCTTTGAGCTCTGAAAAGAGTTAAAAAAAGAAATGGCTTTTTTTGGTCACACGTCAGTTTTGCCAGTCATAGAATCAGAGCTCTGAGGAACCTGAAGGTGGCTCTGCCCTATGTCGAGAGCTTGCATTTCCTGCCTCTATTGACCCATGTCATGCCCTCCTTTGGATTCCACAGGCTGAAAAAAACCATCCATTCAGGAAGATAGTTTTACAACACATGGTGCTGATGTTGTGGAGGAATAGACTTTGCATGAACCTCCCCCCCCCCCATTTTTTTTTAGCACTGTCTTCATTAGATTATCAGAACCTAGAAAGCTGCCTTATACTACCCCAGGGCATTTGTCCGTCTAGTCCAGTATTGTGTCTGGAAGTGCCTTTCTAGAGCCTCCCTCAGGCATCTTTCACATCACCTGCTACCTGGTCCTGTTTTAACTCACGATACCAGGGTTTGCGTCTGGGGCCCTCATGCAAAGCAGGTGCTCTCCCTCTGAACTATGGTCCCATTCCTTCCACCTCTTTGGTGGTACCCAATGTAATGAAGTTCATGATGCTTTCAGTCTTGTGTGCAGCAGAATTTGCCCCCAGAGAGGCTTTCTTCTTGCTCAGCTCCCTGTAACTCTTAGAACTAGCTACCAGTGGGTCCTGGTTGTCTAATGGCAGCCATTCTTAGGACGTGGTTCACTTGTGGTGTAGATCTATTTTCTTCTAGATCACACTGACAAGACAAAGCCATTAGTCATCAGGGAGGGTAGCTCTCTTTTATCTTGGTGCCTGGGAAAAAACATAAAAATAAAAAGAGCCTTCTCTGCCCTGGGGAGTGCCCTTTGATCATCTTCTCTGCTGCTTTTGTGGAGTGGGGGTGGGCAGCTGGAGAGAGACTGTCCCCCTAGTAAATGAATTACAGGTAAGCATGTTGGATGTGGGATGTCCCAACCATCACCGAAGCTGCAACATTATGGCATCAGATATAGCCTCATTGCATTACTCCCACTAGTACATGGGCAGTGGGAAGAGAAGGGCATGGAGTATTGTCCAGTAACAGTTCCATTATGCTCCTTTTGTGGGCTGAGCCGTTGAGTGGTGGAATCCTGGCTCTTGCATGGGTCCCCTGTTGATCCTCTTAGCCCAGCCTCTGAGTTATGCCCACATGATCATCAGCTAGTCTGTGAGGGTTGATTCCTCAGCCAGAGCCAGGTTGCTTTGCCTTTTATTCAACATTCTGGTCTTTATGGTTCTAGACATGTGTTCACAGCCATGTAGGCAGTGCTTGCAAAATACTACTTTTTCTGATGGGGCCGACTTGAATTCTCCCCATCCCACCCTTCTGTATTTAGTCTCATTGGCTTACTCTGCTGGCCCTCATAGCCCATTTTTCTTCTCCATAGTCCAGCTTGCCAAAAACTTTACATGTTCAGTTTAGAAAATACACCCTGCAGATTTATGCTAAATGATGTCTTGCGTAATTAAGACTAAATGTAATGATGGGATATACCATAGCTGCATGGTGGAGCACATGCTTTGCACACAGAAGGGCTGTCCCAGCACCTCTATTTTAAAAAAAAAGCATCAAGTGGCAGGTGATGAGAGATACCCCTCTCAGCCTGAGACCCCAGAGCTGCTTGAGAGACACATAATCTGGCCTGGTATTAGGTGGCTTCTTATGTTCCTATGTCTGGCTTTAGTCTCTTCTACATTGTGCCAGGTTTGTGCTGCATTGAAGGCTTTCAGCTTCACTGGAGAAGCAAATACACAATTAGGTAGGTGTGTATGTGTTTTTATGGTGCTTTAAGTTTCCTTTCAGTATCCACTGCCATACACCTGGCTCCTCCACCTGTGGGGTTATCATGACTTTGTGTTTAGGGATTTTCTAATAGTTTGTTTGCCAGCTGGGCAGTCTGTTCTGTATTTGTGCTTTCTTCTCTTGGCCCAGGGACAGAGTGTGAAAACATTTCAGCATCTCAGTTTATTGTCCATTTTACTAGGCATCGTGAAACTGGTAACTGGCAATCTTGTATTATTTGAAAAGCATTTGAACACGTCGCTGTACTTGCCATGAGGTCTTCCAGTTATAGCAGAGTAAGCCCCAGAAGCCCTGGTCAAATGAACACACACTGACCTTGAGGTTCTGAGCTTTGGAGCAACTACTTTGCATTGGAGCTGTTCATGATCCACGTTTGGAGGATGGGGAGAAAGCCAAACTGGTTATGTAGGGAAATCAGCAAGTGTTAATAGGAATTAGACTTCTTCAATGGGCTTAAGTTGTTTACTGCTCTCTGAAGGATCCTGTTTCTTCAAAGAAAGACCCGCATATTACATCACTCTGTGCCTTGAAGTAGCTCCCAAGAATGAGTCCTCGTGACATTTTTTAGAGAAGTCATGGGATGTTCTGTAGTACTATCCACAACTCAAAAAATTTCTTCTGACAACAAAAATTAATGTTTCCTCTTTATAAACTGAAAAGCAGGTGTGTTCTTATCTTGGGCTCTCATTCAGCAGAGCAGGATAGTCTGAGACTTGGGGCCTAGAACTGCATTCAAGCCTGACACCTTGGTTTTGTCTGTCTGAAGTAATGTTTTTGGGGAAAGATGAGTTTAGGACAGTCAGCATATGAAATTAAGGGCGCACAATCCTGTGCATGCTTAGACAGAGAAAAGGCCTACAACTCCCAACATTCCCCAGCCAGCCATGCTGGGGAATGCACCCTTAAAGGATTTAAGACTTGGTCTGCTCCTGGAAAGCCATCTACAAACAAGGGACACCCCTCTGGATGTCTGCCAGTATTACTTGCAGTAGGGCGTAATACTGAATGTCAGATCCTGATAACTTTTCAGTGCCTTACGGGCATACCACTGTTGAGTACACACTTGAATCTGGATCTTTTATTATTTATTCCCCCCCCCCCCCCAACTCAGCTTTCTTCATGCTAAAACTTTGGTAAGATTCTGCTAAGTTAGAAAAAGACTGGGTGATATCCAATTAAATTCTTCCCCCAGTGGAATGGCATCTGTTAGATTTTGGAGGTGGGGAATCCATTCTGCTATCTGGAGGATTGGGGGACTTTCCAGAGTAGTTTTGGGGGTCTGCCGATGGGAAGAGAGGAAGGGAAAGTTCTGTTGCGTGAACAGAAGTCTGCTCACAATGTTGGATATCACCTGCTTTTCCTTGGCTCAGTTGATTGTTGCAAGTGACTTTAATGTTCAGACAGGTAACATTCAGGATTGTGTATTAAAAGTGCGTGGGGTTCCTGCATTTGAGGAAGCCCTATTTTTGAACGTCAGTAGGCATTAATTTGATGGTAAGATCAGTGCTTCTGGGCTGGAGTTCTATAAACTGATACTGGAATTTGTATTGATTATATTGGGCTGCTTCATAGAGTCATGGAATAGTAGGGTTGGAAGGGGCGTATAAGACCATCAAGTTGACACAATCAGAATAAACTACTGTGGCTTATTTAAATCACAATGCGTGCAAGGTGCGATTTCCATAATCACTGCCTAGGCACAGCTTGTTGTGTCATCCAAACCTGGTGGCATAGCTTGCTGGTGGGGGAAACAACCCTTCACTAACCCATGGGCTGCTGATGGGTTAAATAAGCCACAATAACTTATTTTGATTGTGCGAACCAGGTCATCGAATGGAAATTCTGTAGGAAAACAAGGAGGGGATTCAACACATTTTGTCATATCTGGGGTAGTGTGACTGCATAGTACTTACAGTGGTGATAAAACATTTATTTGATTGCTGTGCGATCTGGGCTCTGGATTTTTTCCCTTATAATCAGTACAGGTGTGTGTGTGTGTGTGTGTGTGTTTTTCCTGAGGGCTGTTCGCATATACCATTGAACTGGTGATCTTAGGTCTGAGAATGTGCGTGTCAGGGTCAGGATCTTAGGTCCCCTACCTGCCTATTCTTGCCGATTGCGTTACATTGGCTTAGGGATGTCAGAGAAATCCGCCACGGACCCCAATGAGTCTGTGGCTGAAAGGAAACCTTACCTCCGTCTCCCTGCGGAATCCTCCCCGCCGGTGGCTCCGGAGCACCAGAAAACATGAGGCCAGGGTGCATTCGCCACTTCTCATGAAAAGCGCTTTGGATAACATCAGCAGAGCTTTTCCTTGCTTCCTTTTTCCGTGCAGTCAACCTTCTCCGATCCAGGAAGCGGCAAAAGCAGTCTCACAAGTACCACCGGCACTCAGGAGCAAGAGCACACACCATTCTCTAACAAGCATTTCTTCATCAGGATACACACACAGAACTGCCACATCTCCTGAAAGGCATATACAGTCTACAAGTCCGGGCCTGAAATTTCTATTTCTAGACAAACTAAGCATTTCCCAAGATGCCAGATGTGCACCACCAATCACAATTATATTGCACATGGTTTCAGGATGCTAGAATCACCACAGCCAGAGTAACGTGAGTAACACGTTAACCTCCCCTCCTTCACCCCAGTAAAAAAATATAAATTAACAAGGTAAGCATTTATTGGCCAAAATTAAACATCCAGGCGAACGAAGACACTACTTTGTTCTCTGGTTAACGTTTTTCATACACTTGAATATTTGGTTGCTACTTTATGAACATAGGAAGCTGCCTTATACCGAGTCAGACAATTGGTCCATCTAGCCCAGTATTGTCAACACTGGCTGGCAGCAGCTCCCCAGGGTTTCAGGCAGGAGTTTTTCCAGCCCTCCCTGGAGATGCCAGGGATCGAAACTTGGATCTTCTACATACAAAGCATGGGCTCTTCCATTGAGTTTTCTGGGTAAGAGGAGAGGAGGGAAGAGATATTGCATTACTTTAATCCTCTAGCAAGGGTAGACATTTTACAATCCAACTGTGACAATTCCTGCTTAAACGTCCATTTGTTTAAAACAATATCAGGTTCAATTCAGCTTGGATATGTTACTTCTGGGTTTTGCTTTGATCAACCATACCTGAAGTTCTGTGCAACTAGACTCCCATCATCCTAAACATTTGGCCCAAAAGAGATATTCCGCTGTGGGACCAGTTGGTTTCATTACTACAATAATTAAACCAAAGTAGAGAAGCCAGAGTGATTAAGAGCATCAGTCTAGGACGGGGGGAGAGCCAGGTTTAAATTCCCACTCAGCAAGGATGATGAATCAGAGGTCGGAATTAAGATTGCTGGGAGAATTATCAATAACCTCCGATATGCAGACGATACCACCCTAATGGCAGAAAGCGAAGAGGATCTAAAGAGCCTCTTGTTGAGGGTGAAAGAGGAGAGTTTAAAAGCTGGTTTGAAACTCAACATTAAAAAAACAAAGATCATGGCATCTGGCCCCATCACTTCCTGGCATATAGAAGGGGAAGAAATGGAAGCAGTGACAGATTTTACTTTCTTGGGCTCCAAGATCACCGCAGACGGGGACTGTAGCCATGAAATTAAAAGACGCTTGCTCCTTGGGAGGAAAGCTATGGCCAACCTAGACAGCATAGTAAGAAGCAGAGACATCACCTTGCCGACAAAGGTCCGTCTAATCAAAGCTATGGTTTTCCCAGTAGTAATGTATGGCTGTGAGAGCTGGACTATAAGGAAGGCTGAGCGCCGAAGAATTGATGCTTTCGAACTGTGGTGCTGGAGAAGACTCTTACGAGTCCCCTGGACTGCAAGGAGGTCAAATCAGTCCATCCTAAAGGAAATCAACCCTGAGTGCTCATTGGAAGGACAGATAATGAAGCTGAAGCTCCAATATTTTGGCCACCTAATGCGAAGAGAAAACTCCCTGGAAAAGACCCTGATGCTGGGAAAGACTGAAGGCAAAAGGAGAAGGAGACGGCAGAGGATGAGATGGCTAGATAGCATCACGGATGCAATGAATATGAACTTGAGCACGCTCCGGGAGAGAGCGCAGGACAGGAAGGCCTGGCGTGCTCTGGTCCATGGGGTCACGAAGAGTCGGACACGACTGAACGACTGAACAACAACAAGGATGAATTACAGCCTGTCAATCTTTTTCAACTCAAAGATGGGGTTGGGGGAACCATGCATGTCACTCTGAGTACCTCAGAGGAAGGGCAGGATAAAGATGTAATAAATACAAGTAACTAATTGTTGGCAAGTGCACACAGTGACCATGAAGTCAAAGTAGTCTTGGTCTCTTTGCTATAAGTCCTGGGTGGGTTGGGATGAATATGAGGAGCCAATATAGGGATGGGCGGTTTCCTTACCTGCTTCTCTGCTGGAGAATCTGCCCTTGCGGGGAGGCAATCCCTCCCTCCCCCCGGAATCCTCCCCTGCCGGCTCTGGAGCGCCAGTAATATGGCCGCCATTGGTGTGCTGTATTGCTGGCTGAGGCTGACTCTGGACACAAATGGCATCCACTATGCCATTTGCGGCTGTAGAGCTCTTAGATTAAGCTAAATGGCTGCACATGAGGAGGCACATGAGGTCTTAAGAGCTCTCTAGCTAGGAGGTAGTTCTCCTGACATAATAGTGGTATGGCTGTTCCATACAAGCCGGGGTTGAAATCCCAGGTGTGCAGTCCACTCATTCATCTATTTGACCAGAATGGGAGATGGTACTTCAGTGTGTGAGGCACAGACTTCAGTTTTTAAAGAGCAGGCATGACAGATTTTAGGTGCTAGGCCTGTAAACAGCTGAATAAATGTTTCAAATTCCCAGGTGCCGCAAATGACTAGCTACCCTGGGTAACGGGGTGCACGAACGAACAAACACACAGATACATGCACACACACAGTCTGCCTTATGAAGATAACAGTTCAGGCATCTGATGAAGGGAACGCTAGTCCATGAAAGCTTATGCCAGATTTCCCCTATGTGGTGCCCTCCAGATGTTTTGGACTGAAATTCCCAGCATCCTTGGCCATTCATTGGTCATGCTGGCTAGGGCATGCTAATCTAAAACATCTGGAAGGCAGGCAGCAAGTTGAGGAAGGCAGGCTTATGCCATAATACATTGGCTTGCCTTTAGGCTGCCTCAAGATTCTTTGCTGCAGTAGGACTAATATGATTACCCCTCTGGAAGTTAGAACAATAAGTAGGTTTCACCAGCAATAACCTACTAGAATAAAAAACATTTCTACCTGAACCTGCAACCTGGGAACCTGGGAGAAACTCCCACTTAACTGTAATGAGAATTAAGGCCCTGTAGACATGTATGAGACTTTGCGGTCAATATAGTGATTTTCACTGACAACAGGGAAGGATAGATTGGCATCTAGTGGAAATTCTCTGCGTACTTTGCATAGATCACCAGGGGTTTCCGACTCCCAGTTGACATTGTTTAACAACAGCAACAGCTAAAAAGCTTTCCCCTGCCTCTTTTCCCTAAATTAGGCTGCTAAAATTAGTGTAAAAATTACAATAAATTAATACAATAAATCATATTAAAAATAAATTATTAAAATTACAAAGATTGATTTTGGGGGGAGCCTTTTGACAGAAGAGTGGGATAAAAATGCTTTTAATCAGTAAATAATAACATGAAGAAAGCTGGTGGCCGGGGAGGAGAGTGGATTTTGTGTGACAAAGTACCGAGTTTAGTTCTGGTACTGAAAACAAACTCCTAGTCGGAGCATGTGCTTGGAGGCATCTTGCTACTTGATGTTGCCTGCACTTCACTCTGGCTGGTGGACCTGGGGGTTGAACATATATGAACATATGGAACTGCCTTGAGACTGTTGGTCCATCTAACTCTGCATTGTATGTATACTGCTTGGCAGTGATGCTCCAGGGTTTCTGATGGGTCTTTCCCAGCCCTATGAGGCCTGGTGCCTTCTCCATTCAGAGCATGGGCTCTACCCCTGAGCTACTGCCCCGTCTCCTTTATTGGTAAAAAATAATGATGAAATAGATCCAACAAGCCTGTAGTCAGCTCACCCCTGGTACATGGTGATCTCCTTGGCTTCCAGTTGCCTTTAAAAGTCTGCTTTCGAACGTGTCAATCTCCTTTTTTGCCAATAAACGAAGTGCTTTCCCTCAAGAGCCAGTGTGGTGTAGTGGTGAGAATGTTGGACTGGGAGTTGGGAGATCTGGGTTCGAGTCCCCACTCAGCCATGGAAGCTCACTGGGTGACTTTGGGCCAGTCACAGACTCTCAGCCCAACCTAATTCACAGGGGCACTGTTGTGAGGATAGGAGGAGGAGGAGGAGGATTATGTACGCCGCCTTGGGCTCCTTAAGGAGGAAAAAAGGCAGGCTATAAATGTAATAAATAAATAATTTTAGTTTTCAATTATTTGTACTGCTTAGTTCGCAGTAAAGAGGAAGAAGTAACACAAAGACACTATTCCAAGGAGTTGATGTAAGACATGTTGGGTTAGATCCAGAGTTGATTCTTGGTGAATGGAAGCACTCCTTTTGTTGGCAGAATGAACCAGGATCCAGCAGAGCTTCTCCAGTAGAGAAGGGGCTGATTCGCTCTTCCCCCAGCAGTCCTTAGCGCCACCTCATGCTGTTCTGGAGTAACCATAGCAGATTTTCAGGACATAGAAGGCTGCAAGGGGGAGCAATGAAAATGCCCCCCCCCCCCATCATCCAGTTCATGGAGTTCTGCTTCGCACAGCTCTGGATCCAGCCCATTGTTTTCAGGAACAAGACAGACAAATAGATGTAAATGCCCTTGCAAGGTAAACTCTATTAACTGGAGGATGGAAGGAATTTCAAATGGTCTTTCGGTGTATAATGAGGTTAGAGCTGAAGCTTAGTGCAGGAGGTGGTGGGAGTTAATGGTGCCTGGATCCTCCACTGTTGTGCTTTGTTTGGTGATGCGTTGCCCCGGCCGTAGGCTCTGAACTCGTAATTTAGAGGTGCCGAGATAGTGATACATCAGACTCAAAGGTTTACTTACAAGGAGCACTTTATTGGGTAACTTACAGCACACAGGCGTACCCAATGGTTGGATCAGACAGCTTCTCTGAACCCTGAGCGACTGGGTACAATGGGTCTTATACTCTCCATGTCAGCAATGAGGCAGCACAACACTAGCAAGCGCCCCTAGCTTTCATTCCCCGCATAGGCCAGAAGTGTTTGGTTCTCAAGCACAGCCACCTGTAAACAAGCTTCACTTCTCAGGCATGGCCTGATAAGGCTTTCTACTTGTTAGTAAGGAATGCGCTGAGAAGGCTGTTAGCGGCCCTTTGACTCATCGTCACATGCTCAGAGGCTTACTAGCAAGGGAACTGCACCAATAATGAACTTAAGCAAGCATTATGGATCTCTAGGCCCCTCTAACACTACAAATGACTTGGCTATGCTCCTGGGGCCAATACAGGTGTGTGCTAAAAAGGAAACCTCTGTCTGCTGCTTGTGATTTCCCAACAGGCTCTCTTCCACCATATGGCGTGCGAGCAAAGTGTGCAGCCATCACATTGCTGATATATGGCATTGTTTGACTTATTAAAAGCCAGCACTTGGGTAACTTTAACTGAAGGGGAAGGATTTTTCATGCTTCAGTAGGCTTGAATATCCCCTGACTTGGGAGATGGCGGTGGAGTGTTGCTGCATGGTAGAACCTAGAAATTGTTGTCGCCCCTTGTTCTTTTCGGCTTTTTCTTTTATTTATAGAAACAGAAACCAGCTTTCAGCCCCCATAAAGAGGCACCCAAGGAAGTTCACAACAGTAAGATACAATTTTGATACAATAAATGAGAATAGTACAATAAAACACAAGGACAGTAAAAACAAAGTAAAAAAAAAGCCAGTAAAGTTAACATAAAGTTAAAACATTAAAACAGTGAAGTTAACATTAAAAGCCCAGCAAAATAAAAGTGTCTTCAGTGCCCACCTGAAAACCATTAACCAGGGGTGAGCACCTTGGGGAGGTCAGGAGGCCATTTTTGCACATGCACACACTCCATACTGTCTAAATATTTTTTTTAACAAAATTAAAATGTTTTTTAATGGCATCTGTAGTGGCTACAGATACAAAAGGGGTCAAAATTAGCTTGAGGTAGGGTTGTGTGTTGAACAGGAGAGTTGATGGCACCCAACCATGGAGCCCTGAGGAACCTCGTAGGCCAAGGGGCTGGCCAGTATAGCACATCCACCCATCTAGTCCCATACCAGCTGCAGCACAGTACCTTCCAGTCCTATACCAGCAAGACATTGCAGGCCTTGGTGGTTGCTACTAAAAGCTGCTGAGAGGTCCAGCAGAACCAACAGGGACACGCGGACCACGTCTAGCTCCCGGCAGAGGTCATCCATCATGGGGACTAAGTCTGTTTCAGCCCCCAACCTGGGCCTGAACTCAGATGGAAAAGGATTGAAATAATCAGTTTCATCCAAGAATGCCTGGGGCTATGTAGCCACCCCTTTCTCTGGCACCTTACTTTAAAAAGGTACATTAGAAAATGGCCGATCATTATCCAGGATGATGGAGTCAAGTGAGAGCTTTCAAAGCCAAGGTCTTGCCACTGCTCTAACACCACAGGAACACAGCCTTCCGCCACTCATGTGGCCAGTATAGACACTGATCTAACCAGTAAGTGTTCGGCCTCGATCCTCCAAACAACATGTCCACCTCCTCAGGCTAAGCAGAAGCCTATCCAATGAAACAGGACGAGGAGCTTCAGTCGTTGCTATAGATAACTGCTCCCAACGAGGAGTCTCAAGTCGAAATGAACGCGAGCAGCTTTTATCAGCAAAGGTCTTTGTAAACTGGTCACAGCAGGCTGCAAAGCACAAGTTTGTGCCCCTACGAGGGTTGCACTGGAGATCAGGGATATGTGTTCCCTCAAATTGGGGGGGGGGAATGTTGTTTTCTGCTTATATGTGGGGAATAGGCTGGAGAGCCACTCCCCAGGTTCAATGAGCTGTGATGGTCTCTGTCAGTTTCTGTGCTGGGGTGCATATCGCATAATGGGAGTGGTATGCATATGCATGCAGGGAAGGATGTGTCTCTGTGCCATCTAGTACAGAGAGATCGGGAATAAGAGGATAACGACCCCCTGTGGTGCTCTCCACATGTTTTGGACTACAACTCCCATAATCCCTGACCACTATCCATGCTGGCTGGGGGTGATGGAAGTCCAAACCTTTTGGAAGGCCCCAGGTTGCCCACTCCTTCTCTGTGGCATACTGCTTGTCCGGTGAACGTCTGCCACCTGGCTGTTATTATTCCATTGGTGTAGCAACCCTAATGAGTCACCGTTGTAGTGTTTCCATGCTCGTAGAGGAGCAGCAGTGTTCAAGTTACTGTTAGGTTGCCATGCTCCTGAGATTCTGGTGCCAGTGGGATCTGTCTAGAGAATCACAGAGGCATTCCTGAAGGAGTATACAAAACCCTCTGCAGTTCAAGCCTGTAGCCGGGAATTGGTCAGGCACACCTTTTGTGTAGGTACTTGAACACTACAGCAGTTGTGAAATCCTACCCCAGTGCTTAAAAAATAAGGCATATATGCAGCTGGCAAGTAGTGGATTGCTTGCTGGATGATTTCCCTGGAAGCAGTTCTGTTCCTGAGGATCAAACGGTTTTTCTGAAGCAATTTTGGGAAAACAAACTGTTTGCCAAAATGGCTTTCTAGAGCCTTTGTGGTCTAATGAATAGAGTGATAGCAAAAGATCGAAGATAAATTCTCAGCCCAGGTGCGATCTTTCTAGGTGATGCTGGCAAACTGCTACCTTTTTTCTTTTCTTTTTGGCCTCTGTAAATGGGAGCAAAGACCTACCTCAAACAGCCATTGGGAGGGATGAGATAAGAACTATAAAGAATTGACACACTAAAAAATTCTTACAATACCTTTTCAGTAGGTGGTATAGTGGGATAATGATCAATAATGAGTTTTGCTTGGGCTTTGAGAAATAGATTCTTGATATCCCATATTTTATGAGTGTTACTTGTGGCTTTAGAAGTGTTAGTCACCCCCACCCTGTATGTTTGTTTACTACTTCAACAGGCTTGAAAATTGGTTCGTAATATCAGTTCAAGTGGAAAAGAAATTCTTAGTTGGTAACAGCTTCAGGATCTACAAATCTTAAGGACTAACATAGTTATCCCTCCAACGGCATTTTAGGATGTAGCACATTACTCTAAACAGGCTGTGTCTGTCAGGTTTAAAGAGATCTTTGTTTTTACAGAGCAGATCTTAACTAATGTGTTCTTTGTCTTGCAGAAAGTTGTTTGTGGGTGGCCTAGACTGGAGCACCACACAAGGTAATCATCTCCTGAACTGATCATGAGCTTCTTACTTTAAAAAAAGCACACGTACAACCCAAATCACGACCCACCCATTTCGAATCCCTGCTACCACAAGGCTGGACTGCTGCTTTGCATTGTAACATGACTTTAAGCAGCCTTGGTTCCAAATCATTTGTGGTTTCCCTGGGGCCAGCACAGCCTGAAAGCCATTCCCAGCCCTGCTAATGATGAGTTGCAGGTACAGAAAGTGAAGGTCAGACGAGATAATTTTTGTGAACTGCCCAGAGAGCTTCGGCTATTGGGAAGTATAGGAATTAAACGGATGGATGGATGGATGGATGGACAGTGGATTAGAGCAGGAATTCTCAAGCCTTGCTATAATAAGCTTCCCTAAATTATAAAATGCTTCTTGTGTACATTGGCCCTATTGCTTTCACTATAAAGCCATTCTTCTTTGGACCTTACGAGTTTGTTCAGAACAGAGTTGCACTACTTCTGTAAGCATTGAATGGCTGGAAACCTATTTCAAGGTAATGAATACTTTTATACCTTTGTTTTGATTGCCCTAAAAAAGTGTCTCTCTCCAGTCCTGAGTATGTCCTTCTTGAAAGTTGCAAGCCATCTTGGGGTAGTGTATTACGGGGTTCATCTACTTCCGCCTCTGCCCATTTTCTGTCTCCAACAAATTGTTCTCAACAAAGCGTGTGTTTTTTTCTTTCACAGAAACGCTCCGCAGCTACTTTTCCCAGTATGGGGAAGTTGTCGACTGCGTGATAATGAAAGATAAGACAACAAATCAATCGCGAGGGTTTGGGTTTGTCAAGTTCAAAGATCCCAACTGTGTGGGCACAGTCCTCGCCAGCAGGCCCCATACATTAGATGGCCGAAATGTAAGTTTACCTCGGTCTGGGGGCAGAAAGGGGAGAATGTGGGTGCATGCCCAGTTGTTTCTTAAAATAACCAAGTTCAAGAAATGATTCAGGTGGCTAATGGAATAATTATACTTTTGCTTAGTGATCATTCCTTCCAGATGTGACTGTCCTTGAGGCTAAATGTTATAAGAACTCAGCTTTTAGGAAAGTGTTCAGCATTAATACGCAGGGTCCCCATTCCTTGATGTTCTGCTTACAAGATTGTAATGAGAACTATGTGGTGAAGGGTGAGGTCTCCCCATACCCCATGATGAGCCTCTTCCCAGTTTTGTAAAATGTATCTTTTTACTTTGACTTTCCCCCAGCCATGACCTGCCTTTGAATCAGTCTCTAATATGGCACTCTTTATTTGTATTGTATTTATTCTGTTTCTTTGTGAACTGCTCTGGGATTTGTGCAAATGAGAAGTGGTATAGAAATATTGCTAATACTACTAATAAAAAATAAAATAATTGCTACCACCGCCCAAGAATCCCTTGGTTAGCAGACACTCGGGTAACTTTAATGGCAGCTGTTTGTTATGCTGACCTTTTGTCTGAGAATCATGCTTGGTAACTGGCAGGTGGCTGACTGCTGTAATTACGAGATGAAACTGTGGCTGAAATGCTGCAGCCTTGCGAATAAGCCCACTGATTTTACTAGACCATGACAGTCCTTATTAGCCTGCCCACTGATGTGTGCCATTTAAGGCACATCAGCATCCTGAAAAAGAGAGCCAGTTCTCCCATTTAGAAAAGCACCTCTGCTTGGCCATCTCCAGTGCTTCCTACTTGAGAAGAGAGTGGCCTCTTATATGCTTAAAATAAGCAGCTTGGCCTTGAGATTGACAGATGGGTCCTTGCTCTACTTTGGAGTTCCCTCTGCAAGTTCTCTAGCTTTCTCTGAGCGAGGATTTCTCTGAGAGAATATCACTGCTCAGTTGCATGCAGATCTGTGTTTGTTGGAAGAGCGTCCTTCCAGCTGGTTCATCCAGTCTTCCTGTGAGTTTCTTAATACATGGCTTGAGCCATCCTGGAAAGGGGGTGGCGGGAACACCTAGTACTCATCAGCTTGCTTGCCAAATGCTGGTACAGGGCAAAGCCAATTCCAGCTTTTTAAACTGCAGCTTGCCGTGTCTCCAGTTTCACACTCGCCCTTGTTTGACAGATTGATCCAAAGCCCTGTACCCCTCGAGGAATGCAACCAGAGAGAACACGACCAAAGGAGGGATGGGTAAGGGAGTTGTGTCAACATTGCTTTGTGCTCTGCCCTCGCTGAGCTGTTGATGTTTTTGCTGCTCTGCCCTTGCTGAGTTGTTGATGTCCAAATTCCAGGGAGCTTTGTTAACCCGTTGGAAGCAGGCAGTGAATTTCAAGTGCCCTGGCAGAAAACGAATGGAGCTCTCAGGACTGATGCTGGCTTGCCAGATGTCACCGCTTGCGAGAAGTGGCCCCACTTCATAAGCCGTTGGGTTTCCAGCCAGTCGTGGCAGCTGTCTTTTGGTGCGCTCAGCTCCATGATCTGGTTCTAAGGGAGGGGTTGCATTGACCTTTTGACATCTGCACACCTACAGGCTACTGCCACACAAGAATCAGAAGGAGCTGGGGCAGAATCTCCCATTTGGAAGCCATACTGATGTGTTTAGATGCCCCTGCACAGTGAGCATTTACTGTTGGGGATAACATGCATTAATTTTTCACCCTGAAGAATTGGCCAGAACGAGGTAGAAAAATAGGCTTACAATTACAGTTAAGAGCTGTAAAAATGATAAAAACAACAAATACAACATCCAGTGTAAGATTTTAAAAAACCTAGCACGGACCAGGAGAAGTGTTAGTTATAAAGGCCTTGGGGAATAAAAAAAGTCTTCGCATCCTCCCTTTCCTTGTTTTAGTTGAGGCCTCGTGGGCTTCCCTTGGGGCAAAGTTCCAGAACCTCGTTGCCACCCCAGAGAAGTCTCCTCTAAACCCCCCTCACAAATGTTACCCATTCCTTTGTTTTGTGAAGTAAGCTGTTTCCTACGGGGACTGAGAGGTTCCTGTCAGAGAAGCTCCTCTATGTTAGGCTGGGCCCAGGCCATGCAGAGCTTTGGAGCCCATAGGGCAGCCTGGGGCTGTCCAGATGTGTTGGACTACAACTCCCAGCATCCCCCAGCCAGCATCGAGTGTTGCTGGGGATTTTAGTCCAACGCATCTGGAGGGTGCCAGATTGGGAAAGGCTGACTGATTGGGAAATTCGATTGAGCTTGGAGCTTTTCAGAGCTTCATATATAGTCGCCCTTCATGAGATTCACCATTTGCCTTCTACAAATGGTGAGATTCGTGAGATTCACCATTTGCCGTCCAGGCTGCCTCTGCACTCCTTTCTCTGCTCCATGCAGCTGCCGCCCACTCCCACTTCTGTGCCTGCTGTTCTAGTGCCCTCCATTGAATGGCCCCCTTTCCTCTTCTCCCCACTCTCCTGAACCTCTCTTCAACCTCCGTTTCTGTCAAGCTTTTCCTGGATCTTCCCTGTGACTCTGCCTTCCTTCGTATCAGTCTTCATAATCAAATCCTTTCCTCTCTCACCTCTGTCCTGTGCGCTGTACACGGTCACTGCTGATTGCACTTGAGTTGTCTTGAAGAATGCAGCAGTATGAAGAAAACGTTGTTTTGAAAAGCAAGCCTTTGCTTCAGCACAACTGTCTGTCCCGTTTGTTTTGGCAGAAAGGATCCAAGAGCGATAACAAATCGAATAAAATTTTTGTTGGTGGGATCCCTCACAACTGTGGCGAGACGGAGCTCAGGGAATACTTCAAGAAGTTCGGAGTGGTGAGTTATGGTGACGGCACACGTTGGTTTCTGGAAAGAGGCCTCCTTCCCTACCTTCTAACTTAAAAAAAAATCGTACTCCGATCTGTTTCACTTGTTTATTGTGACTGACAGATGTCCCCCCCGCCCCCCCCTTATGTTTAAAGCTGGATTTCTTGCTGTTAGCTGCAAAAGCCCTCGACTCTAATGTGTTCAGTTCTGTAGTTCTGAGGCCACGGTTTTGCCTCTTCTCAAATTGGAAGTGCTGTTACAAACTCAGCACTGTGGCTGTAGAAAGCTTCTTGACTTTGCAAAATGGAGGAAGCTTCGCCACCTTTTTGGCCTGAACGTGGCTTCATACACTATTACTGTTTTGCTGTAGAAGTAAGGTTTTGCTAGGGCTGGGTTAGTGGGTCATGTGGCTGAAATCTAGCAAGCAAGACCTGTCTGTGATCTGATGTAAGGAGGCCTGTTCTTGCCACCCCTCTCCTCCAAGTAGAACAACCAGTCAATGTGGCATCTGCCTAAAGCACCCAACAACCTTTTCTTTTTGTTTTCAGCTGGATCCTCCAGTAGGGGGTTCAGCAGCCCCCTATGTGTGCACAGGAAGCAAACAGATGGTTTGATGAAGTTTGCAGTTGTTGCCTTCATTATTCTAAAATGGATATTATTTATTTTATCTTTTCCTCACTTTTCAGCCAGGTTATAAACATCAACATCTAACACCAGGGTATAATGTAGTGGGGACATGTGGGGGCAAGCATTTGGCAGCCTGTTCTGACCCCTGGCTGCTGCTGACAATGTCCAGGTTCCAGGCTCCTTCCTCATGGGCAGGAAAGGGATGCTGGGTGGTAGCAAAAAACAAAACAAAACCCAGTCCACAGAAACATCTCTTTCATGGATTCTTTATCAGGGTACACTTTACTTTCCCTAAACATTCACGACTTTTTTTGGATTGGTATGGAATATTTTCCTACTGTATTCTCGAATGCATTTCATTTTTCCCTCCACCCTCTTCTTTCTCTCCTCCCTCCCCGAAGCAGGTAAGCAGTAAGCCACTCCTCCTTACATGGGGGCATCATGTAGCCTGCATTTCTCCTTTTATGCAAGGGAAGGGGGGAACCTCAGGCCTGGAGGCCAAATCTGGCCCTCCTGGGCTCCCTCCCCCTTTCCCAGCTTTTCTCACCTCACCCAGCCCCTCCCCTTTCTAAAGGTTGAAATGCCTCTCCTAAGGCTTAGTTACTGGCAGTAAGAGCTTAACGCTGCTATCTTTTGTATTGGGGGCTCCGCCCCTTTTGCCTTTGACTCTGCCCCTTTGCTTCCAGTCACACCCATGCCTGGAATGTGACCCCCAAAGAGCTTCTCTGAAATCTCATTTGGCACTCAGGCTGAAAGCGGTCCCCCCTGCTTTCATACGCAAGACCCTCGTGGTTGGTGTACAGCAACCATCCCCAGCCTGTGTCCCTCCACACTGCAACTTCCATCTCCCCAGTCATTGGCCATACTGGCTGGGGCTGATAGGAGTTGCAGTTGAAAACGTCAGCGTGGGGACCCTGGTTTGGGAAGGCAGGTGTACAAGATAGAATAATAGGATGACTCCTAGTCACCAAATAGCCTCACCTCTTACCTCTGTGCTCCAAATACCTAGTGCCTTCTTGTTTTTTTAAAAAAGTTTTAATCAGAGCCACAGGCTTTGAGAATTGAATTTCATTAATCCATTAAAGCTCGTTGAATCATAACCACCACAGCTCATGTGGGTTTAATTTAAAGATAGGGGTGTTAACAATACACACACACACAGTGTGAAGCACAGTTTCCGACAGCTCTTCCTTCAGAGGCTGAGGTTTCTGTGACTTTCCAGTTCTAAACTTTCAGTGGCTCCCTTAATAAGAGGCTTAGAGACTGGTTGCATACTTAAGGCTTGCCCAAACGGTCATAGTGGCATGTTACAGTAGTGCTGAATTTTGGGAACTGGTTTTAATGTAACCACAGACACCATAGCTAAGAACAGGCAGAGAATTGCTTGTTTCATCCAAGGTTATCTATGTTCCTGTACCCCACTTCCCTTATTCCCCACAAATGTTACCTTGATGGTTTGGGGCAACCACATAAAATGGTGTAAACATGAGTGTTTCCTTCTTACTTGACATAGTTTCCCTTACTTCCAAAAGAATCCATCTTTTCGCAGAGATTCGGGGTGTTCTCAGTCAGTGATAGAATGGAGCCAACAAAAAAGGGTTGAGCTCCTCTTGCTCAAGAAGGCAGGGCCAACCCAAAGTTCCAGTTATGCCCTGAGCGGAGGAAGCCCCATTCAGTCTTGGCTCTGCCTTCGAGAGGAGGGCAGGGTTAGCATCTGCTTCAGGAAATTGCATGGCAATTGGGCAGGGAGTAGGACCTGTGTGAGGGGAGGGGGGATGGGCAGGAGGGTGAGGAGCTCTGTCGGGCACCAAAGCTTCCATCTTTTCAACCATGGAAGCTTGCCAGCTGTCCTCTTGGCTTCTGAGACTTCACCTAGAGACCATGCATCTGTTTGCGTGACCTTTCTCCATCAGGACTAGCAGCTTGCTTTATAAAAATAAAAATCCTAGAGCCATTTGGGATGTCTGTGGCAGTGTGGGCCATATGCACCTTGAAAGTGAATGTACACAGATATCCTAGAAACACTCCTGCTCCTAAACTTTTGCTGAATAGCAATGCAGGTGAATTTGGCAGATGGGGCGGGGGGAGGTGAAGTGGCGGTGTTAAGCAAATGAACAGTACAGGCCTGTCAGCATAGTGTTCAATGAGTGGCTTGTCTGGTGTATGCAGCTGCAGGTTGAGACATGAGCATCGGCAGCGTACGTGGCTGGAAGGGCCATTTCCAGCTTTCCAAGCTTCTGTCTGGAACCCAACTTACCTTGGTTACCACAAGCCGAGCTACTCAGCGGGGAGGTTGTGTTTGTGTACATCTTCCTGGGAACTTCCTGGTGGCTGTGGAGTTGGGCGCCTCTGTCAGTTGCACGTAATGCATGTGGGAATCCCCACAATTTGCAAAATAAAGGGGCTAGCGCGGGGGGGCTTTTCTTTCAACCAGCTGACTTAAAATTGCTCCCTTCCCTGTCCTTAGTTTTATCACTGAATTGTTTGGGAAATGAACAGCGTTCATTTCCCAAAATGAAATTTCATTCTGAAATGAATTCAGTTTGGGAAATGAACAGCATCAGTCTGAGATGTGCCGTTAAAAGGTGCGGGTATGACTGGCTTTTCAATAACAAATGTGTAAAACACGAACATGTTCAGCAACTAGTGACTGCTTTTGCCCACGTGAAACAGAAACCCAACACTCCTGTTGGGAGGGGAGCACTTGACAAGATGTAATTGGGATGGGTCTCAAAAGGGAATTAGCCCATGTTAGTAGGATTCCCATTAGCCCTTGGTAACTTGAACCCTACCGAACGAGTTCTCTTTTCCAATTAGTTCAAAAAGCTCACCCTGGGAGAACCCACGCATATCTCTTTTCATTACGCAGTTCCCCAGAACACTCCCTAGGGTGAAATTGGTGGCGTTCAGGGCAAATTCTCCCTAAAGCCCTTGAGTGGTGCCAATCAATGTGTGTCTTCCTTCTTTCCTTGGTCATGCCTTGCTCCTGCAGCACAGCCCCAGCTGCTTCGTGCAAAGGGTAGCATTTGTGGGGCTGGGTGGAGAGGCCTCTGAGCGTCAAAGGTCGTCCTGCCACAGCAAGGACAGGTGGAGACTAAGCAAGGCGTTGGCAAGCGTGGAAGGTCTGTAGAACGGAGGACAAAGCCCCCATAAGCCTTTGCTGCAGCACCTTGCAGCTGGTGGTCATTTCTTAGGGTAGGTCTTTTTCTCATACTTCCCTGGATAACATCTCCAAGCAATAGTTGCTGACTTCCCCCCCTCCACCCTTTCTAACCTAAGAGGTCACCAACAAATTGACATATACTGATGCATCAATGAGGCCTGAGAAAAGATTCCCCCCTCCCAACTTTCACTACCTTATTTACAGACTGAGAGAGGGAGGAGCTGTTTTGCAGGACAGGACTGACTGTTGTGAGCAAAAGGGAGCATGAAACCTACCGGTGCTCCTCCTGGTTTGGTTTCTCCAGAATGACACAGTCATGTTGTAGCTTTGTTCCAAGGGACATCCTGCTCCCCCCATCACCTCCTGGATGAAAGCCCCCTTTCTCATATATGAATCCCCTCCCAAAGAATTCAAATGAGAACTTCTCCCCCACTAATAAGGCAGGCTGAAGTTTCTCCTTTGCTTAGAGTATTGCAGATTGAGAGGAGACTTCAAGGCCGTCTAATCTACTTCAGCCCCCTTTCCCTCTCCCCCCATCCACCTGTGCAAACTCAACCGAGTGCCTTCTGCCACCTGCGGTTGGTGGCCCACCTACCCCTATCTGAACCGGGATAACCTGGCTTCAGTTGCCTATGCCCTGGTAACCTCCAAGTTAAATTACTGCATTGCATTCTACATGGGTCTGCCTTTGAAGACGGTTTGGAAGCTGCAGCTTGTCCAAAATGGGGCAGCCAGACTAATAACAGGGACCAGAAAGTCTGAACATATAGGACTGATTCTGGCCTGTTTGCACTGGCTGCCTATATGCTTCCAAGCCCAATTCAAAGTGCTGGCTGTGACCTATAAAGCCCTACGTAGCTTGGGACCACAGTACCTGGCATGACGCCTCTCCCAGCATGAACCGAACCGTTCACGATGCTCTGCAACTAAAGCCCTCCTCCGGGAGCCTCCTTCAAGGGGGAGGCTCAGTGAGCGGCATCAAGGGAGAGGGCCTTCTCAGTGGTGGCCCCCCGCTTTTGGAATAATCGCCCTGGCGAGGCCTGCCTGGTGCCAACATTGTCATCTTTTTGGTGCGAGGTTTAAACTCCCCCTCATGGATCACTGCCTTGTTGTGGCGAAGGGGCTTGCGTAACTCAGTGAAGCCATAAGCTATGCTGTGCCGGGCCACCCAAGACGGACAGGTCATGGCGGAGAGTTCTGACAAAATGTGGTCCACTGGAGAAGGAAATGGCAACCCACTCCAGGATTCCTGCCAAGAAAACCCCATGGAACGTATCACAAGGCTAAAAGAGATGACGCTGGAAGATGAGCCCCTCAGGTCGGAAGGTGTCCAATATACTACTGGGGAAGAGCAGAGGGAATTTCCAAGTAGCTCCAGAAAGAGTGAAGCGGCTGGGCCAAAGCCGAAAGGACGCTCAGCTGTGGATGTGTCTGGTGGTGAAAAGAAAATCCGATGCTGTAAAGAACAATATTGTTTAGGAACCTGGAATGTCAGATCAATGAATCAAGGTAAGCTGGAGGTGGTCAAGCATGAGATGGCAAGACTGAACATCGACATCTTGGGAATCAGCGAACGAAAATGGACAGGCATGGGCGAATTTAATTCAGGTGACCATCATATCTACTACTGTGGGCAAGAATCCCTTAGAAGAAATGGAGTAGCACTCATAGTCAACAAAAGGGTGGGAAAAGCAGTACTGGGGTACAATCTCAAAAACGATAGAATGATCTCAGTACAAATCCAAGGCAAACCATTCAACATCACAGTAATTCAAGTCTATGCCCCAACCACTGATGCCGAAGAAGCTGAGGTTGATCGGTTCTACGAAGACCTACAACACCTTCTAGAACTAACACCAAAAGAAGATGTCCTCTTCATCATAGGGCATTGGAATGCTAAAGTAGGAAGTCAAGAAATCACCGGGATAACAGGCAGGCATGGCCTTGGTGTACAAAATGAAGCAGGACAAAAGCTAATAGAGTTTTGCCAAGAGAACATGCTGATCATAGCAAACACTCTTTTCCAACAGCACAAGAGGCGACTCTACACATGGGCATCACCAGACGGTCAATATCGAAATCAGATTGATTATGTCCTTTGCAGCCAAAGATGGAGAAGCTCTATACAGTCAGTCAAAACAAGACCTGGAGCTGACTGTGGCTCAGATCATGAGCTTCTTGTTGCAAAATTTTGGCTTAAATTGAAGAACGTAGGGAAAACCACTATAAACCATTCAGGTATGACCTAAATCCTATCCCTTGTGAATATACAGGGGAGGTGAGGAATAGATTCAAGGGATTAGACCTGATAGAGTGCCTGAGGAACTATGGACGGAGGTCCGTAACATTGTTCAGGAGGCAGCAACTCAATCCCTCCCAAAGAAAAAGAAATGCAAGAAAGCCAAGTGGCTGTCTGATGAGGCTTTACAAGTAGCTGAAGAAAGAAGGGAAGCGAAAAGCAAGGGAGAAGGGGGAAGATATATCCAACTGAATGCAGATTTCCAGAGAATAGCAAGGAGAGACAAGAAGGCCTTCTTAAATGAACAATGCAAAGAAATAGAGGAAAACAACAGAATGGGAAAGACTAGAGATCTCTTCAAGAAAATCGGAGATCTCAAGGGAACGTTTTGTGCAAAGACGGGCATGATAAAGGACAAAGAAGGCAGGGACCTAACAGAAGCAGATGAGATTAAGAAGAGGTGGAAAGAATACACAGAAGAACTATCCAGGAAAGATCTGAATGTTCCTGATAGCCATGATAGTGCAGTCACTGAACTTGAGCCGGACATCCTAGAGAGTGAAGTCAAGTGGGCCTTAGGAAGCGTTACTAACAACAAAGCTAGCAGAGATGACAGTATTCCAGCTGAGCTATTTAAGATCCTAAAAGATGATGCTGTTAAAGTGCTGCACTCAATATGCCAACAAATTTGGAACTCTCAACAGCGGCCACAAGACTGGAAAAGGCCAGTTTACATTCCCATTCCAAAGAAGGGCAGTGCCAAAGAGTGCTCAAACTACTGCACAATTGCGCTCATTTCACATGCCAGCAAGGTGATGCTCAATTGGTTCAAAATTGGGAAAGGAGTACAACAAGGCTGCATTTTGTCCCCTGCTTACTTAACTTATATTCTGAAGTACATCATGAGAAACGCCGGGTTGGATGGATCCATCCGGGTTGGATGGATGAAGTACAAGCTGGGTTTCGAAGAGGCAGAGAAACTAGAGATCAAATCGCCAACATTCGCTGGATCATGGAGAAAGCAAGAGAATTCCAGAAAAATGTCTATTTCTGCTTCATTTACTACGCTAAGGCCTTTGATTGTGTGGATGACAACAAACTGTGGCAAATTCTTAAAGTGATGGGAGTACCAGACCACCTTACCTGTCTCCTGAGAAACCTGTACGAGGGTCAAGAAGCAACAAAGAACCAGACATGGAACAACCGATTGGTTCCAAATTGGGAAAGGAGTACGACAAGGCTGCATGTTGTCACCCTGCTTATTTAACTTATATGCAGAGTACATCATGAGAACCGCCGGGTTGGATGAATCACAGGTCGGAATTCAGATTGCCGGGAGAATTATCAACAAGCTCAGATAACGCAGACGATACCACCCTAATGGCAGAAAGCGAAGAGGATCTAAACAGCCTCTTGTTGAGGGTGAAAGAGGAGAGTGCCAAAGCTGGTTTGAAACTGGTTTGAAAAAAACTAAGATCATGGCATGTGGCCCCCTCACTTCCTGGCATATAGAAGGGGAAGAAATGGAAGCAGTGACAGATTTCATTTTCTTGGGCTCCAAGATCACTGCAGATGGTGACTGTAGCCATGAAATTAAAAGACGCTTGCTCCTTGGGAGGAAAGCTATGGCACACCTAGACAGCATAGTAAGAAGCAGAGACATCACCTTGCCGACAAAGGTCCGTCTAATCAAAGCTATGGTTTTCCCAGGAGCAACGTATGGCTGTGAGAGCTGGACTATAAGGAAGACTGAGCGCCGAAGAATCGATGCTTTCGAACTGTGGTGCTGGAGAAGACTCTTATGACTCCCCTGGACTGCAAGGAGGTCAGATCAGTCAATCCTAAAGGAAATCAACCCTGAGTGCTCATTGGAAGGACAGATACTGAAGCTGAAGCTCAAATATTTTGGCCACCTAATGCGAAGAGAAAAGTCACTGGAAAAGACCCTGATGCTGGGAAAGACTGAAGGCCAAAGGAGAAGGGGGCGGCAGAGGATGAGATGGCTAGATAGCATCACCGATGTGATGAATATGAACTTGAGCACACTCCAGGAGAGAGCACAGGACAGGAAGGCCTGGCGTGCTATTATGGTCCATGGGTCACGAAGAGTCGGACACGACTGAAAAACAACAAGGAGTCTCTTGATTGTCTCCAGCTGATTGTTTTTGTTTTAGATAGATGTTGTTGGTTTGTGCATTCTATGTTATTAAATGAACAGTTTTATAGTTTATATAATGTATTTCAATGGTTTTTAATTTTTGTGAACTTCCCAGACAGCTTCAGCTATGGGGCGGTATAGAAATCAAATGAACCAGTCCTTGGTGTATCTCATTTCTCAAGATGATTGCCGTGGGCCAACTTAAGCCAGTGCTGTTTGGGAAGAAACAAGCCCGCCTCCCCGCTCCCGTTACAGTTCAGTCTGTCCATTGGAATTTGGGTCCTGTGGTGAAACATTTGAGTATTGCCGTGCAGCATCTAGCATAGCAATAGTGCAACCTGTAGAGGTAAGGGGGCAATTGAGACTGCTCAAAATAAGTGTCGTCTTTAAATCACATCTAGACTCTTTGACCTCAGGGGTTTAGTGACACATTCAGAGACAATTGAAATTGATTCAGAGGCTGTAGATTTTTTTGGGGAGGGGTGAACTCTGAATCGGTAGCCTGTTGTCTTCGCAAACCAAGAATCCCAAGGTGTCTCATCAGTGCCCTGTTGCCCACGATTTGGGGACAACGTTAAGGTTTCCTCTCTGCGGCTCATCCACCTGTGATAATCCTGCCATTGTGTATAGCATTAGTCATCTCAGGGTGGGAAAGAGTTTGCTCCATCCTCCTGATCTTTTTAGGGGCTCTCTTCCCTCATCACACTTCAGCTTCTGAACGTGTAAGCAAATCAGAGGTGAGCAAGGGGTAGTTTTCAAAGGACCGCTGTTTATGCAATCAGGCCCTGTCACCTTGGGGAGTTTTACCTGTTTGAAACAGTTATTAAGAAAACATACCCAGTGTTCTTTGTTTGTTCCTCTAGCTAAGTCATCAATCCTCACTCCCCAGAGCCACCTGATTTTCTCCCCTTTCCAAAGACGTTTTCTGCTTCTTCAGCACTGATACTTGCATTCTCAGCCCTCTGTGGTTGTTGGTTGTTTTAATTATTCTGTCTTATATGTTTACACCTGTATTGGCTCCAGGAGCGTAACCAAGTCACCTGTAGTGTTAGAGGGGCCTAGAGATCCATAATGCTTGCTTAAGTTCATTATTGGTGCAATTCCCTTGCTAGCAAGCCTCTGGGCATGTGCAGATGAGTCAGAAGGCTGATAGCGCAGCCTAGCACATTCCATACTAATGAGTGAATTAAGAGGTGCCTGGGAAGTGACATTTGTTTACCTTAAATCTGCGGGTGGCTGGGCTGAGAAATAAGCCCTGTTAGTCTATAGTGGGAATGAACACTAGGGGGTGCTTGGTGCTGTCATGCTGCCTCATTGCTAACATGTATGGTATAAAATCCATTGTACCCCATGGCTCTGGGTTTAGAGAAGCTGTCTGATCCAACCATTGGGTACACCTGTGTGCTGTAAGTTACCCAATAAAGGTTTACCTTTACCAGTAAACCTGGATCTGATTTATCAGTGTCTTGGCACCTCTAACCTAAGAGGTTGACGCCCATGGCGGGGGCAACACATTTAGTGCAGCAAGCAGGGTGCCAGGAATAGTGCTATGTTCAGATTCCCAGAGAAGGAGGATCGGGGGGTCAGCGTGTTAAACTGACTCCCAGGCTGTCCACAGTTGGAGCTGTGGGGTCCAGCTTCAAAGCAGTTGGTGGTGCTGTGTGGCCCGATTGCATGGCCAGAGGTCGAGGAGGTTTCCGTGTGTCTGGAAACTGCATTGGAATCTCTACAGCTGGGAAAGTGGTCAGCTAAAGAGAAGCAGCGTGCAGGACCTCTAGCATGGTTATTGCTGACAGCTTTAGGAGCTGTTGGGCAGGAGGAGTTAGAATGGAGAGTGGAAACGGCAGAACAGCCCAAGGATGAGCTGAGAAAAGAACAAGATAAGAGGCTGTTAATTAGAGAAATGTTGCAGGACAGCTTGGCCTCTAATGAGATGTGGGAGCGTGAGGCCGAAGAAGTAGCCATTAGCCTGGTATGCTGAGGTCGGAGGAATTGCCCAAAGAGTGCCAGGGTGTGCAACATCATCACCTTGCGTGATTGGGATGAAATCCCTAAGAAGTGGAAACTGAAAATGAAGACCCAGAAGATGAAGACATGGAACAGAGTAAAGGTGAAGAATCTTTGCCCCCAGGGCACGGACTAGACCCCTCTTAGAGTGGAAAGCGTGCCAGAAGACGGTCCCAAGGCAGAATGAAGCAGAGAGGCCACGTTGAAGATCTCTGTCAAGGTAACAGTGTTTAGCTTTGAGCCGTTCTAGAATTGCATAGTGCTTATAGCTACTGACCATCAGATTTCTGAAGGGTGTAACCATTCAGCTTTTGCCATGAGATTCCCTGCAATGAAGAAATCTCACTGATTTGAGTGTCCAGTGTTGGACTGCCTGAGCATGTGCGCTGAAGAGATCGAGAAAGTGCTACTATCATGCTCCTGGAAGCTGCAATAAACTGTTTAAGGTGGGAGACCCAACCTGGCTGAGAAGAAAATAAGATATTGGAGTAGCTGTCTTCAAAAACAGTGAGATCTGTGTAGCTGGCTAGCTGACGCTGTAAGTGCTGTTACATTTGCAAACTAAGACTGTTTTCCTTTCTGAGACCCCAGCAGAAAAAACTGACCTGAGTCATTTGTTGCCCCTGACAAAGTAAGAATCCAGTTGCCGTTTACCTCATGTCCTGTTTCGAACCTGAGATTTACAAATACAAACTGTAAAGCTTTACCTTCAAGTCCTGCAAATCACCCCGCCGCCTCCCAAAGAAGATTGATGGCTGCGTAAAGAATGGAAGTATAAGGCGCCCCCCCATCACCCCCCAGTGTCCTGAGTTTCGGCACTTGGTTTCAGTGTGCCAAGTTAAGGAAGAAAAAGGAGGGGGGTGTCATGTTGTGATTCCTGGCTAGCCTGTGTATTGATTGATAGCCCCCAAAGTTTCCCCCCCATGCAAGCTTGTTTCCTTAGTCCTCATTTGAGACTTTTGTTGTTCTGTGTTAAGAGCTGTGCAGTTTACAACTGCCGCGTAACTAAGAAGTTACTTTTGAGAAAGGGAGGGGATCATAGAGCTCTCCTTTTCTCCTTGCCAGAAAAAAAAAGATTCGTTTTTAATGTGTTTGAAATAACTTAGATTTAGATCTCCAAGTAGACCCATGGAAAGCTCAGAAACACTAGCAATGTATTTACAAGCTCCCTAGTTTAGACAGTCGCTTCCCCTCTACAATCTCCGAGCAACCAAGCTGAGAAAGTGTGAGGGGAGGAGAGTAAATTTTTAGAATGAAAGAGTGTTATGAGAGCCAAGAGAATGTCAGGCCCAGCTTCAGTAATGCCGTGAAGCCTTGCAAGTTATAGCCAAGATGTAATTAGAAGTAGCATAGAAGAGTTTAGGCCTATTCAGTTTTTAGAATGTCAGTCTGTGTGAGTTTATCTCTGTCAGTGTTCTCAGTGCGGAACCACGGGGAGTCACCCAACTCCCTGCCTGCCACTGGTTTAGCCTTGGCGGGCAGGGAGGCTAGAAGATGTCTATGAGAACCTGGCAGAGGCAGAGTGAGATTTAAAGAAAAGCTGCCCAGGTTGAAGCGTCGCTGCTAGAAAGCTGAGGAGTGCTGCTCTGTTTGGACAGAAGCCTTGCTGAAAGGCTAAAAGCCCTTGTGGGTCGAGGGATCTGGAAGGGGTATACAGTCACACCTTCCCTTTGAACTGATGCAGAGGCAGGGAGCCTTTGCTGGAAACATCTCGTCTTCATTGCCCAGAGCCTCCTCTGTTTGGATCCATCATTGTCTGGGCTTTTGAGAGGCACTCTGCACATGGACTGGAACTTTGGATTGTTAAAGACTTGCCATGGAAAGTAATGTGAGGCTTTTCATGGACTTGAACTTCCATTGTTGTAGATTGTGTGTCTGTGTTTGTAGGCAGCTCAGTGTATGGCAGGCTGAGTTTGATCTGTGACGTTTGGACTTCCCTCTGCCAGAACTCGCGCAGCGTGGAGTTGCCGATGCGAAAGCGGTGGCCTCAAACTCTTTGCATGTGCGAGCATGCCCTTCCCTTGATCTTGACAGGCCCTGACCATGCAGCCTGGAGGAGCAGTACGATTGCTGGATCTGCTCCATCATGCCTCACCATGCAGGGGGTTTCCCACTTATGGTGTTCGATTTCAATGAAAGGTTGTTGTGTGCATTTTATGATTTCTTAAATACTACGTGATACCTGCAAATGTCTTTAAGGTCAGATACAACTCCAGTGATACTGAGTGTGGTTCCCGGGACAGAGCCTTCAGAGTTAACCCGCAGAAGGCAAACAAATCCATGGGAGAGAGAAAAAAGGATCGAGACAGACAACAGAAAAGAGGGGAAAGGCAAAGAAGGAGTGCCAGACCATACATGCATGCCCCAGTGAAGGGTGGCTGTGGTTGCCGCCAGGATAGCTTGGAAAATGCTCCCTGGGAGTGCTGTGAGGCCCCTATGGGTTTGTGAAAGAGAAATGGCAACGAGACATTTTCAGTTCGGCTGATTATGCCTAGAGCTTATTACCTGTGGGTGGAGTAGCCACAATAATGTAAGAGTTCTTTAAAATGAGACGATGTGACTAGAAGGCAAAAAAGAGCTTATCCCAAATGTGCGTAATTGGGACTGGTGTAAGGCAGAAAGGTTTAAGTGAGTTTCTGTTGAGATGAAAGCGAACAGCCTAACTTGCAGAGAAGACAAGTGAAGGGTTAAGGCCAGTGCATGGCACAGAGAGTTTTATGTAGAAAGTTTGACAGGCAGGTCAGAAAGAGTGAGAAAGAGAGATTTCTCTTCCCAAACAAGGGGAAGAAGTAATAGCCCACCTTTGAGCTGTTAAATATCAACAAAGTATGATAAGTCACAGTGTCAAGGCTTTGTATGTGCAAAGTAAGAAGATACATCACCTAGAAGGGGAGTCCCTTTTCGACCCGATTTCAGACTGGTTTCAAGGGATTGGGGGTGGGGGGGTGGAAGCGAGTGGTTGCAATAATTCTGACTGTTATTAGCAGCTTTATAGCTTTGTGTGCTTGCTCATATGGCTGCCGCATTTTAAAGTATGCGTTTAAGTAGATATCAATCCCCTGGTGATCAAACAGCAGGGCAGACTGCTATCGTCCTTTGATCATCTAGGGGTGGAATGTATTGGCCCCAGGAGCATAACCAAGTCACCTATAGTGTTAGAGGGGCCTAGAGATCCATAATTTTATTATTTATTTATTTTTATTTCATTTACAATATTTATATACCACTCCTCATCAGAAGATTTCTGAGACTACCTTCCCGGAGCTTAATCATCGTAAAAAGCTGTTTTGAAACTCCTGTCTAATAGGGGAAAACAGGGCTGACATGTTCCATTGTAATATATGGATTAAGAAATATCAACAATATTTGAGAATATCTGAGGACCTGCAAGATTTGTTTGAAGAGAAACATGGCTACAGCGAGGAGAAAGAAAGGAACTGCCATCACCGCCCACTCCCCCCGTACCTCCTTTGGCAAAGGCTCCGAGAACCGAATATACAGGGGAGTTACTTACTCTGATAAAAGCTTTAACTTACCAATTTGTGGAGCAAGCTTTGGATTCAATTCAAAATTCCATCACCGCCCTGCAAGGGGCTGTGGATTTAATTAACACTTCTTGGCAAAAAATGGAGGCAAAGGTTAACGAGCTGCAAGATAGGCTGACAACGAATGAAACTATGACACAAGCTTTTTTCAAGAATTTCTGTCAATTTCCCAACTGGAGGCCTTCACACGCAGATCCAGTGTACATATTATTGGTATTAAAAATTTGCCTACTGATGTAGACAAGCTTTTGCATGAGATACTCCCTGCACCACCTGATTATTTACTTGATGTTGAGCAGGCATCTCGTGTGCCAAATGCTAAAGGGACTGGCTATACGATTATAGTCCAATTTGCAGGAATCCCCACAAAGGTTTATATCCTGCGTTTGGCAAGAGAGGGTGGAAGCCTTTCCTGGAAGCAAGATAAAGTTAATGTTATTTCCAGATTACACCAAAGAGGTGGCTGATAAAAGAAGACAATTTATCAAGGCGAAAAATCTGGCAAAACAAATGAACTTACAGTATCACTTAAAATATCCTGCTACATTTTGCATTGTTTCTGAAGGTCAGATGAAGAAGTTCCTAAATCATGAAATGGCGGAGGCATGGCTGAATGTAAAAATGCATGAGACTTCTGTTCCAGCCCCATGAACTGGAGTCTTTAAACAAGTTTTGTTAACTGTCTATGTTTAGTCTGCATGATTCAGGCTAGGCCAGAGATAACTGATTATATGTACATTCATTTGCTTTCTTTCATTTTTATTTTTCTTTAAGTTCTCATTCTCTAAAATGGATATGATATGCTGTATTTACATATATTGTTTGAGGGTGTATTGTGCATGCTCATTTATATATCTAGTATAAAATATATTACTGACTGTTGTAAGGTTGCTTCCAAGGTTCATTATTATATAACATTATAATTTCATCTTTTCTTCTTCTATTATTATTATTATTGTCATCATCATCATCACTATAAGACTACTTAGTAAGATTTTTGGTTTGTTTATTATTGCATTTATATCCCACCTTTATTCCTCTTGCAAGGAACCCAAGGCGGCTTACATTATCCTCCTCCTCCTCTCTGTTGTATCCTCACAACAACAACCCTGTGAGGTGGGTTGGGCTGAGAGTCTGTGACTGGCCCAAAGTCACCCAGTGAGCTTCCATGGCCAAGTGGGGGCTAGAACCCGGATCTCCTGGCTCCCAGTCCGTCACTCTCACCACTACACTACACTTATTACTGTTCTAACTTAAGGGCAATTATATGGTTACTGGGAATGAATTGTAGGCCTGCTTCCTTGCTATAAGACTGATGATATGATATTGAAATGGAAGGTTGATTATTACATTGTAATATTGCTAATGTTATAGGTATAGTTTTTAAAGTAGAATGGGATCTGAAGCCTGTGTGTATTGGAATTTAAATTTAACCCTTTAAAAAAGAAAAATCCTTTTTTTTTTCTTTTTCTTTTCCTTCTCCTTTTCGTTATTGTTGTGTCCTCCTAAGAATATTGTATTGTTGGGAAATTGTAGTTATTGATCAGGCTGTTGGTATTGTTCATTTCATTTATAAAGACAAAAATAAATTAAAAGTATTTTTTTAAAAAAGATGATTTCGGAGCAGTGAACAACATGATGAAAGAATAAAACAACCGTTAAAAGTGTTAAAACATTTTTTAAAAAAGACAAACCCCAACAAAGTGGAGTTTAACAAACCACGGCTGGTCATGCGAGGAAGGCCTCTTGAAATAACGTCTTCAGGAGCCACCAGAAGGAACACAATGTTGGCGCCTGCCTGGCTTCTACAGGTAGGGAATTCCACAGAAAGGGGGCCACCACACTTGAAGGCTCTTTTCCTGGTGGACTCCAGGAACCACCAGGAACATGCCCTCTGATGACCCTCAGTGACCAGACAGGTTGGTAAGGAAGGAGGCGCGCTCTCAGGTATCCTGATCCCAAGTCGTTCAGGGCTTTGTACACTAGTACTATTACCTTAAACCTGGCCCGGTAGCGAATAGGCAGCCAGTGCAGTTCCCTCAGCAAAGGAGTTACACACTGAAAAGGGGCAGCTCCCGACAACAGCCGAGCTGCTGTATTCTGCACTGGCTCCAGCTTCTGGACCAGCCTTAAAGGCAGCCCCACATACAGTGCATTGCAGTAATCCAGTCTTGAGGTTACTAATGCCTGTACCACTGTGGTCAAGCAATCCCTGTGCAGGAGAGGCTGTAGCTGGCAAACCAGCCGAAGCTGTTAAAAGGCACTCCGAGTCGCCATGACCACTTGGGCCTCCAGCAACAATGATGGATCTAGGAGTACCCCCAGACTACGGACCTGATCTTTCAAGAGGGCGTGCAACCCCATCCAGAACAGGCAATGACCCTATCTCCCAGACCCGGGAACCACTCACCCACAGGGCTTCCGTCTTGCCAGGATTCAGCTTCAGTTTATTGGCCCTCATCCAGCCCATTACTGAGTCTAGGCACTGATTCAGGACTTGCACAGCCTCTCCTGATTAAGATGTCACAGAGATAGAGCTGCGTGTCATCAGCATACTGATGGCATTTAGCTCCAAATCCCCTAATGACTACTCCCAGTGGCTTCATATACCAGGCGGCCCAAAAGTAGGTATACAGTTGTTTAGAATGTTGATGGGAGTGGGAGAGAATGTGTGAGTAGAAGACGTGTGGGTGGAGTCAGAATGACAGTTGGGAAGAGTGAGTGACAGGTAGTGACAAATCAGTTAAGTGTAGAGAGAGGGGAGTGAGGCCCTTAAGTAGGTATATGATACTGTATACCTACTTTTGGGCCACTCTGTAGATGTTAAACAACATCAGGGGCAAGATGGCACCCCATGGCTCAAATGCCAAGGGGCCGAGGAATAGTCACCCAATGTTACTCTCTGAAATCAGCCCCGTAGGTAGGATTGGAACCACTGTAGCACAGTGCCTCCAATACCCATCCCACGGAGTCGATCCAGGAGGATACCATGGTCAATGGTATCAAAAGCCGATGAGAGATTGAGCAGAATTAACAGGGTTGTACTCCCCCGTCCCTCTCTCGATAAAGGTCATCCATCAGGGCAACCAAGGCTGATTCAGTTCTGTAACCAGGATGAAACCCAGATTGAAATGGGTCTAGATAATCAGTATTCTCCAAGAGTGCCTGTAGTTGGTCCGCCACGACCCTCTCAAGTACCTTCCCTAGAAAACGGGGTATTTGCGACTGGGCGGTAGTTGTCTAGTACCGTTGGGTCCAGAGTGGGCTTCTTCAGGAGTGGCCGCACTACTGCCTCCTTAAGGACAGCAGGGACCACCCCTTCCCGTAGGGAACCATTTATCACTCCCAGGACCCACCCAGTCATACCCCCTCGGCCAGCTTTTATTAGCCAGGAGGGACAGGGATCAAGAGGGCACATGGTTGGTCGCATTATTGCAAGCATCTTGTCCACATCAGGCTGTAACAGCTGGAACTGATCCCACAAAATCGGGCAGATGGTGGCATCAGACACCTCAACTGGTACTGCGCTAACAACAGCATCAAGGTCACTGCGGAGACAAGCGATTTTGTCCTCAAAGTGCGATGCAAAAAGGTTGCAGCGGGTCCTCGACAGGGCCAGGGCCCCATTTACTGAGGGAGATGTTAACAACTGCTGGACCACCCAGAAGAGCTCCGCTGGATGGCTGCTTGAGGATGCAATGGAGGCAGCAAAATAAACCTTCTTTGCTGCCTGCACTGCCATGCAGTATGCACGATTATGCACTCTACAGCGTGCTCGGTCGTCTTCACTTCGAGTCTTGCACCATTTGCACTCTATAATGCTTTGCTTAAGTTCATTATTAGTGCAGTTCCCTTGCTAGTAAGCCTCTGAGCATGTGCAGATGAGTCAAAAGGCCGATAACAGCCCCAGCACATTCCATACTAATGAGAGTGTCCTATCATTTATGTGCCTGAGAAGCAGAGGTTGTTTACCTTAAAGCTGCGGGTGGCTGTGCTTGAGAACCAAGTGCTGTTAGTTTATGCAGGGAATGAACGCTAGGAGGTGCTTGCTGCTGTTATGCTGCTAACATGTATGGTATAAAACCCATTGTACCCCATGGCTCTTGGTTCAGAGAAGCTGTCTGATCCAACCATTGGGTACACCTGTGTGCTGTAAGTTACCCAATAAAGTCTCCTTGTAAGTAAACCTTTGAATCTAATTTATCACTACCTTGGCACCTCTAACCTAAGAGTTTAACACCCATGGCCGGGCAACACAACACCTTAAGGAAGCAAGGGCAGGGGGTGATCTTTTGCATCATTATGCATTTGCCAGAGAACAGTGCCCCCTCTTTAGGAAGCATGCTTTACTTGCAAGGAGTTTATCTGCCCTGTTCTCTGGCAGATGCGTATTGATAGCCACAGTTAATTGTGTGTTTTTGTTTGTGGTCCCAGCCTGCTTCCATTTGTTAACCCTCACCTGGTAGCACCATTGGTAGAATTTCCCCTTCTCTTTTCCAGGTCACTGAAGTGGTAATGATCTATGATGCAGAGAAACAGCGGCCCCGAGGTAAAGGAGAATCTAGTTTGTCCTTGAAATCTCTTTATCCTCTCCCTGTGTCAGATGGCAAACTTTCACAGCATTAATCCCCCCAAAATATATTTATATTTCTTTTGTGCATTGCCTTGGGAAAATATTTCACTGAACAAACTACTCCATGTCGGCTTTCCATGCAATTAGCAATTTCATCTGGTGTGTTACTGCTTTTGAAGTCAGATGTTGCATGTCCATCACTGTTCCTCCTCCCCCCCCAAAAAGGTGTTTCTCTTAACAAAAATGTGACACCTGAATTGAGCTGCTTGTTTAAAATAAAGAAGGGAAAGGGAGTAAGAGGGAGGAGCTGACACGCTTATAGAGTTCCTTCCTCCTTTCCTTCTAGAAATGGAGGTACCATTAAAATCGAACAGCCTGTTTTTCAGGCTTGGAATTCTCACTAGCTGCAAGATAAGAACAGCTGTCCTGTTTTATACATTGTCTCTTCTTTGTTTTGGTCATTAAGTGGCTGCGGCTGATGTGGGTGGCCAAAACCCATGTTTGTAAATTGCTGCTTGAAACATTTTGTGGATGAGCATCTATGCAGTCCCCTGTTAACCTTGAAAATACTGCTTCCTCCCCCACACACACACACCGAGAGCCATTTCCCCCTAACTTGATAGGCTCGGGTATGCTCACCTTCTCACCAGGAGTCCCAAAAGAAAGCAGCGGATGTGTTGTCCAGCTTTTCATTGCACCAATCACTTTTCAGTTGGCTCTTGCAGTATTTTAAAAACGTCATAAATGTGAGTTTCACCCAACGACTCAATAGCATGTCAAACATGCTAGCAAATAGTTTGCCATCTGGACTTTCCACTCCTTCTTGACTTCATTATTAAAAGAAATATATAAATTCTTCACTTCCTATTTATTAAGCTGTTAAGTCTTAGTTTTTATTTTTAATTTAGACATACATTCTTAGTGGCATATTTAAGTGTTTCATAGTAAAAGTACAGTAAACGTTAAAGTTCTTTCTCCCTCCTTTTTTTCTTCTTGTGAACTGTTTGTGATTAATATCTCTTTAGATTTCTTTTCTCTAGGTGATAGATTATCACAGAGGTACAGGCCATTTCCGCAACAGAGGAGAGACAGGGCTTTGCCTTTATTTCAGTGTAAACAAAGTTTTCAATATTTGGTGTGGGAGGACTCGCGGGGGTTGCTCTTACTTCGATGCCTTAATTTGTTTTGCAACAGCTTTGCAATGTTTCAACAGAAAAATTCACTGACGCAGCAAAGAATAACAGCACCTTGTGTGTGTGTTTTTTAAAACCGAGTTGAGGCAATAGACATCTTGCCTGTCTTTTGAATCCTCCATCCCACTCTCAGCAAACAAGACCCAAGCATGACCCTTTTGGCCGAAATGGCACTGATGAAGCAGGGAAGTCAGGCGATTTTTCTTTCTGACCCTTCATTCCCCCCGTCCAAGGTTTTTGTTTTAAAAGCCTCCTTACCGAAAAAGTTTCAACAAGCACGTAGCTTGTGAGTAGCAAGCAAATGGGGCAGCTCCAGAAGGACTTCCGCGTGGGAGAAAAGCAGCCATGGGGCTGCAGCTCTGCCTGCGGGCGCAGTGTTGTTACAAGGGCAGGCAGTACTGGGTGCCGAATGCGGGCAGGGCCACCCCAGCATTGCTTGTGCTGCAGCGGCATGAAGTATCAGGCCCCGGTCAGCTCACAGCCTGCAGCGTTCAGCTGGCTGAGCATCATCCTGCAGCCACGCTTTTGAAACACATTCCAGGTGTGGCTTGCACCTCTTGTGTCTATCCACTTGTCTGTAGCATCCACAGTTCCCATTACAATCCGGTGCTTATCCTCTTCACTCAACAATATAACCATAGACTTTTATTACAAGTGCATAATGCAAATTAGATATTTGCTGTTGGGTGAAGTGAATGCCTCTGGCTTTCATCCCTGGCTGTTCCAGTTGCTGTTTGCATTACTTTCATAACCTGCAAAGCCTGTCCAACATCCATAATCCCTCTCAGAATGCTGGGAAACGTACTTACAGTTCCCAGGTCAAACTCCTGGTGTCTCCTTTTCTGCTCAAGATCTCATTCTCTTCAACAACAAATATGTCCAGACCTTAACTCTATCTTGTTTTGCTCACAACCACCCAGAGATCAAGATCCTGAGGACCCTGGGTTCTTTCCCACGTCCTACTGCTTTCCCAGCTAGGTTGCATCAAGTATGGTGAATGAATGAACCTTTATTGTTCAAAGCCTTATTATTTTTATTATATTTATATCCCACCTTTTTCCCAATACTGTGTCAGGATTCCTTTAGCCCCCACTTTACTTCACAGGGTCATACAGGTGCAAATACAGATACTTCACAGGGTCATACAGATGCAAATTCTCAGTGACTCAGTCTACAAAGGAATGCCTTCAGGGGAATTCAAAAGGAATTTACAAGAACAGGAAGGCTGTCTCACTAGCCTAACTTAAGTTGGGGGGATGTCCCTCTCTCTCATGAGGCTTCTGAGCGCAGCTTCTCACGCAAGGCCAATAGGGTAGACCGTCTTGAGTTCCGCCCCTGTCTTCTCTCTCTTTGCTCTGCGCCTGCACCTGGCATCTTTTAGGTCAATCTCCGGTTCGCTGCCTCTCATAGGGGTGTGTGGAGAGGGACCCTCATCCTCAGCCAGCTGGGCATTTGTAACCTGAGAAGCTGGCCCAGCCATGTCTGGACTAGCCTGGGAAAACACCTCCCCCATGTCTGGCGGTTCGCCTTCAGAATCTGAACTGCTATCCCACTCCCTGCACTCAAAAACACCCCTGACATACTGGGACTCAAGACTGCTTTACAACATTCAAAACTTGTACAGTTAAAACATATAAATAGAAATAAACAAAAGTTAAATATAATTAAACCATAAATAGTATTAAGATTGTATAAAATAAAAAAAATTTAAAAGACAGCAACAGTATAAGCAATAGTATCCATCCATCATATTCTTACAGGTCCAGACTAGCTATCCTCAAAGGCCTGCTGGAACAAAAAAGTTTTTACCTGCCTGCGAAAGCATACCAAGGAGGGTGCCACTCTCGCCTCCCTGAGAAGGGAGTTCCAGAGCCTTGGGGCAGCCACCAAGAAGGCCCTCTCCTGTGTTCCCCCCAGGTGAGCCTGTGATGGTGGCGGGACCGCAAGAAGGGCCTTCCCGGAAGATCTCAGGGCACAAGCAGGCTCATAGGGGAGAGCCAGTGTGGTGCAGTGGCTAGAGTGTTGGACTGGGAGTCAGGATATCCGGGTTCTAGTCCCCGCTCGGTCATGGAAGCTCACTGGGTGACTTTGGGCCAGTTGCAGACTCTTAGCCCAACCTACCTCACAGGGTTGTTGTTGTGAGGCTAAAATGGAGAGGAGGAGGATTATGTACGCTGCCTTAAGGAGGAAAAAAGGCGGGATATAAATTAAATAAATACAGCCTTTCAGATAGCCTGGACCCGAGCCGTATAGGGCTTTATAGGTTATGGCATAGGCCATCACAATTTTAAAAATCAGGATAAAATACAAAAAAAATTTTTAATTTAAAGACACTACACAAACAATGATTATGATGACACATTTGCATCTCACTTCCCCTCCAAAGCAATAGCCACGAAGTCCTTCCCCCTAGATCTATAAGAGGGTTCAGTATGATGCCAGGCTCTCAAGTTTCTGGCAGCCAGGGATATACATGGTTGCCTGCAAGCAATATACAAACCTGATCCAAGGGAGGTCTGTTAACAGAAAACAGGATATGATGGAGAAATTTATATCTTGGGTACTCATACAACTGGCAGTGAAGTAAATAGTGTTCAATATCCTCAACTTCGCCAGACTCACCGATGCAGTCATAAATGAGGTTGGGTATTGTTAGACCTCCCCTCCAGATAAGCAGAGGGCATGCACTGGAATCTTAAAGCTGTGAATGATTTTCTTAAAGGAGCCACAGTAAGTGTTGCAAAGTATTGCTCCAGACCAAATGTTGTTTTATATAATGGATACCAAATTGAGTACGACACTTGGGTGATGGGCTTGTGAGACCTTTGGGAGGGCAGCTAGGTTCACTCTGGTGACGATGTCATCCCATATGGGCTTAGCTGGGGTAGATTATTGCCACCTGTAAATTGTAGCTTGCTGCTTTGAGATGCATCTTTTCAAACGTTATTGTTTAAGTCATACATCTTTTGCTGTAATTTTATCTTTGAAAATGTCTTAATACAGCAAGCAAAAAGGCAAGGATCGTCGAGGCAGGCTAAACAGTGTAGTGAGGCAGTGCTTGAAAATTCTGGCTAATGTGAGGTGCATTTAAAGGAAAGACAGTGTCATAGTTGAGATGAATTTAAATGTGCCGAACTACCACTGAGAACAAGAAAGTTCAGAGCACCTAACCTCTTTTGAATTGCATCCAGTATGCAAGTGAGTCTATATATCTGCAAAATGCAAACTTTGCAGGAGTCCAACGGCTGTCTAAGTCTCCAGACTCTGAGAGAAATGACAGTATATGTCTGATCAAGTGCCCCAGTTTATTATGATTTATTTTTTGCTCATATTTGTATACCGCTTTCCACAGAGGTATCGAAGTGGTGAACATAAAATGCAGTAAGCATCAGAACAGTGATAAAGTGTCATAGTAAAACAACACAATACAATATTGAATTGGCAGTAAAACCACAGACTCTCTGCTGTGTGCTACAAACTGTTGCTGGCTGGGTCGCCCTTTAAGGAAAACCTGTGTGAAGAGATGGCTTTTAAGAAGGCATCTAAACGTTCGAACTGTAGGAACCAGTTTAATGTCAGTTGGGAAGTTTGGCTGTGAGACATGCGCACACGCCTAGCCACTGCCAAAGTTCAAATTGCAGCTCAGCTGTCAAGGCTTGCTGGTGTGTCCTTGGGAGGGAAACGACAATCAGCCAAACGTACCTTCACAGGACTGTTGGGAGGATACAAATGAGAAAAGGCTATGGTGTACACAGACATGCACACTACTTAAGCCTCTGGAAATGTTGGCATTTGCATCCTCCCTTTCTGTGACAAGCTCACTCCAGGTGGCTGGCAAATAAACAGTTGTAAAATGAGTTAAAAATAATCAATATACGCTAACCACGCAGCAAGAAAGCATGAAACTGAAAGCCCTTGTCACAGCACTCTGCAAATAAAGCACACCTTCCCAGTCTCGGAATAGAAAGCGCCTCTTGAAATAAAATGGTCTTCAGCACTTACTTTACAAAGCAGGTAGAGGGGGCTTTGTGAACCTCCTTTGGAACCCTGTTCACAACATCAGCACCACCATTTTGGATCTGCCCCCCCCCCAACCAGCTGTAGTTCACCTTGGCAGCAGGAGAATGAAGGGAGCCTTGGAAACCAGATCTTGAATGGGCTCATAAAAGTGGAAGGAGAGGAACTAAAGAGCCAAGCTAGGGGGAGCATCTTTTGCCCCCAGGTGCCACGTTTGCAGAGGGGAGATCTCCCTCCTTAAGCCCTAACTGCCAAAATAGCACTGGGGAGGAGCTGAAAATACCATTTTTCTGCCTGCCTCAAGTTCTTAATCCACAGCCTGTCAGCTGTTCAAAACCTCTTGCATTCCAGTCTCTTTATGCCTTTTATACCCATTTCGATGAGTCCTCTTTTGAGTGAGAGACATAATTTTTATTGGTTTAGCTATCTTTGTTGTTGTTCAGTTGTTCAGTCTTGTCCGACTCTTCGTGACCCCATGGACCATAGCATGCCAGGCCTCTTTGTCCTGCGCTCTCTCCCGGAGCGTGCTCAAGTTCATGTTCATTGCATCAGTGATGCTATCCAGCCATCTCATCCTCTGCTGTCCCCTTCTCCTCTTGCCTTCAGTCTTCCCCAGCATCAGGAACTTTTCCAGAGAGTTTTCTCTTCGCATTAGGTGGCCAAAATATTTGAGCTTCAGCCTCTGTCCTTCCAATGAGCAGTCAGGGTTGATTTCCTTTAGGATGGACTGATTGGACCTCCTTGCAGTCCAGGGGACTCGTAAGAGTCTTCTCCAGCACCACAGTTCGAAAGCATCGATACTTTGGCTCTCAGCCTTCCTTATAGTCCAGCTCTCACAGCCATACATTACTACTGGGAAAACCATAGCTTTGATTAGACAGACCTTTGTGGGCAAGGTGATGTCTCTGCTTCTTACTATGCTGTCTAGGTTGGCCATAGCTTTCCTCCCAAGGAGCAAGCGACTTTTAATTTCATGGCTACAGTCACCATCTGCAGTGATCTTGGAGCCCAAGAAAATGAAATCTGTCACAGCTTCCATTTCTTCCCCTTCTATATGCCAGGAAGTGATGGGGCCAGATCCCATGATCTTAGTTTTTTTCAAACCAGTTTCAAACCAGCTTTGGCACTCTCCTCTTTCACCCTCAACAAGAGGCTGTTTAGATCCTCTTCGCTTTCTGCCATTAGGGTGGTATCGTCTGCGTTATCTGAGCTTGTTGATAATTCTCCCGGCAATCTGAATTCCGACCTGTGATTCATCCAACCCGGCGGTTCTCATGATGTACTCTGCATATAAGTTAAATAAGCAGGGCGACAACATGCAGCCTTGTCGTACTCCTTTCCCAATTTGGAACCAATCGGTTGTTCCATGTCTGGTTCTTTGTTGCTTCTTGACCCTCGTACAGGTTTCTCAGGAGACAGGTAAGGTGGTCTGGTACTCCCATCACTTTAAGAATTTGCCACAGTTTGTTGTCATCCACACAATCAAAGGCCTTAGCGTAGTAAATGAAGCAGAAATAGACATTTTTCTGGAATTCTCTTGCTTTCTCCATGATCCAGCGAATGTTGGCGATTTGATCTCTAGTTTCTCTGCCTCTTCGAAACCCAGCTTGTACTTCCGGTAGTTCTCGGTTCGCATACTGCTGAAGCCTAGCTTGTAGGATTTTGAGCATCACCTTGCTGGCATGTGAAATGAGCGCAATTGTGCAGTAGTTTGAACACTCTTTGGCACTGCCCTTCTTTGGAATGGGAATGTAAACTGACCTTTTCCAAGTCTCTGTTGAGTGTTCCAAATTTGTTGGCATATTGAGTGCAGCACTTTAACAGCATCATCTTTTAGGATTTTAAATAGCTCAGCTGGAATACTGTCATCTCCGCTAGCTTTGTTGTTACTAATGCTTCCTAAGGCCCACTTGACTTCACTCTCCAGGATGTCCGGCTCAAGTTCAGTGACCGCACTATCATGGCTATCAGGGACATTCAGATCTTTCCTGGATAGTTCTTCTGTGTATTCTTTCCACCTCTTCTTAATCTCATCTGCTTCTGTTAAGTCCCTGCCTTCTTTGTCCTTTATCATGCCCGTCTTTGCACAAAACGTTCCCTTGAGATCTCCGATTTTCTTGAAGTGATCTCTAGTCTTTCCCATTCTATTGTTTTCCTCGATTTCTTTGCATTGTTCATTTAAGAGGGCCTTCTTGTCTCTCCTTGCTATTCTCCGGAACTCTGCATATCTTCCCCTTCCTCCCTTGCTTTTCGCTTCCCTTCTTTCCTCAGCTACTTGTAAAGCCTCATCAGACAGCCACTTGGCTTTCTTGCATTTCTTTTTCTTTGGGATGGATTGAGTTGCTGCCTCCTGAACAATGTTACGGACCTCCGTCCATAGTTCCTCAGGCACTCTGTCTATCAGGTCTAATCCCTGAAATCTTTTCCTCACCTCCCCTGTATATTCACAAGGGATATGATTTAGGTCATACCTGAATGGTTTAGTGGTTTTCCCTACGTTCTTCAAGTTAAGCCAAAATTTTGCAAGAAGCAGCTCATGATCTGAGCCACAGTCAGCTCCAGGTCTTGTTTTGACTGACTGTATAGAGCTTCTCCATCTTTGGCTGCAAAGGACATAATCAATCTGATTTCGATATTGACCATCTGGTGATGCCCATGTGTAGAGTCGCCTCTTGTGCTGTTGGAAAAGAGTGTTTGCTGTGATCAGCATGTTCTCTTGGCAAAACTCTATTAGCTTTTGTCCTGCTTCATTTTGTACACCAAGGCCATGCCTGCCTGTTATCCCGGTGATTTCTTGACTTCCTACTTTAGCATTCCAATGCCCTATGATGAAGAGGACATCTTCTTTTGGTGTTAGTTCTAGAAGGTGTTGTAGGTCTTCATAGAACCGATCAACCTCAGCTTCTTCGGCCTCAGTGGTTGGGGCATAGACTTGAATTACTGTGATGTTGAATGGTTTGCCTTGGATTCGTACTGAGATCATTCTATCGTTTTTGAGATTGTACCCCAGTACTGCTTTTCCCACCCTTTTGTTGACTATGAGTGCTACTCCATTTCTTCTAAGGGATTCTTGCCCACAGTAGTAGATATGATGGTCACCTGAATTAAATTCGCCCATGCTTGTCCATTTTCGTTCGCTGATTCCCAAGATGTCGATGTTCAGTCTTGCCATCTCATGCTTGACCACCTCCAGCTTACCTTGATTAATTGATCTGACATTCCAGGTGCCTAAACAATACTGTTCTTTACAGCATCAGATTTTCTTTTCACCACCAGACACATCCACAGCTGAGCGTCCTTTCGGCTTTGGCCCAGCCGCTTCACTCTTTCTGGCGCTACTTGGAAATTCCCTCTGCTCTTCCCCCGGAGTATATTGGACACCTTCCGACCTGAGGGGCTCATCTTCCGGCGTCATCTCTTTTAGCCTTGTGATACGTTCCATGGGGTTTTCTTGGCAGGAATCCTGGAGTGGGTTGCCATTTCCTTCTCCAGTGGACCACATTTTGTCAGAACTCTCCGCCATGACCTGTCCGTCTTGGGTGGCCCGGCACAGCATAGCTTATGGCTTCACTGAGTTACGCAAGCCCCTTCTCCACAACAAGGCAGTGATCCATGAAGGGGTGGTTTAGCTATAAGTCATTGCAAACATGAAGACGTTCAAATTTCGGCCACAAATTTGGCTCTTAATTTCCTGGCTCCAGTGCAAATAAAGAAGTATGCCTTATGAGCTCTTGGTTTCAGATATACAAAAAATCTGTCTGTGGAGTTAACTCCTGTCTTCCACTCCCTAGTTTCTTCTAATGCCATGGAAGTGCTTCTTAATCGCTTCAGGTGTCCTTATCTTCAGCAAGGCTTCCCCAAAATGTTTCACAACCCCCCGCTTCCCCAATACTCATAAGGTGCGCTCACCTCGTCCCTCCGTGCACTGTATTCCATATTCATGTACAAAGGGGAATCCAGTCCTGAAGTCTACTTCAGCCCACCCCACATCTACTTGGGCCTCTGGTTTTCCATCTTTTTGCTGCTTTCATTCACAAATTGGTGGACTAAGACATCTCTTCTCTCCCCTCCCCCTCTCCCCTCTCCCCCCTCTCTCCCCTCCCTCTCCCCCCTCTCTCCCCCCTCCCTCACTCACTCACACACGTCTGCACTTCTCTGGCCCTCCCACAAATTCACAGGCTGCCCCACTCCTGCTTCTGGGAAGTCCTTTTTATGTTTGGGATATTTCCCCTTTGTTGCTGCAGTCTTTGTTTCTTCTTTTTTCAAATCGCCTTGCTTCTCCCTCATAGAATCATAGAACAGTAGGGTTGGGAGGGGCCTACAAGGCCATCGAGTCCAACCCCCTGCTCAATGCAGGAATCCAAGTCAGAGCATCCCTGGCAGGTGGCTGTCCAGCCTCATCTTGAATGCCTCCAGCATGGGAGAGCCCACTGCCTCCCTAGGCAATTGGTTCCATTGTCGTATTGCTCTAACAGTCAGGAAGTTTCTCCTGATGTTCAGCTGGAGGCCGGCTTCCTGTCACTTGAGCCCATCATTCCGTGTCCTGCACTCCGGGAGGATCGAGAAGAGATCCTGGCCTTCCTCTCTGGGACAGCCTTTCAAGTCCTTGAAGAGCGCTATCATATCTCCCCTCAGCCTTCTCTCCTCAAGGCTAAACAGGCCCAGTTCTTTCAGTCTCTCCTCATGGGGCTTTGTTTCCAGTCCCCTGTTCATCCTCATTGCCCTCCTCTGAACCCCTCACCTTGAGTAAAGCAAAAAATAAGAGTGCATCCTTCCATAAAGGCACTTTCCCCTTGATCTCCCTCCCCTCATTTTAAATACTGGAAGCCTGCAAATCGCACATTGCTCGGATGCAGAAGTGCCCATTGTTCCACTTCCTTCTAGCTTCAGATTAATATATCCTAACGAAAAGGGTGCTCATTCTTAAGAGGCCACTGCATCACAGACTCAACCCGACTTCATTTATACTGCTAGTCTCTTGCGTGCGGGAGATGTTTTTAAAAGTCTCCCCCACATCCTTTTAAAAAAATCGAATTTGTTTCTTGCTTTTGGTGCTGATAGCAGCATTTTGACCTGCTGCAATTTGTCTTGGCCTGTATCTTTGTGCCTCTTTAAGTATTAATCTTCTCTACATTAAGGCTCCATGGGCTTGCCCAACTATGTTGGATAAGCTTAGAGAGACACTAACTGTTACAGAGATGGTATCTTTTTTTTCTGTTGAACGCTTTAGAGCAATAAATGGCTGCTGTCAGCATTCGCTGCAAAGCAAAATGAAACCAAAGGGGAAAGCTTGGGTTTCGGGGGGGGGGGGGAAGAAGGAGAAACACCCTGTCCCAAAATGCTTTTGTCCCTACACCATTTCCCCCTTTATGTTGTTGCTCCAATACCTCTAACTTGATGAAATTTGCATTTAAAAAAAAAAAAAAAAGCCGGTTTTTCAACAGCATCAGTGGTTCTGAATTGACTTGGCCGTTGATAGTTTCCTGAGGTGAAACTGTTCTGCATGGGACTGAATTTAGGGTTGGTTTGGATTTATTTTTTGAGCATTAATTCCCAGTGCAAAAGGCAGATGTGCCTAGAAATGCTACCCCGTGATATGTTCGCCATCAGTCTAATTGACGCTGAGAGCGACAAGCTATAACTCCCCCCGCCCCCAGAAGATATGCCATGGGGCAACTTGCGCTGAGGCACCTGAAGCCCTTGCTTGAACCCTTTGGTCTGCCCCTAATACTGTTCATCATCCTGTTTTGTGTCACAACACCCTGCTACCTTGATTCACTCTTCGTCATTGGCTAGGTTTTGGATTTATTACTTTCGAGGACGAGCAATCAGTGGACCAGGCTGTCAACATGCATTTTCACGACATCATGGGCAAAAAAGTGTGTAGTTGTAGTTTTATTTTACCTTAAGACAAAGCGGAGGCTTGGGGCAACTGGCAATTTGGCTGGCAGATAGGAGCCTTTGTGGTGGAGCGGGGTGGTGGTGGAAAAAGAATCCCCATGGCTGAAGCAAATTCCAAAGCGTATTTTGTCTACTTCTTCTTGGCTAGGACAATATTTTCCACCTGTACCAGGATGCCCTTGGGTTTCCTCACTTGAGAAGATTTGTAATGGTGGACAAACATCCCCGAAAGACAGTGGACAAGTTCAGGTGTGACGATCTTGGTACAAAAAACCATGGTTTATCAGATCCCCAAATGAGCATTATACCTGCACGCCACCTCTTCCTCCTCCTTCCTTTTCTCCCTTGCCCCTTAATGCAAGACTCTTGTGCTTGTTAAATCCCGGTTTCCTGTTACACCCAAAATGGTAGTCTTGTATTATGGCGTGCGCAAGAGAGAAGGGGGAGGAAAAAGTACATAGGTACATTGCTCGTTCTATTCCATAAACCACAGTTTATCAGATTGAGACGGTTGCCTCTGAACCGGGTCAACTTGTCCCTCATTATTACCCACCTTCCCCTGTAATATGTGGCAGTTGGACATGCTTGAGGGTTTGCTTTCAATTTGTGCAGGCCTAGGGCAGGAGTCAAGCCATGGTGGAACAGGCCGTGGTGGAACAGGCCCTCCGAAAACCCTCTGCAACACCCTTCAGAGAGATCGGTAGGGAAAGGCCTGAAGCCTAGAAGTTTGAAAGCCACTAACTGAAGCAGCTGAGGACGATTTAGAGACTGCTTAGGTTAAATAACGCAGTAGTTTTGAGTACCATGGTTGAGGGTGTTTCACTTGCTTGGCTGCATTCACATGCTCCTGTAAGGGTCCTTCCAGGAGGTGTCCGGGCTTTACTCTTCACATCTGCTTCATGCCTCAGGAGGGCATCCCCTGTCCCACATAGGAGTTTTCTACTGAGTGAGTAGAAGTCAACCTTGAGCAGAGGTGGTGCTTTTGAAACGCCAGTGAAATCTCTACGTTGCTGAAGGCTCCGCTTCCCATTACCACTCCTTCAGATGTGCGTTCCTTGATTTCATTTTCCAACTTGGGAGGGGGGAAGGGGAGAGGGGCGGGTGTTCACAGGGACCCTTCAGAGGCTACATTTGAACCAAACGTTGGCAAAGCATCATGAAGGAATGGTTAAAACAAAAAAAATTGGGTCACTTACTGTGAGACTTTGATACGAATCCACATTCTTTTATCTATAATAGCATATTTTTTAACCACAATGCAGTTAAGTGACCTTTTGGTTGTTGTCATCTTCATACTGTGTTGTCAGCATTCCCAAGACATTTTATGGGTGAAGGGACTTTGCCTTCTTACTCTCAATTTCAGCTGCTCACCTCTGAGCATAGCTTCACCTTAGGAAACAAGCCAAAAGAGGAGCAACTAGGTAGTTTCTGAGAACAGCCTCTAAATTATCCTGGCTTCTGAAAAGGGAAAATGGAAGGGACAGTGGGAGAGTCTGATGCGAAACCTAAAACGTTTGCAGCCGTTCAGGTTTGCTTGTTGGCACAAACTTGATCATCCACTACAAAGACTTTGACTGAATTGAAAAGGTATTTCTACATTTGCCTACAAAGAGACTGGTGTCCCAAGGGAAGTCCTAGTGCTTTCTGATTTGAGATTCCCAATCTGCCAATTCACAGGTGGAAGTTAAAAGAAAAAAATTGTTTAAAGATAATATTTTCTAAAAACACCTACTAGGATATCCTAGTTAATGCAGGAGTAGTTGATCTAACTTAAGATATAAGGTGAAATCTACATGTAAGCTGGAACTGGAACCACAAATTCTCTTCGGGTGCTCTGGTTCAGTAGCTGTTGACACCAGTTCTATGAACCTGGGAGAACCCCTGTTGAAGATGTCAGAGCACACCCTTGTAGGGAATCAAGATAATTAGCTGATTTAAGTGTCGTTTTCAAAAGCAGTGTCCCCCGTACTCCCTTCCTGCAAAAGAGCACATCTTTGTCCAGTGCTGAAGCTTAATCTCAGCATGGCCCAGATGAAGATACTGCTGTAATGTCCTTAATGCCAAACTTACAGGAGTTAAAGCAGAAATGTGTGTCAAGCATTCCAGTAACACAGGCATTGATCCAAAGGTGTTCAAATACCAAGTTTTTGTTGTTTTGTTGACCAACCCAAGTGCAAATTTCCAGCGTCTCTGGACATTCCACCCCATTGTTAATGGCAGCCTCTAAACCTCCTCAGTGCTGCCACCCCTTGGGAAACTTCAAAACAGTTGTGTGTCTCTGCAGTCTTTGGGTGATTTGAAAACCATTCCAAAAGCTGGTCTCACTCTCAGCCTCTTTGCCATTGAAACAGCAACCAGGTTTGTCCCAAGGGGTTTTTTTGGGTGCGGGGATCCCCTCGTCTCCAGCCCGATCGAAAGTTTGGATCCACTCAAAAAAGAGCACGTTAGGAGGATTTGGAGACATTGGGAGTCCTGTTACCAGCATTGATTATTAAGCATATTCTGGAGCACACGATGAATGTGTTTTTGCTTTATTACATTTATATCCTGTCGTTCTTTTGGTGAGCTCACACACTAGAGTGGAGAGTTCGGGGGGGGGTGTCTCCCATCTAGGCAGTGATCACAACATGGCCTGCTTAGTTTTAGAGAGGGTGCTGCACCTCAGACCTTCAAACCAGGCCCTGGGCTCTTTGGAGGCAAAGATCTTTGACTTATTGAAGTGTACCTGAGCAGAACCAAATTGTTAGGTGTATTCCCAGACATTAGCGCAAGTTTGACTTAACGTTGTAGGATTTTCTCTGTCTTCCCCCATTGCTCAGGTTCACTTAGTAATTCAGAGTTTATTCCTCCCCCACCCCACCCCACCCCATGCTAAATCTTAAAACGATCTTCAGTTCATCATACTTGGATTAAAAGTTTATATTTCTGCATGAGGCTTATTTTAGAAAGGAAAATCATCTCAAGGAGGCCAAGCACATTTTTAGTGGCCTTAAACCACAGGGGCTTGTGAGTTTAAGCCTGCGCCCCTCCCAATCCCTTTATTTGCAAAGAATGCTTTTCCCCTGACTTAACACAGTATGAAGGTTTTGCTTCTTATTGACTCAACTGTCCATTTTTTATTACCTGCATGTTTGTTTACTTTTTTTGTTAGATGTAATGTAAAGTTTTCTTATCACATCCATTCCTTCTGACATTGTTTGAGTTAATTGACGTTCTTTAAGCATTAGCCTGGGGAAGGTAAGTATCTTCCATTAGACTTTTAACTAATAATAATACTTTAAAAAAACCTTAAGTTTAAAGAGGAATTAAAAGGAAGAAAGAAACTGTAAGCCAAATGTGTGTTTCTCAGGTATGAACAAAGCTGAAATCGCAGTTCAGTAGTGGTGGATTTTGGCCGTTAGTTCCACCACTTTCCTCATCACCATCCCCACCCCACCCCCAAAAAATCCCTCCCAAAAGGTCTGGCTAAAGCCGCACCACCTTCTTCCATGATCTCTTCAACCATGCTTGTCAACGTCATTTTTTCCAACCTGTGAAGCAAGATGCCAGAGCAACGTATGAAGGATGAAAATCCATCAAGCGGCCCGTACTACTGCTGTAAACCGAGGAAGGAAAACAACAAGCATAATGGAAGAGAGATCACGTGCAGGCCTCTATTTTATTCCAACTGCCTATGAAATCAACTCTCTTGGAGTGGCTTACTGTGAAACCCATTGTACCTGAGAAACATTTACTTTTCCTAAATTAGCGGCCTTAAAAATAAGTTTGTAATAATTTTTTTTAAGTCTTTAGCCATAAGTCATAAGGTGTTAAGGTATAGGTTTTTTTAAGTATAACTTAAGGGGGTGTGTGAAGGGGAGAAGGGGGGCAGTGAACTTGCAGCCTCCCCCTCCTGAGCACTCGACCTCTTTGTTTAGGTGGAGGTGAAATGGGCTGAGCCTCGGGATAGCAAAAGCCAGATGCCAGGGCTCACCGGTACCAGCCAGTGGGGAAGTCGGATCATGCCAAGTGCTGCCAACGGCTGGGCAGGACAGCCCCCACCTACCTGGCAACAAGGATACGGACCTCAAGGTACCTGTTTTTCAGTCGACATTGGGGGACTTCACTTTGCCTCCTCAACACAGAGGCTTGGGATTGGTTGAAATGCCATTTTGCGGCTTTCAGCAGCCACTGCTGCTCCTTGGCCCAGGGCAGACTTGGCCCTGGGGAAAGATCCTGTTGCAGAAGCAGGCATCAATAGCCCCTTCTGCTATGGCCCTCTAATCCACCCTTCCCCAACCTGGCACTCTCCTGATGGGTTGGGACTGCAACTCCCAACCCATCAGGCGTTGGGAGTTGCAGTCCCAACCCGTCAGGAGGGTGCCAGGTTGGGGAAGGCTGCTCTAGTCTAATGCAGGTGCCCCATGCAGACACCCATAGATTCAAGGGTTTGGGCAAGGGCCCCAAAGCACCAACTCTGCCTGTGGGAGGCCTCTGGTCCAGTCACCTGCAAAAAGAATCAGGTATAGCAGTTGATGGGAACTTTCTCCTCGAGAGCCATGTTGGAATGGCTGTGGTGTAGCCCCACTCCACTTTGGACAGGGTTCTACCTCCTGATGTCAGAGCCTGATGGCCAGTGCTAGATATGAGGTAAAGAAGCCCTGTCCAGGCCCATTTCCCTCAGTTTAAGATTACAGCCCATGCCATCCGGAGCTGGGGAAGGGGGGTGTAGATCATAGTTCAGTGGCAGAGCAGGTGCGCTGCCCCAGGTTCAGTCCCCAGCATCACCTGCTAAAAAGAAAAATGGGCAGCAGGGGATGACAAAGAGCCATCTCTGCCTGTGACCAAGGAGAACAGCTCCCAGTGAGAGCAGGGAATCCTGGGCTACATAGTCAAACAAGTCGGAATTGGTATGAGGCAGCTTCCTAGGTTCCATGCATCTGCAAGCTTTATCTTGAGCCCTCAAAATGTTGCCTATAAATAATACTGATAATGGTAAATGGGTCTTGGTTGCTTTCAGTAATACCACTGGATGTACGGAGGGGGAGTTTCATCCTCTTCCCACTCCCCCTACCACAAGCAAGCACGGGCAGATGTTTGTCTCTCGATGCCTCGCATTTTGTGGTTGGGGAGTCTGTTGGGCTGGAACGAAGGGGTTGGACTTGATGGCCTTGTAGGCCCCTTCCAACCCTGCTATTCTGTTCTATGAGCCAGTCCCTTAGTTCTAGCCCAATGCTTTCCCCAGACTTGATCTTATGAGACTACAGCTGCTCCTTGGATTCTCGTGCCACTTTCACACTTTAATATCCAACTGCCTTACTGCAGAATAATCCTGTGCTGTGCGAATAACTCTCCCACTAGACTTTATTTCTTGGTGTCTGCACTGTTCTGATGAAACAGATGTAATCACTTGACCTGGTCTTCTTTTGTGTGCGTCTCTCCGCCCCTTTTTCTCCTCCCCTCCCACCCTTTAGGTATGTGGGTTCCAGCTGGACAAGCACTTGGTAAGTGTCTTACAGGCTTTCATGGTGTCTTAGATCAGGGGTGGGCAGACTTCAGGCTTGCAGGATCTACTTGGTGTTTTACAAGAACTCCAAGATCTACCAACTGGAGCCTGGTGTGAAAGACATACCCTTAGAATTAAATCTGAGCTTGGGTATTTGCTTGGAGTACCAGAACTGGATAGAGCTCACAGAAATCCTTGCTGAGCTACTGCAAATCATCCAGAGATCTACCAGTAGATCCAGATACACCTTCTGCCACCCATGTTGTGTTTTATTATATATTATTATTATATATTTATTTTGAATACTTGTTGACTATTCCAACCATGCAAACCCAGTTATTAGCATAATTGTAGGACTTGTGCGCTTCTTTCCCTTTTCCTCCAAAGAATGCTTTGCAGTTGTAATTTTGTAAGCATGGTTAAGCCCCTTGAACTATGATTCCCAAGTTTCAGGGACCGGGGGAGTTGGGACAGTGAAAGGGGTTCTGTAAATGTGCCCTAAAGCCTCGCAGAGTCAGACAAATGTTGCTAACCCATTTGGCCATGTGTTTAGTCATAGAACCACAGGGTTGGAAGGGGCCTGCAAGACCATCAACTCCAACCCGCTGCTCAGTGCAGGAGCCTGATTCCCAGGCAGTCTCCCATCCAAGTACTAACCAGGGCTGTCCCTGCTTAGCTGACGGGATCGGGCGCATCCAGCCCTTTGCCCGTCATTTGTGGGCCATTGACAGCCTGAAAAATGTGTGTGTGTTTCAGGGAGAGAACTAACTACCATTTACAAAAAAAATACCCCACCCCACAAACTGAGCAGCCTTTTATAGGCTGACCCTGAGTGGCCTTTTTCACAACATGGCAGCCAGAAATCTCCTTTTTGAAAGCTGGCTACCTCCAGGACTCTGAATATTCACTGGATTAAAGGCTCCATTGTTCCCCATTTCTCCACCAAGCTAGTCCTTCAGTTGGCTTGGGAGCGCTGTCTTAAAGGCACTCAGACATGGGATGGTCTAGTAACTTTAATGTCCCTGGGTCGTTTGGGCAGTAGCCCTCTACACCACTGTTTTAACGGCAAAATCCAGAGAAGAGAATTGGAAAACTACTTTAACTCCTGGTTCCCTGAATGATTTCTGCAGCTTTTTCAGATGGATTTTTAGTCTTTATTGCACTAAGCTTAGAATGTTTAGCTTACTCTACAGCTTACGGATTATGCCATTTGTTTGGCTGCTACACCTTGCTTTTAATCCTGTATATTCTTGATATACAGTCATCTTATCCTGATGCTGCATATTAATCCTCATATGGGATATGCAAACATTTCATTTTGCATTACAGAAGCAAATAGAACTGTAACTTTGTGGCAGTTTTTAAAAATGTGGACAAATCCTTCTTTTTTTCCTGGGATGCTTCCCCCTCGTGAGCAGGCAGTCTTTAAAATAATTACACACATTCAAGAATATAAGTGAGTCACAGGAGATGACTTTAGTAAAACTAGTTTGAGGGAACAATGTTGCAAAGACCATTATTGGTGGAGCAGAGATAAAAACCTGTACTATATTGGACCTGAGTGCACTCACTGCAACTGAAAGCTGGGGGAAAGAATGGGGTTAGTGTGAAATTCTTTGGGAGAGTGCCTGCAAACCCTTGGAGTTACCCCTGCAGAGTCAGTATCAAAAAACCCCAAAAGTTTCTCCCCACCCCTGCCCCCCAGTGCCATTTCATATTCCGTAGAGTAAGGGGCATTCTTCCGTAGTATTTAAAACATCCAACTGTACGGTGTCTGTTTTCCATAATTTGAGGCTCAGAAACCCATAAATAAAATGGTAGCTGGGGGTTGATGGATGGATTTGAACACTGCACATCCAAGGTGAAGACTCCTGTGTCAGATCACGATAGCTGCTTGACCTTAGCACAGCAGATGTTGGGGGAATTTAATCCCTACTGCAGTAGGTAACGTCTTATTCCATGGGGCTGGCTCAGATGTCAACAGCTCCTATTTTCTCCACCATCTTCTGCTTCTTATTGGCTCCTGCTCCCCTTCCCCAGGTGGGTATGGTCCCCCCGCTCCAGGCCGAGGTGCTCCACCTCCACCACCGCCTTTTACCTCGTACATCGTTTCGACACCTCCAGGAGGATTTGCGCCCCCGCAGGGCTTCCCGCAGGGATACGGCACCCCTCCGCCCTTCAGTAAGTCCTCCTGACCATTCTAGGCTAAATGTGTTGCGTTTTTGCTCTACCCTTCCGCCAAGGAGCTCAGGGGCAGAGTATGTGAGGCATCCCGTCCCCCGCCCATATTGTCCTCACAACAACCCTTTGAGGTAGGTTTCGGCTGAGAGAGCGTGAAGTTGGCCCTGGCATGGGGATTCGAACCTGGGTCTCTAGTCACGGACTGACATACTCTGATCGCTGCACCACAGGGGCTCTGTGTTGAATTTCCCCATCCCTAACCGTGGTGGGGAGGAGGGTGATAACCGGAGCCTGTGAAGAAGGGGAAGGCTTCTTGAGGCCTATCCAGAGGGCATTTCCCTTCCTGCCTTGGCCTTGGTTATCAGTGTGGGCTTCTGGTGACACTATGGTGACTGTTCCCTTGCCTCCTTTCCACCCCTTCAGGCTTTGGTTATGGTGCCCCGCCGCCTCCACCTGACCAGTTTGCCCCCGCTGGCATTCCTCCACCACCTGCCACTCCTGGGGCAGCACCACTAGCTTTCCCCCCACCGCCACCACCATCTCAGCCAACTCAGGACATGAGCAAGCCACCAACCTGCCAGCCGGATTTCCCCTATAGTCAATTTGGTAAGTGTTTGCCTCCAGCTCTGCTCTGTGCAACATTGGTCTCCTCTCCCAGCTTCCCCCCCCCCCCCGCTTCCTCTTTCTTTTGTTTCGCTTTGTTCAGAAAGCTCTGCTGGAAAAAAAGAATTGGGGTTTTGCACACAAGATCTCTAGAGACATCTGTTGCGACGGTGGCCTTGTTTCCACCTTTAAAAAGAAAAAGCCCTGCCTGTTTCCTTGAGCTTGATTGTCCTCTTGAGGGTAGAGGCCGCAATAAGCATCACTCACATGAAAGCTAACCTGTGCGATCTAGGCGAACATGGTACCCGTCCATGGGAGGAGACTAGGGTGGGATGAATAGCGTTTCTGATAAGCACCACTTGAATCACAACTCTCTTGAAATTGCTGTTACCCTGGGGAATGAAGCAGGAGGGGGCATGAATCTGACTGAATTACTGGCTTGATGTGAATGGGCCCCTTTGTCTCGAAGCAACATGTTTCAGCCTTTTCAAGGGACTTTAAAAGGTAATCTGGCTCGTAATTTTTGTGCCGACATCAGAGTTCAAACCAGTGCAGAGGAACTGAATTTGCAAGTGCAAGTTGTGCAGTATGTAAATCCCCCCCCCCCCGGTTCCTTATAGATATTGCAGCTGCAGAAATGAGGGAGTAGGGGTCTTTTGCTCACACCCTCGGGGTCCTCAGGAAGACGTTTGCCACTTCCAGCACCAAAAGCAGATTTTGTAGGATTTCTAGTTGAACTTGTTAGAAATTCTGTCTTGAGTTTTCTAGGACGTGGCTTCAGCATCACCCCAGAGCTATTCTTGATACACATTCAGCAAGCTTCACACTCTCTCATTTCTCCATTGGCCAGTGCTTCTGGTAGCAAATTCTGATATTCCAGCAGACGTTCTCTGGTATTCTTGTCTTGCCCTCTTGTCTCCTGAGAAGGCCTGCTTCTGGATTAATCCAGTTTCCCCAGACTGATCAAAGAAGCCTTTGTCACTCCTGTCTGGCAGGTCAGCAGCACAAGACTTCTTGTTCCATTTTGCCATTCATTTGTAGAGGTTGGGCTGTTCCATCCCTTTTAAAGATTGGGGCCAAGCAGCCCTTGGAAGAACGAAAACCTGTGCCTGTGTTGCTTAGGGCGCTAGGCCCCTTCAGTAGGGCTCTGGACCCTGCTGGTATTTCTAGATGGACAATTTTATTTTTATTTATTTATTCATTTAAAATATTTCTTGGCTGCCTTTCAGGGCAGAAGCCCTCCCAAGGCAGCGTGCAGCAATAAAACACCTAAAACAGGCATGAGATTAAGATTTTACATAGCACGAGATTGAGAAGCAAAGAAAGGGAAGTACAGCAAAAACTGACCTGCGTTTTTGCTTTCATTCTGTACCTGAAGACTTGCTGGAAGTGGGATAAGAAGGAGAGTGGTCTGAACTTGGGCATTTCCCATGCATCTCTATTGACTACATGCCAAGTCTTGATCGGTGGATCCCAAATCATAAGACTGTGTGCTGCAGTTAATCTAACGTTGAAGTACCTCAACTTCCAAGCCCATGTGTGTCCCCAAATACCGCTCTCATAGAATAGTAGGGTTGGAAGGGGCCTACAAGACAGTCGAGTCCAACCCCCTGCTTAATGCAGGAATCCAAGTCAGAGCATCCCTGACAGATGGCTGTCCAGCCTCGTCTTGAATGCCTCCAGCATGGGAGAGCCCACCACCTCCCCAGGGAATTGGTTCCACTGTCGTGTTGCTCTAACAGTCAGGAAGTTTTTCCTGATGTTCAGCCGGAATCTGGCTTCCTGTAACTTGAGCCCATTATTCTGTGTCTGGCACTCTGGGATGATCGAGAAGAGATCTTGGCCTTCCTCTCTGACAACCTTTCAAGGACTTGAAGAGCGCTATCCTATCTCCCCTCAGTCTTCTCTTCTCAAGGCTAAGCATGCCCATTTCTTTCAGTCTCTCTGAAACCCTACTATTCTGTGATTCTTTGAGATCCCCCCTTCCAGGTGTTCAGTGGAGAAACCCGGAGTGGAAGCAAGGTGAAGTCACACGGCCATCACGTCAAGCTTTTTACTCTCTCGCATTCTTCCTGGGCACTTAAACAGGGTTCTCAGGGCCAGTGGAAACTCTGCTGAGCCCAGTGTTCGGGATATGTAGATAGCTGAATGTTTAGTGTAGGGCTGGTAGGGGAGCAGAAGATAATCTTTTAGCACTGATTTGGCAAACTTCTCCCCCCCCCCCCAAAAAATAAAAAAAATACAGCCCTCTTGAGTCCTACCTTTTGACTTTGGAATGCCCTGTGCGTTGAAGCTATTTGGAAGAGATTCTTTGGCCAAATTACTTAACAGACATCTAAGTGGCGGTGGGGAGGATGTTTGAAGTGAAACCTTACAAAGCTATTGAAGAGGCCAACGAAAGTGTCTTGATCTCATTTCTGAGATCTGAGCACTGCCAGGAGGAGCTTTGTTGAAATTGTATGCAATGGGAGGAGCTTTGTTGAAATTGTATGCAACGGGAGGATGCTTAAGAAGTTCTGCTTTGTTGTCCATTTTGGGTCAGAATGATCAGAGCAGCAAAGGGGACTTGTAGTTCAGTTGAAGAGGGTGTCTGCCGGATAGCAAGGAAATTCACAGGCTCCCCAAACTAGGTTGGCTAGTCTAGGTTGTCCCAGCTCACGCTCTCGCTCTCTCTTTCGCTCGCTCGCTGCTGGATCTCCAAATATTACGATGCTCCCACAGCTAAGACTGTATTCGACAACTTCCAAAGCGTGCCTTCTTTACTACTTGCCAAGTTCTAAAGCAATATTATGCAAAGTCGGTTGTCCCCTCGCCCCCCTGTTCTGCATGTTTTCTCCCTTTTAAGATGTGGAGCTGTTTTAAGACCCCTCCAAGGGGGCTTATATACCTGGCTAAAATGCTTCTGGCCCCCTTGGGTAGCATCTTCCAAATGTTGTCTGTCTTTTCAGCTAGGGGGACCCTAAGCACACCGCCTAGTGGGTAAGTGACCCTTGCTGTCTTTCCAAGAGAATTGTAGCTTTTGTGCAGGGCTCTCTTGGGGGTTTAGTCACCCTGGTCTCCTCCGTTTCTTACCAGGGCTGGGTACCTATTCTCAAGACCCTTCAGGCTTCGGGCCAATACTTTGTTTACACACTTATGGTCAGGCTGAGAAGTGAGTTACCCTAGGTAGGTGAAGCCTATTTACACCAAATCGTCATGCTTGTAATCTGTCGTATGGAAGGGGGCAGCGGGGGGAAGAAGTAACCTCTTTTTTCCTTGCAGGGGTGTCGTCTCCTAAGATGTGTGGGGCAGGGGAGGCCTTTGCCCTCCCCCTAAAGGTTCTTCTAGTTCACACAGCTGCTGATCTGATTCCACTGCCATGAATAGATAGTTTGCTTAATTACCACTCAGTATCAAAATCTTGCTGTGTTCACACAAACAGTGTTGGGGACTCGTGCTCCCAAGTTATTCAGGTGCAAGGACCTTCTGCTCTGTTTGTACACATGTCATATGGAAGGGACTCCTCCCCCCTTCTACCTTGCACAAGGGAATTGTGGTCTGTGAAGTCACATGAGGATACCCGAGAGTTCTCCCCTACTCAGCTTGGTAGAGAGGAGGTTGTCTTCTCTGTGGTGGGTTGAGGCGCTCTGAGAGAGCTGGAGCAGCACAGCTCAGAATGCACTTTGGCAGACAATTCCAGAATAGGGGAGAGTCCATTTGTCTGCTCTGCAATGGAAAGAACAAGTGTTATGTTGGAAGAACGGTTTGCGTATACACGGCTTCTGATCATTCTTCCATCACTTGACCTAACAGCTTGTTGGGCCTGGTCCAGATAGGTTTTTAAATAAATAAATATGACCATTCTGCTAGCATGAGAATGCTCAGCCCTGCACTGGGTCTCTCTTAAAATAACACCAAATGCCCCTGGAATAGCATCGAAACAGTGTGTTTCTTCTCCAAACTTTTTGAAGAAAGCCATTCTCCACACTGCACTTTTTAGTTTGGTTATTTGCCCGTGGTGTCGTGGAGGATTGTCAGCAGATGTTGAAAAATCAGATGTACTCTTCCCCGAAGAGTTCTGTGCCACTCAAAAACCTTGCCCTGCCAAAAGCAGTTGGTCCAGTACAGTGGCACGATGAGCAGTGGTGGACCTGGGTTGTCTCTCAGAGGGACCAGCACAAGCCAGCCACGAAGACTGAACCACTAGCTTTAAACTCGACTGGCAGTATTCCACTGACAGCTATAATCTGGAGGGGCATTGGCAGAGCCCCTGTTTGGTACACAGAAGGTCCCCGGTTCTGGCATCTCCACTTAAAAGGATCAGGGACATTAGGATTGTCCTGCCCGCCTCAGACCAAGGGTCTATCTAGTCCGGCCTTCCATTCACACAGTGGCCAACCCAGTGGCCTCCATTGGAAGCCCACGAGCAGGACACAGGTGCCATTCTAGCTACCCCTGGGCCAGAGCGCAGGATTCCCATCCAGCTTTCTGGCTTCAATACAGTGGCACTCGTGCTGTCTGGGGATGGTGAGAGTTGTTGTCCAACACATCTGGAAGGCACCAGGTTGGGAAAGGCTGGGTTAGACATTACCATTCTGGCATAGAAACTGCAACAGGAACTCAGCTCCATCCTCCCCACCCCACTTCTTGTCCCTCTCTCTCCCTTCTAGGACAAGACTTGAGTGGTTTTGGACAAGGCTTCGCCGATCCCAGCCAACAGCTGCCCTCCTATGGAAGCTCTTCAGCACCACCTTCAAGTGGGCCGCCCGCAGGGGGCAGTGGTTTTGCCCGGGGACAGAACCATAACGTTCAAGGTTTTCACCCCTACCGACGCTAGCACGCCCACCTAGAAATCGGGGAGTTCTGTCCAGAGCAGGATATCTGGTATCAGCTGAAATCCAGGAATCCCAGACTTATGAACTTGTGACAATCACCTACTTTGCCGGAGGGGGTGGCGGGGAAACCACAAACGTAACATCTTGGGGAGGGGGGAGTGTTGGGGGAGGAAGAGGCAGCGGCTTTTGAAAGCGAAACTGTGGGCGGTGTTTGGAGTGCAGTTTTTTTTTTTTTTAATCCCTTTCTTTAACCCATCAGCACATATAAAGAGTGTGTCACTGGTTCAAACTACAGGGTTTTAAAAACATCTTCAGCTTTAATTAAAAAAATAATTCAGGATGCTTTCTCTATATTTTTGTTGGAATTTTTTTTCCTGAGCCTTTGTTTTACTATATATTGTAAACTTTATGTTTAAAGAAGAAGAAAAATATATACATTTACAGATTGTGAAATTTTTAAGAGAAATTTTCTACTTCTACTGGCTTATTTTTTAATTTAAAAGGAAAAAAAAAACAGGGTTTCCATTAGCACTGCTTAGAAAGTAAGTGAGGGTCAGCTCCAGACCTCCTTTTGTTAGTGTGGTTGGTCCAGAAACTCTGGGAGTTTAAAAAAGAAAAAGAAAAAAAATGAGGGAGGGGGAAAAACTGAAAGGAATCTGTGTGTGCACTAAGTCATTTTGTTGTTTGTTTCTGGGTTGATAACAGCACAGGAGCAGAATTGTTTGAAAGGCACCATGTCACTTCTGAAGCACAGTGTTTCAATCTGGGCTTCAGGTTCTTTCAAAAAATCCTTTTGGGATGTGGAATTCTTTAAGGGGGTTAAATGAAGGCCTTGCAAAGATGTAGATTTCCCTCAGGCAAAAAAAAAAAAGAATTGGGGGGGGTGCATTTTGCACTAACCAGTGATCACCCCTGGTTTGAATAAAGAGAAGTACATTTGGATTAGAAACACAAACGTGTCTCCACTTTTTTTCTCTCCCCCCTCTCCCCCCCCCCCCCCCAATGCTTGAATTTCTCACAGTACCAAATCAGCTCCGTTTTGGGTTGGACTGGTAGCCAGCAGGAGCCTTCAGACTTGTCCCTTCCTCCCACTTGTTCGCTTCTGTGTAACTTTAAAGCTTGCATGCTTTTCAGCCAACAGCCTAAGACCACAATTCCTTATTGCTCTATATTGTCTGCCCCAGCCTGGGCAGGGAAGACTGCTCTTTCCCTACAAAGACTCGCGTGTGGCCACAGAAGCCCAATCAATGCGCGCATGACGGTGTTTCTGATCCCTCAGACATTTTTGAAGCTTGAGACCCAGGAGGCAGCTTAATCAATCACCGCTTCTGTTTTCTGTACCTTTTTAAAATTCTCCTCAGGCTTGTCAAACAGGATTCGGTCTCCTCCCCACCGAATGATAAAAGGAGTACAATACAAATCACAACACAAAATACAACAAATGTACATAATCAACTAAACAAAACAACATTGCTCTAAAAAAAACTAACCCACCCCAAATGCCCGCCTGAACAGCCAGGTTTTCAAAGCCCGGCAGAGGCTTGGACATGGCGGAGGTCACTAGGGAGGGAATTCCACAGAGCGGGGGCCACCACAGAAAAGGCCCTGTCCCTAGTCCTCACCAGCCTAGTTGTCCTGGCTTGATGGGACAGACAGGCCTTCTGAGGCCAATCTTGTCGAGCAGTTGGAGGTAACAACAGTTTTCTGTTTAAACCTTTACAGTTCTTTAGTTTTCTGGGCCTGGCAGTCATTCCTTAGCTTGTACCAGGTTTGGAAAAGTGCTCTCTCTCCCTCTCTCTCAGAACATTTGAAGCCCTGAGGCTAGGCCTGGGCATCTTCTGCCTTCAAATGCACAAAGCAGTCAGTCACCAGAAAAACGATGCCCTAATTGGTTTGGATAATTGGACAAGGAACTGGCGAGGGGCTGGCCTTTCCCAACACAGTGCCCTCCAGGTGTGTTGGATTACCCCTTCCATCATCCCCAGCCAACGAATAGTGGGAGTTGTAGGCCTGTGCAGCTGGGAGGGTCCCAGGTTGGGGAAGGTGATGCTGGCCTGCAGAGAGGGGTAACTCAATACATTGTCAAACGACTGAGCGTGAAGATCACTCAGGCACAACTTGGACAATGATGTTTGAGGACCAGAGCCTCCTTTTTTAAAAAAACAAATGTTTTTAAAGGTTCTAGCCTCCATATTAGATACAAGCCTGAAGCACTCAAATCAGGTTTTCAGAACTGAAGGCTATTGCTGTCAAGATTCCAGCCTTCTCTTGCTCTCGGCCTGTTTCCTATCCGCTTATCCTGCCATGGCTGCCCCCGCTCAATGAGGTAGCTGCCATCCATGGCTGTTGAGTTCCGTGGGTAAGTGTGAGAAGGGGGCCTTCATGCCAACTCCATGCTCCCTCTCAAGGTGCAGCACTCACGGCATGTCTGGCCAAAGTTGCTGTTGGGACTCAGTTCCCCTAGTTTAAAATGGGAACAATAAAGGGCCATGGCTCTGTGGTAGAGCATGTGTTTTGTGTGCAGAAGGTCCCAGATTCCGTTGCGGGCATCTGCTCATAGGGGCAGAGGGAAAAACTTTCAAAACATGGAGAGCCACAGTCTTCCACCATCTGCTGCCTGCTATTTATTTTATTACATTTATATCCCGCCTTTTTTCCTCCTTAAGGAACCCAAGGTGGTGTACATAATCCTCGCCATTTTACCCTCACAACAACAACCCTGTGAGGTGGGTTGGGCTGAGAGTCTGTGACTGGCCCAAAGTCACCCAGTGAGCTTCCATGGCTGAGTGGGGACTTGAACCCGGATCTCCCAGCTCCCAGTCCAACACTCTAGCCACTACACCACACTGGCTCTTTCTTGTATCCTATACTGCCTTTCTGCGGCCAACCAAGGCGGTTTACAGCGTGCTCAGAAAATACAACTAAAATACAAACACAGTGAGACGTTTAAAACTTCAAAAACCGTAACAACAACATAAAAAGCCAAGTTGAAAAGATGTGTCCTGACCGCCCTCTCTGAACATGCGCAGAGTGTGGGAGCAGCCCAGGAGCAAGCCCTTTCCCGCAAGCTTGGCAGGTGAGGAGGTCTTTGAAAGGGCCTCGAGTTGTCCATGCTGGCTAGGGTGATTGGGAATTGTAGTCCAACACATCAGGTTGAGCAGGCTGGTGTGGGGATAATACTGAGCTAAATGGATCAACGGCTTCATTCCGTCTAAGGCAGCTTTCTGCATCTCTTCCGAGGTGGTGTCAGGGCACATCTATGCAGAGGAAAGTAGTGGCCCTGCCTTAATGCTTGCTGAGTCCTGAAGGGTTGTCAATAGTTGGTCTTCAGGGGCAACAGTTAGCCCAGTGCTTTGGCTAAATGGGGAGGTAATTCAGGAAGATACTTGTATGTTGACAGGAGAAGGAGAAGGTGTTCTGTTGCTGTTTCCAGTTTTATTTCTATGCTGCTTTTCCAAATTAGGCTGAAAGTGCCCTACAAAACCAACAAACAAAGATCCCAGCCTGTCCTCGATGCTCAGTCGCGTGCGCCCTCTTGTCTCTGCTTCTCTGGTTGAACACGGCTTTTTCCATTCCGCCGCCCTCCAGATGCGTTGGGACTACAACCCTCAGCCACCCCCCAACCAGCAGCGCTCGGAGTTGTAGTCCCACACGCATCTGGAAGACTTGTGTAACATGTACTGCTGCGCCAGGTTGAAGGTAGACCACAGTTCACTGCTGGGATTTACCGGCCAGTTCCTACTAGATCGCTGTGTGCCTGCTGGGATTTTGTAAATGCTTCTTGGGCTAGGCCCAATCCAGCCAGAAAAGCACCGCTTACAAGAGTGCAGACAAGCTCAGTTAACACCAGGTTTGCTGCTCTTTTAATTGGTGAGAGGGTCTGACAATACTGCTGTTAGCCAGAGGATCTTGATTTTGTCTTTCAGTATTGTATCCTCTTTGAGTCAGAACTCTGAAAGGTTGTCGCTCAAGCATTAGAAAAGATCAGAATGAAACACTGATCGAATTGATTTTCTGTAGAATCATATGGGGCCATTCACTCAAATGTGAGTCCAAGATGTACAAAGCTAGATACTGATAAAGAAAATTAATTTAAAACATTTGTATCCCGCTCTATACCATAAAGATCTCAGGGCAGCATACAGATAAAATCAATTTAAACAGTATAAACCAATACATAATTCAAATAGCTAAAAACATATTAAATCATTAAGCTAGCTAATACCAATTTAAAATCTAAAACAAACTAGTTGAAACAGTGTGCAATGAAGACGTAACCAGTGTCTGGGCCCACACTCTGGTTTCTACACATCCGGCAGCAGTTTCCAAACACGTGGCTGCATATCCTATACCAGCCTAGCGCTCTCCAGATGTTTGGATGACAGCTCCCAGAAGGCCTGGCCATTATCCACACTTAGCTAAGGCTGATGGGAGTTGAAGTCCAAAATATCTGGAGGGCACCAGCTTGGGGAAAGTTGTACTGCACAACTGGCATACGAAGCACCAAAAACACACAAACTTCAGCATATTCTAGCCTAAAGCTCTTACTGCCAGTAAATAAACCATAGAAGTATTTCAACCTTTTAGAAAAGGGAAGAAATTGTGCAAAAGCGCACACTCCAGCTGGTGTGCCCCAACTTGTTGCAAGGAAAGATGCTACATCCTAATCCTAGCACCAAGGAAAGTGCAAAACCTTCTGACTCAGGCCAAGCGTTCATCTAGTCACACATCCAGTTTCCATCATCTCGTTTCTTAGCCGAAGCTGTTTGGGTGGTTTACAAAAATTTTAAAAAACCATTAAAAATACATTATATGAAGTGTACAACCATTTACAGACAAGCAGAGGAACCGTCGGCACACATGGAGGCACCACATAACTCAAACCATTTCAAATCAACAGTAAGGCAAAACCGGGACCTGATTAACCTCATTGTCTGCTGCCAAATGTCTGAGAGAAAAGAAAGCTCTTAACCTGGTGCAGTAAAGATAACAGCGATGGTGCCAGGCAGGCCTCATGGGCGAGTTCATTCCGTTACTGGGGGGCCACCACCAAGGAGGCCCACTCCCTCGTTGCTATCCTTGGAGTTTCCCTCTCAGGAGGCACCTGGAGGAGAGCCTTAGATGCTGAACCAAATGTCCAGGTCAGTTAATGTTGGGAGAGGCACTCCATCAAGTATTGTGGTCCTGAGCCATGTAAGGAGCTGTTTAATAGGATTAAAACTGGCACCTTCTATCAGGCCCAGAAACATACAGGCGGCCAGTGCAAGCGGGCCAGATCTGGCCTTATATGCTTGGACACCTCGTCATCAATCTGGCCACCCCATTTGGCACGAGCCGCAGCTTCCAAAACGTCTTCAAGGGCAGACCCACGTAGAGCACATTGCAGTAATCTAGCTTGGAGGCTACCAGAGCATAGGCAACTTGAAGCCAGGTTCTCCCCATCCAGATAAGGGCATAGCAGGACCAGCAACCAAAGTTGGCAGAAGGCGCTCTGTGACGCTGAGGCCACCTGAGCCTCAAGTGACAAAGATGGCTGCAGGAGGAGCCCCAAGCTACGGAGCTGCTCCTTCGGGGGGAGTGCAACCCCATCCAGAACAGGTTGAGCACCCTCCCGCCAGTCAGCGGAGCCACCCACCAACAGCATCCCAGTCTTGGCTGGACTGAGCTTCAGTTTATTGGCCCTCACCCAGCCCATTGTCACAGCTAGGCACCGAATCAGCACATCCACAGCCTCACCTGAAGAAGCTGAAAAGGAGAAATAGAGCTGCATGTCGTCAGCGTACCAATGACAGCACACTTCAGAACACCAGATAACTGCACTCAACAGTTTCATGTAGATGTTGAAGAGCATCACTGTCTCCAGAAAGCTTTGGAGCAACCACAGGAAGGCACTTCCTCTCCTGTTTTGCCCCCATTTCCTGGAGCTTAGAGATAGCTCTGTGGAACATCCATGTTTGGTAGCAGTCTAACAGTTGCTATGACCCATCGTCCGCCTGTCATTTCAAACGGTGTTCCATGGGGCTTCCTTCCAAGGCAGCGTGTATAAGGGTTCCCCCATATACCACAAGGGTAGGAAATCTTTTAGGGCACAGTGGGCCATTTGAGAACCTGTCCTGGGCGCCATCCCAAAATGGCTGTCGTGGGAGGTGTGGCTAGTCAGCAGGGTTCCTGTTGGCACTGGAAAGGACCATTAACACGCCTAAAGATGGAGGACATGCTGGGGCCTGAGCATGAATGCGTGAAACAAGCCAAGGTTTTTGGTACCAACAGAAAGCTATTTCACAGAAGGCAAACTCTTTTTCTCCCCCGGCTTCCCCTGCAACCCACACTGCCAGCCAACTCATTTTCTCTCCTGCACCCCCACATCTCTCACATTCTGGGTCACCCACCTATGGGTTCACCCCAACTCACCACCCATAGTCATGCTCACGTGCTCTCACCCGACACTATGCCCCCATCCGTCCTCCACACATGCAAGTACCCCATGTATCTGTTGGGCATGCAGTTATACCTATGAATCCTTCCCTTCTGACTCCTCAAGCATCCTCCCAAAAGCTCCCTCTTTTTCAAGACCCTTCCAAAATCCACCCCCCAATTGCTTTCTCTCTCACGCACAGCCCCCATCCATTCAGATATACACTTCCCCAATCCCTTAGTTTGCCTCCAGCTGGCTTCCTGACCGGGGAGGCACAGGCAAGGCCGTGACGTTCCTTGGGTTTGACCCCCTTTGAGCTGGTCGTTAGCTTTCAGCCTAACCTACTAAGCAGGGCTGTTGGGCAGATGAAACGAGGCAAAGTATGCACAAGCTAGAAGAAAAGGCAGACGAACAGAAGAAGGAGAAGGCCCATGTGGTTGGGCATTCCGTTTGCACAGTATTTTTATTTGTTATTTATTTAAAATATTTATTGGCTGCCTTTCAGGGCAGAAGCCCTCCCAAGGAGGCTTACAGCAATAAAATACATAAAAACAGTTAAAATATTAAAAGTTATAAAAACATAACAAGAAAAGCCAACAAGAAAACCAGCAACAATGAATGTTAACAGCAGTAACAGCAAAAATAGCAGTCATATCAAGAGAAGTCCAAAGTAAAATAATATGTTTTCAAGGCCTTCTTGAAAGCCTGTAATGACAGAGCATGGCAGACCGCTGATGGCAGCTTGTTCCAAAGGTGTGGGGCCACTGCAGATAAGGCCCTCTCCCATGTGGTCACCCACCTGACTGCTCTCACAGGTGGGCAAGTGAGAAGGGCCTCTTTCTGATCTTAAAGTGCGGGCAGGCTGATATGGGTGTAGATGGTCCATCAAGTAACTTGGTCCCAAACCGTTTAAGGCTTTAAAGGTCCAAGCCAGCACTTGGAATTGGGCTTGGAAACGCACCGGTGACCAGTGCAGCTGGCGCAGTATAGGCGTTATGTGACTGAATCGCCTTGCCCCCACCAATACTCGGGTGGCCGCATTCTGCACCAGCTGGAGTTTCTGAACCATCTTCAAAGGCAGACCCACGTATTGCACATTACAGTAGTCCAGCCTGGACGCCACTAGTGCGTGGATAAGTGAGGCAAGGTCCGTCCTCTCCAGGTAGGCTGGTACGCCAACTGCGGCCCTAAGCTGGCAAAAACCACTCCTAGACACCACAGCCACCTGGGCTTCCCCAGTTAGCTCTGATGGGAAGCCCACCACACAGAGCACAAATGCAATAGCACCCTTCTGGTCATGTTCCCTAGTACGTGTCATAACTAAATAGAAATATTTCAAATAAATAACTTTATCCAAACCCTCAGCCAAAAAGCCTTTCAGTGCAGCTGATGTGCAGTCAGTAAAACAAGACAGCCCCTGCCCCATAGGTTTACAATCTAAAGCAGCTGTCTGTAGCTCATGGTGCCCTCCAGATGTGGCCTGCAACTCAAGCCAGCATGGCCATTGCAGGCCAACACACATCTGAAGGGCACGGGCTTGGGGGAAGCTGGTCTAAAAAGAAACAGCACACAAAGAAAAAGGGAAGAGGAAAAAATGAAGCACTCTTTCAACAGGGCTGGGGGAACGGCCCTGCTTCCCAAGGGAGGGATGTAAAGAGTGTGGTCCCACTGGGATCCCTATTGGGACCAATGCTTTTCAGCCTGTTCATAAATGATCTGGAATTAGGAGTGAGCAGTGAAGTGGCGAAGTTTGCTGTTGACACCAAATTATTTAGGGTGGTTAAACAGAAAGAGATTGTGAAGAGCTCCAAAAGGATCTCTCCAAACTGGGAGAACGGTCATCTAAATGGCAAGTGCGGTTCAATGTAGGCAAGTGTGAAGCGATGCACGTTGGGGCCAAAAATCCCAGCTTCAAGTCTAGCCTGATGGGATCTGAGCTGGCGGTGACCGACCAGGAAAGAGATCTGGGGGTCGTGGTGGACAGCGCAATGAAGATGTCCACCCAGTGTGCCAACATCATACTGCCCCATACAAATCTCTCTCTCCCCTAGCGGAAGCCGGCGTTCTGAAGCGGGCGGCTGGGCCTAACGTCGCGTTTGCACCTCCCCCCCCAGGCCGGAAGTTGTTGATCTCGCGAGACCAAGAGCAGTCCGCGCGAGAATTCGGCCTTTTCCTGGGGAAGACTGAGGCTAAGATGGTGGGTGTTTCTCGAGTGGGGTTGTGTTGGGGTCGTAGGATCCGGATCCATCTGGCCGGAGGAGGGCGGCGCGGGGGCTTTGGACCCCGTTATGTGCGGGGTGGGGGCGGGTTTGACTGAGGGAGCCCGGAGGGCGGGAGCGGGGAAACGGGGAGGCAGAGCGGGAGGGGGCTGCTGGCCGGCCTAGGCCGCGGAAGCATCCCGGGGGTGGGGGGACCTTGCACCCCTATGATTGGCTAGGCAGCGCTTGATTGGTATGGCTGGTCGGGAGGGGGGTGGGTCTTATGCCCCAGGGCCTCTCTTCCTAGTTAGACGTCCCGTCTTCAAAAACGCTGTGTGTGTTAAAAGAACAGTGCCTCTGAGCATGAGCAGAGTGGAGAATGGAGGTTATGCTTCAGCTTTTCCTTTCCAAGCCCGCACCTCTGTCAGATATCAAGGGTAGGGGGTATTAAAAGAACAGTGCTTCTGAGCATGAAGAGAGCAGCAAACGGAGCTTAAGCCTTGGCCTTTCCATGCCTGCAGCGCTGTCTTCAGTCATCTGGGGGGAAAGGGCAGATACTTAAAAAAAAAAAAAAATCAGTGCCTCTGACCACAAGCAGATTATCAAATGGAAGTTAAGCTCCATCCTTTCTTTTAAAGCCTGCACCTGTCTGTTTTCAGATTTTTTTTGGGGGGGGGGATTTTAAAAGAACAAGCCTCTGAGCATGAGCAGAGCATAAACCTGAGCCCTTTCTTTTCAATTCTGCACCTCTGCCTTCAGCTATCTGGGGGTGGGTCGATGTGTGGGAAGACATTAAAAGCAGCACCTCTGAGCATGAGCGGAGGGGTGGGCAGAGGGTAAGCATTAGAATTTTTTAAAAAATGAATGGGAAGATGGATACCTGGGGGATTTTGGTTGAGGGCTGATTGAGGGTGATATAGGAGGATGAGAGTGGATAACTTGTGTCATGAGAAAAGAGGGTTGCTGGGTGGTTTGCGGGGGGGAGACCACCCTTCACCAACCTGGAGCCCTCCAGATTTGTTGGACTACAACTCCTGTGGGGCAGGGGGAGGATGCTGAGAATTGTAGTCTGAAGACACCTGGGGGGCGCTAGGTTGGGGAAAGACTGGGATAGGTAGAGTGTATTTAGAAGGAGGCGGTTCGGTGTCCTCAAATGGCTGTTTCCCAGCGTGAGCTCATGGTGTGTCTCCTCTTCCTGGGCAGGCGGAAGTGGAGCAAAAGAAGAAGCGCACCTTCAGGAAGTTCACCTATCGCGGGGTGGACCTGGATCAGCTTCTCGACATGTCCTAGTAAGAGATGGCTATTTTTCTCTATGAATGCCCATTTCTGGCCCCTTTCATTTAGGGGAGGCCTAAATGATGCTTGCTGTGGATTGTGGCTGGGGCCTTTGCTGGCCTTCTGCAGCCCTTCCCAAAGCAGGGCCCTGGAGGGAAAAGTGCCTTCAGTGTGGTGGCACCCTTCCGGTGGAATTCCCTGCCTTTGGAGGTCAGGCAGGCGCCAGCACTGTGTTCCTTTCGGGACATTGTTATTTTGAGAGGCCTTCCAATTCGGCCTTATTGGAATCTGTCTTTTTATAATGTTTTGACTGTTTTAACCTGGTGTTCTGTTCTTTTATTTTGCTGTTCACCACTCCGAAAGCTTTTGATGTGGAGCAATATATAAATATTTTCAATAAAATAATAAAAAAATAAAAGGGTAAAGCTATGAGAAAAGCCCTGCTGGATCAGACTAAAGACCTAGTTGAGCACTCTGTTCCCACGCTGGGAAACCCACAAGCAAGACACGAGTGCTACAGCACCCTCCCGCCCATGTTCCCCAGCAGCTGGTATAAAGAGGCAAATTGCCTTTGATCCAGTAGGCAATATGCAGCCACCATGACTAGTAGCCACTGATAGCCTTCTCCTCCGTGAGCACAATCCTTCTGCGTAGGCCATGTCCCTGAATAGATCTGTGGATCCGAATTTTGGAAACCTCTAAATATGGGGGTGGAGTAGATGGGAAGAATCTGAACAGCTCGAAAGTTGGGGTGGCAGTGCAGAGAGGACATATTTTTATTATTTTATTGCTGACACCAGTATAATTGTTTGGAAGAAGGGCTTCAGGCAGGGTAATTTGCTGATTTTAATTCATAGCTTAGGGTGCAATCCTACGTGTCGTTAGACAGGAAAACCCCCTACAATTCCCAGCGTTCCCCAGCCAGCCATGCTGGCTGGAAAATGCTGGGAATTGTAGGGGGTTTTCCCGTCTGAACATGCGTAGGATTGCGCCGTGGTTGTTGTTGTTTATTCAGTCAGTCGCTTCTGACTCTTCGTGACTTCATGGACCAGCCCACGCCAGAGCTTCCTGTCGGCTGTCGCCACCCCCAGCTCCCCCAAGGTCAAGTCCGTCACCTCCAGAATATAATCCATATAATCCATTGCGCCCTTAAAATACTTTTATCCTGTTCCTCAGCCCAAAAGCCTCCTGGAGCAGCTTATAGGATTGCTGGGAGTTGTAGAGCTTCCCCCCCCCCTGTCTAAACATGCATAGGATTGTGCCCTAAAAGATCTTTCTCCTGTTCCTCAGCCAAAAAGTCTCCCGGAGTGACTTACAGAATTATGCCCTTGGTAGTTCCTTTGTTGTTGTTTTAATCATCTTTGTACATTAGGGAAATTGTAGTTTTAATGCATTTTGTATGCTGCTTTGTACTTTGATAATGCAAAATGGTATATAAATATTTTAAGTAAAGAATAATGAATAAACATAATTTCTTTGAGGGGGGTTAATCTTTTATCATCGTAACAACTGGGATGGGGGGTGGGACTGTGGATGACAAAAGAAAATAGAAAAGAAAATTGTGTTTTTACTAGGAGGAACAGATTATTGTGTATCATATATAATGAGCAAAGGGCTGGCTGTGCCTGATCTCGTCAGCTAAGCAGGGTCAGCCCTGGTTAGTACTTGGATGGGAGACTGCCTGGGACTCTGGCTTCCGGCACTGAGCAGGAGGTTGGACTCGATGGGCTTGGAGGCCCCTTCCAACCCTATGATTCTATATCAAACTGCTAAGTATGCCAAGCTGGCCTTGGCAAAGAGAGACATTTTTCATCTGCCTGGTGATACATTATGTTCTTAGAAGTGCTTAAACTAACAACCCTTGGTTTCATAGCATGCTCTTATGTTGATAGTATTGACCTCTTCCATTTCATTTTAATTGTTGTCTTGTTATGTGTTTGACTTGTTTTTATGATCGTGTGAAAAGCCTGATTGGCGAGAGCATAATAAAATTGATTGATTGACTTAGTGTGCTGGGTCCAGGGTCTCTGGTTCCAGCATGACACTGCTCTATCCACTATCCCTCCCTGTTCCTTGGGTTATTCCTGCCGGGTTTAAGAGGCGGCTGCAGCACTGACCCGGCCCGCCTTTCCTTGCTCTCCCCAGCGAGCAGCTGATGCAGCTCTGCAGTGCCCGGCAGCGGCGGCGGCTGAACCGCGGCCTGCGTCGCAAGCAGCACTCTCTCCTCAAGCGCCTGCGCAAGGCCAAGAAGGAGGCCCCACCCATGGAGAAGCCTGAGGTAGTCAAGACCCACCTGCGTGACATGATTATCCTCCCCGAGATGGTGGGCAGCATGGTTGGCGTGTACAACGGCAAGACCTTCAACCAGGTGGAAATCAAGGTGAGTGGCTGGCAGCCGGCCAAGGAGGAGGAGAAAGCCACTTTAGGACTGGCTGGATTGTGGCCAGGCCCGTGTTCCCTCAAGCCAGAGCTAAGCAGTTTGTGTTCCACTACTGCGGCTGGCATTGGGTCAGGTATTAAGGGGCTGGCAGGTCTTTATTTGCTTTATTCGCAAGGTGTTTTAACCTGCCTTTTAGGGCACAGTGCCCTCCCAAGACGGCTCATAATATCGCAAAGTGCAAACGTACAAGTTACAGTTGCACGCCCTTGCCACAGAAGCAGCAAATGATTTTTGAGCGCCAAATGCAGACTGGAGTAAATGTATCTTCGGGTGGTGGTTTCAAGCCAGCAGCGGTGGTGCCATCCATATGTCCTTGGGGAGGGAATGCCGAAGGTGTGGGGCCACAACTGATAAAGCCCTCTCCCTAGTACCCACTAGCCTCATGGCTCTTGCTGGTGAGCCAGCAGGTACAGGCCCTGAAGGTGATCTGAACGTTTGGGTGGGCTCATACAGGTGTAGGTAGTCCTTCAGAAAACGTGGCCCTAAACCATTCAGGGCCTTAAAGACCACAACCAGCACTTTGAATTGGGCCCAGAAACTTAACAGGCAGCCAGTGTAAATGATACAGAATAGGAGTCACATGATCCACACATTTAGCTGCCGCAGATGTTCTGTACTAGTTGCAGTTTCTGGATCGTCTTCAAGGGCAGCTCTAGGTAGAGCGCATTACAGCAGTCTAGCCTGGATTTCACCAAGGCAGTTAAGACTGGGTTTGCTGTTGAAATTTTGTGTTTGAGTGGGCTGCAGGGACTGTTAGCATGGAACCCAGGATGAATATTGGAGTTCTGTTGCTTTCGAACCCTGACCTGAAAAGTTCAGTGACTACCAAGATCACAGTGTGTTTGGCATCCTGAATTTTAACAAGTTGCTATCTGCCACCTGTTGTTTATTATTATTATTATTAACATTAACATTAACATTTCTATACTGCCCAATAGCCAGAGCTCTCTGGGCAGTTTACAAAGATTAAAAAACAGTAAGAATACAATATACAGAGATTAAGAACCATTTACATAAAAACACATGAACAGACAATATACACAAAAGAAACAAGATGATAATATCAACAAAGCTTCAAGATTAAGAGTCTTTCGACACAGCCTTCTCCACCTGGTGCCCTCCAGAAATTTTGGACTATGACTCCCCCCATGCTGGGGATGGTGGGAGTTGGAGTCCAACACATCTGGAGGGAGCCCAGTTGGGGAAGGCTGTTTAAACATAGCCCCTGGATTTTAAAAGCAGAATTTGGAAGCATTCGCAACTCCAAAGAATTAGAATTCTGAAATTACTCGATCTCTCAGTTCTCAGTAGCCAGATTGAGGTGAGGGTGGGGTGCTTTATTTCAGTCTCGCAGCATAATTTGGCAACTCTTCACTGTTTCTAGGTATAATATGCTCTATATCATCCATTAGGTTGCATCATGCTGCCGGCTCTTATTTCCTCGCTCACATCTTGCCTACACTGAGCACTGGCATAACTCGTTAGCTTGTTTATAATTTTTAACCCTTCCTGTAGCGCAGATAATTGGCAATTTGACGTGTTTCCCAAATACCTTGTATAACTTTGCAGGGTTTGAGTATTTCTAAGTTTTCCCTCGAGGTACAGAGTGACGTGCACAGACACGAATCTTCTCCAGATCTCTTCTTGGAAGATTCCTCTTTATATTTTCCCAACACAACTGTTTTGTTTCTCATTACGACAGTGCCTCTTTTTTGCTTGTCTCCCCCCCCCTCTCTTTTTTTCAGCCTGAAATGATTGGCCACTATTTAGGGGAATTTTCCATCACTTACAAACCCGTGAAACACGGCCGCCCTGGTATTGGGGCCACCCACTCATCTCGGTTCATTCCTCTGAAGTAGGAGAGGTTTTGGGAAGAACATTTCTATGTGTAAATAAAAACGTTTCCCAACCATTGTGCTGGTCACCTTTTTCGGGATAGGCCTGTTCTATATCATTCCTGTCGCACTCTTCATGTGTACAAGATAACAGTTCTTGTGGGGGTTAACTTGTCATTAACTTAGTGCAGCCCTCATATGTGTTGGACTACAAGTCCATCATCCCCAGCCAGCAGTGGCAATACTGGCTGGAAACGATGGGAGTGCAGTCCAGCATACCAGGAGGGTCCCAGGTAGGGGAAGGCTAAGTGAACAGCTTGCCCACAGCCAGCCAGGAAAAACTAGCTGCTGCAGGCTTTTGAATTTGGGGCCTTGACTACCCTTCTTTGGACTCTTAAGCTGGATTCCCTTTCTGTGGAAATACTGTGGAGGCATATAAATTCTTTGTAGCTAGGCAAAACACCTGGTTGGGGGAGGCTGCACTAAGTTAATTCTCCGTAGCTAAAAAAAACAAGCAAAACTTGAGGGCTAGAACCTTTACATGATGTGACCGCTCTCCATTGGCAGAAGAGGGGTCTCCCTCAGCAGCAACATCAATATGAAAACATTAGTTCTGCTTCTGTCATTGAGAGGCCATCATATCCTTCCCAGGTGGTCTTCCAAGCCAGCTTACTCTGTCCCTTGGGTGCACAGGAAGTTAGCTTACATTGAGTTGGGTGTTATAGCTCAGTCTTGTTTGCACTGACCAGCAGATGCCAGGGCTTGAACCTGGGATCTTGTGCGTGCGAAACATGTGCTTTACCACTAAGCTACAGCCTGTCTTCAGGAACACTTCCTTGGCTTGGTGGAGCCCACAGATGGGCTGTACCAACAACAGAAAACAACGTCTCTTGCTCTTGGTTTAAAATTTTCTTTAAAAAACAAAACAAAACGCAAAGAGAAGGTAGATGCAACCCCCATGGGGGATTTCCAAAAAGACCAGTCACCTTTCATTTTTCTGTTCTCGTTTATGGTGCATGCTGGCTGGGGATTGTGGGAGTCATAATCCAACATGCCTGGGGGGTGTCAGGTTGGGCCGTTGGGTGTCCTGCTAGAGTTTGCCATAGCAAAGGAGCCCTTCTAGGTTTAAAATGTTTCAAGCGCTGTGCCATCCCTCCTCCCAGGGTTGTGTTTGCTGGCTGGGGCGTTTTGTCAGTTGCAGTCCAACACATCTGGATGGGACCAGGTTGGAGAGAAGCTGCTTTAGGAAGGGAAGATACATTTGAGATTGTGTGAGCCATTTCTGCTGCAATCTCATGGTGGCTAAATAAAGTTTAAGCAAGGGAGAAGTCCTGCTTAGGTCTTTGCCCCAGGCCTAGCAAAACCGGAAATTGTGCAAAAAACAAACATGCAAGCTTGCATAATTTATGCAACTGGACACAGGATATGAATTGCCTGCATGCCCAAGGTCATTGTATCTGTGCAGCCCCGTGCTTTTCTTTCTCCTGCATTTCTGAACTTAATTGGCAAACTTGTAGTTTGCTCACCTTGAAGATGGGAGCTCCTAACCTTTTTATAAAGGTCTATTCTGGGGATGTTCAAAGGCAGTTTGAGTTTTGCTCACTTTTCATGATGTTTTAGTCACGCCCTTCTTCTAAGAAACATAGAGGAGTTCGGGTTACCCACTCCCTGCTTTTTATCCTCCTAACAACCCTTTGAGGTAGAGTAGGCTAGGCTGAGACAGAGAGGGATGAGCCAACAGCCTCCCAGTCAACTTCATGGTCACATGGGGATTTCAACCACGCTGACCAGGCAGGAGCCAAAAAACAAAACTGAAGGCACAGAAATGCCTCCACTGTTAGAACAAAGCCTCATCTGCTGGGTTCACATGAACAGGGCACTCTGTGAGTGGTATGCAGCTCCAATGCCTTTTTTTTATGCTTGCCCTTAATTTCCTTCTGCTCTCCTGTTCTCCTCGCATGTGCTACAGTATGTCTGGTCCTCCAAGTAATCATAGAGAAGTGGGTAGAGATGCAAAATGGGTAGGTAGTTCCAGTTGTTTCTCGTTGATCTGGGGGGAAAGGGAATCTAGGAACACAGGTAGGTATTGGTGTGTGCGTGCGGGCAGGGGGGTCTTTCTGGTGTGAACCCACCTGATTTAAATGATCATGAATGTCCACTGGGGAAGTCAAGGTGTGTGTTGACCTGGCTCCTGACTGAGCCCCCGCCTTAAGGAGTACTGACATTTTTAAAAGCCTTGTTGAAAAAAGATCCACATGGCTTCCGCAAAGGTAAGTCCTGTCTCGCTAACCTTTTAGAGTTCTTTGAGAGTGTCAATAAACATGTGGACGGAGGTGAATGGGAGACTTGGACTTCCCAAAGGCTTTCAACGAAGTCCCTCAACAAAGACCGCTGAGCAAATTTAGCAGTCATGGAATAAGGGGAGAGGCCTTTTTATGGATCAGTAACTGGTTAAAGAACAGAAAGCAGAGGGTAGGAAGAAATGGTAAATTCTCCCAATGGAGGGGTGTAAACAGTGATCTGTATTGGGACAAATGTTTTTCAACTTGTTCAGAAATGTTCTGGAAGGAGGAGTGAGGTGGCCAAACTTGCGATGACACCAAGTTATTTAGGTGGTTCAAACAAAAAGGGATTGGGAAGAGCTCTAAAAGGATCTCTCCAAACTGGGAGAATGGGCATCCAAATGTCAAAGGTGTTTTCATGTAAGCAAGTGTAAAGTGATGCATGTCGGGGCAAAGAATTGATGGAGGTGTAGAAAACCATACATGGTGTGGAGAAAGTTAGGGAGACATTTTTCTCCCTCTTTCGTAATACTAGAACCCAGTGGGTCATCCCATGAAGCTGGTTGGTGGGAGATATAGGACGGATCGAAGGAAGGACTTCTTCACAGCACAAACTATGGAATTCACTGCAAGATGTAGTGATGGTTACCAATTTGGATGGCTTTAAAAGGGGATTGGACAAATTCATGGAGGAGAAGGCTATTGTCGTGTCGTGTCCAGACCACACTCGGCTCCGCCAAAATGTAGCCACCGTCACACTGCCGAGCTGCTGTTCGATCAGGTGGTAGAAGGATTAGCCGGCGCAATGCACTGTTACCAGGGTATGCCCGATTGTACAACTGTCTTCAAGGAGGCTCCATCCGTGTACCCCAGGAGAAGGCTATCAGTGGCTACTAGTCCTGACAGCTATGTGCTTACCTCCAGTCCCAGAGGCCTCTCAATCCCAGTTGCTGGGGAACATGGGCGGGAGGGTGTGTTGCACTCATGTCCTGCTTGTGGGTTTCCTACAGGCAGCTGGTTGGCCACTGAACAGAGGGACCCTTGGTCTGATCCAGCAGGGCTCTTTTGATGTTCACTGTCGGGAAGACCCTGTTCTCTGCTCCCACCATCTCCAGTGCACCCCAGAAATCTGCCAATCTGAAGACCTTCAGGTTGTATCCAACGTTGGTCCTACTTCAAGTAGGCCCGCTGAAATGAACTGGTTTTCCATTAGACTCACACTGTGTACAACCCTAAGCAGGTAAGTAGATTCATATCTGGAGTGGCTATCCTTTAGATACCCAGGTCTGAAAACATTGAAGGCAGCCTACACCAACCTGGTCCCTTCCAGATGTGTTCAACTGCAACTCCCATCATCCCCAGCCAGCATGGTAATTCCCTGCATGAATCTTGAGTGTTGCTGGCCAATGCATCTGGACAGTGCCAGGTTGGCAGAGGCTAATTTAAGGCTTTGGGCAGTCAAGAGCAGCACCTTGAGCTTGCCTCCGAAACAAAATGGGAGATGGCGTCAATGCCTAACTCTGTTTAAAAAACAGGTTGCATGTCAACTGGGCATTTTGGGATGCTTTTCCAAGACAGCCCCATGCGAAGCATGTTCAAGAAATGCAACCTGGACGTAGCGGTGGCAAAACTGGCCATTTTCTAGAATGGGGGCAGCTGGCGGAGTGGCTTCAATGAAGAGTAAGCCCAAAAGTGTGGGATCGGGGGCCATTGCTTGGTGGTGGGCCCTCTGTTTTGCATGCAGAAGGTCCCAAGTTCAGTTCCCAGCATCTCCAGTTAAAAGGATCTTTGGTTGTAGGCATGGGGAAAGGACTTGGCCTGGGAACCTGGAGACCCTGGGACCAGTTGAAGTACAGGGCTGTTACATGTTTAGTTAGGCTGCAATCCTATGCATGTTTCGACAGAACGAAGTTGAACAACTCCCATAATCCCCCAGCCAGCCATGCGCTGTGCCTGTAGTTTATTTACTTTAGTATAATTTAGTATAATTAGTTTAGTTTAAGGTGTAGTCCTACGCATGTTTTGACAGAGAAAAGGCCTACAGCTCCCAGCATGCCCCAGCCAGCCATATTAACTACAGAGTGCTGAGAGTTGTAGGATATTTTCTGTCTAAATATGCATAGGATTATGCCCTTAGTTGGTTTAGTAGTTATAGTTTTTTTTATTACTTAGTTCATTAGTTCGTTCTTTAGTTTCTTATCTGCCCAATAACTAATGTTTTCTGGGTGGATTGCAACCACTGAAAAAACAAAAATACCATTTGAAAACACAATAAAAAATATGAAATCCGATACCAATATTGAAAAGACTCAAATACAATGCAATAAACAGCACTCGTGTGGCGCAGAGTGGTAGGTGGCAGTATTGCAACCGAAACTCTCCCCACGCCCTGAGTTCAATCCCAGCGGAAGCCAGGTCTCGGGTAGCCGGCTCAGGTCGACTCAGCCCTCCATCCTTCCGAGGTTGGTAAAATGAGCACCCAGCTTGCTGGGGGAAAGGTGGTCACGACTGGGGAAGGCCATGGCAAACCACCCCGCTACCGTCTGCCATGAAAATGCCAGTGCAAGTGGCGTCCCTCCAGGAGTCAGCAATGACCTGGTGCTTGCACAGGAGGAACCTTTCCAAACAGCACACAGCTAGACAGCTAAATGTGTTTTGGTGTTTGCAAGTCTGTATTTCTTTGAGATCAGTATTTCTAGGCTGGCTTTGAGGGCAAAGCTCTCGCCTGTCAGCTTCCCTACAATCTGGTATCTTGAGAAAAACAATCTTTTAAAACAGCACTTTAAAGGCCAGCACTGATGGCGTCCGTGTGCCAGGGGTGTGGAACATCTTTCAGCTGAATTCTGTTCTGGGAAAACACCCGGGCTGAATGCAAAACAGATTGGGCCAAAATTCCCAAACAGCCCTCATATTGTAGCTCAAGACTTTCCCAAGCTGGTGCCCTCCAGTCGTGTTGGACTACAACTTGCATAATTCCCAGCCAGCATGGCCACTGAGCTTTGTACATCCAAAGTGGTTTGGGGCTGGGCGACTTGAACCACCCACCTTCAGCTTGCCTGGGCTGAGACCAGCCACAGAGGCCCTGTGCGTAGGCCTTGCCTGGGAGAGTGATCAGAATGGCAGGCGTAACAGGGCCTTTCTGGTGGCTGGGAATTATGGGAGTTGCAGCCTGGTGTCACTAAAAGCTCTTCCTGCCTGTAACAATGCCCTGGGCGAAGCATGTCAACCTCTTAGAATCTGGAGGGGGAGAGGGGAAAAACGTGAAAGCTGAGGAACTAAACAATTGGTGTTTGGGGGTGGGGCAGGGAGAGGGGGTGTGGCCATCTGGGGAAGCAGCCTGGGGGAAGGAGGACCAGCCAGCAGCTGCACCGGGTGGATCCTGAGCCTGAGCCTGCTTCTGCCCCCGCCCACAGGTACTTAAGGTGGGCTGCCAGAGGCAGTGCCTCGGTGCTGCGCCAAGTGCAATGCTAAGTGCGCACTTAGCGTTGCACTTGGAGTTGCGTAGGATCTGAAGACCCACCCACCTGCCTCTCCAGAGACACCAGCAGCCACAGTACCAGCAGCAAACAGCAGCAGCAGAGGGCAGCAGCTTTAAAGACAAGGGGAAAGGGGCAAACGTGGACTTTATCTGCTCCTTCTTAGCTGCTGTTCTCTTTTATCTCTTTTATCTTTTATGTTCTTTTAAACTGTTGAGCATTTTATATCCTAACATTTTATTATGTCCCTGGGAGGACTATTGGGCAACTCAGGGGGTGGGGGAGGTGCCACCATAACTGTGGTCACGGGCAGGGGGAGGTATGGCGCTGGGGGACCAACAGGCCAGCTGAGGAGAAGAGGGGCTGGACACCTTACAGCTGTCCCCTCTTCCGGTTCTTCCCCCAACCTGATGGTTCCTGGCAGCCTTACCAGTCTGCCCTCGGGTCTGGTGGTGCTGCTGCTGAATGCCAGGTCGGCCCAAAATAAGACCTCCCTCATCCATGATTTGATTGAGGATGAGGGGGCTGACGTGGCATGTATTACTGAGACCTGGGTGGCGGAACTGGGAGGGGTCACTCTCTCCCAGCTGTGCCCTCCTGGGTACTCGGTGCAGCACCAACACCGACTGGAGGGTCGGGGAGGGGGGGTTGCCGTGGTCTATAGGAATTCAGTCTCCCTCTCCAGGCTTCCTGCTCATTGGAGTGCAGATCTTGAGTGTTTGTACCTTGTGTTGGGTACCCGGGACAGATTAGGGACTCTGTTGGTGTACCGCCCACCCCGCTGCCCGTCAGACTCCCTGCCTGAGCTGACGGAGGTGGTCTTGGACTTGGTGTTGAGGACCCCCAGGATGATGGTCCTGGGGGATCTCAACTTCCATGCCGAGGCCGCTGTATCCGGGGCGGCTCAGGACTTCATGGCCGCCATGACAACCATGGGGCTGTCCCAACATGTCATCGGCCCAACGCATACAAAAGGACACATGCTTGATCTGGTTTTCTCGACTGGGCAGGAGGATGGTGATCTGAAAGTGGAGGAATTAACATCTGCCCCTTTGTCATGGTCAGATCACTTCCTGCTGAGGTTTAGACTCCTGGCGGCCTTTCCCCTCTGCAAGGGTGGGGGACCTATTAAAATGGTCCGCCCCCGGAGATTAATGGATTCCGATGGATTCCAGAGGGCTCTGGGGGATTTTCCTGCTGGTATGGCTGGTGCTCCTGTCAAAGCCCAGGTCGCTCTGTGGAATGCAGAGATGACTCGGGCGGGTGACATGATGGCGCCCAAGCGCCCTCTCCCTCTGCGCAGAGCCCGGCCAGCTCCTTGGTATACACCTGAGCTGAGGGCAATGAAGCAAGAGGGGAGACGGCTAGAGCGCAGGTGGAGGAAAACTCGTGCTGAGTCTGACCGAACACAGGTAAGAGCCCACTATCGAGCCTGCTCTGTGGCGGTGAGGGTGGCAAAGAGGCAGTTCTTTTCCACCAGCATTGCATCTTCTCAGTGTCGTCCGGCGGAGCTTTTCCGAGTGGTTCGCGGCCTGTTACATTCTGGGCCAGGGAGAGAGACGGTGGAACCCTCGGTAGCACGCTGTGACGAGTTTGCACGGCACTTTGAGGATAAAGTCGCTCAGATTCGTCATGAATTGGACACCACCATTAATGCAGTTCCGTTGGTAGAGGCGTTCAGAGCACCGTCCGGTCCAGTTTTATTGGCTGAGTTTCAGTTACTGAGGCCTGAGGATGCGGACAAGGTGCTTGGCCAAGTCCGATCGACCACTTGTGTGCTTGACCCTTGCCCTTCATGGCTTATTAAATCAAACAAGGAGGGGTTGTCCGGCTGGGTCCAGGAGGTTGTAAATTCCTCCTTGAGAGAGGGAGTGGTGCCTGCCGCTTTAAAAGAGGCGGTAGTCAGGCCACTCCTGAAAAAGCCTAACCTGGACCCAGAGGATGTTAACAATTATAGGCCAGTGGCCAACATCCCCTTCCTGGGCAAGGTGCTTGAGCGGGTGGTTGCAGGACAGCTCCAGGCACTCTTGAATGAAACGGATTATCTAGATCCATTTCAATCGGGCTTCAGGCCTGGTTTTGGAACGGAAACTGCCTTGGTCGCCCTGTGGGATGACCTCTGCCGGGAGAGGGACAGGGGGAGTGCGACCCTGTTGATTCTCCTGGACCTCTCAGCGGCTTTCGATACCATCGACCATGGTATCCTTCTGGATAGGTTGTCTGGGTTGGGAGTTGGAGGCACTGCACTACAGTGGTTCTGCACCTACTTGGATGGCCGATTCCAGAAGGTGGTGCTGGGGGATTACTGCTCTGTGCCATGGCAATTGTGCCATGGGGTTCCACAGGGGCTCTATTTTATCCCCCATGCCATTTAACATCTACATGAAACCGCTGGGGGAGGTTATCCGGAGGTGTGGGCTGAGGTGCCATCAATATGCGGATGACACCCAGCTCTACCTCTCTTTCTCATCAAATCCCGGTGAGGCAGTGGCTGTTCTGAATCAGTGCCTGGGCACGGTAATGGACTGGATGAGGGCTAATAAAGTGAAGCTCAATCCACACAAGACGGAGGTACTGTTAGTGGGTGGTTCGTCTGCCCGGCTAGGTGATATTCAACCTGTTCTGGAGGGGGTTGCACCCCCCCTAAAGGATCAGGTTCGTAGTTTGGGGGTACTCTTGGATCCAGAACTGTCACTTGAGGCACAGGTGAACTCAGTGGCACGGAGCACTTTTTATCAGCTTAGGCTGGTATACCAACTACGCCCTTATCTGGACAGAGATAGCCTAGCTACAGTTATCCACGCTCTGAGAACTTCTCGTCTGGATTACTGCAATGGGTTATACGTGGGGCTGCCTTTGAAAACGGTCCGGAAACTTCAGCTGGTCCAAAATAGGGCAGCAAGATTGTTAACAGGGACTGGCCTGCGGGCTCATATTACACCAGTACTTTTCCAGCTGCACTGGCTGCCAGTCCATTTCCGGGCCCGATTCAAAGTGCTGGTGTTAACATTCAAAGCCCTGAACGGCTTGGGGCCAGGTTACCTGAAGGATCGCCTCCTCCCATATGTGCCTGCCCAGACCTTAAGATCATCGTCAGCGGCCCTCCTCCGTGAGCCCCTGCCTGAGGAAGTGAGGCGGGTGGCTACTAGGAGGAGGGCTTTCTCTGCTGTGGCACCCCGGCTCTGGAATGAGCTCCCTAGTGAGGTTCGCCTGGCGCCTACATTGTATTCCTTTCGGTGCCAGGTGAAGACCTTTTTATTTTCCCAGGCATTTTAGCTTTCTAAATTTTTATCTTTGCTGTTTTAAATCAGTATTTTAAACTCCTGCACTGCTGCTAGGTTTTATTCTGGTTGTATTGTTACACTGTGGTTTTAATGTTCTATATATTTTAAATTGTTTTATTGTGAGTTTGGTTTTAATTTTTGTGAACCGCCCAGAGAGCTTCGGCTATTGGGCGGTATAGAAATGAAATAAATAAATAAATAAAATAAAATCTGGGGGAAACCAGAGGGCTGAATTGGGATGCCAGGTGTCCTGGATTTGACCCGCAGGCCTGAGGTTTAACACAAAGCACTTAGAAGGAAGTTCCTCCAGTGAGGGGCTGCCATGCTGTTTGATCTCCCAGGCAGGGCTGACATGCAGGGGCTCTTCGGGTGGTCTCCAAATTGCCCAGCCCCAAACACTGAGGTCACCAGCTGCATCTTCAACTGGGCCTAGCATTTGTCCTCAATGCTCAAAGCCAGTTTTTTAAATTGTGAGTTACAAACTCTCCTGAGGCCTTTCCAGCCTCCTTCCCTCCCCCTCCAAAGCGCCATTGCTAGACGGGCAAGAAAGCCCGTCTAGAGAAAAATGCAGGGCGGGAGGATAGGGAGGCAAAGATCGCCTCTTCCCCTCCTCCTATCCTGCATCGTAGGATCGGAAGGCTCGGGTTTGGGGCTTCCAATCATGGAGGGGGCAATTGATAGGATGGCACCCTAGAAGTATTACCAATTGAATACTGAAAGTATTAAGAATGTTAAGTAGCCAGCAATAAAATTAATAAGCAGGGCAGCAGATTAAATGCAGGCTGGATGAGGACAATCTTAGCCTGCCATTGAAACGTATACAGTGAAGACACCAGGCGGATTTCCCTGGAAAGGGCAGTCCACAGACAGGGGGCCACTACAGAGAAGGCTCTTCCTCTGGTAGCCGCCTGTCACACCATTGTGGGTGGTGGCACCCGGAGAATATTTATTACATTTATATCCCACCTTTTTTCCTCCTTAGGCGGCAGACGTAATCCTCCTCTCCATTTTATCCTCACAACAACAACCCTGTGAGGTGGGTTGGGCTGAGCATCTGTGACTGGCCCAAAGCCACACAGTGAGCTTCCATGGCAGAGTGGTGACTCGAACCTGGATCTCCCAACTCCCAGTTCAACACTACGCCAGCTTCAGAAGTGCTTCTGAAAACGATCTCAGCAAACGGGGAGGAACATTTAAAAATCTGAACATGCTGGAAAGACAGGAGCCCTGCAAAGCAGGAACAAGTCAACGATCCAACAGGTGCAAGAGAGGTTGTTGTTATTACTACTACTATCCACACACATGCTGTCACCAGGCAGATCAGGGTTGGGCAACATGTGGTCCTCCTCCAGATGTTTTGGCTGAGAGCTCCCATTGTGGACCAAGTTATAGACCCAAAACAAGTTGCCCACCCCTGAAGGAGACGGCTTGGCATGAGTTTGGGGCCCCGAAAGGTCAGGTCAAGCCAGATCCCCAAACACTGAGAGCAAGATGGCAGCATCGGCCTCTCACCTGATGGGCACCTGGGGGGATCTCCAGATCAGGATAGCGGCTTTCTTGGGGAACTCCGGATCGGGACAGCGGCTTTCTTGGGGAACTCCGGATCGGGACAGCGGCTTTCTTGGGGAACTCCGGATCGGGACAGCGGCTTTCTTGGGGAACTCCGGATCGGGACAGCGGCTTTCTTGGGGAACTCCGGATCGGGACAGCGGCTTTCTTGGGGAACTCCGGATCGGGACAGCGGCTTTCTTGGGGAACTCCGGATCGGGACAGCGGCTTTCTTGGGGAACTCCGGATCGGGACAGCGGCTTTCTTGGGGAACTCCGGATCGGGACAGCGGCTTTCTTGGGGAACTCCGGATCGGGACAGCGGCTTTCTTGGGGAACTCCGGATCGGGACAGCGGCTTTCTTGGGGATTTGCCGATGGGGACAGCGGCTTTCTTGGGGAACTCCGGATCAGGACAGCGGCTTTCTTGGGGAACTCCGGATCAGGACAGCGGCTTTCTTGGGGAACTCCGGATCAGGACAGCGGCTTTCTTGGGGAACTCCGGATCAGGACAGTGGCTTTCTTGGGGATCTGCCGATGGGGACAGTGGCTTTCTTGGGGATTTGCCGATGGGGACAGCGGCTTTCTTGGGGAACTCCGGATCAGGACAGCGGCTTTCTTGGGGAACTCCGGATCAGGACAGTGGCTTTCTTGGGGATTTGCCGATGGGGACAGTGGCTTTCTTGGGGTTCTCCAGATGGGGACAGCGGCTTTCTTGGGGTTCTCCAGATGGGGACAGCAGGTTTTGGGGGGTCGTTGCAGGGCTTAGGTTCCTGAGTCTACGAAGGCAATGAATGTGCCTCAACACAGGCTGCTCTCCTGAGCCGTCCTTTCTGCCATCAAGGGCAGTGTTGCAAAGACCAGGAAATGCCTTGGGTGTGTTTTGATGTAAATAAGGCAGTGGCTGGTGCTGAAGCGGAGGACTCCAGTCTGGATGAGCTTGGAGTGGAAGCAACAGGATGGGACCACTGGCTGCAGGTGGACGGGGTGGGGATTTATTTTCAAAAGCAACACTTTGGGAGAGAGGGTTGAAGCAAAACATTCGAGCCTTTGGTCCCAAACCGGCTTGACAACTTGATCATGCTGTCCTTCACGTCCTGGTTGACATTTTTGTTGACTTTTTATTTTATTCAGCGTTTTGGCAAATGAGGGACACAAACGGTTGCCCGCGTGTTTTCAGTGCCAAAACTGCACGACTATGTATTTATTTAATTTTTTCTGTTAACTCCCTTTTCTCCCTCAATCTTTAACCAATCTTCTTGAAATTTTCAGGTTACGTAAAATAGACATTTTTGTCTGGCATATTTGATTTTCAGGAATATTAGTGAAACCCTTTCAATTTTATTAAGGTTAGAATAACCCATCCCTTGTTTTTCCTTTAACATGGCAGAATCCTTTTTTGACTGATCGCCTTTTTGACTGTGCCTCCAATAATTTGGTTTTATTGTCCGAATGACCACACAATACAAACACATCGGGTTTTTGCAAGGCACACACAAGACCTGCAAGGAAATGCCACTCCTTCTTCAGGAGTCTAGCCACTACATCTAGTTCCCCTGGTTTTCCCTTTCTCCTCCCCCACAACAACTGTTGGCAGCATTCCAGTCCTCATTGAGATGTTTTGGGTTTCCCACCCCCTTTCCCCCTCTTTTAGGGTTTTTTTCCTAAAGATTTTTTGGGGGACCTCTGCAAAATTTGGGGTTCCTCCAAAGTCACCGACATGCCTTCTTCTTATGCTTGGGTGTTGCTGATTTGGCCACATGCGTGTTGACACTCACCTCTGGACACAGGAAATAGAATGACATTAAAAGATACGAAGTCGCTAGGAAAGGATATCCATTCAGTGGGCCTCATTCTCAGGGGGCTGGAGGGGACAGCGTAGTTTATCCCACCAGCATAGTTTATCCCGCTTAAATCTGGATCCAACCCAATGTCGTATTTACTTATTACATAAAGCGTGTCTAACCTGTTCTCTTAAAACACTCAAGGCAGCTTGACAAGAATTATAATAATGCAAAAGATACAGTGTTAGAAAGAACAAAAGCAGCCCAGGATGATTGCACAGACTTGGATGGGTAGGCACTCTGCACATGCTTAGTGGCTCTCTTGTTTTTGGATGATCTGGAAACAAAATACATGTGCAAGGGACAAACCCTTTGTGCCCTAAACAGCTTAGGAACTGCCTACCACTTGTCTCACTATGAACCCGCCTGAGTATTAAGATCTGAAAAAGAGGCTTTTTTGAGGGCGCTATTACCCACAGGGGCCTGTTTGTTGGGCCTGTGGGAAAGGGCTTTCTCTTGTGTCACCCCCAAACTACAGATCCTGCCTCCTCCAGAACTACGATTGCCCCCCCCACTCTCTTTTAGAAAGGGTGTAAAGAGACGCCTCTTTCCAATGTAGCCTTTTAAAATGTGTTTTTTTTAAATGTCTTGACTTTTTTATTGTTTTAAAGGTTCTTTTATTGTTGCAAGGTTTTATTGATCAAAATTGTTTTACACTGCCTTGATGGCCATTAAAAAAAAAATTAGTAGTAGTAGTAAGTAGATGTATATATACTGCTTACCATCTTTAAAAATCCACTAAGAGCCAGTGTGGTGTAGTGGTTAGAGTGCTGGACTCAGGAGACCCGGGTTTGAGTCCCCACTCAGCCATGAAGCTCAGTCACTGACTCTGGGCCAGTCGCTGACTCTCAGCCTAACCTCTACCTTGCAGGGTTGTTGTGAGGATAAAATGGAGAGGAGGAAGGTCATGTAAGCCACTTTGGGCTCCTTCCAAGAGGAACAGAAGGCGGGATATAAATGTAATTGTGAACAATAATGCAAGTGGTTTACATGTCAATACATGTCAATACTTTGTGATATACATTACAACACAATTAAAACTGAAAGAGGCTCGGAGCTGGTCTTCATTGCAAACTCCGGCTGGTTTGATGATCAGGATGAGACTTGAGAACTGCAGTCTGTGTTGGAGACACAGAATATTTATTTTGTTTATTGATTACTCGTCTTTTTATACTGCCTTACCTTGCAATGTAGACCCTCTCCAGGCCTCTTTCAGGATTCCCACCCCCACCCCTAGCAACTCAGTTTCTTGCTCTCTCCTGTCCTCTAGTGCTGGAGAGCTGCGCGAAACATCTCACGCCACTCTCACTCAGAAAAACCAAACCCATCTTGAGGAGACAAGCAGAACCAGCAAAGGCTGACAGAGGATGCAGTCTGCATGGGATTGCCATGGATTCTTTCTTTCCTCCATTCTACCTTCTTCGCGAATGAGGTAAGGCCAGGTTTCCGTTGGCCTGAACAGGAGAAAATGCCAAAACCATCTGGGAACAGAAGGTTTTGGTGCACATAGCAGTGATTTTTCCCTTTTAAGATGCCAACCAGGCCTCCATTCTCTTACCGCCAGCCTGAGCAGAATATTAGACAGGCATCGCCGAGTCTTTGGGTTCGGGGCTGTAGGAAACTGGGACCGAAAGGGGGGCATGGATGAAATTGCTGGGAGACACACGGGGACACCGGCTGAAGCATTTTAATTGTGCAGAGTCTGGATTGTGGTTTGGAAGGGACGATTTTTGACACTGTGAGGTCATTCCTCCCACACCTCAGCTGTGCTATTTTTTATCTATTTATATGTATGTATGTATATGTACGCAGATGTTTGTGTGTCTGTGTGAGATAGATGGATATAATTATCCCCTAAAGCATGACCGTTCCGGTGCAATTTCTGCTTTTGTTGCCTAGTGACAGAAAGGACGTCTGAGAGCGAGTTGATCGGCATTTTTGAATGCAGTAGTCGGTGTGTTAGGGTGTGTGTGTCAGATTTGACATGGGTCCAACTCGAAAGAGCGCCATCTTTTTTTTTTCACCCCACCCCCTGCCCCATCAGAATGGCTTGGCCGCTTGGCGGATGTCCATGGGAGACCCATGCTGGCTGTGAAAAGGCAATGCTACCAGATGTAGGTTGGCCAAATGTGATCTGTCACCATATTGGCTTGCTGGCATGGACCCAAGGTGGCCCTTCTAGCCCAGGGCTCCATTCCCAGCAGCTGGACATGTTTGGGAAAGTTCATCACGTGGGATGCTGGGAAGGCGGGTGTCTTTCCCTGGTCGTCTGTCCCAAACACCCGCTTTTCTGAGGTAGAGTGCAACTCTGTTTGGAGGATCCACTTTGGCTAGCCTGACGACGTCACAAATTTCAGGGCTCAGAGCTTCACAACTGTGAAAAGAAACAGTGACGGACCTTTCTGTCCTCAGTATGGTGACAATAATAAGAATAATTATAGTAACCTCAAGGCTGGATTACTGCAATGCGCTCTCGGTGGGGCTGCCCTTTAGGCTGCTCCAGAAGCTGCAGCTAGTGCAGAACGCAGCAGTTCAGCCCCTTTTCAACATGTAACTCCTTTGCTGAGGGAACTGCACTGGCTGCCTATTCGCTACCAGGCCCGCTTTAATGTTTCGGTACTAGTGTACAAAGCCCTAAACAACTTGGGACCAGGAGACCCAAGAGAGTGCCTTCTTCTTTACCAACCTGCCCAGTCACTGAGGTCATCAGAGGGCATGCTCCTTTTGGCTCCACATGGACCCATGGCCTGGTTGGGGTCCACCAAGAGCAGAGCCTTCCATGTGGTGGCCCCCTTCCTGTGGAATTCCCTGCCTTTGGAAGTCAGGCAGGCACCAACGTTGTGTTGCTTTTGGCATCTCCTGAAGACGTTGCTATTTCAAGAGGCCTTCCCTGAGCAACCAGCCACGATTTGTTAAGTTCAGAATCTGCTCTTTTAAAATGTTTTGTTTGTTTTAATTATGGGGGTCTCTTATTTTATCTAGTCGTTCACTGCTCTGAAATCTTTGATGTGGAGCAGTGTATACATATTGTAAATAAAGAAAGAAAGAAAATAAAGAATAACGGTAAAGAGGAATAATAATGGTAAATAGGAATAATTGTCCCAAGGGTTCAAAGTGCTTCACTTTGAGATGGAACCCTTACAACAGGGGTGCAGAACCTGAGAGCCACGGGCCAAATTTGGCCCATGGAGTTGGCCCAGCTTGCTGAGGTTCCCTTGATAGCCGTGCCCACTTTCTCTGTCTCCACCCCCTTTGCCCCATCCGCCAGTTGTTCCTGGCTTCTGTGCCATTTCCCCCCCATTCCAAAAGGTCGAAATGCCTCCCGTAAGGAAGAGTTTCGAGCTAAAAGAGGCCAGCAGTTTTGGTATTCTTGGCTCCACCCCATTTTCCTTCGGGCCCACCCACCACTAGAATGTGGCCCCCGAGAAGCCCTCGGGCTGAAAGAGGTTCCACACCCCTGCCTTACAACAACAACCCTGTAAGGTGGTTCAGTCTCATCCTCTTCCTTATTTCAGATGAGGGGACTGAGGCTCAGAGAGAGAGAGAGAGAGAGAGCGCTTGTCATGGGCCACCGAGTTAAATTGTGGCATAAGTGAGACACGAACCTGGGACTTACTGATGTGTGGCTCAGTCTCTGAGCCACTGCACTACATCGACTCATCCAAGGAGCTCCCATCTCCATGTTAGGCATAATTAGAAACAGAATTGAGAATAAAACTGCCAATATCCTACTGCCCCTATACAAATCTATGGTACAACCACAATTGGAATACTGTGCACAGTTCTGGTCACCACACCTAAGAAAAGAGGATATTGTAGATGTGGAAAAAGGGCAGAAAAGGGCAACTCAAATGATCAAGGGGCTGGAGCATCTCCCCTATGAGGGAAGGTTACAACAGCTGGGATTGTTCAGCATGGAAAAAAGGAGGGCCAGGGGAGACATGCCAGGAGGTCTACAGAATTATGCATGGGGTCGGGAATGTGGAGAGGGAGACATTTTTCTCTCTCTCTCATAATGCTAGAACCCAATGGGGTCCTCCCATGAAGCTGAATGGTTGGAGATTCAGGACAGATAAAAGGAAGGGCTTCTTCACACAGCGCAGAGTTAAACTATGGAACTCGCTACCACAAGATGTAGTGATGGCCACCAATTTGGACGGCTTTAAAAGGGGGTTGGACAAATTCCTGGAGGAAAAGGCTATCAGTGGCTACTAGTCCTGATGGCTATGTGCTACCTCCAGTACCAGAGGCAGGGAGCCTGTGTACTCAAGTTGCTGGGGAACATGGGCGGGAGGATGTTGTTGCACTTGTCTCCTGCTTGTGGGTTCCTGGTCGACAGCTGGTTGGCCTCTCTGTGAGCAGAATGCTGGACTAGATGGACCCTTGGTTGGATCCAGCAGGGCTCTTCTGATGTTCTTATCTTATAATATCCCAGAAGTCATTGGTTAGTTGGCCATTTCCCCGAAGAACTGTACCAAGCCATGACTTTGTTTCTGCCGAGGTTGATGCTGCTCTGCGACCGAGAGCTTTTCACACAACCGCTTAACCTGAGTGTACATTAGCTTCATGTTCGCAGGACCCGGGTGTCAGAGAAGCTGGGAGGGGAAGTCATGTTGACTTGCTCTGAGGGGAGTTGAGGAGAATAGAGCAACCCTCCCCAACCCGGGCTCCTCCAGATGGGTTGGACTGCAACTCCCATTCTTCCCAGCTGTGCTGGCTGGGGATGATGGGCATTGTAGTCTGACGCATCTGGAGGGCGCCAGGTTGGCTGAACGCTGGAGCAGAGAGTCCGATCCTTGTCAAAGGCTGAAAAGACCCTTCTGAACATCAACTTTGAAATAAAATGACACAGGTTAACAAACACTTAGGAACATCAGAAGCGACTTTATACTGACATAGACCATGGGTCCATCTAGACCAGTATTGTCTCCAGGTTTCTAAGAAGGGGGGGGGGTGTCTCAGGTTTGAACCCTGGAGATGCTGTGGTTTGAACCTGGGACCTTCTGCATGAAAAGCGGGAGCTCTACTGCTATGGTATTTCCCTAAAGTAAGATTTTAGTCCTCATGGTTCTGAAAGAAGGGCCGATTTAAATAGAAACATGGGAATTTGCCTTATGCTGAGTCAGTCCCTTGTTCCATCCAGCCCAGTGTGGTCAACACGGACTGGCAGCAGCAGCTCTCCAGGGTTTCAGGCAGGATTCTTTGCTAGCCCCACCTGGAGATGCCGGGGATTGAACCTGGGACCTTCTGCATGCCAAGCAGGGGCTCTGTCCCCTGAGCTTCAAGCCTTCCATGCCTTCACCCTAGGGTGGAGGGAGGGGATGAGACCGCCATCCTAATAGTGTGGACAAAAGGATAGCTAATAGTGGCAAATCCTCCTGATCCTTGAGGGTCTTACTTCTGAGTAAGCATGCAGCAGATCGGACAGTTTGTGTGCATTTGGAGGTATAATTTGTTGGTCTTGAAAAGAAGAAAGTCCTACAACTACCAGCATGCCCCAGCCAGCAGAGCTGGCTGGGGCATGCTGGGAGTTGTAGGACTTTCTTCTGTCTAAACATGCATAGGATTGTCCCTTCAGAGACATAAACCCAGTCCTATGCAAGCCTACTCTGAAGTAAGTGGCCCTGCATTCTATGGGTAATGTCTTTACTATACAGGGAGAGACAACCATTTTGGGCCCATGGGCATATTTGGCCATTTGAGAAACTGTCTTGGGTACCAGCACGAAATGGCTGCCACGGGAGGCGTGGCTAGTCACAAAGGACCCCAACGGCCAAGGTGGGGTCTGAGCCCCAACATACTCCTTTGAACCGCCAGTTTTCAACACCAGCAGAAACCTCTTTGACAGAAGGCAAATTCTTTTTCTCTCCCCCTCTGCAAGCCAACTTATTCCCAGCAGAGTTTTCATCTCTGCTGGGAGCAGGTCTTTCATAAAACGATGGGCTCTTCATTACCCCTTCAAGACCCAGCCAACCCCCCAGAATGCTTTGCAAGGCAACAGTGAACAAATCCATTTTCCACCACCAACTGTGAGGGTTGCAGCCAAGCTCAGAGGGAACAGGGAAGTCTGCGGTGGGTGGCAGGTAACATCAGCGACCCTGCTAATAAAAAAGTCCAGGTGCCAAGTCCCTGCAAGCCCTGGTACCACTACCCTAGGGGTGAGTAGAATTCACACTTGCAGGATCGACTCTGTGTTTGTTTGTTTGTTTAATTTACAATATTTGCATACCACTCCATACCTAGAACAGATTTCGGAGTGGTGAACACAAGAGAGAAAACAGTAAAAGGATAATGAGATGAAAACGCCTGATTAAAATCATGCAGTTTTTTAAAAACCAGAACCCCCAGATCCACCGACCGGAGACCTGGTGCTTAGAAATAAATCCTAGCGTGGGAATTCATTTGGAGTCCCACAACCGAATGGAATTCCCAGGTTTCTGACCCAAAATCCACTCCTGTTTCCCTTGAGCATTGTTATTTTTTCATTTCAGCAGGGAAGGAGTCAGTTTGCTGCGACTGAATTGGGAGCCAGAAATCTTTGCCAAGGTACTGCAGGTCACCCAGAGATTGACCAGTAGAACCAGAACCAGAACCATACACCACTGCTCACCACACATAGATGCATTCTCTCCCACACGCATATGCACTCCATGTATCTCTTGTGCATGCATGCGTGCATGCATGCTCACTGCAAGCACCCCCTCTTTTTCAAGGTCCCTCCAGATGCCCCCCCCAATCCTCTTTCTCTCTCTCTCTCTTCCTCACACATATCCATCCCCTCCACACCATACAACCACCCATCAGGGCCAGCCCTTCCAGAAGGCAGAGTGAGGCAGTCACCTCAGGTGGAAGCTTTTGGGTGTCATAAACGGGCAGCAAATTATTCACTATTTACTTTGTTATTATTGTATTTCTACTGCTAGAGATGGAAAGAGATGCTTATGGAATTTTCATGTACCAAAATTAGCTAGATTTGGGTACAAGGTACCCCAAAGGGGTGCCATTTACTGCTCTGCCTCAGGAAGCAAAATGCTTTGGGCTGGCTGTGGCAGCCAACCCTCCGTAACTCTGCCATGGTTCTGTCAACCAGCTTTCCTAGCCCCCACTGGCTTACAGCTGCCCTTCCTAACTGCCCTCCCACGCCCCACCAAGCTTCCCAGACAGAAGGGTCAGGAGTCCCTTTTTCTCCCCCCCCCACTTCTGTTTCCTGGTGGCTGGGTGCATGGCAGAGGAAAACATCAGCCTGCAGCCGCCCACCATCTTTGTTTCCCAAACATGTGGCCCAGAGGCATTAGTGGGAAGCAAAGGCGGAAGTGGCTACAGGCCCTCACTTGGCTTGGAAGTGATCGCAGAGGCCAGTAAGGGCATTTGTTAGTTAAAAAAAGCAAAAACAGCAGGAGGAGTGAGGCACCTCAGTGAGTGATTTGTTAGTTAAAAAAAAAAAAAAGCAAAAACGGTGGGAGGAGTAAGGCGTCTTAGTGAGTGATTTGTTAGTTTAAAAAAGGAAGTGTCCAGAGGTACACTGCTGCCTGTGGGAACCACATCGGTGTCTAGGATTGTAGTTTTAGATGAGAGGTGCAGAAACTCAACTCCATGGGCTAAATCTGGCTGGGGTTCCCCAAATGGCCACGCCCCCTTCACCGCCCTGCCCCCCATTGTTTGGCAGTTTCCCTCCTTTTGTGTGGTTTCCCCTTAGACTAAGAACTGAGTTCAAATCCTGAGGCAGCTATGGATTCACTGTGTGTGCTCCTGGAAAAGTCACTCTCATCCTCAGTTTCCCTTCTGTGAAATGGGAACATAATGCAGAACAACACTTTTGCTTTAAATTCACATGGGAGGCAACACGTCACTGTTAACTCAAAAAGGCTTACTTTCAGAGGGTGGAAGAGGAACACTTAACCACCCTCCAAGGGGCCTGCTACCTGTATTTGTGCGTGCGGCTTTTCTGGGCAAGTGTCTGGATTGGAAGGAGAGAAGCCCAAAGCAGTGACTCACGCAGAAGTGTGACAGGGGCCCTCTTCTTGGGGTGGGGCTGATAATTCTGCTGTGCCTCTGTGCCAGGAATAATGGAACGATCCAGTCACACCTGATGTGGGGATGCGACAGAATCACTCTTCTCCAGGGGAGGTTGACCGGAGTGAGGCAGGGACTCATGCACAGGAGCAGCAAAGAGTCACCTCTGAAAGCAGAGGTTTATTGGAAGGAGGCAGGAACTCGTGCAGGGAAGCAGCAGGCACTTCTGGGGAATGCTGGGAGTTGGAGAACTTTTTTCTGTCCAAACATGCAGAGCTTTGTGCCGCTAAATTAATTGATTTCCCTGGCACGCTGTTTGGAAGCTAGGAGGTACACAGATATAAAAAGTGGCTTGTTGTGTTGCATCAATGCTTCATAAACAAACCTTGCCTTGACCCCTGCCTCCTTTCCTTCCTCCCCCCAACAGATTTTCTATCTTCCTTGATAGATTTTTTTTTCCCCACCCTCCTTCAACATTTCCCGAGGATCTCCGCCAAGGCCTGCTTTCAATTCCACCCCCTCCACCTCAGGCAGGTCAACTGCACCCCATCCGCCAGCACAGAAATCTTGGCTAGCCAAAGAACCCGGGTACCACACCAGCCTGGTTGCCATGGTGACCCTTGGTCCCTTTTGATTGGGTGATGAGGGCATCCTCAGCATCGTGTGCGTGCGTGCGTGTAGGGAGGGGGCCTGGATTGATTTCTCTGGTGCCCAGCAATCACTTTGACCTTGCTTTGAAATTGCCACATTGGGATATATTACGTACAAGCAGGATGTGGCGGGGGAGACGTACAAGCAGGATGTGGCGGGGGAGACGTTCTGCTTGGAAGCCCCCCCTCCCTGTGGGACCACTTTGTTTGTCAGGGTTGGGTTTCCTTCTTTCCCCTTTCTCTGTTTTATCTCTTTGATGCCCTGGATCCAGAGTGAAATTTCAATTAGGAGAAGCTGGTAACAACAGCCTGTTTGTTTAACACCCCTGGGGGGTTATGGGGTGTGGAGGAGAAAGGAAGAACCCCAGAGACTCTTGGCAGCTCCATTGATCAGGAAAGGGCAGACTTTCCTTTCCTTCCTTCCTTCCTTCTGTCTTTCATTTTAATGCTTTTCCTTCTCTTTCACTTTAAGGGGCCTTTTTTTTCATTTTAAGGGCCTTTCTTCTCTCTCTCATTTTAAAGGTCTTCCTTTTCTTACTCTTTCATTTCCAGGTCCTCCTTTCAAGCACAATTGTCTTTATTCATTCACGAAAGAACAACAACAAGAAAGATATTTATATCCTGCCTTTCTTTAAAAAGCCAGGACAGCTTCCAGCAATTCAAACAGTCCATTCAAAAAGATAAGAATGCAGAATAAAAACGAGAAAACAATGTGCTAATGTAACCCACTGGTATATTTTTCCAGTGGGGTTACATTAATCCAGACCTGATCCAAATCTAAACTAGACCAGGTTTAATTCGTACAGGAGATGTTTAATTTCTTTCTTTCTTTCTTTCTTTCTTTCTTTCTTTCTTTCTTTCATTCAAATAAAAGACACTTACTTTGTTCTTTCATGGTAATACTCTTTCTGTCTTTTTCTTTCTTTCCTTCATTTTAATTCTTCTGTATTTTTAATCCTCTTACTTTTTTTATTTCCTTGGAATGCTTTCCTTCCTTTCTTTTTAAGTCTCTTATTTTGTTATTTCATTTGAATGCTTTTCTTATTTCTTGCCCCCATTCTTTTTAATTCTCTTATTTTCATTCTTTTTAATACTCTTTCTTTTTCTTTCTTTCTGTCATTGTAATTCTTCTTTTACTTCTTATTTTTTATTTTCTTGAAATGCCTTCCTTCCTGCCTTCCTGCCTTCCTTCCTTCCTCTCTTACTTTGTAATCTCATTTGAATGCTTTTCTTCCTTCATCTCAGCTCTTTTTAATTCTCTTTTCTTTCATGTTAATGCTCTCTTTTGCTGTCCTTCCCCCACCTTCTTCCTTATGCTCATGTGCTTGCGTGCACACCCACACATCAAACTCGCTCTCTCTTTCTCCTGAAGCAGGTTAGCCAGCAGAGAATCCCATGGACAGATGGCTGTTCTTCCAGGCTGGTAGTCTCTGCAGAAAATCTGGGGTGATAGCTAAGACCTGCGAGCTGTAGTTTAATATGAACACTCACTCTGGTCCCCAGCCATGCATTTCATTCAGATTTCTAAACTTGGCACAGAAAAGACAGACACAAATACCCCCCACCATTTGTGGAGCGAGGAAGAACACTGAGATGTGGCATTTGATCTGAGTGAATCTCAGACTTTTTCTGAGCACTTTTTCTGGGCACTTTTTCAGATTGAATTTGATGCTTTAAAAAAAAAAAGACTAATAAACAACACCCCCACAGGATCACCTTTGCTTTTTTTTTTTACTGGTAGCCTAAGATCTACCACCCAGAGCCCAGGTGCAAAAGAGTGGCTCAGACGGGTGGACACCTGCGAAGAATTAAGGAAACAAGGGTGCCTCTGAGCATATGCTCAGCCCAGGAATTTGGGATCAGTAGCAGAGCCAAGTTCATCTGCCCTTTTGCCCAACAGTGTTTCTTTTTCAGCAGCTTCATTTGGGGTGGGGGAAGCTTTGTTGCGGGGCTGGCCCGAGATATTTCGGTGCCTGAGGTAGAGCAAGAAATAGCTCCCCACTCCTGTCGAGGTGTGGTCAAGTTATTCTGACACCTGAGACAGAAAGTCCCACAAGTGCCTCTATCCCTCCTTATTTGTTTGTTTTGTATCCCACCTTCCCACCCAAAAAGATAGAAAAAAGAATGGTGTTCATGACAGCTAACAATAAAAACCAGAACCATGAGGACTAGAATCTTGTTTTAATTTTAATACCCCACTCATTACCTCTCCCCAATTTGAGAAGATCCCATTGATAAGCACTCTTTGAGTCTGATTCTGTAGAAGTGTGACCACAGTGCTTTCCAACTTGCATCAGATACTGAAGATATCAAATCTGCCTCCTAAACAGAATTTAAACCACACACATCCCAATCAACTTCCAAAGCTGACTTACCCCGAGTCTGTCAAGCACTGAGCTTTTCTCTACTGAGTGCTGAGAAAGGGAGCCTTTTTTTCCCTACTTGGCAGGGGAAAAGTTGCAAGATCTGGCTCTGATAGGAGATCAGGGGGACAAGACCTGGTGAAGGAGCTGACAGTATGGATGGGAAATCCCCACAGGCTGAATTTGGTCCACAGGGGCAGAGGTTCCCATGATCTATCCTGTTCTTTGGACCTACCCCTCCCATCATCCCTGGCCATTGACTGGGGCTGATGGGAGTTGTAGACCCGAGCATCTGGAGGGACCCAGCTTGGGGAAATCTGGCATGCCATGGCTGGCAAGAACTCTTCGAGTGTTCCCTTGGAACCTCAGAGCGCTGTGTGCGCTATGCAGGAGCGGATCGCTCATGCCTGGATCTCCCAATAGCATTGGATCCTTGAAGAAGGCCAGGTGACGATCTGATGAACAGCTCGCTGTCTGGAGCTTTGCCTACACGGCACAGAGGTGCAAAGGGATGACAAGTCAGCTGTGATGAACCAAGCCCATCTCCCAGAAGCCTGGGGGGACATTAATTGATAATGAACTGAGAACCTTAAAATAAACCAGGCTTCTAATACTTATCTCATTTTTCTTCCTCCTCCTCCTCAAACTGGGTTAGAAGGTGGAGCGAATAATAGTAATGAAATGATCAGAAACCCATGCCTGGATCTTGAGGGGGTTAGGGACTTAGCTTGGCCTTCCCTCAACCCTCCAGTGGTTGAAGTACAACTCCCATTGGCCATGCTGGCTGTGAATAATGGGAGTGGTAGTCCAAACCATCTGGGAGGGCACCATGTTAGTGAGTGCTGCACCAGATGATAGATACAGGGTGGGGTGGGGGAAGGTGACCTGTTTATGAGGAGACTTGCCAACCAGAGAGAGAAAGTCAGAGCAAGAGAGAGAGAGTATGGAAGAAAGGCAAAAGGGGAAGAAAGAAAGACAGACAGACAGACAGACGGGGGGAGAGAAAGAGTCAGAGAGAGAGAAACAAGAGAGAGGGAGAGAAAGTATGTAAGAAAGACAGAAAGGGGGGAAAGAAAGAAAGAGAGAGAGAGAGAATGTAAGAAAGAGAGAAAGAAAGAAAGTCAGAGAGAGAAAGTATGTAAGAAAGAGAGAGAAATGAGAGAGAGAGAGAGAATGTAAGAAAGACAGAAAGGGAAGAAAGAGAGAAAGTCAGAGAGAGAAACATAGAAGAGAGAGAAAGTATGTAAGAGACGGAAGGAAGGAAGGAAGGAAGGAAGGAAGGAAGGAAGGAAGGAAGGAAGGAAGAGTCAGACAGAGAAACAGAGAGAGAGAATGTAAGAAAGACAGAAGGGGAGAAAGAAAGAGAGAGAGTCAGAGAGAGAGAAAAACAGAAAAGAAAGAGAAAGTATGTAAGAAAGACAGAAGAGGAGAAAGAGAGAGAAAGTCAGACACACAGAGAGAATAGAAAGACAGAAGGGGAGAGAGGGGGAGAGAATAGAAAGACAGAAGGGGAGAAAGTCAGAGAGAGACAGGGAGAGAGAGAATGTAAGAAAGAGGGGGAAAAAAGACAGAACCTGGTGGTGCATGAATGTTCCAAGTGATTGATTCCTCTGTGTACAGGAGAAGCAACCCCTTACTGCAGGGGTGTTGACTCTGGGCCCCTTTCCCCTGACTGTCAATCGTTTGGTAGTTTCCCATGTTTGGTACATTTTCCCTCCAGTCTAAGAGGCTGACCTCTCCTAAGGCTTTGTTACTGGCAGCAAGAGCTTTTATACTTTTGGTTTTACAGTTTAAACTTTAAACTTTGGGTATTTGGGCCACGTCCCTTCAGCCTTTGGCCCACTGCTGGAATGCAGTCCCTGCGAACTTCCCTGAAATGGAGCCCTCAGGCTGAAAGAGGCTTGGCATCCTTGCCCTAAAGACCTGTTGCAGCAGGGAGCTTCACAGGCAGGGTGGGGGGTGGGGCCATTGCCATTACGCCCTCCTTGCTGGCTTTGTGTTGGCATCTGATTGGCCACAGTAGAGGATGAAATGCTGGGGCTGGATGGAGCCAGCAGGGCTCTTCTTATAAATGGAACATCCATGCTCCAAGAGTGTCTGTCTGTCCGTCCGTCCTTCTTTCCTTCCTGCCCTCTCTCTCTCTCTGTCCATCTTTCTTTCTTTCTTTCTTTCTTTCTTTCTTTCTTTCTTTCTTTCTTTCTTTCTCTGTCCGTCCGCCCGCCCGCCCGCCCGCCCGCCCGCCTGCCTTTCCTCCCGTTCTTTCCTTCCTGACATTTATAACAGTCTCTCCTTCTACAAGCCCAAGGCAACTAACTTAAAATGATAACATAATTTAAAAAGGAACAAAAGCGATCAATACAACAAAACGGTAATAAAACACTAAAATACCAGAGAGAGATTTTAAAAGCAAAAATACATCAACCATCAAAAGTACTTTAACTGCAGCCATTAAAACTGCTTCAAAGGGATGCAACCAGATACAGCGCAAAAGCCTACCTTAAAGGGAAGGGTTGTTTTTCTTCTTTACCATCTTATGGAGAGCCATTAGAGAGGGGGGTGATGAAATGTTCCTCCCTTGGCTGGTGGTGGGGAATTCCAGAGACTGGACACTGCCACAGATAGGTCCCTCCCCTTGGTCCAAACTAAGTGTGAACGCTGAGAACAAGGAACTTGGTGGGGCTGTTCATTGCCTTCCTGCCCCACTTGTGGGCTTCCCAGAGGCATCTGTGTACTGCAGGAAATGGGATGCCCTGCTAAGATGGACCTTTGGTCGCATCCAGCAGGGCTCTTCTTATTTCTAGCTGTTCTGCACATCGACAAAATATTGTACCCCCTCAAGGGGTTGGGGAGGAAGTGCATACTCTGGGGCCCCATTCAGGTGGGGGCGAAAACTGCCCCCCACCACAAGGCCCTTTTGCTGCTTCTCCAACAGACTTGGTGACCAGAACCATACTTAGCATTTAAATGGGGGCTGTTGCACATCGAATTCGCTCCTGTCTGCCTAGCTTTCGTCGGGTTTCTGTTTGAAGGACAGATTTTTGGGGACAGACATTGCGGAGGTCAGGGGCTGGGGGGAAGGTTTGCTCAAACCAGCCCTCCCCTGCAGGAGGAGTCACCAACACATGTTTCCCAGTTCTGGGGGCAGGGCCTGGATGGAGCAGTCAAATTTTTCCTCCCCCAAGAGTTGGTCAGTGATGGCAGGAAACATTGCTTTCACTCCCACTGGCTTTGTGACTACACTACATCATCCCAAAGCCAATGGGAGAGAGGGTCATTTTCCATTCCTTCCCTCACTCCCTGAACTTTGGGGGAAACAAAAGACCTGTCACCAGGACTCCTGGGAACGCTGTCACCACCGATTTCACACACTTTCATGGCCCCCCGAACATCAAAATGACCCCCTCCCCAATTCCAAGCTTGACAATGGGATGGTGAAATAATGGGGTTTGGGGACGTTTCAGCTCAACCCTATAAACTCTGCTCCCTCTGCCTTCCCCTGTGACTGTCTAGCCCTTACTGTGCGATTTAGAATGTATGTTCCTAGGGAGCGGGGAACTCCACAATGTAGAAGAAAACATAATAAGAGGTGCTGAGAACATGCAGTTGTGTATTCGTTTTGTTTGGGAGTGAGTGGTTGTCACCGGCACCCCCCTGCTGCCCCCTGGCCAAAATGCCTTGCAGAAAAGGCAGGCGTTTGACAATGTTGTTGGGGTGGGCTATTTCTGGCTGTTCAGGTGTTTCAGCCTACAGCTCCCATCACCCCCCACCATTCGTTGTGTTGGCTAGGGCTGCTGGGAGTTTGTTTGTTTGTTTATAGCATTATCCCACCCTTCAGCCAAAAAGGCTCCCAGAGGGGCTCGTCAAGTTAAGAGATAAGAGAATTCCTGCCCCTAATCTAAAAGACATGACACAAAAGGAAAGGGTATTGGGAGGGAGGAGGAAAAAAAGAAAAGCAAATCCAGGCACTGGATTCTTCAGCAAAATTTTAGGCCAGAACATCTGGAGGGCCACGTGTTGCCCATCCCTGGAACAGAGAGAGGAAAGACTACATAGCTGCTACTTCGTCTTCCTTTCTTTCCTGCAAATCCTTCCCTAAACCCACCTCAGGATTAGGATTCTAGATATAAGGGGGTAGTAATGGAGACTGAGTGGAGACCCATGGGGCTTTGGGAGGGGGTTCTGGGTATAAGGGGCAGTGAGGAAGAATGCGCAGAGGCATTTAAAGGAGTGGGAAAACTGTATGGTTTGGAGAAAGGGTTCCAGGGATAAGGGGCAGTGAGGCACAGTGGGCAGAGGCGTTTAAAGGAGGAGGAAAACTATGGTTTGGAGAAAGGGTTCTGGGCATAAGGGGCAGTGAAGAAGAATGTGTGGAGGCATTTAAGAGAGAAAGCTGATGATGATAAAACTGGGGGAGCAAAGGACACAGGCGAAAAAATATTGGGCAAGAAAAAAGGGGGGATTCCAGTTCTCTGCCCCCCCCCGTTCTTCTTTTCCAATGCTGTTGCTTCTGTTTGTGTTGTTTCTTTTGATTTTTGAACTCCCACTTTTGTCTGCTTCTTCCCGAGCCAGTCCCGAGGAAGGCTGCCAAAAGAAAACCCAGACGCCACGATGTACTGTTGTATCACATTTATTTTTCATGACGAAACTTGCCAGGACAGGAGAAGAAAAGAAAAAAAAAAACCATGGCAGGGAAAAGGGTGGGGGGATATGGGGAAGAGCCAAGATGGGGGCAAAAACCCTTCCTCCCCCACTGCTTTTTACCTTTATATTCCAGCTGCTTGGATGCAATTGGCTGTCTCCATGGTTACCCCTGAGCACTTTCTGGGCTTTTATTGGCTGGGACCCATTTTTATCAGCCCTGTGTTTCTCTCTCTTTCTCTCCATCTCTTTCTCCCCCCCCCCCATTTTGTTCTGATTTATTTACTGCTCGGGGACAAGACACTGGGGAGCTGTTTGCCACTGAAAGGCAAACAAACCTTCAAAGAACCAAGGAGCGATTTTGTCTCCATATTGGGGTGGGGAGCAAAAGGAAAGGCGATGTATTGATTTTGAAATTGCTTTAAAAAAAAATAAAAATTTTGCACTGATTTTTAAAAGCCGATCCCTCATTTCTCCCCTGCCGGCCCAACATGCATTTTCTGCCTGGCATTTTGGGGTGCCCAATGAAGTGTGTTTGCTGGGGGGGGCAGTAGGGTTTTTTGGGGGGGCATAGGCTGGCTTGACTCTGTGGTGCTTGGATCCTGATAAAGCCAGCTTTCTTTTCTGCATTGTGGGTTCCCAAGCAGATTTGAGTCAGCTGGGGTTAAACTCAGCTGTAACCCAGGAAAAAGGGGGCTTTGGAGAAAGGTTTTTTTATATTTTTAAATTGACTAGTTAGGTTCTAACTAGTCAATTAAAAAAAACATTTTCTCCAAAGCCTTTTGGGGGGTGCTAACTGTGAGAAGGTAAGTATAAGAGATTTATAAAATTATAGTGAGGTGGAGAGAGTGGAAAGAAAGAGCAACATTTCTCCTCCCCTCCCCTAATGCTAGAATTGAGAACAATCCAAAGGAACTGCTCTGGCATGCACACTGTGGTGGTTTTTAATATGCGGAACTCACCGCCGCATGATGCGGAGCACCAGCTTTCAGGGCAATTCTAGGCATGCCTGTTCAGGAGTAAGTCTCACAGGGTTCAATGAGAGTTACCCCCAGGTCAATGTGTCCAAGAGAACAGCCTTAGATGGCTTTAAAAGAAAAAATGGGCTAGCCGGATCCAAGGAGCATAGCTCTGTCAATGGCTCTTAGTTGTGATGGCTCAATAGAACATCCATGTTCAGAGGCAATCTATCAATAATAACAGGGTGAAGGAACCTATTGCATTTGCAACCTTCTTGCAGGCCTCCTGGGGCGCTGTTAGAAATTTAATGCTTCTCCTTTCAATAATATAATAGCACACCACTTAGCTGGATGAGGCCTCGCACTGTGGAGGCACGGAAAAGCCACAGAATGTTTAGGAGCAGCATTTTTCTTTTTAAGCATCAGCATTTCCTCCCTTCCTTCTCTCCCCTTTTCTTTTTAAAGCCAAGTTTCTAGCTCCCATGATTACGGAGATATGCTTTAACACTGGGGTCTCCAATGTGGCGCCTGGCCCCTCCTGATTTTTATTTTATTTCTTAACATTTTGTTTAGTTATTTTTTTTAAACTGGGAGGCTGGTATTCTGCAAAGCAAAGTGCTTCCCTCTGGTTTTTTTATTTTATTTATTATTAAATTTATTAATCGCCCATCTGGCTGGTCACCCAGCCACTCTGGGCGATGTACAGTGTATAATAAAACAGTTTAAAACAATAAAATTCTACAATAAAAACGTTTTCTAAAGTACCCTAACCCACCCCAAATGCCTGCCTGAACAACCACATTTTTAATGCACAGCAGAAGCTCATTAAAGAATGAGTTTCGTGTTTTCGAACTCAGACCCCGCCTCTGCCTTTATTAGAATCCTGGGCGAGTGACTTTTTGTTCAGTCTCACCAGTTTGCCGTCTGGGAAATGAGTGTTTGGTGACCAGCCATGGCGACCATGGCAGCCATTTCATGAATGGGCTGCCTACCCTGCAGCAGCCATTTTGTGAGAGTGCCCACCACACTCTCTCAAAACTGCCAGTGACCCATAAAGGGTTGAGGAGTCCCCTGTGTGTTAAATCCCTGCTGAAATGTCAGGACTCAGAGGGGAGCATGTGCATATGGCATGTGTTTGTTTGTGTGTAGTTCACTGCCTTGCACACATGCATTCCTACACACCGCGCACGCACATGGGCTAGCAGAATAAATTATCTAGAATTGGAGTGATTGTGCATTGGCTTAGTTCTATTTGGGAGAGCATTCCCAGAGGTTGAATCATAGAATAGTAGGGTTGGAAGGGTCCAGTGAGACCATCCAGTCCACCCCCTGCTCCGTGCAGGAACTCAAGTCAGAGCATCCCTGACAGGTGGCTGCCCAGCCTCATCTTGAATTCCTCCAGCATGGGAGAGCCCACCACCTCCCTAGGGAATCAGTTCCGCTGTCGTATTGCTGCGACAGTCAGGACGTTTTTCCTGATGTTCAGCCGGAATCTGGCTTCCTGTAACTTGAGCCCAATATTCTGTGTCTGGCACTCTGGGATGATCGAGAAGAGATCCTGGCCTTCCTCTCTGACAACCTTTCAAGGACTTGAAGAGCGGTATCCTATCTCCCCTCAGTCTTCTCTTCTCAAGGCCAAACATGGCCAGTTCTTTCAGTCTCTCCTCATAGGGCTTTGTTTCCAGTCCCCTGATCATCTTTGTTGCCCTCCTCTGAACCCTCTCCAGCTTGTCTGCATCCTTCTTAAAATGTGGTGCCCAGAACTGGACTCAGTACTCCAGATGAGGCCTAACCAGTGCTGAGTAGAGGGGAACTAGTACTTCCCAGGGTTTGGAAGCTATGCTTCTATTAATGCAGCCCAAAATGGCATTTCCTTTTTTGCGGCCACATCACATTGTTGGCTCATATTCAGCTTGTGATGGACAAAAATTCCAAGATCCTTCTCGCTTGTAGTGTTGTTGAGCCACGTATCCTCCATCTTGTAACTGTGCATTTGGTTTCTTTTTCCTAGGTGCAGAACTTGGCATTTATCCCTATTAAATGTCATTCTGTTGTTTTCTGCCCAACGTTCCAGTCTATCCAGATCACTTTGAATTCTGTTTCTGTCTTCCAAAATATTAGCTATCCCTCCCAATTTTGTGTCACCTGCAAATTTGATCAGCGTTCCCTGCACCTCCTCCTCCAAGTCATTAATATTGCTGTTGAAGAGCACTGGGCCCAGGACTGAGCGCTGCGGTACCCCGCTCGTTACCTCTCCCCAGTTGGAGAAGATCCCATTGAGAAGCACTCTTTGAGTCCGATCCTGTAGCCAACTGTGGATCCACCGGATCATTGTTTCCTCTAGCCCACTTTGAGCTAGTTTGCTCATCAGGATATCATGGGGCACTTTGTTGAAAGCTTTGCTGAAGTTGAGGTATATTATGTCCACAGCATTCCCACAGTCCACAAGGGAGGTGACCTGATCCAAAAATGACATCAGATTTGTCTGGCAGGACTTGTTCTTGACAAATCCCTGTTGGCTTCGAGTAATCACTGCATTGTTTTCAAGGTGCTTACAGATGGGTTGCTTTATCACCTGCTCCAGAACTTTCCCAGAGATTGATGTCAGACTGACTGGTCTGTAGTTCCCAGGTTCCTCCTTTTTGCCCTTTTTGAAGATAGGGACAACATTAGCCCTCCTCCAGTCATCGGACACTTCCCCCGTCCTCCAGGATTGCTCAAAGAGAATAGACAGCGGCTCTGAGAGTTCTTCTGCCAATTCCTTTATTACTCTGGGATGCAGTTAATCTGGCCCTGGAGATTTGAACTCATTCAGAGTAATGAGGTGTTCCTTGACCATATGCCTGTCGATCTCAAGCTGCAGTCCTGCCCCTTCAGCCTGTACTTCACCTTTGCCAGGGGGGTCATAGACCCTCTTTTCGGAGAAGACTGAGCCAAAGTAGGAATTGAGCACCTCTGCCTTTTCCTTGTCATCTGTTATCATTTTGCCATCCTCATTTAATAGCTGAACCACCATTTCTTTCCTCTGCCTTTTACTATGCACGTAGCTGAAGAAAGCTTTTTTGTTGCTTTCAGCCTCCCTCGCTAACCTCAGCTTGTTCTCAGCTTCAGCTTTCCTGACGCCATCCCTGCAATTCTGTGCTGCCTGCCTGGACTCTTCCTTTGTTACTTGGCCTTCTTTCCACTTCCTACATGTGTCCTTTTTTGTTTCCAGTTCATCTCTAAGCTTGTTGTGAAGCCACATTGGCTTCTTCCGTTGTCTTCCGCCTTTTCTTCTTGTTGGAATGGTTTGTAATTGTGCCTTGAGAATTTCCTTTTTTAAAAGCTCCCACCCATCTTGGACTCCTTTTCTCATTGGAGTCGCTTGCCCTGGGACCTTACTGATCATTGTTCTGAGTTTATTAAAATCAGCTTTCCTTAAATCCAGGGTATGTGTTTGGCTGCACTCAGCTTTTGCTTCCTTTAGAACCAAGAACTCAAGTATAACATGGTCACTTTCCCCCAGAGTTCCTGTAACCGCTACTTTATCCACTATGTGATCTTGGCCCAGGCGCTCTTTCTCAGCCTAACCAACCTCACAGGGTCATTGTAAGGGTAGCATGAGCATGGGTAACTGTCATGTTCCCCAGCCTTGACCTGTCCTCTGGCTCCGAAGAGGACTCAGAAACAGAAGAGACTAACTCCATTAATCCAGTCCCTGCTAGGCCAGGGCCTCCCAGACCAGAGGATGTGACTCTGCCTGTCAGGGTGGAAACTGAGCCCATAGAGCCCCAGAGCAGTTCTGATTCTGAGGAGGATCAGCAATCCGTGGGAGAGGAGCTCGCTCATCTCTCACAAGCACAGCAGCCGGCAGAGATTCCTCCTGCCAGCATTCCTGGGATAGATAGTGACCCTGGCAGCGAGAGAGCGTGGGAGGGGGGCTTGCTGGACGCTTGGCGCAGATGCAGGGAGCGGCGCCAGATGGAGGGCGCGGAAAGGAGGCGTAGCACTCGTTTGGCGCGCAAGCAACGGCCGCGTCCCGAGGACCCAAGGGAAAGAGGGAGGATCTCTCCCTAGCCCCTAAGTTCAGGGTCTTCAAGTGACTCTCCTTCAAATGGGGATCAACTGCCTACTCGGTGCATAGGCCACTCTGCTGTTCTTTGCCTAGTTGCTGGTGATTAGCATCTAAAAGAGTCATTAAGTTGTAAAAGGATTAAAGCCTTGAAAAGAATTCTCTTGTCTGTGTCTTGAGTTAGCTATTGGAGTAGACTGAAAGAGGCCACCAGGGCACTCCTGACACTGCCTTACTCCTGGTGCAGAAGACACTCCCCCATTTCAGCCTTCACCTCCCTCACCCTTCAGGAGCCAGCAGCTACAAGTCATGCAGTAGCCCTTTAAGAAACAAGCTACCTCTCTGAGGGGGTGGAGCTAACTGCAGGTCTTGAGCTGCAACCCTTTATAAGGCTTCAAAAAGCCTCTGACTGGCCCTGGGACAATAGCTCCCCTTTCCTGAATCTCTGCTAATTGGGAGCTAGCCAAGGTCCTGGAAGACCCTGCTTGGTCTAGCTTGCCTGCCTATTCAGCACTCTTAAACCAGACTGGTCTTGCCTCACCTGGACTGGCCTTGCCATGCCTTGCACCTTGCTGGTTTTAGCCCCTCTGGGTGCCTTAACCCAAGCTGGACAGGACAGTAACCAAAAATGCTGCCCTCAGATCCTTGGAGGATGTGCACAGTTTTTAAAAAGGGATGGAGAATATCCAGCTTGTGGACCAAATTTGGCTGTATCCAGCCCTCTGGTGTTCCTCAGATGGTCACACACACCTTACTCTCTACTGCCCATCATTTGAGGTTTCCCAGCTTTTGCACAAGTCTATTTTTTTGTATTCTAAAAGGTTGCTGTGCCTCTCCTGAGGCTTAGTTACTGGCAGTCAGAGCTTTGAACTAAAAGGTGCTGGTAGATTTGGTCATTGCCTTTGGCTCCACCCTGTTTTGTCTTTGGCTCTGCCCACCACTGGAATGCAGCCCCTGAAAGCTTGTCCAAAGTGGAATTCGGTGCTTGTGTTGAAAGAGGTTCGGCATCCCTGTTTTAAAAGTTTCAAATGAAATCTGTGGAAGGCTACTAGGCCCTGCCTGCAAGGCACCTACAGTCTAAAATTGTAAGGAGCTTACAAGGGCTGTCTGGGCTGCTAGAAAGGCTCTCTGTGTCCTGCCAACATCTCAGTTGAGTTTGGCTAGGAGACAGCCTTCTCTGCTGTTCGTGGAATTCCATTAGTGGCTCACAAAGAATGGGTGTTTTTCAGCATGCTTTTGTCCTGCTAAATTATGGATGTTTTGAAACTTCCAGGATTTTTTGTCATTGGTTGTGAATTGATCGCTCTATTTTTTTTTAAAGGCTTAATGGGTTGTCTTTCTTTTAATACTGACCTGGTTCACATGTCACAACGGGCAATTTCTGGGTTGTTTAACCCAGCTCTTGCGGGGATGAGCACTGGACGTTTACACTTTTAATTAACAGCCCAGGAACACCTGGGCTGTTTTGTGACATGTGAACCTGGAAACTCTGGATTCTTTATGGGTTAAGCAACACAGAGTGAACCCAACAATAAACCATGGGTTAACTCTGGGTTGTTTAACCCATAAGCAACCCAGAGTTTCCTGGTTCACATGTCACAAAGCAACCACTAATAAAATGCAAATGGCTCACACGCACCCATCAACTCAGGCAAGCCTGGGTTAAACAACCCAGGAACTGCTGCCGTTAAATGCAAACCCTGTCACTCTGTTGTTTGCATTATTATCATTCTTGTCATAAAGGCTCTTTGAGTGCTTTAACAGAACGACGAGTTATACATATTTTATGTAATAAATGTCTACAAAATGCTGCACAAGATCTATTTTATCCATAAACAACACCGTCAAAATGTATTTTGCTCACAGACGATTCAAACCCGAGAATGCCTCTAAGCATGCATAGAGTACCTTTCCTTCTAAGTATGTGCAATCACCTGGCTGTTGTGAGAAGAGCTTCCAGGTCAGCGGGGGAAACAAAAGAATTGTTTTCTGGCCCGCCTATATATTTTTTGCTATTATTTTTTAATTACACATGAAGAAAGCTATTGTAGAGCGCATGCTTTGCAGGCAGAAAGTTCAGTCCCCACATCTCCAGCTAGAACTGGGGAAAAGCTCCTGTCTGAGAAACCCTGAAGAGTCAGTGCAGGCAAGATGGAGCTGAATGGGATTGAAAATCCTGCTCAATATATTTTAATTGATTTATTCATTATAATACTTCTATACTGCTTAGGGAGCAATCCTATGTGTGTTTAGACAGAAAAAAGTCATAGGACTTTTCCCCCATCTAAACACGCATAGGATTGCACCCTTATTTATTTCAAATCCTTAATCCCCAACTTTCCTCTAAAAGGAGTGCAAAGGAGTTGTAGGACTTTTTTCTGCTGGCTGGGGCATGCTGGAAATAGTAGGACTGTTTTCTGTCTAAATGTGCATAGGTTCGTGCCCCTTAATATATTAAAATCCCTAAGCGGATGTAAGGCAACTTCCTTTGTTCCTATTGAAAAAAACGTATTTTATTCAGAACCATGAGGACTGGAAGCTTGCTTTCTTTTAATGGAAAGGGCCATAGCTCAGTGACAGAGCACTTGCTTTGCCCACAGAGGCTCCCAGGTTCAATCTGGAAAGAAGCTGTTTTGAGAACATGGAAAGCCACTGCAGACAATATAGAATACCGATAGTCTGATTCTGCCAAAGGCAGAATGGACCATTGGCCCATTCTTTGAGGCTGCGGAAATCCCCAAGTGGCAGAATATGCCCCCCCCCCGCAAACACCACCAGACCAGCCACCCAATGTGGCATGAAAGCGATGGAATGAGCCAAACTGTGATGGAATGCATGGTAAACAAAGCCTGCCCCATCGCTTGCAATAAAATTACAGGTAGCAAAGGGAGGGGCATCTTGGGGAGGGGTCTCAGCAGAGCTATGCAGTTCAATACACCAACCGCATGACTTGTCATTCGCAAGCCAGGAGCCCGAGAAGGAGAAAGCGACTTGCATTGGAATGTGGTGTTTTCCCTACACCATGCGCATTCATGCACTGCGTTGAACATGAGAATGCTCAAAAATGGAGCTAAAGAAAAGGTACATGCCACACACCTGAAGAGAGCCCTGAAAAGGGGAATGGGTGGGATGAGGAGCAAGAAAATCGAAGTGAGGTAGAATCTCAATCCCAGAAGGTCATAGGTTGTGTGGGGCATCTGACCCCTTGCACACATCTGCTGATCTCTTCTTTGATCTTATATATGTGACATTTTCTGGTTGTCCTCGTGCGTGCGCCTCTGCGCTGTGCCGTCTTTCCCATCGTCTCTGGACTGTTGTTTGCGTGGTTGGGGCCAAAGGAGAAACCAGGTGGGAGAGGGAGCTGGTGGATGGGAGAATGGACGCAGGGGTGGAGGGGCGGAGGAGAAAAACGGGGAGGCCGTGAGGACAGGGAAGGAGGTCTCTGTGTGGTTCCTTCATAAAGAGAGAGCGAGAAACAGTGGAGGAACAGAAGCTGTGGGGAGAGGAGGACAAAGAAGAGCCAGAGAAAGAGGAACAAAGAATGAGGGTAAGGATGGAGAATATGTTTGTGGGGGGACCAGAGGAGGGGCGATCAGCACCCCCTTCCCAAGACAAGAAGCCCCCCTCAATTCCTGTGCTTACTTCAAGGAAAGGCTGTTTTGGCACACTCGGCGTGCTTTTCTTTATTTTTGCCTGTCCACGCCAGAGCAGAAATATTTCCATAAATTAATAACTGTGCAAGTCGTTTCTGTCTTTGCGACCTGTCTGGAATGATTATTGGGGGGGGGGGGGGGTCAAGGAATTCCTGGCACGAGGTGGCTGCCTCTGAGCATGTTCTGGGTGCCGAGCACGCAATCCTGTGGCTGTAGGGGACGACAGTGTGCGCAGATCCAAATCAAAGTATTTAAATGTTGTCGTTTCAAGGATGGATTAACAGTTTGCCTGTTCTGTCAGGCATGTGTGTTTTCACTGACGGAGACTGGAAAGTTGACCCCCAACAATAACAAATCAGACACCATGTCTGAATGCTTTCAAGGTGGGACCAATAGAACCTATGAATGCAAAACCGATATGATTGGCACGTCACCAGATACTGGGGAAGCTTGGGTGCATCCAACCTGTCTGAAAGCCCACTGCTAATCCTAGAGCTGCTAAGGTTTGTTTGTGATGGCTCAGAGATCATGGCGAAAGCACTCTGTATATGTTGAGAGGAGGGTTACTCCTCCACTGGGTTATGGCTCTGTGCATTTTAGGAGATGGGCCCAGCCAGCCGTAGAAAGTGTGTTTTAAGGGCGAGCCTCGGTTCAGCCCTGGGTTACTCAAGTGCATGCAGAAAGTTGGTGCTCATTTTATATCAAGGATGGTGTGATAGAAAAAAAATAGTTCTAAAAAGAAGGTTTAGAAAATGGGTGTCAAATGGGTTCCCTGAGAGCTTCTCCAAAATGGAATTTGGCTCTCAGGATAAAAAAGGCTCAACACCCCTGGCTTAGAGAGAATTTGGTCCTGCAATGTCTATTAGCTACAAGAATGTAATGGGATCCCATAAGAATGGAAAATAAGAACCCTGCAGGACCAGACGAAACGTCTGTCCAGTCCCACTGGGCGCCTGTGGGAAGCCCACGAGTAGTCAGGGGGGGAGGAATGGGGCAATTTGCCCGGGCCCCCACAAAATGAAGCCCCCCCAGCCTGTGTGGACCATGACCCCCTGCTTTGATACATTGCTGCTGGGAAAGCTTGGAGGACCAGCTTTGGCCCGCAGGGTATGAGGTTCAACACCCCCCATTGTAGAGGGCATTGAGGGGATTACCACCAACATCACAGCTGCCCTACCTTTTCTCCCAGAGAGGGAGAAAAATGCCTCTCTGTCCCGCTTCTTCATTCCATGCATAATTTTATAAACCTCAAGTGCTGGACTAAAGTTGGGGAATCTTGGGTTCAAATCCTCATTTAGCTCTCTGGATGACTTTGGCCTAGTCATTCTCTCTCTCAACCAAATCTCTCTCTCTCTCTCTCTCTCTCTCTCTCTGTCTGTCTCTCAACCGAATCTGTTTATTCATTACATTCTCTCTCTCTCTCAACCAAATCTATTTATTTATTCATTACATTTCTATACTGCCCAATAGCCAGAGCTACCTTGCAGGGCTGTTGTGAGGATACAAGGTGAGGTGTGGGGCACCTGGAGCTCCTCGGAAGAGGACGGGTAGGATGAAAATGTAATTAAAAATGAGTACATGAGCACCTCTGAACATGCACAGGGTATGTTTTCTCTGCCACTGAGTTGACTGGTATCTGTCCCTACTGTATTGCCCTGGCCGTGGGTGTCAACCTCTTGATTTAGAGGTGCCAAGATCGTGATAAATCAGACCCAGGTTTACTTACAAGGAGTACTATTGGGTAACTTACAGCACACAGGCGTCCCCAATGCCCAATCAGACAGCTGCTCTGAACCCAGAGCCATGGGGTACAATGGGGTTTATACCATACATGTTAGCAATAAGGCAGCACAACAGCAGCAAGCACCCCTAGCGTCCATTCCCAGCATGGACTAACAGCACTAGGTTCTCAGCATAGCCACCTGCGGCTCAGCATCAACACATAGCTTCACTTCTCAGGCGCTGCTTGATAAGGCCTTCTAGCATTCATTAGTATGGAATGCGCTGGGGCTGTTATCAGCCCTTTGATTCATCTGCACATGCCCAGAGGCTTACTAGCAAGGGAATTGCACCAATAATGAACTTAAGCAAACATTATGGATCTCTAGGTTCCCTCTAACACTACAGGTGGCTTGGTTACGCTCCTGGGGCCAATACACCTACCTACATGTAGTTCAGAGAGTATGGACTTGAATCATCTGTGAACCGCCCAAACTGCTTTGGCTATGGGGCAGTGTATAAATGTAATAAATAATAATAACAACAACAATAAATATCCCCTTGCCCCTTAAAAAAATCTATTAATGTATAGTGTGCCTTTTTAATTCTCTGATTAATACACACACACCCCACAAAGGTGTTTTTTTTTTTTTTCCGGAGGGACCAGCTCACTGGAAATTCTGGGCTCCCCCTACTGTCTGCCACCAAATAAGCATATATAAGTCACTAGTCCTCAATAGATTGCTACTGGCTTATTTGTTCCTGCCAATGAGACTAGTGGCTATTTTTATAAGCCTTCCTCTCTCTTTCTGCCTCTCTCGAGTTGATGGAGGAACTGAAGATGTCTGGATCCATCGCGTGCTACGACCAACTGGTGAGGCAGGTGGAGGTGTTGAAGAAAGAGAACACCCATCTCCAGCGGGAGCTGGAGGACAACTTGAACCATCTCTCCAAGCTAGAAAATGAGACCTCAGATATGAAGGTGAGTCGCTTTCTCTGTTGCTCTTTGTGGACTAGTGGCATGTGCGATTTTTGGGTGGGCGAAATGCTGTTCATCCAGGTTAGTCGTTCTTTGTGGTCCTGATCCCGATCTGAGTCTCTAGAGAAGCCTCCCTCAACCCGTTTTTGAAGCTAGATGTGTTTGAGTATGACTCCTAAGTATTTCTTAAAATCTCTCTCCTCAGCCAAAAAAGCCCCCCAGAGTAGCTTAGAATCAGTCAGCAACAAAGGCAGTCCCTGCCTGCAAGCTGACAATTGAAAAAAAGACACGACACACACGGAAAAATGTATGGGGAGGGAAGAGGAAAAATTAAGCAGGCAGCTGGGAGGGGAGAGGGGTTCTGCTTCCCCTCTCACCTTCCAGGGGTGAGGGCAGTCTCACTGGAATAGGGCCCTGATGGTCCATTTCCCTGCTATTGTCTCCCTCACTCTTTCTTTCCCACAGGGCAGTTGATGTCACCTCGCCCTGGGTGTGGTGGTGATGGGGAGCAGTCCAACTGGAACATGGGGATGGGGATGATGGGAATTGAAGTTCAGCACACCTGGAGGGCACCTGGCTGGGGGAGGCTGCTCTCGAATTGAAAACTCAGAGTTGGTAGTAGATGCTTCTTGTCTCTAGCACACATGTGCATGAGAATTCCCATGCGCATGAATGCTAAGGCCTATAGATCCCAGATACATGCTGTATTTCTGTATTTTTGCCTTGGCTTGGTTTTCTTTCTTTGCTATTTGTCTGGCGTTAGGCGGCATTCATCCGCGTGGCTCCTCAATTTTCATTCTTACAGCCGCGACGGTGGCCTATAAATATTTATATTTATCATTTTACAAAGAGCTGGTTATATCTCAGAGCAGGGAACGGGAGTGTCCTGGCTCAGACATGAACACTGAGGCTGTGCGTCGTGTGCAGCTGTGCATTTCGCCAACTGCAGCCACAGAAGCCTGTTTTTGAACACTTGATCACATATGGTAGGACAGGGCTGTTTTTCTCAGATAATCCAGAGTGGGAAAATGCTCTTTTTGCTCCCGAGTGAGTGGCACATGCTGGCTGTTGTAGCAAAAGCGAACAAGACATACATAGAGCAGGCTGCATAGAGCACAGCAGCGATACCTAATAAAAATGTGTCATGGTGAGCTTCTAAAACTGTCATCCATCAGGGTACAGACCCTCCGCCAGTGATTCCAAAACAAAGGTGTTGAACTCCAGCTTATCTGGTTTCCCATCTCAGCCCTCTGGGGTTACCAGCTGAAGCTTTCTGGGTGGTTCACAAAAATTAAAAACCATTAAAAGACATTATATAAATTATAAAAAACCATTCACATAAGGACATAAACCAGATGGCACATGCAACAATGACATATATCTAAAACAACTTAAAACAATCAGCCAGAGACAATCCAGGACCTGATCAAAAACTTGCTATATGGTGCCAAAGGCCTGAGAGAAGAGGGCAGTTTCAACCTGGCACCGAAAAGATGACAATGTTGGTGCCAGGCAGGCCTCGTCAGGGAGATAATTCCACAAACGGGGGGCTACCACCGAGAAGGCCCTCTCCCTTGTTGCCGCCCTCTGGGTCTCCCTCAAAGGAGGGCCTTGGATGCAGAGCATAGTGTACAGGTTGGATCATGCTGAGAGAGGTGTTCAGAACATAAGAAGAGCCCTGCTGGATCAGACCAAGGGCCCATCTAGGCCCTTTTGTTCCATCAGGACTTGCAGTCCCGAGCCATGTAAGGCTTTATAGGTTAAAGCCAGCACCTTGAATCGAGCTCGGAAGCATACAGGCAGCCAGTGCAAGCGGGCCAGAGTCGGTCGTATGTGTTCGGACTGTCTGGTCCCCGTTATCAATCTGGCCGCCGCATTTTGCACGAGCCGCAGCTTCCGAACCGCCTTCAAAGGCAGCCCCACGTGGAGCGCGTTGCAGTAATCTAGCTTGGAGGTTGCCGGAGCATAGACAACTGAAGCCAGACTGTCCCTGTCCAGACAGGGGTGTAGCTGGGCCACCGACCGAGGGTGGCAGAAGCCACTCCGTGCCACTGAGGCCACCTGAGCCTCAAGTGACAAAGATGGCTGCAGGAGGAGCCCCAAGCTACGGAGCTGCTCCTTCGGGGGGAGTGCAACCCCATCCAGAACAGGTTGAGCACCCTCCCTCTGGTCAGCGGAGCCACCCACCAACAGCATCCCAGTCTTGGCTGGACTGAGGGCTAACCCCTTCCCCACCGCCAACCACCCATCGTTTCGTCACTTCCCGGTTTTCGCGCCATTCCCCCGCCTCCCATTCTAAAAGGTCGAAACACCTCTCCTAAGGCTTAGTGACTAGCAGGAAGAGCTTTCAGCTCAAATACTGAGCCAGCATGGTGTAGTGGCGAGAGCGCTGAACTGGGAGCCGGGAGATCCAGGTTCTAGTCCCCACTCAGCCATGGAAGCTCTCAGCCCAACCCACCTCACAGGGTTGTTGTTGTGAGGATAAAATGGAGAGGAGGAGGAAGATAATGTAAGCCACCTTGGGTTCCTTGCAAGAGGAAAAAAGGCGGGATATAAATGCAATAAATAAATACATACATATTCCCTCCACCCCTTTGTCTCCAAATCTCCAAGTAGGGACTGGGCACATCTTGTCTTGAGTGCACCTGCATATCACAGAGTTGGAAGGGATCCCAGAGGTCAGCTAGTCCATCCCCATCAACAGTGCCCCTGACAGATAGCCATCTCAACTCTGCGTAACAAACTAGGAGTCTTTCTCCATCATTGCTCCCAAGTCTTAGAAGCCCCCCGCCCCCTTCCAGAGAACTACAGTTGTTCTCCACTCTTGGATTCTGGAAAGGGCGTGAAGACTGATCATTTAAACCCAGTCAAATGCTGTAGTGGTTTTAATGTTGAAGGGTTCACTCCTGTCAGGATTCCCACCCGTGCTCCTCCTGCTCTGCATTTTTGCCAGACAGGATCACATTATGGGACTGGCCAGTGAGCTCACATTACGCCAGTACTTTTCCAGCTGCACTGGCCAGTCCATTTCCAGGCCCGATTCAAAGTGCTGGTATTAACATTCAAAGCGCTGAACAGCTTGGGGTCAGGCTATCTGAAGGATCACCTCCTCCAATACGTGCCTGCCTGGACCTTAAGATAGTCCTCAGCAGCCCTTCTCCGTGAGCCCCTGCCAAAGAAGTGAGGCAGGTGGCTACCAGGAGGAGGGCCTTTTCTGCTGTGGCACCCCAGCTGTGGAATGAGCTCCCTAGAGAGGTTCGCCTGACACCTGTGTTGTACTCCTTTTGGAGCCAGGTGAAGAGCTTTGTATTCTCCCAGTATTTTAGCATGTTAGCTTCCTAGTCTTTTAGCTCCAGTGTTTCAAATCTGTATTTTCAATCTCTGCATTGCTGCTAGGTTTTATTCTGGTTGTACCATTCTATTGTGGGTTTACGCTTTCATATGTTAGATTGTTTTGAGCTGCGCTTTGTGGTTTTAATTTTTGTGAGCCGCCCAGAGAGCTTTGGCTATTGGGCAGTATAGAAATAAATAAATAATGTAAAATGTAAAAGTGTAAAACTACAGTATAAAAGTACAAACCAAAATAAAACCTCGCAGCAATGCAGATAATTTAAAATGCCAGAACAGATTTAAAACAATGGAGCTCAATGACTAAAATGCCTGGGAAAATAAAAAGGTCTTCGTCTGGTGCCGGAAAGGGAACAACATATAATAATGATAATGATGATGATAATAATAGGATGATGTTACTGTAAATGAGGATGATAATAATGATCATGATAGCGATATGTTGCTGATGATGCTAAAGGGTACCTCTGAGCACGTGAAGGTAAGGCGTCTCATTCAAACTGCTTCCTGTGTGTCCTCAGTTCTTTATTCTATTTTAATCATCTTGCCTCAGGAAGTTTTGAAGCATCTTCAGGGCAAGCTGGAACAGGAAGCCAAGGTGATGGTGTCATCCGGGCAGATGGAAGTCCTGGACCAGTTGAAAGGTGAGCAGAAGCCTTTGCAGGCAGAAGGTTCCATGCATCTTCCACCACCAGGGCCGAAAGGCAGACGTCTGCAGCTTGGTGCATCCCAGATATGTTGGAATGCACATCTCCCAGCACCCCACAGCCAGCCATTACTAAGTATTTGAATATATTTGTGCCATGCAAGATGCTTACACTATTAATTGCAGCCACTGAGTGGATCTCTTGGGTAGACAGCACATGACAGGTCTCCCCCCGCCCCCTGCAAACCCCCTGAGTTGCCTGCCCCTAAATCCAGCCTTGCAGTCGATAAAAAGCCAAGACGTTTAGTGATCTGGCAACAGAATTCATCCCCCGCAAGGATTGGGGCTTACATTTGAGGTGGCTTTTTTTTTTAAAGCAAGTTTCTAGTCCTTCAGGTTGGGAAGATAGGCTTGGAAGCGCAGGACGCATGCCTGGTGAAACAGCAGGAGTTGTACATGCCTAAGAGGAATTCCAGAGGTTGGGGGTTTTGAAGTCTATTCCGGAGAAGCTCTCGGGGCCCGTGTCTAGTGGTGGGCAGAGCCAAAGGCCAAAAGGGGCAGGCTTAAGGGCAAAAAGAGCAAAGCCAACTTATCAGTATATTTACCGGAAAGCTCTACCTAAGAGCTTTTCAGCCTTTTAGAATGGGGAAAAAACAGCACCAGAGCCAGGAAACCATCAAACCATCGGCAGTTGGGAGAAAGGGGGCATTGCCTTCTGGACAACCCTGGGGGGGCTGTATTGCTACCCCAGGTGGGCTGGATTTGAACCATGGGAGGTTCTACAACCCGCATCTAGGACTTCCGTGAACTGGTGACATTCCCACTGTCCTTCTCTCCCTGACTCCTGCCCCTCCAGCACTCCAGATGGACATCACCAGCTTGTACAACCTGAAATTCCACCCTCCGGCCCTGGTCCCGGAGCCGGTCTGCCAGGGCCGCAGCCTCGAGGACAGCCCGGCCCACTCGTCCATGCTCCAGAAAAAGGACAGCATGGGAGACCTGAGTCGGGCCACGATCCGGCTCCTGGAGGAGCTTGACAGGGAGAGGTAATGGTGTCGATGAGGAGCTGGGAGGGGAGGAAGAGGTTGGGGACAGATAAATACCTTCCTGGTTATTTCCCCGTCTCACCTTTGCTAGTCCATTAATGCCCTTGGATCCAATCCTCCTGTTGATGTAACATCTGGGAGTACGTCAAAAGTACATAAGGAACTGAGGCAAATAGTGGTGACAAAAGATGAAGTTCTCAACCTCATCAACAAATTGAAAGTAAATAAATCACTGGGCCCAGATAGTGTGTTGCCCCAGCCGTGGGCTTTGACCTCTTAATTTAGAGGTGCCAAGATAGTGTTAAATCAGATTCAAAGGTTTACTTAAAAGGAGACTTTATTGGGTAACTTAGAGCACACAGGCGTGCCCAATGGTTGGATCAGACAGCTTCTCTGAACCCAGAGACAAGGGGTACAATGGATTTTATGCAATACATGTTAGCAATAAGGCAGCATAACAGCAGCAAGCGCCCCCTAGCGTTCATTCCCAGGATAGACGAGCAGCACTTGATTCTCATCACAGCCACCTGTAAACAAACTTCGCTTCCCAGGCAGAGTGCTTGATAACACTCTCACTCATTAGTAGGGATGTACGGAAATCACTTACCTTTCGCGGATTATGCTGCTGGGGGGGGGGAGGCGCTCTGTTCCTCCCCCCCTAGAATCCTGGCCGGCCGGCTGTTCTCCACGGCGATTCTGCGGAGCCGCCGGCTGGCTCCGCCAGCAGCCGGACATCTGGCCGCTGGCTAGCAGGGACGCAAATGGTGGCGGCCATAGCCGCCGCCATTTGCGCCCCTGCAGTCAGCCATGATAGGCTACGTAAATGTTTACGTAGCCTATCACGGCTGACTTTAAAAAAAAACAAAAAACTCACGTACGCAAATGGCGGCGGCCATGGCCGCTGCCATTTGCGTTCCTTATTTTGGCACATCTTAGTCTACGTAAACATTTACGTAGACTAAGATGGCGAAAATAAGGGGAACGCAAATAGCGTAGCGTCTACGCTATTTGCATTCCCCTTATTTTCGCTGTCTTAGTCTACGTAAATGTTTACGTAGACTAAGACGTGCCAAAATAAGGAACGGAAATGGCGGCGGCCATGGCCGCCGCCATTTGCGTACATGCTTTGGTTTTGTTTTGTTTTTTAAAGTCAGCCGTGATAGGCTACATAAACATTTACGTAGCCTATCATGGTTTTTTTTTTTTAAACCTAGCCGTGATAGGCTACGTAAATCTTTACGTAGCCTATCAGGTTTTTTTTTTGTTGTTTTTTTTAAAACTGGAAATGGTGGCGGCAGCAGCCGGTCGGAATACCGGCCGCCGCCGAACCACCGCCAGAGCCGCCACTGGAGCCGCCGCCGCCAGGAAGATCCGCCCAAGGTAAGTCTCGTCCCGGGGGAGTGGCAGGCCGTTCCGCCACCGATTTCGGGGGGCCGAATGCGCTGGTATTCGGCCTCCCCGAGATCCGTGGCAGAACGTTCGTACATCCCTACTCATTAGTATGGAATGTGCTAGGCTGTGCTAGCCCTTTGAATCATCTGCACATGCTCAGAGGCTTACTAGCAAGGGAACTGCAACAATAATGAACTGAAGCAAGCATTATGGATCTCTAGGCCCCTCTAACACTACAAATGACTTGGCTACGCTCCTGGGGCCAATACAGATGGTCTCTATCCTAGAGTACTTAAAGAACTCAAATATGAAATTGCTGTTCTTCTAGCCAAAATATGCAATGTGTCCCTAAGATTGGCCTCTGTACCAGAGGACTGGAAGATGGCCAATGTAACACCAGTTGTTAAAAAGGGATTCAGGGAGGATCTGGGAAAATGCAGGCTGATTAGCTTAATGTCTGTTCCGGGTAATTTGGTTGAAGGCTTTATTAAAGATAAAATTAGTAAGCATATAGAAGGACAAGCCCTGCTGAAAAAGAATCAACACGGCTTCTGCAAAGGTGAGCCCTGTCTCACTAACCTTTTAGAGTTCTTTGAGAGTGTCAATAAACATGTAGACAGGGGTGATCCGGGGGACATGGTTTACTTGGACTTCCCAAAGTCTTTTGACAAAGTCCCTCACCAAAGACTCCTGAGCAAAGTTAGCAGTCCTGGAATAAGAGGACAGGTCCTCTTATGGATCAGTAACTGGTTCAAGAACAGAAAGCAGAGGGTAGGAATAAATGGTAAATTCTCCCAATGGAGGGAAGTAAATAGTGGGGTCCCCCAGGGATCCGTATTGGGACCAATGCTTTTCAACCTGTTCATAAATGATCTGGAATTAGGAGTGAGCAGTGAAGTGGCGAAGTTTGCTGATGACACCAAATTATTTAGGGTGGTTAAAACAAAAAGGGATTGTGAAGAGCTCCAAAAGGTTCTCTCCAAACTGGGAGAACGGGCATCTAAATGGCAAAGGCAGTTCAGTGTAAGCAAGTGTGAAGTGATGCATGTTGGGGCCAAAAATCCCAGCTTCAAGTCTAGCCTGATGGGATCTGAGCTGGAGGTGACCGACCAGGAAAGAGATCTGGGGGTCGTGGTGGACAGCGCAATGAAGATGTCCACCCAGTGTGCAGCCACTGTAAAAAAGGCAAAGTCCACGTTAGGCACAATTGGAACAGGGATTGAGAATAAAACTGCCAACATCATACTGCCCCATACAAATCTATGGTGTGACCACACTTGGAATACTGTGTCCAGTTCTGGTCACACCTAAATAAAGATACTGTGGAGCTGGAAGAAGTGCAGAGAAGGGCAACTCACATGATCCAGGGGCTGGAGCATCTCCCCTATGAGGGAAGGTTACAACAGCTGGGATTGTTGAGCCTGGAAAAACAGAGTGTCAGGGGAGACATGACAGAGATCGGCAAAATGATGCCTGGTGTGGAGAATGTGGAGAGGGATACAGTTTTCTCCATCTCAAAATACTAGAACTTAACGGGGTTGTCCCATAAAGCTGATTGGGAGATTCAGGACAGATAAAAAGAAGGACTTCTTCACACAGCGCATAGTCCATCTATGGGATTCACTACCACAGGATATAGTGATGGCCACCAATTTGGATGGCTTTAAAGGGGGGTTAGACAAATTCCTGGAGGAGAAGGCTATCCATGGCTACTAGTATTGATGGCTGTGTGCTCCCTCCAGTACCAGAGGCAGTGAGCCTGTGTACACCAGGTGCTGGGGAACATGGGCAGGAGGGTGCTGTTGCGCTCGTGTCCTGCTTGTGGGTTCCTGGTCGACAGCTGGTTGGCCACTGTGTGAACAGAATGCTGGACTAGATGGACCCTTGGTCAGATCCAGCAGGGCTCTTCCTGCGTTCTTATGTGTGAGATAGGAATCCAACTGTTGACATAGTTATGGAGGGCCTGTAGTGGAACCCCTGCTTTGCATGCAGAAATGCCCTGGTTCGATCCCCAGCCTCTCCAGTTAGAAGGATCAGTTAGTCAGAAGGGCCTCTTTCTACTGGAGAGAAGAATTCAAGTCAACAATATTGTGTTAGATGGACAGAGTCTGGTTGAACCTAAGGCAGCTTCCTATTTAAATCAGCCCTTGACTGAGAATCATGAGGACTGGAATCTTACTTTATGATAAGATAAAGGATGAGATGGAGGTATGGGGCAAAATCCTGGAGAGTGACCCTGGGGAGGCACTCCCCATCTGCCTGCCTGCCTGCCTGCCTCCTTCCTTCCTTCCTTCCTTCCTTCCTTCCTTCCTTCCTTCCTTCCCTCCCTCCCAGCATCTACACTCTCTTTCTCTTTCTTTCACTCCCCCCAGCTACAGTTCCTTCCTTCCTTCCTTCCTTTTTCCCCATTCAGCACCTACAGTCTTTCTTTCTTTCTTTCTTTCTTTCTTTCTTTCTTTCTTTCTTTCTTTCTTTCTTTCTTTCTTTCTTTCTTTCTTTCTCCCCATCCATCACCTACAGTTTCCTCCCTCCCTCCCTCTTCCCAGCATCTACAGTTTCTTTCCTTCTTTCTCTCCCCCCCCAGCATCTACAGTTTCTGTCTCCCTCCCTCCCTCCCTCCCTCCCTCCCTCCCTCCCTCCAAAAGGATCTCTCCAAACTGGTAGAATGGGTATTAAAATGGCAGATGTGGTTCAATGTAACCATGTGTAAATTGATGCATGTTGGGGGGGCGGGGGGGGGGAGAAATCCCACTTCACATATATGCTGATGGGATCTGAGCTGGCGGTCACTGACCAAGAAAGCTTCAAAATTATTTTAAATTAATAAAATCAATATAATTGACTATGGGTTGTGGCTCACTGAAATTGCCAACCCAGTGTGCAGCTGCTGTGAAAAAGGCAAATTCCAAGTTTGGCAAAATTAGAAAATAAAACAGCCACGATCATACCGCCCTTAGACAAATCTATTGTGTGGTCACAGTTGGAATGCTGTCTACAGTTCTGGACACCACACCTGAGAAAGGAGATTGTAGAGCTCGAGAAAGGGCAACTAAAATGATCAAGGGCTAGAGCAAACTCCCCTACAAGGGAAGGTTACAACACCTGGGTCTGTTTAGCTTAGAAAAAAGGCACATGAGGGGAGGGATGATAGAGGTGTACAACATTATGCATGAAGTGGACACGGATGCATTTTTCTCCCTCTCCCATAATACTAGAACCCAGTGGGGTCATGATGTGAAACTGAATGCTCGGAGAACCAGGGCATGTTCTTATTGCTGTATCTCCCCCTGCCTCTTCCACTCCAGGTGTTTTCTGCTAACTGAGATTGAAAAGGAGGAAAAGGAGAAATTGTGGTATTACACTCAGCTGCAAAGCCTCTCCAAGCGGCTGGATGAACTCCCTCACGTGGAGACGGTGAGCCCACCCATCAGGGTTTTGGCAGACTAGGTTTGAGGCTAGCGCAGAATTTCTCAAGCTGCTAGTCCCAGGTGTGCATGTGCATCTAGGAAGAGGGATTCCTCAAGATGTGGAGCTGAGACAAAAACTTGGCACAAATATCACACTCCTTAGATTCCTGCACTGAGCAGGGGGTTGGACTCGATGGTCTTATAGGCCCCTTCCAACCCCACTATTCTATGATTCTATGCGCAAATGGTTTTGTGATCGTGTAGTCTATGCACCCTAACTAAATTGCTGGTGTTGGATTCAGTGTTTTCAGTCTCTTTTTTAATCGGATTATGTTTAGATGCAAACATTCTATATAAAAATAAAGTTATAACATGTTTACTTTGAGGACTCCCCCCTCCCCAGACACACAAACCACCACATCATACATTGTGATGATAAACGTTAACGTGGAAGGCAATTTTAGCCAACTTCAGTGGCTTTACCGTGTCAACACTTCTCTAAAAACAAATAAAGAACAAGCCGAAATAAACAACCGCTGCCCCTGTTTATGGAATGCAAAATGCGAACACAGTGGAATGTAAATGGGACATCTTGCAAGCAAATGAAAATGAAGGAATCTGCCCAAATATTGTCCCACCTCCAAAATGTTCAAGCCAGAAATACAGGATTTGGAAAATATAGACCTTGGGAAGTGTCTGCCAGTCAGAGGACAGAAGTCATGAGCTAGATCAGGGGTGTTGAATTTAAGGCCACAGACTGAATCTGGTGTCCCAATTGTTTTGGATTTATGGGATCCTGATCGACTTAGGTCCCAATCAAACCAGATTCATGAGTGCTGAAGTGAGACAGATCACAAATGGATCAGTTTAACAGTTTATTAAATACACCAAGTTGATATATGGAGGGAGAAAGAATATACAAAGAAAGTTCACATCCCTCCAGTTGACAAGACAGGTAGCCTTGTCACAAGCTGGCTGTCTATTTGAGTCTCTGAAATATACGAGACGTTCTCCAGGACCAAACAAAAGTTCTCCAGGCCAGCAGTGGTATTTCCCCTTGGAGCCAGACCCAAGTGGTTGCGTTGTTCTCAAGTGTATAGGGCCCTCTCTCATCTTCTAAAAGTTTCTCAAAGCATCCCAGCCTGGGAACGTAATTGCCTTAGGAGTGAGAGCCTCCCCACGCATGGGCAAGATAAGACACTGCTCCCTATCAAAAATGGGTGAGGTCACAAGGCATGTGTACAGTTCTTGCTGCACTGGTTTTGTACTAATTGAAACAATGTCAGAGGCCTAGGGAATGAGGCCTACTTTTGTTAGCTAAAGCCTGCTAAAATCTACTGACTGGGTTAGGCTATGACATATCTCTGTGCATTCGGCACACTGTACAGGACACAACTGTGGAAGCTCACTAAGACCCCTCGCCAATCCAGGATTTCAGGATTTTGAGGATATTTAAGATTCCCAATATGGCCACACTGCTGTCCCCTGGCCACATCCTCTTCCCTCGCTGCCAATTGTTGGGTGGTTTCCGCCGTATTCTGAAAGGCTGAAATGCCTCTCCCAAGGCTTAGTTACGGGGAGGAAGAGCTTGACGCTAAAATAGGTTGGCGTTTTGACCCTGCCTCTTTTGCCTTAAGCCACGCCCATGTTGCCTTTGGCTCTGCCCACCTCTGCAGTGTGGCCCCCAAGAGCTTCTCTGAGAGCCCTTGGGCTGAAAGCAGTTCAACACCCCTGTGCTAGATGGAGCAGTGATGTAACTCCATAGAAGGCATCCATGAGTTCTTTCAAATGCTTCCATAGCTATGGCCGGTGTGGTGTAGCAGTTAGAGTGTTGGACTGGGGCTCGGGAGATCCAAGTTTGAGTCCCCACTTGGCCCTGAAGCTCACTGGGTGACTTTGGCCCAGTCAGTCACTGACTCTCAGCCTAATCTACCTCACAGGGTTGTTGAGAGGATAAAATGGGAGATGAGGAGAACCATGGAAGCCACCTGGGGTTCCTTGCACAAGGAAAAAGGCAGGATATAAATGTAATAACTAATATCAAAATAAAAACTTCTCTGGTAGAAGGGTTGGGTAGAGGCAAGGTAGATTATATGATCTCCATGGTCCTTCCCAGTGCTAAAATTCCACAAATCTTTGGCTCCTTCAAGAACTGCTGAAGGAGGACACGGAAGAAGAGGAGAGAAAAGGAATGATTGGTAGATTGCCCTTGCCTCTCTCACCCACTCTCTTTTCCACCCCTCCCTAGTTCTCGATGCAGATGGACCTGATCCGCCAGCAACTGGAATTCGAAGCCCAACATATCCGCATGCTCATGGAGGAGCGTTTCGGGACGACCGACGAAATGGTCCAGCGGGCGCAGGTGAGCATATACTACCAAGTGTCGGATGAGGGAGAAATTTGTTCAATATAAAATACAAAAGCATTAAAACCACAATAGAACAATACAACCAGAATAAAACCTAGCAGCAATGCAGAGATTTAAAATACAGATTTAAAACAGCAAAGCTAAAAGACTAGGAAGCTCAAATGCCTGGGAGAATAAAAAGGTCTTCATCTGGAGCCGGAAGGAGTACAACGTAGGTGCCAGGTGAGACTCTCTAGGGAGCTCATTCCACAGCCAGGGTGCCACAGCAGAAAAGGCCCTCCTCCTAGTAGCCACCCGCCTCACTTGCTTTGGCAGGGGCTCACGGAGAAGGGCCGCTGACGATGATCTTAAGGTCCGGGCAGGCACATATGGGAGGAGGCGATCCTTCAGGTAGCCTGGCCCCAAGCCGTTAAGGGCTTTAAATGTTAACACCAGCACTTTGAATCGGGCCCGGAAATGGACTGAATCTCCAAACGTAGGACGATTCGAAGATTAATAACTAGCCTGCCTTTTTCAGCATGAGGGCTGTATTCCCATCTTGGAAAGGTCTCGGTGGCCACATGCCATCGGTGGGTGGCATCAAAGGCAAAGTGGCTATAGCCATAGCGAAGCCAATGAGCCTGATTTCCTGCATCTCCAAGGGAGGGGTGATCTATAAAATGGGAGGGGGGTTGTCAGCATCTCTGTTACCATCTAAGCTAGGGAGGGTGGTGTTAAAGCAGGGGTCCTCAACCTTTTTGGACCCATGGGCACATTTGGGAATTTGAGAAACTGCTGTGGGCACCACCACAAAATGCCTGGTGGATTGTGACTTTGTGTCTACCTGTCGCATCTATGGATCTCAAGCTGCATCTTATTCAGCAAAAACTTGGGTTTCATGTCTATTGGACTCTGCAGCGTCTCTTTAATAAAGGAACATCTCGTTCGGCTAATTGCTAGTGATGCAATACAGCGAATACTTCTTTTAAATGTATGTGCTTTCATCTGTAAGGCCGACCACCTGCTTACTTGATCCTTGCCCATCGTGGCTCATTATGGGCTGCAGAGAGAGACTGGGTGAGGGGATCAAGGCGGTGGTGAACGCCTCCCTTGAGGAGGGAGTGATGCCATCAGCCCTCAAGGAGGCAGTGATAAGACCGCTCTTAAAGAAGCCCTCCTTGGATCCCCAAGTTCTGAACAACTTTCGCCCAGTCTCAAATCTGCCATTTTTGGGCAAGGTGATTGAGCGGGTGGTGGCGGTGCAGTTGAAGGCACACTTGGAAGAAACTGATTATCTAGACCCATTTCAGTCGGGCTTCAGGCTTGGGCATGGGACAGAAACGGCCTTGGTCGCCTTGGTAGATGATATGAGGAGGGCTCTGGATAGGGGTGAATGCTCCTTCCTTGTTCTCCTCAACCTCTCAGCGGCTTTTGATACCGTTGACCACGGTATCCTCCTGGACCGCCTGGAGGGGTTGGGCATTGGAGACACCGTGTTGCAGTGGTTCCGGTCCTTCCTCTCCGGCAGGTACCAGAGGGTAGCACTGGGAGAGGAGGTTTCGGACCCGTAGCCACTCACTTGTGGGGTGCCACAGGGTTCCATCCTCTCCCCGATGCTATTTAATATCTATGTGAAGCCGCTGAGGGCTATCATCAGGAGGTTTGGGGTGCGGTGTCATCAATATGCGGATGACACGCAGCTCTACCTCTCATTCAAATCTTCACCAAGGTTGGCCGTAGAATCCCTGTCCAAATGTCTGGAGACGGTGAGTGGCTGGATGGGGAGGAATAAGCTGAAGCTGAACCCTGACAAGACCGAGGTACTTTTGGTGGGAGACAAGAGGAGGTTGGGGGATGTTGACCTGGTGTTGAATGGGGTACGGCTACCCTTGAAAGACCAGGTCCGCATCCTGGGGGTCATTTTGGACTCCCAGCTGTCCATGGAGGCTCAGGTGTCAGCTGTGAGCCGGACAGCGCTGTATCAACTCCATCTGATACGGCGGCTGCGCCCCTTCCTTCCCGACCATCTGCTCCCATTGGTAGCACATGCCCTGGTCTCCTCTCGTCTAGACTACTGTAATGCACTCTATGTGGTTCGGAAGCTGCAGCTGGTACAGAACGCGGCGGCTCGCCTGATTAAAGGCAGCTGCCGGCGAGATCACATCACTCCAGTGCTGAAGGAGTTGCACTGTCTACCAGTTGTTTTCCGGGCCAAATTCAAGGTGTTGGTTTTGACCTTTAAAACCCTACACGGTTCTGGCCCAGCCTATCTCAAGGAGCGCCTCCAGCAGCACCAGACAGGCCGCTTAACAAGATCAGCCTCGGCTGGCCTTCTCTCTGTCCCATCAGCCAGGACAGCTAGACTGGTGGGGACGAGGGAGAGGGCCTTTTCTGTGGTGGCCCCCACTCTGTGGAACTCCCTCCCTAGGGAACTCCGCCATGCCCCCTCTTTAATGAGCTTCCGTCGTGCATTAAAAACGTGGTTGTTCAGGCAGGCATTTGGGGCGGGTTAGGGTATTTTAGAAAATGTTTTTACTGTAGAATTTTATTGTTTTAAACTGTTTTAGTGTACGCTGTACATCGCCCAGAGTGGCTGGGTGACCAGCCAGATGGGCGATTAATAAATTTAATAATAATTAATAATAATGTTTTATTTATTTACAATATTTATATACCGCTTCACATCAGAAGATTTCGGAGTGGTGAACAACAAAGGTAAAAGAATAAGGGCGCAATCCTATCAGGATAGGCAGCTGCCTCCAAATTCGGAGGTTACTGTCTATCCAATGCAGGGGAGGAGAAGCGCAGAGGGGATCATCCCCTCCGCGCTTCAGCTGCCCTGCATTTGTGTCTAGACAGCCGATTTCGGCTGTCTAGCCATGGGAAGGTGGAGCGGGGGAAACGGCTGCCAGAAGACACATAGAATGTGTTGTACCAGCATTTCTGCCTTTCCCGCCCTGGAACGCCCCCTGGAACACCCCTTTTTCGCCGCTCCACACTCCTCTTCCAAGCGGGGAGCGCAGGGCCATTCTAAGCTGCCTGTGAGGCAGCATGGTGGGGGGGCGGGTTGATTTTCAGGGAACCGACCTTGGAACACGGGCTCTGAGGTCATTTCCCAGAAACTGACATATCCTATGGCCATCTAGCTGCTGACTAGCAGCCATAGGATTGCTCCCTAAAGCACCAGCTTAAAACAGTTAAAACATTTTTTTTTAAAAGACAAATTCCATTCAGGTTGAATTTAATAAACCATGTTGGCAATGCCCAGTAGTTGCTTCTTTGTGGGGGGAGATTATCACACAAATGAATGTTGTATTGGAGCAGTCTTTGATATTCACTGATGTACACAGATAAACTTTGTACTGGAACAGTCTTTCCTATTCACTGATGTATGCGCTCTTTTAAATTATTGATCTTCATGGAAATGAACAAATGGTCAGCATAAATGGATTCTCTGTGCCCTTTTGTCAGCTAAAAGACTGGTAGTGCAACATTGGAAGGATAAACGCTTGCCTCCTATAATGTAATGGATTGAGGACCTTATAATGCTTTCAATATCTGAATGGATAGCATATAGACACCACCTTTGAATGTGTCAAGGGCTCCTTGGAGGCCCCTCTCAGTCTAATCCAGTAGCCAGGTCCAGACACAGACAAAGGAATTCCTTTCAAAGCTTTATTCTTCTTTTACAACTTAACAACTATACTGATTGCAACTAGATCTGAGCAGCACAGTACCTATGCCCTAAGTTGGAACAGTTGGTCCCCGTTTGAAAGGGAATTACTGGCAGACCCCTGAACTTAAGGACTAGGGAGAGTCCCTCCCCTTTTCCCTTGGATCCTCTGGGCGCAGCCGTTGTTTGCGCGCCAACCGGGCACGACGCCTCCTTTCTGCGCCCTCCATTTGGCGCCGCTCTCTGTGTCGGCGTCGCGCATCCACCAAGTCTGCTTCCTACGCTCTGTCACTCCCAGGACTGCTATCTAAGCTAGGAATGCTGGTGGGAGGAATCTCTGTCAGCTGTTGGTCCTGGGAAAGAGGAGCGCGCTCCTCTCCCAGGAGCGACTGCTCTTCCTCAGAATCAGAACTACTCTGGGATTCCATGGGCTCAGTGTCTACCCTGACAGAATGGATGCTTATCCTGATATTTGGTCAACCTTTGTTGAAGCCTATGTATAATTACGAGAAAGTTGTATGCATTTCATATGTATTCCTTGCTTTGGATGCATACAAATCCGTGTATGTATATTAAAAAAATGAGAAAAAAATGTGGGTGCCTGTGGGCACCACATTGGGGACCCCTGTGTTAAACTGAACTGTTTGGGGTACAAAGTAAAGGAGGCATGTAGTGTTATGTCCGTGACCAAATGCCCATTTGCTTGCCCCTGGGAGGAGGAACCTGGCTGCTAACACAATATTTTGATTTTTTTAAAACTTGCAGATTCGGGCGTCTCGGCTGGAACAGATTGACAAAGAGCTGATGGAGGCCCAAGGCAAAGTGCAGCAGTCTGAACCGCAGGTAAGGAGACTTCCAAGTATCTGGGGGCGGGGGGAGAGAGACAGAGAAGGATGGGTTCCCCCATTCTGTTCCTTTGAACCTTTTCCCTATGAAGTGGCACTGACCCATAGGAGAAGTCAGTTGGGGCCAGGGCTGACAGTGGGCAGAGCCAGAGCCAAAAGTGGGCGGGTTACTTTGGTTGCAGAATTTCACTCCATTCTTGCAGAATTTCACTTTCTATACTTTCAGGATTTAACTCCGTTCTTCCAGAATTTAACTTTCTATACTTGCAGGATTTCACTCCATTCTTGCAGGATTTAACTTTCTGTACTTGCAGAATTTTACTCTCTTCTTCCAGAATTTCACTTTCTGTACTTGCAGGATTTCATTTTCTAGACTTGCAGGATTTCACTCCATTCTTGCAGGATTTTACTTTCTGTACTTGCAGGATTTCACTTTCTGTACTTGCAGAATTTAACTCTATTCTTCCAGAATTTCGCTTTCTGTACTTGCAGGATTTCACTTTCTATACTCTGTGATGTCTTCCCCTCTTCCATAATCCCAGTTAGGACAAAGGAAGCTGCCTTATACTGAGTCTTCCAAGACTTCTCTAGTCCTAGCCTGACACTCTAACCCAGATTCCCCCACCGGCCATGCTGGCTGGGGATAATAGGAATTGTAGCCCAACACATCTGGTGAGTGTCTCAGTTGGGAGAAGGCTGCTCTAACCACTACACACCACAGCCAGTGTGTAGCTAGTAATGGAATCCAGCACCCACTGGCTGGAGAAGCAGGGAACCGCAAGCTTGCCCAACTTGGCTCATGCTGAGTCAGGCAAGCTCAGGGATCCACAAGCTGGCATCCGGGGGGCCGAGCTGGCAAAAGGTTGCTGAGCTCCACCCCCAAACCAATTCCTCCAACATCCCTGATAACAGCACATTAAAAAAAAATCACAAGCCAATGGACAAAGTGGCAACAGCAAAGAAATATACTTGCTCACAGATATTCATTTCAGCTTCCCTGGTAAATAAGCCCACAAAAGTTACTAGCCTGCAAAAAGCAAAACTTAACTGTTGCTTGTCTCTTGGGACTGGCAGAGAAGAAACGGAGAGCTCCATCTCTCCTGCAATGGTCTACTGCATTTCTGTGCTCTTTCCCTCCTCTTGTTTTCCATGCTGGGTGCAAAGGTGGCATGGAGCACTAGTCACTTGCCCACATGCAATTCTGTGTCACCCATGGTGACCAGGAGAATACTTACATACAAGCAGCTTCAAGATTTAAGCAGTTGTGGTGTGTGAAACAGCCTGCTGCGCACTTCATGGCTCCCTTAGCATTGAGGCATGCGCAACTGCACACCTGTGCACTGGAGGTGAGATGCATCTATTCTGCCCTCTTAGATTTAACTAGTTTTTTTTATATATATACACACACACACACTCCAGAACAACACATAAGTAAAACACTACAACAATGGACATAACAAAAAAATGATACATACAACTAACTAAATATAGATACATTTTAATTAGCAGCAGTGTGGGTGGGAAATGGCCTGCTGCACATAGTGTCCATGCGCACGTGCTTTACACACCTGTGCGCTCAAGACAAGATGTATCCATTCCCCCAATCTGAAATGTCAACTTCTGGAGATTCCTCCAGGTCGGGAGCTGAAAAACAGCAAGCAACTAACACCAACATTTCAGATGACGCACTCTCCTTCTCCTCCAAAAGCAAAAGTCAGGATGAAATGATTTACCAGGGAGAAGGACCAGGAAACAGGGTGAATTTGGGACAGTCCAACTGTATGAGAAATGGTCCCAGAAAGAAGCAGAATGTTCGTGTTTTATTCCACCCCCCTCTGAGAGTTCGGCTTTTGTATGTGTGTCTCTGGCACTGGGGAAAAGGGGCAGTTGCTATGGAGATGAGATGTAGGCCAACAAAGGGATGGAAGCTTTGTGGTCACCGTGCCAGGGCTGGGCCGCACAGATTTTCGACAGAGCTGTCAGTGTGTGTGCGCACGTGTGTGCACGCGAGAGAGAGCGTGAGAGAGCGCAAGTGATCTGTCTGGCAATACCTCAGTGCCTCAAAACTGATGTGAGCCAACTATGGCTCCTTTCTTGCCATTTTTACATTCACCATGGAGAGGAGAAAGCTGGCCTTGAGCATCCTCACAAGAGCTATTTCCTACTGAAGTGTTTCCTGTACTCCTTCTAAAGCAGGAGGCAATATTCTCTCTCTCTTTCTCTGTCTGTCTATGTTTCTCTCTCTCTCTCTCTCTCTCTCTCTCTCTCTTTCTTTCTATGTTTCTTTCTTTCTTTCTTTCTTTCTTTCTTTCTTTCTTTCTTTCTTTCTTTCTTTCTTTCTTTCTTTCATCTTTCTATCTTAGTATCTATCTTTCCATCTATCTTTCCATCTGTCTGTCTGTCTGTCTGTCTGTCTGTCTGTCTGTCTGTCTATCTATCTATCTATCTATCTATCTATCTATCTATCTATCTATCTATCTACCTACCTACCTACCTACCTACCTATCTATCTATGTTTCTCTCTCTCTCTCTCTCTCTCTCTCTCTCTCTCTCTATCTATGTGTCTGTCTGTCTGTCTGTCTATCTATCTATCTATCTATCTATCTATCTATCTATCTATCTATCTATCTATCTATGTTTCTGTCTGTCTATCTATATCTTTCTATGTGTCTGTCTGTCTGTCTGTCTGTCTGTCTGTCTATCTATCTATCTATCTATCTATCTATCTATCTATCTATCTGTCTTCTTTCTATCTATCTACCTTTCTATGTATCTTTCTGTCATCTATCTATCTGTCTGTACTGTTAAATGGCCCAATAAGCCAAGTTCTCTGGGTGGTGTACAATACATTAAAAACAAAGTGCAAACATTAAAATGAGAGAAAAACAGTGCTGAGCACAACCAAGATCAAGCCAGCACTACCATTAAGTAGAGTGAGGCAGTTGCCTCAGGTGGCATGTCCTGGGAGGCGGCAGCCAGAAGTTGGAGAAGGGTGAAGGGTAGCTGATGCATGCCCTAAGCTAGCCTGCCGCCTTCGGGGGGCGGGGGCATGGAGGATGTTATCCCACTGTCAGTGTTGAAGAAAGGTTCCACTACCTTAGTGGCCATCTGCCTCACCTCATTCAGCGGGGGCTGACCCTTTGCAAGGGTGTCACTTCACTCTGACATGGCCGCCCCCAGGTTTGAGGGCGTGTGTGTGTGTGTCTTGGCCTAGTACTCTTTGGGAGGCAACCTCCTATGTCGTGCCTCTGGAGGTGATGGGACATGTAGTCCAACACAGCTGGAGGACACCAGGTTGGGGAAGTCTGATTTAGACTCAGCCCAGTGGTCTCACTTGGTGTAAGGTGGCTTCCTGTTTAAATCCGGGCTTTATTTACCTATTTATTTATTACATTTCTATACTTCCCAATAGCTGAAGCTCTTGGGTGGTTTGCAACAATTAAAACCATAAAACACAACACATAAAATGCAATATGAGAGTTTAAAACAACAGTATATCATCATCATCATCATCATACACAGATAGAAGATAGCAGTGGAAAGATGTAAAATACACTACCAGTTTAATGCAGAAACTGAAAAACTAATGCCTGGGAAAATAAAAAGGTCTTCCCATAGTGCTGAAAAAAGCACAATGTAGGCACCAGGCAAACCTCTCTGGGAAGTTCATTCCACAGCTGGGGGGCCACAGCAGAAAAGGCTGTCTTCTTAGTAGCTACCCGCCTCACTTCCTTTGGCAGGGGCTCACGGAGAAGGACCCATGAGGATGATCTTAGGGTCCAGGAAGGTGTATATGGGAGGAGGTGATTCTTCAGGTCATCTGGCCCCAAGCCATTTAGGGCTTTGTAATGGCCCCAGGCCTGTAACCAAGTCTCCTGTAGTTTTAGAGGGGCCTAGAGCTCCATAATGGCTGGCTTAGGTTCATTATTGGTGCAATTCCCTCGCTAGTGGGTCTGTCGGGGGGCCCTAGCTGGCCTCTTTCAGTCTACTCCAGTAGCCAACTCCAGACACAGACAAAGGATTCTTTTCAAGGCTTTATTCCATTTACAACTTCATAACTCTATCACCAGCGACTAAGCTATGAACAGCAGAGTAACCTGTGCCCCAGGTTGGAAACAGTTGGTCCCCGTTTGAACAAGAATCACTTGCAGACCCTGGACTTATGGGCTAGGGAGAGTCCCTCCCCTTTTCCCTTGGGTCCTCTGGACGCGACCATTGCTTGCGTGCCGAACGGGTGCTATGCCTCCTTTCCACACCCTCCATAGCTCGTCACTCTTTGCGTCTGCGTCGAGCATCCAGCCAGCCCTCCTCCCGCGCTCTTTCACTCCCAGGACCTCTATCTATGTCTGGAATGCCAGCAGGAGGAATCTCTGCCAGCTGCAGGGCCTGGGAGGGATGAGCGTGCTCCTCTCCCACGGACAGCTGCTCCTCCTCAGAATCAGAACTGCTCTGGGGTTCTATGGGCTCAGTGTCCACCCTGACAGGGCCTCTGAGCATGTGAGCTGAGTCAAAGGTCGATAGCGCGGCCTCAGCACATTCCATGCTAACGAAGGCTAGCGTCTTATCAGGGCCTAGGACGTGCCTGAGAAGTGAGGCTCTGTTTATGCCGAGCTACAGGTGGCTGTGCTGGGCAACGTCTGATTGTTCTCCTTCTGAACAAGCGCTGTTAGCCTATGCTGGGAATGGACGCTAATTGATGCTTGCTGCTGTCATGCTGCCTCACTGCTGACGTGTATGGTATAAGACCCACTGTACCCCTTGGCTCTGGGTTCACAGAAGCTGTCTGATCCAACCACTGGGTCCGCCTGTGCGCTGTAGGTACTCAATAAAGGCTCCTTGTAAGCAAACCTGGGTCTGGCTTATCACTATCTCGGCACCTCCAAACCTTAGCAGCCCACAGCCGGGGCATACAGGCTTTGAATGTAAACATCAGCACTTTCAATTGGACCCAGTGCAGTTGGAAAAGTACTGGTGTAATATGTTCATAGCAGCCAGTCCCCGTTCATAATCTCACTGCCCTATTTTGGACCACCTGAAGTTTCTGGACTGTTTTCAAAGGCAGCCCCACATATAAACGCATTGCAGCAATCCAGACAAGAGATGACCGGAGCTTGGACAACTGTAGCTTTGCTCTCTCTGTCCAGAAAAGGGTGTAGTCGGTATATCAGCCTAAGCTGATGAAAAGTGCTCCATGCCACCGGGTCTGATTTAGAACTATGAGGACTGGGATCTTGCTTCGTTTTTATGGGAAATGGTAGAGCGGTAGAGCCCATGTCTTACATACACCTGGCAAGTGACAAGAAAGATGCCTTCTGTCCCCAGGAATGCAAGAGAGACACCGCCAGTCAGGATCCTGGGCTGAATGGACCAATCTTTGTAAACTGCCCAGAGACCTTTGGCTCTTGGGCACTATAGAAATGTAAACAACAACAACAATAATGATAATGATAATAATACATTGTCAGACCTGGAATAAGGCTGCATCCTCTGCTCCTGCCTGCAAAACAGAGGAAACTGTCTTGATTTTGCTCATCTGAGACAGTGAATTAATTCATGAAGAAAAAGAACCCAGCAGGGTGCCATCTACTCTGTTACAGACTCCCTGTTCTATGAAAAGCTTCTAATTTTTCTTTTTCTTTTTTCGTTGCCTTGTAGCTCTGCGGGAAACTGTCCGGCATGGAAGAGGATGAGGGCCTCAAGGTTCCAACCCACCCCGAAGAGCAGGAGAACCTCCCTGGCAATAGCAAAGTAGACAGTTCGTTTTTCGGCGATTAATTTCTCGCACTCCTTTTTCATTTTGTTTTAACAAACGAAATGAACCAAGTGAGATATGCAACAAAAACGTTGCAGAACGGAGAGTTCCTGTTCGCTGCTCCACTCAGCGATATTCCATTCCATTTTCCCCAGCCAGCCAGTCAGTTATGACCGCTTCCATGCTACTCTATTCCATCCTCTCTTTTTTTTTCTCCCAACATTCAGTCAGTATTCCATGACTACTGATCAAGTGTGGTGCATCCTCATTGGATTGTTGCTGTTATTCTTCAAGATCCTCTTTTTTTATATACTTCTGCAAACTTTGGGGTTCAGCTGAGCCTTCTGATACCTCCCTCTAGAGGGTATCCAACAGTGTTCACCCAAACATTATATTCAACAATGACACCATGTACCTTAACTATATAGCATGAAACATAAGCAATATTCAAGTTGCATTCAGATCACTGAATGTGGTGAGACCAGCCACACACTTTTGCTTTCTCCCTTTTCTGAATCTTTGTAATTCATAGAAGCAGAGTTGGAAGGGTCTGAGGTAGGGATGTCGGAGAAATCCACAATAGAATTAAATGAGTTTGGATTTCTATGAATCCGACCTTCTGATTCCATAGCAGACCAGCTTTTCCCGAGTTGCATGGATTCCGCAGACTTAAAGAGCAGGGTTGTTTTTTTTAACTTTCTGGAATTTTACACAAATATAGTTGTAGAAAAATATGTAAAATAAAAAAAAACACCAGCCAAAAATGTGCATTTCCACCATAAAGCATGAAAATGTGCATTGGGAGGGGGCGGAATTGGGAGTTTGCACAACTGTGAATTTGTACACATTTGGGACACTGGAAAAAATCTGATTCCGTCAAGGAGCGGATGATGGAACGAGAGGCACCTGATAATCTGTGAAACCCACACAGAACAGATTTTATATCCCTAGTTTGAGGTCATCTAAACTAACCCCAGCTCAGTGAAGGAATCTTTCAACTCCACCATCCCTGACAGATATCTCTCCAGCCTCTGCCTAAATACTTCCAGTGAAAGAGAACCCACCACCTCTTGAGCAGTGGAGTAGTGGAGGCAGGGTTCACAGGGATGCAGTGCCTGGACTTTTTGTTTAGCAGGGATGCTGACATCATGTGCCATCCCGCTCAGACTTCCCTGTTCCCTGCCATTTTGGGGCTCTCCTTGGGGGCATGGCTATAGGGATTGTCATGAGGAGCACCTGCACTTCAAAATGCACCACTGTGCCACCACTCCTGAGGCTGTCTGTCGCACAGCCTCAGCAGCTGGACGTTTCTCCTAATGATCTGCCCAAATCTGCCTTCCTTCAACTCCTGAGCATTCGTTCTAGTCCTGCTTTCCGGAGCAACAGAGAACGAGTCCATTCCATCTTCTGCATGACAGCCCATCATATATTTGAAGGCTGCTCTCATGTCTTGGCTGAATCTTCTCTTCCGCTGACAGCTGCTATATTCGAGCGAGAGCCAAAAATAAAATAAAACTCCCATGTGGGAGCCGGCAGGTTACTGAGTGATGTAACTGCTTGCTAACTGGAGAGGCTTCCCGGGAGGCTGAATGGCACGAGTTCCAAGAAAAGGGAGAGATGGATATTTCCCGCTCGGAGACAGGGAGAGAATCCGCCGCGGGGTTCTAGCAATGAAATAGAAGCAAGCCATAGTTTTAAAACTCACTTCACATTGATCTCACCCTTACTGCAAGGAGCTGACAGCACTGGGTGTGATTCTTTCCTCACCCTGTTTTTAACCTCACAACAGCTCTGTGAGGTGGGTCAGGCTGAGAGGCAGCCACTGTCCCAAGGTCACACAGTGAGATGAGGGGGGATTTGAATGCAGATCTCCCTGGTTTAAGTCAGATCACTACAGCATATTGGCCAATTGTCATTTTTTTGTTGTTTTGTCTGGTTTGTTACTTTGATTTTTGTTGTAATAATAATAATGCAACACATTAATAATTATTATTCTATTCTATTAATAATTATTAATGTGTTGCATTATTACTCTATAATAATAACATAATCCTATTATATAATAACAAACACATTACTAATAATAATATATTGATATTATTAATCATTAATATGCTGCTTAATTATTATTATATAATAGTAACATTATAATATTATATAATAATGCAACACAATAATAATTATATTATTAATATTAATTATTAATGTGTTGCTTTGTTATTATTATATAATAACTTAATAATATTACATGATTATTATTAACAACCATCATAATTATAAAAATCATAACATATTTTTCATAACAAAAATCATAACATAACAAAAATTATAACAACAACAACAGAAGCTGTATACTGGGTCAGACCCTGGGTCCATCTAGCCCAGTATTGTCGACACTGACTGGCAGCAGCTCTCGGGATTTCAGGCAGGAATTTTTCCAGCCCTACCTGGAGATGCCAGGGATCGAACCTGGGACCTTCTGCATAGAAAGCAGGTGCTCTACCATTACTATAACAATAACATATCCCCGCTTTCACCTATCATAGAATCCAAGGCATAATTTATTATGAATAATAATTTTAAAAAACTGATAATATCTAAGCACCCCTGTAGTGCATGTCAAGCACTGAAAGTGCTTTTTGTACATGATCACTGCGCCGTCATCACAACAGCCCTGTAAAGTACGCCAGTGTTATCATCCCCATACTGTAGACTGGGTGCTCTGAGGCCGAGAGAGTGAGTATGTTGAGTTGGGCCCAGCTTGGGCAGGAGATAGATTGGGTTCTATTGGTAGATCTCTGGGAGATTTGCACTGGATCATCAAGGGTTTCTGACTTCCAATTGTTTAGCAGTTGTTGTTGTTCAGTCATTAAGTCGTGTTTAGCAGTAGCAGTTACAAAATGATTCCCTTTTTCCCATTCTAAAATATACTGCTAAAATGAAGAACGCTTACGGTAACCAGGAGTTGACCTATGGAATGAAGGACCATGAGGTCCATTCAGTTTTGGTCCTTAAACCCAATTCCCAGGCTCAGAATGCATTTGACATGTGAATCTTTTGCACCAGGTTCCAGTTGGTACATCTTGGGTTTTTAGTTAAAAAAAACACGCACACACAGACACACCTACCAAATATATCCCACAAGCATGAGATCTGCCCACCTCTGAGTCTTGAACCATCAAGTTAATGTGTGCCTGAGCAAAGATTTCATAGTCTTAGTCATTCAGTAGGCAACCTGGCACCCTCAAGATATTTTGGATTACAACCCCTGTTATGCCTGATCATTTGGCCAGGCTGGCTGGGGCTGATTGGAATTATAGTCCAAGACATCTCATCTGTGCCTTGGAATATTGGGTGGGTGGGGGTCCCAATTTTGGACTCTGTGTATGTGTGTGTGAAGTTATAGGCAGGGTGGTGGCAGGGCTGCCATCTGGCACAGGTTTTGAGCGGCCCTTGACACCCTCCACAGGCCCCCCTCGCTCTTTCTGCCATCCTCCTCTTTTTCCTCATTGCTACCACTTGCTTGCTTAACAGGCAGTGAGCAAGCAGGCCACGGCATCTCTCCTGCTTCTCCTTCTCACCACCACTGTTGTCTGGGCCAGAGCTGGAGGCAGGTGAACCAGGAGGTTGCAATGGGGAAGATGGCACATGCATGTAACAGGCAGCAAAACATGCACATGGGCACATTTCTAGGTCTCTGTTTGCCCGTTAATTTTCTACACAGGAGCACAGGAAATTGTTTGCAGGGTCCCAGCTGCAAGCCTAGATTTTACTCCAGCGCCACCTGGTGGCGCCATCGAAATCTGCAGCCTAGATCTTACTCTGGCGCCACCAGGTGGCTGCATTGAACTTTGCAGCTCTCCTTGGCTCACTCTGATTTTCTTCTCCCCGATCGTCAGGTGGAAGTGGTCTTCTGGCTCCTCTCCATGCTGGCCAATCAGGACAAAAAGGACATGTCCTGCACCCTGCTGGCCATGTCCAGCTCGCAGGGGAGCTGCTTGGCCATGCGGAAGTCAGGATGCCTGCCCCTGCTCATCCAGATCCTCCACGACACGGATCGGGAGCCAGGCACACTGGAGAGCCCCAGAGCAGCGGGGAAGGACTGCCGCATGCAGGCCAATGCAGCCCTGCATAACATCATCTTCTCCCAGCCCAATGAAGGGCAGGCCAAGAAGGAGATGAGGGTGCTCCACGTTTTGGAACAGATCCGCTCCTACTCAGAGACCTGCTGGGATTGGCTCAAGATGCGCAGCAAAGAAGGGGACAAGAGTCCCGAAGGGGGAGCAGGTAGAGTGATTCACCTCACGGGCTTGCCATTTCTTTCTCTGGTGGCACGATGCCGGTGCCTCACTCATGTGCCACATGCAAACAGAGGGCGGTGTAGAGTTCAGCTAGTCTGAACTCTACAGCGCCACCACTACCACAGGCCAGAAAGGGCACTGCCTGCTGCTGGCCTGTAGGACTGCAAGGGGTCAGTACTTATTAATTGGCATTTATTTATTATATTTTTACCTCTTCCTCCAAGGAGCTCCATTGTTCTTTCACACACACACACACACACACACACACACACTTCATCCTCATAACAACCCTGTGAGGTAGGTTAGGTGGAGAGACAGCAGCTGGCCCAAGATCATGCACAATGAGCTTCAGGTTGATGAATAAGAGATTTGAACCCATGTCTCCTGGGTTCTAGCCCAAGACTCTAACCACTACACTATACTAGCTCTAGGCAGTAAGTCTTGTTTTCATTTTGCTTGGATGTTCTGCCTTTAAAAAAAAATGCTGCTTTTATGTTTACAACACAATCTTATGCATGACTACTCAGAAGTAGGTGCCACTGACTTAAATGGAACTTACTCCCAGGGAAGTATGCTTCAGACTGCAGCTTTTAATGAGCTCACTTCGAGGTTGCGAGTTTCAAAATACTGTTATGACGTAGTAATTATAGATGGGTTTGTTTGTGATGGGCTTATTATGGTTTGGTTTAGTTATATTTGGATACATTGTTTTAACAGATCATAATTATGTAATTTCTTGATCTTTATGTAACACTTCTAATTATCATTATCATTATTTATTTACTCATTTATTGCATTTATATCATGCAGTAAATATTTACTCATTTATTGCATTTGTACCTGCCTTTTTTCCTCTTGCAAGGAACCCAAGGCATCTTACATAATCCTCCTCCTCTCCATTTTATCCTCACAACAACAACCCTGTGAGGTGAGTTGGTGACTGTGAGTTGGTGAGCTGAGAGTCCGTGACTGGCCCAAAATCACTCGGGGAGCTTCCACAGCCAAGTGGGGACTCAAACCCGGATCTCCCAGCTCCCAGTCCAACACTCTAGCCACTACTCCACACTGGCTACTCCACACTGGCTTAATATTATGTTATTAATATTATTTGCATTGTTCCCTGAGATATTGTGAATGACTACTGCAATCCTATTTACACACTTGAGTGAGAGTAAGTCCCATTGAACTCCATAGATTTTACTTCTGGGTAGAAGGAAGGAGGACGAGACAAATGTAATGAAAAAGAAAGAACAAATGAAGGAAGGAAGAAATGTACTGAGAAAGAAAGAATGAACAAACAAATGAAAGAAGGAATGACTTGCCTGGGAGTAAATCTAACTGAAGTACATGGGGCTCACTTCACATATAGGATGGCACCGTAAGGCTCACTCTACGGTCCCAGCAGAATTGGTAGGGCTGCACCACTTGATGGCCGAAGATGAGGGAAGCGTTGTTGATTTTGGCACCATGGTGAGCTCTTCGTAGGTTTGGATGAGAACTGCTGTGAGCGTAATTGAAGCATAACTAAACTGGCAATGGAGAAATGTCTGCTGCTGAACTCACTCGGTCCGCTTGCCCTGCAGGTCCGGTTCCCATTGAGCCGCAGATCTGCCAAGCGACTTATGCTGTTATGAAGCTGTCATTCGACGAAGAGTATCGCCATGCCATGAATGAGCTGGGTAAGTGACATTTGGGGGCAGCTCATTGTTCGAGGGGCCGTAGGTTAAGGGGTGCAGCACGGGGCTTTCCACACAGGGCTTCAGGTTTGATCCCCGGCTTCTCCAGATAGGGCTGGGAAGGAATCGTGCCTGAAACCCTGGGGAGCCGTTACCCCCAGTCAGTGTCGACAGTACTGGGCTAGATGGACCACGGGTCTGACTCAGTATAAGGCAGCTTCTGATGTTCCTAAAAGATTTCCAGTTGCAGGGCTGGGAAAGAGCCACCCTGGAGGGGGTTAACCATGCAGTGTGGCTTATCTTTCTTGAACAAGCCACCCTGAGAACCCAGGGTTTGCTGTTGGATTGTTCAGGGTGGTTAACAAGCCACCCTGCGGATAATGTTCTAGGTTGAGATAACACACTTAACCCCGTGGTTCAACAAACAACCCACAGTTCAACAACCCACACTCAACCGCCGAGTGTGGGTTAGCACGTTGTGTGAACAGCCCTGAGGTGTAGCTCTGGCCCTGCTGTTCCATGAGTTATTTCTAGTTTCCTTTTCCCAAATGTCAGCGGATGAGGATACATTTATACAGTTTTGCACAAGGAAATAGAAGCTTCGATTTGAGGTAACCCGATTGCCGTTGTCTTTGTCAAGGGCTCCTTGGAGGCCTCTCTCAGTCTAATCCAGTAGCCAAGTCCAGACACAGACAAAGGGATTCTTTTCAAAGCTTTATTCCTCCTTTACAACTTAACGACTCTACTGTTAGCAACTAGATCTGAGCAGCAGAGTACCTATGCCCTACGTTGGAACAGTTGGTCCCCGTTTGAAGGAGAATCACTGGCAGACCCTGAACTTAAGGGCTAGGGAGAGTCCCTCCCCTTTTCCCTTGGATCCTCTGGGCACAGCCGTTGTTTGCGCGCCAACCAGGCACTGCGCCTCCTTTCTGCGCCCTCCATTTGGCGCCGCTCTCTGCGTCGGCGTCGCACGTCCATCAAGTCTGCTTCCTACACTCTGTCACTCCCAGGACTGCTATCTAAGCTAGGAATGCCGGTGGGAGGAATCTCCGTCAGCTGTTGGCCCCGGGAAAGAGGAGTGCGCTCCTCTCCCAGGAGCGACTGCTCTTCCTCAGAATCAGAACTACTCTGGGATTCTATGGGCTCAGTGTCCAGCCTGACAGTCTTCTCCATCCCGTTTTTCCCCCTCTCTGTTTTGCTTCCTAGGTGGGCTGCAGGCTGTTGCTGAGCTGCTCCAAGTGGACTGTGAAATGCACCAAATGACCAACGACCCCCTCAATCTGGCCCTCAGGCGCTACACCGGCATGGCGCTCACCAACCTCACCTTCGGGGACGTTATCAACAAGGTGCCGTGGGATCAGGAGCTGTCAGGGTGGAGAAAGCAGAAGCCAGGAGGTGGAGGGGCAATGAGGGTTGGCATGCATCGGATGGCGTCCATCTCCCTCCCATGGTCACACATGATCACTAAAATGCTTATTCACCTAAATAGTTCTTCTGAGCGCTGGCTTCTGAGGTGGCATCTGGAAGTTATGCAGAGATGCATCAGTTCTCCTCCTCCCCTCCCTTCCTCCTCCCCCTCCCCCCTCCCTTCCTCCTCCTCCCCCCTCCTCCTCCTCCTCATCATCTATACACTGCCTTATCTGCTAAAATTCATCAAGGCTGTCTACAGCAATTTAAAATAATACAATCTTACAGTGATTAAAAACAACAACATCCTTTACTTCCCTTGATAAAGACCAAGTGTCCAAACACATTGGAAATTCAATTGGTGCAGCTGTTTCTTTTTGACTTTGGCTTCCAGACTTACAGCTGTTTTTTCTGGTCCCTATGGCACTGTTGCTTACGGAGCTCTCCGCTCCTGCTATCCCAGAAGGCTCGTGAAACTGGGTGGCATGTTTGTCTGTTTGTTTCTTTCCGGCTGGTAACTTTGCTGGGCTTATTTGCAAGGCTGGGTAGGAGTGTGCTTTACTGGAGACAACGGGCAACTTAGGGTGGGACATCCCAGTTTTTTTCCCCCTCCCAAATCTGACATTTGTCTCGCACCCACTCCGCCCTGTGCTCCTTCTCTTATTCCCTCCTGCCTAGGCAACTTTGTGCTCTCGCCAGAGATGCATGCAAGCCATCGTTGCACAGCTGGCATCCGATAGCGAGGAGTTACATCAGGTGAGCATGAGCAAGAGTGACGCTGAGGAAGGAAGCAGACCAGTATGGGCTCCGGGGATTTTGGGAGGGGGACAAGACACCCTCAATGTGCCCCCTCCTTCTCACTGCCATGGTCACCAGCTGTTCTCGTTCTTCCTCCTCTTCCTCTTCATTGTTCCCCCTTGCTTGCTTGGCAGGCAGAGAGCCAGGGAGCAAGCAGGCCGTGGCATGTCCTGCTCCTCCTTCCTTCTCACCACCACTGTTGTCCAGGCCAGAGTGAGAGGCAGGTGAACAAGCAGGATGCAGTGGGGAAAAGGAGGAGCAACGCCAGGGGTTCTTGTCAATGGGCCTCTGCTGGGCTGTGGGCCCTTGGCAGGTGTCCTGCGATGCCAACCCTGGGCCCCAGCCCTGTCCGTGCCTTTCCCCTATCCACAACTCACTTCCTTCCCTTCCCAACTGCTCCTCCTCCTTAGGTGGTATCCAGCATCCTTCGGAACCTCTCCTGGCGTGCGGACATGAACAGCAAGAAAGTCTTGAGGGAGGTGGGCAGCGTCACGGTGCTGATGCAGTGCGCCTTACGGGCCACCAAGGTGAGCAGGGAACAACAGGGTGGCAACCGTGATCCCGTTTTCCTCTCCACTCTGTGTTTGTCTAGTTGTCTAGCTATCTGCTAATCCTTCTCTCTCCCCTCCACCAGGCCCCCATCCACATTTTTTGTTGTTGTTCAGTCGTTCAGTCGTGTCTCACTCTTCGTGACCCCATGGACCATAGCACGCCAGGCATTCCTGTCCTGCGCTCTCTCCCGGAGCGTGCTCAAGTTCATATTCATTGCATCCGTGATGCTATCTAGCCATCTCATCCTCTGCCGTCCCCTTCTCCTTTTGCCTTCAGTCTTTCCCAGCATCAGGGTCTTTTCCAGGGAGTTTTCTCTTCGCATTAGGTGGCCAAAATATTGGAGCTTCAGCTTCATTATCTGTCCTTCCAATGAGCACTCAGGGTTGATTTCCTTTAGGATGGACTGATTTGACCTCCTTGCAGTCCAGGGGACTCGTAAGAGTCTTCTCCAGCACCACAGTTCGAAAGCATCAATTCTTCGGCGCTCAGCCTTCCTTATAGTCCAGCTCTCACAGCCATACATTACTACTGGGAAAACCATAGCTTTGATTAGACGGACCTTTGTCGGCAAGGTGATGTCTCTGCTTCTTACTATGCTGTCTAGGTTGGCCATAGCTTTCCTCCCAAGGAGCAAGCGTCTTTGAATTTCATGGCTACAGTCACCGTCTGCGGTGATCTTGGAGCCCAAGAAAGTAAAATCTGTCACTGCTTCCATTTCTTCCCCTTCTATATGCCAGGAAGTGAGGGGGCCAGATGCCATGATCTTAGTTTTTTTAATGTTGAGTTTCAAACCAGCTTTTGCACTCTCCTCTTTCACCCTCAACAAGAGGCTCTTGAAATCCTCTTCGCTTTCTGCCATTAGGGTGGTATCGTCTGCATATCGGAGGTTGTTGATAATTCTCCCAGCAATCTTAATTCCGACCTCTGATTCATCCAACCCGGCATTTCTCATGATGTACTCTGCATATAAGTTAAATAAGCAGGGTGACAATATGCAGCCTTGTCGTACTCCTTTCCCAATTTTGAACCAATCGGTTGTTCCATGTCGGGTTCTTACTGTTGCTTCTTGACCCTCGTACAGGTTTCTCAGGAGACAGGTAAGGTGGTCTGGTACTCCCATCACTTTAAGAATTTGCCACAGTTTGTTGTGATCCACACAATCAAAGGCTTTAGCGTAGTCAATGAAGCAGAAATAGACATTTTTCTGGAATTCTCTTGCTTTCTCCATGATGCAGCGAATGTTGGCAATTTGATCTCTAGTTCCTCTGCCTCTTCTAAACCCAGCTTGTACTTCCGGTAGTTCTCGGTTCGCATACTGCTGAAGCCTAGCTTGTAGGATTTTGAGCATCACCTTGCTGGCATGTGAAATGAGCGCAATTGTGCGGTAGTTTGAACACTCTTTGGCGTTGCCCTTCTTTGGAATTGGAATGTAAACTGACCTTTTCCAGTCTTGTGGCCACTGTTGAGTGTTCCAGATTTGTTGGCATATTGAATGCAGCACTTTAACAGCATCATCTTTTAGGATTTTAAATAACTCAGCTGGAATACTGTCATCTCCGCTAGCTTTGTTGTTATTAATGCTTCCTAAGGCCCACTTGACTTCACTCTCTAGGATGTCCGGCTCAAGTTCAGTGACTGCACTATCATGGCTATCAGGGACATTCAGATCTTTCCTGTATAGTTCTTCTGTGTATTCTTTCCACCTCTTCTTAATCTCATCTGCTTCTGTTAGGTCCCTGCCTTCTTTGTCCTTTATCATGCCCGTCTTTGCACAAAACGTTCCCTTGAGATCTCCGATTTTCTTGAAGAGATCTCTAGTCTTTCCCATTTTGTTGTTTTCCTCGATTTCTTTGCATTGTTCATTTAAGAAGGCCTTCTTGTCTCTCCTTGCTATTCTCTGGAACTCTGCATTCAGTTGGGTATATCTTCCCCTTTCTCCCTTGCTTTTCGCTTCCCTTCTTTCGTGAGCTACTTGTAAAGCCTCATCAGACAGCCACTTTGCTTTCTTGCATTTCTTTTTCTTTGGGATGGATTGAGTTGCTGCCTCCTGAACAATGTTACGGACCTCCGTCCATAGTTCCTCAGGCACTCTGTCTATCAGGTCTAATCCCTGAAATCTATTCCTCACCTCCACTGTATATTCATCAGGGATATGATTTAGGTCATACCTGAACGGTTTAGTGGTTTTCCCGACGTTCTTCAATTTAAGCCGAAATTTTGCAAGAAGCAGCTCATGATCTGAGCCACAGTCAGCTCCAGGTCTTGTTTTTACTGACTGTATGGAGCTTCTCCATCTTTGGCTGCAAAGGACATAATCAATCTGATTTCGATATTGACCATCTGGTGATGTCCATGTGTAGAGTCGCCTCTTGTGCTGTTGGAAAAGAGTGTTTGCTATGATCAGCATGTTCTCTTGGCAAAACTCTATTAGCTTTTGTCCTGCTTCATTTTGTACACCAAGGCCATGCCTGCCTGTTATCCCGGTGATTTCTTGACTTCCTACTTTAGCATTCCAATGCCCTATGATGAAGAGGACATCTTTTTTTGGTGTTAGTTCTAGAAGGTGTTGTAGGTCTTCATAGAACCGATCAACCTCAGCTTCTTCGGCCTCAGTGGTTGGGGCATAGACTTGAATTACTGTGATGTTGAATGGTTTGCCTTGGATTTGTACTGAGATCATTCTATCATTTTTGAGATTGTACCCCAGTACTGCTTTTCCCACCCTTTTGTTGACTATGAGTGCTACTCCATTTCTTCTCAGGGATTCTTGCCCACAGTAGTAGATATGATGGTCACCTGAATTAAATTCGCCCATGCCTGTCCATTTTAGTTCGCTGATTCCCAAGATGTCGATGTTCAATCTTGCCATCTCATGTTTGACCACCTCCAGCTTACCTTGATTCATTGATCTGACATTCCAGGTTCCTAAACAATATTGTTCTTTACAGCATCGGATTTTCTTTTCACCACCAGACACATCCACAGCTGAGTGTCCTTTCGGGTTTGGCCCAGCCACTTCACTCTTTCTGGCGCTACTTGGAAATACCCTCTGCTCTTCCCCAGTAGTATATTGGACACCTTCCGACCTGAGGGGCTCATCTTCCGGTGTCATATCTTTTAGCCTTGTGATACGTTCCATGGGGTTTTCTTGGCAAGAATACTGGAGTGGGTTGCCATTTCCTTCTCCAGTGGACCACATTTTGTCAGAACTCTCTGCCATGACCTGTCCGTCTTGGGTGGCCCTGCACGGCATAGCTTATGGCTTCACTGAGTTACGCAAGCCCCTTCGCCACAACAAGGCAGTGATCCATGAAGGGGCCCCCATCCACATATCTAACCCTAAAAATGCTCTTATGCTTTCCAGTTTCTGTCTTTTGCCACACGCACTCTTCCTCTAGTTATTTTCCCATTCCACTTTTTTCACATCTTTGCATGGTGGATTTGAGAGTTCTAGATTTTCTCCTCTCTCCATTTCGGGCCAGAAAGTTGAGTGGGAGATGCGAAATCTGTCAATCCGTGCATGCCTCCAGACAAGACTTTTCTCGCACCGTCACCCCTGCCTCAAACACAGAGTTTTACAGGGGGTCCTCGTTGCAAGATGTCATCATCTTCTGCTTGTAACTCTCCCGTGTTTTCCCACTGCTTGCTTTCTTCTGTTTTTTCTCTGACTGCAGAAAATCAGTTAAGAAAAAAAAGATGAAATAGCTGCACAATGTGTTTTGATTGGCAGCGCATCATTAAACGATGGGATTCACTTTCACAAGATGTAGTGATGGCCACCAATTTTGATAGCTTTAAAATGGGACTGGACAAATTCATGGAGGAGGAAAAGGCTATCAGTGGCTACTGGTCCTCATGGATATGTGCTACCTCCAGTATCAGAGGCAGTATGCCTGTATACACCTATTGCAAGGGAGCATGGACAGGAGGGTGCTGTTGCACTCATGTCCTGCTTGTGGGTTTCCTGTGGGCAGCTGAATGGTCACTGTGTGAACAGAATGCTGGACTAGATGGACCCTCTCTCTCTCTCTCTCTCTCTCTCTCTCTCTCATTCACTTGCTCCATTCATCCAAACTCCATCCTACATCTACCTTGATCCTAGATCTTTCTGTCTTTTCCCTCCCTCCCTCCCTCCCTCCCTCCCTCCCTCCCTCTCTTTGTTCTTCCTTTCTCATTACATTTGTCCCTCCCTCCCTCCCTTCCTCTCTCCCTTCCCCCCCCCCCCACAGAGTTCTTAGCACACTTCCCAGGTCTCAATGCCCACAATTCAGGGGGAGAGAATCCATTACAGTGGAAGAAGTATGAAAGCAGAACACTGCATTATAATGTAGATATGGTCATTTGCTCGAGCTTGCTTTGCCCTCCCTGTGCTTCTGACAGCAAGTTGTTGTTGTTATCACGATAATTCTGCTGTTCATGCTAGGAGTCCACCCTGAAGAGTGTTCTCAGCGCCTTGTGGAACCTGTCGGCTCACAGCACCGAGAATAAAGCTGCAATCTGCATGGTGGAGGGGGCGCTTGGCTTCCTGGTCAGCACCCTCACCTACAAGTGTCAGAGCAACTCACTAGCCGTCATTGAGAGTGGAGGGGGGATCCTGAGGAACACTTCCAGCCTCGTGGCTACCAGGGAAGATTACCGGTCAGTGCCTATCCCCTCTTTCCCCTTCATGTGACATCCTGCTCTTTGGGGCAAATAACAGCACCCAGCCCAGACACAAACACATGTAGAAACACACACATGCAGAAACACAGAAACACACCCACTCAGCAATACAGAAATACACACACAGAGAAACACACATACACACACACCAACACAAAAACACACACACTCAGAAATGCAGGCACAGACACACAAACACACATACACACAGAAGCACACACAAACACAGAAACATGCACAGAAATACAGAAACACAGAGAATCAGACAGAGAGAGAGAGAGGTATAGGCATAGATGTATAGATGTAGGCAAGGTAGATAGTTTATTATTATCATCAGCATCATCATTATTGGGGGGTAAGCCACGCTTCTCCAATCTGGCACCCTCCAGACATGTTGGACTACAGCTCTCAGCATGTTATAGTGCAGTACATCTAGAGGGTGCCGGGGGAGAAGGCCAGAGTAAGCCCTCTTGAGGACCAGTTTGACTGGTTGAAAAAGCAGCAGAGGTAGCAATCCTATAGATCCCACTGGCCTCAGTGGGGCTTCCCTCTGAGTAGCTGTGTATAGGCCTGCAGTGTTAGGCTGCAATCCCACACACACTTATCTGGAAGTAAGCCCCGCTGAAAGCAGCAGGGCCTACTTCTGAGTAAATATGCACAGGATTGCATGGTGAGACTGCAGCCTTACACACATGTACCAGGGAGATCAGCTGAACACCCCTTGGAGAGCTCCTTTAGAGTTCTGGCTGGTTCTGACTGAAAGGCAGAATGGATTCGTAGCCCCTCCAGAATCGGAGCCACCAGCCTCCACTGGGGGAGACAGAGGGGGAGATATATCCCCCCCCCCCCCACTGCCTGTGCTGGCCTTACATGTGAACCTCCTGTCTTTCAGGCAAGTCCTGCGGGATCACAGCTGCCTCCAGACCTTACTCCAGCACCTGAAGTCACACAGCCTGACCATCGTCAGCAACGCCTGCGGCACCCTCTGGAACCTCTCTGCCTGTAGCCCCAGAGACCAGGAGCTGCTGTGGGACCTGGGCGCCGTCAGCATGCTGCGCAACCTCGTCGACTCCAAGCACAAGATGATTGCCATGGGCAGCGCCGCAGCCCTCCACAACCTCCTGGCCAACTGGCCCCTCAAGTACAAGGACACCCTGGTGATCTCGCCTGGGTCGTGCGTGCCCTCGCTGTACATGAGGAAGCAGAAGGTGCTGGAGGCAGAGCTGGATGCCAAGCACTTGGCCGAGACCTTCAACACCATGGAGAAGCAGATCCTGAAGAACCAGAGCACCAAGAAGCCCCTGTGGCACATGGAGAGCTTGGCAAAGGACTACGCCTCCGACTCGGGGTGCTTCGACGACGACGAGGTGCCCAACGTCTCTGGCGGCACAGAGACGGGGAACGCGTCAGTCCTCTCCATGTTCCTCAACTCCTCCTTCCTCCAAGGCCAGGCTCTGCCCAGAGCCATCGCCCAAAGGAGATGCCTGGAGCCGGAGAAGGGTGAGAGCGGGAAGCCAACGGAAGCAAAAAAGGTCCCCACACTGCTTCTTCCCCCAGACAACAAGGTCTCCATGGCAGCTGAGAAGCTGGCCAACAAGACTTCCACGACTGTGGCCAAGATAGACAAGCTGGTGGAAGACATCTCCACTCTCCACACTTCCTCAGATGACAGCTTCAGCCTCAGCTCTGAAGACCACTGCCTCGACTGGCAATGCGGCTCCGACGAAATCCACGAGACCCGGGCTCAGTCGTGCTCCCCGTGCCGCCTGTCGGACACTGGCAGGTTCATCAAGCGGGAAGGTCTGAGCTGGGCTCACACCCTGCTGAGGCTGAAGACAGCCTACACCAGCTTGTCCAACGACAGCCTCAACAGTGGGAACACCAGCGATGGGTACTGCACCAAGGAGCACATGAAACCCTGCACCAGGACGACGTTCCTGGACTTCAAGGATGAGCTGCATCGGCGCCAGAAGCATCCCAGCTGCCTCGACTTGAAGAACATCTTGATCAGTAGGCCGGAGAAGGTGGAACCCCTGGGGAAGAAGCATCAAGAGCTCGGTGAGGTGGCGGAGAAACCGGAACCTCTTGAGAAGGCCAAGAAAACGGCGGCTTCCCAAAGCACCGATGTTGCTGAGAAGGAATCTGGATATAAGGAGACAGCGCCAAGCAACAAGCTGGATCCCAACCCAACAGTCCACACAATTAAGCTCTCCCCCTCCTACCACCATGTCCCCCTCATGGAGAATGTGGACAACAGACCCCCAGAATCTGGGGCTATGAGGCTGTTGGGAGCCGGGTCATACTACCAAAGCCTGTCCATGCGGACGGTGGAAAATGTTATCCAGCTTGCGGAGAAGCTGCCAATCCCAACACCGGTGGCACAAGAGCAGCTGCAGAAATACTCAGTGGAGGACACCCCAATATGCTTCTCCCGGTGCAGTTCTCTGTCTTCCCTTTCCTCAGCTGACAACGTGCTGGACGGGCAAAGCCACAGCGAGAATGAGATGGACAGTGACTCCTCACTGGAGATCATCGAGGTCGAAGAAGTGGAAGAAGCCCACCGAGTAGAGCAAGCAGAGAAGGCGAAAAGGGTGGCGGATCCTCTCCCTGCCATCTCACAGCCCATCGCTATCTCTTTCCCCAAGAAGGAGAAGGTCTTCCTTCGAGGCGTTTCGCCCTCCCGGCATGAAGACTTGACCCCGTCCAGCTCCTCTGAGAACTACATCCAGGAGACTCCCCTGGTGATGAGCCGTTGCAGTTCAGTCAGCTCCCTGGGCAGTTTTGAGAGCCCATCCATTGCCAGCTCTATCCAGAGCGAACCCTGCAGTGAGATGATCAGCAGGACCGTGAGTCCTAGCGAGTTACCAGACAGCCCTGGGCAAACCATGCCTCCCAGCCGCAGCAAAACGCCTCTCTTCGAACTGGGCAGCCAGGCGGAGAAGGAGGCCAGCCAGTTCAACATCCAGTGGGAGAACAACGTCAAGAAATTCATGGAGATCACAGACTTCAAAGAGCGTTTCCAGATGCCCCAAGACCTCGACTCCATGGGCTACTTCACTGTGGAGAAACCCAACGAGAACTTCTCCTGCGCTTCCAGCTTGAGCGCGTTGCCCCTCCATGAACACTATGTCCAGAAGGATGTGGAGCTGAAACTCATCCCTCCATTCCCAGGAAGGAACGCCTTGAGCTTCATGACGCACGAGAAAAGAGAGGACGAGAGGGCCAATGAGAACCAGAGGAAACCGGAGAGGCTCGAGTTAACCTCCGATGAAGATGTTGAGATCTTGAAGGAGTGCATCAACTCACCCCTGCCGTCCCGTTTCCGGAAGGTCCGTACATCCCTCATCTCCGGCCTTCCAGCCCAGGTTTTGAAACCTCAGTCCAAGAAGCCAGTGCACATTCCAGTCTATATGCTGGTCCCTGCGAACTCCCACTTGGGTATCCCCAAGCAGAGATGGGCTACAGTTACCAGACCCAACAAGGACTACATTGGCAACGAGGATTCCTTCACTGACTCAGCAGAAGGAACCCCAGTCAACTTCTCTAGCGCAGCTTCCTTGAGCGACAAAACCCTCCAGTACCCAATGAAGGAGGAAAGGGACTCAAGGCATTGCTCTGGGAAGAGGAGGGAAACACTAGGGCCACAGGGAGTGGGGCTCAAGTTGGAGGCGATGCAGTGTGAGCGAGGCAGCCCACGGGCTGGAAGAATAACCTCCAGCCACTCCACTCCAACCAAAATGGCTTCATCTTACAAGCACAAAACCGGATTGAATCACACCAGCCCACTTCATGCAGGCAGGGCCCAATTTGCCGAGTCCAAGAGGGGGCACATTCCTTTCAAGAACCTGGAGCTGACCCTCATGAGGCAAGGCAGCTTGAGGGCCTGTTCTGAAGGCAGCTGTTCCAGGAAGGGGGGTCCCCGGGAGAATGGGGGCTGCAACAATGACATGGTCTTCCAGTCCCTCTGCCACACGATGCCAACTGAGGAGGCAGTCTATTTCTTCTATGAGAATGATTCAGATGACCTGATGGAGCTCAGCATGAAGAATTCACCCAAGAGGAAGACCAGCAAAGGTCAAAAGAAAGAATGCTGGGCGGCCAAGGAAGAGCCTGAGCCGAGTGCGAGACAGCAGCTCCAGGTGAAAACCAAGATGGTGCCCAACTTCCGTAGCAACCTCATTGCGGATGAGACCCTGCCGTACTATTCTCTCAGCTCTTCCCTGAGTTCCCTCAGCGATCTGGAACTCTACAACCCCGAAGAGAGGATGCCAGGGTACACCAGCAGGGCCAACCAACACGTGACTGTGAACTGTTGGCATGAGATGAGAGCCGCCTCGTCCGGAGGGAGGGACAGCTCTGCCAGTTCACTCAGCTACAACTCAGAGGACGATCAGCTGCAGAAGTGTATTGGCTTAGCCATGCCCAAGAGGAGACGTCCATCAGCAAAAAGGACAAATGGCAAGAAGGAGCAGAAGGCCCTGAAGGCCAAGGAGCAGAAGACCAAAGCTCTGATGGATGAAGCAATCGATGAAAGAGGTTCAAATCTGGACAGCGTGGACTGGAAAGCCATCCAGGAAGGAGCAAACTCCATTGTCACTTGGTTGCACCAAGCAGCCTGTTTAGGCAGGGAGCCATCCTCAGAATCTGACTCCATCCTCTCCTTTATGTCTGGCCTCTCGGCTGGCTCTGCTTCGCAGCTATCTCTGGACAGGAAGGAGAAGAAGAGAGGGAAGAAGCCCCTTGGTGGTCACATGGAGAAGAAAGAGCACACAAAGGCTTTTCAAGATGGTAAGAAGCCAACGGAAGCTGGAGTTGCCACTTGCAGGAATGGCAGGGCGAAGAAAAATCTAGGCCCACAGAAACCATTGACCAACTTACCGGTGGTCTTCCAGGGCAGGGCAGTGATCTATATGCCCAACACGGCAAATGAGTCAAAGATGCAGAGTCCCAGGTCCACCCCAAGGAAAACTGGGCCTGCAGCCAAGCTGGAAGCCCCTGTGAAGAACCCGAATCTGAACCAACAGAGATCGCGGAGTCTCCACAGGCCTGGGAAGATCTCGGAAATGGTGGACCTCACGTTGCCCAAGAGAAGCGCAACCCCGCCAGCCTGGATTACCAAAGCGGTTTCCCCCGGGTCGTCCAGGACGTCAACGCCATCCCAGCCCAACCAAAAGAAGCTAATGTCGCCATCCCAGCAGCCCAACCGGCAGATGCCATCTCGCGAAGCCGGGAAGGTGGGTGGGAATGCTATGCCTCCCAGCCTCAACCCCAAACCGGTCCAGAAAGTGCCCATCTCCAAGCAACACAAGACCCAGAAATCTCCCGTTTGCATCCCCTTCATGCAGAAGCCCACTAAGAAGACTCTCCCGGCAAGGAACACCATGCCTGTGTTGGAGGAGCAGGTGGGAAGAGGAGGCAGTGACCCAAGGCCCAAGGTCAATGGGAAGGGCGTCTGTCAGAACAGCTGCCTCAACTTGGTGCACATGTCCTCGGTGAGGTCCTTCAGCAGCAAGCCGGACCGCTCAGGTTTCCTGCGGCAGCTGACATTCATCAAGGAGTCATCCAGCCTCCTCATGAGGCACCGTGGTGATCTCTTGTCCTCACTCTCTCAGGGTGTGTCTCCTCAGAGAGGCAGGCTTGGCCTGCCGACGGTCTTCCTTTGCTCGTCCCGCTGTGACGATCTCAAGGTGGACAAGCCGGCAGGGCCAAGCCAACGGCCTGTCATCTCCCAGGTGCCTCTTCCCAGCCACAGAGTCCCTGTGGGCACCAGGCCTCTGAGGCAAACCAGTTCAGAAAGCCCATCCAGGCTCCCTGTCAAAACAAGCAGCGTCCCACCAGAGCCCTTCAAGCGTTATTCATCATCCCCTCAGATCAACGCTGTCAAGAGGACAACCAGCCTGGCTTCCACGCCTCCCTGTTGCCCCGAGTCATTAGGCAGGGGGAAGAAAACGAATGAGGAGACCGCCAAACTCCCCGTGGTTCCTTCTCCTCATCTAGGGATTGCAGAGCAATGGACCAAAGAGCAACCACAAGCAAGGGTTAAAGGGACCTGGAAAAGAATCCGCGATGAAGACATCCCCCATATTCTGAAAAGCACCCTCCCGTCAACGGCCCTGCCGCTGGTTAGCACCTTGAAGGAAGAAGAGAACCACCAGGCCTGGCGAGCCCTTCAACGGAAGACCAGCGACGCCGTGGTTCAAACAGAAGACTTCGCCACTGCCAAGACCAACTGCAGCACTTCTCCAACATTGGAGGCACAGGAGGTACCCAAGATAACACCCAAGGACTGCGAGATGGATGGCTTCAGACCAGGCAAGGTCACCTCTACTCACAAAGCGCCCGTCAACTCTCTCGGGAACTTTCCTCTGAGTAGATACAGCTCCCCGAGCCGGGCTGCCAGGGTGACCCCTTTCAATTACACCCCGAGCTCCATGGTAGAGCCGACAGTCAACGAGAAGCAGGTGGAGAAAGTGCAGGTTTGACCACCACCAGGTGGGCCTTGGAAGCTTCCGGGATGGCCTCAGCAACTGCTGTATATATCTAAAAAAACACTCATTCCTTGTTACCTTTTTTTAAAAGTAGAAATTGCCCCTATTCTCAACAAACTGAGGAGGAATCTGGTGGTGTTTCTTACGGACACAGGACAGATAGATCTGGTTCTTATGAAAGAGACCCAAAAGAAGACGAGCAAATTATATTTATTCCTTTAATTTCCACCTCTTCCTTCCTTCCCTCCCTCCCTCCCTCCTTCCTTCCTTCCTTCCTTCCTTCCTTTAACTTCCACTTCTTCCTTCCGCAGAGAGAGGGACACTGGAAAGCAAAGTTCTTTCTGCTGCAAACCCATTGGGCTCGTGCCCCCTGGGTCAGGTTCGATGGGGAGTTTTCTGGAGGAGGAACCTCAGGTTGTGAGACCCGGGGCTCTTTTCATGAATGGATGCTTGGATGATACTATCTCCCAGCATCCATCATTCGAATCTAAAACCTACCCCGGCCTGGATTGGTCACTCCGTTTTGAAAACACCTGCCTCTCTGATCCCACCTCGGCACCATTCACAAGCGATGTGTCCATGATGTATGCACCATGCGCAAGGTTTAACGCTTCCTCCACAGACTTGGCGGTATTTTCAGAACCCCAAACATCGTCAGCCTTTTAGGTTACACAGGACTCACTTCAGACTTAAGGGCAAATCCAAGGTGGTGTGATACCTATGCTCCATTGTTCCATCCCACATCTGCAGATCACTTTGACTGACTCCTGCATTTGCTTTGCTGCCTCCCGGGAACTCAGCATGCCATTCAAGGACCATCCAAGAACCATCCAGGCCAGGAGTCAACGCTGAAGATCCCCAAAGCCAAAGTTTGCTCAGGATGAGCAGAACTGTTTCCACATCCCATCCTGCTTGGTTCTCCGAGGACACAAAGAAACCCTCTTTTGCATTAGGGACTCAACTGCGACACTCCTGAGCATTTGAACAAAAGAGAACGTTTTGTGCGAAAAGTTTTTTAAAAAACTAGAGCGCCTTAATCTCATCCCTTGGCTGCATGCTTTAGGCTGCAATCCTGTATGTGCTTACCTGGAGGTAAGACCCGTTGAGCTCAGTGGGGCTTACTTCTGAGTAGACTTGTCTAGGATTGCACTGTTAGTCTCATGTGGGGGCACTAATAGCCAAGAATTAAAAACCAAGATATTCTCAGCTAATTTATTTTGGGGGTGTTGGGGGGTGGCAGGGGAGGGGAGAGAAGAAAAGAATTTTATGGGTTAAAAAAAGTAAAAACAGGAGAGAGAGAGTTGGTGGGAAAAAGTTATGTATCAGCAAAAAGCTGACATGGAACTATTATGGCCTTCCAGAGGATGAAAACCATGATCCACACGGTGCTTTATCTCTAATTATAGCAGCTCCTTAATCTGCTAATTACTAATCTGTCTTTTTGTTGGGCCCTGGTCATTTTTAAGGACAGGAAGCAACTATTGCACCAAGTCATTAGCCTAATCTATGAACAAAAGGGAACTGGTTGTTATGGAGACCTTGTGGCATAGGAGCAGTCTATCTGTCTGCCCATCTGCCTATCTGTCTATAGTATTTTTCATTCTGCTCCTCAGCCAAAAAGCCTCCCAGTTTACATGCGAGCAATAAAACAAGAGAATCCCTGCAGGCTTACAATCTAAAAAGACACAGTGCACAAGGAAAAGGGGATGCAAAGGGCAGAGGGGGGAAAAAGGAAGCTGTCTTTCTGCAGGACTGATGGAACGGCCCTGTTTCTCCTCTGCTCTATCCTGCTGACCTCCCAAGGTAAGATCAGAGAGGGTGAGTGACATGGTTAAAGAAGATGCAAGGGGGAGATGGGAAGAGAGAGAAATACAAAACCAGGCAAATGAGAGCAGAGCATGTGCCTGAGAATAACTTTATACGAACACTTTCAGTGCACTCAAAGTGCTTCACCACTTAAAGGTTGTTTCAGGAATCCCGACGACAGCCCTGCAAGTTAGGCCAGGATTATTCTCTCCATATTGCAGATGTCATATCTGATGCTTATTTCAGGGGTGTTGATCCTCAGGGCCGTGGGGCATATCTGGCCCACCTGGGATCCCACTCTCTTCCCCTGGCTCCTCCCTCTTTCCCCCAACTGTCAATCATTTGGAGGCTTCCCAACTTCTTCCCTGTTCTAAGAGAAATGCCTCTCCTGAGACTCAGTTACTCGCTGTCAGGGCTTTAAGCTAAAATAGACTGGCATTTCTGGCTCCTCCCCTTTGCTTCGTCCTGTCCCACCACTGGAAAGTGCCCTGGAGAGTTTCTCTGTCATGGCATGTGGCCCACGGACTGAAAGGGGTTCAACATCCTCACTTATCGTGTCCATGATTCTGTTCCCATGGTGGCCAGCCAGGTGCCCCAATGGGAAGCCTGCAAGCAGGATGTGGGTGCAACAGCACCCTCCTGTCCATGTTCCCCAACAACGGGTATACATTGGGGTACTGCTTCTGAAACTGGAGGTAGCGACTGGTAGCCATTGGTACCCTCCTCCTCTTCCACAAATTTGTCTGATCCCCTTTTGAAGCTGTCCGTGTTGGCATCCAACATTATATTGTGGAATCCCATATGGGGTTGAGGGCACTTACTCCCACATTGCTCTGGAGGGAAGGAACCCAGCCAATGGGGTCAAAATACAAGGAAAGGGTCTCGGCCGAAACATTAGGAAGAACTTCTTCATGGCACAGGCTGTCTGAGCGGAACGGACTGTGTTGAAAGGTGGTGGTCTCTCTGTTGCCTGAGGTTTTTATTTATTTATTTATTTCATTTCTATACCGCCCAATAGCCGAAGCTCTCTTTTTAAGCAGAGCCTGGATGGCTGCATATCAGGAATGCTGTAGTGGGTTTCCTGCAGTGGCAGGGGGCTGGACTAAATTACTTCGGGGGTACCTTCCAACTCTACAGTCCTAATGGCTGCAATCCTATGCATGTTTAGACAGAAAAAAGTCCCACAATGCTGAGAGTTGTGGGACTTTTTTTCTGTCTAAACATGCATAGGATTTCAACCTGAAGCTCCAACGTGGGAGTAAGTTCCATGGCCACCCCACCCCCCTTTCCAAATATTAATAAAGGTCTTCTCTTAAACCAAAATCAAGACACAAAGCAAAATGGGTTTCAGAGAACGTATGAAGTGCAAGGTCGAGATGGAGCTACCATTCAAGACATTTTAATAAAATCACAAATCTGTAATATGAAGGGTAAAGAGTTGTTCTAAAAATTTAATTCTCTGACAAAACGTATAAAATTGTACCAAAATGGAAAATTGACCATCCCAAAGCTGCTTTAACATTCCTGATTCAAAATAATCATGTAGTAGGGTATACTAACACACATCAACCTGTCCTGGATGTGTTTCAACCCCAAGGGTCTTCGTCAGTGGGATAAAAAGCATTACCATAACTATAACCCCCAAACATTCAGTTTTGTTAAATTTATTTTCAAAGTTGGACTAGAAAATCACTCTTGTACAGCTTGTATATTTCGTCTACTTCAGTCGGTTACTGGATACAACAGGAAGAGAAGGGATGAACACCATTCCCTTGTATCTCATAACCAAGGGCTTGTGTATACTGACCGGAAGCATAAATCAAAGTTTAGATAGAATCCTACATATGAAAAGTCTATACTATGCAGGTTTGGAGTATAACCTACTATATGATTATTTCAGATCTGTCAAACCCCAGTGTCTTGTTTCCGCACAGTGGCCAGCCAGGTACATTTGGGGAGGCTGTAAGGTGGTCATGAAGGCAACAACCATTCCCTGCCAGCTGTCCCTGGCATCTGGTAATCACAGCTACACTGTAACTGAATGTGGAGGTTTCTTTTACCTCTCCAGAGCAGGAGGGGGCAGCCAGGATGGGGAGGGGTCTGGAAACCAAGTCCTGTGACGAACGGTTCAAAGAGGTGGGTATGTTTAGCCTGGCGAAGAGAAGGTGAAGTGGAGACATTAGAGCAGACTTCCAATATCTGTAGGGTTGTCTTGCAGAAGATGGAATAGGTTTGTTCTCTGTTGCTCTAGAGCAGTGCTCCCCAACCTTTTTGGCACCAGGGACCAGTTTCGTGAAAGACAATTTTTCCATGGACCAGAGGTGGGGATGGTTTTGCTGGAGGACTTCCAGCTGCTGGGATGCAAATGGCCTCCGCTATGCGGACGCCATTTGCGTCCCTGTTCTTTGCAATCATAGGCTATGTAAAGATTTACGTAGCCTATTACTTGAAGAACAGGGATGCAAATGGCGTCTGCATAGCGGAGGCCATTTGCATCCCAGCAGCTGGAAGTCCTCCAGCGGCCGGAGCCAGCTAGCAGCTCTGCAGACTCACTGTGGAGCGGAGCCGGCCAGGGCCAGGGAGGATTCCGGGGGGGGGGGGTACAGATCACCTCCCCCCCCCACAGACCCCACAGACCCAAGGTAAGGGGGTTTCACACACCCCTACAGCCCAGTTCCTAACAGGCCACAGACCGGGACCGGTCTGCAGACCGGGGGTTGGGGACCCCTGCTCTAGAGGGCAGGGACTGGAACTGCCAGGTGGAAATGGCAGGGAAGTGGATTTTGGCTAAACATTAGGAGACATTTCCAAACAGTGGGAGCTGTTCAGCAGTGGGACGGATTGCCTCAGGAGGTGGTGGGTTCTCCTTTGCTGGAGGAATCTAAGCAGAGGCTGGATTTCAGGGATGCTGCAAGATGCATGCACTGAAGAGGGGTTGGACTTGATCGTGTCTACGGTGCCCCTCAACTCTATGATTCTATCGCAAAAGCATAAGAGGAGCTGTACTGGATCAGATCAAAGGCCTGTTGAGTCCAGAATCTGCCCCATGGATGCCTACGGGACATTTTCAAGCAGGGTGCAAAGTCAATTCCCCCACTCCCCCAATTTCTGTTTGCAATTTGGTGGCGTAACTATTTTATAAATTTATTCCCTGCCCTTCAATGTAAATATCCCCCCACCCCACAACTTCCTAAAGTCACACTAAAAAATTTAAAAATAGACCATAAAATCGGGGGGGGGGGGATAAATAAATAAATGCAACAAGAAACAAAAAGCAGAATAAATGCAACAGTGAAAACTTCTGCTACAGATTAAATAAGTATTAATGGCCTAGGAATTAATTTTTTAAAAAGTCTTTGCCTGGTGATGAAAGGACATCTGAGTCAGCATACTGCCCCTGAGGGTGGAGGCTCTACATGGTCATTACAAATTAATAGACACCAGTAGATGGGCTACATCAGAAGAGCCCTGCTGGATCAGACCCAGGGTCCATCTAGTCCAGCATTCTGTTCACACAATGGCTATCCAGCTGCCCACAGGAAACCCACAAGTAGGATACAAGTGCAACAGCACCCTCCCACCCATGTTCCCCAGCAACTGGTGTACATAAGCTTACTGCTCCTGGTGCTGGAGGCACATAGCCATCAGGACTAGTAGCCAGTGATAGCCTTCTCCAGAAATGTGTCTGACCCCCTTTTAAAGCCATCCAAATTGGTGGCCATCACTACATCCTGTGGAAGCGAGTTCCACAGTTTAACTCTGTGCTGTGTGAAGAAGTCCTTCCTTTGATTTGTCCTGAATCTCCCACCAATCACCTTCAGGAGATGACTCCATTTGGGTTCTAGTATTAGGGGAGAGGGAGAAAAATGCTGGTATATGCTTGTGCCAATTTCCACCTCGGAAATGTTGGGAGGGTATGTTCTCTGCGTCTTTTGGATTGTGCCCAGTTTTTTTCTCTCCCCACCCCTACTTTTTTTTTAACCATCCAGCCTGGAGAAAAGTTATCTGGAACATATTTATATATCTGTACTGGGATCTTTAAATTGCTCTTCAACAAGTCCCCAGGGCAGTTATCGAATGTATCACCGTTCCCACTATCTCCGATGTTCAGGAGGTGAGTGCTGATTATTCTGTAGCTGAACCGGTGACACCCAGAATGAGGACCAAGAATGTCAAATGTCTGTTGGGGTGGGGGCTATGCAATGGAGTACCCTGCAAGAAGGCATGGCTGGCTGGCACACTGACCATTTTGCCACAGGATCGGCATTGAAATCACAATAAAAATGAAATATTCAAAAAGTGTAAATATTTTTTTAAGAATGAGAAAACAAGCATTGGGAAACACTTCTGGAAACTCTCTAAAGTGTTAAAAGCCTGGGAGCATTTAAAACAGTGTGAAAGTTCAGCGAGAATCAAAAGCCAGTTGTTATCATTGCTACTGTGGTGCTGGAGAAGACTCTTACGAGTCCCCTGGACTGCAAGGAGGTCAAATCAGTCCATCCTAAAGGAAATCAGCCCTGAGTGCTCATTGGAAGGACAGAGACTGAAGCTGAAGCTCAAATATTTTGGCCTCCTAATGCGAAGAGAAAACTCTCTGGAAAAGACCCTGATGCTGGGAAAGACTGAGGGCAGAAGGAGAAGGGGATGGCAGAGGATGAGATGGCTGGATAGCATCACCGACGCAATGAATATGGACTTGAGCACGCTCCGGGAGAGAGCGGAGGACAGGAAGGCCTGGCGTGCTATGGTCCATGGGGTCACGAAGAGTCGGACACGGCTGAACAACAATTATTAATTTGCTGGGTTTTTGCTCTCACAATTCAAATGTCCCCCCAGGGTGGCTGACCAAGTTTTGGGACAGAAAGACCTTATTTAAAACTATCCCGCCCTAGAAACGTGGATGCTTTCAATGGCTGAGTTTGGGTGTCAAGAATGGGTTAATAGGGTAAGGAGTTGGAGGACCGGCTGGATAGGTACACAGCAGACACCTGGAGACTATTGGGCCTGGGCCATTATTCAGCTGGGCAGCTCAAGGCCATAAAGTTGCTCTGCATAAGGCGGGGAAGAGATTCTGGTGCCTGGTGAAATGAGGTACCCTCCTTAGACAGGCAGGATGGGGTGATCTGGAATTGAGCTGGGATTGGGTGCTGCCAAAATCTGCCTGGAGTTGCTAGGGCCAGACCTTAAAAGGAGAACAAAGAAAGAGGTGAGCGTCTTGTCTTGCCCAGATGATGATATCAGGGGATACTGCTGGTTGTTGGTTATCCTGGGAGGCCCAAAGCCCAATACTTCGGTATGTATAGGATAGTCTAGCTAGCTTTATTGTTTTCTTTTGGGAGTATACGCTTGGAGAGTGGTGATCTCTGAATTGGGTTGCAGATTTGTATTCAGTCGGTGTACTTGTAAAATCTTGTAACACCCAAACCCTTTCCCCCTATCCCCTTCTCTTTGCCCCTTTCCTTACCAATAAACTTTATCCCAACCTGCTGTTGGTGTGACTGGTCTGAGTAACTTCAGTGCTAAATACAGTGCCTTTTGGCCTGGGTGGGAGCTACTGGGTTAATTTGGGAAAATCAGAGACCCAGCTGGGTTGGTTCTACCTTGCAGGATTGTTGGAGAGAGACCAACAATCCTTCACATTGGGGTTTCTACATCTTTGGGGGGGTGTTGTTATTGAGTTGGTACTAATAAATGGCATTCCACTGGTGTTCTTTTTTTTTTTTTTCTTTATCGGCGAGGGAATCATTTCTTTTAACGCAGCTGTCCCCTGGATGGTTTTTGGATTGCAACCCCCATCACGCCCGACCATTGGCCATTCTGGCTGGGGCAGATAGGAGGTGTAGCCCAAAACATCGGAAAGGGAAAGGCTGTTCTAACGGACCATCTCCTTGCAGTGTTGACCTCCCCAGCTCACGCCTTCTTCTAGGCCTGGGCTAGAAAGGGTTAAGAGAAAGGGTGCATACCTGGGCAAAAGGTTCCCACCTGCAGCCCCGGCTGGGAAGAAGAAGGCGAAAAATTTCTCCCTCTTGGATGCGCTTTGGGAAGGGGTCCGGTGGCCGCGCTCTGCCGCAGAAGAGCCCCCCAGCCGGCCAGTAAGTGGTGTGCGTTTGAGATTTCTTTGTTTTTATGTTACGCTTGAATTAAGGTGTCGTTTTTAACCTGGATTTTGTCGTTAGCTGCCTGGAAGTGCCATTTTGGGGGGCAGAAAGGCTGGACACAAATACAAGAAAGAAATAACGGGGGCGGGAAGGGGTTGCGCCCCCGTTCACTTGTCTCCAAAATCTCGCACGTGCCCTAGGCACACGGCTGGTCACAACGGGGTCACGGGAGGCCCTCTTTGCCCCACCCTTTTTTCCTACTGAGAAAGGAGAAGGGGGGAAAGAGGGCCCCATCCTGGCCTTCCATGGGCCCGATCTTGCAAAGGGTTGTTCGCTTCGGGGGCAGGGGGATGTGTGCATGCGCGCACGGTGGGGTGTATGCACTCAGCCTGCAATTTTATTAAACCCACCTCCTTGTTTGGAGTAAACTTCCTAGAACCTGATGGGGCTCAATTTGAGTCAGTGTAGCCAGCTGACCTTCAGCAAAGGAGAGCGTTACCTTGTCGTGGTGCTGGAGCTTGAGCACCTCAATGACGCCATGAGCCAAACCGTGAAAGGACACCCAAGACGGGAAGGTCACGGCAGAGAGGTCAGACTAAATACGATCCCTGGGGAAGGAAACGGAAACCCACCCCAGTATTCTTGCCGTGGAAACTAAATGGATCAGTACAACCAGGGATACGTCGGTATACCATCGGAGGATGGGACTCCCAGGTCGGACGATGGTCAAAATGCTACTGGGGAGGAACAGAGGATGAGTTCAACGAGCCCCAGATGTGATGACGCAGCTAGCTCAAAGCCAAAAGGACGGCTAGCGGCCGACGGTGCTGGCGGTGAACGACGAATCCGATGTTCTAAAGAGCAACACACCACAGGAACCTGGAATGTAAGATCTATGAGCCAGGGCAAATTGGATGTGCTTATTGGGGAGATGTCAAGATTAAATATAGACATTTTGGGTGTCAGTGAACTGAGATGGCCTGGAATGGGCCACTTCACATCAGATGACCACCAGATCTACTACTGTGGACAAGAGGACCACGGAAGAAATGGAGTAGCCTTCATAATTAATAATAAAGTGGCTAAAGCAGTGCTTGGATACAATCCAAAAAATGACAGAATGATCTCAATTCGAATTCAGGGTAAGCCATTTAACATCACAGCGATCCAAATATACGCCCCAACCACAGATGCTGAAGAAGCCGAAATAGATCAGTTCTATGAGGATCTGCAGCACCTACTGGATAGTACGCCAAAAAGAGATGTTATTTTCATTACAGGAGACTGGAATGCTAAGGTGGGTGGTCAAACGACACCTGGAACTACAGGCAAGCATGGTCTGGGAGAACAAAATGAAGCAGGACATAGGCTGATAGAATTTTGCCAAGACAACTCACTGTGCATAACAAACACTCTCTTCCAACAACCTAAGAGACGACTTTATACATGGACTTCACCAGACAGTCGACACCAAAATCAGATTGACTACATCCTGTGTAGCCAAAGGTGGCGGACATCTATGCAGTCAGTAAAAACAAGACCTGGAGCTGATTGTAGTTCAGGTCACGAACTTCTTATTGCACAATTTAGAATCAGACTAAAGAGAATAGGGAAGACCCACAGATCAGTCAGATATGAGCTCACTAATATTCCTCATGAATATGCAGTGGAGGTGAAGAATAGCTTTAAGGGACTAGATTTAGTAGATAGGGTCCCGGAAGAACTATGGACAGAAGTTTGCAACATTGTTCAGGAGGCGGCAACAAAAAACGTCCCAAAGAAAAAGAAAACCAAGAAGGCAAGATGGCTGTCTGCTGAGACACTGGAAGCAGCCCAAGAAAGAAGGAAAGCAAAAGGCAACAGTGAAAGGGGGAGATATGCCCAATTAAATGCAAAATTCCAGAGGTTAGCCAGAAGAGATAAGGAATTATTTTTAAACAAGCAATGCGCAGAAACGGAAGAAGGTAATAGAATAGGAAGGACAAGAGACCTCTTCCAGAAAATCAGGAACATCGGAGGGAAATTCCAGGCAAAAATGGGTATGATCAAAAACAAAGATGGCAAGGACCTAACAGAAGCAGAAGAGATCAAGAAAAGGTGGCAAGAATATACGGAAGATCTGTACAGGAAAGATAATAATATCGGGGATAGATTTGATGGTGTGGTCAGTGAGCTAGAGCCAGACTTCCTGAAGAGTGAGGTTGAACGGGCTTTAAGAAGCATTGCTAATAACAAGGCAGCAGGAGATGACAGTATCCCAGCTGAACTGTTTAAAATCTTGCAAGATGATGCTGTCAAGGTGATGCATGCCATATGCCAGCAAATTTGGAAAACACAAGAATGGCCAACAGATTGGAAAAAATCAACCTATATCTCCATACCAAAAAAGGGAAGCACCAAAGAATGTTCAAACTATTGAACAGTGGCACTTATTTCACATGCCAGTAAGGTGATGCTCAAGATCTTTCAAGGGAGGCTCCAGCAATTCATGGGACAAGAATTGCCAGATGTACAAGCTGGGTTTCGAAAAGGCAGAGGAACTAGAGACCAAATTGCCAATATCCGCTGGAGAATGGAGAAAGCCAGGGAGTTTCAGAAAAACATCTATTTCTGTTTTATTGACTACTCTAAAGCCTTTGACTGTGTGGATCATAACAAATTGTGGCAAGTTGTTGGTGGTATGGGGATACCAAGTCATCTTGTCTGCCTCCTGAGGAATCTGTATAACGACCAAGTAGCAACGGTAAGAACAGACCACGGAACAACGGACTGGTTTAAGATTTGGAAAGGAGCATGGGAGGGTTGTGTACTCTCACCCTACCTATTCAGCCTGTACGCAGAACACATCATGCGACGTGCTGGGCTCGATGAAGCCAAGGCTGGAGTTAAAATCGCTGGGAGAAACATTAACGACCTCAGCTATGCAGATGATACCACTTTGATGGCTGAAAGCGAAGAGGAGCTGAGGAACCTCATGACGAAGGTGAAAGAAGAAAGTGCAAAAGCTGGGTTGCAGTTAAACCTCAAAAAAACCAAGATTATGGCAACCAGCTTGATTGATAACTGGCAAATAGAGGGAGAAAACATGGAGGCAGTGACAGACTTTGTCTTTCTAGGCGTAAGGATTACTGCAGACGCTGACTGCAGCCAGGAAATCAGAAGACGTTTACTTCTTGGGAGGACAGCAAGGACAAATCTTGATAAAATAGTGAAGAGCAGAGACATCACGCTGACAACAAAGGTCCGCATAGTGAAAGCAATGGTATTCCCCGTAGTAACCTGCGGCTGCGAGAGCTGGACCGTAAGGAAGGCTGAGCGAAGGGAGATAGATGTGTTTGAACTGTGGTGCTGGAGGAAAATTCTGAGAGTGCCTTGGACTGCAAGGAGCTCAAACCAGCCCATCCTCCAGGAAAGAAAGCCAGACTGCTCACTTGAGGGAAGGATATTACAGGCAAAACTGAAGTTCTTTGGCCACGTAATGAGAAGACAGGACACCCTGGAGACAATGCTGATGCTGGGGAAAGTGGAAAGCAAAAGGAGGAGGGGGCCGACCAAGGGCAAGATGGACGGATGATATTCTGGAGGTGAGGGACTCGACCTCAGGGGAGCTGGGGGTGGCGACGGCCGACAGGAAGCTCTGGCGGGGGCTGGTCCAGGAAGTCACGAGGAGTCAGAAGCGACTGACCGAACAAACAACAACAACAGCCAGCTGACTTTATTGGGTTTTTTTGGCACATGTTGGATGGGGGGAGGCTGCTGCTTTTTCCTGGTTGCCCCTCTTTCATTTGTAAATTTGCCTCTCCAGCTCCCCCTTTTCTTGATCTTCTGAGACTTGCTTTGACTAGCCAGAAACATTGCAGTTAGGGGCACCTAAGATGGGCAGGAAAGCCTTGCAAAGCTGCCAGAATAAAAAAAACAAACAAACAGGTGGCCCTATATAATGTGCAAGGTGATCTGGCTAGAAATCTTAGACCAGTTTACCTGGGAGTAGGCCCCACTGAATGCCATGGACCTTACTTCTGAGAAGACATATATAGGATTGTGCTGCTAATTGCAAGACTTTCTCCTCCTCATTATTAATAATTATAATAATCATATACTTATTAATCTAATCAATTTATATATAGTTTTTATTAATCTAATCAATGTACATTTGTTATTAATCTAATCAATGTATATTGTTCAGTCGTTCAGTCGTGTCCGACTCTTCGTGACCCCATGGACCATAGCATGCCAGGCCTTCCTCTCCTGCGCTCTCTCCCGGAATGTGCTCAAATTCATATTCATTGCATCGGTGATGCTATCCAGCCATCTCATCCTCTGCCGCCCCCTTCTCCTTTTGCCTTCAGTCTTTCCCAGCATCAGGGTCTTTTCCAGGGAGTGTTCTCTTCGCATTAGGTGGCCAAAATACTTGAGCTTCAGCTTCAGTCTCTGTCCTTCCAATGAGCACTCAGGGTTGATTTCCTTGAGGATTGACTGATCTTACCTCCTTGCAGTCCAGGGCACTCGTAAGAGTCTTCTCCAGCACCACAGTTCGAAGACATCGATTCTTCGGCGCTCAGCCTTCCTTATAGTCCAGCTCTCACAGCCATACATTACTACTGGGAAAACCATAGCTTTGATTAGACGGACCTTTGTCGGCAAGGTGATGTCTCTGCTTCTTGCTATGCTGTCTAGGTTTGCCATAGCTTTCCTCCCAAGGAGCAAGCGTCTTTTAATTTCATGGCTACAGTCACCATCTGCGGTGATCTTGGAGCCCAAGAAAGTAAAATCTGTCACTGCTTCCATTTCTTCCCCTTCCATATGCCAGGAAGTGATGGGGCCAGATGCCATGATCTTCGTTTTTTTAATGTTGAGTTTCAAACCAGCTTTTGCACTCTCCTCTTTCACCCTCAACGAGAGGCTCTTTAGATCCTCTTTGCTTTCTGCGCATTAGGGTGGTATCATCTGCGTATCTGAAGTTGTTGATAATTCTCCCAGCAATCTTAATTCCGACCTGTGATTCATCCAACCCGGCGTTTCTCATGATGTACTCTGCATATAAGTTAAATAAGCAGGGCGACAATATGCAGCCTTGTCGTACTCCTTTCCCAATTTGGAACCAATCGGTTGTTCCATGTCTGGTTCTTACTGTTGCTTCTTGGCCCTCGTACAGGTTTCTCAGGAGACAGGGTGGTCTGGTACCCCCATCTCTTTAAGAGTTTGCCAGAGTTTGTTGTGATCCACACAATCAAAGGTTTTAGCGTAGTCAATGAAGCAGAAATAGACGCTTTTCTGGAATTCTCTTGCTTTCTCCATGATCCAGCGAAAGCTGGCGATTTGATCTCTAGTTTCTCTGCCTCTTCGAAACCCAGCTTGTACTTCCGGTAGTTCTCGGTTCACATGCTGCTGAAGCCTAGCTTGTAGGATTTTGAGCATCACCTTGCTGGCATGTGAAATGAGCGCAATTGTGCAGTAGTTTGAGCACTCCTTGGCATTGCCCTTCTTTGGAATTGGAATGTAAACTGACCTTTTCCAGGCTTGTGGCCACTGTTGAGAGTTCCAAATTTGCTGGCATATTGAGTGCAGCACTTTAACAGCATCATCTTTTAGGATCTTAAATAGCTCAGCTGGAATACTGTCATCTCCACTAGCTTTGTTGTTAGTAATGCTTCCTAAGGCCCACTTGACTTCACGCTCTAGGATGTCCGGCTCAAGTTCAGTGACCGCACTATCATGGCTATCAGGGACATTCAGATCTTTCCTGTATAGTTCTTCTGTGTATTCTTTCCACCTCTTCTTAATCTCATCTGCTTGTTAGGTCCCTGCCTTCTTTGTCCTTTACCATGCCCGTCTTTGCACAAAACGTTCCCTTGAGATCTCTGATTATCTTGAAGTGATCTCTAGTCTTTCCCATTCTGTTGTTTTCCTCGATTTCTTTGCATTGTTCATTTAAGAGGGCCTTCTTGTCTCTCCTTGCTATTCTCTGGAACTCTGCATTCAGTTGGATATATCTTCCCCTTTCTCCCTTGCTTTTCGCTTCCCTTTTTTCCTCAGCTACTTGTAAAGCCTCATCAGACAGCCACTTTGCTTTCTTGCATTTCTTTTTCTTTGGGATGGATTGAGTTGCTGCCCCCTGAACAATGTTACGGACCTCCGTCCATAGTTCCTCAGGCACTCTGTCTATCAGGTCTAATCCCTTGAATCTATTCCTCACCTCCACTGTATATTCATAAGGGATATGATTTCAGTCATACCTGAATGGTTTAGTGGTTTTCCCTACGTTCTTCAATTTAAGCCGAAATTTTGCAAGAAGCAGCTCATGATCTGAGCCACAGTCAGCTCCAGGTCTTGTTTTCACTGACTGTATAGAGCTTCTCCATCTTTGGCTGCAAAGGACATAATCAATCTGATTTCGATATTGACCATCTGGTGATGTCCATGTGTAGAGTCGCCTCTTGTGCTGTTGGAAAAGAGTGTTTGCTATGATCAGCGTGTTCTCTTGACAGAACTCTATTAGCCTTTGTCCTGCTTCATTTTGTACACCAAGGCCATGCTTGCCTGTTATCCCGGTGATTTCTTGACTTCCTACTTTGGCATTCCAATCCCCTATGATGAAGAGGACATCTTTTTTTGGTGTTAGTTCTAGAAGGTGTTGTAGGTCTTCATAGAACCGATCAACCTCAGCTTCTTCGGCCTCAGTGGTTGGGGCATAGACTTGAATCACTGTGATGTTGAATGGGTTGCCTTGGATTCTTAAACGATAGAATGATCTCAGTATGAACTCAAGGAGCGCCTCCAGCAACACCAGACAGGCCACTTAACAAGATCAGCCTCGGATGGCCTTCTCTCTGTTCCATCAGCCAGGACAGCTAGGCTGGTGGGGACGAGGGAGGGGGCCTTCTCTGTGGTGGCCTCCACTCTGTGGAACTCCCTCCCTAGGGAACTCCGCCATGCCCCCTCTTTAATGAGCGTCCGCCATGCATTAAAAATGTGGTTGTTCAGGTGGGCATTTGGGGTGGGCTAGGATATTTTTAGAAATATGACGTTTTTAATATTGAATTTTATTGTATAAACTGTTTTTATTGTTGTACATCGCCCAGAGTGGCTGGGTGACCGGCCAGATGGGCGATTAATACATTAAATAAATACATACATACATACATACATATATACATACATACAGCTGAGGAACACTGCGGCCCAGAGAGCAGTGATATTGCCAAAGACTGGCTGTGGCAGATACATTTCTTTTTTTCTTCTAAATCTGCAGTTTTAAGGAACAAGCACATTGTGTCTGCATAAAGTCCCATTTTATAGCTGGGGAACACTGGGTTAGAGAGAAAAACAACCCGCCCTAGGATCAAGCCAGTAAGAGGCTGTAGCTTGGTAGTAGAATCCTGGCTTTGCACACAGAATGTCCCAGCTTCGATCCCTCCTGCTTGGAAAGCCTGTATTGGCCCCAGGAGTGTAGCCAAGTCATTTGGGGTGTTAGAGGGGCCTAGAGATCCATAATGCTTGCTTACGTTCGTTACTGGTGCAATTCCCATGCCAGTAAGCCTCTGAGCACGTGCAGATGAGCCAGAAGGCCGATAACAGCCTTCTTGGTGCATTCCTTGCGAATGAGGAGAGTCTTCATCTCTGATGTGCCTGGGAAGCGAAGTCTGTTTACAGGTGGCCGTGCTGAGAACCAAACACTGCTAGCCTATGCGGGGAATGAGCGCTAGGGGCGCGTGCTGCTGAAACACTGCCTATTGCTAACCTGTAGAGTACAAGACCCACTGTGCCCAGTGGCTCGGGGTTCAGAGAAGCTGTCTGATCCAAGCACTGGGTACGCCTGTATGCTGGAAGTTACCCAGTGAAGTCTCCTTGTAAGCAAACCTTTGAGTCGGATGTATCACTATCTTGGCACCTCTAACCTAAGAGTTCAGCGCCCACAGCCAGGGCAACACAAAGCCCAGTGTCTGAAACCCTGGAATGCTGCTGCCAGTCAGTGTTGACAATCCTGAACTAGGTGGACCAATGGTCTGAGTGAGTATAAGGCCACTTCCTATGTTCCTGTTTGAATCAGCCCTTCGTTCAGAACCATGAAGACTAGAACCTTCATTCCCTGGGGAGCTGGGTCTGGCTGGGTATCAGGCTGCTTCTTTATCTTCCTGATCCAGTCGGGGGCATGAGGACTAGAATCATAGATTGTTTTTAAGGGAAAGTCCAGAGCAGTATAGCGCACCTGTTTTGCACACAGATTCAGACCTTGGCAGCATCTCCAGAAACAGCTGGGAGAAACCCTGGAGAGCTGCCATGGGTCAGTGTAGACAGTACCGAGTGACAGGGCTGGCATCACAGGTCAAGGGCCCACGCCACAGTGGGGGCCCATTGAGGAGAACCCCCTGGAGTTGCTCCTCTTCCTTGTTGCAGCCTGCTTGTTCACCTGGCTCTGGCAATCTGGCCCAGGCAACGGAGGTGGTGAAAAGGAGGAGCAGGAGATGCCAGGGCCAGCTTGCTCCCTGCCTCTCTGTGTGCTGAGCAAGCAAATGGCAGCAGTAACGAGGCTGAGGAAGAAGAGCAGCTGACTCCCTCTAGGGGGGGCATGGAGGGTGTCTTGCCCAAGCCCCAAACCTGAAGCTGGCCCTGCCAAGCCAGACAGAGGCTCCAACTCCATCCAGGACACCTTCTGATGTTAAGCCTTCTAAAAACGCCACTGCACTTAAAGCGACCGGGGTCAGGACCCTTGGCTGCGTTTCTGGTTGTCTTGGCACCTGCCCGCTTGATCCAGATCTGCCTCGTGCTCACCCCCAGCCCTCAGCTGAGCCAATGGAATGGTTTCCCCCTTGGTTTCTTTGGTTGCATTGTTTGGGGAGCTGGAGCCTTCTGGCCCCACTTGGAATGGGTGTGTTGGGCCATGAGGTTTCACCTGACACCGGTGGCAGGGGGTGGGGGCTGGGAGAATGGGAGTTGGAGGAGGCAGAAGGGGGCCAGGCCTTTCTGTTTGGAAACAGCTGGGAGAGAGCAAAGCTGCTGGGCTGAAACGGGTTGAAGCAGGTTACTCCAGGCCTTGGGGTGGGCGCACCTCGTCCATCACCCAACGGCTTCCCCTGTGGTAAAAGTCCAAAACTGGACTTGGAGGTCCGTGCCCAGCTGCCCTGCAATTAAGCTCTGGACACGCGGGCAAGATCCAACTCGAGTGTCTTCGTGTACAACCAAGGCAGCTCTGTCAACCCAGAGGCAGCGCAGATCAACACTCCCCGGGTTACATTTATAATCATAGTGTGGCTAAATAAGTGACATCAGCCAAGCCCAGCACACTGTCTGCTCATTGTCAACTGAACTTTTACTGAACCACCACCATCCCCTGGTTCCTCTCTCGGAGCCCTGCAACTTTCCCAGGATTTATGACCCACTTATTTTGGAAGCACGACGATTCTTAGGTGCGGGGTGAGTTGCTGTGCCAACAAGATCACCTATCTCTGCTGTCCTAGCAGTTTCTCCTTCAGTCTGGAAGAAACTGAGACAGCAGCTTTAGGCCTTTGAGGAGTGCCACGTAGGCACGAAGGAGCCGAGACAACGTGGCTTTGCCTTGGTTATTCTGCACATTCCCTCATTTGATCCAATAGGAGCTGAATTCTTCATACTGGATCACCTAGAGAGTGCCGTCAGCCCACTGCTTCAGCGGTTCTTTCCGATTTTCTACCTCTTCCTGTGGCAAGCCTTGATACGTAGCACGAAATTGCTGGCTAACTTGTCTTCTTATACAAGACGTGAAGCACGCAAAGATGCAGGGTAAGAACGATACCACAAATAGAATGCCCAACACAACGAGAAAGCCTTGCCTCAACCAGGCGAGGTTTGGGAGCCATCCGGGTAGCCAGTCTACAGGATTCCATCCTTTCCAGGCTTGTACAGGTACATGCGCTACTTCCCTAACGTCTGCTGCCCACTGTTTTACAGTTTTCCCATCTCATCCATCTTTAGACAACAGCCAGACCAATGAAGTTTCCCACACAGGCCGCTCTCAGCTGCCAGCACATAGTCCAAACGCATTCTGTTCCGGATGATGGCCTCCCGCATTTGAGTCATCTGAGTAGCAACCAGGCCCAAGGCATCTGCAGCATGACTGGCAAACACTTCAACTACTGCCATAAGTCTCCTGGTGAGAGATGTCAAATCTCGTGCTACTGTACTGGGCTCAAAGACAGCTGGACTTACCCCCAAACGGTCCATCTTTACGGCTGCTATTAAAACAGAATGTTCCCAACATAGGAATGACAGACCACCAGGTGTGAGCATTTGGAAGCCCCAAATCCTTCCAAGCACTGTTATCTGACTTCAAGGGAACCAGGGGGTTGCCAAGTTAGCTGTGCTCCAAGGTTTGGCCTCCCAGGGCGTTGGAGCCGAGGTAGCCGTAGAGGCCGCCAAACACATCCAACAGTCTGAAAGAGCAAAGGTTTGTTGGATGCTCTGAGTGATACCCAGAACGCTACTTGGGGAAGGATCAGTCTGCAATACTGGCTCTCGAGGACTACCGATACAAGAAGATAGAAGGCAGATGAAAACAACACGTCCAAACGTTCTGCCAGTGCAAGCTCTTCTCCAACATGCACACCGCAACGCTTACCCTGCTAGCAACCCAAATCCAACTATTGGCCAGTATCCCCACATAGGATCGATTTTTATTACTTTCTTTTGATTTTAAGTTTTAATGGTTGATCCCGCTGGTCATAATGTTCCATCACCCACTGAGGTTGTGGGTGGACCCTCAGATAGTCTGGCAGAGCTGACCGAGCCCCGTCAGACAGTGGGGCGTTTGCAGCTTCCCAGTGGTTTGCTGCATGTTTGAGTTGCGAAAAGTCAGACAGGTCAGTACTTGCGTGACGAGCCCATTCCTCCTCTGCTTCTGCTTCTGGCCTTGCTTCGTCCACAGGGTCCGGAGAAAGGCTAGCGGTGCTGTTCCCCTGCTGCGCGTGGTCCTCACCTTCGCGCCCTGCTGCAAGTGCAGGATCAGAAGAGCCTTTTGACGGACCCCTGGCACAGTGGATCCAAGCGGGCTTCCCTTTCACCTTTACTGCTGTGTGAGCGGTCAGCAACTCAAGATGGGGACCGGTCCAGCGTTCTTGGGGGCCTTCGGCTGCCCATGCGCGAATGTAGACCTCATCTCCGGGTAGGAATGGATGGGCTGGCACATCAAGGGGCAGTGGTTGCGCGTCGCCCACGCGTCTGCGGATACGCTGGAACTGGCCCTGCAGCTGAACAATATCAGCAGTTAAGTCTTCATCCCCTCCTAGCAGTGTAACCTGAGGAACAGCCCATCCTCGGCCAATCGGTGGAGGCCTTCCAAATGAAACTGTCGTGGGGTGGTCCTTACTGATAGTAGGGCTGGAGGAAGCGCAGTAGGCCAGGTGAGGTGGGAGTTTTGCAGATCCTAGCCAGCCTCCTTTTGAGAGTGTGTCAGGAGCGCCCTAGCATCCAGCAAGCCCCCCTCCCGCACTCTCTCACTGCCAGGGTCGCTATCTATCCCAGGAATGCTGGCAGGAGGAGTCTCTGCCAGCTGCTGTGCTTGTGAGAGATGAGCGAGCTCCTCTCCCACGGATTGCTGATCCTCCTCAGAATCAGAACTGCTCTGGGGTTCTATGGGCTCAGTTCCCACCCTGACACCTGGCGCTCATTCTTTCTACTTGCCCAGCGCTTTGGGGGCGGTAGGGGGTGTGGAGATGCCAGGTGACCCCTAAGCACTTTGACAGGGCCTGTGTTAGTGCAGCGGTGAAATGTGACCCCAGATCTGAGAACACACGCCGAGGCAGGCCGAATCTCGGGACAATGTCCTTCATCAAATGTTTCCCCACCTCTAGGGCTGTGGCTTTCCTGCAGGGGAAAGCCTCCGCCCATCCCGATCATTCATCTACAATGACTAGCAGCCACTGGAACCCTTGTGTTTCGGGCAAATGAGCGAAATCAATCTGGACGGATTCAAATGGCCGTTGTTGAAGGACAAAGGTGTGTCCTTCAGATCCTCTCTAGGCATTCGCACTTCACGAATAACTGCTTTACAGTCATGCGGGAGATCTGGATCTTGCTCAGGCATAAGAGTTGCGGGGTTTAACACGGTACACCGTGAAATAGTTAATTCCGGGGTTTGGAGCAACAAAGTCTCGTATTTGGTATAACGGGTGTTGGAAAAATGCTGGGTATTCCGCAGGGTTAACAAAGCATGGGGCAACCAGAGTAATACCCTACTGGCCTCCTATGAGGTCCAGAATTTTGAGAGAGCACCCCAGAAGCTACACCACGTTTCTCATGTACAAACAGAATAGAAGGGTTAGTATAATCCGGGAGACCTAAAGCTGGAGCGGATACAAGGGAGTCCTCACTTGTTCCCAAGCCTGGGAGTCAGGCCTCGTCCACTCACACTCTTCTGGGGCTGCATCCTTTGTCTTCTCTAACCATGGCTTCACAATTTCAGAGACATTTTTCTGTCTAAACATGCATAGGATTGCGCCATTATCCTCCATGAATTTGTCTAACCCCTGTTCCAAATTGGTGGCCATCACTACATCCTGTGGCAGAAAATTCCATCAATACCTCTCCAGTGGAAGTTTTAGATAGGGGCCGTGTGTCAGTGCAAGATTCCTGCACTCAGCAGGGGGTCGGACTAAATGTCCTCTCAGGTCCCTTCCAGCTCTTAGAGTATACAGAGCTGGGGCATAAATTCTGGGAGGGAAGACGTTCCTTTCGGTAACCACGTGGGCCCAGAGCAATGAAAACCAGTCCTGGACAAATCAAATGGATTTTTATTTTGGTTTAGAATGAATGTACCTATTATTAATGAAATTCTTTATTGTTATTATCATTGTAGCCATTGTATTTAGACTTGATGAATGAGACGAATTCGTAGAATCACTGGAATTCATTTGCATCTTCAGTGTCCTCAGTCATTTTATTGAATACTACTTAACAGTGAAAGTACTATGTTTCAATCCTTTGATATGGTTGTACCTTTTATTTTTTGGAGGAGGAGGGTATTTTCTATTTTATAAAATAAATATTAAAAGAAGGAAAGATTGCCACCACTCACACTCTTTTCTCTTTCTGCTCAGGATCTCTGAAAGGGTTTTGGCATCGCCACCTCGGGAGGATGAGATCATCCGAGTAGCGTCAATCAAGACACCTCGATCATTGTCTCCGACGTTGTGCCGGGGGGACTACAGTAAATGGCCGGCTACAGTAAATGGCATGAAAAGTACCAGGCCACTGAGTGGGGGTGGTGCCAAGTCAGAGGATATGGAAGGTTTCTAGAAGGTACTGTTGTAAGGATTTTCTTGATTTTGAAATACACTATCACAAGCATTCTGTGATGTCACAGCATGTTAGCTGAGGGTGGGTAGGGCTCATGCTTTGGGGGTGAGATTTTGGGGTGAGACTTCTTTAGCTGGCTCCTCCCCCAGGAGCCTGTGTGCTTGCTCAGGCCTTGCTCTGCTGTTCTACCCCCAGCAGAGGTGCAGTTGGAGGGTAAACAGGGCAGGGCCTTCTTGGTGGTGGTCCACACCCGCAGTGTAGACAAAACAAAACTAAATGAGATGGAGCAGTGGTCTGACTCCATTTAAAGCAGCATCCTACATTCCTATTTAGGTCGGCCTTTTATTCAGAACCATGAGGACTAAAAGCTTATTTTAGTTTTAGAGGGAAGAACCTTCACTCAGTGGTACAGCACCTGCAGTTGGGCTTGGAAAACCCCCCGTCCAACATCTTTTTCCACTGCTCTCACCCCCGCTGCCCTTTTGCCTTTCTGCAGGACCCGGGACAAAATTGCCATGGTGAATGGTCTTTCCATGGAAAACGTGTCGTCCTCTTTCGCCATCCAGACCTTGAAACCTGTGGCAAGTTGGCCAATATTGTGAGTGCAGGCAACGGGGGGGGGGGGGGTGTTAACCCCCAAATCCCCAGTTGCTCTCCTTCATCTTTTTATTAATCCTTAGAAGAAGCAAGATCCTTTCTGTGCAGCTCAGTTTCCATGGAAGTTCTTCCAGTAGGGTTGCAGCATTGCAGCGTTACACCAATTTAACCCCCCCACACACTCACACACACTTTGATTTGTCAGAAACATATATTTATACAAAGGGATCAGTGTAAAAGAAACATTCTTCTCACCCCACCCTATGCATGTCTCTCTCGCTCAGTAATGGCATTTGTTGACTTTCTGTGATGTCATGGAATGCTTTCGGATATTCTAACTTCTCTGGGGCCAACCACATGTCTGGCTGCCTCCCTGAATCAATAAACCCCCAATCAATCAGGATATGCCTTTCTGTATGTTTCCACAGCCTTCCACTGGTTGTTCACATTTCATTGTTCTCGTTTCCCTCTCCAGACTGGGGTGGTCACACATGCGCCTATGAAAGTAACACCAACGGTTGGGTCGACATTTTGAAATACATTTGAGTAGACCCATTGAGCACGCTGCAGGAGAGAGCACAGGACAGGAAGGCCTGGCGTGCTATGGTCCATGGGGTCACGAAGAGTCGGACACGACTGAACGACTGAACAACAACAACAAAGACCCATTGACATCAATGGGGCTTAACTGGATCATGGCTAACAGACGTTGTATTTATTTCTATGGGTCTACTCCAAGTATGACTATAGGCTTCCAAGCCCAATTCCAAGTGCTGGTTTTGACCTATAAAGCACTACACGACCCAGGACCACAGTACCTGACAAAACGCCTCTCCCGGCATGAACCAACCCGCACACTACACTCTGCATCTAAGGCCCTCCTTGGGGAGCACTTCTGAGGGAGGCTCAGAGGGCGGCAACAAGGGAGAGGGGCTTCTCGGTGGTGGCTCCTGTCAGGGTGGACATTGAGCCCATAGAATCCCAGAGTAGTTCTGATACTGAGGAAGAGGAGTCACTCCTGGGAGAGGAGCGCGCTCCTCTTTGCCAGGGCCAACAGCTGACGGAGATTCCTCCCACCAGCATTCCTAGCTTAGATAGCAGTCCTGGGAGTGACAGAACGCGGGAAGCAGACTTGATGGACGCGCGACGCCGACGCAGAGAGCAGCGCCAAATGGAGGGCGCGGAAAGGAGGTGTAGTTCTCGGTTGGCACGCAAACAACGGCTGTGCCCAGAGGATCCAAGGGAAAAGGGGAGGGACTCTCCCTAGTCCTTAAGTTCAGGGGTCTGCCAGTAATTCCCTTTCAAACGGGCACCAACTGTTCCAACGTAGGGCATAGGTACTCTGCTGCTCAGATCTAGTTGCTAACAGTAGAGTTGTTAAGTTGTAAAGGAGGAATAAAGCTTTGAAAAGAATCCCTTTGTCTGTGTCTGGACTTGGCTACTGGATTAGACTGAGAGAGGCCTCCAAGGAGCCCTTGACAGCTCACCATTTATGGAATAATCTTCCTGACAAGGCCTGCCTGGTGCCAACATTGTCATCTTTTCGGTGTCAGGTTCAAACTGCCCTCTACTCTCAGGCATTTGGCAGTGTCTAATGAGTCTCTTGATTGTCTCTGGCTGATGGTTTTAAATTGTTTTAGATATATGTTGTTGTTGTGTGTGATATTTGTTTTATGTCCTTATGTGAATGTTTTTTTATATATTTTACATAATGTGTTTTAATGGTTTTTAATTTTTGTGAACCTCCCAGAGAGCTTCAGCTATGGGGTGGTAGAGAAATATAATAAATGAAATTAAATGGCTAAATCTGGATCCAACCCCAATGCTCGTAGCCAGTTTGGATGATCATAAACGTGGATTAATAAGACGAGATGTCAGTGAGCCTTTCTCTCCTCTGCCCCCCTCCAAATCTGACCCAATTAAATCAGGAACCTGTAATGAACCTCAGTGCCCCATTTCATCCAAACTGGGAAACGATGGTCTCAGCTTCGGAACAAGCAAGGATATGAAACCATGGTTGGAAATTGGTTCAATATCCTGTCTCGTTCCAAAGCTGGTAACCACAGCCCCGGTTCCTACAAATAGAAACCATGGTTAATTTTCCTTGCTTGTGCTTCAAAGGGAAGCACGGAGAGCCTGTGTGGATAGGCAAAAAGACTTGTACATAGCTTGGGTTAATAAGCCAAAATATGATTGCCCGAATGCAGCCTCTCCCCTTTTCTGTATATGTGTCATGTTTACATCAGATTTACGCTTCCTTTTAAAAGCAGGTTTCCAGTCCTCATTGAGAAGGTTTAAAAATGTATGGAGAAAATCTCAGTTCCAGGCTGTTGAGGACATGGGGTAGGGGCTACCAGTGGTTGGGGAGGGTAGGACTTCAAACCTGTGTCCCTCCTGTTAGAAAAAGACTGTCCTCTTATTCTTTGACTGTCAGCTCTTTGCTGGACCTTTGAGCTATTAGCCATAACTATTGAGCCCACCGGACACACATGTCCAGTGGCAGTGTACATCTGCTAAAAAGGGAAGTCGTAAAACATGGTTAAGACAGTCACATAAGCATAATCACAAAAATAAACATGCCGACGTTATCTCATTGTACATCTGCAGGTCACGCTTCTGCTGTGTCAGCTAGTAGCTTAGTCGGTTAAAATGTCTTATCACTAGCAAGAATGTATAGGGGGCGGAGGTATAAAAAGACTTATGCATGCTTAGCTCGGGGTCCAGACTGCTCTGTACCCGTTTTGCAAAACGACTAATAAAATAGTGTTGGATTTTATTTATTTATTTATTTATTTCATTTCTATACCGCCCAATAGCCGAAGCTCTCTGGGCGGTTCACAAAAATTAAATCCAAGCAACACACAATAAAACAATTTAAAATATACAGAACATTAAAACCACAATATAACAATACAACCACAATAAAACCTAGCAGCAGTGCAGGAGTTCTGGCATCCTTTCTTTCAACTGAAAGCAATAACTTTTTATCTAACACTCCCACTTCCTTAGTGCTCTGAGCTTTTGCCCATATATTTTTAAACCTTCTCAATAAAGACTAGAAACTTGTTTTTAAAAAACCCTGAATTTTGATGCAATTACATGTCACTTTTCTACATCCTCTCCTTTCCACTCCAGGAAACAAGGCTTCAGGCCAACACTACCTTACTGGTTAAGGACTCGCTTCTTTACAAATGCAGATCCTAGGAAACTCTCAGACTGCACAGAACCAGCTAACCCGCACATCTACAAAGATCAACAGAGGACGCGAAGTGGAAGTTAGAGTTGCCGCCAGCAGCCTGGGCGTGAACTTCTGGGCCAGACTTGCTTCGCAGGGATGCCCCTCCCTTCGGGCGGCTCCCTCCTACGCTGGCTTCCGCGAGCGGCCAACCTGGCGGGGCGTCTGAGCCCTGCCCCTAACCTTTCCCGCTTCGCTCTGCGACGGGCCCTAGCGTCCCTCAAGTCGTGCCCCTCGCCCTCTTCCTCCTAGGGACGTATGAAAGTCACTTACCTTTTTGAAGGGTGACATTCGCGGTGGGGGGGAAGCGCTCCGTCCCTCCCTCCGAAATTCTCTCCGGCTGGCTCCGCTCCGCAGAGATTCTGCAGAGCCGCCAGCCGGGGCTGCCCACAGCTGGACATCCGGCCGCTGGGCAGCCTGCAGGGACGCAAATGGCGGCTGCCGTAGCCACTGCCATTTGCGTCCCTGTATTTTGCCAAGATAGGCTACGTAAATATTTACGTAGCCTAAAACGGCAAAAAACCACAAAAAACAGCGAACGCAAATGGTGGCAGCTACGGCGGCCGCCATTTGCATTCCCTTTTTTTTTGCCATGATAGGTTACGTAAATATTTATGTAGGCTATCATGGCAAAAAAAAGGGAACGCAAATGGTGGCTATGGCAGCCGCCATTTGCGTTCCCTTTTTTTTGGCGTGATAGGCTATGTAAATACTTACACAGCCTATCACGGCTTCTGCAGGGACGCAAATGGCGTCCCTGCATTAGCCGTGATAGGCTATGTAAGTATTTACATAGCCTATCATGGTTATATGGAAGAAGTGAATGGCGGCTGCAGATGCAGACGCCATTCGCAAGTCAGCGCGGACGGCAGCAGGTAGGTGCTCCGTTCCGGGCCCATTTTGCGGGGTGGGGGGGGCGGGGGGCTTCGTTCCGCCACGGATTTCAGGGGGCCGAATGCACTGGCATTCGGCCACACCGAGATCCGTGGCGGAGTTCTCTGATATCCCTACTTTCTCCTCCAACAAAACTTGAGTTCTCATGGTGGAGGAAGGGGGAGCCGTTCAGCCTGGGCCATCTGCGTGTCAAGGCCTTGGGCAGAAAGTCTCACCATACCTGAGCTCACTAGGGAAGGAGCCTCCCCCTGTTCTTGCTGTTGCCATTCTGATTCTGAGCTGCCAGACATCTCCACATGCTCAGATTCATTCCTGACATTACCCAACACACACATATACAGAGGCTGCGTTCAGGCAATCATATTTTGGCTTAAGCCAAGATGTGAACAAGACTTTTGCCTATCCACACAGCCTCTTCGCCTTCTTTAGGTATCCCACGATGGCTGTGCAGGGAGGCAGAATAAATTAGGTAAGGTTATGTGTGTCCCTTTATTTAATTCACTAGATCTGAATCTTTGTGCAAATCAGCATACCTTCTTTTGGATTTCTTGATGGGCTGCTGATGTTTGTTCTGCTTTACCTCTCCACAGATGGTAAAAAGACCTCGAAAGGTGCATCTCCCGGTTACCAAATCCAGCACCCCCCAAAACCTGCCTCTCTGTGTTCCCGCCCCACTCTCAGCTGATGGCCGGAACAACGACTCGGACAAGGAGTACGGTTACCGGGGCGGCGAGCCACTTTCGCTGAGCAGACCCGGTGGTTATGGCTGATGCCAGGCCAAGGCAGAGCACAACAGGGGCTATGATGGGGACTCATCCAGCGAGAGGAGCTCTGGCTGTTACTGGGATGAAGGCAATGCTCCCCGCAGGCATCCTATCCAGAACAAGAGGTGGAGCCAAGATGGCAGCCATCAGAGCTGGAGCCAAGACAGCGGATCCGACGAGCAGCCTTACACCAATGGGTACAGCTGCAAAGGGAATGCCAGCGGGCTGGTGTTGGTGTCTGGCTTCAAGAGGCTGCCACGGCAAGACATCCCAATGAAACCCCTCTGCTCAGTTCTGGTCAAGAACAAGGAGAGTGAAGGCAGATAGTGAATTCTCCACATCCTTCCTTGAGAATGGGTATCTTGGGAAATCTTCCCAATTTCCTGAAGTTGCATTCATGTTTGAAATTTTGGCCTTGAACAAGTGCATACTTCTGAAATTTGCAGTTGCACACATGTGCAAAAGCCTCCACTTTGTCATGCCCCTTTTCCTTAGACTTCATCCACCCCTTCTGCTAAGTTTCTCCCTCTGAAAAAATGGCCACTCGTCCAGGTTCAGCATGAAAAAAAGTCTGCAATGTAATAAAATTAAATCAGATGGAAAGTTCGGTCAATGGATTCCCATAACCCTAATTCAGAGGTGCAATACCTTAAGTCCAGGGCCAAATTCAGCCTGCCTGACATCCCACTTTGGCCCTTCAAGGTTGCCCAGATGGCCACACCACCTTATGTCCTCATCCTCTTGACAACAAGAAATATAACCATAGTACCCATCCTTCCTATTCTCACAGGTCCAGGCTAGCTATCCCCAAAGGCCTGCCGGAACAAAAAAGTTTTTGCCCGCCCGCAAAAGCATACCAAGGAGGGTGCCACTCTCGCCTCCCTGGGAAGGGAGTTCCACCCCAGAGCCTTGGGGCAGCCACCGGGAAGGCCCTCTCCCGCGTTCCCCCCAGGCGAGCCTGTGATGGTGGCGGGACGGCGAGAAGGGCCTCCCTGGAAGATCTCAGGGCACGAGCAGGCTCATGGGGGGAATGCGGTCTTTCAGACAACTTGGACCCGAGCCGTATATGGCTTTATAGGACATGACCAGCAATTTGAATTGTGCCCGGAAACAGACTGGGAGCCAGTGGAGCTGCTCTAGCAGGGGAGTGGTATGCTCCCTGTAGCCAGCCCCAGGCAACCGTCCGGCAGCAGCTCTTTGCACCAGCTGAAGTTTCCGAGCACTCTTCCGAGGCAGCCCCACGCAGAGCGCACTACAGTGATCCAGACGGGATGTGACTAAGGCGTGCGTCGCTGTGGCCAAGTGAGGCATCTCAAGGAACGGGCGCAGCCGGCGCACTTGCTTTAGCGGTGCAGATGCACTCCTGGGCATCCAGGCTCAGCGCGGAATCCAGAAGTCCACCCGAGCTGTGACCCTGGGTCTTCAGGGGGAGCCTAACCCCATCCAGCACAAGCCGAACCCCTACTCCCTGATCCACCTTTCCACTGACCAGGAGCACCTCTGTCTTTGTCAGGGTGGACACTGAGCCCATAGAATCCCAGAGTAGTTCTGATTCTGAGGAAGAGGAGTCGCTCCTGGGAGAGGAGCGCGCTCCTCTTTCCCAGGGCCCACAGCTGACAGAGATTCCTCCCACCGGCATTCCTAGCTTAGATAGCAGTCCTGGGAGTGAGAGAGCGCGGGAAGCAGACTTGATGGATGCACGACGCCGACGCAGAGAGTGGCGCCAGATGGAGGGCGCGGAAAGGAGGCGTAGTGCCTGGTTGGCGCGCAAACAAAGGCTGCGCCCAGAGGATCCAAGGGAAAAGGGGAGGGACTCTCCCTAGTCCTTAAGTTCAGGGGTCTGCCAGTAATTCGATTCAAATGGGGACCAACTGTTCCAACTTAGGGCATAGGTACTCTGCTGCTCAGATCTAGTTGCAAACGGTAGAGTTGTTAAGTTGTAAAAGAAGAATAAAGCTTTGAAAGGAATCCCTTTGTCTGTGTCTCGACTTGGCTACTGGATTAGACTGAGAGAGGCCTCCAAGGAGCCCTTGACAGTCTTGTCTGGATGAAGAGTCAGTCTGTTTGCCCTCATCCAGTCCGTTACTGCTGACAGACACCGTTCAGCACCCCAACAGCTTCCTTGGAATTAGCTGGAAAGGGAAAGTAGAGTTGGACGTCATCAGCATACTGGTGACACCGAACCCCCAAACTCCGGACAACCTCCACCAGTGGTTTCATGTATCTGTTAAATAGCACGGGGGACAAAACGGAACCCTGAGAAACTCCACAGGCCAATGGCCAGGGAGTCGAGCAGAAGTCCCCCAGCACCCCCTTCTGGGTCCGCCCCTCCAGGAAGGAATGGAGCCACTGCAAAACAGTGCCAAGTCCCATCCCAGCGAAGCGGCCCAGAAAGATAGCCTGGTCGATGGTATCGAAAGCCGCCGAGAGGTCCAGCAGAACCAACAGGGACACACTCCCCCCGTCTAGTTCCCGGAGTAGGTTTCTGTCCCATAACCGGGCCTGAAGCCAGACTGAAATGGGTCTAGATAATCTGTCTCATCCAGGAATCCTCTTCCCGATTGTTTGGGGGCTTCCTGACTTTTGTGCCATTTTCTCCCTGGGTTGAAAGAGATTTTGCACCCCTGCCCAAATTCCCACCCCACTGCTAAACCGTCCCCAAAGGATCTGACCAAATGGAGCCGGTAAAAATGAGGGCTTTTATTGAAAACTGTAGTTGGGCTGTGAAGAATGAGACAGGCTTCTGGATCACGCAGGACGTCTCATTGTGCTCAAGGGCTCAGTGGAATGTGAAAGCTTGCACACTTTGCCTTATTTCTCAGCCCCTCCCCTCCCCGCAAAAGTGCCTTATATGAACCAGTTCATTTCACTGACTGTCTACTTTATCTCCTGCCCAGAACAAACAAACCCAGAATACAGCTTGAGGCTTGGAAGCCAGATTTTCATCAAACACATCATGGAGACAGGATTGGCAGCAAAGGACGCTTCTCTGCAAGAAGGGGACCTCATACTGAAGGTGTGTGGGGCTTGGGAGGAAATGAGGGGGGCTCGATGCCCCTATGGTTGATGCCCATATGCCATTCCTTTTACAAATCCAATGGAAATCATAAGAAAGAGGAACAGACCGGTAATTTCCCAACCTGTCCACCAGAATACATTAGTGTGCTGTGAAAGAGAGAATTTAGTTAATTTTAGGGACGTATAAAACTTTGGTTCCACTTTCCAACCCCTGAACTTGAGCAGGAATGCAATTCTCAGGAAGTCTTCGCTATTTCCCAAGCTTGCATTCACGTTTGAAACGCAAGTGCACACTTTGGAAATGCGTAGTTGCACATATGCGCAAATCTGCATTTCCACACTTTAGCCTATGGGGAGGGGGGAATGTGTATTTTTGGTCAGGAAAAATGTGCACTTTTAAAAATGTGCATTTTCCCCTGTCGAAAATATGTATTTTTCCTAATTAAAAAAAAGGAAAGAAATGCTAGCATCCGGGGAGACAAACAAGATGAATCAAGCTTCGAAGAAGAATTCGTAGAACCTCAGTGAGCTCAAACATGCCATGTTCACCCATCCTTAGTTAATTTTGTTAACTTATTTATTTCAGTGGTGGGTGACACATGGGTTGCATATGCCCCCCTGCAGTCTTTTTTGTAATCCCCACCCTCACTACTGCTGCCAAATTTGCTGCTGTAGTGGTGGTAAAAAAAACAGTGGCAATTTTTCTTGAGAACAAGGGGTGTGGGAATCTTTTTTTTAAAGTTGCTGCAGTTCTGCTGTCGTGGCAAATTTAGCGGTATTTTTTTAATTAATCTTTTAGTGTGAATTTTTACAAAACAAAACAAACTGAAAACATTACAAAACCTAAACAAAAGGAATGAAATAAAAATACAACAACATGTTCAAAATCCTCAGTCTCTAACATTACAATATGAGAGAGAGAGAGAGGAAAAAAAGGGAAGGGGAAAAAAAGTTTGACATAAACTTCGGTAAAAGCAAACCAAATATCCGTATACAAGTCTGTTTGCAAGTCACGCCTATATACCACTCTTTCAAATGTTGCTGGTGTTAAGTCTACAGTCCATTGGGTTATAGGCGGTGAGCTTTTATTATTTATTTATTTATTTATTTATTTTATTCCATTTATACCCCGCCTTTTTTCCTCTTGCAAGGAACCCAAGGCGGCTTACATTATCCTCCTCCTCTCCATTTTATCCTCATTTTATCCTTCCAATATTGTAGTATCAGTCTTTTAGCAACCAAAAGGGCACGAAAAATCCATTTACGCTGACAATGTGTTACATTCAAGAAGAAGGTAAGTAGTTTAAGAGAACATTTACATCAGTAAATGTAAATTTACATTAAATGTAAATTAAAGAGCTTTCCAATACAAAATTTATCCATACAATAACTTCTCCCAAAAGGAGGCAGCCATTGGGCATTTCTAAAACATATGAATAAAAGAAGCATTGAATGCATTACACATCCAACAATTAGCCGAATTTGACAAGCCTTCACTAAAAAGACATGGTGTCCAATAGACCCGAAACAAGACTTTTGCTGAATAAGACGTAACCAAAGATCCATTGAAATGTCCGATACAGACGCCAATATAGCAGTGTAGTGAGGGGCCAGGGTCCCTTGATCCACAGAAGTTGCCCACACCTTTAGTTAATTTAGGGCACAATCCTATGCATGTTTAGACAGGAAAAAGTCCTACAACTCCCTGCATTCCCCAGCCAGCAGAAAAAGCCCTTCAACTCCTAGCATTCCTCAGCCAGCAGAAAAAAAGTCCTATAACTCCCAGCACGTTGTCAGACTTTTTCCTGGGTAAACATGCATAGGATTGTGAAACCAACATTGCAAAAACCCGACATGGTTTCAGAGAGCAGAATAAAATATGGACAAACGTAGTTCTCAAAACACAAGGGGGGAGAAGTCCAGAAAATATTTCCAATGTAAACATCCATATGTGTTTGTCTCATAATTGCCCCCACCTTCCTTTTTGGTATAATAATAATTTTAAAAACCGTGTAGGGCCAAAGAGAGAGAAAACAAATATTTTCAAATGAAAGAACCTTTTGTGCAGGAAGCGGAAGAGAGAGCAAAGGCAAGGCTGGTAAGACTTCCACAACCTGGTGCCCTTGAGATGTTTTGGCCTGCAGCTCCCATTCGCCCCAGACAGCATGCCTAGCAGTCAGGGATGATGGGAATTATAGTCCAAAATGTCTGGAGGCCACCATTTTGGGGTAGGAATCTCCGTCACTGGGAAGTCCAGTTCTTTTTGACCCGACGGAGTTCAGTGGTGTGTATGACTCGATTTGCACTTTTCCCCGAACTCTGGAACTTTTTTTGCGCATTTTTTCCCTGCAGGTTCCACAACATGTGCTAATTTCTGGGCAACTTGCGCAAATCTGGGCAACTTGTGCAAATTTCTGATCTGATGTGGTGCAGTGGCGAGAGTGTTGGACTGGGAATCAGGAGATCCAGGTTCTAGTCCCCACTCAGCCATGGAAGCTCACTGGGTGACTTTGGGTCACAGACTCTCAGCCCAACCAACCTCACAGGGTTGTTGTTGTGAGGATAAAATGGAGGAGGACGAGGATTATGTATGCCCCCTTGGGTTCCCTAAGGAAGAAAAAAGCGGGATATAAATGTAATGAATGAATAAGTTGCATGAATTTCTGAGCAATTTGTGCAAATTTCTAAGCAACATGTGCAGATTACAGGTGTAATTTGTGCAAATCTGGCTGCAATTTGCAGAAATTGCTCAGAAATTTGTGCAAATTGTGGAGCCTCTTGGGGAAAATGCACAAAATGCCTGGAAAATCTGCGAACTGGCCTGTCACGCTGTACACAGAGTCGTTCACCCCAGCTGAGACTGGAATGAAGTCCGGGGTGGGGGGGCAAACCTAGGAAAACACGCTGAACTCCACCCCCCCAAACAGATTTCTCCGATATCCCTACTTTGGAGAAGGCTGTTTAATTGGGACTTGGAGAAGATTGTGATATGGGAAGTGGTTTAAGAATAATAATAGGAACAATAATGATAATCAGGAATAGGTTAATTGGCACGACCTTTCTCTCTCTCTTTCCAGATCAATGGTGTGGCCAGTGAGAATCTGTCTCTAGAGGAGACGCGGCAGCTGATCGAACAATCCAAGGGCAGACTCATCTTGCTCGTCTTGAGGGATAGGAGCCAGTTTTTGGTCAATATCCCCCAGGTGTGAGACAGTGAAAGCGGAAGTTCCCACCTGGACGGTGAGGGGAGGGAAGTGGAAGAAAGGCTTGTTCCCTTTTGGAGGAAAGGCTTGTTCCCTGGCTGTCTCCCGTTCTACATCTGCCCCCCGCCCCGCCCCGCCCCCGATGGCTTTTGAAAATGCATTTAGGAAATATGCCTGCCTGAGAACTGAGGTCTGTTGGAGGGGCCCTCCTCTGCATCCCACCAGTACGAGACATACACTATGGTGAGACATGGGAGAGGACCTTCTCTGCTGTGGCACCCCAGCTGTGGAATGCCCTCCCCTTGGAGGCCCGATTGTCACAGACACTGTTTTCATTTCGGCACCAAGTAAAAACATGGCTTTTTACCAAAGCCTTTGAGAGCTAAATGCATTCCCTAGCACAGTGTTTTAACCGCTTTATTGTTTTAGATTTTAACTGGTATTAGTTTGTTTAATAGTTTAATATGTTTTTAGATGTTTAAATTATTTATTGTTTTATACTGCTTAAATTGATTTTATCTGTACACTGCCCTGAGTTCTTAATTATATAGGGCGGGATAGAAATGTTTTAAATAAATACATAAATAAATATGCGTTTGGGAAATGCATGTTTGAATATGTGTGTGAAGGCAAATTTTCAGGCAGAATTAAAAAACTGAAAATTTGCCAAAATGAAGCCAAAGGGGTGAGCAAAACGGACCATAAGCAGACCGATTTCTCCACCCTTCACTTGAAGGGTGAAACTGAACTGTATGTCCTCGTCATGTTGTTGTTTTTAAAATTTATTTCTTCATTTCATTTCTATACTGCCCAATTGCCGAAGCTCTCTGGGCAGTTCACGAAAATTAATGGTTTCACAAAATGGTTTCATAGGGCGTTTTCATTAAGATCATGTTCTCAACCTGTCTTTTAGCGTTAGCTGTCCAGAGCACAATTTCTGGGGGCGGATCTAAAGAAAATGCATAAATATTAACAAACGATAGTCCAAATGAACTCTCCCTTTTTGTTGTGTCCCCCACAGACATCTTTGATCTTGGCTCTGACATCTCGTTGCCCCCTCTTGCAGGGAGCATCCCCCCGCTCCCCCGAATCTCCTACAAGGAATTATCTCCTGTAAGTGTCTCCTTGTGTATCTTGAGCTACCTGCCTTTGTCTCCAGGGCTTGCTGAGAGGTGTGTTTTTTGTCCGGTTGTAATTTTTATTTTGTATAGACTACCGCAGCCTTTCCCAACCTGGTGCCCTCCAGATGGGCAGAAACAACCAGTGGCTAGGGATGTACGGACTGTATAAAATCCGCTCCATCTGTGTTTCACGGATTGTCAGGCCCCTTTCGTTCTGTCATCTGCCCACAGACAGATGCAAATATTTTTTTTGTCATGCAGAAATATACGGAAATAATTCCATAAATATTTACAGAAGTATTTACATAATTTACCTCACTACGTAACATTTAGTGTATTCTCCCCCATTCCATTCAACGTTTCCTCAGCAGAAAACTATGTATTTTTCTACGGATTTATATGCTTCAATTTCAGGAAAATAAAAAAATCATCCGAAAGCCCACAGACTCTGCATGGCCTGCGGGGGCCGCTCCGCAGCGGATTCCACAGGTCGGATTCTCGGAAATCCAAGCTCATTTTAATCTGTCTCGAATTTCTCCAGCATCCCTACCAATGGCTAGTCTACCAGAACAGGCATTGTAGCATCTAGTTAAGGTTTTAAAAAACTAGAACCCGAAGTCTACCAACGGGAGCTGGGTGCAATATAACCACCGCCATAGAGAACACCAGGGCCTGCTCTGGTTGAACTGCTCCTCCGCGGGAGATGAGCATGTAAGCCAGGCCATTCTAACAGCCCTGCTGAAAACTTACTTACGTTTTTCCCCTTCTTCCCTCTCCGTCCCCTTTTCCTTGCATGCCATGTCTTTTTTTTAGATTGTAAGCCTGCAGTCTCATTCTGCAGAGTGATCATAAACCGCCCCGAGCGCCTTTTGGGGAGTGGGATCAACAATACTTTGAATAAATCAATCAAATAAATCGATACGGTAACTGGAGGAGGGGGCGGAGCCAGTCACCAACCACATCTCATATACAGATCTAGATCCTAATGATATAGGGCCGGATATAATGGCCGGATATAATCGGATCACATGGTTAGTGAGTGCAGGATGTTGGGTTGGTGAGAGTGCCTTCTAATCCTTTAACATGGGATGTCTTTCTTTCATTCTCACCCTCCTAGGTTGTGATTTTTGCCACCTTATGTTTGGATCGATAGATTTTTATTTCTTACTTTTGAATTTTATTGTGTACGTTTGTAGTATTCGCCTCTTCGGGGGCCTTTGTGCCCCAAAGCGGCATATAATAAGGCATAATATTTTTAAAAAGAAAATAATGATGATGATTCTAAAGGTGGGCACACAGAGCAACAGCATGTTGTCCCCCCACTCAAATTATAACTGGGTTGAATTTCCCCCCTACTCCCCCAGGTCTAGGAGACGTTCCAGCAGGGAACAGCAGCCAGAAGAGGACTTGATGGCAGTCCAAGTCGTTGGTGAATTCCAGCCACTCAACTGCTCATGTAAGGTTGAACATTTATGGCATGGGTGTTGAACCTCTTTCAGCTGGAGGGACAAATTACATTTCAGATAAGCTCTCAGGGGCCATTTTCCAGTGGCAGGTGGGGCTTAAAGCTTTTACTGCTAGCAACTAAGCCTTAGAAATTTTATCCTTTTAGAATGGGGTGGAGTGTGTTAAATAAAAAGTTCTTGCTTCTGGTTGAAAGAAAGGATGCCAGGCAGGCAGCAGTGGATCCAACACTATTTTATTAGTCGTTTTGCAAAACGGGTGCAGAGCAGTCTGGACCCCGAGCTAAGCATGCACAAGTCTTTTATACCCCCCCTTTACAATTTTCTGTTAGCCACAAGTCATGTCAACTGACTGAGCCATTAGCTGACTCCTTAGAGCATGACTGTGTCAACATGTTTATTTCTGGTTGTGCTTATGCGACTGTCTCGCCAGACTTCCCCTTTTTCTAACAATTCCCTCCTTTAAGTCTTTACTCGTGTCTTAAAGCGGAGTTTCTTTGTCTGTGCAGTAAAGCAAAAGCATTTGTTTTGACAGGGCAGTTTCCATTAACTGCTGGGATTTATAAACAAGAGGCGATTGTGGCTCCTGGATGGCTTCTTCGCCTGTGTCCCTGGCAGCTTCCAGGGGGGAGCCAGGGAGCAGAGGACTGTTGCCCGTGTCCTCCTGTTCTTTCCGGGTGACAGGAGGAGGCAGGGGTCGTCTAAATGGCTTTAACCGGCTGCAATGTGTCCATTTGCTAGAACCTACAAGTTTCACACATGAATGGCTGGTTGGTCCCACCAAGTAGGGCCCTTCCCACCCTTCATTTAGAGCTTCTTTATTCTACTTTTTCAACAACACTTTGTCTCTCGGCTGGAAGAGATGGATGGGAGCATCTAGCGGCAACCTCTGGAATGGGACGGAGTAAGCTTGTAGCTGTGAAAGAACGGACTGCGGAGAAGTCAACTGGCCCCTCAACATCTGATCCCCCATTTCCCACTTGACTTCTTCCCTCCTTCCGCAGTGTACCTGGGGCGGGAATCTAAACATTAGCTCAAAGGGGGACAACTTTATGTCTTTCTTGGCATCCTTTGAAGCTTTGTTAGAGCTATTGGCAAAGCCTCAACCCAAGTAAGCTTTACCCCTTGCTGGAGCTTGGTTAGGGTCTCCTTGAGACTCCGATTAGTTCTTTCAACCTGTCCACTCGCCTGGGGTCTCCAGGGGCAATGCAAGTGCCACTCTAGCCCCAGAGCTTGTGCCAGGCCCTGTGTAACAGCTGAGGTGAAATGTGAGCCCTGGTCGGACTCTTCAACCTCAGGCAGGGAGAACCGGAGCATCACCTCCTGTAACAACTTAGCAACTACAGTTTTTGCCTGACAGCTTCTGCATGGGAACGCTTCTACCCACCCCGTCACTATTACAAGCAAGTATCTGCAACCCCTACACGGTGGCATTTCAGCAAAATCAATCTGCACCCTCTGGAAGGGATAATGCGCCCATGGTCGCCCTCCCCTTGGTGGAGGGGGTGCCCCGGGGGAATTAATTTTCTGGCAAACCTCACATGTTGCTGCTAGTCGATGGGCGCGTACAGTTAGGCCAGGAGAGACGAACAGCCTCCTGCAATAGTCAATCATGGCTGATGCCCCAGGGTGTCCAAGAGAGTGATGCACTTGTTCCAGGATAGCTCCCTGCAGGGTCTGCGGTAGGAGCAGCCTCCCATCCGTCGCCGCGGGGACTTACTCTGTGTTCTTGCGCCATCTGCAACTCGGAAGGGGAGTATGTGGGGGCTCCTCTCTTCTGGGTGAGACGAGAAATGTCCCTTGGATTCCTTCCTTGGCTGCCCTCTTTGCGGCCCCATCTGCCCTTAAGCAACTCGGCCAGCCTCTTGGCGCGACATCAAGGACCTTGGAGTAATATCCCACCGGCCTCCAGGAGGGGCCCTTTCGCTGGCAAAGTACGCCCGAGGCTACGCCTTTATTCCCATGCACATAGAGTCTAAATGGTCGACTGGGGTTTGGTATGGCCAGGGCAGGTGGCGACACAAGGGCAGCTTTGAGACTGAGGAAAGACTTATTCATCTCCTTAGTCCATTTCCATTTATCTAATTTATCTTTTTGCAGCGCCTCATACAGCGGTCGCGCCGTCTCCCCATCCATGTAGACAAGAGGGTGGGCAGCTGGCTGGGGTTGAGGCACATGGAGATCCACCCAGGAGGAGATTTTACATCCCACAGAGTTGCGTCAGGGCAGGGCCCCTAGAGGTCTTCATCACCAATGCCCTCAAAGGCGCAGTTGCCATGGGCGTCGTTGGCCCCAATGTCAGCAGAAGAGCTGGAATGGCTGATGGCACGCAGACCGACGGAGCCCAGTTTGCTCGAGACCTTTGCAATAGACTCCCTGCTGGCATCAGGAGAATCCAAAGAGGGGGAGACGTACTTCTATCCTTCCGTCAGAAGTGAAAGCAATCTCAGTTTGGAGCTTAGTCAGCAAGTCCCTTCTTAACAATGCCACCGGACAGGAGGGGGTACAGACAAAGGCGTGTGCTAGGTGTGTTTTCCCAACCTTGGTGAGCAAGGGACGAGAAAGGGGCACTCGGGTTGCCCTTCCCTCGACCCCCATTATGGTGGTGGATCCCCCACTTCCCGTTGGTGGTTGGCTAAGGGGGGAGGATGGACAGGGCGGCCCCTGTATCTACAAGGGCATTGTAGGAGCGGCCCCCAACTTTAATTTTGACTATGGGGTCCCGTCTTGCCTCAGAGACGGCTAAGAGGGGGCCGGGCCCCGGTCTGTCCTAGTCTCTTTCTTGTTCATGCAAAATCCTTTCTGCCCCCCCCCCCTCGCACCCTCCTCTCTCTCTTTTTGCTTCAAGGCTTCACAGTCACGCTTCCGGTGTCCAATTTTCTTACAGAAGGCACACTGGTCTCTTCTCAGGGAGGACCCCTTCCTCCCTCCTTTTCCTCTCTTCTTAGCTCCTCCTTTGTCGGGTCTGAGAACCGCAGCGAGGAGCTTTGCTTGCCTCTTGTCTTTCATAAACTTTCTGAGCTACCTCTACTAAAACACCTAGGTCAGCCGCCAATCCTCCCTCAACCTTCTGCAACTTCTTTCTGATGTCTTGGCAACTATTTCCCACGAACCGAGTCGTGTGAATCCTTAAATTATTTGGGTCCTTCAAGTCAATATCAGTATACTTGGCGAAGGCTTCCCTTAGCCTTTGGAGGAACACAGCAGGAGGTTCGTTTTTGTCTTGTTTTAAAGTCAGGACTTTTTGCAAATTGGGGGCCCTCCGCGCAGCTTGCTTCATGCCCGCTAAAACGAACCGAAAATACTCAGCATGTAGCTGTCTCTGTGCCGCCATGGCTACCCCCCAATCGGGCCGTCCTGTGGGCAGAGCTGCTGCCGTCTCATCCTCAGTTGCCTGGGGGTGTTCCTCTCTAAACCTGGCCCGTGCCCCCGCAAGGATGGTTGGTTTCTTATTGACCATCACGGGAGGGGCCAGAGACACGCATTTGACAACCCACGGAGCGGGCTTGCCGCCAAGGGGTACGCAGGTCGCCCATGAATCGATATAGGGGAACTGGTCTCAACTTCCCCTCTGTGTTACTATTATACGCACAGCAGATACCAGGGTTGGGTCAAAAGACCCCTCGGGTGGCCATTTGGGTTCTACTACCAGCCATTCCCGGGCATAAAGAAGGACAAGGCGATCCTTTATCATCTTAGTTCCATAATCTTGCTTAAAATGTGGCCAGTTGCGCAAACAACACTCCAAGGGCATATGGGACTCTCCTGTAGGCCTGGATTGGGACCCGCCCATGACGGTGGGGATTTCAATCAACAATTCTCGCGCTTCGCCCTCCTCTGACCCAGCCCGTCTCCGGGGTAGGGAAATGCAGATCGGGGCTCCTCACTCGCTCTCACACAATCACAAACACACTACCGTCCCGCGTTTATCCCCTAATGTAAGCTGTTTCACTTACCCCAAGGGCCATTTCTGTCCCGCCCGCAGCTGCATCCAGCTGCTTATTGATCCACTGCCAGTGCCTAAAAGGAGTGATCCCGTCTCCCTCTGGCGTTGGTCCCCAAGCGCCTTTGCCGCCGCGAGGAGAAGGCAGTGTAAAACAACCGCCTGTGGCCACTCCTCCTCCGCGGCCCCTCGGCTCAGCGCGAAGGGGATGCGCCCTGAAGCAGGATCCGAGTCATGGCACCAAATTGTTAGATAAAAAGTTCTTGCTTCTGGTTGAAAGAAAGGATGCCAGGCAGGCAGCAGTGGATCCAACACTATTTTATTAGTCGTTTTGCAAAACGGGTGCAGAGCAGTCTGGACCCCGAGCTAAGCAAGCATAAGTCTTTTTATACCCCCTCCCCTTTACAGTTTTCTGTTAGCCACAAGACATGTCAACTGACTGAGCCGTTAGCTGACTCATTAGAGCACGACCGTGTCAACATGTTTATTTCTGATTGTGCTTATGCGACTGTCTCGCCAGACTTCCCCTTTTTCTAACAAGTGTGTGTGTGTGTGTGTGTAAGTGCTGAAATGCCAGGAAAATACCAAACAGGAGATTAGAGGAAAGACAGTGATCTGAATACTACAGTTCTCCCAGACCCTGGTCATATTCTCCCAGTGTTCACATTCTTGCTGGCATTCAGGAAGGCCTGCGAAGCCTTCCTGGCTTTGCCCCAAGGGTCTATTCTGTGAGATAATCTGGCCTGTGCTGGTTTTGGAGTTGATAGTGATCTGAGTACTACACTTCTCTTGACCCCCAGTCATTTAATTATTTATTGAATTTCTTAATCGCCCATCTGGCCGGTCACCTTGTTGCACAAAATGCTAGTTTCGCCCCCTGGAGGCTAGTCCAATTTGCCCCAAAGAGGAGAGTCCACCTCAGGCTGGGTCCAACTCGATTTTATTGTTTGCAAACAGTTCGACAAAGGAGCTCACACTCAAAGCAGAGTCGACCCTGGGCAACCTCCGCGCTACAGTTTTATCACTTAGCTTGCATTCCTCAGCCAGCGTGTCACTTTTGATTGGTTGCCAGCGGTTTGCTTAGCAACCTTATCTGAGGGTTACTGTCTGCTCATTCCAGGCATGCGCAGCTCTTACAGTACGATGTGCTGCTTAAGACACATACAATGGCTTTTAGGTTACATTTTTACTACAATTCCCCCCTCAAAAGGCTTTTCTCAAATTTATACTTTCTTTGGTCCAGCGGTGGACTACGCACTTAAAGGCGCAAACTATTATCGCTGTGGCATTGACGGTTTTCTCTAAACAGCAAGTGAGGCCTGGGACGCCCTTGTTCTAGCTACTAGAATGTTGACAACAAAAACACTTTTTTTTTGAACTTTTGGAACTCAGTTTTGTTCCGTTCATCAGGAACCCTTGAAACGAGAGCACCCTCTTTCTGTAGAGCTACTTGAGTCCTTTCAGGGGTTCATTATTCCAACGGTGACCTTCAGGTTGTTGCACAAAATGCTGGTGTCGCCCCCTGGAGGCTGGTCCAATTTGCCCCAAAGAGGAGAGTCAACTTCAGGCTGGGTCCAACTCGATTTTATTGTTTGCAAACAGTTCGACAAAGGAGCTCACGCTCAAAGCAGAGTCGACCCTGGGCAACCTCCGCGCTACAGTTTTATCACTTAGCTTGCATTCCTCAGCCAGCGTGTCACTTTTGATTGGTTGCCAGCGGTTTGCTTGGCAACCTTATCTTAGGGTTACTGTCTGCTCATTCCAGGCATGCGCAGCTCTTACAGTACTATGTGCTGCTTAAGACACATACAATGGCTTTTAGGTTACATTTTTACTACAATTCCCCCCTCAAAAGGCTTTTCTCAAATTTGTACTCTCTTTGGTCCAGCAGTGGACTACGCACTTAAAGGCGCAAACTATTATCGCTGTGGCATTGACGGTTTTCTCTAACCAGCAAGTGAGGCCTGGGACGCCTTTGTTCTAGCTACTAGAATGCTGACAACAAAAACACTTTTTTTTGAACTTTTGGAACTCAGTTTTGTTCCGTTCATCAGGAACCCTTGAGACAAGAGCACCCTCTTTCTGTAGAGCTACTTGAGTCCTTTCAGGGGTTCATTATTCCAACGGTGACCTTCAGGTGGGTCAGCTTCCGGTGTGACCCTCTCTGGTGCAGGTGATGCCTTTATTCAGTGTGATGAATCCACTTCTTTTCTTTGGCGACTTTCATAGCAATGGGAGTGGTAAGTAGGATCTGAAACAGACCCTTCTGCGTCTTGGTAGGTGGTTCATCTTTCTAGGACTGGATTAGCGCCCAATCGCTGGGATTGAGATTATGCACTGGAGCATCTAAAGGCCAGGATTGGTGCGGTGTCGCAAACCTGTGAAAACAAAACAGACTGCAAAGCAGTAACATAACCTTGAATCTTAAAACTTTTACTTTTAAATTCACATTTAAGCTATCAGCCATAGGTAATATCCGAAGTGGGCACTTATGGAACGTTTAAAAGGTGTCGATTTAATACTTCCCTTGGGGGCGCACCGTACTCCAGTCAAGGTGATTGGCAAGGCCTGTGGCCTTTCAACTTAATCTTTAAACAAATTTTAATGAGCATTGTCTTTAAGGTGCGGTTCATCTTCTCAACTTGACTTGTGGATTGAGGTTTCCAAGGGGGGTGTAGCTTCTAGTTAGTTTGTTATGCCTGGGCCACTACTTGCGTCACTTGTCCAACAAAATGGGGCCCCTGATTTGATTCACTCTCTTTAGGTAACAAGAGCTTAGGGATTACTTTTTAACAGGATCTTGGCTACTGTCTGAGCGGTGCAGTCAATTGCTTTTATCATTACTAGCAGGTACCGATAGCCATGAGTCTGGGGCAACTCTGAAAAGTCAATTTGAAATCTCTGAAAAGGATAGTAAGCGCATGGGCGACTTCTCATTTGAGCTGGGGGCTCAAACATCTTTGGATCATTTTTGAGGCACAAAGGGCAGTCAGCCACTGTTCTCAGGTCTTGGTCTAACCTGAAGGAGGTGCTATTGTTGCACAAAATGCTGGTGTCGCCCCCTGGAGGCTAGTCCAATTTGCCCCAAAGAGGAGAGTCAACTTCAGGCTGGGTCCAACTCGATTTTATTGTTTGCAAACAGTTCGACAAAGGAGCTCACGCTCAAAGCAGGGTCGACCCTGGGCAACCTCCGCGCTACAGTTTTATCACTTAGCTTGCATTCCTCAGCCAGCGTGTTACTTTTGATTGGTTGCCAGCGGTTTGCTTAGCAACCTTATCTGAGGGTTACTGTCTGCTCATTCCAGGCATGCGCAGCTCTTACAGTACGATGTGCTGCTTAAGACACATACAATGGCTTTTAGGTTACATTTTTACTACAATTCCCCCCTCAAAAGGCTTTTCTCAAATTTATACTTTCTTTGGTCCAGCGGTGGACTACGCACTTAAAGGCGCAAACTATTATCGCTGTGGCATTGACGGTTTTCTCTAAACAGCAAGTGAGGCCTGGGACGCCCTTGTTCTAGCTACTAGAATGTTGACAACAAAAACACTTTTTTTTTGAACTTTTGGAACTCAGTTTTGTTCCGTTCATCAGGAACCCTTGAAACGAGAGCACCCTCTTTCTGTAGAGCTACTTGAGTCCTTTCAGGGGTTCATTATTCCAACGGTGACCTTCAGGTTGTTGCACAAAATGCTGGTGTCGCCCCCTGGAGGCTGGTCCAATTTGCCCCAAAGAGGAGAGTCAACTTCAGGCTGGGTCCAACTCGATTTTATTGTTTGCAAACAGTTCGACAAAGGAGCTCACGCTCAAAGCAGAGTCGACCCTGGGCAACCTCCGCGCTACAGTTTTATCACTTAGCTTGCATTCCTCAGCCAGCGTGTCACTTTTGATTGGTTGCCAGCGGTTTGCTTGGCAACCTTATCTTAGGGTTACTGTCTGCTCATTCCAGGCATGCGCAGCTCTTACAGTACTATGTGCTGCTTAAGACACATACAATGGCTTTTAGGTTACATTTTTACTACAATTCCCCCCTCAAAAGGCTTTTCTCAAATTTGTACTCTCTTTGGTCCAGCAGTGGACTACGCACTTAAAGGCGCAAACTATTATCGCTGTGGCATTGACGGTTTTCTCTAACCAGCAAGTGAGGCCTGGGACGCCTTTGTTCTAGCTACTAGAATGCTGACAACAAAAACACTTTTTTTTGAACTTTTGGAACTCAGTTTTGTTCCGTTCATCAGGAACCCTTGAGACAAGAGCACCCTCTTTCTGTAGAGCTACTTGAGTCCTTTCAGGGGTTCATTATTCCAACGGTGACCTTCAGGTGGGTCAGCTTCCGGTGTGACCCTCTCTGGTGCAGGTGATGCCTTTATTCAGTGTGATGAATCCACTTCTTTTCTTTGGCGACTTTCATAGCAATGGGAGTGGTAAGTAGGATCTGAAACAGACCCTTCTGCGTCTTGGTAGGTGGTTCATCTTTCTAGGACTGGATTAGCGCCCAATCGCTGGGATTGAGATTATGCACTGGAGCATCTAAAGGCCAGGATTGGTGCGGTGTCGCAAACCTGTGAAAACAAAACAGACTGCAAAGCAGTAACATAACCTTGAATCTTAAAACTTTTACTTTTAAATTCACATTTAAGCTATCAGCCATAGGTAATATCCGAAGTGGGCACTTATGGAACGTTTAAAAGGTGTCGATTTAATACTTCCCTTGGGGGCGCACCGTACTCCAGTCAAGGTGATTGGCAAGGCCTGTGGCCTTTCAACTTAATCTTTAAACAAATTTTAATGAGCATTGTCTTTAAGGTGCGGTTCATCTTCTCAACTTGACTTGTGGATTGAGGTTTCCAAGGGGGGTGTAGCTTCTAGTTAGTTTGTTATGCCTGGGCCACTACTTGCGTCACTTGTCCAACAAAATGGGGCCCCTGATTTGATTCACTCTCTTTAGGTAACAAGAGCTTAGGGATTACTTTTTAACAGGATCTTGGCTACTGTCTGAGCGGTGCAGTCAATTGCTTTTATCATTACTAGCAGGTACCGATAGCCATGAGTCTGGGGCAACTCTGAAAAGTCAATTTGAAATCTCTGAAAAGGATAGTAAGCGCATGGGCGACTTCTCATTTGAGCTGGGGGCTCAAACATCTTTGGATCATTTTTGAGGCACAAAGGGCAGTCAGCCACTGTTCTCAGGTCTTGGTCTAACCTGAAGGAGGTGCTATTGTTGCACAAAATGCTGGTGTCGCCCCCTGGAGGCTAGTCCAATTTGCCCCAAAGAGGAGAGTCAACTTCAGGCTGGGTCCAACTCGATTTTATTGTTTGCAAACAGTTCGACAAAGGAGCTCACGCTCAAAGCAGGGTCGACCCTGGGCAACCTCCGCGCTACAGTTTTATCACTTAGCTTGCATTCCTCAGCCAGCGTGTTACTTTTGATTGGTTGCCAGCGGTTTGCTTAGCAACCTTATCTGAGGGTTACTGTCTGCTCATTCCAGGCATGCGCAGCTCTTACAGTACGATGTGCTGCTTAAGACACATACAATGGCTTTTAGGTTACATTTTTACTACAATTCCCCCCTCAAAAGGCTTTTCTCAAATTTATACTTTCTTTGGTCCAGCGGTGGACTACGCACTTAAAGGCGCAAACTATTATCGCTGTGGCATTGACGGTTTTCTCTAAACAGCAAGTGAGGCCTGGGACGCCTTTGTTCTAGCTACTAGAATGCTGACAACAAAAACACTTTTTTTTGAACTTTTGGAACTCAGTTTTGTTCCGTTCATCAGGAACCCTTGAGACAAGAGCACCCTCTTTCTGTAGAGCTACTTGAGTCCTTTCAGGGGTTCATTATTCCAACGGTGACCTTCAGGTTGTTGCACAAAATGCTGGTGTCGCCCCCTGGAGGCTGGTCCAATTTGCCCCAAAGAGGAGAGTCAACTTCAGGCTGGGTCCAACTCGATTTTATTGTTTGCAAACAGTTCGACAAAGGAGCTCACGCTCAAAGCAGAGTCGACCCTGGGCAACCTCCGCGCTACAGTTTTATCACTTAGCTTGCATTCCTCAGCCAGCGTGTCACTTTTGATTGGTTGCCAGCGGTTTGCTTGGCAACCTTATCTTAGGGTTACTGTCTGCTCATTCCAGGCATGCGCAGCTCTTACAGTACTACGTGCTGCTTAAGACACATACAATGGCTTTTAGGTTACATTTTTACTACAATTCCCCCCTCAAAAGGCTTTTCTCAAATTTATACTCTCTTTGGTCCAGCAGTGGACTACGCACTTAAAGGCGCAAACTATTATCGCTGTGGCATTGACGGTTTTCTCTAACCAGCAAGTGAGGCCTGGGACGCCTTTGTTCTAGCTACTAGAATGCTGACAACAAAAACACTTTTTTTTGAACTTTTGGAACTCAGTTTTGTTCCGTTCATCAGGAACCCTTGAGACAAGAGCACCCTCTTTCTGTAGAGCTACTTGAGTCCTTTCAGGGGTTCATTATTCCAACGGTGACCTTCAGGTGGGTCAGCTTCCGGTGTGACCCTCTCTGGTGCAGGTGATGCCTTTATTCAGTGTGATGAATCCACTTCTTTTCTTTGGCGACTTTCATAGCAATGGGAGTGGTAAGTAGGATCTGAAACAGACCCTTCTGCGTCTTGGTAGGTGGTTCATCTTTCTAGGACTGGATTAGCGCCCAATCGCTGGGATTGAGATTATGCACTGGAGCATCTAAAGGCCAGGATTGGTGCGGTGTCGCAAACCTGTGAAAACAAAACAGACTGCAAAGCAGTAACATAACCTTGAATCTTAAAACTTTTACTTTTAAATTCACATTTAAGCTATCAGCCATAGGTAATATCCGAGGTGGGCACTTGTGGAACGTTTAAAAGGTGTCAATTTAATACTTCCCTTGGGGGCGCACCATACTCGAGTCAAGGTGATTGGCAAGGCCTGTGGCCTTTCAACTTAATCTTTAAACAAATTTTAATGAGCATTGTCTTTAAGGTGCGGTTCATCTTCTCAACTTGACTTGTAGATTGAGGTTTCCAAGGGGGGTGTAGCTTCTAGTTAGTTTGTTATGCCTGGGCCACTACTTGCGTCACTTGTCCAACAAAATGGGGCCCCTGATTTGATTCACTTTCTTTAGGTAACAAGAGCTTAGGGATTACTTTTTAACAGGATCTTGGCTACTGTCTGAGCGGTGCAGTCAATTGCTTTTATCATTACTAGCAGGTACCGATAGCCATGAGTCTGGGGCAACTCTGAAAAGTCAATTTGAAATCTCTGAAAAGGATAGTAAGCGCATGGGCGACTTCTCATTTGAGCTGGGGGCTCAAGCATCTTTGAATCATTTTTGAGGCACAAAGGGCAGTCAGCCACTGTTCTCAGGTCTTGGTCTAACCTGAAGGAGGTGCTATCTGCCTCAGGCGCACCCAAAATCGGGGTGTTAAAGGGGGATGATCCCTTTATTAGCTAACCATAATTTTTGAACTTCTCAATGAGCGGCTTCAAGCCTGCACAGGTGGCTTTTTTCAGAGGATACTGCCTCACGCACACAGGGCTCTCCCTTTTTAAAGAAGATTTTAATTTGTGTCATGCATTTGCTCGGGCAGGGGTTCTGTCTGCCCACACACATGGATCAACATTCTCTAAAATCTCAGTCCCTTTGGCCTCTGACACAATCTGGATTGCTTGAAGGGCCATTCGATAATTTGAGCCCTGCATTGCTGGCAGCTGTACTACAATCTGATTATCACGGAAGAAGATTTTAGCTTGCAGTTTTGTTAACAAGTCCCGCCCCAAGAGGGCAACCAGGTATGCAGATGAAACTACAAAGGCATGTTCCAGTATGTTATTTCCAGTCTTCGTGAGGAGGGGCTTACACAGGGATCATAGAAAATGTGGCTCCAGTATCTACTAGGGCTTTACAGTCCTCGCCACCAACCCTTACTTTTACCTTGGGATTCTCCCGAGCGTTTGTTCGTAGGGTGGTGGCCCTTCAGCTAGACTCCCCCCCACTGGAGGACCCTGCCAGCATTTGGCAGCCTTCAGGGTGAGTCTCTTTTCTCTTTTCTTTCAGCTCTGGACAATCTTTCTTCCAATGTCTCTTCTCTCGGCAATACGCACATTTATTGAGCCCCGTTGGCCCTTTCCTTTTCTGCCCCCCCCCCCCTCTGGTCACTTCTGTGCTCTCAAGCCGCTGTTTATATCTCCGCCCATGGTGGCTGCCAGCATTGCCTTTTCCTTTTTCCAGGAATGGCACTTTTTTATGTGCTCTCACGTGCACCATAGCTCTAAAAACTTCATGATCTGGGGTCTGATAAGGCTAAAGCAGGCGGTGATATTAAGGCTTGCTTCAATTTAAGAAAAGCCTTTTTTATTTTAATTGTCCACTTCTAGTGGGTAATATTTTTGTTAGAGCTTCATACGGGGGCTTCACCCCTTTTTATGGCTACTATAGCCTCCCTCTTGTAACAGGCACACTTATCTTTTGGCTTGCCTGTTCTGCAGATCATGTTTCAAATTCTCTGTGCCATGCACCAGTTTTAACTCTTTGTTTTCTCTGCAAGTTAGGCTGTTTGCCATTGCTTCGACAGAGACTCGCTTGCTTAGATCTTCAACGACACATATTTGGGATAAGCTTTCTTTCTTTTTTAAGCCTTTTTGTCTGCTACTTTCTTCTGCCTTCTTTTATACCTTTTTCATATCATTAAAATCTAACACCATGACTGGAAAACATTTGTTTTGTATAGTAGGGCATGGTGGAGCAGATCTAACCATTATACTGCTCCTCTGACTGCATGGTCAGGGCCCATCAAAATCAAGGGAAGGGCGTTCTCATATGTGGAAAGAGTTCCAAGCCACCATTTTTGCATCGGCAACTCCACACTGCATGAGTTTTGGCAGAGTGTCAGGTTTGCCTCTGAGCAAATGGAACGTCAGAACAGTTCAGATTTTGAGAAAGAGCTGGAACACATGGAGCAGGAACTTTCTTAGGCTTCAGGAACACAGCTGGGCTTAGAAGTATCACGGGAGAGTGGGGGACTCTCTCTCTCTCACCTCTTAAGTTAAGAGAATTTGCTGCCCCCCTTTTTAAAGGGAAACTAACTTTTGTAGTTTCTCTTTGAACTTTTTGAAGGCTGTTTCCTTTGTAGTCTGTGAATCTCTAGCAATTTGTATCTGTATGCTTCATTAGGGTAAATGAAATCAAAGCCTTGGAAATCATAGAATCCTAGAATAGTAGGGCTGGAAGGGGCTTACAAGGCCATCGAGTCCAACCCCTTGCCCAGTGCAGGAATCTAAATCAGAGCATCCCTGACAGATGGCTGTCTAGCCTCGTCTTGAATGCCTCCAGGGTGGGAGAGCCCACCACCTCCCCAGGTAAGCTCTAACAGTTAGGACGTTTCTCCTGATGTTCAGCTGGAATCCAGCTTCCTGTCACTTGAGCCCATTATTCCGTGTCCTGCACTCTGGGATGATTGAGAAGAGATCCTGGCCTTCCTCTCTGGGACAGCCTTTCAAGTACTTGAAGAGCGCTATCAGATCTCCCCTCAGTCTTCTCTTCTCAAGGCTAAATATACCCAGTTCTTTCAGTCAAATGCAGCTTTTTATCTGAGTGTTGAAATCACAAATCAAACTGTACACTGAGCTGATCACAAACAAACACACAATCTACAACAATGGGAGTTTAAGGCTATGACAAGCCTCACAGTACTTTTTATGGCAAGTCTTTAACTGTCCAAAGTTCCAGTCCATGTGCAGAGTGCCTCTAACAAAGAAGGCTTTGGGCCATAAAGAAGGGATGCTTTTAACAAAAGCTCTGTGTCTCTTCATCACTTCGAATGGGGAAGGTGTAACCTTACACCTCTTCTAGATTCCTCCACAGGTAAGAACAGAGCAGTGCTGCTCAGCTTTCCAGCTGTGATGTTTTTCTTGTTTTTTTTTTTTACAAATCTCACTCTTTTGTCAGGTCCTCACAGACACCTTCCAGCCTCTCTGCTTGCTAAGGCTAAACCAGCCGCGGCGAAGGGGGGTTAGGCAAGTCCCCCTTGGCTCTGCTCTGAGCAGGCTGACAGAGATAAGCTCACACAGACCCTGATATTTCAAGAACTTGCTCTGTCTTTGTTTCTTGATTTTGCCACAGTCTTTAAGATGTCAAACAAATCTCTTTCTTCAGAAGTTGCAACTTTTTAAACTGCTTTTGCTTCTTCTAACAAACGTGGATACGGTGGCAGACAAACTGTCTCTGGAGGGCCCCCTCCCTCCCCCAACAACCTCTCCTCCCAACCTAACAGGCCGAATCAGACCGGGGGGAGCTCAGGGCACCTTGGGCAGGGTCTCCCAGTCTTCAAGCTCCTTCCGTGGGGCTTGAATCGGGGGGAACAGGGGCTTTGGGCTTCACCTCGGAGCGTACCATCATGACTTTACAATATTGAACTTTATATTCAACCTTTTCTCGCCTTCAGTGGATTTTGGTTGGCACTCATCCAAATGCTGATAACCTCACCTTCCCTGAGGCAAATTTATCTCTTACTACTTGATTCAGACACCACCCGGGGTCTCTTGCCCCTGTGGTCCTTTGCCAGTAACACATTTACACATTTACACTTCCGTAACTAAGGGGGATTCTTTCCGCACCAATTCAACCACCCATCAATATAGGCGAATTGATCCCATTGCCCATTATTCACCACATTTTTATATACAGCATTTACAAGATTTACACCAAAGGATCCTATGTCTGGCCAACTAATTCCAAATGCTGGCCATTCCAATTGACAGTGTAACCAGCTTGCCTTTCGACATCTTAGTACACGGAGTCTGACAAACCTCAGGCGCTTGACTTTGCTCAAGTTCTTTAGCATGCATCCCAAGGGAGTGGCAGAGCTTTCTGAACGGGAGCTACCCGCCCCCATTGTGCCTACCTCTATTTGAAACCACACACGGAGTCTGACAAACCTCAGACGTTTACACGGAGTCTGACAAACCTCAGACGCTCCGAAGGCAACTCAAACAGAAAGACAGAAGGGAAATCAAGTACTTACTCTGCCCAGCACCCTGGCGCCGTCCCTTCAGACCCGTTCAGCCTGGTTGACTCAGTTAATGGAGTCCACACCTTTAACCTCCCGGGTGTCCCGGCCCCCGTTCTCCGGTGCCGTGGCAGACCTCAAAGGTGGTCCGGCGCGCCCCACAGGCACCTTTGCCAGTTCTGTCGTTTGACCCCAGGGTGGTCCAAGGGACTCCTGACCGCTCGCCAGATTGTTGCACAAAATGCTGGTGTCGCCCCCTGGAGGCTAGTCCAATTTGCCCCAAAGAGGAGAGTCAACTTCAGGCTGGGTCCAACTCGATTTTATTGTTTGCAAACAGTTCGACAAAGGAGCTCACGCTCAAAGCAGAGTCGACCCTGGGCGACCTCCGCGCTACAGTTTTATCACTTAGCTTGCATTCCTCAGACAGCGTGTTACTTTTGATTGGTTGCCAGCGGTTTGCTTAGCAACCTTATCTTAGGGTTACTGTCCGCTCATTCCAGGCATGCGCAGCTCTTACAGTACTATGTGCTGCTTAAGACACATACAATGGCTTTTAGGTTACATTTTTACTACAACCTGGCCACTCTGGGCGATGTACAGCAATACAATTTTAAAACAATAAAATTCTACTTTAAAACGTCATATTTCGAAAAATACCCTAGCCCACCCCAAATGCCTGCCTGAACAGCCTCGTTTTCAATGCGTGGCGGAAGCTTGTTAAATAGGGGGCATGGCGGAGTTCCCCAGGGAGGGAGTTCCACAGAGTGGGGGCTACCACAGAGAAGCCCCCCTGCCTCGTCCTCACCAGCCTAGCTGTCCTGGTGGATGGGACAGAGAGAAGGCCATCCAAGGCTGATCTTGTTAAGCAGTCTGTCTGGTGTTGCTGGAGGCGCTCCTTCAGGTAGACTGGGCCAGGACTATATAGGGTTTTAAAGGTCAAAACCAACACCTTGAATCTGGCCCGGACAACAACGGGTAGCCAGTGCAACTCCTTCAGCACCAGAGTGATGTGATCATGCCAGCAGCTGCCTTTACTCAGGCGGGCCGCCGCGTTCTGTACCAGCTGTAGCTTCCAAACCATCTTCAAGGGTAACCCCATGTAGAGCACGCTACAGTAGTCTAGATAAGAGGAGACCAGGGCATGTACTACCGATGGGAGCAAGTGGTCGGGAAGGTAGGGGCGCAGGCACCGTACCAGATGGAGTTGGTACGGCGCTGTCCGGCTCCCGGCTGACACCTGAGCCTCCATGGCCAGCTGGGAGTCCAAAATGACCCCCTGGTCTTCCAAGGGTAGCCGCACTCCACTCAACCCCAGGTCAACCTCCCCCGACCTCCCCTTGTCTCCCACCAAAAGCACCTCGGTCTTGTCTGGGTTCAGCTTCAGCTTGTTCCTCCCCATCCAGCCGCTCACCGTCTCCAGACATTCGGACAGGGATTCCACGGCCAGCCCTGGTGAGGATTTGAACGAGGGGTAGAGCTGCGTGTCAGCCCCACGTTGATGACACCACAGCCCAAACCTCCCGATGATCGCCCCCCGTGGCTTCACATAGATGCTAAACAGCTTCGGGGAAAGGTCATATTCCTCTAGTGCTCAGCCTTCCTGGTCTGGCTTCCAGGTTCACATCTGAAGCCTTTTAAAAATATATATCCATCAGTGTGGGTATGGGAGCTGGCAGAAGTACTCAATAGAGAGATCCAAGTTTGTGGCAGAGCTGTGACACGAACAGTGAGAGAGGGTTGTGGCAGAGTTTGTGCCACAGGTTTATGGCAGAGGTTTGCAGCAGAGGTTTGTGGCAGGTGACACAGGGTTGTGGCAGATCTGTGACACAAATGGTGGCAGCAAGCACAGCAGTTCTAACTCCTTTTCTATGTCAGGACTGATTCTGAGCGCAGGGAGACAGTTAGCAGCTCAGATTCAGAAGAGGAGCAGCCAGAGCCGGGGGGTGCATTTTCCCAAGCCAGTTCAGATATGGGTAGGCATGCCTCTCAGGCTACTAACTCCCAGATGGCCGGGCCTGAAGCCCCCCCCCCTTGCCCCCCTCTGTGAGAAGCCAGGAGGAGGAGAGTGGGGGCTGTGACCCAAGAGATGCTAGACTGCAGCGCAGAGCTAAGAGGGGAACGTCCGGGCGGAGCTCAGATGGTCGACCCGGTTAGCGATGCGTGAGAGGCGACGTAGGGAGGCATCCCTGGAAGGGCGGGACAGCCCTCCCTAAGTGAGTCTAGCCAGCAAGCCTCACTTCAAACTGCAGGCAACCTCGGTGTCCCCATTTGGGTCCCCTGGAGGCACTCCTTTGTAGCCTGAGAGTCTTCGAGGATTTGCGTCTGTAATGAACCTGTTGATAATGAATGAAAGGCCTGAGACTGAAGCCTCTCCTTTTGTGTGTGTGAGTGCATAAGGAAAGAGGGGGCCCAAGGGAAACGTGACATTCTATGACTTTTAAGTTGCTGTAACATTTCAAAAACTGCCTGGCCAGGGCCACTGCAGCCCTTTACCTCCATATTGTGTGTAGGACTGGGAACACCCCTGCAGTGTTAATATTCCAAACTAGATTTGGGGCTGAAACTTGCTTGGATTTCCAGGCGCCTGGACCCCCAGAAACTAGCAGTCCCTGAGCTTGCAACAAAGCCTGGACTCCTCCGATGGCACCCTTTGGGCCCCAATCAGGTGCACACCAAAGCTTCCCTGTGCTTTCAACCGTCCGTAACCCACCCAGAATTATTCTTACCATTTACACGCAAAACAAGACATGGGCTATAGTGGGATCACCATTTGGTTTCACAGCTTCACGGGTTTCCCTCTGCTCCTTTCCAGATGCCCAGGGGATTGCTGAGGACTACGATGCCCATCACATCACTTGCACCCCAAAAAGTGACACCGATTATGGGTAAGGCTGCGGTGTTTGACAGCCGCATGTGGTGGGCCAATGTGTGAATGGACCATTGGTCCGATCCGGCATGGCTTTTCTTATGTTCTTAGGTTGGGCTGAGAGTCTGTGACTGGCCCAGTGAGCTTCCATGCCTGAGTGAGGACTCAAACCCAGATCTCCCAGCTCCCAGTCCAACACTCTCACCACTACACCACACTGGCTCTGTCTTCGTCCACCTCTCTCACATTTCCCCTTGACGTAGCAACCTTTCCTGTTCCACCCTTGCAAGTACAGCCTGGATTCCAAAATGGTGCATTTCATCAAGGCCAAGAGCATCGGGCTTCGTGGCAACGACGGTGGCAACGACGTTGGGATCTTTGTGGCTGGTGTGCAGGAGGGCAGCTGCGCTGAGCGCCAAGGCATCCAGGAAAGCAATCAGATCCTTCAGGTAGGCCCATCCCCAGCAGGTGGCCCAGCAAGTGCGGTGTGAGCTTTGTCACACGTGGAACAGAAATGGGGTGATTTATTTAAGCATGATTAATTTAAGTCTCATTAATTTCAATGGGTCTACTCTGAGTAGGATGGATGTTGGATTTTCCCCAGGTCTATTCTAACCTGTGCAAAGCTGGGTCTGTTTGCTATTATATTTATGTTATATTATATTAAAGTGGGATTGGGGGTCCATGTGCAGCCCTACAAAATATTAATACGATACAAAATATGGTTAAGGATAGCTCAAACATATCATAACCCTATTATAAATTTATAGAATATCTATAATGTGCAACTTATATAATTTATAATTCATAATTTTATTTATTTATACACACACACTCAGGTATATGATTTTAATAATAATAGTAGCAACTCTATTACAAGTTTTCAATCTTAGGTTACAAGAGCAATGGATTAATATTGTTGCTTGCTAGACACATTTCGTCTGGCCCCTGCACACACGAACTCCTTGCTTTGTATCCGCAGGGCTGAGCAAATAGCCAGCCTGGAATCGGTGCTCGAAGCCACATCGGGCTCCTCCAGGGACCAGGCTGAGTTCTGGAAACTGTGGGGCTTGCATGGGGCCAAGAAGACCCTGCAGAAAAGCCGGGAAGACCTGCCAGCCCTCACCAAACAAGGCTGCTACCCGCCCTACAAGAGGGTCGTGCTCAAAGAAGGTGGGAGACCCTTCCGGGAAGTCTGGCAGGGTGGTGGTGGTTTTGTGTCTGGGATTATGTCTTTATTAATTTTTCTAGGTCACCTTCTGTGTTAAAAAGCTGCAAAGGCAGTGTGCAGCCATTTAAAACAATAAAACCATGACACGGTGAAAAAAACGGCAACATGAAAAACCATCAAGCATGAAAACAACATCATTTGAAAGGCTCATTTAAAAAAGATGTGTCTTTGTACCCTTTCCAAAAGCTGAGAGAGTGCGGGCCAATCCTAGTCCTTAGGGGAGCGCAATTCATCGTTTTATGTATTTTATTGCTGTAAGCCGCCTTGGGACGGCTTCTGACCCAAAAGGCGGCCAAGAAATATTTTAAATAAAAATTAAAATAATTTGGAGGGTGACACAGGAGAAAACCCTTTTATGCATGCCTTCAAAAGGGCCTTCCTGCAGATCTTAATACTCGGGCAGGTTCCTAACGAGACAGGCAGCCCCTTAGATCAGGGGTGGAAAGAAGGTATTTATGAATTAATTTTTAATTTTATTTTCATAGAATAGGATCATAGAATAATAGGGTTGGAAGGGGCCTACAAGGCCATAGAGTCCAACCCCCAACTTTTAATTTATTCATTTTCTATACTGCCCCATAGCCAAAGCTGTCTGGGCAGTTCACAAAAATCAAAATCTTAAAATACATGATAGAAACCTTTAAAAGCACAAAGCAAACTGAAACCAGAGTTAGCCCCCCAAAAAACAGCAGTGGGGGAAGACCTAAAAACATGACACGCATTTCAAAACGGAAGTGAGGAACTAAAAATTCCTGCGAAATAAAAAGGCGGATCTCCAGATGTTTTGGACTTTGACTCCCCTGCTGTTATGGCAAATGATCCGAAATGCTGGGAGTTGAAGTCCAAAACTTCTGGAGCTCTATGAGGTGGATGGATCCTAAGCCGTTTGGGGCTTTGAAACCAACATAGCAGGAATATAAGAACGTAAGAGGAGCTGTGCTGGATCAGACACAGTAAAACTTTAAAAACATGTATTTTAATGTGTTTTATCATTGGTTTTATTGTGTGTGTTTGTATTATGTGCAGCTCCATGAGAGCTTTGGCTATAGGGCAAGTCATAAGTATCAGCAATAATAATAATAAATTAATAATAATAATCCAGCATTCTGCTTCTGCAGTGGCTGACCAGATACCCACAACGCAGGACACGAAGACAAACATCTCCTCTAGTGTTTGTCCCCTAAAATGTATTTATTTATGATATATTCAGAAATCCACAGCCAAAAAGGCTCTGAAAACAGATTACAAATCCCCACTAAAAGGAGACAGTTTTCTTTCACCCACAGGCTTGCAACTGAAAAAGACACGACATACAAGGAAAAAGAAACGGAGAGGGAAAAGGAGGGAGGAATCTCTTTCACCATGGCCCCGTTTCCCTCTCTCATTTCCCTTGGCACAGCCTGCTGGAATGGCTGCTGGAGACGACAGTGTCTCTGACGCAGATAGACTGCCACTGAAAAGGGGGGTTTCATTCTGCCCTCGTGACTAGCAGCTATCGGCAGACTTGTCCTCCCTCCATCAATTTGTCTAGCGCCCTTTTAAAGGCTCCCTGTGTCACCCCATCTTTGTGGCCATGGACACCGCAAATTATAACTATGTCTTTGTGGGCAGAGGGATTTTGTATTGCCAGATGAAAGAACTGGAAGCTTATGTGTATAGCAGGGCTTAGGGAGATGGATAAATGTATACCCAGGGTTTTCAGGCTGTTTCCCCACAGCATATGGTGGGGGGAAGAGTCTGAAAACCCCGGGCATTCTCTATGCACATGAGGACTAGGGTCTGAAAACCCTGGTAATGCTCTACGCACATGAGGACTAGGGTCTGAAAACCCCGGGGCATGGTCTATGCACATGAGGACTAGAAACTTTTATTTTGCATTTTATATTATTTGATGCTGTACTTTGTGGTTTTAATTTGTGTGACCTGCCCAGAGAGCTTTGGCTATTTGGTGGTATAGAAATGAAAATGAATGGATGGATGGATGGATGGGAGGGGAAGCCTGATGTTTTCAGTCCTCCCCCCCCGGCGCCCCCGTGACTACCCTGTCTGTCTTCTGTCCCCTACAGCGACTTTTAAGCAGCCTGTGGTGATCCTCGGACCAATTGCTGATATTGGCATGCAGAAACTGAGAACCAAGATGCCGGATCAGTTTGAGATTGCTGGTGAGTCTTCCCTCGATCCTAGAGGGGTGTGATGGTTAGAACAGGGGTGTTGAAACTCAGGCCTGTGGGCCAAATATGGCCTGTGGAGATGGCCATGCTCTCTTCTCTGGACATGCCCCCTTTCACCCAGCCGCCAATCATTTGGTGGTTTCATGGCTTTTGTGTAGCTTGCTCCCCGCTCTAAAAGGTTGAAATGTCTCTCTTAAGGCTTCGTTGCTGGCAGTAAGAGTTTTAAGCTACAATATCCCATCCCTAATGCCTCTACGATGTTCAACACCCCTGGTTTACAGACCTGGGTAGACCCAGGTTCAAATCCTCCCTTCACCCACTGGGTGGCACTGCAGCTGCCGCTCTCCATCTTGGTCCTACCCTGCCCTGCAGGGCTGTTGTGAGGACAAGAGAGAACCTTTTTGTAGGGAAGGCGGAATGTAAAGTTAATAAAGTGAGTGCAAAACAGCAACTGCAACAAAACCTTGCTGGCGGAAGCCTGCTTTCCCCAAACTATTTCCCAAGACAATTGCAGAAGTTTGGGTGTGTCGAAAGGGCCCATTTTCTCACACCCTTTCTCTTTTTAAGAGAGTGTCACCAGAGAAGGAGGATTGGCGAAAGTCATCAAGCTGGACTTGGTGTGGCAAATTGTGAAGCAGGTAGAAGCGGTTTTATTCAGTGACGATTGTGGGGTGTAGAAGTGGGAAATTTCTGGACAAATGTGGAGCCTGAGGCTGGAATTCTGGGTGTTCTTACCTGGCAGTAAACTTCATTGAATTCTGTGGGGCTTACCTCTGAGTAAACATGCAGGCACAGGAGACCACATAGGATGATATGGGGTATAAAGGCTGGTAAAGATCCAAAGAAGATCCCAAAAGGGAGAGCCAGGATCTGCAGGAGAAGCCACCACCACCAGGGGAAGAGGGCATGCCTGCTTGCCACTGTGCCTGCTGCCACCACCAACACCAGTGCTTCCCTGCAGACTTCTGCCTGGCAGACCGCCAGTCCGTGCAGGACCAGGCCCCCAGGTACCGAGCCAGCTGTGTGGACTCCTTCTACTTGCCCCTTCCTGGAGGGGCTACATAAGCTGGATGGCTGAGGTGGCCTGGGAGAGCCAGGGCCTGCAGGAGAGGCCGCCACCGCCACCTGGGGGAGGGGGCACTCCCCCACTACTACTACTACTACTACTACTACTACTACTACTGACTCCTGCCTGGCAATATTTTTAAAGGGGATTTTTTAAAAAAAATTGTTGGTGGGGGGTGGGATTCTGTTGTGTTTTAGGGGTGGGTAGCCTGCCTGATAGGCAGGAGCAAGGGGGCATGTGTCCACCTGACGGAGGTGGTGGGGGGAGTGTTGCGGGCCAGAACATACAAGGCTGGGCGGCAGGCGCTGGCGGGGCGCTAGGGGCAGGCCATGCCAGGTAAGGGGAACAAGGGAGAGATGCATAATGCCTGCCCCCTGCTCCGGGCCTGCCCAGAGCCAAAGGATGGCTGGGGGAGGCGTGACTCCGTCCTCTGGCCTTCGTCTGCTGCTCTGCAATGCCAGGTCTGTTACGCAGAAAACCTCCCTCATCCGTGACATGATCCGTGATGAGCGTGTGGACCTGGCATGTATTACGGAGACCTGGCTGGCCGAGGCCGCTGCTCCAGCTCTGGCGGCCATGTGCCCAGCCGGGTTTTCGTACGCACAGCAGCCAAGGGCTGGGGATCGGGGAGGGGGAGTGGCTGATATCTACCGGGAGCCCTTGGTCGTCACCAGACCCCCTCTCCGGGAGACCAAGGTTGCGGAGTGCATGTACTGGACGTTGGGCCCGAAGGGCAGTCTGGGGATTCTGCTCGTGCACCGCCCACCCTGCTGCGCAACCGACTCCCTGGCAGAGGCGCTTGAGGTGGTCTCTGACATGCGTGTGCAGTCCCCTAACTTAATGGTGTTGGGGGGCTTCAACGTACATTCAGAGGCCGTCCTCACGGGGGCACCTCGGGACTTCATGGAGACCATGGCTTCCCGGGAGCTGCACCCTATTCCAACTGGGCCCACCCATGTAGCCGGTCATGCGCTAGACCTTGTGTTTGTTTCTGGAGAAGCGGGGAGTGATCTGGAAGTCGGGGGTATATACACCCCCCCACCCCCCGTCATGGTCAGAGCACTCTCTGGTGACATCGGACTTCTCGGTCCCACAACCCCTCCGCAGGGGTGGAGGACCCAGTAAATGGTCCGCCCCAGGCGCCTTATGGATCTGAATGGATCCCTGGATGCGCTTGGGGATTCTCTGGGGCACGCCAGCGGCCACTCGGTTGAGGCCCTGGCGGGTGGCTGGAATGCCGCCATCACTGGGGCATTAGATCGGGTGGCTCCAGAACGCCCTCTCCGCCTGAACGGGGCTCGGGCTGCACCATGGTTCAATCCGCGGTTGCGAGCCCTGAAGCAAGAGGTGAGACGGCTGGAGCTCCGGGGGCGGAAGTCTCGCTCCGAAGACGATCGGACACGGGCTAGAGCTGTATCTTCAGCCTATCACGGGGCGGTGAAGGCAGCAAAAGGGAATATTATGCCGCCTCTATCGCGTCCGCAGAGTGCTGTCCCAGGAGGCTGTCCCAGGTGGTCCAGAGCCTGGTCGGGCCAGCGGCTCCAGAAGCGCCGGAGCATTCCAAGGCCTCCTGTGAGGCCTTGGCAAGGCACTTTGCGGATAAAATTGGTCGGATCAGGAGTGTTACTCCGTGCGCCGTGGATACAGTTAGCGAGCGAGAGGCGGCCTGTGGCAAACCAGTTGTGTGGGATCGGTTCCAGCTTCTTCCTTCTGATGAAGCGGACAGGGTTTTGTCATCTGTAAGGCCGACCGCCGGCTTCCTTGATGCCTGCCCATCTTGGCTCATTATGAGCTGCAGGGAGAGGCTGGGTGAGGGGATCCGGGCGGTGGCGAACGCCTCCCTTGAGCGGGGACTGACGCCATCAGCCCTCAAGCAGGCAGTGCTCAGACCGCTCTTGAAGAAGCCCTCCCTGGATCCCCAAGTTCTGAACAACTTTCGCCCGGTCTCGAAGCTGCCATTTGGGGCAAGGTGACTGAGCGGGTGGCGGCGATGCAGCTGAAGGCACACTTGGAAGAAGCCGATCATCTAGACCCACCTCAGTCGGGCTTCAGGCCTGGGCATGGGACAGAAACGGCCTTGGTCGCCTTGGCGGATGATATGAGGAGGGCTCTGGATAGGGGCGGATGCGCCTTCCTTGTTCTCCTCGACCTCTCAGTGGCTTTTGGTACCGTTGACCATGGCGTCCTCCTGGACCGCCTGGAGGGGCTGGGCATCGGAGACACCGTATTGCGGTGGTTCCGGCCCTTCCTCTCCGGCAGGTAGCAGAGGGTAGCGCTGGGAGAGGAGGTGTCGGACCCGTGGCCGTGCACGTGTGGGGTGCCACAGGGCTCCATCCTCTCCCCGATGCCGTTTAGCATCTATGTGAAGCCGCGGGGGGCGATCATCGGGAGGTTTGGGCTGCGGGCGGTGTCATCCACGTGCGGCTGACATGCAGCTCTACCCCTCGTTCAAATCCTCACCAGGGCTGGCTGTGGAATCCCTGTCCGAATGTCTGGAGACGGTGAGCGGCTGGGTGGGGAGGAACAAGCTGAAGCTGAACCCTGACAAGACCGAGGTGCTTTTGGTGGGAGACACTAAGTGGAGCCTGGTGCAAAAAAGACATATACTTAGAATTCAAAAATCCTGAGTACAGGAATCCTTTTTGAGGCTCAGAACTAACAGAGCTCAGAGTCTGTACATGTGTACGTACATATACACACACACACACCCCTACTCCTGGTTACTCCAAGTGGTCTTTGTGGGCAAAAGCCAGCATATGCCCTACTTAGAGTAGACCCATTGAAATACATGAGACTTAAGTGAAATCAATAAATAAATGACCAACTTAAATCCCATTCATTCCAATGGGTCTACTCTAAGTAGGGCATATGTTGGACTTTACCCTGTTTCAGCAATATAAGTTAGAGCACAGGAAAGGGAACCCGTGCCCTCCTGATATTTCGGACTACAAACCCCATAAGCCTCAGCCAGCAAAGCCAATGGTCGGGGATTGTGGGAACTATCTAAAATATCAGGTGGGTGCACCTGATTCAGGGCAAGCAAGAGGGAGATGTCAGACTGGTCCGTCAGTCGATGGCACAAATGCTGAATGAATTGCAGCCCAAGGAGCGAATCCCTTTTCAAGGAAGCTTCCAGGGGATGCATTCCAGCAGCGGGGAGAGAGAGGCGCACAAGCAAAAGGGACGGGACCCAAAAATATCGGTGTATTTTAGCTTAAAGCTCTTAACTGCCAGTCACTCAGCCTTTGGAGATCCATTTCAACCTTTGCGAATGGAGAACAAGGAGGGAAACATCAAACGGTTGATAGCTGGGGGGAAAGGGAGAAGGCCTCTGGGGACCAGATTTGGTGGGCCGGATGCGGCCCGCAAACCTGATATTTTGCAGCCCTGGTCTACAGCAAACCACCTACTGGTTGCTCCAGATCTATCTTCATCCCGCCTCTGCCATAGCAGGTAGTATGGATTTTGTTTCTCAAGCATTCCTTGGTGGACAGACCCTATTTCATCCCCGGTAGATTGGGGAACGGTGATTTGGCAGTGGGGGAGGAAAGGGGGTCTCTCTCTTCCTTAAAGAGCAACATGGAGTAGTGGTTACAGCCAGGCCTTCCCAGCCTGTTGCCCTCCAGAGGTGTTGGACTGCAACTCCCAGCATCCCCCAGGTGGCTGGGGGATGCTGGGAGTTGTAGTTGAACACCTCTGGAGGGCACCAGGTTGGGGCAGAACAGGTTAAAGCATTGGACTAGGATTGTGGGAGGCCTGAGTTCGAATCCCTATTCGGCCACAAAGGTGACTCTGGGTCACTTGCTTGCTCTTGGCCTGACCAACCTCACAGGGATATTGTGAAGATAAAAATGGGGTGGGGTCTCATGTACGCTGCCTTGAGCCCCTTTAGGAGGAGGGCGGGATAGAAAATGCGGTAACATTTAAAACCAGCTTCAGGCAGTGATGTTTTGGTGCCTGGAAGGGGAGACCGGCGCTGTCCACCCACCTCGCTAACTGCCTGTGTGAGGATCTGGATGATCTTCTTGTGGGGCATGGCCACCACACTCTGCCCATTGATCTTGATAATGCGGTGGCCCATGTGGATACCGCTACACTCTGCAATCTCGCCACGCACGAGGCTGCAGATCTGGAAGGAAGATGGGAAATGGGCGTAATGAGGGACACCCCATTAGAACAGTACGTTCATTCAGACCACCAGACATGGCTGGTACTTTCCATCCTGCACCTCAATGCCAGATCTTTGCACTTGATAAATTCCAAGTCGGGAGGGAACCCAGAGGTCATCAAGTCCACCCCCTGCTCAGCACAGGAACCTCACGATGACAGCATCCCTGACAGACAGCTGCTTACATGCCCTCCAGCCAAGGAGAGTTTGCCATCTACTGAGGCAGCCTGTCCTGTGGTCAAACAGCTCGGGGCGTTAGGACATTTCTCCTAATGCTTGGCCGAAATCTGTTTCAGACATCTTCATCTTCCTAGGGAATCTGGGCACCTGCTATACTTATGAACAGGTGTGGTCGGATGATGTACAGTGAGACTTACTTCTGAGTAAGCGTGCACTGGATTGCACTGTTGGATAGGGACCTGGCAGGTCTGTCTACTGCCCTATAAAGGGAGAGCACCAGAGGTGGCCTGTTTTTGGGGGTACAGAGGGTAGAACTGTAAAAATGCTCATTTTTCTAAAGTGCAGGACCGCAGCTGCATACATACACAGCTAGTATTGAATAAATGAATGACTAAATAACAGGTTTAAGAGAAGAATCCCCTTTTCCCTGTCAAATTGGTGAGATATCTGTGTGTGCTTGCGTGACACACACACACAGCACCTGCCCCACTAAGCACACAGCTTGGCTGACTCATTCGAGGCACCTTGATTACTCACGATGCCGTTCTCCACGCAGAATCCCAGAGGGTATTTTGTGTCAGGTCTCCACACAATGGCTGTGGTGACGGGAGGGCAGTGAACCACGGTGAGCGTCACCTCCGTCTGGCTTTTCAAATCCTGGAAAGGGAGAGAGCATGAAGGAGGGAGCTTTGGAAAAGTAACGCTTGTGCTCTGCACTGGCAAAAAAGATGCTGCCATGAAGAGACACAGAACGTAAGAAGCTGCCATTGGTCCATCTAGCGTAGTATTGCCTGCTCTGATTGGCCATAGGTTTCCAGCACCTGAGGCAGGGAACTTCCCAAGCTCTTGTCTGTTATATTTTATTTTTAAAATATGGAGGTTGCACGGTCATCCAGGAAAGGATTTCAGGGCAGCGGACACAAAAATCAATTGTCCAATACAATAAAACAATATAACATAAGCATTAGTGTAGTAAAATTGAGAGACACAAACAGTTTCAAACAGCTAAAAATACATATTTAAAGTGTCAAGCTTAAAATGCCCAGGGAAATAAAGAGTTTTTAACCAGGCGCCAGGCATATCCCTCCCAGCTCAGGGTGTCACCAAAGAAAAGCTCTTTCTTTCATAGACAAATCATGCACTTATAGATCATAGAATAAGAGTTGGAAGGGGCCTCAGAGATCATTTACTCCAACCCCTTGGCGGTAGAGCACATGCAGTATTATAGCATCCCCAGTAGGTGGTGCTTTCAACTGGAGATACCCAGATTACATCTGGAAACTTCTGCATGCAAAGCAGATGCTCCCATCAAACTAGGGCCCTGTCTCTGCCAAATTCCCTACCGTCTCACACACAAGCATTTATTTGCAAGACTTTTTTTTTCTTTTACAGATGGCCTTTCAATATAAAATTTCCAAAACGGTAACCAACTTCAATGGGTCATCTAAAAAATCATCAGAATAAAAATAATATTCTAAAGATATGGCTACAGGTCACCTACATTAAAATGACACACAGTCTGTGCCAAGAAGAGCTACGTTCCCCAACTTAGGTTGCTATATCCAATTGCCTGTGTAAATAAGAGCCATGGGGTTTGCTTCTGAGTAGACACAGAATCATAGAATCATAGAATAGTAGGGTTGGAAGGGGCCTACAAGGCCATCGAGTCCAACCCCCGGCTCAATGCAGGAATCCAAGTCAGAGCATCCCTGGCAGGTGGCTGTCCAGCCTTGCCTTCAATGCCTCTAGGGCAGGACAGCCCACCGCCACCCTAGGGAACTTGTTCCATTGTCATGTTGCTCTAACAGTGAGGAACTTTTTCTGATGTTCAGCCGGAATCTGGCCTCCTGTAACTGGAGCCCATCATTCCGTGTCCTGCACTCTGGGCTGATCGAGAAGAGATGCTGGCCTTCCTCCCTGTGACAACCTTCCAAAGTACTTGAAGGGCGCTATCCTATCTCCCCTCAGTCTTCTCAAGGCTAAGCATGCCCAGTTCTTTCAGTCTCTCCTCGTAGGGCTTTGTTTCCAGTCCCCTGATCATCTTTGTTGCCCTCCTCTGAACCCTCTCGTTTGTCTGCATCCTTCTTAAAGTGTGGTGCCCAGAACTGGACACAGTTTTCTTGCTGACTTTGAGCCTAAACTAGAAACAGTGGAGAGCTAGAAACTGGTTGGGCTAGTGGCCTGTTTGTTCCAGGACAGGGGCTCAACCCCACCGGATCCCCCTACGGCAGCCTTCTCAGACCTCGATAGCCTCCAGATGTTTTGGGGGGCAGCTCCACTCAGCTGCAGTCAGCAGGGCAAATGCTTAGGAATGATCGGAATTAAGATCAAGAGGGAACGTTTTATCATTTACGGTGGACTTGTAAAAAAGCTAAAAAACTTTGGAAACTAATACAGTCTTTAGCTCAAAGAATATTGAAGACTACTATAGAACTAAAGCCAGAAACTTTTTTTATTGGGACTAACAGATAAACACGTAAAAGAGAAGGGAGGAAGCCTCTTTCGCTACATGACAACGGCTGCAAGGTTATTGTATGCACAGAAGTGGAAGAATGAAACCATACCAACTGTGAGCGAGTGGATCGTGACAATGATGGAGCTGGCAGAGATGGCAAAACGTACTATTATAATTAAAGAGGGGTCAACAACTAAACGTATGTTAAATTGGAAACCTTTTATAGAATTTGTACAAGAAACAGAAAAATGATATCTATGAATGTGGATTTTGAACTTTGAGATGGTTGGTTCTCTTTTTTCTGTGGTTGTTAAAATTAGGAGAAAGGAGATAACGTCTCTGAACTCAAATGTATGATATACAGCTAAGACAAGAACTGGAGAATAATAATAAGCATTTGTTGTGTAAGTGGAGCCAAAGGTAAATATCTTACAATCTTAAGAGATATTTTAGTGTATGTGTATTGTGTGTTTCTGTTGTGTTTCGTTTTTGTTTTAAAATAAAAAAAGGAATTATGGGAATTGTAGTCCACAACATTTGAAGGGCACCTGGTTGGGGAAAGCTGCCCTGCACGTTTGGGAATTCATGGCAAAATGCATGCTGCATTGCTTTAACACCCTGTCTCTCAGGGGTGTTGAACCACAGCCCCACGGGCCAAATCTGGCCTGTCTGCAGGCCACAATTTGGCCGCCGGCATCTTTCCCCTTGCTGGCCCCTTTCCTCTGACCACCAATTGTTCGGTGTACAATTTTTCCCCATCCCAAACCATTGCCAATTCTTTATTTATGATGACATTGATATCCTGCCTTTTTTCCCTCTTGCAAGGAACCCAAGGTGGCTTCCGTGGTCCACCCCCTTTCCGTTTTATCCTCACAACAGCCCTGTGAGGTAGGTTAGGCTGAGAGTCAGTGACTGGCCCAAAGCCACCCTGTGAGCTTCCTGGCCGGAGTGGGGACTAGAACCTGGGTCTCCCGAATCCTGGTCCAGTACTCTAACCACTGCAAGACAGTGGCTCTCGATATAGACTCCATGTCAGTTTTGCTGTTCTTCTTAGAATCAGTTTGTCCCAGAAACTTTTGTACTCTTTTTAAAGATGCTAATTCTGGCATCTTCTGCTTTCCCAAACCCTGTAAGATTCACTGCTGCCTTACTAACCTCCCTAAGTCCAGCACTTACACCAGACAGACAGCACTTACACCAGACAGACAGACAGACAGATTATATATATAGTTTCTAGTCCTCATGACTAGATCAACAGGCATGAAAAGCCTTTGGCTAACATTTAGGGAAACCTCAGAAGCCAAAAGCTTCGAGTCAGATTTAGCTGCCTTCTGTTTTTGGTGGGAAAGGTGGGCTATAAAATAAACAAACAAACAATTTCCAGCTATCAAAGCATGGGTCTTCTCTGGCCTTCATATCCCCATTTTATCCTCTCAACAACCCTGTGAGGTAGGTCAGGCTGAGAGTCAGTGAGTGGCCCACAGTCACCCAGCGCGTTTCATGGCTGAGTGGGGATTGGAAGTCGGGTCTCTGGAATCCAAGTCCAACGCTCTAGCCACTATGTCACACTGCCTCTCACGGGGGGGGGGGGGTTCTAGAAACTGACACAAACATTACACGAGGGGAAACAGCGGGGCTGGTGGTGAAGATACTGAACCTCCCAGAGCAGCTCCAGGAAGATGGTGGCGGACGCACCTGTGAGTCGGCCATCAGGACCTTGATCCGGTGCGTGGAGATGAAGAGGCCCATCTCCATCATGGGCTAGGATTTGCCTTCCAGAGGCTGCAACGCAGAACGGCATGAGGGATGGAACTGGGGCAGGGGAGGGGAGGTCTCGGGCTCAGTTCCTGGGACCAGAAAGGGAAAACAGCATTTCCCCCATGGAACAGAACTAATCCAGAGTCCTGCTGCCCACAGCAGCTGTGCAGAGGTCTCCGGGAACCCCATAAGCAGGGAATAAAGGTGATGGCCGTCCTCAAGCAACTGGAGATTCAGAAGGATAGACTACCTTTGGACATGGAGGTTCTTTTTAGCCATAACGTCAGAGCCTTGCTGGGTCAGACCAAAGGCCTGTCTAATCTGGGCCTCCTCAGAAACTGTCACCAACTAGAGACCTTTAGGACAGGGGTGTCAGGCCTCTTTCAACCCGAGGGGCAAATGCCATCCCAAAGGAGCTGGATTCCAGACGTGGGTGGAGCCGAAGGCAGAAGGGGTGTGGCTAAAATGGCAGGTTTTCGCTGAAAGCTCTTGCTGCCAGCAACTTATGTCCTAGGAGAAGCATTTCAACCACACAGAATGGGGGTGGGTGGGTTGGTGGACCTGTGCAATGGCTCCCAGCAACATCTGTGGAAACCTGGACAGCTGGATCTGACCCCCAAGGGGGATGACACTGGCTATTCTAGGAAGCCTCATGTACTGCTGTGTCCAAGAACCTGGCAGCCCCCCCCCCCCAATCTCACCTTAATCCTGTCCACTGCTTCCTGAGCATTGGCCATGCAGATGCTGGCAGGAGGGTTCTTCTCCAAGTCCAGCTGCATGGAGCCCAGGTACTTGGCCCCAAAGATCACCCTGTCCAGAAGATCCTCCGGCTTGCAGGGGCCTGGGACTGAGAGAACAGCAGAAGGGCCAGCTTGAGAATGGCAAAGAAAGCGCAATCATCTAGTCCTCATGACAAAAGCTCCAAGCCTAAAACTGAGCATGTCTCTCCTCCCCGGGATAACCATTTTTTCCCAACTATAACCATTGAGAGCTACTGCTGGAGGCAAAGAGGAACATCAGGAAGCTCCCGCCCACGAGTCAGGCCCTCAGTCCGTTTAGCTCAGTATTTTTTATGCAGACTGGCAGGGGCTCTTTAGGGTTGCAGGCAGGGTATTTTTTCCTGCTCTACCTGGAGATGCCAGCTTTTGAACCTGGGACCTTCGGCATGCAAAGCAGGGGCTCTGCCACCGAGCTCTGGTCCATGCCTTAAAAAGAAAGCACTCCTCTAGTCCCATTTTCCTTCTAGGCAGGAATCTAGAGAAACTAACCCCCTAAGGGGGCAATCCTGTGCATGTTTAAACAGAAAAAAGTCCCACAACTCCCAGTATGTCCCAGCCACCAAGGCCATCTGATGTGCCTGGTATCTGAGCTACAGAGTTGCTTACTTTTTCTTTTTTAAGCACCTAAAAATGTGCCAGGTGGTGTATAAAATGGTGAAGTGCTGGAGAGCATGGAGGCAAACCATTTTAAAAATGAGAAAGACAGAGAAGGGGGGGAGAACAGGCGGGGTGGCTGAGAGAGGAGAAGAGAAGCAAAAAGAGGGTGGGGGGGGAGAGAGAGAGAGAGAGAGAGAGAGTGAGTAGAGCAATGGGGGTAACTAAGAGAGAGTGAGAGACAGTGCCAGGAGTGCCCCAGCTGCCTCTTAAAGTCCCCTCCAGTAGCCCAAACAAGATGCAGACAACAGGGATTCTCTCCACGGCTTTATTCCTTTACAGCTTAATGACTCTTTCAGATGCTAATTGCCAGCGACTAAGCAAGGAACTGCAAAGGGTATCCTAACAGGGTAACCTAAGCTCCATCTATGCAGTTGGTCCCCATTTGGAGGAGAAGGGCGGGAAGGCTCTGGAAATTACGGGCTAGGAGGGGAGGCTCACCCCCTTACCCATGGTGCATCGGGGCGCAGCCATTGCCGTAGCACCAAGCGGGCTGAGCACCTCCTCTTGGCGCCCTCCACCTTGCGCCTCTCTCTGCACTGGCGCCTTGCGTCCAGCCACAACCACTCTCCCGCTCTTTCGCTGCCAGGGTCACTATCTCTCTCAGGAATGTGAGCAGGGGGGCCTCTCCCTGCAGCTGCGCCTCTGAGAGATGAGCAGCTCCACTCCCACGGGTTGCAGCTCTTCCTCAGAATCAGAGCTGCTTTGGGGCTCCATGGGCTCAGTTCCAACCCTGACAGACAGAGAGGAGAAAAGAGAAGAGAGGGTGGCTGAGAGAGGAAGAGAGTAGAGGAGGGTGGCCAAGAGAGAGAGAAATGCGGGGGGCGGGGGAGAAGAGAGGAAGGGCATGGCAGAGAGAGAGAGAGAGAGAGAGAAGTGATACCCCACTGACTTTCTGCTCTTACCCACCCGCTGCTGGCTTCAGCCCCCATGCTCAGCCTGCAGCCCGCTAACAGATTACCCTGAGGCAACATGGCACTTGACAGGAGAAAAAAACATGCAGCCTCCCCACCAGGGACATGTATCAAACACTTCACTCACCTTCCTTGTAAGCTGGAAAGGATGACAAAACAGCTTTATTCTATTGAAACAAGACAGAGGGCAGCAGAGAGTCCGTATTGTCAAAGCAGGGAAGAAGGACCCCTGACGTCCTCCAAATGGTTTCTCCCCGCTCTCCCCAACATCTCTGTAGTGACCCCATCCAAGCCCCTCTTTTTAAAAACTGGATATGAACAGGAGCAGATGGCTGGAGGGCGCAGTGCTGTTCTTTTGCACAGTGAAAATTGCCGTGCTATAAGAACTTACCTGGGAGTAGGTCCCATTAGACTCAGTGGGGCTTACTTCCGAGCAGACATGTATAAGACTGCAGCTTAAAGCAAATAGAAGGGAAGGAGGTTTAAATGGTGAGAAGGGGAGACTCTCCTGTTGGGACTGCGGGATTGGCTCTGTTTGGGAGTTTCACCAGTACCTTGGGGGGCCCCAACTGGAGTCACGTGCAAAATGGGGGCTTGGGAGGCAGACATACACTTAGTGGAATTAAGGTACAGAACTCAGAGTCCAGACTTCCCCGCCTTGGCACCCTCCGGATGTGTTGGACTACATTTCCCATCTTCCCCGACTGCTGGCCATACTGATGGCAGTTGTTGTCCAAAACATCTGGAAGGCATTTCAAAATCTGGAAGGATTTTGAAACATCGGATTCAAAAACCGATCGGAGATAAAGCAGTGTCCCTGCTCCACTGCAGCATTTAGGCCGTGAAAAAGCCTCCAGGGCTGCCTGCACAGGTTTTCTGAAAGCCTAATTACAGCACAGGGAAGGGCATTTTTGGAAGGGCTAACCCCATCCTCTCCAACACTGTGCCCCCCTCAAAAAAACCACCTCTCCCCCACTGAAATCAAGCTTATTTTTGTAGCATGGGAGAATGTGGGTTGGGGGCTGCTGCAGGAGGCTAACACTCCCCTCCCCGATGCTGAGCCCGCCCCCGCCTTGAAAAAACACCCACCCCTACTGCCAGATGCAGCCCTCAACACATTTTCCCAGAAGCGATCCGCCCTCAGGCCAAAACACATTCCCCACCCCTGCTAGAATGCATGCCACACAAGATGCTCACAGCCAAATCCGACACGGAAGATGGCTCCTCCTCATGGCTCGATCCCAGAGCTGTCCAACCCGGCTCTGGGGAGCTGCATGCGCCCAAGGTGGAATCTGAGGATGCCCCCTCTTGCAGGCCACCCCCCTTGCCAAACCTGCCGGTAACTGTCAGGGCTGCCTCTGAGCGCAGGGAGTGGCAGAGTAGTTCAGATTCTGAAGAGGAACCGCAAGACATGGGGGAGGAAGTTTCCCAGGCTTGCCCAGACTTGGCTAGGCAGACTCCTCAGGTTTCGAAGGCCCAGCTGGACGGAGAGGCCCCTCTTCACCCCCCCCCCCCGTGAGAGAGAGCGAACAGGGAGAGGCGGGCATGGAGAGCCTGAATTCTTAGATGCCAGGCGCAGACGCAGAGCCAAGAGAGAGATGGCTGGGCTGGAGCTTAGATGGTCTGCTCGACTGGCCGGGCGGGAACAGCTGTGCTTAGAGGCCTCACAAGAGAGAGGGAGATTTCCCCACACCCACCCCTTACGTTAGGATAGTGAGCCCGCCTTTCTTCAAACGGTGGGTGGGCAACTTTTGTAGCTATCTTTTGATCCCCTGAAGGCATTTCCTTTGTAGACCGAGAGTCACTGAGAATTTGCATCTGTATGACCCACTGAAGTAATGGATTAAAAGACGTGGATTGAAGCCTCTTGTCTGTGTTTGAAGTTCAGCGGGGGCAAAAGGGATCCTGACAGCAACCTCCCTGCCAGTCTGCTCTAAGCCACGTGAGGAAGAAGCCATGGAAGTTTTGGGGGCCACCACCCTCTTTTCTGCCTGCTCCCCCTGGCAGCTGGTCCTGGTGACCGCAACCGAGTGGGCTGGGGGCCTCTGGCCCCTCACCTCCTCCCCTTCATAGCAGAGCAGGCTGAGCAGGTCCTCACCACCAGTGTTGGTCGAAAGCAGCCCACAGCTCCTCTGGCCCTTCTGGCTGGGGGCAGGCTGGAGGAGCTGGTGGGAGGGTGCCCCCAAGCCACACCCCATGGCAACATGTAGCGGGCAAGGGGTGCACTTCCCAGGCTGCCTCTGGCACTCCGCTGGCTCAAGGAGGGGGGCCCTGTTTCCTCCTCCAAAAACATGGCCCTCTTCGCTGTTGGGGGCAGGGAGAAGGCTGTCTTCAGAGGTGGGTGAACCATCACAGGAAGTCAGGCTGAGTCTCTGCAGTTGGGCAAGCAGGCCTTGGAGCTGGAACTGCTCAGATTCAGGGCAGTCCTTGCCCATCTTGGCCTCCTCTAACTCCATGAGAAGTCCATCCTGCTCCATGCCCACCTGGGCACTGCTCCCCACCTCCGACGCCCTGCCTGGATCAGTCGCTCAGCTTACGCTCTGCTCCTGGGCCGCCGGGTCGGCACACCCCTCTGTGGAGTTCCTGCTGGAGCAAACGCAACAGATGAACGTGCCTCCAAATCAACCAACATCCGAGGCCCTCTTCCAAGTTCCCCCAGCAAATGAGGCAAGGTGGGTGGCTACAAGACAGAGGGCCTTTTCAGTTATGGCACCCCAGTTTGGAACGGTCTCTCATAGGAACATAGGAAGCTGTCTTAAACTGAATCAGACCATTTAGCCCAGTATGGTCGACACTGACTAGCAGCAGCAGCTCTCCAGGGTTTCAGGCAGGATCCTTTCCTCACCCCGCCAAGAGAACCTGGGGATCGAATCTGGGACCTTCTGCATGCAAAGCTAGTGCTCTATCACACTGAGCTACGGCGCTGTACTGACATAGGTTCGCTTGATGCCTATGTTACAGTCACTCTGGTGTCAGCGGGAGACCTTTTTATTCTAGGCATTTAAGAAATGTTTGTAGCACTTTATTTTGCTGCTGGTTTTAAGAACATCAGATCAGACCAAGGATCTTGGATTAGTCCAAGGGTCCATCTAGTCCAGTGTTCTGTTCACACGGCAGCCAACAAGCTGTCGACTGGGAACCACAACAGCACCCTCCCACCCATGTTCCCAGGCAACTGGAGTACACAGGCTCACTGCCTCTGGTACTGGAGGTAGCACAGAGCCATCAAGATAGCCTTCTCCTCCAGGAATGTGTCCAACCCCCTTCTAAAGCCATCCAAGTTGGTGGCCATCACTACATCCTGTGGTAGTGAGTTCCATAGGTTAACTATACACTGTGTGAAGGAGTCCTTCCTCTTGTCTGTCCTGAATCTCCCACCCATCAGCTTCATGGGAGGACCCCATTGGGTTCTAGCATTTTGAGGGACAGAGAAAAATGTCTCCCTCTCCACACCGTGCATAATTTCATAGACCTCTCTCATGTCTCCCCTGACCCTCCTTTTTCCCAAGCTAAACCATCCCAGCTGTTTCCACCTTCCCTCATAGGGGAGATGCTCCGCCCCTGGATCATGTGAGTTGCATTCTTTCCAGCTCAACAATATCCTTTTTTAGGTGCAGTGACCAGAACTGGAAACAGTATTCCAAGTGTGGTCCCACCATAGTTGCTTTAAAGTTGCTTTTATCTGATAAAATGGTTTTACCCTTTGCTGTTGGTTTTAGCTTGGTTTTATTCTGCATGGTTTTTATTTTTTGTTGTTTTTAATGTTCGTATTTTATGTTTTCAATGTATGCTACACTGTGGTTTAAAAGCACAGCAAATAAACACACAAACAGATGTGGTTTGGATTGAAAAGGAAATGCAAGCCAAGACAATCTGCTCATGAAGGGTTGCTCAGACAAAACACAGGCAGGTATAAGCTCAGGAGAGACATCACAGGAAATTAAGGTTTCCCATGAAAAACAGTGTAGAGGAGATCGAAAGTTTTCGATTTCAAACTAATGCATAGTTCCCTCTGATGCCCAAACTCAGAGAACCATTGTTTCTTTGAAAGCTTCTGCTTAAAATAACCACAGTTTCCTGTGATGTCCAAAGTCTAGGAACCATGATTTGCTGCAAAGTGTGAGCTTTCAGTTTTTCACTGACCACAATTCTCCGCGATGCCCAAAGTTTGGGAAAAGTGGTTTGCTTGAAAGCTTCTGCTTTCAATTTGAAACTAAACACAGTTCTCTGTAACACATAGCCAGAGAACTATAGCTCAAAAACAAGCCAGGATCTGAAACGATGGTTTGATCCTGGTTTGATCCCACTAACTCATTTGCCCTACTTTAGAAAACACCTGGGGATGGTCTCCCTTTAAGGATGGATAGTCTGGAGGTCAGGGGATGTAGAAGTGAAGCAATTTTAATCAAAGGGTGCCTCAACTGTCAACGTTTTGGGAAAGGCTGTGTAGTGGAAACGCGGAAGACCATTGTCTATCGAGGAGTCAATGGTGCATCAGTTCTCCTGCCCGTGCCTAGAGTTCCTGTCTGTTGAGCTGATGGGTGAGGGGTAGCTATGCTAGTTCCTAAAGAATCACTGGTTGATGCTGTATTCGGGGCTTGTCAATAAAACTTTGGCAGAATCTCAAGCCAGCTGAGCGTGGAGATGGGAGCTATCTGTGTTGGGCCGGCTGCCTGCAAATAGTTGAGGTTTGTTGTTTTTCAGCCTACAAAGGGAGAGGTCATGAGCGGGGCCCTGCTGGGCTCAATCCTGGGCCCAATGTGTTTCAACATTTTTTATTAATGGGGAGGTGCAGGGAATGCTTATCAAATTTGCAGATGACACAAAAGCGGGCAGGACAGCTAATACCCTGGAAGACAGGAACAAAATTCAAAGTGATCTTGATAGGCTGGAGCGCTGGTCAGAAAACAACAGAATGAACTGTAATGGGGATAGGTTCTGCACCTAGGAAAAAGAAACCAGATGCACAGTTACAAGATGGGGGATACGTGGCTCAACCACACTACAAGGGAGAAGGATCTTGGAACTGTTGTCGATCACAAGCTGAATATGAGCCAACAATGTGATGTGGCTGCAAAAAAGGCCAATGCTCTTTTGGGCTGCATTCATAGAAGCATAGCTTCCAAATCCCAGGAAGTACTAGTTCCCCTCTACTCAGCACTGGGTAGGCCTCATCTGGAGTACTGTGTCCAGTTCTGGGCACTGCACTTTAAGAAGGATGCAGACAAACTGGAGAGGGTTCAGAGGAAGGCGACAAAGATGATCAGGGGACTGGAAACAAAGCCCTATGAGGACAGACTGAAAGAACTGGGTGTGTTTGGCCTTGAGAAGAGAAGGCTGAGAGGAGATAGGATAGTGCTCTTCATGTACTTGGAAGGCTGTCACAGAGAGGAAGGCCAGGATCTCTTCTCAATCATCCCAGATTGCAGGACACAGAATAATGGGCTCAAGTGACAGGAAGCCAGATTCCAGCTGAACATCAGGAAAAACTTCCTGACTGTTAGAGCAATACAGCGATGGAGCCAATTCCCTAGGGAGGTGGTGTGCTCTCCCACACTGGAAGCATTCAAGATGAGACTGGACAGCCACCTGTCAGGGATGCTTTGCCTTGGACACCGGCACTAAGCAGGGGGTTGAACTAGATGGTCTCACTGACCCCTTCCAACCCTGCTATTCTATGATTCTATAGGGATGTTTTCAATCCCTAGACCCATTCCGCTCCGGGTTTCGACCTGGTTATGGGGCTGAATCGGCCTTGGTCGCCCTGGTGGATGACCTTCATCGAGAGAGGGACGGGGGAGTGCAACCCTGTTAATTCTGCTCGACCTCTCATGGGCTTTTGATACCATCGACCACGGTATCCTCCTGGATCGACTGCATGGGATGGGTGTTGGAGGCACTGTGTGACACTGCCCTGTCCTACCCGCGGGCCCGATTTCAGAGAGTAACATTGGGTGACCATTCCTCGGCCCCTTGGCAATTGAGCCATGGGGTGCCGCAGGGCACCATCTTGTCCCCAATGTTGTTTAACATCTAGATGAAGCCGCTGGGAGCGGCCATTAGGGGATTTGGAGCCAAGTGCCATCAGTATGCTGATGACACACAGCGCTATGTCCCTGTGGCATCTGAATCAGGAGAGGCTGTGCAAGTCCTGGACCAGTGCCTGAACTCAGTAATGGGCGGGATGAGGGCCAATAAACTGAAGCGGAATCCTGGCAAGGCGGAAGCCCTGTGGGTGAGTGGTTCCCTGGTCCGGGAGTCAGGCTCATTGCCTGCTCTGGAGGGGGCTGCTCTCCCTCTGAAAGATCAGGTCCGTAGTCTGGGGGCACTCCTAGATCTGTCGCTGGAGGCCCAAGTGGCCGCTGCGGCTCGGAGTGCCTTTTACCAGCTTCGGCAGGTTCGCCAGCTACGGCCTCCCCTGGACAGGGATAGCTTGGCCACGGTGGTACAGGCGCCAGTAACCTCAGGACTGGACTACTGCAACACGCTCTATGTGGGGCTGCCCTTGAGGCTGGTCCGGAAGTTGGAGCTAGCGCAGAACGCAGCAGCTCGGCTGTGGTCGGGAGCTGCCCCTTTCCAGCATGCAACTCTTTTGCTGAGGGAACTGCACTGGCTGCCTATTCGCTGCCGGGCCAGGGTTAGGGTATTAGTGCTAGTGTACAAAGCCCTAAACAACTTGGGACCAGGATACGTGAGAGAGCACCTCCTTCCTTACCAACCTGCCCGGTCACTGAGGTCATCAGAGGGCATGTTCCTGGTGGTTCCACATGGACCCATGGCCCGGTTGGAGTCCACCAGGAAAAGAGCCTTCTGTGTGGTGGCCCCCTTCCTGTGGAATTCCCTGCCTTTAGAGGTCTGGCAGGCACCAACATTTTGTTCCTTCCGGCGCATCTTGAAGATGTTGTTATTCCAAGAGGCCTTCCTTGCATGACCAGCCGTAGTTTGTTAAATTCCACCTTGTTGAGGTTTATCTTAAAAGAGCTAAAACTTTTTTTTTAACCTGTTGTTTTATTCTTTTATCATGTTGTTCACTACTCCAAAATCTTCTGATGTGGAGTGGTATATGATTGTAAATCAATCAGTCAGTCAGTCAGTCAGTCAGTCAGTCAATCAATCAGTGTTTTCCCTTGGATACCTGCACTGAGCAGAGGGTTGGACTAGATGGTCTTAAAGGTCCCTTCCAACCCTACTATTCCATGACTCTAAGAATGTACAATTCCCTGGGGCCCTCCCAATTCGGAACCTCTCCATGGGCAGACTTGACAGATACCATGGGTCTGGCCTTTGCAGCCATTCATCTCTGCTCTTATCTGACTTGCTGATCTTAAGATAAGGGTGCGGGGCTCTGGGTGACTGAAGGAGTCACCTTTATGCTTTGAATGGATCATCTTGCTTTCTCTTGCTTCTTTAGCCTATTTTGGCAATCCTGTGTGTCCCCTAGACAATGTCTGCGGGGCCCTATGATTTTTCGCATTCCTGGATCTGAGGCCGGAGACAGAGCTCCGACCTCGCACCCAGAAGTTTATTTATTTCGTTAAAATATTCCTTGGCCACCCAGCTCCCCTCCCTCTGGGCAGAGAGAGAACTGCACCGGTTGCCCCTCTGAGGTCGCAGAGATGACCTTGAAGAGGAGGGTAAGGGAGCTGTGCTGTGGGTGCGAAGGGGAGGAGACCGGGGTGGTCAGCTTACGAAGAATCCTTCGGCCTCCCCAGGCTCCTTCCCTCCTGCTCCGCAGACCCCAGCTAGATGGGTAGAATGGCCTGTCAAGCGAAAATTCAGGGCAAGAGGAGCGCAGAGGGAACAGTCACCTCTGCGCTCCCCTCACCTCACATAGGACACTCTTCAGCCTCCATGTTCGGAGGGGGCTGTGCCCTAAATTGCTTTCCTTTACCCATTGGTGTACTCATTGCCTCTGAATATCCAAAAGGAATAACGGCCTACCAAACAATGGGCAAAACAGGCTGTTGTAGAGCTCCGCGAAGCACAGTAAACCGGGGGAAACAGAAGGTGGGCAGATCCCAGCAGAAATGAAACAGGAAAGAGGAACGAACATTTTCTTTTTACCTGGAGCCTTCGACACCCACATATGCATAGCCTTGGGGACTGGAATATCGTGGGTTCAAGTGCCATTTTGGCCCCTCTACATGATCTGGGCCACTCTGGACTCCTGGATTGCAGCTCAAAAGTTGGAGCTGCTTTAAATGTTTTTTTGTTTTTTTTATGATCAGTTGATTATGATTTTTATGCTGCAATTCACTTCTCTCCAGCAAAGGAGATCATTGCCTTGTCGTGGTGCTGGAGCTTGAGCACCTCAATGACGCCATGAGCTAAACCGTGAAGGGACACCCAAGACGGGAAGGTCATGGCAGAGAGGTCAGACTAAATACGATCCCTGGGGAAGGAAACGGAAACCCACCCCAGTATTCTTGCCGTGGAAACTAAATGGATTAGTACAACCAGAGATACGTCGGTATACCATCAGAGGATGGGACTCCCAGGTCGGAAGATGGTGAAAATGCTACTGGGGAGGAACAGAGGATAAGTTCAACTAGCCCCAGATGTGATGACGCAGCTAGCTCAAAGCCGAAAGGACGGCTAGCGGCCGATGGTGCTGGCGGTGAACGACGAATCCGATGTTCTAAAGATCAACACACCATAGGAACCTGGAATGTAAGATCTATGAGCCAGGGCAAATTGAATGTGCTTATTGGGGAGATGTCAAGATTAAATATAGACATTTTGGGTGTCAGTGAACTGAGATGGCCTGGAATGGGCCACTTCACATCAGATGACCACCAGATCTACTACTGTGGACAAGAGGACCACGGAAGAAATGGAGTAGCCTTCATAATTAATAATAAAGTGGCTAAAGCAGTGCTTGGATACAATCCAAAAAATGACAGAATGATCTCAATTCGAATTCAGGGTAAGCCATTTAACATCACAGTGATCCAAATATACGCCCCAACCACAGATGCTGAAGAAGCAGAAGTAGATGAGTTCTATGAGGATCTGCAGCACCTACTGGATAGTACGCCAAACAAAGATGTTATTTTCATTACAGGAGACTGGAATGCTAAGGTGGGTAGTCAAACGACACCGGGAACTACAGGCAAGCATGGTCTGGGAGAACAAAATGAAGCAGGACCTAGGCTGATAGAATTTTGCCAAGACAACTCACTGTGCATAACAAACACTCTCTTCCAACAACCTAAGAGACGACTTTATACTTGGACTTCACCAGATGGTCGACACTGAAATCAGACTGACTACATCCTGTGTAGCCAAAGGTGGCAGACACCTTTGGTCAGATCAGTCTGATATGAGCTCACTAATATTCCTCATGAATATGCAGTGGAGGTGAGGACTAGATTTAGTAGATAGGCTCCCGGAAGAACTATGGACAGAAGTTTGCAACATTGTTCAGGAGGCGGCAACAAAAAACGTCCCAAAGAAAAAGAAAACCAAGAAGGCAAGATGGCTGTCTGCTGAGACACTGGAAGCAGCCCAAGAACGAAGGAAAGCAAAAGGCAACAGTGAAAGGGGGAGATATGCCCAATTAAAAGCAAAATTCCAGAGGTTAGCCAGAAGAGGTAAGGAATTATTTTTAAACAAGCAATGCGCGGAAATGGAAGAAGGTAATAGAATAGGAAGGACAAGAGACCTCTTCCAGAAAATCAGGAACATCGGAGGGAAATTCCAGGCAAAAATGGGTATGATCAAAAACAAAGATGGCAAGGACCTAACAATAGCAGAAGAGATCAAGAAAAGGTGGCAAGAATATACGGAAGATCTGTATAGGAAGGATAAATCTATCGGGGATAGATTTGACAGTGTGGTCAGTGAGTTAGAGCCAGACATCCTGAAGAGTGAGGTTGAATGGGCCTTCAATAACAATAACAATAACAATAACAAAGCTAATAACAAGGCAGCAGAAGATGACAGTATCCCAGCTGAACTGTTTAAAATCTTGCAAGATGATGCTGTCAAGATGATGCATGCCATATGCCAGCAAATTTGGAAAACACAAGAATGGCCAACAGATTGGAAGAAATCAACGTACATCCCCATACCAAAAAAGGGAAGCACCAAAGAATGTTCAAACTATCCAACAGTGGCACTTATTTCACATGCCAGTAAGGTAATGCTCAAGATCTTGCAAGGTAGACTCCAGCAATTCATGGAACGAGAATTGCCAGATGTACAAGCTGGATTTAGAAAAGGCAGAGGAACTAGAGACCAAATTGCCAATATCCGCTGGATAATGGAGAAAGCCAGGGAGTTTCAGAAAAACATCTATTTCTGTTTTATTGACTACTCTAAAGCCTTTGACTGTGTGGATCATCACATATTGTGGCAAGTTCTTGGTGGTATGGGGATACCTAGTCATCTTGTCTGCCTCCTGAGGAATCTGTATAACGACCAAGTAGCAACGGTAAGAACAGACCACGGAACAACGGACTGGTTTAAGATTGGGAAAGGAGCACGGCAGGGTTGTATACTCTCACCCTACCTATTCAACCTGTATGCAAAACACATCATGTGACGTGCTGGGCTCGATGAAGCCAAGGCTGGAGTTAAAATCGCTGGGAGAAACATTAACGACCTCAGCTATGCAGATGATACCACTTTGATGGCTGAAAGCGAAGAGGAGCTGAGGAACCTCATGACGAAGGTGAAAGAAGAAAGTGCAAAGGCTGGGTTGCAGCTAAACCTCAAAAAAACCAAGATTACGGCAACCAGCTTGATTGATAACTGGCAAATAGAGGGAGAAAACATGGAGGCAGTGACAGACTTTGTATTGCTAGGCGCAAAGATTACTGCAGACGCTGACTGCAGCCAGGAAATCAGAAGACGTTTACTTCTTGGGAGGACAGCAAGGACAAATCTTGATAAAATAGTGAAGAGCAGAGACATCACGCTGACAACAAAGGTCCGCATAGTGAAAGCAATGGTATTCCCCGTAGTAACCTGCGGCTGTGAGAGCTGGACCGTAAGGAAGGCTGAGTGAAGGAAGATAGATGCGTTTGAACTGTGGTGCTGGAGGAAAATTCTGAGAGTGCCTTGGACTGCAAGGAGATCAAACCAGCCCATCCTCCAGGAAAGAAAGCCCGACTGCTCACTTGAGGGAAGGATATTAAAGGCAAAACTGAAGTTCTTTGGTCATGTAATGAGAAGACAGGACACCCTGGAGAAGATGCTGATGCTGGGGAAAGTGGAAGGCAAAAGGAGGAGGGGGCCGACCAAGGGCAAGATGGACGGATGATATCCTGGAGGTGACGGACTCGACCTCAGGGGAGCTGGGGGTGGCGACGGCCGACAGGAAGCTCTGGCGGGGGCTGATCCAGGAAGTCACGAGGAGTCGGAAGCGACTGAGCGAATAAAGAGCAACAACAATTTGCTTCTGGCATAAATACCCCAAGAATGTACCAGACTAATTGAAGAAGAAGAAAAACACCAATCACAAAGAAAGGGATTGACAAATTTGGATCAGAGTCAAAGAAGGGAGGAAATTGCAATTGCCTATTTTTTTTCTAATTGAGACAGAGAAATATGGCTTGGCTATTTAATTTTTAAAATATGGCTTGAGCAACTTGTTGTAACATTTCCTTGGCTGAAGATAACCCACATTCTAGCTGTACCATCTCAGTTTTGGAAACAAAGAAGACAGACAGACAGACAGACAGCTGTAGAAATACAGCTATCATTGTTATGCAATGCACAGTGCAAATTCTCAGCATGCCTTAGAGAGCAATCCTACAGACATTTCTTCAATAGTAAATCCCATAGTTTTTGATGGAGTTTGCACAGAACTCCAGCGTTAGAATTGCAACACCTGCCCCACTTTTTTTAGGGTGTGAACTCAGCGGGGTTACTTAGGCGTAAACAATTGCAACTTAGGCTGCAATCCTATGCATGCTTTCCTTTTGCACTCACTTGAATTCATTTTATGCCTTTCTCTGTCAATTTCATTTATTTAAAATTATTTTCAGGCCTGTTTCAAGGGTAGAACCCTCTCAAGGAGGGGCACAAGGTAAAAGCAATACAACAGGCAAAAAGAAATAGAAAAGCAATAAATACAAATTTACAAGCTTGACATATTCAATAACATACTATAAAATTTACACTCAAACTTTTGTTTGGATGTTAGATTGTTTTCGAACGGACCTTGTTATGTGGCAAAATATATTTACATATAAAAAGGACTGTATAATACATATCTTTTAAATAAATAAATAGCAATAATGACTTTGAAGTAAGCCCCAGTGATTTCAGTAGAATCAGCTTCTATGTTAAACAACTGTGGACTGCAGTTTAACAGCCCAACTTCTAAACATGGTGCAGTTTTTTGTTCTGTTTTTCAGAAGCCCCACTGAGTTCAGTGGGACTTATTCCCAAGTAAGCGTGCACAGAATCAAACCTTCAACAGGACAAACCTGGGCCTGCATGTCAAAGGACTTTTTTTCTTGTCTTTTCTTTAAAAAATTAAAAATAAACCTGATGGGCAAACTTACTTCTAAGAAAAAGTTTGGCTTAGTTTGAAGTTTGAAGGAGTTTTAACTCTTTACGAGCTGCAGGGTCTTCCGTTCCTCTTGTGGCAGTTGTTCTAGAGGCATCCACTCAGAATCGGGTCCATTCATCTGGATCAGAGCATTGTTCGTTCAAAAAGTGCAACCTGCCACTTCTCTCGTTTCTCATTTCTTCCTGTCGCTGCTTTTTTCTTCTTCTCTCTCTCTCCCTCTCTTGGAATGAGCATGTGCTCAAAAAGGATTCTGGGAGGTGTAGTTTTATGGTGCTGGGAAGTGTTGACTTCCCTCAAATGCTGAGCACCCATGACTCCAAAGAACAGCAGCTGGCTAAGCTTTCCCTTCTGGTTGATGAGGAATGCTGTGTCACCTTGTAGTAAAAATGCAACCTAAAAGCCATTGTATGTGTCTTAAGCAGCACGTAGTACTGTAAGAGCTGCGCATGCCTGGAATGAGCAGACAGTAACCCTCAGATAAGGTTGCTAAGCAAACCGCTGGCAACCAATCAAAGTGACACGCTGGCTGAGGAATGCAAGCTGAGGTGATAAAACTGCGGCGCGGGAGCTGCCCAGGGTCGACTCTGCTTTGAGCGTGAGCTCCTTTGTCGAACTGTTTGCAAACAATAAAATCCAGTTGGACCCGGCCTGAAGTTGACTCTCCTCTTTGGGGCAAATTGGACTCGCCTCCAGGGGGCGACACCAGCATTTTGTGCAACAAATTGGCGAGCAGCCAGGAGTCCCTTGGACCACCCTGGGGTCAAACGACAGAACCGGCAAAGGTGCCTGTGGGGCGTGCCGGACCGCCTTTGAGGTCTGCCACGGCACCAGAGAACGGGGGTCGGGACACCCAGGAGGTTAAAGGCGTGGACTCCATTGATTGAGCCAACCAGGCTGAACGGGTCTGAAGAGACGGCACTAGGGTGCTGGGCAGAGTAAGTACTTGATTTCCCTTCTGTCTTTCTGTTTGAGTTGCCTTCGGAGCGTCGGAGGTTTGTCAGACTCTGTGTAAACGTCTGAGGTTTGTCAGACTCCGTGTGTGGTTTCAAATAGAGGTAGGCACAATGGGGGCGGGTAGCTCCCGTTCAGAAAGCTCTGCCACTCCCTTGGGATGCATGCTCAGGAACTTTAGGAAGTTCAAAAGAGATTTTAGAATTAAGATGGCCAAGGGTAAATTGACCTTCTTTTGCCAACTGGACTGGCCAGCATTTGGAATAAGTTGGCCAGACATAGGATCCTTCGATGTAAATCTTGTAAATGCTGTATATAAAAATGTGGTGAATAATGGGCAATGGGATCAATTCGCCTATATTGATGGTTGGTTGAATTGGTGCGGAAAGGATCCCCCTTAGTTACAGAAGTGTAAATGTGCAAATGTGTTACTGGCAAAGGACCGCAGGGGCAAGAGACCCCGGGTGGTGTCTGAATCAAGTAGTAAGAGATAAATTTGCCTCAGGGAAGGTGAGGTTATCAGCATTTGGATGAGTGCCAACCAAAATCCACTGAAGGCGAGAAAAGGTTGAATATAAAGTTCAATATTGTAAAGTCATGATGGTATGCTCCGAGGTGGAGCCCAAAGCCCCTGTTCCCCCCGATTCAAGCCCCACGGAAGGAGCTTGAAGACTGGGAGACCCTGCCCAAGGTGCCCTGAGCTCCCCCCGGTCTGATTCGGCCTGTTAGGTTGGGAGGAGAGGTTGTCGGGGGAGGGAGGGGGCCCTCCAGAGAGTTTGTCTGCCACCGTATCCACGTTTGTTAGAAGAAGCAAAATCAGTTTAAAAAGTTGCAACTTCTGAAGAAAGAGATTTGTTTGACGTCTTAAAGACTGTGGCAAAATCAAGAAACAAAGACAGAGCAAGTTCTTGAAATATCAGGGTCTGTGTGAGCTTATCTCTGTCAGCCTGCTCAGAGCAGAGCCAAGGGGGACTTGCCTAACCCCCCTTCGCCGCGGCTGGTTTAGCCTTAGCAAGCAGAGAGGCTGGAAGGTGTCTGTGAGGACCTGACAAAAGAGTGAGATTTGCAAAAAAAAAAACAAGAAAAACATCACAGCTGGAAAGCTGAGCAGCACTGCTCTGTTCTTACCTGTGGAGGAATCTAGAAGAGGTGTAAGGTTACACCTTCCCCATTCGAACTGATGAAGAGACACAGAGCTTTTGTTAAAAGCATCCCTTCTTTATGGCCCAAAGCCTTCTTTGTTAGAGGCACTCTGCACATGGACTGGAACTTTGGACAGTTAAAGACTTGCCATAAAAAGTACTGTGAGGCTTGTCATAGCCTTAAACTCCCGTTGTTGTAGATTGTGTGTTTGTTTGTGATCAGCTCAGAGTACAGTTTGATTTGTGATTTCAACACTCAGATAAAAAGCTGCATTTGACTGAAAGAACTGGGTATATTTAGCCCTGAGAAGAGAAGACTGAGGGGAGCTAGGATAGCACTCTTCAAATGCTTGAAAGGTGGTCTCAGAGAGGAAGGCCAGGATCTCTTCTCCATCATCCCAGAGTGCAGGACACGGAATAATGGGCTCAAGTGACAGGAAGCTGGATTCCGGCTGAACATCAGGAGAAACGTCCTAACTGTTAGAGCAATATGACAATGGAACCAATTCCCCAGGGAGGCGGTGGGCTCTCCCACCCTGGAGGCACTCAAGACGAGGCTGGACAGCCATCTGTCAGGGATGCTCTGATTTGGATTCCTGCGCTGAGCAGGGGGTTGGACTCGATGGCCTTGTAAGCCCCTTCCAACCCTACTGTTCTATGATTCTATGATTTCCAAGGCTTTGATTTCATTTACCCTAATGAAGCATACAGATGCAAATTGCTAGAGATTCACAGACTACAAAGGAAACAGCCTTCAAAAAGTTCAAAGAGAAACTACGAAGGTTAGTTTCCCTTTCAAAAGGGGGGCAGCAAATCCTCTTAACTTAAGAGGTGAGAGGGAAAGAGTCCCCCACTCTCCCGTGATACTTCTAAGCCCAGCTGTGTTTCTGAAGCCTAAGAAAGTTCCTGCTCCATGTGTTCCAGCTCTTTCTCAAAATCTGAACTGTTCTGACGTTCCATTTGCTCAGAGGCAAACCTGACACTCTGCCAAAACTCATGCAGCGCGGAGTTGCCGATGCAAAAATGGTGGCTTGGAACTCTTTGCATGTATGAAAATGCCCTTCCCTTAATTTTGATGGGCCCTGACCATGCAGTCCGAGGAGCAGTATAATGGTTAGATCTGCTCCACCATGCCCTACTATACAAAACAAATGTTTTCCAGTCATGGTGTTAGATTTTAATGATATGAAAAAGGTATAAAAGAAGGCAGAAGAAAGTAGCAGACAAAAAGGCTTAAAAAAGAAAGAAAGCTTATCCCAATTTTGTGTCGTTGAGATTAGTAAGAAGATCTAAGCAAGCCAGTCTCTGTCGAAGCAATGGCAAACAGCCTAACTTGCAGAGAAGACAAAGAGTTAAAACTGGCGCATGGCACAGAAAATTTGAAACATGATCTGCAGAACAGGCAAGCCAAAAGATAAGTGTGCCTGTTACAAGAGGGAGGCTATAGTAGCCATAAAAAGGGGTGAAGCCCCCGTATGAAGCTCTAACAAAAATATTACCCACTAGAAGTGGACAATTAAAATAAAAAAAGGCTTTTCTTAAATTGAAGCAAGCCTTAATATCACCGCCTGCTTTAGCCTTATCAGACCCCAGATCATGAAGTTTTTAGAGCTATGGTGCACGTGAGAGCACGTGAAAAGAGTGCCATTCCTGAAAAAAGGAAAAGGCAATGCTGGCAGCCACCATGGGCGGAGATATAAACACAGAACACAGAGAGCACAGAAGCGACCGGGGGGGGGGGGGGGGCAGAAAAGGAAAGGGCCGACCGGGGCTCAATAAATGTGCGTATTGCTGAGAGAAGAGACATTGGAAGAAAGATTGTCCAGAGCTGAAAGAAAAGAGAAAAGAGACTCACCCTGAAGGCTGCCAAATGCTGGCAGGGTCCTCCAGTGGGGGGGAGTCTAGCTGAAGGGCCACCACCCTACGAACAAACGCTCGGGAGAATCCCAAGGTTGGTGGCCGGGACTGTGAGGCCCTAGTAGATACTGGAGCCACATTTTCTATGATCCCTGTGAAGCCCCCCGGTACCTGCTAGTAATAATACAACCAATTGACTGCACCGCACAGACAGTAGCCAAGATCCTGTTAGAAAGTAATCCCTAGGCTCTTTTTACCTAAAGAGAGTGAATCAAATCAGGGGCCCCATTTTGTTGGACAAGTGACACAAGTAGTGGCCCAGGCATAACAAACTAACTAGAAGCTACACCCCCCTTGGAAACCTCAATCCACAAGTCGAGAAGATGAACAGCGCCTTAAAGATGATGCTCACTAAAATTTGTTTAGAGATTAAGTTGAAAGGCCACAGGCCTTGCCAATCACCTTGACTCAAGTACGGTGCACCCCCAAGGGAAGTATTAAATTGACACCTTTTAAACGTTCCATAAGTGCCCACCTCGGATATTACCTATGGCTGACAGCTTAAATGTAAATTTAGAAGTAAGAGTTTTAAGATTCAAGATTGTGTTACTGCCTTGCAGTCTGTTTTGTTTTCACAGGTTTGCGACACCGCACCAATCCTGGCCTTTAGACACTCCAGCGCATAATCTCAATCCCAGCGATTGGGTGCTAATCCAGTCCTGGAAAGATGAACTACCTAAGGGCCGACCGGGGCGCAATAAATGTGCGTATTGTCAAGAGAAGAGACACTAAAAAAGATTTTCCAGAGTTGAAAGAGAAGAGAAAAGAGACTCACCCTGAAGGCTGCCAAATGCTGGCAGGGTCCTCCAGTGGGGGGGAGTCTAGCTGAAGGGCTACCACCCTACGAACAAACGCTCGGGAGAATCCCAAGATAAAAGTAAGGGTTGGTGGCAAGGACTATAAAGCCCTAGTAAGATACTGGAGCCACATTTTCTATGATCCCTGTGAGGCCCCCCCGGCGAGAGAAAGTGGAAAGCATGTAACTATAAAAGGAATTAAAGGGAAAAAAAACAAACTAAATTGCCCATGTGTAAGCCCCTCCTCACGAAGACTGGAAATAACATACTGGAACATGCCTTTGTAGTTTCATCTGCATACCTGGTTGCCCTCTTGGAGCGGGACTTATTAACAAAACTGCAAGCTAAAATCTTCTTCAGTGATAATCAGATTGTAGTACAGCTGCCAGCAATGCAGGGCTCAAATTAGCAGATGGCCCTTCAAGCAATCCAGATTGTGTCAGAAGCCAAAGGGACTGAGATTTTAGAGAATGTTGATCCATGTGTGTGGGCAGACAGAACCCCTGCCCGAGCAAATGCATGACACCAGTTAAAATCTTCTTTAAAAAGGGAGAGCCCTGTGTGCGTGAGGCAGTATCCTCTGAAGAAAGCCACCCGTGCAGGCTTGAAGCCGCTCATTGAGAAGTTCAAAAGTTATGGTTAGCTAATAAAGGGATCATCCCCCTTTAACACCCCGATTTTGGGTGCGCCCGAGGCAGATAGCACCTCCTTCAGGTTAGACCAAGACCTGAGAGCAGTGGCTGACTGCCCTTTTGTGCCTCAAAAATGATTCAAAGATGTTTGAGCCCCCAGCTCAAATGAGAAGTCGCCCATGCGCTTACTATCCTTTTCAGAGATTTCAAATTGACTTTTCAGAGTTGCCCCAGACTCATGGCTATCGGTACCTGCTAGTAATGATAAAACCAATTGACCGCACCTTAAAGACAATGCTCACTAGAATTTGTTTAAAGATTAAGTTGAAAGGCCACAGGCCTTGCCAATCACCTTGACTGGAGTATGGTGCACCCACAAGGGAAGTATTAAATTGACACCTTTTAAACGTTCCATAAGCGCCCACCTTGGATATTACCTATGGCTGATAGCTTAAATGTGAATTTAGAAGTAAAAGTTTTAAGATTCAAGGTTATGTTACTGCTTTGCAGTCTGTTTTGTTTTCACAGGTTTGCGACACCGCACCAATCCTGGCCTTTAGATGCTCCAGTGCATAATCTCAATCCCAGTGATTGGGTGCTAATCCGGTCCTAGAAAGATGAACCACCTACCAAGAAGCAGAAGGGTCTGTTTCAGATCCTACTTACCACTCCCATTGCTATGAAAGTCGCCAAAGAAAAGAAGTGGATTCATCACACTGAATAAAGGCATCACCTGCACCAGAGAGGGTCACACCAGAAGCTGACCCACCTGAAGGTCACCGTTGGAATAATGAACCCCTGAAAGGACTCAAGTAGCTCTACAGAAAGAGGGTGCTCTCGTTTCAAGGGTTCCTGATGAACGGAACAAAACTGAGTTCCAAAAGTTCAAAAAAAAAGTGTTTTTGTTGTCAACATTCTAGTAGCTAAAACAAAGGCGTCCCAGGCCTCACTTGCTGTTTAGAGAAAACCATCAATGCCACAGCAATAATAGTTTGCGCCTTTAAGTGCGTAGTCCACCGCGGGACCAAAGAGAGTATAAATTTGAGAAAAGCCTTTTGAGGGGGGAATTGTAGTAAAAATGTAACCTAAAAGCCATTGTATGTGTCTTAAGCAGCACGTAGTACTGTAAGAGCTGCGCATGCCTGGAATGAGCAGACAGTAACCCTAAGATAAGGATGCCAAGCAAACCGCTGGCAACCAATCAAAGTGACACGCTGGCTGAGGAATGCAAGCTAAGTGATAAAACTGCGGCGCGGGGGTTGCCCAGGGTCGACTCTGCTTTGAGCGTGAGCTCCTTTGTCGAACTGTTTGCAAACAATAAAATCGAGTTGGACCCGGCCTGAAGTTGACTCTCCTCTTTGGGGCAAATTGGACTCGCCTCCAGGGGGCGAAACTAGCATTTTGTGCAACAACCTCAAGGCTTGCAAACTCCTTTTTTTTGGAAATGAAAATTTAAAAACACCCACAAAAGAACCACAAACTTTAGCTTGCCTTTAAAAGCTGCATTTGGAAAAGATGAAGACAGCTTACAGTTTTGAGTCAAGTCACTGTTTCCTCTCCATCCGAAGGAACTAGGTTACCACACAGATCAATCCTGAAGTCTCTCTTTCTGCCTCTCTGGCACAACAAAACACCCGGCTCAAATTTAACCTGCTTTCTTTGTCAGATACTCCAAGGTTCGGATGATCATCCGTGACCAGATCAGGTTGCCTTTTGGAGGCCAGGATTAAATTCCCTTAAATAATCCATGAGTGTTATTCTCATCATGACTTCAGAAAAACAGAAGCGATGTCCAGGAGTGGCAGCTGTGCTCTTTGGTTGTGTCCTCAAATTCAAAGGAAACTCACAGGGACTATAAAACAACACAGGCCCTGTGATCAATCCATCTTTGGATCAATCAATATTGTGCCATGCAACCTGTGAAAACAGAAACCCTTCCTCAGCTGGGATGTTTAAATAAAAATACATCATTTCCTCTTTTTTCTCTTCCTTTCTGTGAAGGAACCATAGAATTTTAGAGTGGGACAGTATGTTAGAGGTCATTTAGTCCACCCCCTTCAGGATCAAGGCATTGGTTTTTTTTTAGGATGGAGGCTGTCCCCTTCTTCTTTTTTAAATACTTTTGTATTTCTGCAAACCTCGGGGTTCGCCCTGAGCATTTATTTATTTATCACATATCTGTTCTGCCCAATAGCCAAAGCTCAACAATTAAAACCACAAAATGCATTGTAAAATACAGTATAACATGTAAATGCTCAGAACTACAATATACAAGTACAAACCACAATAAAACCTATGCTGAGACCTCTCTCTTATTTCTCAATGGTCCTGCCTGGGCGCCAAACCGGTTGGCACTGACCGCCTGCGTTTGGCATTAGAGGGAGAAATGGAATTCCCAAATGGCCAGTTTGGAATGTTTGGATGATTTCACAGTGGTTTTCAGGCACCATCCTCAAATGGCCACACACACACACACTGACACAGTGTGATTTTTATTTTCCTATTTTGCTTCAAGTTCTCTTTTTAATGTCTCCTCATATCCACTTATATGAGCCTCGTGTGGCGCAGAGTGGTGGGTGGCAGTATTGCAACCGAAACTCTCCCCACGCCCTGAGTTCGATCCCAGCAGAAGCCGGGTCCTGGGTAGCCGGCTCAGGTCGACTCAGCCCTCCATCCTTCCGAGGTCAGTAAAATGAGCACCCAGCTTGCTGGGGGAAAGGTGGTCATGACTGGGGAAGGCCATGGCAAACCACCCCGCTACCGTCTGCCATGAAAACGCCAGCGCAAGCGGCCTCCCTCTAGGAGTCAGCAATGACTCGGTGCTTGCACAGGAGGAAACTTTCCTTTCCATATCCACTTATATTTCCCTTAAATATTTACTTCTAATACCTTATCACTTTTATTAATTTCTCTCATTTCTTAAATCCACCTTTACTTGATTTTTGTCAATGAAGTCAATTACTTGATTTCCCACTGTAACTCCCCCGCCCCCTGCTCGTAGTAGATAATCTTGTAGACTGCAGGCGCCACAGTGTGCTCTTGTTTTCTTTGCAATGCAACAAATCAAATGTGGTGTGAAAAGAAATAGAATGCAGAGTTTGACCCTGAACGCAAGCCTGAATTGTGAACATCCTGAGATGTAATCTGTGACCCAAGGCATCCGAGTGTCCATTGAGAACACTATGAACTGTGAAAAGGTCAACATTCTAACCCGGTCCACGTCACGTGAATCGCCCAGAGCAGGAAGGGGAGGTGTGAATGGAGAGTGAGTGGCTTTATTGCAGGAGGGCCAGATGAGGTGCTCTGGTATGTGCAGAAGATTGGCAAAGTATCAGTCACAGAAGATGGACATGGGCCAATAAGAGGGGTACCTGCAGATGTTCTGATAACAAGGACGGCACGTCACGATCATGGAGATGTTGGGGAGTCGGAAGGAGGTGCCAGGCTGTCTACAACAAATGTCAATCTTGGGAATTGGGAACAATCAACAAAGAACACACAAAACCCCTCTTTGATCTCATGAGCCCCAACGAGGGAAAAGGAGTATAAACCCCCTGAATCTGCCAGTGATCGGGGGGGGGGGGGGCGTGGTTCTGGATCGTTTGTATGTGCACATACCAACAGTGCCCTCGATCCACGGGATTAAGTGCTCTGGCCAAGTACTTGATAGCGTGCAGTGAGTACGTGTTGGGTCGAATTCAGGGAAAGGATTTTACTGTTCGGGGCTTAGATAAGGCGCAGTTATCTTTGTTCTGTCAGGCTTAACCGTTTGGGTTTGGATATAAGACAGCAGGCTTAGGCTTGGGCCTGGCTGACACCGTTGCCTCAGTGCGTGGACCGCGCAGGTTGCGGCGTGGACCGATCTGGAGCTGAGCAACAAACAGGGGCTAACGGTATACTTAGTCATTTAATGCACCACATTTGGGTAACTAAGTTCCTGCCTAAGAGGCACGCAACCTCTTAAGCCTCAGGGAAGGGCGCAACTTCTTGAGGATTGTTGGTTTGGGGCTCTTATCTAAGAGGCGTGCAGCCTCTTGAGCTGCAGAGCCTGAAACTCTGAGATTTCTTTGTAATCAAGTTTGTGCCTGAGAGGGGTGAGACCTCTTCAGCCTCAGAGAGCGTGCAACTCTCTGGGGAGGTTCTACTTTTGCTGATTTCTTTTTATTTCAATAAATCTCCTCTTCTTTCATCTACATTGGTTGTGTGTGTCTCCTCCTCCTCAGATCCCAAACCTCTCAGCCTGATCAACTGAGTGGTCCTGGGTAAATTGAAATCCTTATTTCACAACACAATTAAATAGCCATTGAAATGGGTGAAAATGCCTTGGGATCCTACAGCCTGTCCAAAAAGCTTCTGACTATAGGTGGATTAACACACTTGGCTCAGAATGGCCACAGGAATGCACTAGGATGGTTTAGGCTGGTTTAATACATCCCATTTGGGTGCTGGAAATAGGATGCTAGACTTAGATGGGCCTTCAGACTTATCCAGCAGGGCTTTTTGAACAATCGCTTAAAATCAGCCCTCCAGGTCCAGAGGCAGTCTATCTAGAGTGCTAGAGGTGGGACAAAAAAAAAACACGCCGGGACACACACATAGACACATCTGTTTCAATTATTATTGTGAACTGTTTAGACTCTAACCCGTTGGAGGAATCCTGTAAGGTGGTGGGCCAGGGAGCATTTAAGATTAATAAAATACTTTAGCAGTGGTCCCCAACCTCTCTGGGACGAGGGACCGGTCCATGAAAGACAATTTTTCCACGGACGGGGGGGGGGGGGGGGGATGGGACCGGGCCACAGTAGGGGTGTGGGAACCCCCCTTACCTTGGGTCCGCGGGGGGGGGCGATCCGTCCCTCCCCCCCGGAATCCACGCTGGCCCTGGACTCGCCGCAGAGTTACCGGCCGGCTCCGGCCAGGGGAGGACTTCCGGCCACTGGGTCGCAAATGGCGTCCGCGTAGCGGACGCCATTTACGTCCCCGTTCTTTGCAGTAATCGGCTGTTACTGCAAAGAACAGGGCCGGAGCCGGCCGGCAGCTTCGCGGACTCGCCGCGGAGTGGAGCCGGCCAGGGCCAGCGAGGATTCCAAGGCGGGACGGCGGAACGGATCGCCTCCCCCCCACCACGGACTCAAGGTAATGGGGGGTTCCCACACCCCTACTGCGGCCCGGTCCCTAACAGGCCACGGACTGGTACCGGTCCGGGGGTTGGGGACCCCTGCTTTAAACTGAATAAATAGAGAATATTTTTCACAGTTCCCCTAGTTTTCATCAACACGTACAGTGCCTAGTTCGCACAACATTACCTTTTAGAAAATTGAACCAAATATTTTTTAAAGACTGCTGAACATCAACCTTCAATGGAATATAATTAACAAAATTATAATGAATAAGGCAATCTTTCAATTGCGGTCAGTTTGGTTGAACATTAAACTCCAACAGAATATCATATGGAATTAAAATAATTTAATGAACAGACAGTCCTCCAATGGCCAACACGTTTGTTGAACATTAAGCTCCAAATGTAGAATATAATTTTTAACCTAATAGACCACCTTCCAATGGCAATCAAATTTGTTGAATATTAAGCTCCAATACAATATGTATTATAGTATATAATTAAAAAGCAATAGTCTAATGAATAGATCACCTTCCAATAGCAATCTAGCTTGTTGAATATTAAGTTCCAATGCAGTATATATTATAGTATATAATTAAGCTCTAATAGGAAATATAATATGGTATATAATTTTAAAAAATAATCTAACGAATAGACTAATCTCCAATTGCAACCAAGTCTGCAGAACGGTAAAGTCCACTGCAATATATAACGGAGGCGATGCCCTCCAAAGGCCTGCAACTTCAACACCCATCAGCCCCAGTTCAGGACGATGGGAGTTGTAGCCCTACACTTCTGGCAGGCACCAGGTGGAGGAAACTCGGGTGTAGATTACGATTCACAGGGCAATGCTAGACATGCCTACTCAGAAGCAATCCCCATGGAGTTCAGGGGGGCTGACTCCCAGGTAAGCAGAGTTAGCATGGCAGCTTTAATTATTATATTTTATTGATAGACTATTGATTATTACTTTCATTATTGATGATGGATGGATGCCAGCCTTCCCCAACCAGGCGCCTTCCAGAGGTGTTGGACTCCAACTGCCCTCAACCGCAGCCAGCAGGAACGATCACCTGGAACCCGACACCCCCGGAAGGCACCACGTTGGAGAAAGCGGAGGCCAGGGACAGCCTCCTCCACAAAAGAACTGCGTTTCCCAGGCTGCCCTGCGCCACCCGCGCAGCCGCAATAGGCCCGAGCCCACGGCCCGGGAGCGAGGTGCCGGCCTGGCTTGGCTGGCGCTGCAGAGACGGCTGCTGCTCGCCCCAGCCTCCGCGCCCCTCGGGCAGCGCCTGGCAGACAGGAGCTACACCAAGAAACCCGGTAAACCTCGGGCCGCCGGCGGGGGGCCCCTTAGTGGTAAAGTAGGCCCAGGTCCCTGCTAGCCGCGGAGCGGGGGCGGCTTATTTCATTCCCTAGATATGATGGACTACAACTCTCATCAGCCCGAACCTGCCGCTCCCCGGGTGTGTTGGACTACAAGTCCCATTATTCCCAGCTGGCCTGGCCGTTCCCCAGCCTGGTGTATGTGTTGGACTACAAGTCCCATCGTTCTCAGCCAGCCCAGCCATTTCCTAACTCAGCGCCCACAAATGTGTTGGACTACAGCTCCCATCAGCCTGGTGCCCTCCAGTTGCGGTGGACTGCAACGCCCATCGTTTATTCATGACATTTCTGGCCTGCCTTTTTTCTTCCAAGGTGCTGTACGTGATCCCCCTCCTCCTCTCCGTTTTCTCCTCACAACAACCCTGTGAGGTAGGTTAGGCTGAGAGTCAGTGACTGGCCCACAGTCACCCAGTGAGCTCTGTGGCTGAGGGGGGACTAGAACCCAGGTCTCCTGGGTCCTAGTCCAACGCTCTAACGACTACACCACACTGGCCATTCCCAAGTCTGGTGCTGTACAGATGTGTTGGGCTGCAACTGTGGCCGCCTAGCATTTCTTTCAGTACCTTTGTAATCCAAAGAGCTGCCCTGCCAGAATTGCCCATGGCTTGGTGGGCCGAGCAGCTCCCTGACATGCAGAAGGTCACAGGTTCAGTCCCCAGCTGGACAAACAGAGTGATTCAGTATCAGGCAACTTCCGAAGTTCCCCACCACAAAGACGGGCAGATACGTGAAGACTTTCAATCCTTGTCTCTTTTCCTTTTGGCCCAGAGTGGTGTTGGGGGTCAGGACAGAGTTGCCAAGGAAGCCATGGGAGTGTTACAAAAGAGGGAGTGCAGGAGGAAGTGGCTAGTCCTCATTGTCATAACATCCAAAGAGTCACACCATGAACTGGTCAACCCAGAATTGTCTTCCCTTGACTTGCAGCCACTCTCCAGTCCCTCCAGCACAGGCATTTTTCCCAGTACCTGGTCTTTTTTGAACTGGAGATGCTGGGAAATTAAACCAGGCGCTGAGGTTTGCCCCGCTCCCCCTCCCCAAGGGAGTGCAGATGAAGTCTAGACATTTTCCCCCGCAGAATGCTGCCTCCACTCCCCTTATGCAGCTCCTGCTGATGTGGGTTTTCCGGAAGAATTCAAATTGGAAACATTTCCTTTGCATAGGGAAAGTTGCATTGGAAAATTTTCCATTTGCATCAGAAAATGTTCCTATGCCCTAGAGAGTGATCTAATTTGCGTATTTTACTTGTATTTAGTAAACAACACAGCTAAAAAAATCAACTCCCCTGTGTTCATTTTTTATCCTGTTAAACCTGAACTATTTAACCTGAACTATTTAACCTGAAATATTTGAAGGGGGGGAATTTTATTTCATATCCAGATCAAACTTTGTTCTGCCAAATGTAGCCACCGCCACAGCTTTGTCATTAGCTTGCTGCAAGATCGTCAACAGTACAAGACTCCGGCAGTAATCGACACACCATCAGATGCACGTCTTGGGTTTCTCCACAGTCACATAATGTATTGTCGTCAGCCAGCAGCCCCACTTAAATAAATTCATCTTACACCTTGGTACCCCCACCCTCATCCTGTTCATTGTCCTCCAAACTATATAAGGCAGAATATTTCCAGCGGCCATTTCTTCCTTTGTTAAAATACTCAAGTCGGTACGCACATTCCTCCATTTACTTATCCGATTCTGTTCTTTGGTCCCCTCTAGGATATTAGTTCTTGACATGAAGCTCTTTCTAGATCTAAGTCAACAAATTGGGGCAGCAGAGGATGAGATGGCTAGATAGCATCACCGATGCAATGAATATGGACTTGAGCACGCTCCGGGAGAGAGCGCAGGACAGGAAGGCCTGGCGTGCTATGGTCCATGGGGTGACGAAGAGTCGGACACGACTGAACAGCAACAACAATCCGCTCAAAGGGTGATGAGAATCAGTCTCTTGCTTAGTTCTTTCGGTATCTGCTTCTACTTCCCTTTAATCTTAGGTGGAGCAATGCCAACAAGAGAATATAGTTTATTAACGGGCGTCGGTTTGAGGCATCCCGTCACTATGCGCATTGCCTCCTTCACAGCAATATCTACTTGCTTCGCATGTGCCGATGCGTTCCATACTGGTGCTGCATATTCAGCGGTAGAGACACTCAAGGCCATACCTGATGCTTGTAACGTAGCTGGCTGGGCTCCCCATGTATAGTTTGTCAATCGTTGGATAATGTTATTCCTAGCACATACTTTAGCCTTGGTATTCAGGCAATGTTGCCTAAAAGAAAGCATTCTGTCCAACGTAACACCCAAGTATTTAGGTGTTGGGCAATGTTGTAATCCATTCCCTCTCCACGTAATATCCAGTTCAACTCCTGCATCTCGATTACGAAGATAAAAGGCACATACTTGAGTTTTACTTGGATTTGGTTTTAAGTGATTATTATCATAATACCACTCCAGTTCTTCTAAAGCCCGTGATAATTTTAAAGCACACTCATTGAAACTTGGTTCTTGTACGGCCGCCGCTGTGTCATCCACATATATGAACATTCGTGTATTGGCCGGGGCGGGTTGGTTGTTAGTATATAGATTATATAAAATTGGAGAGAGTACGCTGCCTTGTGGTAATCCATTCTTTTGCTTCCTCCATCTGCTGTTCTTACCATCCAGAGTCACATAGAACCTTCTATTTTGAAGGAAACTCCCTATAACCCTGGTGAGCTTATGGTCTCCAGTAAAGTTGTCTATCTCGCGCAGCAATTTTCTATGATTGACTGTATCGTATGCCGCAGTAAGATCAATGAACACCACTCCAGTAATTAGTTTTCTTTCATAACCATCCTCTATGTGTTGTGTGAGATTAAGTATTTGTGTGTGGTGCAGAGTGGTAGGCGGCAGTATTGCAACCAAAACTCTCCCCATGCCCTGAGTTCGATCCCAGCGGAAGCTGGGTCTTGGGTAGCCGGCTCAGGTCGACTCAGCCTTCCATCCTTCCGAGGTTGGTAAAACGAGTACCCAGCTTGCTGGGGGAAAGGTAGTCACGACTGGGGAAGGCCATGGCAAACCACCCCGCTACAGTCTGCCATGAAAATGCCAGCGCAAGCGGCGTCCCTCCAGGGGTCAGCAATGACTCTGTGCTTGCACAGGAGGAACCTTTCCTTTCCACAACATGACCTTCCTGGTCTAAAACCAGCTTGCTCATTCATGATCTTTACATCAACAGTCTCTGCCACTCGATTAAGAGTCATTAGCTCCAACAACTTGTAAAGATGACAGAGGAGTGACACTGGTCAATAGTTCTTTGGATCAGTTGGTTCCTTTCCGGGCTTCAACAAGGCTACCACTCTAGTCTGTCTCCAAAGCCTCAGATTCTTAAGTTCAGTAATAGAGGTGTTCATCATTTGCCAGACCCACTCCAAGGTATTAGGTCCAAACTGTTTTATCTGTTCCGCCCTTCAATCATCAATGCCCGCGGCTCTGTCTTGCTTCTGACTCTTTATGGCTCCTTCTAATTCAAGTATTGTAAAAGGGGCAGTGAGGAATCTGTCCTTTCGCTCTTCTGCTCTGGTAGCCAGTTCTCGTTCTTTTTTCCCTTGAATTTTCCCATTTTTCAGGAGTTGACTAGCTATTTGGTCTGCTTTTACATTGGTTTGGTTTGTTGAGGTTTAAAAAAACCTCATTTTGTAAGTTCAGTTTAAAAAACCTCAACAAAGGGGGGAAATTAAATCACGCTTAACGTGACTTAGGGCGTGATCCTATGCATGCTTAGACAGAGAAAAGGCCTACAACTCCCAGCATTCCCCAGCCAGTTGGCTGGGGAATGCTGGGAGTTGTAGGCCTTTTCTCTGTCTAAGCATGCATAGGATCGCGCCCTTAAACGTTTTATAATGTAGACTTTTTTTTAATGGGAATACTTGTACAAATTTAAAGACAACAGCATGTGCTTCCCCTACAGTGTTCAAGGGTGCAATCCTGCACATGTTTAGACAGAAAAACGTCCTACAACTCCCAGCATGCCCCTGGCTGGGGCATGCTGGGAGTTGTAGGACGTTTTTCTGTTTAAACATGCGTAGAATTGCACCCTAACACATATACACCTTTAAGGTACACCTTCAGTTTCTCTGTCACAACCTATTTTATTTCACTTCAAAACATTTCTGTATTGTAATATATGTATCCTCTCACATACTGGCTAAGGATAATCACCTGTCAAACATTAATTACAGCTTTCTTTTTGAACGAGTCAAGTTTGTAGTCATTATGGCTGCAAACTGCCAAGCTTCCCTAATACAGGATTTGCAGTTGGCATACATCCTTTTTGTAAGTTCAGTAGTAAAAAAAAAAAATGAAACATTTTCAGTGGAAAAAGAACGCCTTGGACAGATTTCCACCACAAATTGCAGGATGTCCCTCCGCTCAGAAGACAGCCCCCGCACACACAAACACACACACACACGTGCCCTTTGCACATGCTCTATTGTGGCTATAAACACACAAGGGATTCAATGCTGGATCCTTTTTTTTTTTTTGCAGTTATGAAGGCTAAAGGAAAAAGCTTACCCAGAGATGCCCTCAAAGGCCCTGAGGTATGCAAGGACCCTGTGTTGCTCACCTCCCACACCATGGGGGCAAACATCTACAAGGAAGACCCAGAAGTGGCACTGAAGCTGGACTCCGAATATCCTGAAGGGTGAGCGGCAGCATCATTCACGCTGGGCTTCATGAGAGGTAGAACAGGCTAATGGTTGGAGACTGGGTTGGAGAGGCAAGGCTTCTGGGATTCCTTCGCTGCTCCAGTTAGCAAAGACGGTAGTGAAGGACCACGTGTGTGTTTCCACCATTCTGTGCAAATGCAGGAAAGGGCATAGGGTTTGGTATCGGGTACCAAATTCAGCTGTTTGTGAGCATTGACTTTCTTTCTTAACAAGTCAAGTTTCTGGTCCTTATGATGGCCAAGAAAGACGTGAACGTATATGAGCAGTGCCTGGCAGAATCCCAGAAGGGAGGCTTTTTGGCTGAGGGATAAAAATACGCAGTCCTATGTGTGTTTAGACAGAAAAAAAGCCCTACAACTCCGAGAATTCTAGGGCATGCTGGCTGGGAATGCCAGGAGTTGTAGGACTTTTTTCTCTCCAAACATGCATAGGATTGCCTGCTCAGAAGTAAATCCTAGCCTCAGGCTGCAGTCCTGTGCACACCTGTGCATAAGTCCATCAAGCACAGCAGGGCTTGCGCACGACTGAACATGTATAGCATTCCTGTAAGACCATCTAGTCCAACCCCCTGCTCAATGCAGGAATCTATAGTAGGGTTGGAAGGGGTCTGTAAGAACATCTAGTCCAACCCCCCATGGGCGGGTACCCAGCATAATGGTTAAATCTGGGTCTACTTGATTATGTAGGTTTCCTGAGATGCTTCATGGCTGTCCCTATTTCTTTGTGGCTTTCTTTTTTTGCCTTTTCCCCCCTTCCAGGCTTTTCCAGATGTATCTTCGGCCCCCCAAGAAGTTGGAAGAACTAGATCCGGAGACCCAGAAATACTGGCATCTGCTATGCAAGCTGAACATCCAGCAACAGTACAAACTAGCCAAGGTCTGGGCACTTTGATACAGGCAGCTGAGAGACGGACCGCAGACACTTCTCAGAAACTGCAGACTGCTTCATTCCTATTATTCTTTTTCTAATGTAAAGATTGACCAATAAACACCCCTCAATTTTGCAGCTGGTTCTTAAGTCTTTCCTTGTCTTAAATCTTAACAGATCTGCACCAGGCTTGGGCAGACTTCAAGCTTGAAAGAGTTACTTAAGGTGCGATCCTACGCGTGTTTAGACAGAAAAAGTCCTACAATTCCAAACATTCCCCAGCCACTAGGCACTGTACATTTAAAAAAGCAATAAATAAATAAATATATATATATATAAAAAGCTACACATGCATGGGATTGTGGGATTTTTTCTGTCTGAACATGCATGGGATTATGGGAATTTTTTCTGTCTGAACATGCATGGGATTGCACTGTTAGTTTTTTACCATGGGTCAGGCTTCCATAATCCGGTGGATGGGGCAGATTACCCCCACCCAGCCTTCCACCACAACTCTACAAAGGGGAGATGGGACAGGCAAAGCCCCTGCCCTCTTAATCCCCTTGTTATCTTCAATCACAGGTTGGTGATAACAAGAGATTTCTCCCCCACTCCTCCCCAAACTGCTGGTAGCCTCCAAGACACGGACAGGGTTTGGAGAGGAGCCCATGCTTCCATGCTCTGGAGTGGGGGTATGGGGTGGGGATAGGTGCTGGCTGGAGTGGGGTCAGGCATGGGGTAGGAAGCAGGCAGGTAAGGAATGGGGGCTCAGAGAGGTGGAGCCATTTAACTTCTGCTGCTCATGAGCCATACACAGAGATGACCTTCATACACAAGAACAAAGGATCACTGGAGAGGGAACACGGGGGGGGGGGGGGCAACGAAGATGACCAGGGGTCTGGAAACAAAGCCCTACGAGGAGAGATGGAAAGAACTGGGCATGTTGAGCCTTGAGAAGAGAAGACTGAGGGGAGATAGGATAGCGCTCTTCAAGTGCTTGAAAGGTGGTCCCAGAGAGGAAGGCCAGGATCTCTTCTTGATTCTCCCAGAGTGCAGGACACGGAATCATGGGCTCAAGCTGCAGAAAGCCAGATTCCGGCTGAACACCAGGAGAAACGTCCTGACTGTTAGTGCAATACGACAATGGAACTGATGACCTAGGGAGGCCTAGGAGGCGTTCAAGACGAGGCTGGACAGCCACCTGTCGGGGATGCTCTGACTTGGATTCCTGCATTCAGCAGGGGGTTGGACTCGATGGCCTTGCAGGCCCCTTCCAACCCTGCTATTCTGTGATTCTATACTCTTTTTTCCTATCTCTCTCGGCACCCTTCTCCCTCCCTCTCCAGTCCGCTCGCTTAGAAACAAAGGAACCATAGAGCACCACCGCAGACACGTGTAGTACACCGCCGCTGCACTCACCCGTGCCCACAGGCCGACACGTTCGACGGGAAACCGGAAGTGGACGGCCTGAAGGCGGAAGCGCCAGCCCAGGTGGGGCGTTGCCCGATGAGGGGCGTGGTCTGCGGGCGGGAGAGAATCAGGTGGTGAGAGGAGGGGGAGGAGGAAGAGCAGGTGAGAAAGGAAAGGGGGGTTATTTGGGGGGCGGGGTAAAGGGTGGGGGCATGAATATGGGGAGGTTTGGGGGGCTTAAGCTTTATGGGTGGTGTGAATGGGGGAGGGGAGGAAGGACCAAGGAACTAGCCCTTATTGGGGTGGGGGCTTGAGAGAGTGGGGGGGTGCAAGGGGGGGTTGGGGGCTTGAAACTGCATGAGCTCTTTGTGGGGGAAGTTCCCTGGGGGTGGGGGAGAATAGTATTGCCGGTAGGGGGATAGTAATACATATGGGAGAAGTTGGGGGGGGGGTCTGCCTTTGGTTTGTGCCTAGGAGAGCAACTTCGGGGGAGTGTGACCAAGAGAATGATCCCTATATATTGGAAACTGGTTGTGTTTTGAGGAGGGATATAAATGTGGGGGAAGTTTGGGAGGAGTTGTCGCTTGGGGGCGGGGGTTTGTGTTCTTTGTGTGTGTGTGGGGGGGAGACCCAGCAAAGGCATTGTTTGTGGGTACGAAATGATGGGGTACCTTTGGGGGGGTTAATCTTTATGGGGGGTTATGAGTGGGGTGAGGAGGGCTCAAGGAAATGGCTCATATGGGGGAGGGACCTAGGAAGGATTGTGTTATGGGGGGCATAAATATGGGCTTGATTTGGTGGGGAATGACTGGGGGGTGCAGGGAGTCAAGGAAGGGTCCGTATGGGGGGGGGGAACCAAGGAAGTTGCTTTTGGGGTCAGGGGTATAAATATGGGGGAATGTTTAGGGGGGTAATTTTAGGGAGGGGCTTGTGCCCAGGTGGAGGAAGGAGGGACCCAAGAAGAGGCTTATTTGTGATTGCCGAGGCTCAGAATGAAGAATGGAGGGAGAAGGCAAGGTGAAGGGGGTTTGGAGGGGGAGTTCGATCTGGGGGAGGGAATCCTCCTAGAGGAGGGGGCAGATGTGGTTGGGGGGACCTGGTGAAGATAAGGGGGGTGAGGCTGTTCGGAAAGGCTTCCTCTTGGGGAGGTGGAACGACTCAGGAAAGGGGGATGTGTCTGATCATGGGCGGAGGGGGTCAGGATCCTCTTAGAGGAGCAGAACGATCTGGTTCGGGGTTTAAACTAATGGGGGTCAGGCCAGGATGGGGGGCGGTGAGCAAGAGAGGCAATTTTTGGATAGCCTTAGAGGAAGGTGGGGTGTGTGGTTATCCAAGGTGGGGTACTTGGGAGGTGGGCTAGAAACTGAGAGGTGGGGTAAGCTTGGCACAAAAACGGGGCGGAGGTGCTGGCAGATAAGCAAGGTGTGAGCAGAGAAAACCTGATGGAGACACAAGAGGCAGGGAAGACGAGAAATTAGACCTTGTTGGAATACATATATGGGGGGGGGGGACATTCTACATGTGGAGGGAACCGGTGGATGCAGGTATGACGGGGGGCATTTCTCCTTGGGGTGTCTGGATTTCAGAGGAGCCACCTTGATTGGGGGTGGGATTGGGGGTGGGGGGGTCTTATTGAAATGTGTGTTGGGGGGGTGTTGCATTGGAGTGGGTGTGGTATCTGCAGAACCGGTGCTGGTGTGCTTTGGGTTTTTTTCCTTCCTCTTTTTCTGCATGTGTCTTGCATCACCATCCTTTGGGGGGGGGGGGACCGCAGAGACGGTGCTGAATGTTCTGGAACCCCTGTTCGGATGGATGGGCTGTCCTTCCCCATCAACCTAGGTGGGGCACTTTAATGTAAAAAGAAGATGATTTCCCCCCCAAATACCCTCTGCCTCAAATAAGGCAGAGTTGTATTGCAAACACAGATCATATACATAAATCTGCAATTTCATTGTAATGGCTGATGAGACATTTCAGAAGGTTGCGCGACCCTGTGAATAGATTCAGCTGTTTTGTGGAAGCGGGGGCGGGGGAGATATTAATTCAGTTAATTGCATTCCCGCCCCTTTCTGCAGTAGGATAACAGCAAAGCAAGGGGAGTCTCGGGAGGCATTTTTGAAGTCCTTTCCGCCGTGGGAGCGGATTGGGAAGGGGCCTCACTGGAGAGAAAATAGATGGGGTGGGGGCAAAGTGTTCTGAACCAAGATCATCTGGAGGGTTCAGAGGCATTTTGGTTCAAAGCCATTTCACTGGCTCAGGATCCTTCATCATGACGATTTTTCTCTCTTCCGTGGAACAGCTGCCTTGGAAATTGTTGCTTGAGCTTTCATCCTGTTGTAAGAAATCAATCAAGTTAGTTTTAATTTGTTGTCAGTTCGATGTGTAACACCTACCTTATGCTGAGTCAGCCCAGAAGAGCAAACTCTAGCATCAATGTATCCCAAAGACATTTCTATTTAGACAAGTCTTCCCTGACTAGCCAGCCACGGTTGTATTGGCATATTTTTTTCTTTGTTTAAATCTAGTTTCTAGCCCACAAGAGTGCAAAGATGGCACGCTGATTTTGAACATTTTAGTTCTGTATTTTGATTTCTCTCCCCCACCCCCCCCATTCTATTGTTCACTACTTGGGAATGTTATGGGATGTAGAGTGGTATATAAATCTAGTAAAAAAAATGAGTAAATAAATTATCTAGGATTTAACTGGAAGCACCAGGGATCAAAAAGGGGACCTTTTGCATGTCAAGTACGTACACTAATCCTTCCCTAAGATTAAATCTGCAAAAAATTGCATTTGATTTAAACTACGGCTTGCGGGGCGGGGGGAGAAATATCTTTGGCTGCTTCAAAACGGACAGGTCCGGCCACTACTGGTAATCAAAAGACAGCCCTCCTTAACATTCTTTTCATGGTAAGGAAAAAAAGACAGAAGACGCAATGGGGGAGAAAAAAAAGGTTCTCTGATTTTTTGTACCATTAGAATAGGGTTTTCAGTTAAAAAAAAAAAAAAAGCTGTTAGTTTAATTTCCAGGGGGGGGGGGGCACCCTTGCCCCTGAGTGCTGCTGAATTTGCCACAGTTACAGCAGAAAACTAGCTATTTTGCTTGAAAACAAGGCACCCAGTAGACTTTCCAGGAGCGTAATTCTGCTTCCAGACAAATCCCATGCACCTTGTTTTCAAGCTAAATCAACAATGTGGCAACTTTTGCAGTGGGAGGACGCAAAAAAGGCGGGGGGGGGCACATGTGGTCTGCGTGTTGCTGACACAGCTTTTAACCAAATAATGGATTAAGGTCAGTAATCAGCAGGCTTTCGAGTTGGACAGGACTAGGAGAAATGGTGTCAGTGGTGGTTACACCTGCTATTTTGACCTATGAACAGTGCTGGTTGTTGTCTTTGAGTACACAGCTGGGCTTCCAAATGTAGCAGATGGGTTGACCTTTTCGTTGTTTCAATCAAGTTTCTAGCCCCATAAGGCTGCAAAGATCGGCACATGCTGCATCCAGGTTACAGAATCCAGTATTCGACGTGGAATGGGGTGTGTGTGTATTCTTCCAGTGAGGAACATATATGCCAGGAGTGGGCAACTCCAGATGTTTTCTTCATTGGCAATGCTGGCTAAGGCTGATGGGGCCCTCCAGATACTGTGGCCTACAAGTTGTTCACCCCGTATATATGCCCACCCAAGAGACTTAGCCTTTCCCATCACGTTATCTCGGTGGGACAAGGGAGCCATTTCATCAGTGCACCATTGTTGCGCACCAGCCCATTTTAGCTTAAAGCTCTTACAGCCAGTAACTAACCTTTAGGAGGGGGGAATATGGAGGAAAAAACTGCAAAAGCTAGAAACCACCAAATCATTGGTGGTTGGCAGGCGGAGAAAGAGGGTGTGGCCAGGAAAGGGGGTGTAGCCATCTAGGGAGCGCCAGGGGGCCAGGTTCTGTAGCTTTGCATTTGGGGACAAATAGAAACCGTTGACCAAACTGCTAATTGAGCTTATTTATTTAGATATCTATTAAATTTTAAAACGCATTCCGAAGCAACATACACACACAGTGCAGAAATCCATGATTAATATGCTGGGGGCGGCAGACTCAACATAAATCATAATCAACACAATAATACAAATAAACATAACATCTAAGAACAATACCATATGAAAACACAAAATCCTCTGGGTGCCTCCTCCGAGGGATGCTTGGAGTGCAGCAACAAAAGAGATGGCCTTCTCAGTGGAGGCCCCCCAATTGTGGACAGATCTCCCTGACGAGGCCCACCTGGTGCCAGCATTGCTGTCTTTTTGGTATATTTCTCTTCTCCCAGGCACTTGGCAGCATATGATGAGTTTTTAAGCGGGTCCTGAATTTGTCTGATGGTTGATTGTTCACAATTGTTCTTGATATACTTTGTATGTGCTGTCTGTTTATATGTTTTTCTGTAAACAGTTTTACACTTTGTATAATCTATTTTAATGGCTTTTAATTTTTGTCAACCGCCCACAGTGCTTCAGCTATGGGGTGGTATAGAAATGTAATAAATATTAATAATTAATAATAACACTTCCACACCTGGAATAAACACCACAAAAACAGCCCACAACTACTGAGCTGTAACTTATGTCCAAATGCCTGGGAAAATAAGTATGTCTGTGCCTGGTGCTGAAAAGATGACAGTGTGGGTGCCAGATGGGTGTCCTTGATCCATGTCATATACTTTTACTGGGATTCCCATTCCTTTGTGGATCAGGTCCTGTCTCTCTCCAAGCCGGTTGGAGCGTATCTTTAACCCCCCACGCTTCTGCCCCAGTCTCTTCTTGTTCCAGTGCCCCTCGGCACCTGTTTCCAAGCAATGACCTCAAAGGCTAAGAAGTGGGGAGTGCTCCCCACACACCCCGAGCCCCCCAACACGGAACAGATTCTCGAGGACGTCCAGCGCACCCAACCCAACGACCCTGTCTTTGTCCTCCTGGCTGAGCCCAGCGAAGGTAATGGGGTCTTGGATTCTTTTCATCCTTGTGCCATGTGGTATTGTGGAGCAAAAACAGAGGAAGGGATTGGATTCGCCAGGCTGGTTATTTGGTGCTGTGTTTAGAAGGATGTTCACAATTTATTACTATTCTAAAGAAGACTTGCACAATAAAACATGAACACACACTGAGATTGGGTACAGTTTTTCAGCTTTTAAATGTTTTCATGTTTCATAGTTTTTTATGTTCCTTTTTTGGGGTGTTACAAGTTTTATTGTTTCAAACTGCTGTTCACCGCCTTGATGGCTTTTTAGCAAGTAAAGGCGCAGCCCTAGGCATGTTTAGACAGAAAAAAAGTCCTACAACTCCCAGCATTCTCCAGTTAGCCATGCTGCCTAGAGAATGCTGGGAGTTGTAGGACTTCTTTCCTGTCTAAACATGCGTGGGATCACACCCTAGGACAGTATATAATTGTTAATAATAAAATACATAATAAATAAAATTCCATCAATAATTTTTTTAAAAAAAGATAACGTGAAAGGCATATCTGATATGATTCAAAAGCTAGAGAAACCACATTGAAGTTTTGAAAGCGAAGGATTCTTCTTACAGTATTCAAGAAACGGGATCCAGTATATCATAACATCTTTTTCTTTTGTTCTGGTTTAGCCACAACAGCAAATTCCCTATTTTTTTTCCTATCTACTTAAGAACATAAGGGCATTAGAAGAGCCCTGCTGGTTCAGACCAAGGGTCCATCTAGTCCAGCATTCTGTTCACACAGTGGCCAAACAGCTGCCTATGGGAAACCCACAAGCAGGACATGAATGCAACAGCACCCTCCCACCCATGTTCCCCAACAACTGGAGTACATAGGCTCACTGCCTCTGGTGCTGGAGGTAGCCCAGAGCCATCAAGACTAGTAGCCATTGATAGATACTTACTTATTGTAGGTATAATTCACAGCCACCATTTTTAGCATATGTAATTCTTGCTGCTGTAACCATTTAAGACAGGAGTGTTGAACCTCTTTCAGTCCAGGAGCCAAATTGGAGCAACATGCCAGTGGTGGGCGTGTCTGAAGGCAAAATGGAGTGGGGCCAAAAAATGATCATGTTTTGGCAGATTGCTCTTATTGCCAGTAAACTAATTAGTAGGGGAGGCATTTCAAGCTTTTAGAATGGAGGAAAAACAGCACAAAAGCCAGAAACCACCAGTCGGAAGAAAGGGGGTGGGACCGGGGTGAGGATCTGCAGGTCCCAGGCAGGCCAGATACGAGAGTGTTTTATCTCTCCCCCCCTGTCTTTCTGCCTGTCCTCAGATCTGCCTACTCCAGCCAAAAACGAAGACCCTGAAGCCAAGCGAGAACGCCTCTACCGGCTGACCCAGTCCTATGTGGAGATGAACCACCGCCTTCAAAAGGCCTGCAGCCTGCTCAAGGAGAAGTGTGAGGAGCTCAAGCTAGCCGGCGCAACCCTGGAGCAGGGCATCCTGGAGATGAAGCAGAGGGCCTTGTGAGACACTCGTGGGGAGATGCCCGCTGCCAGCCAGGAAAGCCAGGCAAACCAAACATAGAGGAGTCAGCAAGCCACCCCCCCACCCCCCTTGCAGGGTTGTGCCTTGCTTGAGCTAAAAAAAAGACTCACCGCTGTGATGTGATTTCAGCATGCATAGGCTACCCATCTTGAACGCCGCCTATGTTTTTGGTTCCGTGAACATGTGCCAAAGCCAGCTGCCCGCTGCGAGCCTCTCGAAGGCCAAAACCTCCTTGCTGTGCTCACCTTGAAATGCCCAGTAGCATGGTTAGGCTCGTCCCTTGTTCCCCCCCCCCCCCCGCCTCATTCGCGAGATTCACTGCGTGGATCCTTCACATCTTCTTTTGCTTTCTTTGTACAGACTGACAATATCTCTGTTGGGGAATCTGACGGGTGCTTTTCTTGGAGTTCACGTATCTGGTCAGGCTGGGGCAAGTGGGCTTGGAGGGGGAGTGGCAGGGGGATAGTTGGCAGGTGCTGCGGTTGTTTGCCATGACCACTCTGTCATTCCATTACGATTTCTCCCTCTGGTACTGCCCGGACGACAATCCCATTGCCACCTCCGTCTGCCAGATTCTGACGGAGCAAGGCTTCCGGGGCTACGTGGAGCACCAGGACCATGTGGCAGGGCGGCCAGTCGTGGCCTTGGTGAACGAGATCATCCAGGCAAGCTGGTCGCTATTGTCCTTGACTGCCCGCTCAATGGCTGACCCATGGTGCCAGCGCATCATGGAGTGGAACCTTGTCCACACAATCCACCAGGAGGGAACAAAGGTCATCCCGGTTTACGTGGACGTCAAACTGGAGCAGATGCCACTGGCACTGAGGCACCTGACTGGACTCGAATACCACGGGACCTTCTTTAGGCAGAGGCTGCTCTCCAGCTTGCAAAAGGCCAAGCTGCCTGCAAGGACCCCATGTCCTTCCAGCCTGACCAGTGCTAAAAGCAGAGTTGGCTTCTAATGGACTTGAGAAATGGATTGGGGTGGCGGTTCGGTTGTTGCATTTCGACCATCGCCAAAATCACGTCGGGTTCATTTGGTGTTTGACACAGGCCCCATCATGACGTGGGTTGGTGACTGTGAATGGATCCCAGTAGATTTGTGCCTAGAGCTGATGTGTGAGAAGGTCTTTCAGTGCAACCAAGTTTTCGGTGTTCTGGGGGAGACTGGAAGGGGAGGGGTGTCATTTGTTCTTTGTCTGGTGGGGAGGAGGTTGATGTTGAGAGAAAAGCCAGGTCCCAAGACTGCTGAATGTCACATTTGATTTAATTTAAGGAGCTCTTATTAAAAACCAGTTTTTGGACGACTCTTGACTGCGTGGGCTGCCTCCCTTTCAAGCTCTGTGGGCATACCTCACTTTTTAGGGGATGTGTGCAAGTCGGACCCTCCCTGAACTGTGGTGTCATGGAATATTCACCCCCCCAAAAAACAAGTAGCAAAGGTTTGTCATAACGTTAGGCCGCCCAAAAGTGCTCCCAAAGCCCAAACATTGTTCACTCAGTAGAAGAAAAGCACTACCATATAGAAAAACAACACTCTTAGGGCAGCTTAACGCACGGATGGACAACTTGCAGCCTGCCCGATTTTTGGCCTACGGTTCCCCTCACCACTGGCTCTGCTGAGTGTGGCTGATGGGAGTTGTAGGCCAAACTGTCTGCCTTAAAGACTAACACTTTTATTCTGGCATAAGCTTTTGTGGACTGTAGCCCATCTCATCGGATCCGCATTACTGGACGTTCAGGTTTTTATATGGTGCGTGTGTGTGGTGGGGGCGGGGGGGGGGGAACCGCAAACAGCGAGGTCAGAAGGCAATGAAATGCAGAAAGTGACGATCATGTTATTAACAATGGCCAATAGCATGATGATCACTTTCTGCATTTCATTGCCTTCTGACCTCACTCTTTATTTTTCATTTCCTCCACCACCCCTTATAAACTGGATAATAACCCGAAACTCTCCATGATGCTCTGTGCATCTGACAAAGTGGGCTACAGTCCACAGAATATTATGCCAAAATAAATGTGTTTGTCTTTCAGGTGCCACACATCTCTTTGTTATTTTTGCTGCGATAGACTTGGGGTGCAATCCCGTAGTCCTAGGAGAGCGTCTGAGGAACTGTAGGATTTTTTGGAGTCATCCTCCTGAGGCTGATGATGGTGCTGGGACCTCGAGGGGTGTGGGGGACTTTGAGTTGCGATCCCTCTCTTCCATCCTGTATGCCCCGGCCGTGGGCTGCTAAGGTTTGGAGGCGCTGAGATAGTGATAAGCCAGACCCAGGTTTGCTTACAAGGAGCCTTTATTGAGTACTTACAGCGCACAGGCGGACCCAGTGGTTGGATCAGACAGCTTCTGTGAACCCAGAGCCAAGGGGTACAGTGGGTCTTATACCATACACGTCAGCAGTGAGGCAGCATGACAGCAGCAAGCGTCAGTTAGCGTCCATTTCCAGCATAGGCTAACAGCGCTTGTTCAGAAGGAGAACAATCAGACGTTGCCCAGCACAGCCACCTGTAGCTCAGCATAAACAGAACCTCACTTCTCAGGCACGTCCTAGGCCCTGATAAGACGCTAGCCTTCGTTAGCATGGAATGTGCTGAGGCCGCACTATCGACCCTTGACTCAGCTCACATGCTCAGACACCCACTAGCGAGGAAATTGCACCAGTAATGAACCTAAGCCAAGCATTATGGAGCTCTAGGCCCCACTAAAACTACAAGTGACTTGGTTACAAGGCCTAGGGCCATTACACTCCACCCCTAGATGATCAAAGGATGATACCAGTCTGCACGTCATAATCTCTTCTTACCCAGAGGGCAACAGTCCCAGGGAGCACCTTCTAATCTACCCTGGGGGCAACCATGGCCACACTTCTCTACAAATCTATCCCTCCTCCCAACACACTAATGGCCATGGTGGGGCATACACCTTTAATGGGGTAAGCCATCCTATCCTATCATGTAACTGCTCAAATCCCTCTCTGATTTATATGGATTTGTTTGCCTTCTGCGGGTTAACTCTGAAGGCTCTGTCCCTGGTGGCACTAACATCAAACCACTGGGAACCACACTCAGTATCATTGGAGTTGTATCTGACCTTAAAGACATTTGCAGGTATCATGTAGTATTTAAGAAATCATAAAATGCACACAACAACCTTTCATTGAAATCGAACACCATAAGTGGGAAACCCCCTGCATGGTGAGGCATGATGGAGCAGATCCAGCAATCGTACTGCTCCTCCAGGCTGCATGGTCAGGGCCTGTCAAGATCAAGGGAAGGGCATGCTCGCACATGCAAAGAGTTTGAGGCCACCGCTTTCGCATCGGCAACTCCACGCTGCGCGAGTTCTGGCAGAGGGAAGTCCAAACGTCACAGATCAAACTCAGCCTGCCGTACACTGAGCTGCCTACAAACACAGTTACATAATCCACAGCCACGAGAGTTTAAGGCCTCACAGTACTTTCCATGGCAAGCCTTTAACAGTCTAGAGTTCCAGTCCATGTGCAGAGTGCCTCTCAAAAGCCCAGACGATGATGGATCCAAACAGAGGAGGCTCTGGGCAATGAAGACAAGATGTTTCCAGCAAAGGCTCCCTGACTGTGCATCAGTTCAAAGGGAAGGTGTGACTGTACACCCCTTCCAGATCCCTTGACCCACAAGGGCTTTTAGCCTTTCAGCAAGGCTTCTGTCCAAACAGAGCGGCACTCCTCAGCTTTCTAGCAGCGACGCTTCAACCTGGGTAGCTTTTCTTTAAATCTCACTCTGCCTCTGCCAGGTTCTCATAGACATCTTCTAGACTCCCTGCCGGCCAAGGTTAAACCAGTGGCAGGCAGGGAGTTGGGTGACTCCCCGTGGTTCCGCTCTGAGAACACTGACAGAGATAAACTCACACAGACTGACATTCTAAAAACTGAATAGGCCCAAACTCTTCCAGGCTTCTTGTTGTTCAATCGTGTCCGACTCTTCGTGACCCCATGGACCATAGCACGCCAGGCCTTCCTGTCCTGCGCTCTCTCCTGGAGCGTGCTCAAGTCCATATTCATTGCATCGGTGATGCTATCTAGCCATCTCATCCTCTGCCATCCCCTTCTCCTTTTGCCTTCAGTCTTTCCCAGCATCGGGGTCTTTTCCAGGGAGTTTTCTCTTCGCATTAGGTGGCCAAAATACTTGAGCTTCAGCTTCAGTCTCTGTCCTTCCTGTGAGCACTCAGGGTTGATTTCCTTTAGGATGGACTGATCGGACCTCCTTGCAGTCCGGGGGACTCGTAAGAGTCTTCTCCAGCACCACAGTTCGAAAGCATCCATTCTTTGGCGCTCAGCCTTCCTTAGAGTCCAGCTCTCACAGCCATACATTACTACTGGGAAAACCATAGCTTTGATTGTACGGACCTTTGTCGGCAAGGTGATGTCTCTGCTTCTGACTATGCTGTCTAGGTTTGCCATAGCTCTCCTCCCAAGGAGCAAGCGTCTTTTAATTTCATGGCTACAGTCACCGTCTGCGGTGATCCTGGAGCCCAAGAAAATAAAATCTGTCACTCCTTCCATTTCTTCCCCTTCTATATGCCAGGAAGTGATGAGGCCAGATGCCATGATCTTCGTTTTTTTAATGTTGAGTTTCAAACCAGCTTTTGCACTCTCCTCATTCAGCCTCAACAAGAGGCTCTTTAGATCCTCTTCGCTTTCTGCAATTAGGGTGGTATCGTCTGCATATTGGAGGTTGTTGATAATTCTCCCAGCAATCTTAATTCCGACCTGTGATTCATCCAACCCGGCGTTTCTCATGATATGCTGTGCATATAAGTTAAATAAGCAGGGTGACAATATGCAGCCTTGTCGTACTCCTTTCCCAATTTTGAACCAATCGGTTCTTCCATGTCTGGTTCTTACTGTTGCTTCTTGACCCTCATACAGGTTTCTCAGGAGACAGGTAAGGTGGTCTGGTAAGAATTTGCCACAGTTTGTTGTGATCCACACAATCAAAGGCTTTAGTGTAGTCAATGAAGCAGAAATAGACGTTTTTCTGGAATTCTCTTGCTTTCTCCATGATCCAGCGAACGTTGGCGATTTGATCTCTAGTTCCTCTGCCTCTTCGAAACCCCGCTTGTACTTCCAGTAGTTCTCAGTTCACATGCTGCTGAAGCCTAGCTTGTAGGATTTTGAGCATCATCATGTTGGTATGTGAAATAAGCGCAATTGTGCGGTAGTTTGAACACTCTTTGGCGTTGCTCTTCTTTGGAATTGGAATGTAAACTGACCTTTTCCAGTCTTGTGGCCGCTGTTGAGTGTTCCAAATTTGTTGGCATATTGAGTGCAGCAGTTTTACAGCATCATCTTTTAGGATTTTAAATAGCTCAGCTGAAATACTGTCATCTCCGCTAGCTTTGTTGTTACTACTGCTTCCTAAGGCCCACTTGACTTCACTCTCCAGGATGTCCGGCTCAAGTTCAGTGACCGCACTATCATGGCTATCAGGGACATTAAGTTCTTTCCTGTATAGTTCTTCTGTGTATTCTTTCCACCTCTTCTTAATCTCATCTGCTTCTGTTAAGTCCCTGCCTTCTTTGTCCTTTATCATGCCCGTCTTTGCACAAAACGTTCCCTTGAGATCTCCAATTTTCTTGAAGAGATCTCTAGTCTTTCCCATTCTGTTGTTTTCCTCGATTTCCTTGCATTGTTCATTTAAGAGGGCCTTCTTGTCTCTCCTTGCTATTCTCTGGAACTCTGCATTCAGTTGCATATATCTTCCCCTTTCTCCCTTGCTTTTTGCTTCCCTTTTTTCCTCAGCTACTTGTAAAGCCTCATCAGACAGCCACTTGGCTTTCTTGCATTTCTTTTTCTTTGGGATGGATTGAGTTGCTGCCTCCTGAACAACGTTACAGACCTCCATCCATAGTTCCTCAGGCACTCTGTCTATCAGGTCTAATCCCTTGAATCTATTCCTCACCTCCACTGTATATTCATAACGGATATGATTTAGGTCATACCTGAATGGTTTAGTGGTTTTCCCTACGTTCTTCAATTTAAGCCAAAATTTTGCAACAAGAAGCTCATGATCTGAGCCACAGTCAGCTCCAGGTCTTGTTTTTACTGACTGTATAGAGCTTCTCCATCTTTGGCTGCAAAGGACATAATCAATCTGATTTCGATATTGACCATCTGGTGATGTCCATGTGTAGAGTCGTCTCTTGTGCTGTTGGAAAAGCGTGTTTGCTATGATCAGCGTGTTCTCTTGGCAAAACTCTATTAGCTTTTGTCCTGCTTCATTTTGTATACCAAGGCCATTCCTGCCTGTTATCCCGGTGATTTCTTGACTTCCTACTTTAGCATTCCAGTCCCCTATGATGAAGAGGACGTCTTTTTTTGGTGTTAGTTCTAGAAGGTGTTGTAGGTCTTCATAGAACCAATCAACCTCAGCTTCTTCGGCCTCAGTGGTTGGGGCATAGACTTGAATTACTGTGATGTTGAATGGTTTGCCTTGGATTCGTACTGAGATCATTCTGTCGTTTTTGAGATTGTACCCCAGTACTGCTTTTCCCACCCTTTTGTTGACTATGAGTGCTACTCCATTTCTTCTCAGGGATTCTTGCCCACAGTAGTAGATATGATGGTCACCTGAATTAAATTCGCCCATTCCTGTCCATTTTCGTTCGCTGATTCCCAAGATGTCAATGTTCAATCTTGCCATCTCATGTTTGACCACCTCCAGCTTACCTTGATTCATTGATCTTACATTCCAGGTTCCTAAACAATACTGTTCTTTACAGCATCGGACTTTCTTTTCACCACCAGACACATCCCCAGCTGAGTGTCCTTTCGGCTTTGGCCCAGCCGCTTCACTCTTTCTGGCGCTACTTGGAAATTCCCTCTGCTCTTCCCCAGGAGTATATTGGACACCTTCCGACCTGAGGGGCTCATCTTCCGGCGTCATCTCTTTTAGCCTTGGGATACGTTCCATGGGGTTTTCTTGGCAAGAATCCTGGAGTGGGTTGCCATTTCCTTCTCCAGTGGACCACATTTTGTCAGAACTCTCCGCCATGACTTGTCCGTCTTGGGTGGCCCTGCACGGCATAGCTTATGGCTTCACTGAGTTACGCAAGCCCCTTCGCCACAACAAGGCAGTGATCCATGAAGGGGTCTTCCAGGCTACTTCTAATCAAATCCTGGCTATAACTTACAAGGCCTACTGCATTACTGAAGCTGGGCCTTGACATTATCTTTGCTCCCATAATACTTCTTTACTCTAAAAATTTCACTCCCCTCCTCTCACACTTTCTTGGCTTGGTTGCTCGGAGATTGTTGAGGGGAAGCGACTGTCTAAACTAGGGAGCTTGTAAAGATATTGCAAGTACTTCTGAGCTTTCAGTTGGTCTACTTGGAAATCTAAATCTAAGTTATTTCCAACACATTAAAACCAACAAAACCATCTCTTTTGCAAGGAAAAAAGGAGAGATAATCATTGGCTGTCATTCCAGATGTGCCTGGGAATCAAAGTTTGTTTGTATTTGTAAATCCCAAGTTCGAAACAGATACAGGGCAACAGAATCTTTGCTTTGTCAGGGGCAACAAATGACTCAGGTCAGCTTTTTCTGCTGGGGTCTCAAACAGGAAAACAGTCTTAGTTTGCAGTTGTAACATCACTTACAGTGTCAGCCAGCCAGCTATGCAGGTCTCACTGTTTTTGGAGACAACTACTACGATATTTTATTTTCAATCAGGTTGGGTCTCCCAGCTTACACAATTTATTTGCAGCTTGCAAGAGCATGGTAGTAGCATTTTGGCTTGGCCAGAAACATATGCTGCCAGGTTTCTCAATCTCTTCAGCACACACGCTCAGGCAGTCCAGCACTGGACATTCAAATCAGTAAGATTTCTTTATTGCGGGGAATCCCATGGCAAAAGGGTTACGCTCTTCAGAAATCATATAGCTGATGGTCAGTAGCTACAGGCTCTATGCAATTCTAGAACAGTTCAAAGCTAAACACTGTTACCTTGACAGAGATCTTCAACGTGGCCTCTCTGCTTCATTCTGCCTTGGGACCGTCCTCTGGTGCACTTCCTGCTCTAAGAGGGGCCTGGCCCGTGCCCTGGGGGCACTGATTCCTCACCTTTACTCTGTTCCGTGTCTTCGTCTTCTGGGTCTTCATCTTCAGTTTCCACTTCTTAGGGATTTCATCCCAATTGGGTGAGGTGATGATGTTGCTCACTTCGGAATGCTTTGGGCACTTCTTCTGAGCTCAGCGTACCAGGCTAACAGCTAACTCTTCGGCTTCACGCTCCCACACCTTGCTAGAGGCCAGGCTGTCCTGCAACGTTTCTCTAATTAACAGCCGTAGAGCTTGCTCTTTTTCCAGCTTGGCCTTGAGCTGTTCTGCTGTTTCCTCTCTCCATTTCAACTCCTTCTGCCTGACAGTTTGCATCACTGTCAGCCCAAGCCATGCCAGAGTTCCTGCGCCTCTTTAGCTGACCACTTTTCCAGCTGCAGAGATTCCAATGCAGGTTCCAGACCCACTGCTCTCAGTCTGCTCAGGACCACCGGGAGTCAGTTTAACATGCCAACACCCGCATTCTCCTTCCCTTGGCATCTGAGCATAGCAGTATGCTTGGCACCCTGCTCGCTGTGCCAGTTGTGTTGCCCCAGCCGTGGGCGTCGACCTCTTAGGTTAGTGGTGCCAAGATAATGATAAATCAGATCCAGGTTTACTGGTAAAGGAGTACTTTATTGGGTAACTTACAGCACACAGGCGTACCCAATGGTTGGATCAGACAGCTTCTCTGAACCCAGAGCCATGGGGCACAATAGATTTTCTACCATACATGTTAGCAATGAGGCAGCATGACAGCAGCAAATGCCCCCTAGTGTTCATTCCCACCATAGACTAGACAGGCTTGGTTCCCAGCACAGCCACCTGCAGCTTTAAGACAAACAAACTTCGCTTCCCAGGCGCATCTTAATTCACTCATTAGTATGGAATGTGCTAGGCTGCGCTATTGGCCCTTTGACTCATCTTCACATGATCAGAGGCTTACTAGCAAGGAAATTGCACTAATAATGAACTTAAGCAAGGCATTATGGAACTCTAGGCCCCTCTAATACTACAGGTGACTTGGTTACGCTCCTGCGGCCAATACAGGGATGGAATGGAATATTATGGAAGAGGGCATGGCCAGCTGGAACCCACGGGGGGATGGAATGGAATGAAGTATTCTGGAAGAGGGCATGGCTGGCTGGAACCCTGAACAAGACCCACTCTACACTGCAAGATCTTGTTGCAGGTTGTGTTGCATCTGATGAAAGTGGGCTCTAGTCCACAAAATCTCCTGCAATAGTCTATGTGTTGAAAAAAGTTCAAATGTAAATACAAATTATTTAATTAAAAAAAAATCTTTGCCCTGCTCATCTGCTCAGAAAAGTCCCCCAGGGCAGCTAACCTATAATCTAAAAGACACAACACAGAAGGAAAAGGGATTAGGGTGGGGTGGGGTGGGGTAGGGTAGGGTAGGGTGGGTGGGGAAAACTCAAGCACCCGCTCTTAGTCACAAAGTCCTTATAGGAGTTCTTTCTGCCAGAGAAAGGTGAAACAAGCACCTTGGGGCTGTTCCTTCTCCCTTGGCACAATGTTCTTGGAACGGCGCCTCCCAGTGGCCCTTCACTTGGTGATGGAAGCCAGAGTTTGCCTCCCTTTGGTGCTGAAGTGCCAGAGCAAATAATGAAACAGTGGCACGGCATTAAAATAAACTGGGAGGGATGCAGAGCAATATTGGCAGTAGAAGGAATTGCATCCAAACGACTTAACAGCTACCAAACTATTTGCCCCTGACCGAGAGTGGCTCTCCAAGGATTCAGGTGGAGGGAAGGGTTTTCCCCCCAGTTCCACCCCTTTTAACTGGAGGTGTCAGGACTTGAACCCAGGGCCTTCTGCGTGCAAAGCAGGTGCTCTCCCCTGAGCTTCTACAGTGCCTTCACTTGATCGCAGCAATAATTGTGTGATTCCCTAACCGAACGCTCATCAAAGTTATAGCTGCCGAGAGCACATTCAGGCTGGGAAGGAAATCATCTTTTTGTATTGTGTATATGTGTGTGTGCACACATGTATTTGCTGTTGTGCTGGCTCCTTGGGGGTGGCGGGGTGGGCTTGGGTGAGACACCCTCGGTAGACGCCCTCTGTTCATGACTTGACCTTCTCATGGCCATTATCACCAGCTGCTATCACTCCTCGTCTCTTTATTAAGATGGTCCACCCCAGGATATGTTTTCGCAGGCATGCAAAAACTTTTTTGTTCCAGCAGGCCTTTGGGGATAACTAGTCTGGACCTGGGAAAATGCGACGTATGGATAGCATTTTTGTTGTTCTGGTTGTCTTTTAATGTTTTAATATCTTTACAATTTTAATATTGATGATTTAATTATATTTTAACTTTTATACAGTTGTATTTATATTTCTATTTATAGGTTTTAATTGTAGCAGTTTTAACGTTGTAAGGCCGCCTTGAGTCCCAGTATTGGGGAAAAGGTGGGATATAAATAAATATAATAGTAATAATAATAATAGATTTATTTATTACATTTCTGTACCACCCAAGAGTTGAAGCTCTTGCAAACTGGCGAGCAGAGAGCCAGGGAGCAAACGGGCCCTGGCATCTCCTACTCCTTCTCACCACTGCCATTGTCTGGGCCAGAGCTGTAGCAGCCATATCGGGGGTCAGACTAAGTAGCCTCATGCAGTCTCATGCTTCATGTTCTTGCTGAGCTCTTTCTCCCTTAAATATATTGTTGTAAGCTGATGAGACACAGGAATTCCTTATCTTGTCAAAGGTCATACAATTGTATATCTTGTTCTCTGCTGTTCTCTTCTGTTCTCTCCTTATCATGGCTACCCTATAACCCAGTTCTTGTATTATAAACAATAGTGCTAAGAGAAGAAATGTTGAGGATTGCAACCCCATGCGGGAGGGGGAGGAGGAGCCGTTTCATATGTGTCACAATGTCTATAAAACCAATGTGCTAATGTAAATCGGGGCTTCTGGCTCTTTGGAAATGATTCCAGCCTTAAGCCCGCGCGTTAAATAAAGAATCTCTTTTTCCTTCACTCCGTGGTCTCTCTGACTCTGGGTTCTGCAACATAAATGGTGCCGTGACTCGGATGTGGCAGGCTCTGAGCCAGACAGGTGGCAGTTGCCTGCTCTTGATCGCCGCACCGGGAAGACGAGCTCGGCGCATGCCTCCCTTTCTTGGCGCCACCGACCTTTTTGTCGAGTGAATGGGAGAAAGCCTGCACCGGGATCGCCCAAACGGCAGCGAGCGGCAAGAGAACCTTGGGAAGCGGAGGAAGGAACTTGAGCCCTGCCTGTATCGCAGCTGCAATTGAGTTGAAACCCACATTGGAAGCCTTCAGGAGAAAGGCAAGTATATGGGAAAAAGAGGGCCCCGCCTTTAGGGAGAAAGGCCACTGGGCAGAAAAAAAGAGGGCCCCGCCTCATGAAGAAGGTCAGTGTTGGTGGTATACGTATACAAAAGAACCTACTCCTTGCGGGTAGAAGGGGGGCCTAATCACACCCCCGAGTGGGCGCCAGTACCCAGCACGCCAGTACTCAGTAGGAAGCTGGGGAAGCTGCTTTCCGCTCTGGTAAAAAGTGGGAAAAGTGGGTGGCAGGGACATATGGATGCAGTGGAGAGATTGATGATTGTGTGAGTGGCTACTGCGGTTTCTGACGCATACCGTTGACCGTCCGGGTGCCCAGGCCAGTAGCAAAGTGCGTGGTGTGAAAAATCCCCTTGTGTCGGCCAGTGAGACCCCTTACTCACTGACCAATTCCCATTCCCTAATTGTGTCTGTCTTCAATTTAGGAGGGAGGCTATGGGTGGTGGGGGAAGCAAACCTTGCACCCCGTTGAGATGTATGTCAAACAAAGAAGGAAAAAGGTTTTTTTTAAAGATTCAGAATAGAGAGAGAAAACAGCAAAAAGCTCAAGGTCGAGCTGAGAGGAAAAAAAACAAGATCTGAGGCTGTTAATTAGAAAAATGTTGCAGGACAGTCTGGCTTTTAACAAAGCGTGGGAGCGTGAGAGTGTAAGGCCGAAAAAGTAGCTGTTAGCCTAGCGCGCCGAGAGAGGGGGGGCAGGAAAATTGCCCACAACGTTCTGAGTCGAGATCCAGATCCTGTGGCTCCTGAGCCCCTGCCATCCCCCCTACAGAGGCATTGCCCCTCGCTTTGACTTAGAACCGTCGCCATCAGTTTCAAGCCCCACCAGCAGTAATTCGCCGATTTCAGCTACGGTCCTCAACTCCCAGGTATTGTCTGCCGAGACTTTCATCTCTACGGGATTGGGAGGTTCCCCTCTTACAGCTCAATCAGCATTAATAAAAGAAACTGAAGAATTGAGGTGTTGGGCAGAAGATTTAATAAAATCGGCGGTAACCCTTAAAAAGATGTGTTCTCACAAAAAAGGGGAGGCGAGCTAGTCTACTGCTCAAGACTTGCACCCCCTTGAGATGTATGTCAAACAATGAAGGAAAAAGGTTTTTTTAAAAAAGATTCAGAATAGAGAAAGAAAACAGCAAAAAGCTCAAGGTCGAGCTGAGAGGAAAAAAAGAACAAAATCTGAGGCTGTTAATTAGAAAAATGTTGCAGGACAGTCTGGCTTTTAACAAAGCATGGGAGCGTGAGAGTGTGAGGCCGAAGAAGTAGCTGTTAGCCTAGCGCGCCGAGAGGGGGGGGGCAGGAAAATTGCCCACAACGTTCTGAGTTGTGCAACATCATCACCTCGCCTAATTGAGATGAAATCCCTAAGAAATGGAAACTGAAAATGAAGACCCAGAAGATGAAGGCAAAATAGAAAATAAAGGTGAAGAATCAGCCCCCAGAGCATAGGCTAGACCCCTCTTCGAGTAAAAAGAGTGCCATAAGACTGTCCCAAAGCAGAATGAAGCGGAGAGACCACATTGAAGATCTCTGTCAAGGTAGCCGTGTTTAGCTTTGAACTGTGTTAGAATTGCATAGAGCCTGTAGCTACTGACCATCGGCTATATGATTTCTGAAGAGCGTAACCATTACGCTTTTGCTGTGGGATTCCCTGCAATGAAGAAATCTCACTGATTTGAGTGTCCAGTGTTACACTGCCTGAGTGTGTGTGCTGAAGAGACCAAGAAACCAGACAGCATGTTCCTGGCCAAGCCAAAATCACGCTACTACCATGCTCCTGAAAGCTGCAATAAACTGTGTAAGCTGGGAGACCCAACCTGATTGAGAAGAAAAGAAGATATTGGAGCAACTGTCTTAAAAAACAATGAGATCTGTGTAGCTGGCTGGCTGACGCTGTCAGTGATGTTACAACTTTAAATTAAGACTGTTTTCCTAGGTAAGAGCCCACTATCGAGCCTACTCTGTGGCGGTGAGGGTGGCAAAGAGGCAGTTCTTTTCCACCAGCATTGCATCTTCTCAGTGTCGTCCGGCGGAGCTTTTCCGAGTGGTTCGCGGCCTGTTACATTCTGGGCCAGGGAGAGAGACAGTGGAACCCTCGGTAGCACGCTGTGACGAGTTTGTGCGGCACTTTGAGGATAAAGTCGCTCAGATTCGTCATGAATTGGACACCACCATTAATGCAGTTCCATTGGTAGAGGCGTTCAGAGCACCGTCCGGTCCAGTTTTATTGGCTGAGTTTCAGTTACTGAGGCCTGAGGATGCGGACAAGGTGCTTGGCCAAGTCCGATCGACCACTTGTGTGCTTGACCCTTGCCCTTCATGGCTTATTAAATCAAACAAGGAGGGGTTGTCCGGCTGGGTCCAGGAGGTTGTAAATTCCTCCTTGAGAGAGGGAGTGGTGCCTGCCGCTTTAAAAGAGGCGGTAGTCAGGCCACTCCTGAAAAAGCCTAACCTGGACCCAGAGGATGTTAACAATTATAGGCCAGTGGCCAACATCCCCTTCCTGGGCAAGGTGCTTGAGCGGGTGGTTGCAGGACAGCTCCAGGCACTGTGGAATGAAACGGATTATCTAGATCCATTTCAATCGGGCTTCAGGCCTGGTTTGGAACGGAAACTGCCTTGGTCGCCCTGTGGGATGACCTCTGCCGGGAGAGGGACAGGGGGAGTGCGACCCTGTTGATTCTCCTGGACCTCTCAGCGGCTTTCGATACCATCGACCATGGTATCCTTCTGGATAGGTTGTCTGGGTTGGGAGTTGGAGGCACTGCACTGCAGTGGTTCCGCTCCGACTTGGATGGCTGATTCCAGAAGGTGGTGCTGGGGGATTATTGCTCTGTGCCTTGGCAACTCTACCATGGGGTTCCACAGGGCTCTATTGTATCCCCCATGCTGTTTAACATCTACATGAAACCGCTGGGGGAGGTTATCCGGAGGTGTGGGCTGAGGTGCCATCAATATGCGGATGACACCCAGCTCTACCTCTCTTTCTCATCAAAACCAGGTGAGGCAGTGGCTGTTCTGAACCAGTGCCTGGGCACGGTAATGGACTGGATGAGGGTTAATAAACTGAAACTCAATCCAGACAAGTCGGAGGTACTGTTAGCGGGTGGTTCTTCTGCCCGGCTAGGTGATATTCAACCTGTTCTGGAGGGGGTTGCACCCCCCCTAAAGGATCAGGTTCGTAGTTTGGGGGTGCTCTTGGATCCAGAACTGTCACTTGAGGCACAGGTGAACTCAGTGGCACGGAGCACTTTTTATCAGCTTAGGCTGGTATACCAACTACGCCCTTATCTGGACAGAGATAGCCTAGCTACAGTTATCCATGCTCTGAGAACTTCTCGTCTGGATTACTGCAATGTGTTATACGTGGGGCTGCCTTTGAAAACGGTCCAGAAACTTCAGCTGGTCCAAAATAGGGCAGCAAGATTGTTAACAGGGACTGGCCTGCGAGCTCATATTACGCCAGTACTTGTCCAGCTGCACTGGCTGCCAGTCCATTTCCAGGCCCGATTCAAAGTGCTGGTGTTAACATTCAAAGCCCTGAACGGCTTGGGGCCAGGTTACCTGAAGGATCGCCTCCTCCCATATGTGCCTGCCCGGACCTTAAGATCATCGTCAGCGGCCCTCCTCCGTGAGCCCCTGCCAAAGGAAGTGAGGCGGGTGGCTAATAGGAGGCACCCCGGCTCTGGAATGAGCTCCCTAGTGAGGTTCGCCTGGCGCCTACATTGTACTCCTTTCGGCGCCAGGTGAAGACCTTTTTATTTTCCCAGGCATTTTAGCATTTTAGCTTTCTAAATTTTTAGCTTTGCTGTTTTAAATCTGTATTTTAAACACCTGTACTGCTGCTAGGTTTTATTGTGGTTGTATTGTTATATTGTGGTTTTAATGTTCTATATATTTTAAATTGTTTTATTGTGTGTTGTTTGGTTTTAGTTTTTGTGAACCGCCCAGAGAGCTTCGGCTATTGGGCGGTATAGAAATGAAATAAATAAATAATAAATAAATAATTCCTGTTTGAGACCCCAGCGAAGAAAGCTGACCCGAGTTATTTGTTGCCGTGCCAAAGCAAGAATTTGGCTGCCCTGTACCTCATCCTGTCCTGTTTTGAGCTTGGGATTTACAAATACAAACGAACTGAGAAGCTTGCCTTTGAAGTCCTGCAAATCACCCCACTGCCTCCCCGAAGATTAATGGCTGCCTGAAAAATGCAAGTATAAGGCGATGCCCATCACCCCCCAGCGTCCTGAGTTTCGGCACTCAGTGTTTCAGTGCTTTCGTGTACCAGGTTAGAAGAGGAAAAAAGAAGAGTAAGTTTTTAAAATGTCTGTGAGAGAACCTGACAGAAGTAGAATAAAATTTACAGAGGAGGTGACCAGGTTAAAGCATCACGGCTAGAGAGCTGAGCTGTGCCGCTCTGTTTAGACAGAGGCCTTGCTAAAAAGTTAAAGGCCCTTGTCTGTCAGAAGGGGTGTAGGGCCACACTTTCCCTTTTTAAACTGATGCAAAAGTGGAGAGCCTTTGCTGGAAACATCGCATCTTCATTGCCCAGAGCCTTCTCTGTTTGCCTCCATCATCATCTGGGCTTTTTAGAGACACTCTGCACATGGACTAAAATTTTAAATTGTCAGAGACTTGCCATGGACCGTGCTGTGATGCTTTTGATTAACTTGAACTCTCATCGCTGTGGACCGTGTGTCTGTGTTTGTAGTCAGCTCAGTGTACAGCAGGCTGAGTTTGATCTATGACTTTTAGATTTCCTTCTGCCAGAACTCATGCAGCATAGAGTTGCCGATGCAAAAATGGTGACCTAGAACTCTTTGCGTGTGTGGGTATGCCCGTCCCTTGATTTTAATGGGCCCTGAGCTTTCAGCCAGAAGAGCAGTATGATTGCTGGATCTGCTCCATCATGCCTTACCGTGCTAAAAGTGCTTTCCATTCATTGTGTTAAATTGCAGAAAAAGTTTGTTGTGTATATTTTATGATTTCTTAGATATCATAAAATATATGTGATATTTGCAGATTAGTGTTAGTTGCAACTCCAAATGATACTAAGTGTGGTTCCCAATGGATGACAAGGAGAGGAAAGACAAAAGCAAGTAGAAAAGAAGGAAATAGAGAAAGTAGAAGACAGATAGAGAAGGGAGAAAAAAGAAAAGGCAAGAGGCAAAGGGAAAAAACATTTGTAAAAAAGAAGTGTGGCCATAGTTGCCCCCAGGGTAAATTAAAAGCAGCTGATTGTGCCTGGAGCTTATTACCTGGGGTAAAGTAGCCACAATAATGTAATAGTTCTTTAAGATGAAGAAAATGTAACTAGAAGGAGAAGAAGAGCCTATCCCAAATGTGTGTCATTGGGACTAGTGTAAGGCAGAAAGGTTTAAGTAAGTGAGTTTAACTTGAAAAAGACAAATAAAGAGACAAGGCTGGTGCATGGAGCAGAAAGTTTTAGGTAAAAAGTTTGAAACATGATCTGCAATACAGGCAGATCAGCAAAGAAAAAAAAAGCAAAAGAAAGAGAAAAAATTTGTCTTCCCATACTAATAAATAAAAGTGTTATCAAGCACTTTAGGAAGCGAAGTTGTTTACAGGAAGCTGTGCCTGAGAACCAAACACTTCTAGCCTATGCTGAAAATGCTTGCTAGTGTTGTGTTGCCTCATGGGTAACATGTATGGTATAAAACCCATTTAGCCCAATAGCTCGTGGTTCAGAGAAGCTGTCTGATCCAACCATTAAGTACGCCTGTGTGCTGTAAGTTACCCAATAAAGTCTCCTTGTAAGTAAACCCCCCCTGCTAGAATCCCAACACACAAGTGGGGCTAGAGCGCCTCACCCAGTATCAAACCCTGCTGTTAGAAGCCATAAAAGCAGGTATGAAGAAGTCAATTAATATGACCAAAGTGTCTAAAGTGCTGCAAGGTGCCACCGAGGCCCCAGAGCGTACTTGGAGCATCTTTCAGATGCCTATCGCCAGTACACCCCCCTCGACCCAGAGGCCCAAGAAGATGTAAACGAAAGAAGAAAAGAAAAAGACCCGGCAGAGGCAGAAGATTCTTAAAAAAGAACCAGTGTGCCCAGTGTGGACAAGATGGACATTAGTGGCATGAATGCCCAAATAAAAGAAATCAAATACACAAAGGAGAAAACCAAAGGAGCCAGAATGGGCAAAGAGAGAGACAGCTTGAGAGGGGCCGTGACATTGACTGTGAGGGGCCGTGACATTGACTTCATGATTGACACTGGAGTGGCATCAAGAGCAAGCAAACATTAGCCTTAAACAAGAAGTCCAAACACTGAGCAAAGGTCTTCAAGCCCAGCGTCGCTTTGTCTTAGCAAATAAGCCATTCCCATCACAGAAGTTCATCCTTTCCAACCAAGAGTTAAAGTATGAGTTAAAGAGAGAAAAATAACCCTTTGACTCCCAGATGGAGAGGACTGAGAACTGTCATACTTTCCACCCCCGCAGCTATGAAAGCAGCTGGAGTTAAACCCTGGATACATTGGACACGAGTCAAGAGAGCGAAAGGGGGAGAGTAGACTGTAAACAGAAATCCTGAAAATCCTTTAAAAATCATTCTGAAAAAGCAGTAAGAAGACTCAGGCTAGACCTTACTGTGGACACACCAGGAGACTGTCCCCCTGCGTACGGTCAGACCTGCCACTGGAGAATTGAAGACGGGGACTAGACCCTACTGCAGCTTGCCAGGTGAATAGCTGCCCGGCGTACGGTCAGATCCCAAAGAAGATCAAACATGCGTGTTGTAGTGTTAGTAGTGTTGCATTGTGTTTCCTTAATAAGGTGCAAAAGGGGGGTCTGCCCCTGGAAAGAGAAGTTTGCCCCAGTGATTTGCTGATAATTACTGGCTTCACCTGGCTAACATCACAAGAGTAAAACATTTTTGTTTGCCAAGAGGTATACCTGCAAACAGGCTTATTAGCTCTTGCCTAATACCTGTCTGTAGACATCCTGGGAAAATTCAAAAAGATACCATGTTAAGAGTTTATGGTGTAAGTTTAACTTATTCCCAAAATGCTAATTGGGGCGTGGTTGCAAAGATCCTACCCCCTACAGAGTTCACTCTACGCACCCCCATCGTTGCTGAAACAAATGCTACGTGTGCACGAATGCTTAATGGTCAAAAATTTTCCTGAAAATATAAAGCTATCCCTGGCCCCCTTCCACTGTAATAAAATTCAAAACATATCTTTTAATGATGCCCACATACTTTTGCCTCATAGGTGGTTTTAGACATGTAGTTCCCACACTTGGTCATTCATTCCTGCCAACTTGTCTAATAACCACCCATGTGGCCTCAGCCGCCAATTGAACTGGTGCCAATTCTTCCCCTGTGGCCCGAGAAAATCCGTCGACGGCAGCCTCGAGCACTCCAACTAACTAAAAATTGTAATAGTCATGTGCAGTTATATTCTGACTCAGAAAAATTGGCCTTAACAGTGTCACTGGTTGGGGTTCCAGGTTTAGCCTTGGCTGATGGTCTGGAGATCAACCGGTTAGCTTGCAGCTTAGCCAAAAGCATAAGTGCCACCTCACGAGCATTGTCATTGTTAAATAAAGAGCTGCGTGATCTAAGAGGTGCAGTTCTAGAAAACAGAGCTGGTATAGATTACCTCTTCCTTCTTCATCATTTAAGTTGTGAGACACACCAAAAGCTCTGTTGTTTTAACTTAACTGATAATGGCAATGCTGTAGATGAACAGATCAACAAGCTGCACAATATAGTAGCTAACAAAACAATAAAACAAAACAATTAGCTCAATTAGTTGACCCCTTGGCTTCCAGATCTTAGCTGGCTTGAAGCATTGTTCATCCTAATTCTACCAGTGTTGTTCATAAAAGTTCTGTTATGTCTCTGCGTTCCTAGTCTTATGCGCTGTTTAACCAATCTGGTTTATGTCTCAGCTAGTAAAACTGCTGCCCTCTACGCTCTAATAGCCCAACAAGAGGCTAAGTAATATGTATGTCACAAAAAGCTTTGTATAGTTATCAGAAATGCTATAATTGTAATGAAATTATGCATTTAAGGGGGGAATGTAGCAGCCATATCGGGGGTCAGACTAAGTAGCCTCATGCAGTCTCATGCTTCATGTTCTTGCTGAGCTCTTTCTCCCTTGAATATATTGTTGTAAGCTGACGAAACACAGGAATTCCTTATCTTGTCAAAGGTCATACAATTGTATATCTTGTTCTCTGCTGTTCTCTTCTGTTCTCTCCTTATCACGGCTACCCTATAACCCAGTTCTTGTATTATAAACAATAGTGCTAGGAGAAGAAATGTTGAGGACTGCAACCCCACGCAGGAGGGGGAGGAGGAGCCGTTTCATATGTGTCACAGTGTCTATAAAAACAATGTGCTGATGTATTTCGGGGCTTCTGGCTCTTTGGAAATGATTCCAGCCTTAAGCCCACGCATTAAATAAAGAATCTCTTTTTCCTTCACTCCATGGTCTCTCTGACTCTGGGTTCTGCAACACCACAGCCGCCATGGAGGCCATGAAATCCCGAGCCGCCCCAGACAAGGAGCCCTCGGCATGAATGCTGACATCCCCCAGAACCATTGTTCCTTTTATCATGATTTTCGGCATATTTTTGTTACTCCAAGTTTACAAGGAATGCCTGGGAGATCTGATGTGTTCTATACAGGTTATCTGCTGGCTGCCCAGAATTCTCAGGTAACCTCTAAGGTGGCTGGATTCTGCGCTGCTGCAGTAGTTTGTCGGTCTGGGATGATGTCAATTGTTTGATAATGTTTTAGTTTGTCAAATATTTTACTATTATGAGGGGTTAGGCGCAATTCTTATTTATTTGCATTTTAACTAGTTCTTACTGCTTTTATATTATTGTATTTACACTGCTACTTCACTCTGCTAGTCTTGTGACTGTAATAGACTATTACTTGCCTACTTATCTCCCAGAACCAGCAGTCTGGGGGATCTCAGCAGCACACCCGAGACCACCTCCGTCAGCTCAGCTAGGGAGTCTGTTGAGCAGCGGGGTGGGCGGCGCACCACCAGAATCCCCGATCTGTCCCGCTGGCCCAGCACAAGGTGCGAACACTCCAGACCCGTAGTCACATGGACAGGGAGCCTGCAGAGGGAGATGAACTCCGATAGACCGCAGCAACCCCCCTCGCCGGCCCTCAAGCCTTCCCTGACGCTGGACCAAGCACCCCGGTGGGCAGAGCTGGGACAGACCGACTCCTCCCTGCTCGCCCACCCAGGTCTCGGTTATGCAAGCCCGATCGGCCGCCTCATCCACTATTAAGTCATGGAGGAGGGGGGCCTTATTCTGAACTGCTCTGGCATTTGACAGCAGCATGCGGAGACCGGAGGGCAGGCTGATAGGGCAACCACTGTGCCTGCGGCTGGGGGGAGGGCCGGAACACGGCACGGCCGTTAACTGTCTGGGCCACGTTCTCCTAACCTGGCTAGCCCTCCTCCCAACGCCATATCTCCCTTGACGCGCAACCACACTAGTTGGGGCCCCTTCAGGTTCCCCGACTTGGCCCCTTACCCTCTCTCCCAGGCACATAACATTTTGTTGTTGTTGGAGAGCAGCTAACCCCACATAGAAAGCTGTAAAGTCAATCAGCCAGATGCCCTTGTGCCCCCCTGAAGCGCCCCCCCAAAGGGGCGACCCTGCCTTTGGCGACAGCACTGCTGCCCTGCATCAGGGTGGGCAGATAACAAGAGCTGGCTGAGGAACCTTGAGCCCAGCTGGCCCAAATCAGCAATAAGCTGCCTGGGATAGTGTTTTTTCTCTCCAGCTCCAGCCTGGAAGGTAGCGTCTCTCTCAGGCAGCAACACAATGCCAGGCAGGGACAGAAAGATAGTAAGTTGGCCCCACCTGAGGCTGCAGGATGTCCCTGCTGCCTGCCTCTCCTCTTTTTGACATCCCACCAGTGTCAGGTGTGAGTTAGTCCATCCTTTCCCAACCCAGAGCCCTCCAGATGTGTTGGCTGGGGATGATAGAAGTTGAAATTGAACATGTCTGCAGGGTCCCGGGCTGGGAAGGCTGTGTTAAGTCCTTAAGCAGCAAAGATAACAAAGGTTTATTACAGCATTACCTTCTGTGGACTGTAGTGCTCTTCAACTGCAGAAGCTTACCACATCATAAATCTGTTTAGTCTTCAAGGTACCCCAATGGTCTTTTTTATTTTTACAAAGTAGAAATAACGCGTAGTGGATTATAATTAGAATGTATTCAGTGAAAATAGGTGCTGTGCAAAACATAAATGTAAGAAAATCCATGTCCTGTAAATGGTATAATCTAAAACAACAGATTTCCTGGGCATGGGTGACGTGAGTGGGATGCTTTGCTGTCATTCTAGCTGAGGATGATAGGAGTTGTATTCCAACCCATCTGGAGATGACCAGGTTGGGAAGTCTGCTTTACTGTCTTAAATTTTTATTTTGAGTACTTAAAAAAAAAATCTGGTTAACCACTACACAGCACAGTTTATCTTGCATGTACAGTCATGTGAAAAAGGAAGCACACCCTCTTTGAGTTCTGTGGTTTTACATATCAGGACATAATAAAAATCATCTGGTCCTTAGCAGGTCTTAAAATGAGGTAAATACAACCTCAGATGAACAGCAGCACATGACATATTACACCGTGTCATTATTTATTGTACAGAAATAAAGCCAAAATGGAGATGCCATCTGTGAAAAACTAAGTACACCCTTACTGCTTCCATAGGTATGAAGAGGCCGAGTAGCAGCCAGGCGCTGCTAATCAAATGCCCTTGATTAACTGATCATCGGCAAGTGTGACCACCTCTACAAAAGCTGAAGTCTCAGGGGTTTGCTGGTCTCGAGCTTTCAGGTGCGTGCTAACACAATGCCAAAGAGTAAAGACATCAGCAATGATCTCGGAGAAGCAACTGTTGCCGCCCATCAATCCGGGAAGGGTTATAAGACTATTTCCAAACAATTTGAAGTCCATCATTCTACAGTGAGGAAGATTATGCACAAGTGGAAAACATTCAAGACAGTTGCCAATCTTCCCAGGAGTGGACGTCCCAGCAAATTCACCCCAAGGGCAGACCGTGCAATGCTCAGAGAAATTGCAAAACGTCCAAGAGTTACATCTCAGACTCTACATGAATGTTAAAGTTCATGACAGTACAATTGGAGAAAGACTGAACAAGTATGGTTTGTTTGGAAGGGTCACCAGGAGAAAGCCTCCTCTCTCTAAAACGAACATGGCAGCACGGCTTAGGTTTGCAAAGTTGCATCTGAACAAATCACAAGACTTCTGGAACAATGTCCTTCAGACAGACGAGATCAAAGTGGAGATGTCTGGCCATAATGCGCGGTGGCACGTTTGGCGAAAACCAAACACAGCATATCAGCACAAGCATCTCATACCAACTGTCAAGCACGGTGGTGGAGGGGTGATGATTTGGGCTTGTTTTGCAGCCACAGGGCCTGGGCGCCTTGCAGTCACTGAGTGCAGTCATTGCATGACCTCCTCTGTATACCAAAGTGTTCTAGAGTCAAATGTGAGGCCATCTGTCCGACAGCTAAAGCTTGGCCAGAATTGGGTCATGCAACAGGACAATGATCCCAAGCACACCAGCAAATCCACAACAGAATGGCTGAAAAAGAGAAGAATCAAGGTGTTGCAATGGCCCAGTCAAAGTCCAGACCTCAACCCAATTGAAATGCTGTGGCGGGACCTTAAGAGAGCTGTGCATAAACAAATGCCCACAAACCTCGATGCACTGAAGCAATGTTGTAAAGAAGAGTGGGCCAAAATTCCTCCACAACGATGTGGGAGACTGATAAAGTCATACAGAAAACAATTACTTCAAGTTATTGCTGCTAAAGGTGGTTCTACAAGCTACTGAATCATAAGGTGTACTTAGTTTTTCACAGATGGCTTCTCCATTTTGGCTTTATTTCTGTACAATAAATAATGACATGGTGTAATATGTCATGTGTTGTTGTTCATCTGAGGTTGTATTTACCTAACTTTAAGACCTGCTAAGGACCAGATGATTTTTATTATGTCCTGATACGTAAAACCATAGAACTCAAAGAGGGTGTACTTTCTTTTTCACATGACTGTATATTGTTTTCAGAAATGGGGGTCTGTCCCAGAATCCTAGGTATAATGTGATCACCGCAGCACCCACCAGCAACTCATTAATGTAGTCTGAAATCTCCATCTTGGGACTGAGACTAAAACACACAACATCTGTCCTAATTTTGGGACTTTTGGGGGTCCCTATGCCTAGCCCAGCCTTTCCCAACCTGGTGCATTCCAAATGTTTTGGACTCTAAGATCCATCAGCCCCAGCCAATACTGGGAGTTGTAGTCCAAAATATTTGGAGGGCCACCAAGTTGAGGAAGGCTGACCTAGCCTGATGGAGGGTTATGAAGGACTTGAAAGCTTGCATGGCTTGGTGGAATTTTAGTTGGTTCTAAAATAAAAGTATTGCCATTGGGTGGATTTTGGTGTGTTTGTTTCTGCCACTGCAACAGTGCTCCCTTGTAGCCACAGCCTGGAATGCCCACTCAGGATATCTGGGTTCTTAAGGCCAGCTTATTGTGGGCTTCTTCACACTGAGCTTTTCTCTTGGGATTGAGATGGCTCCCTCATGGAAGTTTGCGGGCTCTTTGCATGACGCCATGACCCTCCTGCACTACATGCCCTTTGTTCCGTTTTTGAACAGATGGCAGATCATGAGCTACCAGATTACCCCGTTGTGTTCCGCTTCAGTTTCCTCCGTGAAAAGGGTAAAAGTGGCAAGAAGAGGAGCGAGACCAATGAAAGATAATGGAAGGCTCAGATACGGGGAGAAGGAGGGGGAAGGGGAGGGGGAAAAGGAAGCACATGAAAAAGGGAGTCGTTGAGATCCTGCATTTAAAACGGAGGCAGAAAGCCCCGGTTTGAATGCAGGATTTTAGGCTGGTGTAGAGATGTCCCATGTCTTTGTTCTCTAATGTGACTTTGAGGGACAGTGAGAATATTGGTGGTTCTGATCTTTTGGGGTGGGGGTGTTGAACGATGGCCTCATATCTGGAATGGTGTTGGTTCCATTGGGTTGATGTGGCCCATCTCTTTCTGCACACCTCTCCAGATTGGAAGAAGGGTATGGAGGTGCCGGTGGATATTGCAACGGCCTACCTGATGCAATGCAGCTTCTATGGCCACGCCATCTATGCCACCCTCTACATGGACACCTGGCGCAAGGACTCGGTTGTTATGCTCATCCACCATGTAGTCACTCTGACATTAATCGCGTTGTCCTACATGTTCAGGTATGTCCCTGTCCGTGACTCTGCTCCCTGCCTCTCTTCACTGGCTGAGCTTCTGCAAAGTCACAGAAGGTCCACAAATATTCTTTGCGGTAGGGTGGAGGAGAGAGGTGGGTCATGTGCCACCCTGAAAATCATTACAGCTACTTTGGGGACAGCAAAGGCATCATTTGGCCAGTGGGGGGGGGGGGTAGATTTCTAGGGACAAGATGGAATGGGAAGTTGCACAGTCACGGGTGAGGAGGTTTGAATTTCGCCTGTGGGTTCTAAATAAGCAATTGCATCTTTGACCTACAACAAGGGTGCTGATCTCATGCCTGTGGGCCAAATCTTGCCACCCCCCTGGGTTTCCCCAGATGGCCACACACCCCTTTCCCCTGACCACCAATTATTTGATGTTTTCCCAGAATTTGTGCAGTTTTTCCCTCATTCTGAAAGATTGAAATGCCTCTCCTAAAGCTTAGTTACTGGCAGTAATTGCTTTACAGTGCAATCTTATGCATGTTCCAGCTGAAAAAAATCCTACCACTCTCAGCATTCCCCAGTCAGCATGGGGAATGGCTAGGGAATGCTGGGATTTGTAGGACATTTTTCTGCCTAGACATGCATAGGATTGTGCCTTTAAGCTACAGTATGCAGGGTGTGTGTATTTTAACCCCGCCTCTTTTGCCTTTTGCCCTGCCCACCACTGGAATGGGTCCCCCAAGAGCTTCTTTGAAATTAAATCCAGGCCTCAGGCTAAAAGAGGTTCCCACCCCTGGCCTACAAGGTTCCTAGATTTTAATTCTGATTCTGAATTAAACACAGAGCTCATGCCTGTGTGTCACTTGTTCTGACGACAGCCCTTTCCCTTATTCCTGTTTTACATTGGAGGAACTGAGGCCAGTGGAGAAACCCTCTTGGAAGTTGGGGGCAGTGGGGGGGGGAGAAGGTGAGACAAAGTGGGCTTGTTTTGGGCCCCTTCCCACTTGGAATGAACTAAGCAAGACTTAAATTTGTAAAGATGCATTTGCACCTTATTTGTAAATGTTGTGCTCTTGGGGAGGTTTAGTTGGGGCTCTTGGTGACCTCCTGTCCAGACACAGATGACCATCACACTTCACGCAGCTTCAGGAACATCAGAAGCTGCCTTATACAGAGTCAGGCTTTTGGTCCATTAGCTCAGTCCACCTGTCTTCTGCAGCCTGTTGCCCTCCAGATATTTTGGACAACAACTCCCATAATATTGTTTATTAATACTAGAAGTCACAATTATTACACCTGACATTTGTATAACACTTCCAAATTTTCAAAGTGCATTCTTGTAGCACCCCTTTACAACAACAACCCTGCAACACAGGCCAGACGCATTTATCCCTGTACCGCCAACAGAGAAACTGAGGCTGTGAAAGAGCAATGGAAGCTGCCTTATACCTAGTCAGAACATCGGTCCATCTAGTCCAGGGGTGCAGAACCTCTTTCAGCCTGAGGGCTGAACTCCATTTCGGAGAAGCTCTCAGGGGCTGCATTCCAGTGGTGGGTGGGGCCAAAGGCAAAGGGGATGGGCCACAATCAATACCAGCATATTTGAGCTTAAAACCCTTACTGCCAGTAACTTAAGGAGAAGCATCTCAACCTTTCAGAATAGGGGAAAAGTTGGGAAACCACCAAAGGATGGGTGGTTGGGAGGGAGGGAATAGAGCCATGAGAAGGGGATGTGGCTTTCTGAGGTTCTACAAATTGATTGAGGTTCTGCACCTCTGATCTAGCCCAAATATTGACCTGGTTCACATGTAACGACAATCTGTGGTTTAATTAACCCATGGGTTATTGCCTTACCCAGAGTTAACCCATGATTTGGCTGCCAGACAATCAAGTAAATCCCAGGTTGTTTTTTCAATTCCTGGGTTGTTTGGTTCCCCCCTCCTTCACCCATTCCCACCCTGTATCCCACATGCCTTTGCGGCACTGTAGCATTCCAGAAAAACGTCTATTTCTGCTTCATTGACTACGCTAAAGTCTTGACTGTGTGGATCACAACAAACTGTGGCAAATTCTTAAAGAGATGGGAGTGCCAGACCACCTTACCTGTCTCCTAGGTGAGGTGGTCTGGTACTCCTGATTCAGACCACCTTACCAGACGATACCACCCTAATGGCAGAGAGCGAAGAGGATCTAAAGAGCCTCTTGTTGAGGGTGAAAGAGGAGAGTGCAAAAGCTGGTTTGAAACTCAACATTAAAAAAACGAAGATCATGGCATCTGGCCCCATCACTTCCTGGCATATGGAAGGGGAAGAAATGGAAGCAGTGACAGATTTTACTTTCTTGGGCTCCAAGATCACTGCAGACGGTGACTGTAGCCATGAAATTAAAAGACGCATGCTCCTTGGGAGGAAAGCTATGGCAAACCTGGACAGCATAGTCAGAAGCAGAGACATCACCTTGCCGACAAAGGTCCGTACAATCAAAGCTATGGTTTTCCCAGTAGTAAGGTATGGCTGTGAGAGCTGGACTATAAGGAAGGCTGAGCGCCGAAGAATCGATGCTTTCGAACTGTGGTGCTGGAGAAGACTCCTACGAGTGCCCTGGACTGCAAGGAGGTCAAATCAGTCCATCCTAAAGGAAATCAACCCTGAGTGCTCATTGGAAGGACAGATACTGAAGCTGAAGCTCCAATATTTTGGCCACCTAATGCGAAGAGAAAACTCTCTGGAAAAGACCCTGATGCTGGGAAAGACTGAAGGCAAAAGGAGAAGCGGATGGCAGAGGATGAGGTGGCTAGATAGCATCACCGATGCAATGAATATGGACTTGAGCACACTCCGGGAGAGAGCGCAGGACAGGAAGGCCTGGCATGCTCTGGTCCATGGGGTCACGAAGAGTCGGACACGACTGAATGACTGAACAGCAACAACAACAAGCATTGGCATGTAGAGCTGATGTTTTCACCACTGATGCCCCACCGCCTCTGTAGCCTGGTGAACCAACCCATGAACAGCCCACAGTCCAGGTTCACACGTAACAACAGCCTGTGGTTTAAACAACCCACAGTTCACAACCCAACAACAAGCCATGGGTTCTCATTGTGGGTTGTTCATGGTTAACAACCCACACTTAATTCATTGTGCTGGGTTCACACAACAAGGCAACCCATAGCAGGGGTTATTCTATCATGGCTTGTTGTGTTGTGCAAACTCAGTCATTACCTACTCTAGCTGGCAGCAACTCGTGATGGTGGGGATTGAACTAGGGACTTTTGAATTCAACCCCTTCGCCACATTCTCCCCCGCCTTCCCACCCTGCCCTGTAGGTACCACAACGTGGGGATTCTTGTGCTGTTCCTCCATGACATCAGCGACGTGCAGCTGGAGTTCATCAAGCTCAATGTCTACTTCAAGAACCGTGGCGGGGCCTACCACCGCCTCAACAACATCATCTCCAATGCTGGCTGCATCTCCTTCAGCATCAGCTGGTGAGTTCAGCTGAACCCAACACCCCAGCTGTCCCTTGTCATTCCTCCATCTGGAGGGGGTGGGCAGATCCCCAAATCTACTGGAGCCTTCCCCAACCCAGTGCTCTCCAGATGTTTTTGTCTTCAACTCCTGTCAGCCCCAACCAATGTGGCCAATGGTGAGGGTTACTGGGAGTTGTGTAGGAAGACCTCGCCAGGGGAGAGTAACCAATACCTTCAGGTAACTTCCTGCTAGCACTAACTCTGTTTGGGTTAAAAAGAGAGGTTTTGAGTTTTGGAGAGCAGACCCCACCTCTGCCTTGTACATTGGCTCTTGGGTATGTTACTTTCTTTTTAGACTCACCAGTTTGCTTTCTGGGAAATGAGTGTTCTGTGACCAGCCATGCCCACCATGGCAGCCATTTTATGAATGGGCAAGTCCCTCCCCATGGCAGCCATTTTGTGAGAGTGCCCAGGACACTCTTTCACAATGCCAAATGTGCCCAACAACCCCAAAAGATTAGGGAGCCCTGAGTTAGATTAATAGTTAAAAAAAAAAATCTGTATAGTAGGGCAGAATTGCCCAACTGGGTGTCCTCCAGACATGTTGGACAAGGCTGAATAGACACATAGTTTGACCCTGGCATAAGTCTGCTTCCGATCTTCTCTCTCCTCCTGCCAGGTTCTGGTTCCGCCTGTACTGGTTCCCCCTCAAGGTGCTCTACGCCACCTGTCACACCAGCCTGCGGTCTGTCCCCAACATTCCTTTTTACTTCTTCTTCAACGCTTTGCTGTTGGTCCTCACATTGATGAATATCTATTGGTGCCTGGTGAGTAGCCGGCATCAGCTGGCATACCTGGTCTAGACATGTCAGGTAAGGGGAAGGTGGGACAGATATTTGAAATCTGTCCCATCTTTCGGTCCTTCCCCCATGCCTCAAAATCCAGGTTGCCCTGTCAGCCCACCCTCTGATCTGTTGGTGCTGCTTTCGAATGCCAGGTCGGCCCATAACAAAACAATTGCTATCCATGACTTGATTGTGGACGAAGGGGCTGACCTGGTGTGCATTACTGAGACCTGGGTGGGTGAGCTGGGCGGAGTGGATCTGTCTCAGCTTTGTCCACCTGGGTACTCGGTGCAGCACCAACCTAGATTGGAGGGTCGGCGGGGAAGAGGTGCCGTCATCCATAAGGATTCCATCTCCCTCACGAGGGAACCCATCCATCCTAGCACCAGCTTTGAGGGGCTGTACCTTGCGTTGGGCCAGAGAGACAGAACAGGTATGTGGCTGGTGTACCGCCCACCCCGCTGCCCAGCAGTCCCCCTGCCTGAGCTGGCAGAGGTGGTCTCAGAGGCAGTGCTGGAGAACCCTAGGACAGTGGTTCTGGGGGACTTCAACGTCCACGCCGAGGCTATCGTGACAGGGCCTGCTCAGGACTGCACGGCAAGCGTGACAGCCACGGGGCTGTCTCAGCACATCACTGGCCTGACACATGTGGCAGGACATACCCTGGACCTGGTTTTTGCTGTTGGGTGGGTGAGGGATGATCGGGGGGGGGGGGGGCAACAACCCCGTTGTAATGGGCAGATCATTTCCTTGTGAAGTTTGGATTGGCGGTAGCAGATCCTCCCTGCAGGGGCGGGGGACTGATTAAGATGGTCCGCCCCCGGAGACTTATGGAATCCGATGGATTCCTGAATGCTCTGGGGGATTTTCCGGCTGATAGGGCTGGCGATTCGGTCGAGGCTCTGGTCTCACTATGGACTGGTGAGATGGGAAGGGCCATCGATACAATCGCTCCCAAGCGCCCACTCCGGTGCTGTGGAGCCCGCAATCCACCTTGGTTTGCAGAGGATCTACGGGCAATGAAGCAGGCCGGACGACAGCTGGAGTGCAGGTGGCGCAGGTCTTGGAGCGCGGACGACCGGCGATTAGCAAACACTCTTGGTTGTGCCTATTATGCGGCAGTGAGGATGGCAAGAAAATCTTATTATGCGCGTATCACCTCATCCTCAAAATGTCGCCCAGCAGAATCGTTCCGAGTGGTGAGCTCGGGCTCAGAGAAACTGGGATTGGAACCCTCGGTCATCTGCTGCGATAAATTTGCTAGGCACTTCGAGGAGCAAGTCGCTCGTATTCGCCCAGCACTCGACGCCACGGTTATCGCAGAGTCTGGGGAGGTGTCCAGTGTTCCGTCTGGCTGTGTTTCCTGGGATCTGTTTCAGTTGTTGCAGCCTGGTGATGTGGACAAGACGCTTGAATCAGTCCGGCCCACCACATGTAAGCGTGACCCTTGCCCATCTTGGCTTATACGATCTAGCAGGGGTGGAGTGGCTGGGTGGGTCCAGGGAGTGGTCAGTGCTTCGCTCTGTCAGGGGGCGGCTTGAAAGGGCGCCTTGAAAGAGGCTGTAGTCCTGAAGAGGCCCTCCCTGGACCCAGAGGTGTGTGAGAACTGTCGCCCCATTGCCAACGTCCCCTTTCGGGGCGAGGTGCTTGAGCGTGCGGTGGCTGGGCAGCTTCAGGCGTTCTTGGAGGAAACTGATTACCTGGACCCATTTCAGTCTGGATTCAGGCCAGGGGACGGCACTGATTCGGCCTTGGTTGCTCTGACTGACGACCTACTCCGTGTGAAAGATGGCGGGATCTTCCTGGATCTCTCAGCGGCTTGTGACACCACTGATCATGGTGTCTCACTGGATCGGCTCTGCGGGATGGGGGCTGGGGGCACTGTGCTGCAGTGGTTCTGCTCCTACCTGCGGGGCCGAGTCCAGAGAGTGGTACTGGGGGATTCCTGTTCTACCCCGTGGCTGTTAAGCTGTGGGGTGCCACAGGGTTCTGCTGTGTACCCCATGCTGTTCAACAGCTATCTGAAGCCGTTGGGAGAGGTCAGTAGGAGTTTTGGGGCAGGGCGTCACCAGTACACTGATGATGCTCAGCTCTGTTTCTCCTTGTCGTCGGCTGAGGTGGTGAAGGTGCTGGGCCAGTGCCTGGAGGCTGTAATGGGCTGGATGAGGGCCAGTAAACTGAAGCAGGATTCTGACAAGATGGCGGCTCTGTGGATTGATGGTTCCCAAGTCCGGGAATTGGGTGAGTGACCTGTCCTGGACGGGGTTGCACTCCCCCTGAAGGAGCAGGTGCGTAGCTTGGGCGTACTCCTAGATCACCCCTGTCACTGGAGCCCCAGGCGGACTCCGTGGCCCGGAGTACTTGGGGCCAGCTTCGGCTGATCCGCCAGCTACGGCCTTTCCGGGACAGGGCTAACCTAGCCACAGTAGCACACGTCCTGGTAACTTCCCGGTTAGACTACTGCAATGCACTTTACGTGGGGCTGCCCTTGAAGACGACTCAGAAGTTGCAGCTAGTGCAAAATGCAGCAGCCAGGCTGCTGACCGGAACACCTCATAAAAACCATATAACACCAGTTTTAAAGGGATTGCACTGGCTGCTGATACGCTTCTGGTCAGAACTCAAGGTTTTGGTGATGACGTTTAAAGCCCTAAGCGGCTTGGGACCTCGATATTTGAGGGAGCGCCTCTCCCTCTATATGCCTGCCCGAGGAGTGAGGTCTGTTGGAGGGGCCCTCCTCTGCACCCCACCAGTATGAGACATACACTATGGTGGGATGTGGGAGAGGGCCTTCTCTGCTGTGGCACCCTGGTTGTGGAATGGCCTCCCCTTGGAGGCCTGGTTGGTGCAGACATTGGTCTCATTTCGGTACCAGGTAAAAACATGGCTTTTTTCCAAAGCCTTTGAGGGCGAAATGCATTCCCTAGCACATTGTTTTGACTGTTTTATTGTCTTAGATTTTAACTGGTATTAGCTTGTTTAATAGTTTAATATGTTTTAGGTGTTTAAATTATTTATTGTTTTATACTGTTTAAATTGATTTTATCTGTATGCCGCCCTGAGATCTTAATGATATAGGGCAGGATAGAAATGTTTTAAATAATAAATAAATAAATACGTTCCCCCCGATCCTAGTACATATGGGGACCCAGTGCCTTTTGGAAGTGTAGCACTGCAACCTGCTTGAAGTCCTTTCTTCTTTTTTCAAATTTATCAGTCATATGAATTTTAGTCATTTCTAATTGATCAATCAATCAGTTTCAATATCTGCAAGTTTGCATTGTGGGTAAAACCAATATTTCTAAAGCAAAAAGTATGCTTATTTGCTTATTTAGTAGACACCTCTATCCCTCCTTTGGCCAATGAGCTCAGGGCAAAATACATGGTTCTACCTCTCCCCCATGTTTCTTTATGTTATTTATTATTACATTTTTGTCCTGGCATTTTGTCCTCTTGCAAGGAGCGCAAGGTGGCTCACATGGTCCTCTTCCTCCTCCATTTTATCCTCACAACAACCCTGTGAGGTAGGTGAGGCTGAGAGTATGTGACTGTCCCAAAGTCACCCAGTGAGTTTCATGGCTGAGGGGGGACTAGAACCTGGGTCTCCCTAGTCTTACTCCAACACTCTAACCATTACATCAAACACTGGCTGTCTTGGGAGTAAGCCCACTGAAGTGAGGTATGTTAGGCAGGTATGTTAGCTAAAGGGAGAGAGGGAGTGACTGGTCCGAGGTGAGGGTTGTGGCTGAGGATTTGAACCCACTTCTCTCCAGTCCTGTGACGCACACACAAGTTGCAGTAGGCATCATCTTAGAAGATGCATGTTCCTTCTAAGACAATGCAGTCTGTTGCCCCATGAAGCAGGAATCTAATTTAATTTTAGTTGATTCAAAATTTTGCTTTTTAAAAAGCGGTTGACCTATTAAATTATATAGCAGTGCTCCCTCCAGGATTTGGGGGGCCCACTGTTTTTGCTGGGGTCTTTTTGGTTCTACTCAGCATCTTTGCTTCAGAATGGCAGGGCTGTTATATGCAAACTCAATGGAATTTATGTAAATAAGATGGAGCCATGATCTCATTAAGCTCACAGTTTGGATTCTCGCCTCTGTGGTGAACTTACTTAGGGAGCAACCCTATGTGTGTTTAGGCAGGGAAAAGTCCTACAACTCTCAGCATGCCCCAGCCATGCTCAGAGTTTTAAGACCTTTTCCTGTCAAAACATGCATAGGATTACACCCTAAGTAGCTTTTGGCCTTGCTCTTCCTGTTAGCACTACGCAGGCAATGACTTGATCTACTTAAAGTTGGGGTGTCAAATCACTTTCAGCCTGAGGGCCAAATTCCATTTCAGAGAAGCTTTTGAGGCTGCATTCCAGTGGTGGGCAGGGCTGAATGCAAAAGGGGCGGGGCTGAAAATACCAAAATACTAGAGTTTAAAGCTCTTACAGCCAGTAACTCAGCCTTCGGAGGCATGTTAAGCTTTTCAAATGGGGAGAAAATTGCCAAGAGCAGGAAAACCATGAAAAGATTAGTGGTTGGGGGAAAGGGGGTGTGGTCCTCTGAGGAACAATGGAGGGCCAGATTGGCACCCAGGCATGAGGTTCTGCACCGCTGACCTACAGGGTGGATACAAATCAAGGAAAAGGGGGGGGGGATTGTTTCAAGTCAAGTGGCCCCTGAAGATTTGTGGTCAAATGTGTGATCCAGTGAACTGACTCGCCCCTCTGCCTTTTCTCTCCACAGTACATCATCCTCTTTGTGGCAAAGGTCTTGCTGGGGCAAGTGCGAGAGGTGAATGACGTGAGGGAGTATGATGTTGACACAGCCTCCAAGAAGAAAGACGGGGAGCTTCACATCCCCAGCTCCTGGAAGGAGGGGTAAAGTTGACAGGAGGAGGGGAGGGAGAAAAGAAGGATTTCTAGTCAGGCCAACAGACCCAGTATCCTGTTTCCAGCAGCAGGTAGCCAGGTGCTTCTTGGAAGCCTACCAAGAAGGGCATGATGGTGACAGGCCTCTCCTGCCATTTACCCCCAAGAAACTAGTATTTTTCACTAGAACATGGGTGCCCTATTTAGCCATCATGGCGATCTATTCATTTATAGTATTTTTATCCTACTCCTCAGCCAAAAAGTATCCTGAAAGTGACTTAACGTGCAATCTGTAAAACAAGACGGTCCCTGCCCCTGTAGGCTTCCAATCTTAAAAAGACACAACATGCAAGGGGAAGGGAAGGGAAGAGGAAAACAAACATTCTTTTAGCAGAACTGCTGGAATGGCCCCGCTTCCCCCTTCATCTCCCTCATCGTAGAACTATAATAACAGAATGGCTCTCCATAAGGATCATCTTGCTGGGGTTGGTCTGTCCTGCCCAACATCCCATTTCCAGTTGTCAGCAGCCTGAAGCCCAGAAATAGAGTGGGGAGACCATGGGCCTCCCCTGCAGTTTGCCTCCCACCTCCCCAGCGACAGAGAACGTGGAGGTTTTGCTCAGCTGTCAAAGAGCTGCCTTTGGCCTGGAAAGGAAACATGCTGAGGGGAGTGATTGAGCTGGCTATGGAGGTGAGGGAGACCAACCTGGGTCACTCCAGATGTTTTGGACTGCAGTTGCCATCTGCAGGTTTGGGAAGGCTTACAGAATCCAGACTTGGCCTGAATCCTCCACAATGCTTTGTGTCCCATTTCCCCAGCAAACCTGCTCTGTCGTGAGCCAGCATGAGTCCAGCAGCCAGAATGCGCAGTTTGGATGTGGTATGCTGCTGTTCTGTTCCCCTGTGGCTACAAAAGCAACACCAGGTGGCCATGGGCAAGCCATGTTCTCTTGCAGCCTAACTTACCTCACAAGGTTGTTATAAGGCTAGATGCAGCTTGCCAGAGGAAGGAAATGGATCAAAACAACAACAAGGAGGGTTTTTTGTGGCACTGTTAGAGCTGCTCTCTCCGTTGCGGTGCATGAGCCTTCGTCCATCCTTACCCCCAACTTTACGTCTCCCTCCCCCGCAGGATTCAGTTTAAAGCCCTCCTGATGAAGTTCTCATGCTGTGGCCAAAGACACCTTGTGAGGTGCAACCCATCCCTTGCCAGCAGGATCCAAATCTCTCGCGTGTAGCCAGTCGTTCACCCGGAGTATTTTTCATTCCCTTTCTCCCCCTCTTCTGACTACCGGAAGGATGGATGAGAAAACTCTCTGGGCCCCAAAGTTCCTGAGTGTCCTCCCCAAAGCTTCGAAGTCTGACATGGTTTCGTCGTAGCTCCGCTTGGCAGTATCACTTGTTCCCACGTGGATGTCAGGATCTGCTCAGTCTGGGAAGCTCTGCAGTGCCACCTGGGGGCCAGACATAGAAGGCAGCCTGGCTCACAGTATTTGCAGGATCAGGCCCTGGCCCTGCAGGTGCTCCCAGGTCCTCTAATGCAGACCAGCTGGGAGCCTCAGGGAGCCCTATGAAGAGCTTCCTCTTCTTCTCAAACCTTGCCACAGCAACAGGAGTCATCGTGGTGGCAGCATCGTGGCCCAGTTGCTCGTTCCTGATCTTTGCTATGCCTTGCCAGTTCTTGCCCCTGCCTCCTTGCACTATGCCTCTGGCCCTGCTGCAAGCCAGCTGGTAACTGACCTCTGCCTGTTTGGACTCTGCTTTCGCCTCTGGCCCTGCCACGCCTTGTCTGAGTCTGACCCTTGCCCAGGGAACCTCTGCTCTCTGCCCACCTCCACCCCTCCTGGTCCCGGTGTTCTTGCCCAGGACGCCTGCTGCCCACGCCCCGGACCTGCCACTTAACAAATTTATTATGACATAAGCTTTTATGGACACTGTTCACCTTCATCCGGTGTCTGTGAAAGCTTCTGTCATAATAAAAGTCTTTGTTGTTGTTCAGTCGTTCAGTCGCGTCCGACTCTTCGTGACCCCATGGACCAGAGCACGCCAGGCCTTCCTGTCCTGCGCTCTCTCCTGGAGCGTGCTCAAGTCCATATTCATTGCATCGGTGATGCTATCTAGCCATCTCATCCTCTGCCGTCCCCTTCTCCTTTTGCCTTCAGTCTTTCCCAGCATCAGGGTCTTTTCCAGAGAGTTTTCTCTTCGCTTTAGGTGGCCAAAATATTTGAGCTTCAGCTTCAGTCTCTGTCCTTCCAAGGAGCACTCAGGGTTGATTTCCTTTAGGATGGACTGATTTGACCTCCTTGCAGTCCAGGGGACTCGTAAGAGTCTTCTCCAGCACCACAGTTCGAAAGCATCAATTCTTCGGCGCTCAGCCTTCCTTATAGTCCAGCTCTCACAGCCATACATTACTACTGGGAAAACCATAGCTTTGATTAGACGGACCTTGGTCGGCAAGGTGATGTCTCTGCTTCTTGCTATGCTGTCTAGGTTTGCCATAGCTTTCCTCCCAAGGAGCAAGCGTCTTTTAATTTCATGGCTACAGTCACCGTCTACGGTGATCTTGGAGCCCAAGAAAGTAAAATCTGTCACTGCTTCCAATTCTTCCCCTTCTATATGCCAGGAAGTGATAGGGCCAGATGCCATGATCTTCATTTTTTTAATGTTGAGTTTCAAACCAGCTTTTGCACTCTCCTCTTTCACCCTCAACGAGAGGCTCTTGAGATCCTCTTCACTTTCTGCCATTAGGGTGGTATCGTCTGCGTATCGGAGGTTGTTGATAATTCTCCCAGCAGTCTTAATTCCGACCTGTGATTCATCCAACCCGGCGTTTCTCATGATGTACTCTGCATATAAGTTAAATAAGCAGGGTGACAATATGCAGCCTTGTCGTACTCCTTTCCCAATTTGGAACCAATCGGTTGTTCCATCTCTGGTTCTTACTGTTGCTTCTTGACCCTCGTACAGGTTTCTCAGGAGACAGGTAAGGTGGTCTGGTACTCCCATCACTTTAAGAATTTGCCACAGTTTGTTGTGATCCACACAATCAAAGGCTTTAGCGTAGTCAATGAAGCAGAAATAGACGTTTTTCTGGAATTCTCTTGCTTTCTACATGATCCAGCGAACGTGGGCGATTTGATCTCTAGTTCCTCTGCCTCTTCGAAACCCCGCTTGTACTTCCAGTAGTTCCTGGTTCACATACTGCTGAAGCCTAGCTTGTAGGATTTTGAGCATCACCTTGCTGGCATGTGAAATGAGCGCAATTGTGCAGTAGTTTGAACACTCTTTGGCATTGCCCTTCTTTGGAATTGGAATGTAAACTGACCTTTTCCAGTCTTGCGGCCATTGCTGAGTGTTCCAAATTTGTTGGCATATTGAATGCAGCACTTTAACAGCATCATCTTTTAGGATTTTAAATAGCTCAGCTGGAATCTCCGCTAGCTTTGTTGTTACTAATGCTTCCTAAGGCCCACTTGACTTCACTCTCGAGGATGTCCGGCTCAAGTTCAGTGACCGCACTATCATGGCTATCAGGGACATTCAGATCTTTCCTGTATAGTTCTTCTGTGTATTCTTTCCACCTCTTCTTAATCTCATCTGCTTCTGTGAGGTCCCTGCCTTCTTTGTCCTTTATCATGCCCGTCTTTGCACAAAACGTTCCCTTGAGATCTCCAATTTTCTTGAAGAGATCTCTAGTCTTTCCCATTCTGTTGTTTTCCTTGATTTCCTTGCATTGTTCATTTAAGAAGGCCTTCTTGTCTCTCCTTGCTATTCTCTGGAACTCTGCATTCAGTTGGATATATCTTCCCCTTCCTCCCTTGCTTTTCGCTTCCCTTCTTTCCTCAGCTACTTGTAAAGCCTCATCAGAGAGCCACTTTGCTTTCTTGCATTTCTTTTTCTTTGGGATGGATTTCGTTGCTGCCTCCTGAACAACGTTACGGACCTCCGTCCATAGTTCCTCAGGCACTCTGTCTATCAGGTCTAATCCCTTGAATCTATTCCTCACCTCCACTGTATATTCATAAGGGATATGATTTAGGTCATACCTGAATGGTTTAGTGGTTTTCCCTACGTTCTTCAATTTCAGCCGAAATTTTGCAACAAGAAGCTCATGATCTGAGCCACAGTCAGCTCCAGGTCTTGTTTTCACTGACTGTATGGAGCTTCTCCATCTTTGGCTGCAAAGGACATAATCAATCTGATTTCGATATTGACCATCTGGTGATGTCCATGTGTAGAGTCGTCTCTTGTGCTGTTGGAAAAGAGTGTTTGCTATGATCCGCGTGTTCTCTTGGCAAAACTCTATTAGCTTTTGTCCTGCTTCATTTTGTACACCAAGGCCATGCCTGCCTGTTATCCCGGTGATTTCTTGACTTCCTACTTTAGCATTCCAGTCCCCTATGATGAAGAGGACGTCTTTTTTTGGTGTTAGTTCTAGAAGGTGTTGGAGGTCTTCATAGAACCGATCAACCTCAGCTTCTTCGGCCTCAGTGGTTGGGGCATAGACTTGAATTACTGTGATGTTGAATGGTTTGCCTTGGATTCGTACTGAGATCATTCTATCATTTTTAAGATTGTACCCCAGTACTGCTTTTCCCACCCTTTTGTTGACTATGAGTGCTACTCCATTTCTTCTAAGGGATTCTTGGCCACAATAGTAGATATGATGGTCACCTGAATTAAATTCTCCCATTCCTGTCCATTTTCGATTCCCAAGATGTCGATGTTCAATCTTGCCATCTCATGCTTGACCACCTCCAGCTTACCTTGATTAATTGATCTGACATTCCAGGTTCCTAAACAATATTGTTCTTTACAGCATCAGATTTTCTTTTCACCACCAGACACATCCACAGCTGAGCGTCCTTTCGGCTTTGGCCCAGCCGCTTCACTCTTTCTGGCGCTACTTGGAAATACCCTCTGCTCTTCCCCAGGAGTATACTGGACACCTTCCGACCTGAGGGGCTCATCTTCCGGCGTCATCTCTTTTAGCCTTGTGATATGTTCCATGGGGTTTTCTTGGCAAGAATCCTGCCATTTCCTTCTCCAGTGGACCACATTTTGTCAGAACTCTCCGCCATGACCTGTCCGTCTTGGGTGCCCCTGCACGGCATAGCTTATGGCTTCACTGAGTTACGCAAGCCCCTTCGCCACAACAAGGCAGTGATCCATGAAGGGGAATAAAAGTCTTTAAGCTGCCACAAAACTCTTTGTTGTTTTTAATGCAACAGACTAGCATGGCTACCCCTCTGGAAATTGCACTATTCAGTAATTTTTAAAATGCACATGTCCATATAATTTGAACAGCATCCCCTAAAAATGTCTTCATTTTATTCATGTGTTATATTTCTCCCTCCTAGGAGCTCAAGATGGTATCTGGTATTCTTCCCTCCCACATTCCCCAATTTTATCCTCACAGCAACCCTTTGAGGCAGTTTAGCCAGACAGTGCAAGTGACTGTCTCACAGTCCCTGAGCAGGGATTTGAACCCAAGCCTCCCCACCCCTAGGCCACCACTCTCACCACTTTACCACCCCTAAATGGTGTTATGGAATTTGCTACCATACAACATAGTGATGGCCACCAATTTGGATGGCTTTACAAGGGGGTTAGACAAATTAATGGAGGAGAAGGCTATTGATAGCTCTATGCTGTCTCCAGTATCAGAGGCAGCATGCTGGTGTACACCAGTTGCTGGGGGACATGGGTAGGAGGGTGCTGTTCACTGTGTGAACAGAATGCTGGACTGGATGGACCCTGGGTCTGATCCAGCACTGCTCTTCTGATGTTCTTACCTTTGTTTTGTGATGGGGTAGGTAAAGGGTTACATTGCAGCCAAACCTGCCCCTGATCACCCCAGTCCTTAAGACTCTGCCCCCTTGTTTCTGCATGGCCACACCCCCTTTGTTTGCATAGCCACACCCTGTGGTGTTTGTCACACTGGGGTGTCACAGAACGGTACAAGCTGCTCCTTTTATACTGATGGTTGTCTCCCTCCCTCCCTCAGTAAACATTTGAAGAACGGGCTTGTCAAAGACAAACAGTTATAAATGGCACCCGCTGGTCTACTGGCAAGAAGCTCTTGAGTGACCTGCAAGGATGCCCATTGTTAGAACCCCTGCCAGCCACAGAAGGAGAGCTGGCACCCCTACCCCACAACCCCCAACGTTGATACCTAGAGCCGGGGGTGGGGGACAACACTGGCTGGTGACTTGTGGGGCCCTCTCAAATTTGATTTGAGCTGGGACTCCACTGACATCTAGTGGGTTTGGAACTGTTGGCAGGCCCATAGAACAGTGTTCTGTCTGCATCGCTAAGTTTGGAACAGCCAATAGCACCTTCCAATCTTTGGCAATTCAGTGGGCCTACACCGAGGGCAGGGGGAAGTGTCTTTTCTCTCAGCTTCCCTGCCATTGGCACACTGGTCTTGCAAAGACCAGTTCTTCCCCTCACGGGGCCTTCTTTGGGATGGGCCCGAGAGGGCGGAATGGCTTCCCTCCGTTGGCTCTCATCTCCAGAGCCCTGATTGGTCCCAGAAAATGAGAGGGAATCCAGTTGGAAGCTCCAGACAGCCAATTAGATGAGAGAAAAAGCACACATGTGAATCAATGAAATTTTCAGCCCTGTGGGTTGTGAAGCTGATGCTGCCCCCTGCCCCCTATTTAAATATTTTTCTGGATAGGCCTGGTTGGAAGAGGTAAAGGGGCACTGTTTCTCTTGTCTCAGGGTGCACATTTTCCCCCCTCCTGCTTGTTACATTTGAAGTAAGCCTTGAACCTTGTAAGTATAGGGATGGTGACCTTTTCTGAATTTGCTCCAAAAAGAGATTTATTTTTAAAATGTTTTTTTTAATGTTTTAAAAAGAAAGTGAGCAGTGTTGGGGAAAGAGATGGAAGTAGATAATCCTGGTTTGTTGTTCAGTCATGTCTGACTCTTCGTGACCCCATGGACCACAGCACACCAGGCCTTCCTGTCCTGCGCTCTCTCCCAGAGCGTGCTCAAGTTCATATTCATTGCATCAGTGATGCTATCCAGCCATCTCATCCTCTGCCATCCCCTTCTCCTTTTGCCTTCAGTCTTTCCCAGCATCAGGGTCTTTTCCAGGGAGTTTTCTCTTCGCATTAGGTGGCCAAAATATTTGAGCTTCAGCTTCAGTCTCTGTCCTTCCAATGAGCACTCAGGGTTCATTTCCTTTAGGATGGACTGATTTGACCTCCTTGCAGTCCAGGGGAGTCATAAGAGTCTTCTCCAGCACCACAGTTCGAAGGCATCGATTCTTCGGCGCTCGGCCTTCCTTATAGTCCAGCTCTCACAGCCATACATTACTACTGGGAAAACCATAGCTTTGATTAGACGGACCTTTGTCGGCAAGGTGATGTCTCTGCTTCTGACTATGCTGTCTAGGTGTGCCATAGCTTTCCTCCCCAGGAGCAAGCGTCTTTTAATTTCATGGCTGCAGTCATTGTCTGCGGTGATCTTGGATCCCAAGAAAATAACATCTGTCACTGCTTCCATTTCTTCCCCTTCTATATGCCAGGAAGTGAGGGGGCCAGATGCCATGATCCTAGTTTTTTTAATGTTGAGTTTCAAACCAGCTTTTGCACTCTCCTCTTTCACCCTCAACAAGAGGCTCTTGAGATCCTCTTCACTTTCTACCATTAGGGTGGTATCGTCTGCATATCGGAGGTTGTTGATAATTCTCCCAGCAATCTTAATTCCGACCTGTGATTCGTCCAGCCCGGCGTTTCTCATGATGTACTCTGCATATAAGTTAAATAAGCAGGGTGACAATATGCAGCCTTGTTGTACTCCTTTCCCAATTTTGAACCACTTGGTTGTTCCATGTCCGGTTCTTACTGTTGCTTCTTGGCCCTCGTACAGGTTTCTTAGGAGACAGGTAAGGTGGTCTGGTACTCCCATCTCTGTAAGGATTTGCCACAGCTTGTTGTGATCCACACAGTCAAAGGCTTTAGTGTAGTCAATGAAGCAGAAATAGATGTTTTTGATAGCAGCATTAAAATATCAGTAGCACTGCCATGCCAAAGATGAAGCATACTTGTTACTGCCCCTCTCCCAGGGGCCTCAAGAGACTGAGGTAGACTCAGAGGCCACATGGATATGCATGTTCGTGTGTGCCCATGGTGCAGCGCTCTTTCCCACTTCGACTCACCGGCACATTTTCCCAAAACAAGTTGATCGGCACCAGCCTAGTGGTGCACAGTTAAGTTAAAAAAGGTGCCTCTCCCACTTCACCTGTGGACATCGTTTTAAAATTCAGCGCCAGGAATATTTGGATTCTGCAACCAGCGTACATTATGTCCCTTTGATGACTTCTCCGTATTTGCATAATTCTGTGGTTTGTGGGCATGCAAACCACTGAACATCCCCAACCACTGGAAATGTTTGGCGCATGCAGACAGATACCTCCCACTTCTGAAGTTTTAGCAAGCATGCAGCACAATTATTTTCAACCTTACCTTTGCATTCATGAGGGCAAGGACCTTGGTGTCTTTAAGGAAAGACAGCCAAGGGTCCCTGCAAGCTGGATTCCGCAACTGATTTGCTCTGTGCTCTTTTTTTCTGTGTTCCTGCTAAATTGTGACTTGCACCCAAGAGAGAGAACTGTTTCCTGGTGAGCTTTGGATACATGGGGGCAACCCATGGAATTTTGTATATGTCTGGCGATAGACCCATGTAAAACTGTTGGTTCACCCTAAAAAGGAAAGTAAGATTGTAGAATATTATGTGTCTTTTTTTAATTATAGAGTATTTTTGTTAATGCTTTTTAAAAGATGCTCAAGCTTCAGCAACTGCACCAGATTTTGCGCCAGGAACAGATGCTTGTGGAAATGTGTGCTTTGCAAATGAGCGATCATCAAAAGTTGCAGAGAAGGGAAGCCCAAACATTAGAGGGGCTTGACAGTCTGACAAGTTGGGGTGCAATCCTATGCATGTTTAGACAGAAAAAGTCCTACAACTCCCAGCATTCCCCAGACAGCAGGGCTGGCTGGGGCTCTTGCTTTGACTGTAACCCAGGAAAAAACTTAACATGAGCTGGGTGGAGATTGTCCCACTTCTGGTGTGCAATATCACTCCCAAAACAGGGCATGGTGTAAAACTGCCCCCCCCCCAATATTTAATAGTCTTTTTCTAGCTTCATTACCAACTTGGGCAGGGGGGTGGGGGCGCAGAGGGAAATAACATGCTAGTTTGTCCCTAAAAGAAGACTTCTCTGAGTGGATGCCTTCCTAGTGCTTTAGGCTACATCTCCCAGGATTTTTGAGTCTTGGCCAGGCTGCCTAGGGCTGATGGGAGTTGAAGTCCAAAACATCTGGAGGGCACCAAGTTGAGGAAGCCTGCATTTAAGGGAAGATTTGTTTTTACAAAGCTCTAATGAATCGGTCTAACTGCATTAACACACAAGCATACTGTATTCTCATTTTGTGCAGGGACAGCACTGACAAGTCATTTTCAACCTTGCACTGTTTTAACATCACTTTTCTTTTGCTCTGGTGTAGCAGCAATGTAGTAGTTTCTACAACACTGGCCCTTGCTACTATGGGGCATCTCACCATGTGTGAACACAATGAGGCATTCCACCTGCATACTTGTTTTTAGTGTTATTTAAATGCCAATCATTTTGTGAAAGAATTCTCATTAAAAAAAATCCCACTTGTATTTGTTTATTCATTCATTTCATTTCTATACCGCCCAATAGCCAAAGCTCTCTGGGCGGTTCACAAAAATTAAAACCAAACAGCACACAATAAAACAATTTAAAATATATAGAACATTAAAACCACAATATAACAATACAACCACAATAAAACCTAGCAGCTGTGCAAGAGTTTAAAATACAGATTTAAAACAGCAAAGCTAAAAACTTAGAAAGCTAGAATGCCTGGGAAAATAAAAAGGTCTTCACCTGGCGCCGAAAGGAATACAATGTAGGTGCCAGGCGAACCTCACTAGGGAGCTCATTCCAGAGCCGGGGTGCCACAGCAGAAAAAGCCCTCCTCCTAGTAGCCACCCACCTCACTTCCTTTGGCAGGGGCTCACGGAGGAGGGCCGCTGATGATGATCTTAAGGTCCGGGCAGGCACATATGGGAGGAGGCGATCCTTCAGGTAACCTGGCCCAAGCCGTTCAGGGCTTTGAATGTTAACACCAGCACTTTGAATCGGGCCCGGAAATGGGCTGGCAGCCAGTGCAGCTGGACAAGTACTGGCGTAATATGAGCTCGCAGGCCAGTCCCTGTTAACAATCTTGCTGCCCTATTTTGGACCAGCTGAAGTTTCCGGACCATTTTCAAAGGCAGCCCCACGTATAACCCATTGCAGTAATCCAGACAAGAGGTTATCAGAGCATGGAGAACTGTAGCTAGGCTATCTCTGTCCAGATAAGGGCATAGTTGGTATACCAGCCTAAGCTGATAAAAAGTGCTCCGTGCCACTGAGTTCACCTGTGCCTCAAGTGACAGTTCTGGATCCAAGAGCACCCCCAAACTACAAACCTGATCCTTTAGGGGGGGTGCAACCCCCTCCAGAACAGGTTGAATATCACCTAGCCGGGCAGAAGAACCACCCGCTAACAGTACCTCCGTCTTGTGTGGATTGAGCTTCACTTTATTAGCCCTCATCCAGTCCATTACCGTGCCCAGGCACTGATTCAGAACAGCCACTGCCTCACCTGGGTTTGATGAGAAAGAGAGGTAGAGCTGGGTGTCATCCGCATATTGATGGCACCTCAGCCCACACCTCCGGATAACCTCCCCCAGCGGTTTCATGTAGATGTTAAATGGCATGGGGGATAAAATAGAGCCCCTGTGGAACCCCATGGCACAATTGCCATGGCACAGAGCAGTAATCCCCCAGCACCACCTTCTGGAATCGGCCATCCAAGTAGGAGTGGAACCACTGCAGTGCAGTGCCTCCAACTCCCAACCCAGACAACCTATCCAGAAGGATACCATGGCTGATGGTATCGAAAGCCGCTGAGAGGTCCAGGAGAATCAACAGGGTCGCACTCCCCCTGTCCCTCTCCCGGCAGAGGTCATCCCACAGGGCGACCAAGGCAGTTTCCGTTCCAAAACCAGGCCTGAAGCCCGATTGAAATGGATCTAGATAATCCGTTTCATTCAAGAGTGCCTGGAGCTGTCCTGCAACCACCCGCTCAAGCACCTTGCCCAGGAAGGGGATGTTGGCCACTGGCCTATAATTGTTAACATCCTCTGGGTCCAGGTTAGGCTTTTTCAGGAGTGGCCTGACTACCGCCTCTTTTAAAGCGGCAGGCACCACTCCCTCTCTCAAGGAGGAATTTACAACCTCCTGGACCCAGCCGGACAACCCCTCCTTGTTTGATTTAATAAGCCATGAAGGGCAAGGGTCAAGCACACAAGTGGTCGATCGGACTTGGCCAAGCACCTTGTCCGCATCCTCAGGCCTCAGTAACTGAAACTCAGCCAATAAAACTGGACCGGACGGTGCTCTGAACGCCTCTACCAATGGAACTGCATTAATGGTGGTGTCCAATTCATGACGAATCTGAGCGACTTTATCCTCAAAGTGCCGCACAAACTCGTCACAGCGTGCTACCGAGGGTTCCACCGTCTCTCTCCCTGGCCCAGAATGTAACAGGCCGCGAACCACTCGGAAAAGCTCCGCCGGACGACACTGAGAAGATGCAATGCTGGTGGAAAAGAACTGCCTCTTTGCCACCCTCACCGCCACAGAGCAGGCTCGATAGTGGGCTCTTACCTGTGTTCGGTCAGACTCAGCATGAGTTTTCCTCCACCTGCGCTCTAGCCGTCTCCCCTCTTGCTTCATTGCCCTCAGCTCAGCCAAGGAGCTGGCCGGGCTCTGCGCAGAGGGAGAGGGCGCTTGGGCGCGATCGTGTCACCCGCCCGAGTCATCTCTGCATTCCACAGAGCGACCTGGGCTTCGACAGGAGCACCAGCCATACCAGCAGGAAAATCCCCCAGAGCCCTCTGGAATCCATCGGAATCCATTAATCTCCGGGGGCGGACCATTTTAATAGGTCCCCCACCCTTGCAGAGGGGAAAGGCCGCCAGGAGTCTAAACCTCAGCAGGAAGTGATCTGACCATGACAAAGGGGCAGATGTTAATTCCTCCACTTTCAGATCACCATCCTCCTGCCCAGTTGAGGAAACCAGATCAAGCGTGTGTCCTTTTGTATGCGTTGGGCCGATGACATGTTGGGACAGCCCCATGGTTGTCATGGCGGCCATGAAGTCCTGAGCCGCCCCGGATACAGCGGCCTCGGCATGGAAGTTGAGATCCCCCAGGACCATCATCCTGGGGGTCCTCAACACCAAGTCCGAGACCACCTCCGTCAGCTCAGGCAGGGAGTCTGATGGGCAGCGGGGTGGGCGGTACACCAACAGAATCCCTAATCTGTCCCGGGTACCCAACACAAGGTACAAACACTCAAGATCTGCACTCCAATGAGCAGGAAGCCTGGAGAGGGAGACTGAATTCCTATAGACCACGGCAACCCCCCCTCCCCGACCCTCCAGTCGGTGTTGGTGCTGCACCGAGTACCCAGGAGGGCACAGCTGGGAGAGAGTGACCCCTCCCACTTCCCCCACCCAGGTCTCAGTAATACATGCCACGTCAGCCCCCTCATCCTCAATCAAATCATGGATGAGGGAGATTTTAGTTTGGGCCGACCTGGCATTCAGCAGCAGCACCACCAGACCCGAGGGCAGACTGGTAAGGCTGCCGGGAGCCATCAGGTTGGGGGAAGAACCAGAAGAGGGGACAGCTGTAAGGTGTCCAGCCCCTCTTCTCAGCTGGCCTGTTGGCCCCCCAATGCCATACCTCCCCCTGCCTGTGACCACAGTTATGGTGGCACCTCCCCCACCCCCTGAGTTGCTTGAAGGACTTTGCAGGCACATATTAAAATAATAAGATGTAAAATATAGAACAGTATAAAAAATATAAAAGAGAGCAGCAGCTAAAAAGCAGGTAGAATCTGTGTTTGCCCCTTTCTTTCTGGTCTTTAACGCTGCTGCCCTCTGCTGCTGCTATTTGCTGCTGGTATTTCTGGCCGCTGATGTCTCTGGAGTGGTGCTGGGTAGATCTTCATATGCTCCTCCATGCATCTCCAAGTGCGACTTTAAGTGCCTCTGGCAGCCCCGCCTAAGTACCTATTTGTTTGGCAGGGGTAGAAACAGGCTCAAGGTCCACCAGGTGCAGCTGGCTGGTCCTCCTTCCCCACAAGCTCCTGAGGGCAGACTGGCAAGGCCAGTTTATTTCTAAGGGAAGCAAAAGCCGAGTGTAGCCAAACGCCTACCCTGGATTTTAGGAAAGCCGATTTTAATAAACTGAGAACAATGATCAGTGAGGTTCCAGGGCAAGCGATGCTAACGAGAAAAGGAGTCCAAGATGGGTGGGAGTTTTTAAAAAAGGAAATTCTCAAGGCACAATTGCAAACAATTCCAACAAGAAGAAAAGGTGGAAGACAACAGAAGAAGCCAATGTGGCTTCCCAAAAAGCTTAGGGATGACCTGAAAACAAAAAAGGACACATATAGGAAGTGGAAGGAAGGCCAAGCAACAAAGGAAGAGTGCAGGCAGGAAGCACAGAATTGCAGGGATGGCGTCAGGAAGGCTAAAGCTGAGAACGAGCTGAGGTTAGCGAGGGAGGCTGAAAGCAACAGAAAGGGTTTCTTCAGCTACGTGCACAGTAAAAGGCAGAGGAAAGAAATGGTTGTTCAGCTATTAAATAAGGATGGCAAAACGATAACAGATGACAACGAAAAGGCAGAGGTGCTCAATTCCTACTTTGGCTCAGTCTTCTCTCAAAAGAGGGTCCATGACCCCCTGGCAAAGGTGAAGTCCAGGCTGAAGGGGCAGGATTGCGGCTTGAGATCGATAGGCATGTGGTCAAGGAACACCTCATTACTTTGGATGAGTTCAAATCTCCAGGGCCAGATGAACTGCATCCTAGAGTCATAAAGGAACTGGCAGAAGAGCCCTCAGAACTGCTGTCTATTCTCTTTGAGCAATCATGGAGGACGGGGGAAGTGCCAGATGACTGGAGGCGGGCTAATGTTGTCCCTGCCTTCAAAAAGGGCGAAAAGGAGGAACCTGGGAACTACAGACCAGTCAGTCTGACATCAATCCCTGGGAAAATTCTGGAGCAGATGATAAATCAATCCATCTGGAAGCACCTTGAAAACAATGCAGTGATTTCTCGAAGCCAACATGGATTTGTCAAAAACAAGTCCTGCCAGATGAATCTGATCTCATGTTTTGATCAAGTCACCTCCCTTGTAGACTATGGGAATGCTGTAGACATCATATACCTCGACTTCAGTAAAGCTTTCAACAAAGTGCCCCATGATCTCCTGATGAGCAAACTAGCTGAAAGTGGGCTAGATGAAACAACGATCCGGTGGATCCACAGTTGGCTACAGGATCGGACTCAAAGAGTGCTTCTCAATGGGATCTTCTCAAACTGGGGATAGGTGATGAGCAGGGTACCGCAGGGCTCAGTCCTGGGCCCAGTGCTCTTTTTATTAATGACTTGGAGGAGGTGGTGCAGGGAATGCTGATCAAATTTGCGGAGGACACAAAATTGGGCGGGATAGCTAATACCTTGGAAGACAGAAACAAAATTCAAAGTGATCTTGATAGACTGGAGTAGTGGGCAGAAAGCAACAGAATGAAATTGAATAGGGATCAATGCCAAGTTCTGCACCTCGGAAAAAGAAACCAAATGCACAGTGACAAGATGGGGGATATGTGGCTCAACCACACTACAAGCGAGAAGGATCTTGGAATTGTTGTCGATCACAAGCTGAATATGAGCCAGCGATGTGATGTGGCTGCAAAAAAGGCCAATGCTATCTTGAGCTGCATTCATAGAAGCATCGCTTCCAAATCCTGGGGAGTACTAGATCCCCTCTCCTCAGCACTGGTTAGGCCTCATCTGGAGTACTGTGTCCAGTACTGGGCACCACACTTTAAGCAAGATGCAGACAAGCTGGAGAGGGTTCAGAGGAGGGCAATGAAGATGATCAGGGGACTGGAAACAAAACCCTACGAGAGGGACTGAAAGAACTGGCCATATTTGGCCTTGAGAAGAGAAGACTGAGGGGAGATATGATAGCACTCTTCAAGTACTTGAAAGGTTGTCCCAGAGAGGAAGGCCAGGATCTCTTCTCGATCATCCCAGAGTGCAGGACACGGAATCATGGGCTGAAGTTACAGGAAGCCAGATTCTGGCTGAACATCAGGAAAAACCTCCTGACTGTTAGAGCAATGTGACAATGGAACTGATTACCCAGGGAGGTGGTGGGCTCTCCCACACTGGAGGCGTTCAAGACGAGGCTGGACAGCCATTTGTCAGGGATGCTCTGACTTGGATTCCTGCACTGAGCAGGGGGTTGGACTCGATGGCCTTGTAAGCCCCTTCCAACCCTACTGTTCTATGATTCTATGAGTCCAACCCCCTGCTCATTGTTTTTCCTGATGTTCAGCTGTAATCTGGCTTCCTGTTGCTTGAGCCCATTCTTCCGTGTCCTGCACTCTGGGATGATGGAGAAGAGATCCTGGCCTTCCTCTCTGAGATCACCTTTCAAGCACTTCAAGAGCACTATCCTATCTCCCCTCAGTCTTCTCAAGGCTAAACACGCCCAGTTCTTTCAGTCTCTCTTCATAGGGCTTTGTTTCCAGTCCCCTGATCATCCTCGTTGCCCTCCTCTGAACCCTCTCCAGCTTGTCTGCATCCTTCTTAAAGTGTAGTGCCCAGAACTGGACACAGTACTCCAGATGAGGCCTAACCAGTGCTGAGGAGAGGGGAACTAGTACTTCCCGGGATTTGGAAGCTATGCTTCTATGAATGCAGCCCAAAATAGCATTTGCCTTTTTTGCAGCCACATCACATTGTTGGCTCATATTCAGCTTGTGATTGACAACAATTTCAATATCCTTCTCGCTTGTAGTGTGGTTGAGCCACGTATCCCCCATCTTGTAACTCTGCATTTGGTTTCTTTTTCCTAGGTGCAGAACATGGCATTGATCCCTATTTTCTTGTTCTTGGAGGGGCCATGTTTTGCAGAATTTGTCTCCCAACAAATATCGGGGAAATTGAAGTCCCCCCTCACTACTATATCATTTATTTATTTATTTATGTATGTATGTATGTATGTATGTATTGCATTTATACCCCGCCTTTCTCCCTCTCGCAAGGAACTCAAGGCGGCTTACATTATCCTCCTCCTCACCGTTGTATCCTCACAACAACAACCCTGTGAGGTGGGTTGGGCTGAGAGTCTGTGACTGGCCCAAAGTCACCCAGTGAGCTTCCATGTCCAAGTGGGGACTAGAACCCGGATCTCCCGGCTCCCAGTCCGTCACTCTCACCACTACACTACACTGGCTCTCCTATCATGCTTCCTTAAAACATTGGCTGTTTGCTTATCAAAAGTTTCATCCTCGTCTTCTCCTTGATTGGGTGGCTGGTAGTAGACTCTGACCACCATGTTCCTTTTATTCTTTGCTGCATTTATTTTAACCCAGATGCTCTCGATGGGGCCACCAAGCTCCTCCTCCTGTATTTCTGTGCAGAGATATGTATTTTTCACATACGGTGCAACCCCACCTCCCTTTCTGCTCCTCCTGTTCTTTTTGAACAAGTTATATCCTTCAGTTGCTGTATTCCAGTCATGGGACTCATCCCACCAAGTCTCAGTTCCACCTATCAAGTCGTAACTTCCGTCCTGTATTAAGAGTTCAAGTTCGTTCTGCTCGTTTCCCACACTCTGGGCATTAGTGTATAGACATCGAAGACCGTGTGCTTCATGGTCTGGCTTTCTTCCTACATGTGTCTGAAGACTATTGTTGGCCGCTATCGGAGCTGCTCTCTCCGTTGCGGTGCATGCGCCTTCGTCCACTGTTACCCCCAACTTTACGTCTCCCTCCCCCGCAGGATTCAGTTCAAAGCCCTCCTGATGACGTTCTTCGTGCTGTGGCCAAGCACATTCTTCCCAGCGCTTGTGAGGCGCAACCCGTCCCTAGCCAACAGCCCATCTTCCAGGAAGTGTAGCCCGTGGTCCCAGAATCCAAATCTCTCGCGCCGGCACCACCTTCGTAGCCAGTCATTCACCCGGAGTATTTCCTTTCCCTCTCTGTCCCTCTTCTAACTACCGGGAGGATGGATGCGAAAACTCTCTGGGCCCCAAAGTTCCTGAGCTTCAGAGTCTGGCGTGGTTTCTTCCTCGCTCCGCTTGGCGGTATCATTTGTTCCCGCATGGACGAGAAGAAAGGGACACCTGTCAGTGGGCTTTATGAGCGCAGGCAGCCCTTCAGTCGCGTCTCTAATCCGTCCTCCCGGGAGGCAGAGTGCCTGGCGAGTCCACGGGTCGTCGCGACATACTTGGGTCTCGATCCCACGCGGCAAGGAGTCTCCCCCTCCTCCCCCTCTTCTCTTCCTGTTGTCGTAGGCCTGGGTTTCAGGGCCTCTGCTTGGCTGACCTTCAGCCTCTTGCTCGCGCTCCTGCGGGGTCCCCCGCACTTCTTCCTCCGCAGGCTGCCCCCCAGTCTCACCCCCAAGTACCTGGGACCGGCTCCACAGCTCCACTGCCTCCACTGCCGCCGAGCGGCGTCTAGCTCTTCTGCTCCTAACGGTCCCCCTTTCCCAAGGAGTATCCTCGCGGCATTTTTCCTCGCCTCAGCGCCTTCCGCTTGTGCCTCAGCTTGCTGTTGCTCTTCTGGCTTCTGCTCTTCGCTTTGCTGCCGCAGGTCCACCGCTCTGTCCAAGAGCTCTTCGTCTTCCCTTATTCCCCTCAGGGTCGGCAGTCGCCGCTCCGGTCCCCTTCCTTTCTCTTCCAGCAGCGTGATCAACTGCACCTGTTGCGCGTGTGTGCCATGCTGGCCTCGGGCACGGAAACAAACACGGCACAGGCCTTGCAGGTCACCACCACCGGAGATGAGTCTTGTCCTTCCGTGGCCTCTGTTCCCCTTTTTGTGTCTAGCTTTCTGATGGTACTGGGACAGCCTGTGCCTGGTCCTTTACTCACTCTTTTCCTCTGTCTCCTTTGTCTCTTCTGCCACTGCAGCTCCCCTGGCCAACTCCTGTTTGCTCCCCCTGTTCGCTCGCTCTGTTCGCTCGCCCTCTGGGAGCTTGCCTGCTTCTGTAGTCCCTGGACCAGCTGGAGCAGCTTCCTCTGCTCTGCTCAGCTGGGAGGCGGGAAACAGACTGATTCTGTGATTATATGAAACACCTGGGTGACAGGGAGCCTGACCCCTGGAGGCAGCAGCGGATGGGGTGGCTCTCACCCCCGACCTTTGGTGGCAGAGGCTGATCAGTCTTACCAGCACAGCGGCCTTCTTATCTTTTGGGATGAGTTACTTTGGTGGACAGGAGTTCCTGCTTATGAGCAAGTTACAATTACCTTCTCATGGTCAGACACACACACACTCTCTCAGTCCCATCAGGCACCTCGCCTGAACCAAACTACTTACAGGGCCTAGTCAGGCCTACCTTCACAATACCTATTAGGCTCACCATCTATCCTTGTATGGTCATCAGTCGTTCAATCGCTCTCTCGCTCTCTCTCCTTTTCACATTTCTCTTTGCATTCTACTGACCATCGGGCGCAGTTCAGCTTCATGTATCGTTTTAGTAAGGAATTTGATACAACATTTCATCAGAGCAATGATCACATGGAACAAAACAATACCAACAACCATTGTGCTTATTGCATTGCACATCTGGCTAGGTGGCTGTTTCTGGTAGATCGCGGTAACGGGGTTTAGTCATTTTCCTCTGACTCAGTGGGATTTGGATCATTGGTGTGCCTCTCTGGGCGTGGACTGGCACGTGGCTGCAGATCTAGCAGCTGGATACATTTAAGTGCACTTGAGTCTGGTTCAGTGCTTTCAGGGAAGTGCTCTTTGCTTTCATGCAACTGAAGACGCCAAGCTGGAGCAGGGTGCAGGTGGGCCACATCGTGAGCATGCGCCCCTGGTGGAGGCTGAGACAGCTCTTCCTTCACTCACAGGCACTAGGCTCGCTGCTAGGCTTGTGCTCACCTCGCCAGCAAGCGCTTGGCTCACTGCTGGTCCCTTGGAGGTGGCTATTTTGTAATCCGGAGGAGGCCAAAGGGCCAAAAGTCTAAGAAGATCTCACTCGATAGCAGGAAAGGGGGCAACAAGCCAGTACCACGATGGCAACCAGAGACGTTCTTCTCTCCCGGGTCCAAAGTGACCCACAGGGCTGACAAACTCCGTGTTAGGGCACATCCAGCGTTGTCCGGTTCTGGGGTGCGTCGCCTGCAGGGGGCAACACGTTCTTGCGGTGGGATGCAGGGATCCAGGTGGGCTGACTTTGCCGCTGCAGGCGGTGCGGCAAGAGTTCAACACAGTCGCATCACTTAAGTGCCCGTTAGTGAGATGTTCTTTCATGGGTGCTGAGACGGGAGTCCCATGGGTCTTCCATGGGGATCTCATGGGGACAGAGTCCAGTCTGTCGGTGCCAAGTGGCACACATGCTCGGCGGGGCCAAAGGTAGAGCATCGGGCCGTTCAAGCCCAGTTTCAGCTCAGATTTGGGCGACTTTGTTCTTTAAGTCGCCGTTCCATTTTTCTTTTCTACCAGCCCTGCTGGCTGGGGATGATAGGGGCACTGCAGACGCTGTAGAATTTGCAGCGCTTTGTGCACACAACTACCAATGCCTATTTAAAGGAGCAACACGTCTCCATCTGAACGAAATCTGTTTGTGTGCTAAAAGAAAGCTCACGCGTCGCTCAACCCTCGGTTCAGTCACTCTGCTTTCCAGGGGAGTGACGGGGCGCCGTACTTCGGGGCTGGCTATCTGAGCCGGAGGTGCACCTTTTCCCTCTTTCGAGACGAGAGCAGGTAACAGGCCAATTCACTCAGGATTCTGTACAGCAAGTCTCACTGAGTTAGAAAACTGTCAGAAAGTGCACACACCGCTGCCCCCCCTTCACCAAGGCCTCTCTCTTCTGGCAGCAAAATAAGTTTCTCACAGTCCAGGGAGAGGCATTTCCTTCTTTGTGAAGTAACTCTGGCTGGGCCACGCAGAAGGTTGGGCTTGAGCTGCAATACATGTTCAAACACATTAGCCAATACACGGCCCTAGAGACGATCCTCAGCCAACACTCACTCCCTACTGCCAGTCACACGCAGCCACTGCATCTTGATTTTTCCACGGGAGAAGCTGATGCTATTGTAGGTTTAGGTGGCATAGAGGACAATCTGTCCAGCAGACTCGGAGGACAGGCATTTGATGACTAAGAGGAATAAAAAGCTCACACAGCAAGAACAACGTTTGTTTGTTTGTTTGATTTCTTAATCACCCATCTGGCCGGTCTCCCGGCCACTCTGGGCGATGTACAGCAATACAGTTTTAAAACAATAACATTCTACTTCAAAACGTCAGATTTCTAAAAATACCCTAACCCACCCCAAATGCCTGCCTGGGCAACCACGTTTTTAAATGCGTGGCGGAAGCTCATTAAAGAGGGGGCATGGCGGAGTTCCCTAGGGAGGGAGTTCCACAGAGTGGGGGCCACCACAGAGAAGGCCCTCTCCCTCGTCCTCACCAGCCTAGCTGTCCTGGCTGATGGGACAGAGAGAAGGTTGCTGGAGGCGCTCCTTGAGATAGGCTGGCCCGGGACCGTGTTGGGTTTTAAAGGTCAAAACCTACTCCTTGAATTTGGCCCAGAAAACAACTGGTAAGCAGTGCAGCCCCTTCAGCACCGGAGTGATGTGATCTCGCCAGCGGCTGCCTTTACTCAGGCGAGCCGCCGCGTTCTGCACCAGCTGCAGCTTCCGACCCCTCTTCAAGGGTAACCCCACGTAGAGCGCGCTACAGTAGTCTAGACGAGAGGAGACCAGGGCATGTACTACCGATGGGAGCAGGTGGTCGGGAAGGTGGGGGCGCAGGTGCCGTATCAGCAAGCCTCCATGGCCAGCTGGGAGTCCAAAATGACCCCCAGGCTGCGGACCTGGTCTTTCAAGGGTAGCCGTACCCCATTCAACACCAGGTCAACATCCCCCAGCCTCCTCTTGTCTCCCACCAAAGGCACCTCGATCTTGTCAGGGTTCAGCTTCAGCTTGTTCCTCCCCAATAGGCCCCAGTACAGCTATAGAGACATTTTCTCTAATTGCAAAAGCAAAAACGAAGTTACTGAGCACATGAAGCACGTTATCCATGTTTACGCCACTTGCTTGATCTAAATCATTGTGGCACCTTCACCCCTTAGGGGATTGACTCAATCGCCTCTACCCTTCTTAAGGTGGGGAAGGAGGACCGTGGGCGCTACCCGGCGGCCGTCCGGGGAGCGCCCCAAATGGTCAGCGTCCTGAGGACAACCAGCCAGTCCCCACGTTTCTTTTTCAACATTTGGGCCTGATTTTGGAGCTGTGCAACACCTTCAAAGGTTGCCATGGGAGACTGGCTCATTGCCGGAAGGACTGAGGCAGTAGCCCTCGCGAGGGCAAGACGTTCTGCCTCTTGAGCAGAAGTACCGTCGGGCAAAAGAATTTGTTCTATTACAGTATGGGAAGCGCAGACAGCATCTCTCTTCAGCATTTCTTTGACAAGACCCATCCACAAAACGCACACGAGCTACATTAGTCAGTGGCTCATCCCACAAGTCTGGACGTGGCTTTGCTAGGTGCTCGGCCACTTCCAGACAATCCTAAGGGATACCCTCAGCAGCGGGATCAGGCCGCAAAGAAGCAGCATTTAGAGCGGAACGACGTTGCACTGCAATATGACTGCTAGAGAGGAGCAGAATGTCATAGCTGGAGAGGCGTGGGTGAGATAGGTGCTGAGTCTTTGCTTTAAGTGGAAGAGCTGCCGCTGAGTGAGGTACACAAAGGGTTAAAGGAGACCCTAACGCAGTATTTTCGGAGGCTCGAACAGGGAGGGCAGCGGCGGCAGAATCCAGGAAAGTACGGTAACATGTCACTGGTCCGTTCTTATTTCCATGCTTTTAGGTAAGCACACTAAGAGCACAAGAACTTTTTCATAACAGGAGAGAGCGGACGGAATAATCGGGAAGCCCAAGTTGTTTTAGAACAGTGCTTGTTTTGGAGCAGTGGAAGCAGATCCAGCTTCGGAAGGCCAGGGAAGTGGCTCGGGACTATCTGAAAATACTCTGTCAGGGAGCAAAGATCGTGCAGCCACGTTTACACAAAAGGTCTCTTCTGGTCAATAGAAAGAAAAAGTTACAAACCTCTCGGCTGTCTTAGAAGTTGACTTGGACTCCTGCCTTGAGCAGGGGGTTGGACTCGATGGCCTTGTAGGCCCCTTCCAACCCTACTGTTCTATGATTCTAAGTTTGGAGGAGGAGGGGGAGGAGGGGGAAGCGGCTCGGAGATGTGAAGTGTTCCCATCGGCTGGCCAGGCTGGTGGGACACTTATTTTTCTAATGCTCAGCTTGGCTACAGAAAAGTGGCAGCAGTGCTTGAATGTTTTTCTGATGCATGCTTGGCCTAAAGTATTGAGATCAGCTGGTTAGTTAGTTAGTTAGTTATTTTACCAATTTGCTTGTTCCTTTAATCCAGTGCGCACTTTTGCGGGCCAAATAACTCGCATGAGTTCATAGAATCATAGAATAGTAGGGCTGGAAGGGGCCTACAAGGCCATCGGGTCCAACCCCCTGCTCAGTGCAGGAATCCAAGTCAGAGCATCCCTGGCAGGTGGCTGTCCAGCCTCGTCTTGAAGGCCTCCAGCATGGGAGAGCCCACTGCCTCCCTAGGTCAGTGGTTCCTTTGTTGTACTGCTTTAACAGTGTTGCACAAAATGCTAGTTTCGCCCCCTGGAGGCTAGTCCAATTTGCCCCGAAGAGGAGAGTCCACTTCAGGCCGGGTCCAACTCGATTTTACTGTTTGCAAACAGTTCGACAGAGGAGCTCACGCTCAAAGCAGAGTCGACCCTGGGCAACCCCCGCGCCGCAGTTTTATCACTTAGCTTGCATTCCTCAGCCAGCCTGTCACTTTGATTGGTTGCCAGCGGTTTGCCTGGCTGCCTTATTTTAGGGTTACTGTCTGCTCATTCCAGGCATGCGCAGCTCTTACAATACTATGTGCTGCTTAAGACACATACAATGGCTTTTAGGTTGCATTTTTACTACAATTCCCCCCTCAAAAGGCTTTTCTCAAATTTATACTCTCTTTGGTCCCGCGGTGGACTATGCACTTAAAGGCGCAAACTATTATCGCTGTGGCATTGACGGTTTTCTCTAACCAGCAAGTGAGGCCTGGGACGCCTTTGTTCTAGCTACTAGAATGTTGACAACAAAAACACAGTTTTTTTGAACTTTTGGAACTCAGTTTTGTTCCGTTCATCAGGAACCCTTGAAAAGAGAGTGCCTTCTTTCTGTAGAGCTACTTGGGTCCTTTCAGGGGTTCATTATTCCAACGGTGACCTTCAGGTGGGTCAGCTTCCGGTGTGACCCTCTCTGGTGCAGGTGATGCCTTTATTCAGTGTGATGAATCCACTTCTTTTCTTTGGCGACTTTCATAGCAATGGGAGTGGTAAGTAGGATCTGAAATGGACCCTTCCACTTCTCGGTAGGTAGTTCATCTTTCCAGGACTGGATTAGCACCCAATCGCTGGGATTGAGATTATGCGCTGGAGTGTCTAAAGGCCAGGATTGGTGCGGTGTCGCAAACCTGTGAAAACAAAACAGACTGCAAGGCAGTAACACAATCTTGAATCTTAAAACTCTTACTTCTAAATTTACATTTAAGCTGTCAGCCATAGGTAATATCCGAGGTGGGCACTTATGGAACGTTTAAAAGGTGTCAATTTAATACTTCCCTTGGGGGTGCACCGTACTTGAGTCAAGGTGATTGGCAAGGCCTGTGGCCTTTCAACTTAATCTCTAAACAAATTTTAGTGAGCATCATCTTTAAGGCGCTGTTCATCTTCTCGACTTGTGGATTGAGGTTTCCAAGGGGGGTGTAGCTTCTAGTTAGTTTGTTATGCCTGGGCCACTACTTGTGTCACTTGTCCAACAAAATGGGCCCCCTGATTTGATTCACTCTCTTTAGGTAAAAAGAGCCTAGGGATTACTTTCTAACAGGATCTTGGCTACTGTCTGTGCGGTGCAGTCAATTGGTTGTATTATTACTAGCAGGTACCGATAGCCATGAGTCTGGGGCAACTCTGAAAAGTCAATTTGAAATCTCTGAAAAGGATAGTAAGCGCATGGGCGACTTCTCATATGAGCTGGGGGCTCAAACATTCTTGAATCATTTTTGAGGCACAAAGGGCAGTTAGCCACTGCTCTCAGGTCAGGGTGTTAAAGGGGGATGATCCCTTTATTAGCTAACCATAATTTTTGAACTTCTCAATGAGCGGCTTCAAGCCTGCACAGGTGGCTTTCTTCAGAGGATACTGCCTCACGCACACAGGGCTCTCCCTTTTTAAAGAAGATTTTAACTGGTGTCATGCATTTGCTCGGGCAGGGGTTCTGTCTGCCCACACACATGGATCAACATTCTCTAAAATCTCAGTCCCTTTGGCCTCTGACACAATCTCGACTGCTTGAAGGGCCATCTGCTAATTTGAGCCCTGCATTGCTGGCAGCTGTACTACAATCTGATTATCACGGAAGAAGATTTTAGCTTGCAGTTTTGTTAACAAGTCCCGCCCCAAGAGGGCAACCAGGTATGCAGATGAAACTACAAAGGCATGTTCCAGTATGTTATTTCCAGTCTTCGTGAGGAGGGGCTTACACACGGGCAATTTAGTTTTTTTTTCTCTCTTCAATTCCTTCTACAGCTACATGCTTTCCACTTTCTCTTGCCGGGGGGCTTCACAGGGATCATAGAAAATGTGGCTCCAGTATCTACTAGGGCCTCACAGTCCCGGCCACCAACCTTGGGATTCTCCCGAGCGTTTGTTCGTAGGGTGGTGGCCCTTCAGCTAGACTCCCCCCCACTGGAGGACCCTGCCAGCATTTGGCAGCCTTCAGGGTGAGTCTCTTTTCTCTTTTCTTTCAGCTCTGGACAATCTTTCTTCCAATGTCTCTTCTCTCAGCAATACGCACATTTATTGAGCCCCGGTCGGCCCTTTCCTTTTCTGCCCCCCCCCCCCCCCGGTCGCTTCTGTGCTCTCAAGCCGCGGTTTATATCTCCGCCCATGGTGGCTGCCAGCATTGCCTTTTCCTTTTTCCAGGAATGGCACTCTTTTCACGTGCTCTCACGTGCACCATAGCTCTAAAAACTTCATGATCTGGGGTCTGATAAGGCTAAAGCAGGCGGTGATATTAAGGCTTGCTTCAATTTAAGAAAAGCCTTTTTTTATTTTAATTGTCCACTTCTAGTGGGTAATATTTTTGTTAGAGCTTCATACGGGGGCTTCACCCCTTTTTATGGCTACTATAGCCTCCCTCTTGTAACAGGCACACTTATCTTTTGGCTTGCCTGTTCTGCAGATCATGTTTCAAATTTTCTGTGCCATGCGCCAGTTTTAACTCTTTGTCTTCTCTGCAAGTTAGGCTGTTTGCCATTGCTTCGACAGAGACTGGCTTGCTTAGATCTTCTTACTAATCTCAACGACACAAAATTGGGATAAGCTTTCTTTCTTTTTTAAGCCTTTTTGTCTGCTACTTTCTTCTGCCTTCTTTTATACCTTTTTCATATCATTAAAATCTAACACCATGACTGGAAAACATTTGTTTTGTATAGTAGGGCATGGTGGAGCAGATCTAACCATTATACTGCTCCTCGGACTGCATGGTCAGGGCCCATCAAAATTAAGGGAAGGGCATTTTCATACATGCAAAGAGTTCCAAGCCACCATTTTTGCATCGGCAACTCCGCGCTGCATGAGTTTTGGCAGAGTGTCAGGTTTGCCTCTGAGCAAATGGAACGTCAGAACAGTTCAGATTTTGAGAAAGAGCTGGAACACGTGGGGCAGGAACTTTCTTAGGCTTCAGAAACACAGCTGGGCTTAGAAGTATCACGGGAGAGTGGGGGACTCTTTCCCTCTCACCTCTTAAGTTAAGAGGATTTGCTGCCCCCCTTTTGAAAGGGAAACTAACCTTCGTAGTTTCTCTTTGAACTTTTTGAAGGCTGTTTCCTTTGTAGTCTGTGAATCTCTAGCAATTTGCATCTGTATGCTTCATTAGGGTAAATGAAATCAAAGCCTTGGAAATCATAGAATCATAGAACAGTAGGGTTGGAAGGGGCTTACAAGGCCATCGAGTCCAACCCCCTGCTCAGCGCAGGAATCCAAATCAGAGCATCCCTGACAGATGGCTGTCCAGCCTCGTCTTGAGTGCCTCCAGGGTGGGAGAGCCCACCGCCTCCCTGGGGAATTGGTTCCATTGTCATATTGCTCTAACAGTTAGGACGTTTCTCCTGATGTTCAGCCGGAATCCGGCTTCCTGTCGCTTGAGCCCATTATTCCGTGTCCTGAACTCTGGGATGATGGAGAAGAGATCCTGGCCTTCCTCTCTGAGACCACCTTTCAAGCATTTGAAGAGTGCTATCCTAGCTCCCCTCAGTCTTCTCTTCTCAGGGCTAAATATACCCAGTTCTTTCAGTCAAATGCAGCTTTTTATCTGAGTGTTGAAATCACAAATCAAACTGTACTCTGAGCTGATCACAAACAAACACACAATCTACAACAACGGGAGTTTAAGGCTATGACAAGCCTCACAGTACTTTTTATGGCAAGTCTTTAACTGTCCAAAGTTCCAGTCCATGTGCAGAGTGCCTCTAACAAAGAAGGCTTTGGGCCATAAAGAAGGGATGCTTTTAACAAAAGCTCTGTGTCTCTTCATCAGTTCGAATGGGGAAGGTGTAACCTTACACCTCTTCTAGATTCCTCCACAGGTAAGAACAGAGCAGTGCTGCTCAGCTTTCCAGCTGTGATGTTTTTCTTGTTTTTTTTTTTACAAATCTCACTCTTTTGTCAGGTCCTCACAGACACCTTCCAGCCTCTCTGCTTGCTAAGGCTAAACCAGCCGCGGCGAAGGGGGGTTAGGCAAGTCCCCCTTGGCTCTGCTCTGAGCAGGCTGACAGAGATAAGCTCACACAGACCCTGATATTTTAAGAACTTGCTCTGTCTTTGTTTCTTGATTTTGCCACAGTCTTTAAGACGTCAAACAAATCTCTTTCTTCAGAAGTTGCAACTTTTTAAACTGATTTTGCTTCTTCTAACAAACGTGGATACGGTGGCAGACAAACTGTCTCTGGAGGGCCCCCTCCCTCCCCCAACAACCTCTCCTCCCAACCTAACAGGCCGAATCAGACCGGGGGGAGCTCAGGGCACCTTGGGCAGGGTCTCCCAGTCTTCAAGCTCCTTCCGTGGGGCTTGAATCGGGGGGAACAGGGGCTTTGGGCTTCACCTCGGAGCGTACCATCATGACTTTACAATATTGAACTTTATATTCAACCTTTTCTCGCCTTCAGTGGATTTTGGTTGGCACTCATCCAAATGCTGATAACCTCACCTTCCCTGAGGCAAATTTATCTCTTACTACTTGATTCAGACACCACCCGGGGTCTCTTGCCCCTGCGGTCCTTTGCCAGTAACACATTTGCACATTTACACTTCTGTAACTAAGGGGGATCCTTTCCGCACCAATTCAACCAACCATCAATATAGGCGAATTGATCCCATTGCCCATTATTCACCACATTTTTATATACAGCATTTACAAGATTTACATCGAAGGATCCTATGTCTGGCCAACTTATTCCAAATGCTGGCCAGTCCAGTTGGCAAAAGAAGGTCAATTTACCCTTGGCCATCTTAATTCTAAAATCTCTTTTGAACTTCCTAAAGTTCCTGAGCATGCATCCCAAGGGAGTGGCAGAGCTTTCTAAACGGGAGCTACCCGCCCCCATTGTGCCTACCTCTATTTGAAACCATACACGGAGCCTGACAAACCTCAGACGCTCCGAAGGCAACTCAAACAGAAAGGCACAAGGGAAATCAAATACTTTCTCCGCCCAGCACCCTGGCGCCGTCCCTTCGGACCCGTTCAGCCTGGTTGACTCAGTTAATGGAGTCCACACCTTTAACCTCCCGGGTGTCCCGGCCCCCGTTCTCCGGTGCTGTGGCAGACCTCAAAGGTGGTCCGGCGCGCCCCATGGGCACCTTTGCCGGTTCTGTCATTTGACCCCAGGGTGGTCCAAGGGACTCCTGACCGCTCGCCAGATTGTTGCACAAAATGCTAGTGTCGCCCCCTGGAGGCTAGTCCAATTTGCCCCAAAGAGGAGAGTCAACTTCAGGCTGGGTCCAACTCGATTTTACTGTTTGCAAACAGTTCGACAAAGGAGCTCACGCTCAAAAGCAGAGTCGATCCTGGGCAGCTCCCGCGCCGCAGTTTTATCACCTCAGCTTGCATTCCTCAGCCAGCGTGTCACTTTGATTGGTTGCCAGCGGTTTGCCTGGCTGCCTTATCTTAGGGTTACTGTCTGCTCATTCCAGGCATGCGCAGCTCTTACAATACTACGTGCTGCTTAAGACACATACAATGGCTTTTAGGTTACATTTTTACTACAACAGTCAGGAGGTTTTTCCTGATGTTCAGCCGGAATCTGGCTTCCTGCAGCTTGAGCCCATGATTCCGTGTCCTGCACTCTGGGATGATGGAGAAGAGATCCTGGCCTTCCTCTCTGTGACAACCTTTCAAGTGCTTGAAGAGCGCTATCTTATCATCCCTCTTGCCCGACAAAGAGCTCGCTGTGACTGGGAAGCTTGTGTCCCCTTTGGACAATGGGTTGGCCCCCTTCACAAGAGAAGGGTCATATTTATGCAGGGGTTGACGCAGCCCCAACCTCAGCTGGCCTGCTTCGCCTGGAGGAATGCTCGCATTAGGAAAGAGGCATTGTGGAGTGGTGAGGAGGCTCACCCTTTGTGCCTTGGGCCCCTAACTGTCCCTTTGGCTGCCCCCGCATCCATCCACGACTCTCAACACACGCAACCACCAGTTCCCCAAGCTGGACTTGTGGGAGGTGGGATCCTCCCCCACCCCTGGCCGCCTTGTTAGCTTTCTCCATCCCTCCCCCTGTTTCCTTCCAGCTCTGAAGTCATGGCCCCTTCCAGTCTCTCCTTCTGCTGGATCTCCTGCCTGCAAGGCACAGTGCCGTTCTCCATCCTGTGTGGCTGTGGCACCTGCCCCAGACCCCAGACAGGTCCAAGCCACCCCTGTAGTCTCTGTGCTAAAGAAGGGGATGGTCAGCTTCCCCCCTGCCCCGCCAAGGACAGGCCCTGCCTGCAGATTGAGGCTGGTTGCCTCTCTGGGGGCCCGTCAGCCGCTCTCCCAGGAGGACTCCGTGATTCCTCCTGAGTGCCAGTGACCTTTCCTGTCGTAGGAGGCTGACCAACCTCAAGGCTCCTGTGCCCTGCTCCCTCACCCCAGCCACCTCGTTCTGCAGCGGCTCCACAGAGCCAAGAGTGCCGTCTGCACAGCTGGCTGGCTCTGGAAATAGCGGAGGCACAAAGTGGAGGTGAACCTCCAAAGAGAGAGAGGAGCTGTCTCAGGAACCCCATGAAGCTGCCCTGGGCATTAATTTCATGAATAAACCCTTTCTCCAGGCACCTGCTTGCGGGACACCTGCTCTCCTTGTTTTATTTACTTTGATTGATTGATTGATTGCATTTCTATACTGCCCCATAGCTGAAGCTCTCTGGGCAGTTTACAAAAGTTAAAACATTAAATACAATATAAAAGGTTTAAAAGCCATTCACACAAAAGCACATCAAAGCACACAAACAACATATAATTAAAACAACATTGAACTATCAGACATAACTAAAGACACATCCAGGACCAATTAAAACTCATCAGGTGCTGCCAAATGCCTGGGAAAAGAGGTAGGTCTTAACCTGGTGCTGAAAAGTTAATGTTGGTGCCAGGTGGACCTCATCAGGGAGCTTGTTCCACAGATGGGGGGCCACCACTGAGAAGGCCCTCTCCCTTGTTGCTACCTTCCAAGCTTCCCTTGGAGGAGGCACTTGGAAGAGGACCTTCGATGCTGAGTGTAGCGTAGGCGTAGTTTCGTTTCAGGAGAGACGTGCCGTCAGGTATTGCGGTCCCAAGCCGTATAGGGCTTTATAGGTTAAAGCCAGCACCTTGAATCGAGCTCGGAAGCATACAGGCAGCCAGTGCAAGCGAGCCAGAGTCGGTCTTATATGTTCAGACCGTCTGGTCCCCGTTATCAATCTGGCCGCCGCATTTTGCACGAGCCGCAGCTTCCGAACCGCCTTCAAAGGCAGCCCCACGTGGAGCGCGTTGCAGTAATCTAGCTTGGAGGTTGCCGGAGCATAGACAACTGAAGCCAGGCTGTCCCTGTCCAGACAGGGGCGTAACTGGGCCACCGACCGAGGGTGGCAGAAGCCACTCCGTGCCACTGAGGCCACCTGAGCCTCAAGTGACAAAGATGGCTGCAGGAGGAGCCCCAAGCTACGGAGCTGCTCCTTCGGGGGGAGTGCAACCCCATCCAGAACAGGTTGAGCACCCTCCCTGCAGTCAGCGGAGCCACCCACCAACAGCATCCCAGTCTTGGCTGGACTGAGCTTCAGTTTGTTGGCCCTCACCCAGCCCGTTGTCGCAGCCAGGCACCGATTCAGCACATCCACAGCCTCACCTGAAGAAGCTGAAAAGGAGAAATAGAGCTGCGTGTCGTCAGCGTACCGATGACAACGCGCCCCCAAACTCCGGATGACCGCGCTCAACGGTTTCGTGTAGATGTTGAACAGCATGGGGGACAATACCGACCCCTGCAGAACCCCATACTGGAGAGTCCACGGGGCCGAGCAGTGTTCCCCAAGCACCGCCTTCTGGAGCCGACCCTCCAAGTAGGAGCGAAACCAGCGCAGTGCGGTGCCTCCCACTCCCAGCTCAGAGAGCCACCCCGGAGAAAGGACACCGCGGTCGATGGTATCGAAAGCCGCGGAGAGATCAAGGAGAAGCAACAGGGTCGCACTCCCTCTGTCCCTCTCCCGATGTAGGTCATCATACAGGGCGACCAGGGCTGTTTCCGTGCCAAAACCAGGCCTGAACCCCGACCAAAGTAGATCCAGATAATCGGTCTCATCCGAGAGTGCTTGGAGCTGGTTGGCAACCACTCGCTCAAGGACCTTGCCCAGGAATGGAACATTTGCACCCGGCCTATAATTATTAAGGTTTTCCAAGGCTAGGGAGGATAAACATAAAACAAACAACACACACAGCAACAACGTATATCTAAAACAATTTAAAACAATCAGCCAGAGACAATCAAGAGACTCATTATACGCTGCCAAATGCCTGAGAGAAGAGGGCAGCTTTAACCTGGCGCCAAAAAGATGACAGCGTTGGCACCAGGTGGGCCTCATCAGGGAGCTTGTTCCTCAGATGGGGGGCCACCACTGAGAAGGCCCTCTCCCTTGTTGTCGCACTCCAAGCCTCCCTTGGAGGAGGCTCCCGGAGGAGGACCTTAGATGTAGAACGTGGTGTACAGGTCAGTTCATGCTGGGAGAGGCGTTCTGTCAGGTATTTGTGGTCCCGAGCCATGTAAGGCTTTATAGGTTAAAGCCAGCACCTTGAATGGAGCTCAGAAGCATACAGGCAGCCAGTGCAAGCGGACCAGAGTCGGTCTTATATGTTCGGACCGTCTGGTCCCCGTTATCAATCTGGCTGCCGCATTTTGCATGAGCCGCAGCTTCCGAACCGCCTTCAAAGGCAGCCCCACGTGGAGCGCGTTGCAGTAATCTAGCTTGGAGGTTGCCGGAGCATAGACAACTGAAGCCAGGCTGTCCCTGTCCAGACAGGGGCGTAGCTGGGCCACCGACCGAGGGTGGCAGAAGCCACTCCGTGCCACTGAGGCCACCTGAGCCTCAAGTGACAAAGATGGCTGCAGGAGGAGCCCCAAGCTACGGAGCTGCTCCTTCGGGGGGAGTGCAACCCCATCCAGAACAGGTTGAGCACCCTCCCTGCAGTCAGCGGAGCCACCCACCAACAGCATCCCAGTCTTGGCTGGACTGAGCTTCAGTTTGTTGGCCCTCACCCAGCCCGTTGTCGCAGCCAGGCACCGATTCAGCACATCCACAGCCTCACCTGAAGAAGCTGAAAAGGAGAAATAGAGCTGCGTGTCGTCAGCGTACCGATGACAATGCGCCCCCAAATTCCGGATGACCGCGCTCAACGATTTCGTGTAGATGTTGAACAGCATGGGGGACAATACCGACCCCTGCGGAACCCCATACTGGAGAGTCCACGGGGCCGAGCAGTGTTCCCCAAGCACCGCCTTCTGGAGCCGACCCTCCAAGTAGGAGCGAAACCAGCGCAGTGCGGTGCCTCCCACTCCCAGCTCAGAGAACCACCCCGGAGAAAGGACACCGCGGTCGATGGTATCGAAAGCTGCGGAGAGATCAAGGAGAAGCAACAGGGTCGCACTCCCTCTGTCCCTCTCCCGACGTAGGTCATCATAGAGGGCGACCAGGGCTGTTTCCGTGCCAAAACCAGGCCTGAACCCCGACCAAAGTGGATCCAGATAATCGGTCTCATCCGAGAGTGCCTGGAGCTGGTTGGCAACCACTCGCTCAAGGACCTTGCCCAGGAATGGAACATTTGCACCCGGCCTATAATTATTAAGGTTTTCCGAGGCTAGGGAGGATTTCTTCAGGAGTGGTCTCACCACCGCCTCTTTCAGGCAGCCTGGGACCACGCCCTCTCGCAAGGAAGCCTTAATCACCTCCCTGGCCCAGCCGGCTGTCCCTTCCCTGCCAGTTTTTATAAGCCAAGGGGGCCAGGATCCAGTACGGACGTGGCTGCACGAACCTGTCCAAGCACCCTGTCCACGTCCTCGAGCTGCACCAACTGAAACTCATCCAAGAAAACTGGACAAGGCTGCGCTCTGGACACCTCACCAGATTCACCTGCGGTAGCACTGGAGTCCAAGGGCCTAGCCAGTGCATTACAGCGGGCCTCAGGGGGGTCAACAGTGCCCTTAGGGCCAGCACGTAATAGCCCCCGGACGACTCTGAAGATCTCTGCAGGGTGGCATATGGATGACTGAATAGCGGCAGCAAGATGATGTTTTTTTGCTGCTCTCAGCGCCTTTGAATATACCTGGCCAGAGGCACACACCAGGGTTCGATTGCACCCACTGGGAGTACTTCTCCACCTGCACTCAAGCCGTCTCCCATTTTGTTTCGTCGCTCCCAGCTCCGGGGCGTACCACGGAGCGGTACGAGCTCTACTCTGGAGAGGGCGCTCAGGAGCAATTGTGCCAACCGCCCGGCTCATTGCTGCGTTCCACAGGTGGACCAGGGCTTCGACAGGCGCGCCAGCCATGTCAGACAGACCCCCCCCCCCCCGAGCCCTCTGGAAACCATCCGGATCCCTTAGCCTCAGGGGGCGGACCATTTTAATAGGTCCCCCACCCCTGCAGAGGGGAAAAGCTGCCGTAAGCCTAAACCTCCGCAGGCAGCGATCCGACTGTGACAAGGGGAGTGATGCAAAGTCCCCCATCTTCAGACCACCATCTCCCTGTCCAGTTGCGAAAACCAAGTCTAGAGTATGCCCCGCTACATGCGTCGGGCCGATGACATGTTGGGACAGTCCCACGGTCGCCATGGAGGCCATGAAATCCCGAGCCGCCCCAGACAAGGAGCCCTCGGCATGAATGCTGACATCCCCCAGAACCATTGTTCCTTTTATCATGATTTTCGGCATATTTTTGTTACTCCAAGTTTACAAGGAATGCCTGGGAGATCTGATGTGTTCGATACAGGTTATCTGCCGGCTGTCCTGAATTCTCAGGTAACCTCTACGGTGGCTGGATTCTGCGCTGCTGCAGTAGTTTGTCGGTGTGGGATGATGTCAATTGTTTGATAATGTTTTAGTTTGTCAAATATTTTACTATTATGAGGGGTTAGGCGCAATTCTTATTTATTTGCATTTTAACCAGTTCTTACTGCTTTACAGCTGGAGCCAGGTTGGGGCCCTGTCCTCCCAGGCCAGGTGGGAAAAGCCAGGCAGAGGAACAGGGTCCAGGTCCTGCTGGGCTCACAGCTGGATGGTCTCTGGCCTCTCCAGCAGCAGGAGAGCCTTTACAGCTCCAGCCAGGTTTAGGGCTCTGCCGTCCCAGGCCAGGAGGAAAAAGCTAGGCAGAGAAACAGTATTTAAATAAAAGTTCTTTAAAAAATAATCCTCTCCATGTGCATGGATCTGTTCGTCACAGGGAGGAAAGATTGAAATGTGGGTGAGCTGAATTCCTTCCTGTTTCCGGGCCACTCATGTCATGTAAACAAGAACAAACTTCTTAATGAGGTGGAAACTGCCTTCAGTGGGTTGGCCGCGGCTGTGCAGGTGGGAGAAGGAGGAAAGGGAGGGCTAGCTCTGCCCCACCTGCACCTGCAGAGGCAAAGAGCCTGCAAGTAGAACAGGACTCAGGGAGATGCACTGTTTCCTTCTATAGCATCAGGTGCCCGCAGGGGTGTCTGCAGGGCCCCCTTAGTGTTTTGTCCCTTGCAAGGTGCTCCAGAGGTCTTGCCAGGCTTGCTTGCAAGTAAAACAGGCCTAAGGATAATGCTGAGTCACCTTGCAAGGCTGATGTGAGGAGGGCTGACAGGGAATGTCTGAAAAGCACTTGAAATGCTCCCACCCTGTATTATTTCCCAGCAACTGCAGAGGTGATTTTACAGAAGTATTTCCTACAGGGCAATATCCCCACGAGGACGGAAAGGATTTTCTGGTGGTTCCTTGTTCTTATGAATCAGCTTTCCCCAACCTGACCTCCTCCAGATGTGGTGGACTACAATGGCCTCTGGTCATACTGGCTGGAGATGATAGGAGTTGTCGTCCACCACATCTGGAGGGGGACAGGTTGGGGAAGGCTGCTCTCTTGTTTGTTTAATTACAGATGTTATACCCCACTTTATATCTAAAAAGTTTCCTGAGTGGTAAACAAGAAGAGAAAGAAAAACAAATCAACACACAAAAGTTATAATATTTAAAATCATATTATGCTCATGAAATCCCAGCTCGCCATCAAGGAAGTCTGGTTTCAATACAAATGTCTTCAGCAGGTGCCAAGAACAAAGCAACGTTGGTGCCTGCCTGACATCAAGAGGCAGGGAGTTCCACAGAGCAGGAGCCAATGCACTGAAGGCTCTGCTCTGAGTGGACTCCAAACAGACCTCAGGTCCACAAGGAACTCCCAGGTGTGCCTCATTTGATGAGCTCTGTGACCAGGTAGACTGCTAAAGGAGAAGGTGCTCTCTTAGATATCTGAGTTCCATGTTTTTTAGGGCTTTGTATACCAGGCACAGCATCAAGGAGTTCCATGCTGAAAAGGGGCAGCTTCCAGTGGGCTTTTGCGGTGCAAGAAATCTGTTGGCCTTTGAGGTTGGTCTTGAAGGTCTGATCAATGGCTACTAGTCCTGATGTCTTTATGCCACATCTAGTGTACACCAGTTGCTGGGGAACATGGGCGGGAGGGTGCTGTTGCACTCATGCCCTGCTTGTGTGTTTTCTGTGGGCAGCTGGTTGGCCACTGTGGGAACAGAAAGCTGAACTAGATGGACCCTGGGTCTGATCCAGCACTGCTCTTCTTGTGTTCTTATGTCCCGCAAGCCTCTTTTGGCTCCTTTGGAGAGAATGATTTGTGTGCAGAGGAGGAAGGGCCCTTGCTGGCCGTTCTAGCCATGTGTGGCCTGGCTTCTCTTGTTCCGAGCTTGGTCTGGAATTGGTTTGTAGAGGGGGCTTCTGCTGCTGCCTCGTCCCAGCTGCCTTTGCGCTGGCGTGAGCACCTGGGCGCCCCCAGGAAGCCCTGTTGCCTGGTAGGATGTGCAGCACTGTTCCAAGGAAGACCCCCGCAAGGCCTGGCGTTCTGGCTGCCTCACCAGCTGCTCCTGCTGCCTCTGATGAGCTGTGATCAAACAGGGGTGCTGGAGGGCCTGTAGGCAGATCAGGCTGGCACTTGGTGTCCTTGGCAGGCTGTCAGTGGGGCTGCGCTGCGTGGGCGCAGGGCTTCCCGTGGCTGCCGGCAGCTCTATTAATAGCGGGCCCAGAGATGAATCGGCTGTGTGAGTCACCCATGAAGGAAGCCTCCCGCGAGGGGCGGCACCCCCGCTCCCTGGGGCACAGCAGTGCTGGGGCTGGCCTTGGGTCTCTCCGCTGGGTGGGGAAGGCAGTGTGGCTGGAGGGGCGGCCCCGCTCCTCTGTGGTGGTCTCAGGAGCCAGGGCAGAAATGGGAGTGCTGCAGAGGGGGAGGGAGGGCCCGGAGCCAGTGATGCAGAAGTCGGAGTTTTTTCCTTGAGGCTCCATCGAGGTGCCTTCCTTGATTCAGGGTTGCGTCTTGCCTGCCAAAGCACCCTCCAGATGTGTTGGACTGGAGCTCCCAGTGTGCCCCAGCCAATGGCCATGACGATGGGACCATGCTGGGAGATGCAGCCCCAGCATGTCTGGAGGGCAACGGGGGTGGGGGCTGGCTCACAGCTTCAGACACATTCACAGAGGAGGGCGCATTACATGGCTGCTAGTCCTGCTCCAGTCTGCCAATGGATGCCCGTTGCTGGGGGAGGGGCAACAGCAGGAGGGGCCTGTTCCCTCCATGCCTGGCTGGGGGGCTTCTTGGAAGCCTCTGGTGGGCCGCTGTGGGAAACGACCCTGGCAGACTTTCCTGTCCAGGGCCAACTCCCCTGCCCCCAGAGTAATCTGTTAGAGTGCTCTCCTCCCTCCCCCCTTCTTTCTTTCTTTCTTTCTTTCTTTCTTTCTTTCTTTCTTTCTTTCCTTCTTTCCTTCTTTCCTTCTTTCCTTCTTTCCTTCTTTCCTTCTTTCCTCTCTCTTTCTCTTCCTCCCCCCCCCCCATCTAGCAGGCTGCCATGCGAAGGAGAGGTCACTCTTGCCAGAGGTCTGCACTGCTTACTTGCTGGGGGCTTTTGAAATGAGGCCGGGGCTGCAGGTGGACCACCCCCTCGACTGGATGGACCCACCTTGGGCTGACCCAGCTCCACTTGCTTTCTCAGAGGTCAGGAAGGGATTGGGGCTGGCCCTGCCTCTCTTGTTGTTTTTTCAAATAACAAAACAAAACAAATCCTTTTTGCATCCTTCTCTTGTGTCCGTCCCCTGTAGCTTTCAGCCAGTCCTTTGGAATGAGTTGGGGTGTGTGTGCCTTATTAATTTCTGTCTTTCAGCTTGTGGGACCATAAGGGGGAGGTTGTGTGCCTTGGGCCATGCATTCACTGTGCTTAGCCACCCTGGGACACAGCACTGAAGGCCAGCTGCAGGGCCAGGCATCAGATTGTCAGGAGCCGCTTCACCATGAGCTCTGCCTGAATGTGGAAGTACGCACGTAGGCTCTTAAAGCTCGTAAGCTGCTAGTCCTCATGACTGTGTGGCAGGCCTCAGAGACCCACATACAGGAAGGCAATGTGAGCAGATCTCCCTAGCAAATTGTATGTGCGGGTGTGCAGAAGGGGTGGAATTTTGCATTGCGCTCAGGCCACTGCCCAGGGCTATGCTCTGGATGCAGCCACGGTTCTAGTCAGTGCCTGGATGGGAAACCCACCTGGGCACCCCCATGACACTCCCACAAGCCCTGTGACGGGAGGGAAGTGAGAAATAAATGTCCTACATCACCCTTCCTCAACCTGGTGCTATCCCAATTCTGGTGGCTGGCTGGGACATGCTGGGTGTTGTAGTCCACCCTTTCTCCCGTGGAGGGTGGCTTGGCGAAACAGGTCAAATACAGTGTCTGTAAAAGACAGTATTGACAGCACATAAAACTATGTCAACACATCCAGGAGGAGCGGGTTGCAAGAGCTCGGAGCAAAACATGCTGGCCAGCTTGAGTGAAGCCATTAAACACTAGACAAAACTAACTTGCACAAAAGCGGAATCAATGGCCACTAGTCCTCATGGCTATTTATTACCTCCAGTATGGGAGGCAGCCTCTGTGTACCAATTGCTGGGGAAAACAATGGGGGGGGGGAATGCTGCCACTGCACTCATATCCTGCTGTGGGAAAAGAAATCTGGACTAGATAATAACAGCAATAAAAAAGGGACCAGGTAGTGAGGGATGGGAAAACTTTTTTCTCCACCTGAGATCTTGGGGGGCTGCCACCAGTCTGAGAAGCAATACAGAGCAGTGGTCTGAGCAGGTTGAAGGCAGCTTCCTGTAATGCTCCCATGGAGCTGCCTGTGGCATCTTGCAGTACAATCCTCTCATGTTTGCAAAGCTTGTTTTAATTAGCCTCCAAGGGAACAGAGGCAACTTGGCTCTTACAAAGCTTGTCCCAAATCAGGCCCAAATGGTGCTGGAGGGGTAGATCAGAGAGAGAGAAGCTGGGTGGAAATGCTGGGGGTGGAAACACCTGGAGCCTTCTGCAGGCAAAGCAGGTGCGCTGCCACTGATCTTTGGCCATTCCCCTTAAAAACAAGTAAGATTCTAGTCCTTGTGGTTCTGAGACAAGGGGCCATTTAAGTAGGAATCTGAATAGCAGGGGCTCTCCAGGGTTTCAGGGGAGGGTCTTTCCCAGCCCTGCCTGGAGATGGGACCTGGGCCCCTCTGTGAAGGAGTTTCCCAGCTGTTGCCTTTGAGATGGCTTCAGCCCATCCCTTTAATCCAATGAACTGCTCAGCTCATGGATGGAGTCGCCACATTGGCCCTGCCAGAGAAGGCCCCTCTCAGCAAGGCAGACCCCTGCACAGGGCAGGTTCCGGAAAACCCTCCATGAGTGTGGGGCAGGCAGCGGGAACACAGCCCCAGGCCCTGCTCTGGTGCCATGATGCACAACTGAGGTGTGGCATGTGGCTGTGCACCCTGCTCCTAAATTCGCAGACTGGTTATGTTGCTCCACAAAACTTGCCAGTGGCCACGTGGTCCCGCCTCCTCCAGCCCACTGTCTGTCAAACGTGAACCATGAGGACAAGGCCATCGCAGGAACAAACATTGCCCCCAAAGGATGTGTCATGTTCCAGTGCTTTGGGGAGCAATGCCTTCGGGTGAGGCACATGGAAACCCTGCATTGGGGAAGACCTGCCCGTTCACAGCCAAGCAGATATTGAGATGATCTCATTTTTTGATCAAGTAACCTCCGTTGTGGACCGTGGGAATGCTGTGGACATCATATACCTCGACTTCAGCAAAGCTTTCAACAAAGTGCCCCATGAGCTCCTGATGAGCAAACGAGCTCCAAGTGGGCTAGATGAAACAACGATCCGGTGGATCCACAGTTGGCTACAGAATGGGACTCAAGAGTGCTTCTCAGTGGGACCTTCTCAAACTGGGGAGTGGTAATGAGCAGGGTACCGCAGGGCTCAGTCCTGGGCCCAGGGCTCTTCAACATTTTTATTAATGACTTGGAGGAGGAGGTGCAGGGAATGCTGATCAGATTTGCAGATGACACAAAATTGGGCGGGATAGCTAATACTTTGGAAGACAGAAACAGAATTCAAAGTGATCTGGATAGGCTGGAGCACTGGGCAGAAAACAACAGAATGACATTTAATAGGGATCAATACCAAGTTCTGCACCTAGGAAAAAGAAACCAAATGCACAGTTACAAGGTGGGGGATACGTGGCTCAACCACACTACAAGCGAGAAGGATCTTGGAATTGTGGTAGATCACAAGCTGAATATGAGCCAACAATGTGATGTGGCTGCAAAAAAGGCCAATGCTCTTTTGGGCTGCATTCATAGAAGCATAGCTTCCAAATCCCGGGAAGTACTAGTTCTCCTCTACTCAGCACTGGTTAGGCCTCATCTGGAGTACTGTGTGCATTTCTGGGCACCACACTTTAAGAAGGATGCAGACAAACTGGAGAGGGTTCAGAGGAGGGCAACAAAGATGATCAGGGGACTGGAAACAAAGCCCTATGAAGAGAGACTGAAAGAACTGGGCATGTTTAGCCTTGAGAAGAGGAGACTGAGGGGAGATATGATAGCACTCTTCAAGTACTTGAAAGGTTGTCAGAGAGGAAGGCCAGGATCTCTTCTTGCTCATCCCAGAGTGCAGGACACGGAATCATGGGCTCAAGCGACAGGAAGCCAGATTCCGGCTGAACATCAGGAAAAACTTCCTGACTGTAAGAGCAATACGACAATGGAACCCATGACCTAGGGAGGCAGTGGGCTCTCCCACACTGGAGGCCTTCAAGAGGAGGCTGGACAGCCATCTGTCGGGGATGCTCTGACTTGGATTCCTGCACTGAGCAGGGGGTTGGACTCGATGGCCTTGTAGGCCCCTTCCAACCCTACGATTCTATGATGTCTCTGTGAAGCCTGTAGGCCAGCCTGCCCGCCCCAAACTGGGGCCCTTCACATGGCTTGGACAACAGCTTCCATCATTCACAGCCAGTGTGACCGAAGGACACTTTGTTTTCCCTGTCCTGAAACTCCTGTCACTCAGCTTCATGGGGTGACCCCATCAGGTTCTAGTCTTCTGAGAGATGGAGAAAAATGTCTCTGTCAAGGAGAAGGATCCCCAACCTCCTTGCAAGGAAGGACCACCCAGGACCCGATCCCGGGACCTCCTTCCGAAAAACAGGACTGGCCAAACCCGGCCTTCCAGTCCCCCAAAATACCCAGTAGCCACCCTCCTTAGCCAAGAGGCACTGAAATTGGCACTGAGGTTATGCAGAGAGATCACACCAACTAAAGGCTGGATAGAGGTTTATTAAGATCAACATAAAGGGGTAGAGGGAAAGGGAAGAATGGAAGTAGCAAGTTACACAGAGGGTACAAAGCCAAGTCACGTAACTATATACAGAGAGTGTCATGAACGCACACCCAAGCCAAAACAATAAATCTACCTGCCCTGTCCTTACATACCTAAGCATGGATCTCCCCGGACAGCAACCAGCCGTCCGCAGGTCCAGGACCACCAGGACGAAGGGAGACGCCATGCCTCGCCCTCAGCCCGCCTTTAAAGCCCAGCCCTGGCAACCCAGGGCAGATTTTCCTTCGGCCAGTCACTGGCCCAGCCCCTGGGTGGGCCGCCCTAGCCTCCAAGAGGGTGGAACCCCCCCCAGCTGTTGGCACTCCCCAGTTTTCAGGGGCTGCGCCTGGCCTTGGGCAAAGGGCCGAGGAGCCTCTAGGTAACACCCAATCTAAGATGCGCAAAGAAGCTCCTTCCCCATTTCCTTGTATAATCTTGACAGTTAGGGTTCAGAGGCTTGACCATATAAGGTTAGAACTGTTATTAGCTTGACCAAAATGACTCCATCTTTGTTCGTTATATAACCTTAGCTAAGGCTGATGGGATTGTTATGCTGTTTATGCACTTTTAGCAGTCACAGTAGCAAGAAATGTTCCAAGAAATGAACTGTTTGGGTGAGAACTTGTAACCACCACTACCCCCCCCCCCCGAGTATGCATCAGATAACCACATGTCTTGAGTTTATGGCCAAGTTGAGAAAAGTCTGGCTAACAGTTTGTAATGCCTGCTAAGTGCTAAAGTAACAGTTTCATTTACTGCACAGTACATCAACTATAGTCTGTGCAGCAATATGGAAAATTACTGACGCATGCATGCATTCGCCAATGTAACTCAGGCTAGCTATAAAAGACCAGCCTGAGGCTTCCTTGGGGCTGGAGTATATTTTCTTGTACTCAGCCTTGCTGCAGCAATAAAATGCATTGGACCTTTCCCGGTGTCTGTGGCTTCATTGGACCAGCACTAGACACAACCTGGGGGTGCCGTTCTGCTCTCTTACCACAAATCCCAGGTGGTTACATCCGATGTGACAGCCTGACCTGAACTTATGGCAGGAAGCAGGCTGTTATCCTTGACACCCTCCCTTTCCCCTTCCTCCACACGAAGCCTATTTTGTCCCTCGCCTCTTCCTTGTCTTTCCCCCCTTAAGCTAAAACGCTCCAAACATCAGAACCTCCTCCTGTCGGAGTTGCTCCAGCCCCCCTCCAGCGAGGAGGAGAATTTGGCTGAAATGCTGACCTTTGGTCACTGCTTGGTGACTTTTTTTTTTTAGTTGGTGCTCCTTCCGAGTGTTGTGGTAAAAGTCCAAAACTGGACTTGGAGGTCCGTGCCCAGCTGCCCTGCAATTAAGCTCTGGACACGCGGGCAAGATCCAACTCGAGTGTCTTCGTGTACAACCAAGGCAGCTCTGTCAACCCAGAGGCAGATCAACACTCCCCAGGTTACATTTATAATCATAGTGTGGCTAAATAAGTGACATCAGCCAAGCCCAGCACACTGTCTGCTCATTGTCAACTGAACTTTTACTGAACCACCACCATCCCCTGGTTCCTCTCTCGGAGCCCTGCAACTTTCCCAGGATTTATGACCCACTTATTTTGGAAGCACGACGATTCTTAGGTGCGGGGTGAGTTGCTGTGCCAACAAGATCACCTATCTCTGCTGTCCTAGCAGTTTCTCCTTCAGTCTGGAAGAAACTGAGACAGCAGCTTTAGGCCTTTGAGGAGTCTGCCACATAGGCACGAAGGAGCCGAGACAACGTGGCTTTGCCTTGGTTATTCTGCACATTCCTTCATTTGATCCGATAGGAGCTGAATTCTTCATACTGGATCACCTAGAGAGTGCCGTCAGCCCACTGCTTCAGCGGTTCTTTCCGATTTTCTACCTCTTCCTGTGGCAAGCCTTGTTACGTAGCACGAAATTGCTGGATAACTTGTCTTCTTATACAAGACGTGAAGCACGCAAAGATGCAGGGTAAGAACGATACCACAAATAGAATGCCCAACACAACGAGAAAGCCTTGCCTCAACCAGGCGAGGTTTGGGAGCCATCCGGGTAGCCAGTCTACAGGATTCCATCCTTTCCAGGCTTGTACAGGTACATGCGCTACTTCCCTAACGTCTGCTGCCCACTGTTTTACAGTTTTCCCATCTCATCCATCTTTAGACAACAGCCAGACCAATGAAGTTTCCCACACAGGCCGCTCTCAGCTGCCAGCACATAGTCCAAACGCATTCTGTTCCGGATGATGGCCTCCCGCATTTGAGTCATCTGAGTAGCAACCAGGCCCAAGGCATCTGCAGCATGACTGGCAAACACTTCAACTACTGCCATAAGTCTCCTGGTGAGAGATGTCAAATCTCGTGCTACTGTACTGGGCTCAAAGACAGCTGGACTTACCCCCAAACGGTCCATCTTTACGGCTGCTATTAAAACAGAATGTTCCCAACGTAGGAATGACAGACCACCAGGTGTGAGCATTTGGAAGCCCCAAATCCTTCCAAGCACTGTTATCTGACTTCAAGGGAACCAGGGGGTTGCCAAGTTAGCTGTGCTCCAAGGTTTGGCCTCCCAGGGCATTGGAGCCGAGGTAGCCGTAGAGGCCGCCAAACACATCCAACAGTCTGAAAGAGCAAAGGTTTGTTGGATGCTCTGAGTGATACCCAGAACGCTACTTGGGGAAGGATCAGTCTGCAATACTGGCTCTCGAGGACTACCGATACAAGAAGATAGAAGGCAGATGAAAACAACACGTCCAAACGTTCTGCCAGTGCAAGCTCTTCTCCAACATGCACACCGCAACGCTTACCCTGCTAGCAACCCAAATCCAACTATTGGCCAGTATCCCCACATAGGATCGATTTTTATTACTTTCTTTTGATTTTAAGTTTTAAAGGTTGATCCCGCTGGTCATAATGTTCCATCACCCACTGAGGTTGTGGGTGGACCCTCAGATAGTCTGGCAGAGCTGACCGAGCCCCGTCAGACAGTGGGGCGTTTGCAGCTTCCCAGTGGTTTGCTGCATGTTTGAGTTGCGAAAAGTCAGACAGGTCAGTACTTGCGTGACGAGCCCGTTCCTCCTCTGCTTCTGCTTCTGGCCTTGCTTCGTCCACAGGGTCTGGAGAAAGGCTAGCGGTGCTGTTCCCCTGCTGCGCGTGGTCCTCACCTTCGCGCCCTGCTGCAAGTGCAGGATCAGAAGAGCCTTTTGATGGACCCCTGACGCAATGGGCACAGTGGATCCAAGCGGGCTTCCCTTTCACCTTTACTGCTGTGTGAGCGGTCAGCAACTCAAGATGGGGACCGGTCCAGCGTTCTTGGGGGCCTTCGGCTGCCCATGCGCGAATGTAGACCTCATCTCCGGGTAGGAATGGATGGGCTGGCACATCAAGGGGCAGTGGTTGCGCGTCGCCCACGCGTCTGCGGATACGCTGGAACTGGCCCTGCAGCTGAACAATATCAGCAGTTAAGTCTTCATCCCCTCCTAGCAGTGTAACCTGAGGAACAGCCCATCCTCGGCCAATCGGTGGAGGCCTTCCAAATGAAACCTCATAAGGAGACAGAGCGATGGGCTGTCGTGGGGTGGTCCTTACTGATAGTAGGGCTGGAGGAAGTGCAGTAGGGTGAGGTGGGAGTTTTGCAGATCCTAGCCAGCCTCCTTTTGAGAGTGTGTCAGGAGCGCCCTAGCATCTAGCAAGCCCCCCTCCCGCACTCTCTCACTGCCAGGGTCGCTATCTATCCCAGGAATGCTGGCAGGAGGAGTCTCTGCCAGCTGCTGTGCTTGTGAGAGATGAGCGAGCTCCTCTCCCACGGATTGCTGATCCTCCTCAGAATCAGAACTGCTCTGGGGTTCTATGGGCTCAGTTCCCACCCTGACACCTGGCGCTCATTCTTTCTACTTGCCCAGTGCTTTGGGGGCGGTAGGGGGTGTGGAGATGCCAGGTGACCCCTAAGCACTTTGACAGGGCCTGTGTTAGTGCAGCGGTGAAATGTGACCCCAGATCTGAGAACACACGCCGAGGCGGGCCAAATCTCGGGACAATGTCCTTCATCAAATGTTTCCCCACCTCTAGGGCTGTGGCTTTCCTGCAGGGGAAAGCCTCCGCCCATCCCGATCATTCATCTACAATGACTAGCAGCCACTGGAACCCTTGTGTTTCGGGCAAATGAGCGAAATCAATCTGGACGGATTCAAATGGCCGTTGTTGAAGGACAAAGGTGTGTCCTTCAGATCCTCTCTAGGCATTCGCACTTCACGAATAACTGCTTTACAGTCATGCGGGAGATCTGGATCTTGCTCAGGCATAAGAGTTGCGGGGTTTAACACAGTACACCGTGAAATAGTTAATTCCGGGGTTTGGAGCAACAAAGTCTCGTATTTGGTATAACGGGCGTTGGAAAAATGCTGGGTATTCTGCTGGGTTAACAAAGCATGGGGCAACCAGAGTAATACCCTACTGGCCTCCTATGAGGTCCAGAATTTTGAGAGAGCACCCCAGAAGCTACACCACATTTCTCATGTACAAACAGAATAGAAGGGTTAGTATAATCCGGGAGACCTAAAGCTGGAGCGGATACAAGGGAGTCTTCACTTGTTCCCAAGCCTGGGAGTCAAGCCTCGTCCACTCACACTCTTCTGGGGCTGCAGCCTTTGTCTTCTCTAACCATGGCTTCACAATTTCAGAGAAGCCAGGGATCCGAGCTCTGCAATACCCCAACATGCCCAACGGGGCTCTGACCTGGGTTTTGGTAGAGGGGGCATTCATTTTTGTCATTGCATGCACACGTTTGCAAGACAACTTTCTGGTTGCACAAGACAGAATGTGTCCCAGATATTCAACCTCAGACTTACACCACTGCAACTTCCTCTTTGCATTGTGATGTCCTCTTTCGCCTAGGGCGTTAGCCAATATGACCGAATCAATTTTGCAACCTTCCTCTGAGCATGCACGGAGTAAAATATCAGGGCTAACACTGTATACACACGTGCACTTGCAGGGGTGCTGCACATTATGGTGGCGGGATTCGGGACAACGTTATGTCCTGGGATCACAAATGTATTGATTAGCCTGAGGTCTTGCACCATGCAGTAACTGGGGGGCTGTCCTGGCTCCACCCTCCTTTTGACAGCCAGAATTGGGGTGTTACAGGGCGAAGAACATTGCACTGAGACACCTTGTTTTAAGGGTTTTTCAATTAGTTTCCCAATGCATTCTCCAGCTTCCAATGACATGGGATATTGCGTCACCCGTGGGGGGGCCATGTCAGTACGGACGGTAATTTTTGCAGGAGCGGCAGAGTTTAGCAGACCAACTTCAGCCGAATCTTCCGCCCAGTACTCAGATGGCAGCCCTCTGAGCTCCTCCGGCAGATCTGTGTCTGTTGGGGGACTGGCCTCCTCCAAAAAAAGCCATGACATTGGAGGAAGGCAGGGTGACATAGAGCCCATCTCGGCTGCAACTAACAGAAGCATTTAACTTTGCCAGCAGGTCCCTTCCCAAGAGGTTCACTGGGCTTTTTGACATCATCAGGAAGGAATGATCTGATGCAAAAGGACCAATTTTAACCGTAACTGGTTGACTCAAGGGAACGGTGGATAATTTCCCATCGATCCCCATTTCTCTGGAATCAGGAAGGGGCAAGGATGCTTTTTACAGTGCCAGAGTCAAGAAGACAATCATAAGGTTTCCCATTTACATTAAGGGTCAGAAAAGGTTTTGCCAATTTCAATTTCCAGCTGTTTGGGGTTTGACTCTCGCTCTCGCTACCAACCAACTCTAGACCTCCTTCTAACTGTCATTCCGACGTTCCAACACTTTCTGCTCCCTGCTAAGTGGCGGGCCCTTGCCCCTGCCATCTGCCCCTGCCACCTTCTTGCCTTTGATTCCCCTTCTGGGGGCACTCATTTTTCCAATGACCAGGTTGCTTGCAATAATGGCACACGTCCCGGCTATACCCACCTCTCTGTCCTCCCTCATTTGTCCCTGCACTTGCTCCTCTACCATGTCCTCCCTGACCACATCCACGACCAAACTCCTGTCCTCTCCCTCGGCCATGCCCCGGGAACCCTGTTCCCATAATGGCTGCCGCCAACAACTTTGCCTCTAACTCTTTCTCAGAACCTCCTTCCGTTCCTTCTGCTCCTTCTCCTCCCTTCCATCAAACACATGCTTTGCTATTGCCAACATCTTTGCCACACTATTTTCCTGCCACCCTGGCTGGTGTTCCCTGAAATACTTTTGAATATCAGGAGCGGCTTGCTCCATAATCATACCTTCTATCAGGGCAGCATGCCTTGCCTCATCAGGGTCCATGCCCCCATACATGTGCAGAGCGCGAGTCAAACGCACCAGGAAATCAGCGGGGGATTCTGATTTTTCTTGAGTCACAGCCCTCACCTTAGACCAGTTTACAGTTTCCTGGCCCATTTGTGGTGGAACGGTGGGCATCTGTTCTTGGTACTGAGTTACGACTGTCCAACCGGCTGCATCATTCAGATTTAATGGGGGACAGGGGTCGGTGTAGGCGTTTAAAGCCCCTATTTGACCCTCTTCGGCTGCCAAACTCTCGGTCAGGTGCCTTTTCAATTCAGCCATTTGGGCCCCTGTTAACCATGCCCCACACAACTGATGGAAGTCAGTGGGAGTGGGGTGGTAAGTATGCACGATGGTATTGAACTGAGCCGAAAATTCTTCTGGATCTTTGTGCAGTTCTACATTATTTATTGCCCACAGTACCAGATCCTTTGGTTTAAAGGGAGTATGGATTCTTCGGGCCAAATGCTGGAGAACAGGGGCTACTTCCTGGTCCCCCCCTCCACCAGGTTGTCCCAATTGTGTGCAGACACTTTGAATTTGGTTTATAGCTGGATATGTCCCTTGGGATGGCACCAGATCTTAGTTCTCTGGGTAGGGGGGCGGTGGACAAGGCGGCGGAGGCGGCGTTGATGGTACGCTCGCGAGGGACACTCCTTTACTTCTTGCCTGCCTTTTCTCAGCCACCTCAGCCCAGAGAACCCAATAATCCATGTTTTCGGGCACCCTGTCCTCTAGAACAAGGCGGAGATCTCTTAAGATGTTTTGGTTGAAGGATCTTTCGGGTGGCCATGAGTGGCTAAGAACTGGCCATTTTTCTGTGCACAACAGAAGCAAGTGTTAGGAGCGCCCTAGCTGCCTCTTGCAGTCCCCTCCAATAGCCAACTCAGGACACAGATGACAAGGATTCTTTCCAAGGCTTTATTCCTTTACAACTTAATGACTCCTTCAGATTCTAATCACCAGCGACTAAGCAAGGAACTGCACTGGGGTACATAGCAGAATAGCGTAACCTCCAGGTGAGGCAGTTGGTCCCCGTTTGAAGGGGAACCACGGGAAGACCCTGAACTTAGGGGCTAGGGAGAGATCCTCCTGCTTTCCCTTGGGTCCTCAGGACGCGACCGCTGTTTGCGCGCCAAGTGAGCAGAACACCTCCTTTTGGCACCCTCCATCTGGCGCTGCTCCCTGCGTCTGCGCTGAGCGTCCAGCAAGCCCCCCTCCAGCGCTCTCTTGCTGCCAGGGTCACTATCTATCCCAGGAATGCTGGCAGGAGGAATCTCTGCCAGCTGCTGTGCCTGTGAGGGTTGAGCTGGCTCCTCTCCCACGGATTGCTGTTCCTCCTCATAATCAGAACTACTCTGGGGTTCTATGGGCTCAGTTTCCACCCTGACATCATCCCCGCTCCCATGAGGCCCCCCCTCGTGCTCCTCCCTGGGGCACCGGGTTTGTGGGGTGGAAGCGCCTCAGCAGCAACGGAGCATGCACATTTCCTGCGGGTTCCCAGGATCGCTCATCTGGCCCGTACCCCTTCCAGTCCACCAGATATTGCAGGCAGCCGCGAGAAAGGTGGGAGTCCAGAATCTCCACGAGCTCAAACTCCTCCTCCCCCTCCACCAGCACTGGCGGCGGGGGGGAGCCGGTCGAGCGATGAGGGTCGCCAGAAACCAGGGGGACAGCAAGGACCGATGAAAAATAGGATGGATCTTCATGGAGAGGGGGAGAGCCAGGCGAAAAGCAACAGGGTTAAACCAGGCCATAATCTGGAAAGGCCCCGTGCGGCAAGGCGCGAGCTACTTTGCGGGCGAGTGAGAAGGGAGGTACTGGGTGGACAACCAAACACAGTCCCTGAGTTGCAGAGATGGACCCGGCTGGCGCTGCCAGTCCGCAGAGACCTTCTAGGCTGTCTTGGCTTGTTCGAGGGAGTCCCGTAAGAGGTGGTGTACCGCTCGCAACTCCTCTAAAAAGTCATGGGCCGCCAGCACTGAAGAGGGAGCGAGGGTGGACAGGAAGGCCTTGGGGTGGTAACCAAAATTGGCAAAAAATGGGAGTCTGGCGGGTGGAAGCATGGCAGGCACTGTTATAAGCAAATTCTGTGAGAGGCAGCAAGGAACACCAGTCATCTTGCTTGTAATTGACATAACAGCACAAATATTGCTCCAGAGTCGGATTGGTGCGCTCGGTCTGACTGTCCGCCTGGGGACTGGAGCACTGGGCAGAAAACAACAGAATGACATTTAATAGGGATAAATGCCAAGTTCTGCACCTAGGAAAAAGAAACCAAATGCACAGCTACAAGATGGGGGATACGGGGCTCAACCACACTACAAGCGAGAAAGATCTTGGAATTGTTGTTGATCACAAGCTGAATATGAGCCAACAATGTGATGTGGCTGCAAAAAAGGCCAGTGCTATTTTGGGCTGCATTAATGGAAGCATAGCTTCCAAATCCCGGAAAGTACTAGTTCCCCTCTACTCAGCACTGGTTAGGCCTCACCTGGAGTACTGTGTCCAGTTCTGAGCACCACACTTTAAGCAGGATGCAGACAAACTGGAGAGGGTTCAGAGGAGGGCAACAAAGATGATCAGGGGACTGGAAACAAAGCCCTATGAAGAGAGACTGAAAGAACTGGGCCTGTTTAGCCTTGAGAAGAGAAGACTGAGGGGAGATATGATGGCACTCTTCAAGTACTTGAAGGGTTGTCACAGAGAGGAAGGCCAGGATCTCTTCTCGCTCATCCCAGAGTGCAGGACACGGAATCATGGGCTCAAGTGACAGGAAGCCAGATTCCGGCTGAACTTCAGGAAAAACTTCCTGACTGTAAGAGCAATACGACAATGGAACCAATTACCTAGGGAGGCGGTGGGCTCTCCCACACTGGAGGCATTCAAGACGAGGCTGGACAGCCATTTGTCAGGGATGCTCTGACTTGGATTCCTGCATTGAGCAGGGGGTTGGACTTGATGGCCTTGTAGGCCCCTTCCAGCCCTACTATTCTATGATTCTATGACATGGAGAAGCCCAAGTAGCTCCCTCCAGAAATGGGCAGTGAATTGGGCCCCCCTATCTGAAATGAGACCCTCGGGCCATCCGTGGAGCTGGAAAACATGCGCCAAGAGCAGCTCCGCTGTCTCCCTGGCTGTGGGCAACCCAGAGCAGGGGATGAAATGGGCCATCTTAGAAAACAAATGCACCACCAGAATGGTGGTCTTACCGTGCGAGCGAGGCAAGTCAGTGATGAAGTCAAGGGAGAGCCGTTTCCAAGGTCCTGAGGGGGTAGGCAGGGGGTGAAGCAAGCCTGTGGGCTTGCCTGAGGGGGCCTTCGCCCACTGGCAGGTTGGGCAGGAGGCGACATAGGACTTGACGTCCTGACACACACGAGGCCACCAAAAATCCTGCGTCACACCGTGCAGGGTCTTGGCAAAGCCAAAATGCCCAGCGGTGGGGGAGTCGTGGCACTGATGGAGGACCTTCTCGCGGAGGGGTCTAGAAGGCACATAGACCCAGACGGAATGGTAAAGAGGGCACCTCGCAGAGAGAAGGGGATAGAGTGGGGGGGGGGCAGAGGCTAGCCCCAATTCCTCCACTTTTGTGTGGACAAAAGCATCCTGAGCCTGTGCAGAGTGAAGGAGCTCCTCCAAAGAGCGAGGTACCGCAGCTGCCGCCAGGCTCTGGAAGGGAAGAATCGGGGGGGGGGATTTCCCTCACCCCCTGGCTGGAGGTCCGGCTTACGAGAAGAGCATCTGCTTGTAGGTTGTCGGAGGCCTTCACATGGCAAATCTTAAGGTGGAACCAGGGAAAAAAACCCGACCACCTAATCTGCCGCTGGTTTGAGGCACGGGCTGTCTGAAGATGTTCCAGGTTGCGATGGTCGCTTCTAACTT